>NC_080422.1:22213735-23513735 GCF_029873635.1 Malania oleifera
ACACCAAGATATTCAGAGGTCAAATGACTCCAACGCAATTGATTTTGAAGAAAGCTTCATTTTTGCTGCATTTTGGGCTTATTCTTTTGGGGTAATTAACAGTAGTTTTTTGTACGATATTCAGAAGGATTGGAAAGCAGAATTGATGTAAAATACTCCATTTTTTTTTCTTTTGTTTTTGCTGCAAAGGAGGATGACTCGTCTTCTTTTTCTTGTAAATTTTTTTGCTTATTACTTGCACAAATGAAGTTTTTGTTACCTAAAGAAAATATAATTTGCAAATAGATATACACCATAAAACCACATCTTGAATATGTTTATTAAGTTTATCCAAAACTAAAGCAAAATCATAAGGATTCTAATGAGACCCATGATGTACACGTATTGTAATAGAACACTTTGTAGTTGCCTCTCATATATAGTTTTAACACAAGTCATTGCCCTATTGTGAATTTTCTTTGTGACCTCTATGTACCTACTACATGCTCCTCTTTTCTAGAATCCACCATAAAACATCCTTGTATAATAACATAATCTCTTTTTTTTTTTCCTAAGTTGATAAGGGGAAAAAAATAAATAAATTAGTGTGCTAAACAATCTTTTATTTTCTAATCCCTTGATCTCTAGTCTCGTTAAATTACTCTTTCCAAAATTTTTGTTGCAAGGCCCATAAACTTAATTTTTGCAATAGTTGGTAAAAAATTAAATATTATTTTTTTACCACTAAAGAAGCAAAAAAGTATAATTAAAGAGCACCAAGGTGGTGCCAATGGTTACGGGGCAAGTTTTCACACCTTGTAAAGCGCCATGTGGCACTAGCTAAAGCCCTCTTGCTTAACTAGTCAGCTGAAGATTACTGCAATTTACCAACAGAACACATTCATAGAAGTTGAATGAAATGTAAGCAGAAGTAGTAAGCATTCATGGAAAAAAAAAAAGTGAATGGTAAGCAAGCGGTAAACACTCAAGTAATGTAATTCATTAAGCAACACCTCTGTTAGCAGTGTGTGTCTAGTGAAGGAGGCAAGTAGGCAAAACATGTTTACAATAACTAATGAGTTTTACAAGACTGATGAACATTCACCCTCCGTTAGAGCTAAAATAGCATATAAAGCTCTGCAGTAGGAAATATTAAATTGTTCAAGGAATCACACTCCCATTTTTACGCTAAGACAAAAATACCCTAAAAACAGTAAAAACTATACTAGTATTTACATAATGGTAACTCATCCCATACACATGAGACAAGCGATCACAAACAAGTATAATGCCCTGAACAAGCTTGGCTCATGACACTCCCCCGCTTATGCGATCGACATCCTTGCAGACTTTGATGCTAGGTACTCTTCAACTTTGTCCACGAAGGGTTGCAAGTCGGAGGGGGGGGGGGTGTTCAACCTTGTAAGAGGCCTTCCCAACTTTAGCCAAGATGGGGACTGGTACTTCATATTTGTGAAGTAGTCTCTTATCCCAACCTCATAGTGACCTAATCTATTTAGGCTTTACCTTAACAAGAACCAAGTCACCCACGTTGAAGTGCAACGGTCTTGTCCCTTGATCTGCCAACTTTTTCATCCGCTTGGATGCTTTCTCCCGGTAGACTCAAGCAATCTCTGCATTTTGTCTCCATTCTTTGGTGAAGACGTATGCTTTGAGACTCTTTCCTCTATATGGCTCATCCACTATGTGAAGTAACCACGATTGTTGGCCTATAACAAGCTCAAAAGGACTCTTATTGGTTGTTGAGCTCAAGTAGTTGCACCCAATTCTTCTTATTGGCGTCAATGAAACAGCACAAGTACTCTTCTACTAGCTTGTTGAATCTCTCCATCTATCCATCTATCTATGAGTGATAACTCAAAGAGATGTCAAGCGGTGAACCGAGGATTTTAAAAAGTTCATCCATAAGTTGTCAGTGAATCTTAAGTCTAAGTCACTAATTATGTCTTTGGAAACACCGTAATATTTCACAATATGTTTAAAAAACAATTGTGCTATCTTCTTTGCTGAACAATACTTTGGTGCAGGCATGAAAGAACCATACTTTGAAAAACTATCTATAACCACAAGTATAGACCCTACGTCTCCCACTCTGGGCAGGCTAGTGATGAAGTCTAGTGAGACACTCTCCCGTTGTCTAGTTGGCACTACTAACTCCAACAACCCTGCAATATTCTTCCGCTCCACCATATCTTGTTGGCAAATGAGACAAGTTCGGGTATAATTGACCATATCATCACACATGTGCAACTAATAATACCTTTGCTTCAACAATGCCTAAGTGTAACGCCATTTTGGGTCCTGCCCATATAGTGTCATGACACTCTCAGCGGTGTCTTCCTTAGATCTCCAACTCGAAGCACAAAGAGTCAGTTAGCATGTGTCATCAGTCATCCATCTTCTAGCCAAAATTGGCGCGCTTTTCCCTCTTCTGTCAGCTTTATTAGGTTCTCGGAAACTCAATCTTTGGCAAGGTTCTCCTTGATGCACTCCCGCGTTGTCTTGATAACCTTACTCACTATTAAGTGCGTTGCCATCTATAAGGCTGCCAGCTCGGCCTTCCTGGACAGTGCATCTGCAACTTGGTTTATCCACCCAGCATAAAATTTTCAATCACTTGTCTTTTCAGTCTCAATAGGACTCTTCTCATCCTTTGAACACTTCTTTATTTATTTCCCTCCAAACCACACAAAAAAAGGTAAGAGGGATTAAGCTAACAATTTTCCTTGTTTTATGTACAAGTCTTCATTCCCATTAAAGCCTGCAACAACCCAAAAATGAATCATCCATGAGAGACCTAACATAAAGTAAGTCACATCCCAAAACTCTTTAGTCCACATAAAGCTAAGAAGAATATTATGCTAAAACTCCTTTGTCCTATTTCTAGAGAATAATAGGCAGAGCCAGACTTCCCCTCTTTTGAAGACTGCCTACACTCAAAATTTCTCCCAATATGTTTCCGAAGCAAAGAAAGTCAGCTTTGTGCTTTGTAGGGCCTCCAGGCTTCCAAATTTCCTTCCAAGGGAAGTCTCCACCCATTTATCCTGTCTTCCTTTGCTGTCTCCTTATGATATGAATTATGAATCTACTCTAAATCTTCCCCCTTCAAAATAGCCTCCATCTAACTTCATCCTCCATCCTCCCTACTTACATCAATCAAATTCTTACATAAGAGAATAAAAAAATTTGAGAAAGATTCTGCCTCCCAATCTTGGGCTTTCCTTTTTGAAAGTCATATTCCCCACAACTCCATTCATAATCGTTACCCATGGATAAAAGGGGGGGAAAAAATGCAACACTTAGTGCACAAGGCTCCTACAGAATATCAAGGGTCTACACGGGGCATAATGTACTTGAGAATATGCATAAGTTTTAAAAGGAGAATTGAATTCCTCAGACAGCTCTTACAGATTCAGGACATGTAATTTTAGTGTGAACATATGCACATAATCTATTTTTAGAAAAAGACACTCCATTGTCTATCACAAATTCCACATACTGTGGAAAGTCCTCCCGACCCTTTGTAATCTCTTTCAAAAGCCCCATTCCATAGGCATCGCTTCCCTCTTTAGTAATCCATCCATTCCATTCCAACCATAGTTTATCAAGAACAGCTTATTCGTTATCCACAAGGATGCTCCTCCACCTTAAATCACCAAATCCACTATGCTTGATACACATGGGTAAGTACCAACTTGACCCAAAAGCTCAAGCCTATTGGATCTTGGGCCCAATCATGTATATAAGCACCCATCATTCACTCTATTTTTCCAATGTAGGACAAACTCACAAGTGGAATTCTCAACAATCTCCCCCTCGCCTGTGAGTTCTAACCACTCTCCCTTGAACGGAAGCATTCTTGATTATTCAGTGTGCCTGATTCAACCACTCCCCCTTTAGCAGAAACCATCTCCCTCATTAGAGCAAGCCCAATTCTCCAACAATTTCTCAAGTGTGCCTTACCCCCTCAACTTATGTGCCTCAAATTGCATTCCACGTGTCTTCAAGTCAATCATACCTCCCACGTCTTGACCCTATTTAGATCAATCTTCCAAACCTAGATGATCCTTATTAACCTCGGTCACACACTTGGTCCTCCAACTGTTAGCACGTTACGAGAATCAATTTCACATCTTGACTTTACGACGTTGCTCACCCTAAGTTATGAACCATCAGTTCAGAAACCACTTGTTAAATCCTGAGGAGTCCATGGGCAAACTTGATACACATGGGTAAGCACCAACTTGACCCAAAAGCTTAAGCCTATAAGGTCTTAAGTTCAACCATGTATATAAGCACCTATCCTTCACTCTATTTTTTCAATGCGGGACAAACTCAAAAGTGAAATTCTCAATAATCTCCCCCTTACTTGTGTGTTTCAACCTCTCCTCCTTGAGCGAAAACCGTCTCCCTCGTGGGAGCAAACTCAATTCTCCAATAATTATTAGTGGGCCTTACTCCCACTCTTTACAGGCTTCATATTTCATTCCACATGCCTTCAAACCAATTCAACGTCCCACTTCTCGACCTTATTCGAATCCATCTTTCAGGCCTCAATGATCCTTATTAGCCTCGATCACACACTCGGTCCTCTAACTATTAACACATCAAAAGAATTAATTTCACACCTCAACTTTACGACGTCGCTTGCCCGAATTTACAAATCATCAACTATGATACCACTAGTTAGCACCGGAGGAGTCTTCATGGGAACTTGATACACATAGGTAAGCATCAACTTGACCCAAAAGCTTAAACCTATTAGGTCTTGAGCTCAACCATGTGTATAAGCACTCATCTTTCACTCTATTTTTTCAATATGGGGCAAACTCAAAAGTGAAATTCTCAACAATTTTTCTCTCACTTGTGAGTTTCAACCTCTCCCCCTAGAGCAAAAATCGTCTCCCTCATGGGAGCAAACCCCATTCTCCAACAGTTGCTCAAATGGGTCTTATTACATTTTACGTGCCTCCAAACCAATCCTACCTCCCACTTCCTAACACTATTCAAATCCATTGACCAAACCTAAATGATCCTTATTGGCTTTAGTCACACACTTGGTCTTCCAACTATTAACATATCAGGAAAATTAACTTCACACCTTAACTTTACGATGTCACTTGCCCAGAGTTATGAACCATCGGTTCTAATACCACTTGTTAGTATTGGGAGAGTCCTCATAAGAGTTTGATACACATGGATGAGCACCAATTTGACCCGAAAGTTTAAGTCTATTGGGTATTAGGTCCAACCATGTACGTAATCACCCATCATCCACTCTATTTTTTCAATGTGGGACAAACTGCTTTTGGGTCAAGTTGGTGCTCATCCATGTGTATCAAACCCACCAATGAACTCCCCTACTGCTAACAAATGGTATCAGAGCCAACGGATTGTAACTCTAGGTGAGCAACATCGTAGAATCGAGGTGTGAAAGCTAATTCTCCTAACATGCTAATAGTTGGAGGATCAAGTGTGTGATCGAGGTCAATAAGGATCATCTAGGCCTAATAGATCGATTAGAATAAGGTCAAGACAAGGGAGACAAGATTGGTTTGGAGGCACGTAAAATGCAATCAGAGGCATGTAAGGTGTCAGGATAGGACCCACTTAAGCAACTGCTGGAGAATTGAGCTTACTCTCAAAAGGGAAACAGTTTTTGCTCAAGCGAGAGAGGTCAAATCAGACACACAGAATAATCAAGAATGCTTCCATTTGAGGGCTAGTGGTTGGAACTCACAACAGGAAGATGATGAAAATTCCACCAGTGAGTTTGTCTCACATTGAAAAAATATGACGAAGGATATGTGCTTATATATATTGTTGGGTCCAAAACCTAATAGGCTTAAACTTTTGGATCAAGTTGGTACTCATCCACGTATATCAAACCCACTTATGGACTCCTCCAGCATTAAAAATTTTAAATCTAATTTATTTTTAACATTAGTCTTAATATGCACTTCCCCATTCATTCACATTTTTTTAGACCTAATCATTTTGTTAAATAGACTAGCATAAGCATATCCTATTGCTCGTTATTATCTTCTAAGAATTTCTAAACTTCAATAAGAATGCCTTCAATCTTATTGATTTTCCAATTTTATCTTTTTCATTGCGTATTTAACTTCATCAATGTTTAATTTTTCAATCTAACTCACAATTTTTTACCTATTTTTTTGCCAATTAATTTTAGGTTTAAGCTTTTATATTTATCTTTACTAAATAGCCAAGTTTAATAATCTAGCCATTTTCCTTTATATATACTTTTACTTACAAATTATCATGGAAACTATTTACTTACAATTTTTTTTTTTATGACCCAGAACTCCTACCTAGATAGGCCCTTTAGACCCACCCAAACGGTACCAAACCGGAGTGTGGAGGGGCGAGATCATTGCTACGCACTTATTGACGCACTCCTGGCAAACCACAAGTGAGGAATCGAACTTGGGACCTTGGGATCTCCAAGGTCCAACTTCAACCTTACCACGTGAGCAAACTTGGTTGAGCACTGTTTACTTACATATTATCATGGACACTGTTTATGCATTCTACTCAAGCCTTTGCTCTTTATTTCTCCAGCTTTGCAAGTATGCTTATATCTCTCTCCTTGTTTAGTGCCTATTATATATAAAGTTACAATAAGATTTAAGTTTAGCCTCACTAGTAATTCTTTTTTTAGGCCTATTTTCTTGCCACTTTATATTTTTCGAAGTTTTCCCTGCTTCTTCTCTGTTGCCATATCTTATGTTATTTTTATAGGTCTTTTAACAAAACGTTTCCTGAGTTTTATGAGGGATTAGCAAAAAATATAACATCTCGAGAGCAATGTCCCGCAATAAGAATACTTGCTAATGCAATATTCACCATGGATTCAAAAGATAGCCATGACTCACAGATGTCATACCCACAGTAGGCTTTTAGCTGAAAATAACACATTAGAAGGATCAAAGAATCTTTATAAATAAGGTTTACAAAAAAAAAAAACTAAGAAGATAGCATGCCAAAGGTATGTGAAAAATGTATAACAAGCTAAAAATGGAACAACGTTTCAAAAAATGCATATCAAGCATTGTTTTGCAATGGTTCTTTGGTCCTCTCAATATATCGCTTGAAAAATCAATTTTGTTTTGCCACTTGCATGGCACATGTGTTTATCAGTAACTTTCTAAACGTAGGGGGAACATTGCTCCATTAAATAATTACACTATTATTTTTAGTAGTGTGCATGGCTCCAACTAAAACGTAAAAGGTCCACTAATAAGATAAGGGGTAACATTTCTCAAAACACACCTTTCCGAACTAATTTTCACTGAAAACACTTCCTTAAGCATGAAATTGAAAACAAGGGCAATATCACAGTAACAATGGAAGTATGAATACAGAATGACTTCCATAAAAACCAAAATATACATAAAAGGACAGTTCAAACTTCAAATTCAAACTCACCCTCAAGGGAATTCCAATCTGTGGAGCAGCAAGACCAACCCCAGGTGCCTTCCTCATAACCATGACCATATCATCAATAATTTTCTGGATCTTCTCCGACCCGATTTCTCCGAGTTGCACATCTTGGGCCGGTTCATGGAGAACAGGGTCACCTGCTTTGACAATGTCCGGCAGAACCGGTTTTTTTTCTCGGAGACCCAAAAACCAACCTGCCCGGCGAGGCGAAGCTAAAGAACTGTGGGCTCTTCTGCGTATGAAGTTGGCAGCGGAGGGCGGTACTGGGTCCGAACGCCGGCAAATGAAAATGGGCATTCGGGTTTCGTGGAATCGGAGAAGGTGGGTTATTTGGGATGGAGTCTTTGCGATGTTTGGGAGGCATTTTTGGGCAAAAGGTGTCGGAAGGAGACGATGGGAGAATCTGTAGACGGTCTCCATCCGTCTTTGTTCGCCTTCCGCGGAGACAAATAGAAGTTGTGTGAGATAGGATGGCGCGGTCCGATAGAGCAAATACAATTTGACAATTTGGATTTACCAACTTTGCTTTGGGGAAGACACTGAGGCCCTTCGTATTGTTCAGTATTATGCAAGTCTCGCTAGTACATGTTGAAAACTAAAAAAGTTCAGTTAGACTTTTAAAAATTATATTAAAAATTTTAAAATAAATAAATTATATTTTTAAATGACCCGTTTATTAAACAAGCAAATTTAGATTTACCTATTAATCACTTGTTAATAAACGAGTCAACACAAATCTGAATCTGTTTAACCTTGACCCGTTTATGACTAGTTTTTTCTCTTATTAACTTTTTTTAAAATATATATATATTAAATAATACCCATTTCTGAGAAATATTTCCCAAAATGACTATGACGTAATCTCACTACTCCAAGTATTGTAGCGAGATTTGTCACGTGTTGACCTAAAGAAAATTTTGATACTTGGAATAGCGAGATTTAGTTGCCACGTGTCTTTGCCGGAATGGGTCTAGCATTTAAATCTCGCTACTCCAAACTTGGAGTAGCGAGATTTGCTCTGCACCAAGTTAATTAAATTGTTTATAATTTAGTTAAAATATTTTTTTATCAAAAATTAATATAACAGTCATATACTATAAATATACACTCATTATATTTAATTAAATAGGGAAATCTTCATATATTTTATTTATTAAATCAGTGCTAATTAATTAAATACAAATCAGATTCATCCATCTGTTATTTTTATGACAATCTAAAATTGTGAAAGAGATAAATGGGTAAACAAATTTCATGCTTTATGTATGGAGCATGTTAAATTTTTACAGAATTTGACATATCTTCTTTGACGAAAAACATTGAAGGGATATTAGATTTAAATTTGTATTGAATTTGAAAAAAATATAATATATAATTTGTTGGAGTGTCAAGGCTTGAAGAGATCCAGGCCGTCCGTTCTTTTCAGATCCAACAGCTGCTGTTGGGGGGCTTTGTTGTAATTTACTCCTATTTTAATTGTAAAACAAAAAAAAGCAGCGGAGGGACGGAGAGGGAGTTTTTTCCCTTTTTATTATTAAAAAGAAATAAAATATTCAATAATATTTTTATTGGAAAAAAATTTCCCAAACTGATGCTCACGTAATCTCGCAGTACCAAGCTGCGAGATTTAAATGGCCAGCGAATGAGAAGCTGATGCGTGGCACGATGGCAGAGCAAATCTGGCCACACCAAACTGCGAGATTTAAAGGTCCAGCGAGTGAGAATGTGATGACCCAAAAAAAATATATATATATATATATATATATATATATGATTAAAGTACAATAATAATAAAATAATAAAAATAGTCATTAAGTTAATATCAATACGGAAGTGTTTTTCTGTAGGATCCTTGATTCCATGTTTGATGCCTAAGAAAGACCTTGTCTTAGCGAGTGCTCAGAGACCATTGCGGCTCAGTCGCTCCCTGGAGGTCGGCCTGGTCAAAATGGAATTTCATAGGATAAACAGGATAGATACTATTTGTATACGTAAATAAGTATATATACATAAAATAGTGTTTTGACAGACATAATTTGTAGAAATACATAATAAGATGATAATAATATAGGTATCATATGTGGGGCCCACAAGACTATGTGGGGTCCACATGAGTCCCGGAGCCACAAGACACTGTTTATATACGTAAATGAGTACATAAAACAATGTTTTAACTGATATAATTTGAAGAAATATATGATAAAATAATAATAATATAGGTATCCTATGCGGGGCCCACAAGACTGTGTGGGGCCCACATGAGTCCCGAAACCGTATGAAGGTTTTCATAAGTCTCAAAACTATGCAGGATGCATAAAATCATATAAGAGTTATTGGAATTACGTACGATCCATTTGGGTCTCGAAATTGTGTGGGGCCCACAAGACTACATGGGGCCCACAAGACCATGTGGGGCCTACATGAGTTTTTAAAATTTAAATTTAATTCTTATTCAAAAATAAAATAAAATAAAATAAATACTAAATATAGTTTAAAATTAATAACAATGATAATAATAATGATTAAGAAAAATAATAAAATAATAAATGATTAGTTAGGTAATGGATTAATTAATAAGGTAAGTAATTAATTAAAAATTTATTTAGTGAGAATGGTGGCAAGCACTCCCAAATGGCCTCCACTCAAGTTTAAAATTAATAACAATGATAATAATAATGATAATAATGATTAAGAAAAATAATAAAATAATAAAATAATTAGTTAGGTAATGGATTAATTAATTAGGTAAGTAATTAATTAAAAATTTATTTAGTGGGAATGGTGGCAAGCACTCCCAAATAGCCTCCACTCAACCCATACCTTGCCCATCCCTTGCCCATTCTTTAATTTTTAAAATTTTAATTTCACCCATCTCCCCACACTTTTATAAATTCTATTTATTCCCCAAAATTTTCCTATAAATAGGGAGCTCTCAACCTTCATTTTTCACAACAATTTTCCAAGGAAGAGAAGGATTAGTGAGTGAAAGAATTTGTGGTGGAGAGAGAATTTTTGAATAAATTCTTAATCACCCACTTTTTCCGATCTCATTTCTTAAAGATAATTATTGTGTTCGTAGCACACGGTAAAAGAAGAAAGTAAGTAAATTTGATTATGTTAGTATTTTTATTCAAAATTTATACCCGAGTTTATTTGTAAGTAAATTTTGATTATGTTAGTTTCTTTTTATTTTAAATTCATACCCGAGTTTATTTTGTACGTAAATTTTAATTATGTTACTTAGTTCCACAAAATTTCCATGAGTTTATTTTTACGCATATTTAATTATACCAGTTCTATCTTTAATATACTTGCATCTATTTTTGGGTTAAGAAATGTTCCAATCCCCTCGGGTAAATTTTCAGCATTTCTTTCTATTCAAAAATAAAATTATATATATATTTTTAACACAAAAATTGTGTGGCATGAGTTTATTTATACGTTGCATTTTTATGAAAATATGAGTAAAGATGAGATTTTCACGATATTATTTTTAAATTGCATAAATTATAATAAGATGATTTTAAAACCCCTTATGGCAACGAAAGTTCAAAGTTACAGATGCTCGGTACCGCAGCTTAAAGTTTATACGGATCAGAGTGCACCCACACTGTTTACAGAGTGGTTATTTATGTTAGTGGATTTCTCCTGAGTGCACACCTGGTTTAAGTCCAGGACTTAATAAGGAAAATCTCACTTAAAGTTTACGTACGTTGATTTAGTTTGGTCGGCCAGCCAGCTAAGTCCAGTCTTCGGACCGCACAACCCAGTCATGGGGGTAAACATGACTTACGGCAAACAGGCCTAAGGGTGGGTTTTTATAATATATATTTATACATATTTAATTACGTGTACAAAGTTACTGATGATTTGAAGGAAAAGTGTAAGTTTACGTGAAAAGGATCATTTTGGTACTTAAATGACGATCTAAGGAAAACGTATAAGGAAAAGTATATGTATGTTTATCATTAAATATTTTTACAGTTTTAAAGTTAAAAGTTTAATTTAACAGTTATAGTATATGATTATAAAAATTTACTGTTGAAATTGATGACAAAAGTTTTATGCAGGAATTTTTAAATTTATGTTTATTCTAAAAGTAGTCTTAAAGTTATAGTATTAAATATTGTTTTACGAAATTCTTTAAAAGCTCATTTTGGTCACACACTAATAATAATCTTATTTACTTACTGAGCGTCGTCTCACCCCAATCATATTTTATTTCAGATAACTCTGAAGGACATGTCGGAAATCAGGCTTAGCAAGCATGCGGGTGGGGATTAGAAAAATAAAGATTTAATTAGAAATATAGTATGATTTCAGATATTTACGTTTGTGTAATTTTCTTCTTTTGAAATAAGTGATTGTAACATGAATAATTAGCGCTCTGGTTTAATAAGAATCGAGTTTATTTGCTTCCGCTGTAAATCAGTAGTAAAGAGTTAATATCCCAGGCCCCCTCGGGGTCGGGGTGTTACAGAGAAGCTGACACGTGGCAACATAAGGTCAACATATATATATATATATATATATATTATATTACTTTTTTGGAAGGATTTTATTCGAGAAAAAGAAAAAGGAAAGAAAATAGGAACGCTTAAATCTCGCAGCATCACAGATTTGCCACGTGTCAGCTTCTCACTCGCTGGGCCTTTAAATCTCACAGCTTGGTGCTGCGAGATTTGCTCTGCCACCGTGCCACGCGTCAGTTTCTCATTCGCTGGCCATTTAAATCTCGCAGCTTGGTGCTGCGAGATTACGTGAGCATCAGTTTGGGAAATTTTTTCCCAATGAAAGTATTATTTAATATTTTATTTCTTTTTAATAATAAAATGGGAAAAAACTCGGCGAAGAGGGGCTCTGAATTTCTGTTGCAACTTCAGTTCTTTTTTCAGCTTCTTGGAGAAAAGGAAAGGGCAGCGCAGAGCAAGCCGCAACCCTTCACCTGCGCAAAAGAACACCAGTAGATCCATTTTCTGTTTTGCAGCCGAGGGTTTTCTTCAACCGGTGAGAGTCTTCTTCTTCACCCGAGTGCAAGAGTCTTCCTAGCCGAAAGAGCACCTGCAAAACCGAGAGCCTTCGGCAGCCGCGCGGGAGAGTGAAGGGCTCACGGGAGAAGGAGCCGACAGGATGAGATGCAGTGCTGGGTATCTCCAACCTCTAGCGGAGGTTCACTCACTGGTAAGGCAAGGTAAGCTCAGATTTTGTTTCTTGGGGAGGGTTTCTTGTAAGGAAATCATGGAGGAATATAGGGAAAAACCTAGGGTTCTTCGCAGGTGGAAAGGTGGGGTTTCTTAGATTATTCTTGGGCTGATTTTCAAAGGAGATCGGTAAGACAAGAAAGGGTAAATCTGTATGTACTTGTATTTATTTCCGCCGATTTAATATACTGTCTCTGAATGTGAGTTTCTACCGTGAATGTAGGCCAATTTTTGGGACAAACCACGTAAATGTGTTCTTGTAATTGTGTGATTGGCATGTTTATGTTTTTCTGAATATTATTTGATGAGCATATATTTTTCTTGATCAGACTTAGCACGCACACGTGTCAAAATAAACAAGTTTAAGTTTAGGTGTGATTGTGGTTGATGTTTGGACAATATCAGATTGTTATTGTGGTTTGTTTGAAATTAATTAAAATCTAAAAATAGAATTAGCAATCAGCTGAATTACACACAACATAATTATACTAAAATTTATTCAAACTCACTCAAATTTAAATCTAAAGATTCAAAATTAATGCTCCTAAATTTAGTACGAGATTACTAACTCTTATTATTCTTGATAATTCTCATAGAATCCACAAACGGTCTGATTTTGAGTATGTGTGTGTATGTGTGTGTGTGTGTTTTTTTTTTTTTAAATGTCTTGTAATTCTTGGAAATTTTATATATACATGAGAGAGAGTACGTAATTGTTGGGCTATTAATAAAGTTGAGATTTTTGTTAAAAAAAATGCAATTTATTTTCAAGCTGAATATACATATCATGCATCTGTGCTCAAAACCAACAGATTAATAAAGGCAAACATAAGAAAACAAAGAACGAACATGCAATGTAAATTTGAATATTAAAGGAGATAAATCTTATATATATATATATATATATATATATATGTATGTATATATATATATATGTATGTATATGGAGCTTGCCTTGGAGGAATTTGGGTGGAGAGAAACTATGGAGGAAGCGTTTGACGATTTGTTAGGAAGGTCATTAACAGCTAGCATTGAAGGAGAAAATTTTTTAAGGTGAAGAAATGCTTATATGGGTGTTTCGATTTTCTCTATTAAGGGTTAACCATTTTTTTTTTAAAAAAAATTACAGAAAAAATTGGAATGATGAAGAGTATAAAAATTTCGGCAGAGTCCTATTTACAAATTGAGCATATCCATCCACGCACTTGTACAAAGAAAACATTATTCAAATACAATTGATACTAGTATGTTCACAATGTTACATTCACAAGTTTCGTACAAGTGTGCCCTATCAAATTACTATAACAATTTCGACAGAGTCTTGCTTACAAATTAAGTATATCCATCCATGCACCTGTGAAAGAAAACATTTTTCAAATACAATTGATACCAGTATGTTCACAACATTACATTCACAAGTTTCGTACATCTCAAACCTATCAAATTACTATAAAATTTCGGCGGAATCCTCTTTCAAAATTGAGCATATCCATCCACGCACCTGTGCAAAGGAAACATTCTTCAAATACAATTGACACCAATATGTTCACAATGTTACATTCACAAGTTTTGTATACATTCAACCTATCAAAATACTATAACGAAATAAATAGCAAAGTCCTATTTACAAATTGATCATATCCATCCACACACCTGTGCAAAGAAAACATTCTTCAAATACATAAATTAACATGCTTGCCACTTTACATATAGGTGCTCTATACATTCAAAATTAAGAACAAACACAGTATGTACAAATGAAGTAATGAAGAAATACATGATGTACGAATGAAGTAATTAACAAATACATGATGTACAAATGAAGTAATGAACAAATACATTATGTACAAATGAAGTAGTGGACATATATATGATATATAAATGACAGAATGAACATATACATGTTGTACAAGTGAAATAATACGACGATCCTCTCCTACTCGGTGCCGCAGGGAGGTCGTCTCCGGTGTCGGGGTGGCTATCGTTTGCATCTGCCCTCTCCTGGTTGCTCGTCAGCGTTTGGCGTCCAGACACGTCGACGTGCTGCATGTCTGTCGTCTCTGCCCATAGGTGCTAGATCATCTATCTCCACGTGAAGGGGACGAGGAGCTATGTCGTATAAAGTCTCTAGAAGAGTCCTAGGTGGCAACGCGGGTGCGTCCACCTCCTCCGCATCAAAAGGGTCGTCTAGTAGGTACGACATCGACGGGGTCGCGGCAGAGTCAGATGGAAAATCCACCTATCTACTGGAGGGGCCTGCAATATCGGCGGCTGTCAATGGAGCATGCGGTGTGGACGACCCAAATACGTACTCCGCTTGTACAACGGGCGGCGAGAAGGCCGAACTCGACGGACGACTGGAGAAAGCTGCTCAACCACCTCGTACTGGAGCTCCTCGACCTCCTCATGGTGTCGGGGCCCGACATGGGGTAGGGATCAGTCGCCCGTCCTTGTAAACAATGTCCAAACCTGCTCTTGCTAAATCGCTCACAGTGGGGTCTGATGATATTATGTCGACCTGGTGTAGTACGTTCGCTTGCAGCATACGAAAATAGTGGTGACGACATTAAACTGTTAATGTATACAATAACAAATAAGGTATGCGTTTCAATATTTGTACGAGGCTCATGTAGGCTGTCGTAGTCCTATCTATGAAGCGACGTGTGATCGACCCGTACCACGAGTAATACAGATCCTCCGGACCCATCGGGTCATCCGCCTCGACTCCCTGTACGATGTAGTCCTACCTATGTCCCCACATACTCACGCACATCGCTTGCTCGGCATCCTAATCTGTGTTCCCTCGACCGCGACCATCAATCTTGTGTAGGTCGTCCCCACGTACATCGACGCCCGACGTAGATGCCCCTCAATAATATGAAAACATATGAATGGCACCCAGGCAACCTAGAGGTCACTCTCAACTGCATAGTCAGTCGGTAGATCATCTAAAATATCATCGGTGTATGGCGCCCATATGAATTGCGTGTAAACATATGGTAAATGTAAGAGGTGGGTAGGGATATCTGCAAAATTTGCAATACGATCAATACACACGAATGAGTTTATACCTTATGCTCTTGGTGCATGTCCAACTCGAATATGTACCAGGGCAACGTATGTTGCGCAACATTAGGCGCCAACAACTGATCCCTCCACCTATATAAAGTAAAACGTATGTGAAAAAGGTGTAACGACTAATACGTACTACGAATCAATTTTGTAGCACTCATACTAGGAATGGATTGTGAGTGGAGTTACTAACCTCCATGCGAGTAAAGCTAGGTCAATAGGGCGTCCGTCTTGGTCCTTATGAATAAGACGCCAGAGACTGTGGTGCGTAAGAGCTAAGGACATGAATCTCTCCCATGCCCAAACCTGCAATAATCGAAGTGCTTCTCTAATCTAGGAGTGGGAAACGTCAGCAGCGCGGCACATCTCCTAGTAAAGCCACGCTAACGTCGCAGAGCCCCAACTGTACTATCGTATCTCTTCTCGCTCTACGAGGAGTGGAAGGAATATCAAGTGTGCATAACTCCCCGAGAGGTCGTAGAATAGCATCCCACATATCAATCTCAGCAAGTGGGCACATGCGCGGCACGCTACTGTGTGATCATCGGCAGTTGCCGGGAGATGGCGAAACAACTCGCCCTCGAGAAACCGCATGCGAATGCGGGCACCAACCATCTCACCCTCAGGAGGCACCACTCCTATCAATATCTCGTACATGCGGGGCAATGCTTCCCCCTGACAGGCGTATACCTCCTTTATTTGTCCAGCAGTACGACCAGTCACGGGCAACAAATCAATTGGCAGCCCGAACAACACCACCACATCCTATAGGGTGATAGTCGCCTCCCCGTGTGGTAAGTGGAACGTGTGTGTCTTCAGCCTCCATCGCTCCACCAAAGCGATCACAAGATGCCAACCCAACTAGATATGGCCAATCTGATATATCCTATAAAAACCTGCCTCTCGTATCCAGTCAACAATGCAAGGGTCCGCCCCTATCCTGTCGTGTACGCTTTGAGTGCCCCCTTGGTAATATAATACGTCAGCATGTGAATCAATCCACGCCCGAATGGACTGGTGATGATCGCCCATCGTCATTACACTAGCATCAGACGGCCCTAGATCGATCCTGCAAATGAAGCAGCATTGTTAAAGAGTAAACATAACAATAATCAAAATGGAGTATTTGTCACGGCTGCTTTTTCGAGTGGAACTGAATGGTAATCTCATGTTTCATCCTAGATGTGAACAACTCAAAATATCCCACATAGCATTTGTTTTTCTCTTTGCATTATTCCCCATTGATCAATAGAGTGACTGAATTGCTCCAAGGCCACCGATAGCATCGAAGGACATGTGTTCACCGAAAAAGGAAGGCGGCCTGGGGATCTTAGATTTGGAATCTTGGGCCAAATGGATGCATTAGATTTATTTGAAAGACTAACAGTTTTGGGATGCAAAACTTGTTGAAAATCGCCTTGTTCGGAAGGAAGAAAGTAGTAGTATGGCAGCTGAAAACTTGTTGAAAGTATGGGGCTACGAATGGGCAAATGTCTTCATCTATGGCCTATCATTACTGGAGAAACAAAGAGATAGAAGTAGTATGGCACAAAGATGTTTGGAAATGTGGTAGTATCCCTAAGTATGCTTTTATCTTATGGTTGACGTGTGGCAGCACCCACAATCATTCTTTCGCCCTTTTTATGGCAATTAAGGGTTTAGGACATGTCGTTTAACCTATAAGTGATAGGTTAGTGCGAAGGTCCAGCTGCATCCCCGGGTTATGTCCTTCTCGGACACCTCGTGTGGTTATGTCCTTCTTGATGACATATGTTGCACGTGATATTCTTCCTACTTTCCTGGGCGTCCATCTCGTTGTGTATACGTGAGCTCCTAAGCTGACCTTTATGTTGAGCATATGCAGGATTTGCCTGTAAATTCGGCAATGAGGATGCTGGCCAATATGTCTCGTGCATAATCAAATGAAAATTCGCAGCATATGTCGCATAGTGCTCTGTAATGCTCCAAATTGGCTTAACATACTGGGTTGTATTCAGCCGTGTCTCGGCACATGTGGCAAGTAGGTGGGAGTAAGGATAGTGTAAAGATTGCCACTTCCCGCAGGAGCATGCATGCCTCTAGATGCTTAAAGTTTGGACATTGTTTCCTTTATGGGGTCTCAACTACGCGGTTGTGATGCTAAAAGTACCCCTAAACCGGTTGAACGTCGTGACTTAATGTCCGGTCGCCTTCAGCTTCCTTCTTTCCATTGCTGGCAATATATGCGGAGTCAACGCATTTCCTCTAGATATTGCGTTACGAGCAGCCTTCCTTCGGCTATTGAAATAATGTGCAACGTGATAAAATGTTAGTTGCACAAGGGCCGTTATGGGAAGGCTACGAGCTCCCTTTAGGATGGCGTTGAAACATTCAATAAGGTTAGTGGTCATGTTCCCATACCTCTTCCCACCCTCTTGGCAATGAGTTCACATATGAGGAGGGATCTGATCGAAGAACGATTTCGTTGGCTCCCCACCCTTTTCAAATATCCTTTTCATCCACATGTCAAATTTTCTCACCTGATGCTCCCTTCTCGCTCGCTCAGCCATTCACTTTAGATTGACACTCTGCACATTCGTATTAAAATTGCTCACCACATATCGCAAGAAAAATCGGTGGTGGGCACGTGGTGGTTGCCAGTCAGGATTGCGCTGGATTGTAGCGAGAATCCCTAGATGTCGGTCTGATATAAGGCAAATGTCGTCCCTGTTGGTAATGGAACGTAGACAATACAGAAACAAATTCCATGTGTCGAGATTTTCCTCATGCACAATAGCGAATGCAAGGGGAAATATTTACCTATTTGCATCCGGGCACATGGCAATAAGGAGTTTGCCCTTGTACTTACCGTACTAGTGTGTCCCGTCCACACATATAATGGGAGGGCAGTGACGAAAACCCTGAATAGATGCTGCGAACAACCAAAATACGGATACGAAGGTTGCGCTGTTCTCGCTACCTAGAACAGGAGTCAACCTCCACCTGACTATAGTCCCAGGATTGTATGCGCACATCGCTTCCATCCACTTCGGTAATGTTTCATAGGATTTCTCCTAATTTCCAAATACTTGGGCAATTGCCTTCTGTTTGCCCAACCAAACCTTCTTATAAGAGATTGAACAGCCGAAACGACGATCTATGAATTCCTTCAATGTGGTGATCGACGTCGACACATCTCCCCTTATCATATTCACTATCTCCCTAACAATGAGGGACGATATGATTTGGTTATGGTCCTGTGATAGAAGTTCGTTCAGACATGTGTGCGGACCACCATATTGGGTGATTTCGAATAAACGGTGTTTCATCCGATACATGGCATGCAATCTTCACACGCAATCATGGTCCTTACACCTAGCAACCCATAAATCTAGGGTAGATCGCACGATGTGGAAGTCATGGTGGGTACGAACGTGATATATTCGCACTGCGGCGATCAGCTGATCTTTCGATTCGAAGAGCATCCCCCTACTCAACTCAGAGGATTCATCTCAACGAGTCATGCGTATAGGAAGCTCATCAACCACAGTTAAATCTGTAGCATCTAGGTTAATATGACCATACATCGGAGGCTCGCCCATGAATTGGGCGTCAAACATTGCATCATCCGTGGCATGGTGGGGTGAGTTCACATCATCGGGGACATCATTTAACCCTTCACCCATTTCCTGCTCGTGTATGTCTTCATCTTCAAGATGAACATCGTTTGTAATGTTCAAGCCCTCATCCAATGCGTCGTTCGCAATGGCGAACAACGATTCTGGTCCCTCTGTGGGGACGTCTTCGCAACCTCCCTGCGGTAACGTGTCAGGTTTAGGTGCTTCGTATGCCAACAACTTGAATGATGATCTCGGATATTCATTAAAATCGACCATAGACATACCAAGAACCTCCGCACTATTGGGTGTCTTCATCGACTTCATCCAAATGCTCGACAGGCCCGTCAAGTTGCCTAACCGCGATTGCACCCATTTGAGGAATGGTCTCGACATATAATTGCATCATTAAATATGTCTCACTGACGCAGTGTGCGTCCAACACAATGCGCAACTCATAATCGTCATATATGGGGACAGCCTCGTAGAAGGCTGTATTATTTAACCCACGCAAAGGGTATCTTGCGGTCACCCGCAATGCATATTGATATGAATCAATATGCAAATATTTATATATCTTCGTATATAATTTATTTAATTTACACCTATGGTCAATTTGAATAGGTCGAACTGGCGGACTTCTATAACTAACACCATCTAATCCGGTTATGATGTCCCCCCTATATATAATAATACCGTCACCGAAGCACTGCTTGAGCTTCCTGCCATTTAGATCGGCAATCAGGAAATAAAAAAAACCTACGCAAAATAAAATTGTATGTATAAGTGATATGTGTTACTTATAGCTTAACGAAATAAATACTTTAGATTTATTTCACCTTTCAAACTGATTATAACAATACTCAAATGATTAATCACCTATTCACTTTTATCGATATTATTAAAATATCCAAACCAATTTAACAAGAAATGACAAGGAACATATAAACATAACAAGTCATTCACATGTTTTTGCATTTTTTTTTTCTCTTAGTTTGACACGTGCTTTCGTTTGTATGCCCTTTCTAAAATAAGTTCACCACTTGTTGATTAGCTTTTCATGCTCCATAAGACTCTAATATGAGCTTTGTTAAGAAGAGTAACACCTAAAATAAGATCAATTTTATGTAGATGTCTTTTAAAGGAGGCAACCTAGTAAATCTTCAGGCTTAACATCTTGAAATTGTGTTAAGAGATCTTCCAACCTATTATGAACTATAAAGATAAATCCCTTTCTTTTAGCTATTAACGAGTACACAATTGCAATTCCTTTAAAGAAGTTAGACAAAGTTAAAATGTCATTGCCCTCTTTCTTTGGTATTTGGAAACTGCCACCTCCTTGGTAAAAGTACAATTTTCACTCTATGTATTTTTAAGGTGCAAGTATTCCCATGACTATCATGAATTACATGCCTACCATATTATCAAAGTCTTCCCATAAGTATGTCACACATGATAACTTCACCATCTCTTAAGAATCAATACTCACATAACTCCCACCATCCATGACAAGTATGCAAACTTTCGTGAAATTTGCAACAAGTTACAAATGTGTTGGAGTTCATGAATTAACTTTTGGAGTAAATAGAGGTGTCTCTGAGTTGGTAAGCACAACTCAATTTCAATAAATAATGCATCTCAAACCAAGCTTACTAGCCATAGCTTCACTTATTTGTAGCCATAGTTTTGATACGTATTTTTTGTTCTTTATATTTGTTTTTGTACGCTAAATAAACATATTATGAAAATGATTTATTCATATTGTTGGTTTTTTAGTTATTTATTGAAAAAAAAAAACTAAATTTATAGTTTTAGATGTTTAAACAACCTATTGTTAAGATACTTTAATATCCACGATTTGAAACATAATTACAATTAAAATTGAATAAAAAAGAATTAGTAAATTTAAAATGTAGTTAAAATAAAGCATTCAAACTTTTAAAAAAAATAACTCAAAATGATAAAAGTCAGCTAAAAGTATATTTATTTTTCTCAATTATCATGTCATAATTAATTAAAACAAACTTAATAATATTTATTTTTATCATAATATTTTCAAGTTCTGTTATTTTATAATTTTATTATTGTACTCATATGATTTTGACTATTGTTTGATTTATGGCCAAAACCCAACATTTATTCAATCAAGTTTATTTATTTAATTATTTTAGTTTTAAAAATATTAAGTATGCATGTCGTTAGTTTTCAATTCATACTTTCTCCTTTTAATTTTTAAATTTCATAATTTTTTTTATAATGATACCAAAAATAATTTTTATCATAATAAGCACTAAGCTTCTTTTATATTTTTTATCAAGCCTCTCAATTAGTTAGAAAAAATAATTATTATTATTCCCAATTCTCTTAATTTATTTTATCCATAAAGCATACCACAAGCCTATAAGTTTTATTAATTTAATACCTTTCAAATGGTTTAATTTTGATGACTATTATTCAAATTTCATCAAAATCTTTGTCTATATATGTCATACAAGATGAAGCTAAAATTATAATACTTTTTTCTGCATAATTAGAGTTTTGAAAAGCTAAATGTGATTCATAAACCATTTTAAATATTGAGATCTTCACACAATGCATCATGCTTAGATTAGACGCATCTCACAATTAACATGCTATAAATAATTGAATTTTATAAAACATTCTTATAATTAAAATTTGAGATTCTTACACTAAAGTTTTCCGTTCTAAACCAAAATAACATTAAAAAAAATATAAAAATCTAAAATGAGTAAGTAATGCTTTATAAATTGTCATCTCATAATTAAGATGCTATATACACATAGAGATTTAGCAATGCAATAATGAAATATTTATGCAATACGAATATAAAATTTATGTAAGTAATAAAGTATTATTCTCAAATTTCACCATTGGAATATCGATTTTATCATATTCTATTTCATGATAGAATAATAGAAACTTTTACAATATTACTAGTTTTATAATTACAATATTTTATTTTTCAAAATACATACATTTTTATACTATTCCATAGCCCAGTTAATACAATTTAAATGAATTATTATGTGCAAGGAATTTTTGCAATTTTAAATTGTTAGCCTAATAAGGCTTTCACCTCTTGTTTTGATGATAACAAATGATGAATAAGGTTAATGACATTATGTGTTCAAGTAATAATGTTTTTAGGAATCTGTCAACAAAGCTTCAAAAGATCACTATCAAGCTTAAAGATGTATGGTGTGTCAAGAAGTGATCAAACCGAGAAGCACGAAGACATCTGAAGATGAAATGAACGTAAAGTTTCAAGATGATCATGAAGTTTCAAAGAACAAGAAATGTTCATATTGTTAGGAAATCTTCATGTAAGTACTTCAAAGTTAAAAATGTCATTGTGAATGAAATGAAGCTCATTAGAGGATAAATATAGACTTAAAGACTTTATTTTAACATACTAGAAAATGTTTTTCAAAAGTAAGAAAGTAAAGAAACTAAATATCTTTGAAAAAGAAAGAAGAAAAGTATTCTTATATTGTCTAGGCAACTGAGGATAAATCCTCAGGCAACTAAAGATTTTACTGAAGCAAATAAACAAGACAGTGTACCTTCAAGCGCCTGACCCTGTGTCTTTAGGCTCCTGAACGTACCTCAGGCTACTGAGGTTGCACTTCAGGCAACCGAAGTACGGCAACAGGTAGATTTTTTAAACTTCTCTTTTTCAAATCTAATTAACTTACACCCTAATATTTTTGGAAACTTTGGGGGCACTCCAAGTAAACTTGGGGAGCACGAATGAAAGTGTTTTTAAGGCCTATATATACATGGTTTATGAGAAACAAATCAACCAAGCATTGAAAATTCTTTCAAGATATCTTTCACTTAAAGCCTCTTGCTATTTGTTTTAAAAGCTTTGAATTGCTGCGAAATTTCTGAGAAATCTTTGAGCTTTTGCAACTTTTCTGAAGAATTTGATTTAAGTTCTTGATCATCATCAAAGAGGAGTAATCCGGTTTGAAGTATATTAGTTTCTCATATGCCCACGGATATAGAGTCGGACACTCTCAATACCTGGAACAACTCAGAACTCAGTTCCAATTGCATTCCACAAAAACACAACCATGCATGCTCATATAACCAAACATACCACACCCATTTGGTAATCTAAAATCATGGTTTTCCAAACATATACAATTTAAATAAAGTCAAGGCACGACCATCCCTATTACACAGTATAAATCATCATATACACACAGTTTTTCCAACAAAACCAGGGATGCAACCCAATACCCCATTTTTCCCAAAACTGTAATCATGAAAAACCCATAGTTTTACCCGTTAGATCCCCCCAAATGAGTAGTCAAAACACACACAGAACCGTGGACCACAGTTCCACCGAGTCTGATTTAAAAAATAACCGACATAAACTGAATCCCCTTACCTTTCCCCAAATGGCAAATCCTGAACTCTAAGGCCCCTAAACAGCGAACCGAGTTCCAAAACCTACAAATCCCAATACTTAAATACTCACAACACTATTCTCTACAAAACTACTAGATCAGAATTGAAAATCAAGCCTTACCTCGATTTTGAGCCAAAACCCGAAAATGCCTGAATCAAAAATCCGATCCGTAGAACTTGTAGAGAATCCTTCCACAATCCTCGTGGTAACTTCAGATTAACAATTTTCATGACGAACGGTGAAGACATCTAGAGCGATGGAGAGCAGGTTGAGTTATAGAGAGATAGAGAGAGAAATTGAGTTTTCTTAACTGAGAAGTAATGAAAATATCTATTTATAACCCTTTGACCCTGCCACTTCTAGTTGACGAATGGCATCCTCGTCAACGGGGCCATATAGTTAGCTCGTCGACGAGACGAGGACCTTGTCGATGAACTTGACATTACCGATTTTTCGAAACCCCTCGGCTTCTCCTCATCGACGAGCCTCTGAATTTCGTCGATGAGCAGCACATGGCCTTCATTGACGAACTCTGGTTTCGTCAATGAAGCCTACTCAATTCCCAATTCGCCCCTCTTTTAATTATTTAAATTCATATATCATGTTTCGGGTTCTTACAACTGCTCTCAAAGTATCAAGCAGGCGACTCCCGATCTGAACGCACTTCTCTTGATTACCGTTTATAGGTATATGTGTGAGGTCATCATCCAATGTGCTAATTTGAGGGTACTCTCCTCTCACCTTGAGGTCTTCAACGGTCAAGGTCTCCCTTGCTTCTGTCTTACCTTTTAACGCCATCACGTAGCAATTTCGAGCTGCTGCTTGATCTCCCTTGACCATTGATGTCCCGTGCGGAGTAGGGAATTTCATGTTTAGGTGATACGTAGACGTTATGGCTCAGGCTACATTGAGTGAGCGGCGATCGACCACCAGGATATCCTTCAATGAAGTGATTTGCTGTGGGGCTGCCCTCATTGTTACCGGGAGTGTAATTGTTCCCATAGGATATACTATGTCTCCTCCAAATCCTACCAAGGGGGTGGAGATTGGTTTGAGGTGTTCCCTACCAATCTTCATTCCCTCAAGCACCAATCGGAATATAATGTTGGCCGAGCTCCCATTGTCTATTAGCACATGCCTCACTCTATAGTTAACCACTAGAAAGGAGACTAATAAAGCGTCGTCGTGGGGTTGTAGTACTCCTTCTTCATCTTTGCTATCAAAGGTGATAGCATCGTCTTGTTTTTTTCTTTTTCCGCTTGGCCCCCTTTTATCTGTTAAAAGTACCTACTTATAATAACTCTTTCGAGCACCTCTGCTATCTTCGCCACTAACGGATCCTCCAAATATCACAGAGATTTCTCCTACGATCTGTTCCTCTTTCTTGTCACTGTTTGGCCTTTTCTACTCACGAGCTTCCCCTTGACAATCCCCCTTGTTTATGAACCTCAACAGGTGGCCTTTTTTTTTAATCAAGGCATTTCAATTATTTCATTCTTCAGTTGAATACACTCTTCTGTATCGTGTCTGTGATCCCTATGGAATTGACAGAACTTTGACATGTTTCTTTTATATGAGGGTGCTCGCATAGGTTCGAGCCACGAGACGTATTCTTTCTTTCTCATGTGCATCAACACATCGGTTCATGGTACGTTTAGGGGAGTATAAGTGGGGAACTTACTAGGTTGCCCTCTCGCCTTAGAGTTGGCATACAACGTGCTATTCTCCTGCCTCTTCATGGGTCTAGAAGGTTCGCCAATCTCCCTGTTACCCTTCCTTTTCAACTCAATTCAATTTCCTCTAGTATCCATCATTTCTTCCAAGTTGATATACTTTTGTGCTCTGGCCATCAGTTCTCCTATATCAGCCGGTGGCTTCTTCCTCAATGAGTACAAGAAATTTCTCAACTAAAAATCCATGGTCAGAGTTGCCAAAGCCACCCCCATGTCCAAGTTGCAGATCTCTAGGGTTGCGGTGAGGAAATGGTGTATGAACATTTTTAGTGTCTCCCATTCTCCTGGAACCATGCTCATCAGATGAGCCCACATTTTAATGATTCTCCGATTACTGAGGAAATGGCTGGTGAACAATTGCTCCATCTCCGAGAAGGAGCCGATTGATCTAGGTCGTAGGGTTCAATACCAATCCCTAGCACTACCTTTAAGGGTGACTGCAAATGCTCGACACATGATGGCATCAGGGGCACCCTGCAATTGTATTAACACCTTGATGGTGTCCAGATGATCGTCCGGGTCAGTCAAGCCCTCGTACCTTTCAAAGGTCGGCATTTTGAATTCGCTGGGCAGTGAGACCTCCATCACTTCTTAAGTGAACAGGGACTCTGAGGATCTTAGAGAGGCTTCCCTGTAGAAGGGGTTGGTTCAGCTCTCTTTCATCATCTTCTCAATTTGGTCTATCTTCTTAATCATTTCCTTTAACTCAGTCGATCTTTGCTCGTTGACTCCTACGCTGTTCGCATCTTCCACCTTCTTACTAAGGTTAGTTTTTTCCTCACTCTCCTTTAGTTTCTTTGCTTTCTTAGGTGGGTTGGGGCTAACCTATTGTTGGTGGGGGATATGCTCTTCTTGACTCTTTTGTTGCAAGAGTAGGTTGAACATATCCTCCATCTTCTTTTGGAAGGCGAGAAATTCCTCCCTAGTGACCCTCCAATGTTCTACGGGTGTGGAGTGAATGGACTGGGATGATTCTTTTCTAGCGGCAAGGACGGAGCTTGAGCCATGAGTGGTTGTCATTATTTGAGTGTTAGAGGTCAGGAGCAGAATGAGCACCTTTCAGAAGCGGTTCCCACAGACTGCGCCAACTGTTGCGGGATAAAAATGATGATGACTTGCAAGGCTGCTCTCCAACTTCCAATGACCTGAAATGGGTGAAAGAAAAATAGGCTTGGAGGACCCGGGGTGTACTCCGGGGGATTACTCTGATGCCTAAGTAAGGAGAATGTTTCAAAGAGGTTGAATGCAACAGTAAAGGTGAGTTAAGAATGAGATATTTTCGCTTGTTTGCGTCCCCCTCTTTATAGTGGTGAGGGTTGACCATTGAGGTGATTCATCATTAGGACGTGGGGGCGTGGATCGCTCTCGGGTTATAAAGTGTCAGCATGTGTCACTCCAAGCGTTTAAGGCGCCAGCGTGGATCTCTCCCCTCTTTATTGAGTTGAAACTGATTGCTTAAGGCTTGACTTGGGGAGTGATTGTTAGATGCTGACTTTATTTTATTAATTGATATATTTTGGGCATATCAAAGGTAAACATGGTATTTGGTTGTTCAAATAGTAATGAAATAAGTACAAATGAATAAATAAAACAACTAGATAAATAAAAAATTGAGCATCAACTCATCCATATCTCTATTTTAACAGTTTTTAATTCCTTTCTTTCCCGGTTAAAGATGTGAGCAAAGAAGGGTATCAAGTCATGCTTCGCTTTCCTTATGATGAAAAATGTGATTTCTTTAAACTTGAGGGATCTAACCATCTGGGTTTCCCTAAATGGCTCTCTGCCAACCCATGCATCAGCTCTGTCTGCATACGTATAACATATATATGGCAGTAAAAGGAAACTTTTAGTTTGTGGAAAGTGGAAACCCCAACAAAACACTTTTTTTTTCTCACCTTCTCACCAAATACTTCTTGCTGGTTCTCGGCTTATAGCCCATCTTTTCCTTTCCACTATTTAAAAAAAGATATAAAAGAGTAGATCAGTTTACTAATTCTGGCCTGTTTTTTTCATTGTTGCCTAAAAGACGGGGGGTTTCGACATTATAAAAAAGGTAAGATACTTCTAGCTAATTAATTTCTATCCACAGTTATTGTTAATTTCATTCTATAGTTTTGTTCCTTTTTTGTTTTTTTTTCTTTTGTTGGGTCAACTTAGCTTGGATCGTTACTTAACATCTTCAACTTTAACTTGTCAACGAATTTGCATTATGCTTTGCTAAACAAAATTATAACGTAAAAATCATGAAGCAATATATGTAAAAGGTATAGATTTTAACAAAGAAATCTTGTGAAAATTAAGGTTAAGGGTATCCGAAAATGCAAAGATTGAGTCTTGTGTTAAAATTATAGTTGACATCTTGCCTTATAAACTAAATTTTCATATAGATTTTTGATTTACAAATGAATTTTTATGAGTATAAAATTCAAATCTCAAGATGCTTACACTTTCCCCATCCTTAAAGGGTTAATTAAGTGTGAACAATTATTATTATTATTATTATTTCCCATCCCTATAATTTAGGTCAAGCATATGGGGAAGTGCTAGTCAATGGTTTCGTCATTTAATACCTACAATGGCCTACCATGCCGGGAATTATTTAAAGAGCATGTGCATGAATTAGGTGGGGATGCCAATACTGTCATCACGCTTTTCCTTCCGTGTCAAGTCAAATATTATATATAAACTATAAGAATGAAAAAGGTTAATGTGCCATAAAGTGATCTCTCAGCCGTCCAATTAACATGGAACCTTTAATGCTAGCCCATCCCTTTAATTCTATAAATTATTTCATGCGTGTGAGTATATATTAATTTAATTCCTTTCAGTCAGCCAAGGCGGCTGTGAATAAAAAACTCCTCACCGTATTATCATACAATAAGTATAATACTATATATATATATATATATATATATATATATATATATGGATGGAAGCCAAACGCAAAATAAGCTTGGAAAGCATATATCTGTGATCTGAACTCGTATTGGGCTTTGAGAAGATGAGAAGAACAGATCAAGCCAACATGAAGCTTACCCACACATCTCCCCTCCACCGCGGTTCTAAGGTTTTGGAAGAACAGGATCACAAAGTTAAGGGTGATAGTTCTACAGGGAAAGCAGCTGTGGCATCGATATCTCGTGCTGCCGATCAGAAAGAACCGCTGCCGTCCGTGGCGAGGAGGCTCGAGCGCAAGCCCACCGAAGACATAAACGAGAGCGCCGACGCTTTTATTAAGAGGTTCAGGCAGCAGCTGTTGCTCCAGCGCCTCGAGTCGATCGAGAATTACGAGAAAATGCTAGCAAGAGGGCTGTAGCTATTTAGCTTATGCCTATAGCCCCTTCTTGATGTTCATGTGATGCAACTGCTTTGATTTTCTGTTCTACATTTAGAATTGTTTCATTTAATGGTATTGAGATCCAATGCTTAATAAGAATTGGGAAACCTATGGCACTGATCATGCTGAAAATTTGTTCAATATGCTTCAAATTGAGATTGAAGTCTCTGGTTTTACTTTAATTCACTAAATACAATCCTTGATTATTTTTGTATCATGTTCATATTATGCTTATTTTTTCCTTTTGATTTTTCATGATTAAGTCAATGGATGGCCTAAGAGAAAAGGTATACTTTCCCTATATGCATGATGAAGGCATAAACAGAATTGATATATTCACTTATGATAAGGTTGATCATTATCTATATATATATATTGATTCGTTCGCATATGTATGGTACAAGTAATTTTTGTGGATGCTGGTCTAGATAAGACGGATTCTTTAAAACTAGAAAATCCTACATTCCATTAGCTAAAATAAACTTGAAAAATTATTTTTCTTTTTTTTTTTTAACATGCCGTTCCATAAGGTCAGAGGCAACTAGAAAAATTGTTAATATACAAGATTCGATCAATATGCCCTTAAAAAATAAAGACACTCTATAGGAAAAAAAGATATGAAAGTTTGCGTGACTACCTTATTTAACATTCCCCTCATTATGCACTCATTCTAAAATCTAGAAAAAAAAATCACATTACCCAAAGCACCATTTGCATGGTCAATTTCATTTTGGAAGAGGCTAGAAGGCTAAGAATATCCTCCTTAATTAGGCTCCTAAACTATCCTAATTAAGTTTCGAATTTAGTATATGCATGAATATGACCAATCAATTAAAAAAATGTAATTCCATAGATATTAAAGAATTAATGACTTATCCATACATCAGAACGTTGATAAGCATTCTCCATACTACAAAAAAAAATTGATTTTTAGTGACGAATTCAATTTTCCCACTAAAAGTTAGTATTAGTAACGATTTTTTAGTATAAGCATTAGTGACGGTTTTAGCAGCCGTCACTAATACAACACTATTAGTGATGATTTTTTATACCATCACAAATACTTTCGTCACTAAAAATCGCACAGGAAACAATTTTTCACGCGAAAATTATACCGAAAAAATATTAGTGACAATTCTGTGATATTAATGACGAATTTAATTCGTCACTAAAAGTAACTTATTAGTGGTGATTAAATAACCGTCACTAATAGTATTTATTAATAAATTATAATAATTTATTTGACAATATTAGTGACGGTTTGTAAAATTCATCACTAATAATATAGTATTAGTGACGGTTTTGAAATTCATCACTAATAATATTTTTAATTTTAAAAAAATACGAAATAATTTATTTGATAATATTAGTGACGGTTTGAAAAATTTTCATCACTATTAATAGGGTATTATTGATAATTTGTAAAATTCGTCACTAATAATAGGGTATTAGTAACGGTTTTGAAATTCGTCACTAATAGTGTTTTTAATTTAAAAAAAATATGAAAATAATTTATTTGATAATATTAGTGATGGTTTGTAAAATTCGTTACTATTAATGGGGTATTAGTGACGGTTTTGAAATTCGTCACTAATAGTTTTTTTAATTTTAAAAATATAAAAATAAATTATTTGACAATATTAGTGACGGTTTGTAAAATTCGTCAGTATTAGTAGGGTTTTAGTGACGGTTTTGAAATTCGTCACTAATAGTATTTTTAATTTTAAAAAATATGAAAATAATTTATTTGACAATATTAGTGACGGTTTGTAAAATTCGTCACTATTAATAAGGTATTAGTGACGGTTTGTAAAATTTGTCACTAATAATAGGGTAATAGTAATGGTTTTGAAATTCGTCACTAATGGTGTTTTTAATTTAAATATATATATAATCATTTTTTTCGAAAGATGTTGCTGTTTCTGCTTTGTCCTGGTTACTATTTTTATTCAATTCTACTATTTTGAATTTCTTTGTTGTTGATGCTCTGTTCTGGAATGGTGATTGGTTTTTTATTTTCATTTTGAAACATGATTGGTTTTTTATTTTCATTTTGAAACATACTTCTAGAAACAAGCTCCCCCCTCGTTTCTATGTTAGGATTTTGAAAGCATAAAAAATTATATTACTACTTGCAGGTTTCACCCTCTTTCATTTGCTGCCTGGAAACAAGTGAGTGAACTGCTGTTGTGTGATTTGTTTTTTTTTTTTTAGGTAGCCTTTTTGTGCTGACCACTTGCAGGTGTGTGTGGCATTTGCAGCTCCAAGAAAACCTTCTTCAAAAATGAGAAAACACTTTTATTCACCTCTAGTTTTGAGAATTCTAAGTTTGTGTTTTGTGTAGGATTCACAAAGAAAGTTTCTACTTCAGCCCATGGGGAAGCATACATGATGAAATAAATGGCAGTTTCAAAATTTGCAATGCAACTCCTAGCACTCTAGGACGTTGTTTCATCGAGGGGAACACCTTGAATGCGATTAGTTTATTTTATATTTGTGTCAAAAGTTAAAATAGGTAAATTTTGATTCTTTGAGAAATCCGTATTGTTGTTTACCTTTGACATTTTTATGTGCAGGATGAGAATGGATTTAGGGGCAACAGTTTTCCTGTAATTGTAGCTAATGCTACCATATGTCAGAAATTTACTATAGCATAAATTTTTTATTAAACATTCAAAATTTAGAAGGTGGGGGTCCATTTCTAGCATTTTCTTCATTTATAAATTCTAAATTTAAGCATTATTCTTGATTTTAATTAAATAAATTATTAGATAAAGTAAATTTGCCGTGTTTCTTTTATATTTTCTTCCTTAATTAAAAAAATATCATACTTTTTATTCATTTAAGGTTACTTACATAAATCCTTACACTAATATATTTTGACAAGTTTAAATGTGTTCTTTCATCCTTCTTTGATATCTTATCTAATATGTGAATTATAAGTTTCAATGTTCCTTTGTTATGGTCATCTATCAAATCAAATGGAAGATCATCTTCTGGGGGACATGGACTTCAAGATTGCAGGCGCACCAAATGGAGTAACTGCAATTCAGTTAGATATAAAACCTGCTGGAATTCCTTTAGATATTATTTGTGAGTGTTTAGAGCCTGCTCTTAAGGGTCGTCTTCAAATCCTTGACCGCATGGAGCAAAAGATAAATGCACCGCGTACTCAAGATGACATAAATTCCCCTCCATTAGGTTGAATGCTCTACTTTTGGTTTTCTATTTGACTTACTGGCTTACAGCTTTCAATGTGATGTTATTCCTTTTTCTGTTCATTGAGATTATCTATATGCTGCAGCCACCTTGAAATTCAGCAATGATGCCCTTCGTCGTTTGATTGGGCCTATGGGTGCTCTGAAGAGAAAAATTGAAGAAGGAACATGTTTTATTTGAATTTGAAGATGATTTAGTATTTTTTTTATATTCTCTTTTTTCCTATAAAGATTTAGACATTTGGAAGATGTCCCACTGACATAGGCCCACTGTAGTTCCTTCTAAATTTATTGAACGTTCATAATCCCTTTTGAATTATGGATTGATAAACTTAGCCACATGAAAGTCCTTGACAGCATTATCTTTGAGTTTGTTGTATTCATTTGCATGTATTTGTATAGTGTGTGCTGTTTTAATTGGTTTACTCAATTTGGCACACTTCTTGTAAGAAGCTTTTTTGCACAGAAAATTTCAGAAAGCTAAATCGATGAGGAGCTTTCATTAAATCATAGGATGCACGATTTCTTTTCTTTTTATTCATGTTGTAAATTTACTGTAATGCAGGTGCACGGATATCTGTGAGTGATGGCGCACTTACCATAGTTGCTAAGAATCAATCTGTAATGGAAAGAGTGCAAGAAAAGGTATTTGTTGGATTTTGTTGAGCTATTATATTCACCATTTGCCATTTGAATGGAGTAATGTTTCATTTTTGAAGTGGTTATATGTTATGTGATGTCAGTGGTATGTGACGTGCTTTATATGTGCTTTTTGGAGAAGTGAAATTAGGTCTTGGAAGCATCTTTCACGAAACATCCTATCCATTCCCAACCTTCCCCTTTGGCGGGGCGCGGGGGGGGGGGGGGGGGGGTTGGAGGGGAAAACAAAAAAGATTTTTAAAAAAATGGAAAAAAAAAAAAAAAAAAAAAACCACTAAACGCACACTACTCTCCAACATGAACACCTTAAAAAGGAGGACAGCATGAGCTGAGTTAGCTCTGTGAGAAGGACAAGCCCTACTCTTACACAAATCTACCCTTCAAAAAAAAAGAAGAAGATATAATTATGTTTTGAAGCTTTCTCATGGTTATCAGATTGTTCTATATATTGTGGGAAAAATACTTGAAGTTTAATTTCATATCCAAGTAATTTGTAGGTGACAATACATTGCATTTTAACCCTGTAGAATGCTAAGGAGACAATTTCTCACCATGGAACAAATTGCAGGACCTTTATTTTGTAGTTTTTCAATGTATTAATGCTTGTTTTAAGTTCAGTGTTTTTGGCAAATTCCATTATTAAGTTATATCCTTTATTATGCATCAAAGCAATGCACAATTTCTTTTCTTCTTTGGAATGCATCTACTTCAACTGCCAGTCGTGGAATGCATCTGATGAGGTGTCGTTAATCAATCTAATATTGGGTCTAATACTTCCAAATCATTATTTCATGAATCAAACCTGTTGTAAAGAATTCTTTTGAATTTAATCCATATTTTTTAGGCAAGACATTTATAAAATCACTTTGAAAGGTAAATTGTTGTAGTTTCTTCGAAATTGACTGTGTTGTAGTTTTTGTACACTAAATAGACTGCTCATTTTTCAAGATTTACTCACAAAGGAAGGACATTTGCCTTCCTTACCAACCATACACAAAGGCCTCAGCATTATAGATATCTTAAAGACTAGCTTCTCTTTTTCATGACAGAATGGCAATGGATTGAACACGTCGACTTCATGACTGGATTCCCTTATCTTCTTGTCACATTCCACTTACAGGGTGAAATTAAAAAAAAAAAAAAAAACAAAGGGGATAGGTTTGTTAACATTTTTCCAGTTTGTGAAAGAATCAGAAGTTTCAAGGAAAATCCCTTTGGCGACCCACACTTGTCGGCACGAGACTGGATCAATACTAGAAAAACCTTTGTTATATTAACAATGTTAATCCATAAAAGATAGCACCAAACATGTTCAACCCAGTTAATTTCCAAGATGTCGGAAAGGCCAAAAATACTCATTACCTCGTACTGTCCCCTCATTTCTACAGCATATATCTCACAAACAGGTTGACACTTCACTATGTGGAACATATTGATACCAATGGAGGCATTGATGACTTGGAGGTTCTGACAATTTATCTTGAAGAAGAGGAAGAGGAAGAGAACTACAGAGCCAAACACAAGCCCAAATCAGACCCCCGACATGATCACATGGTCGTTTATCTTTAGCTTTTGCTTTATGTCCTTATCAATGTGGTATCTTTTGCTTTATGTCTTTGTCAGTGTGTAAGCGTTTGCTTTATGTCTTTGTCAGTGTGTAAGCTTTTACTTTATGTCTATATGTAAGCTTTTGCTTTATCCGGTCGTAAGCTTTAGAATAAGCAAAAGGTGTGGTAATATTATTTTGGCTTTTGTAAAGGAGATAAAGGAAAAAGAATATGCCAAGATGCCAAGGCATATTTCCTCTCTCCTCATTTGTATAAGGGGTTAGTAAGTTGGGGGGCAGAACTAGTCGGAGTTTCTAAGTCCATTATAAGAAGTTCTCTAGTCTCCTCCCTTGTAATCTCTCTTTCTGGTAATGAAATATCTCTCAGTCTCTCTCTCTCTCTCTCTCTGTTCACAATCCTACACTGAGTGCCTAATTGGTATTAGAGCCATGGAAGCTTAAAGACTCCTTCAGAGCCTCTATCACTCTTGGATTGATGGATCTCTTTGTTCACCTACAAAGGCTCTAGTTCTACCCTAAGTATGCTCTGTGATTGCCACATTTATGTGGATCCTCTACACTAGAATGGTAATGAACAAAGCACCGGACACTTTGATTCTATCCTAATATCCTTGTCCTATTGATAATCTATCAGGGTAGAAAGTATTGATTCCGTATAAGTGATTTTATTTTGTTGAAATTATTAGGGAGTAAGGCCTAAGGTGCCCTTGACTTGTTGAAGGCCATAGAGAGGCTATGTTTGGTTGGGCTTAATTGGCTTCTCTAGTAGTGAAAACAAAAGAAGAACACTTAGATAGATTCATTGCTTCATTTCTTGATGATAGATGCAAGACATAGTTATTAGGACTGAATATGTCCATCATATTTAAAAAAAGGTGAACAGAAGGTCTATTATTCAAAGGTTGTGAGAAGGGGTTTTGAGTTTTTCATTTGAGTAACCATGTCTTCTAAAACCATGCTCAGTCAATCTTCATCCTCTAATTCTTCCCCAAGATTTTCATTTTCAACCTTATTCCCTTCTGATCGTTATGATTCTATGTATGAAGTAGATTACCATCCAGAAAATCCAAAAACCAGCCTTGTCCCCCAAACCAAGGATCCCAAAATCACAAATCCATACTTTGTCTATGACAAGACCAAGTATCCTTTGAGTCTCCTGAAAAAGTTCATAATAAAGACTACAATACCAAAGGGAGTGAATAAGCTTATTGAAGCTTCAAAATTTGATTCTCACCAGTTGATGGCAATGAAAGAAGAATAGTTTGTGACTCTGGAATTCCCTCATGACTTCCAACGAAAATATCTCAACCAAGGATATACTCACATACACATGGAGGCCATCAAGCTCTATTTAACCTTTCACGGGAGGAAAGGTCTTCTAACCAGTTCTAGAATTGCTTTACTAGATTCCAAGTTCTGTAAGTATGAGCATGCCTGCATCACTATTATGCAAACAACATTAAACGCAGAAACGGTGAGCTTCATGATCTTTCCAAACTACTACATACCTCTGACTGATACAAGTATGAGAACAACTCTCAAGGTTCAAATTCAAATTGTTGGAGCTCTGCAGATCTCTAACTCTTGTGCAACCACTCATCATCACTAGATGGTTTACAAACTACAAAACCATTCCTTTGACCTGGTTGCACCAAGAGAAAATTAGGATGCACTCCTAGTTAACTATGATACCAGTCTCGTTCCTAGTCATGTCCATGTTTCAGACAGATATCCAGAAAAGAGCTCATCAAACTTCTTCCAAAAGCCTAGATAACCAAATATGAACAACTTCATCATATCCCCAAACCAGTCATCCTTCATGATCCCATTTACAAAACCACACTAAATGGAGATGTCCATATATCCTTTCCAAAAACCCATGAATCCATAACTGATTCCTAACCAGTCTTCCCTACCATGATGATTCAACCATACCACAAACCTCCCATCCATCTGGAAGAGAAAAAGGCAAAAATCAAACCATCATCCCATAATGTCAACTTGGCAGATCCAAATGCATTGGGATCTAATATCCTAATTCCTTGTTTCCAAGGAGATGGCGCTCCTGTGTATCAGCCTCACACAAAGGACGGACATAAATGGTTTGGTGTTTAATTGCTCATGCAATGACTGCCTAACAAACCCCATTTATGATTCTGAAGATAATCAGAATAGAAAAAATGGGAGAAGAAAACGGAAGAAAAAAATTCTCAACAATGGCTCAAAGAAAGATATGAAGAAGGAGATCCTACATTAGGCTTTTTGGGAGAACCATCCAGAAAGTTAAACTACTATGTCAACTACAGAGCTAGATGGCCATATGGATATCCAGAAGAACAGCAAGACGATGATAGTAGGTATCTCTACAAAGTTGATAATGTTCTTCAGGTCAATATGACTAGGACCTCAAACTATGAAAATGACCATTGGAGTATGAAAACATAAGACTCAAAACAAGACATTCCTAGAAGATTAGAGATCCTGGCATCATCAATCCGGATGGATCCTCTAAGCAAATTTCTGTAGCTGAAGCCACCCTTAACTGGCAATCTAAAAATGCCCTTGCCCAGAACAAAATGCTCCAGCAAATTGTTGACAACCAAAGGGAATTGGAAAATAAAGTTGACAATAGATTTGACATCATAGCGGTTCTCATCGATAAGTGCCAAAGCCAGATCCAAAGAGTCCATAAAGAACTCATGTAGATAATTCAACACACTTCATCCTTCTCACCCGCTTTTAAGAAAAAAGAAGCAGAAATGCAACACCTCAAAGCTCAATTGAATTCTCTTAAGCAAAGTCAGCAACAACAACACAGACAGACCAAGATTGACACGTTATTCCCCCCAACTAGCTTGGCATTCAGCTCTCCTCAACCAACGTTCTAACTAATATTAATCCAAGCTTTATTCAGATGAACTGATTCCTTTTTGCATCTGAAGAAGAGCCAACATACGCAACAACAACTAATCCAAATTGAAAGGGTTGAAACAACACAAACCTCATCCACCAAGAAGAAAAACAAACAAAAGATTGGGGAAACCAGTAGTCATGAACCCAATGTGGGAATTCTGGAAAAAGACAACTCCATCTCCAAGCTTCTATCCAAGCTGGTGACACCTTCCCAAGGCTGTCCAAAAGAAATCCCGAGAAAGGATGAAACACTCCTAGCTCTCCAAAAAATAGAGAGAGCGACTCGTCCCCATGTTCATATGAAAAGGAGGATTCATCCCCTAAAGTGGCAATGATGACTCAACCATCCACTCATAGATTGGGATACAAAAATACCTCTGATGAAGAAGAAATCGAAGACAACATCAATCTCTCTAAAGGAACTTTGTCAGCTAATCCTTCCCAAAGCTCGAATGCTTCAAGCGCAAATGGTCCATCTATCTCGCTCGAAGGACTTCCACCTAATCAATGGCGAAATAAGATTCTAGAACTTCATACCCGGTGTACAAAATAGATGATGAAAGAAGGAATCATGTTAAGAGAAGTCATCACTCAAGCTGTCTTAAAGTTTGTCGGTAGATTAAGAATCTGGTGGATTAACCTTGGAGAATATAGATAGCTTCAACTCTCACAAGTTTCAAGCTTGGATATGTTCATCTCCCAGATCCTTGAATAATTTTGTGGAGCATGGGAAGATCACATTACCCAAGCCCAAGAAGAGTATACGAAGATTAAATGCTGCTCCCTTAAAAGAAAAGTTAAGCATTATAATCTTATCTCTAAAAGGTATTATACTTTGTGCGGACCTGGTGACATCAATCTGAAGCAAGCTTACTTGAATAGCCTGCCTGATCCACTTGGAGAAGAGGTGCTTTGAGAACTCCAGATGAGTGGAAAAAGACTAGAAAATACCTTTTTAGGTAAACTCTATCGAAGTGCTCTTATGAATCTAGATGCGCTCTACAGAAAATACGACATGTATAAAAGAGTCCAGAGAGCAAGCATAAAAATTACTAAAGAATGCAAGAGGAAGGACCTTCGTATCAAGTGCAAAGGAGATAAACATTGCTCCTACTCAACATGGGAACCTAGAGAAGTAGATTTTTGAACACACAGGAAATCCAAAAAGTCGAGACATAAGAAGAAAAAATGGAAGTATTTAAGAAAAAGGAAGCATCGAAGAGACCCAAAAAGACAAAGATGCTACCTCTGCAATCAAAAGGAGCATTATGCAAAAGATTGCCCAAAGAAGGAGAAATGAGTAAGACTTGTTCAAATGTTGCACAAAAACACAGACTAGGACTCTAAGGACGACATTGAATCGGTATTCTCTCGATGATGATGATAAAAATGATGAGTCAATCCTCGCATTCCAAAAGACATATAAGACATATGGATCAACTGATATTTTAGACGATGAAGATGAAAATGTAATGACCTGCTTAACTTATCATATAATAAAACATAATAAGAATTAAAGACAACCCGAACCCGTGGGTAACGAGGACACCTGTCATACACAGCGGAACCTAGGTAGCAGTAAATATAAATCATCATTCTCATAACCACAAAATATATAATACCAGAGTTAACTATAAACCAAAACACTGTGTTTATATACATCTCCTAAAAATAATACAAAAATATATCTCTAGGATCCCATATCAAAAACTTCTGATCCTAGTCCAAACTTACCCTCTTAGCAGGGTAGTTCAACTAACTCAACGGCGGCCTCGATCCGTCGGTCTTTCTGGGTTTCCTGAAAACTATTTAATGTTTGGGGATGAGACACTTCTCAGTAAGGGAAAATAAACTAAATACAGTTGTGTGGCAACATGAATAGTTGATGCAATTATATATATACAGTACATTTCATATGTTGGAAAACATTCATCATATCAAAATGGAATAATCATATATTTCTAATAATTAACACTGATCGTGAAATGTCGAATATAACTAATATTACTGAAATAATACCCAGGATGAATAGTTAGCTGATGTCATGTATTACCCCCTATAAAGGGTTGTGCAGCCTGAAGGCCGAACCCGACAATGGCTGGCTGACCATTGTCGAGTCAAAAATGTCTATAAGTACGATGGGCCCGCCACGCCCTGGTTTAGACTGACAGGTGGACTTCTACAATTCTACACTGAAAGTCACATCGACTATCCATCTCCCACCCCCTTGTGGGGCGGTTAGCACAAGTATGAACATAATATATGATCTATATAGCAATGGTACAGTGCTCCTGTAACTGAACTGAACTATCATCCGAGTTCTAATAATACAAAATACATGATAATATACAGTTTAACATAAATAGATTGATAGCACGTTTTGTAATAACGTAAAAATATGTAGCCTTGGGTCGTTTACTTTCATATCTGTGACCTTGCGCCAAAATCATACATATGGCCTTGCGTTGAAATCATATATCATACACGGTCTTGCACTGGCTATCAATCACGGCCTTGCGCCGAACATTTCATAAATATCGTTCTGAATAAGTAATTTATTTATCATGTATTTTGAAACCATAATATACTGTATTATCTCATAATCTGTAAAAACATGCTTTATTCGTAAAATTTCCATAACATAATACTTTTCAGGTAAAATAATACTTATGCCACACAATGCTGAATAAACCATACATTCCATTCTAAAAATCATATTTCCTAGCATATCATACTAATATATATACATTTCAACATAATAGCAGTATTTTCCCAAACATGCATTATTACCAATCTCTTCATATATATTATACATGCTTCCTGAAAATAAATTTGCTGATAAATAATAATAATAATAATAATAATAATAATAATAATAATAATAATATAATTTGTATGGAAAATAACTGCTTTAGTTTATTACCTTACCTGACACTGAGAAGAAACCCCCTGAAAATCCACTCGTCCTGCACCCGCAAGGTTTCCCGTTCAACACCCTGAATTCAAAAACTCCCAGAACTAAATTTCAGTATTTTTATATGAGTAACATTTCCTATAACTATGGGAAAACCAAATTTTGCATAAAAAAAAATACCTCAACTTAAGGATGAATTTCAACTCAGTCCTACCAACGATTTGCTCCGGCGGATATGGAGAGAACTTTCACAGGAGCGTAGTGGTGGCCTCAGATCGTCGATTTAGCAAACGATGGAGCCAAAATCAAAGAGAGAGGAAAGAGAAACCGTAGGGAGGAGAGAGAGAGAGAGAGAGAGAGAGAGAGAGTTTTCTGCGTAAAATTTGAGGTTTACACTATTTATGACATGGGCTTCGTCGACGAGCCACGTCACCTAGTCGACGAGATTAAGAGGCAATTCGTCGACGAACTCTCCCCTTTGTCGACGAAATTCAAAGGCCCAAATATCCTCTTGGTATCTTCTCATCAACGAACCACACTTTCGTCGAGCCTGCTGCGCTCCCCCTTTTTTTTTTCTGTTTCCATTTTTCCACTCTCTTAATTATTATTTAAATACCATTATTCTTTGGAGTCATTACAGAAAAACTCGAAAGTTTCCAAATCTGTGAATGCTCCAATGTTTGACCCATCAAAAATGATGATTGTCTGAAAAAAAAATTGGTATTTAAATAATAAAGAGGGAGGGGAAATAGAAACAGGAACAGAAGGGGACATTACACTTTGGATGGAATAACCTGGGATCCCTACACAGGGCCTCATCGACAAGCGCATAAGGGGACTGTTAGCTTTACCGTGATCCCAAGAGAGGGGTGAATTGATATTTTTAAAATTTAACCCCTAGGTATTCCTCCTAACAGCAGTATATTCACAATCCTATGGTCAATCTAATGCGAATAATATAAATATATCAGAAATTTAATGAAGCAATTTAATTAATCACACAGGCACCAGAAAGCAATAAATAAAGGATGACACACAGATATGTTATCGAGGTTCGGCCAACTGCCTACGTCCCCGCCTTGGCTAACCAGCACAAGGATTATCACACTAACTTGTCACTTGAATGGGTGGAGTGGCACCTATACAAACCAGGTCAAATTATCACACGGTTGACCTATAACCTTTACACCAATCCTTACCGAGCTGGATTACCGCCCCCTTAGGTCACGTTTGGAATCTCTCAGATATACAAACAAAAGGTACAATGTATGGGTGTTTTCACGTAAAGCAAATTTGTACCACAAATGCACACAATCACAAACACCACAGATGATTTAATAATGTAAGCTCAGTGTGGTCTAAGTAGTTCAACTCTCAAATATATTTTCTATCAGTGTTATATGTACGTGAGAGTGTCAACAAGCAATCTTTGTATTTCTAGATATTCTCAATCAAGAAGCTCAAACAAAGATATCATGCAATATTCAAATATCCCAAATAGCAGAATATGTCAATCACGTGAATAGTGTATATGCTTGGTTTGCAAGATATATGTAATCTTTGTATTTCAGCAAATGATGTAGATTTGAATGGATATTGTCACAAAGATTAATATAAAACACACAAATATATTTTCACAAATATATCGATATGAATACCACAAGATATTTGAGTACGTTTGAAAATATTTTTGCAAGCCAAAAACGAATACAAACTTCTAAGATATTGCAATGAGAATGCAACACTTAGAAGTTCAGCAAAGTCTTCTTAGGATGGGCTTATGAGAAAACCCCCCTAAGAATACTTAGGTAATGCTCTCGGGAAAAATGATTCAAACAATCAAAAAATGAGAGAGCAAAACCTCAAACCAATAACATTCAAATACACTTACAAATGATACTGAGATGAAGTAGGTAAGTTTGAGTGGATTTGGAAGTAGTATAAGTAATAGGAAGTATTTAGCTTGAGAGAGAAATTTGATTTTTGGTTTTTGCTAATCACACTTAATTCTCTCAAATGAAATAGTATATATAGACATACAAAAATATTTGACCATTGGGAACCTATTAGGGATTGTTAAAAAAGATTAATGACATTTAAATCAATTTAACCCTGTTTAAAAATATTTAACTCGCGGTAAAAATGATGGCAACTCGAGAGGTCCGGTCGACCAAAAATGTTTCGGTCGACCAAGTCTCAAATGGTTCGATTGACCAGAAAATATTGAGCTAAGGGCACGGTCGACCAGGAGAGGCGATTTCCCAATTTTCTGAGTTTCGGTCGACCAGGGCATTTTGAATTGCCTGGTTTGGTCGACCAGACTGCTGGGATTTCTCCCAAGAACCCTTCGGTCGACCAGGTAGTTGTAGTACAAAAGTGGTCGGTTGACCAGATGGTCAAACTTTTGACCTTAGGGGGTTTCGGTCGACCAGGGCCTTTTGAACTACTTGGTTCGGTCGACCAAGTGGTCAAACTTTTGACCCCAGGGGGTTTCGGTCGACTAGGGCCTTTTGAACTACCTGGTTCGGTCGACCAAGTGGTCAAACTTTTGACCCTAGGGAGTTTCGGTCGACCAGGGCCTTTTGAATTATCTGGTTCGGTCGACTAGGTGGTCAAACTTTTGACCCCAGGGTGTTTCGGTCGACCAGGCCAAAATGAATTGGCTTGGCTGGTCGATCGAAAGTGCACCATGTGTGCATTTCGGTCCTGTATCAAAACAAACAAGCCCTATTCAAGTGCCTAACAAATATATGTGAAAGTGTGTGTGTCCTAAGGGCACTTGGGGTCCAATTTGAAGACACCGAAAAAGTCTGGTGTCGGTCGACCGAAGGGAATACCCTAAGGTCTTTTTATGGTTATTTTTGGTTTGTATCTGGTTTGAGCTTACAAAATAAATCATGCATGTGATGTGTGTGCTTATTACAAACCGAGTACCCTAATTACTATTACAGACAAATTTCACTAAAAATTATTACAATTAAGAGCATGAGTTTGTTTTCAAGCTTTGAGCTTTCACGTGCCATTGATGATATGCTAATATGAATCTACACATGAACTAGATATTTATTAAATACAGGAGTATTTGTCATTATCAAAACCAGGGCGTGACCTATAAGGTCAATAGGGACCTCGTTAATGAAGTCATGCCTCGTCAACGAGAAGATACCGAGAAGGGTTTTTGGGATAGTTTGAAATTCGTCGACGACGGAGGAAGTTCGTCGACAAAATTATTGAAGGACTCCTTGATGAGGTGACGTGTCTCGTCGACGAATCCAACCCTATAAATAGCTGAAACTCGGATTTTTAATCAAATTTCAGCGCAGAACCCCTTTTCTCTCTCTTCTACGACTTCCTCCCCTTCTCTCTTCGATCTTGGCCCCATTTCTCGCCGGATTGAAGATCCGAGGCCACCACGACGCTCCTGGCGAAGTTCTCTGCAAGTCTGCCGGAGCAGATCATGGGGAGAGTTGATTTGAAATTCATCCCAAATCCAAGGTAAGGTATTTTATTCAGATTATAACTTCCTTGTAGTTATGAGAAATGTTGTAGGTAAGGAAATATTGATATTTTGTTCTGGGGGATATTGTTTTCAGGATGTTGAGTTAGGAACCCTGCAGGTATAGGGCCAAAATTTAATAGGAACTTTTCAGAGTTAAGGTAAGGAAAATATGCTTTGCTAGCAATTTTTATTATCTACACAGAGGATTATGAATGAGTGTTTCAAGCATGTATATCAGATTATTTTCTAGAGAATTATGAATATTATTTTTATAGCAGAAATTATAGAAATGGAGCATTAGACTACGTTTGTTCAAATATGTGGCATGAGTTATTACAGTACCCTACATATATAGATTTTACAATATCTCAGATATACATATATTCAGATATTTCAGAATATTAGAAATGAATGAGACTTACAGTATTTTCAGAGAAAAACATGATTTCTAGACCATAACACTCAAACAGATTATACAGTGATAGCATCAAAATACTACAACAGATATACAGAGTATACAGATATCATATACAGAGTATACAGATATTATATACAGAGCATACTATATACAGAGCATACAAATATTATATACAGAGCATACAGATATTACAGATAGTTCAGACTGAAAACACAGATGACACAGATAGAAAATATATATATTTCAGTCAGATATCTCAGATAATATAGCTTAGAAACATAGTGTTATGGTTGTTTTTGAAATCATGTTAAAAGCTGCAAAATGAGTATATATTATATATATGTATACAGTATTACATGATATAAGATCCCTATGGAAATTATAGACAGATATAATTACAGTAGAGCATGATACCGTTGCTAGTTTCAGACACGTGCAACCACATGACTCAGATAGCATGTGGGTTTTGTCTAACTGTGCTAGGAGAGTTTTGAAGTCTCCCCAGCATGTTGGGTTGAGGTAGCCGGTTAGACGATGACTGAGGTTTGAGATAGCCCGGAGTGATTATAGTGGGCCAGGATCTACATAGATCATTACAGATTGGTGGATGATAGAGATTGACTTACCTGGAGGGCCGGCCAGAGTAAGTCCAGCCTACGAGCCGCACAACCCTATTATGAGGGAATATATCATGATATACAAATCCCAGGGTATAACAGAGTTCCTATGTACAGATATATCATATAGCAGCAATTTATATTATTATACTAGCAGTACCTTCAGATAATAAACTCAGATACACAGTCATATTTTAAAGATTACATGATAGATAGATATATTTTGTACAGTTTATCAGTTTTCTCAGATTATAGTATTATTTCAGTATTTTAATTATTTAACTAAGCCGCCACACACTAGTAATAACATATTTCCACTTACTAAACATTGTCTCATCCTAGTAACATATCATTTTTCAGGAGATCTAGCTAGGCGAGCATATCAGGCTCGCGGGTAGAGATTGGCTTGAGTTGCCCTTGTAGGAAGGGTAGGTATTTTTGGAGATGACCGTGTTATGGGATAGTTATCAGATTTTAGTGACGTCACTGGGTATTTTGTATTGTAAATATATTGCAGAGCAGTATAGTTTTCTAGTATATTGTATTGTATTTAGCAGTTCCCAATTTTATGTACCGCTGCTTAGTTATATATGATAGACAGAGTTTCCTCAGCGCTCTTTCAGCCTGAGACGTTATTATCAGTATTCAGATAGATGACATTTATTATATTCTGAAAAAAAAATGTTGAATAAATAGCAGGTCGTCACAATTTGGTATCAGAGCTTAGGTTGTTAGGTTCTGTAGACTTTAGAATTCAGTGGGTACAATACCAAAAAATAGGAAAAGAATTTGAGGATTTGTTCTGTGGTCTGAATACAAAATTATCATGATGGGTTCTGTTTTTTTCTTGGGGTGACGATTTCAGGAAAATCATTGTAAACTATCGATGAGTTGTGTGTTTGGGTCGTAGGATTGGATTTTTGGGGTAGAAACAAAGGAAATAGTTGATAGTGAATTTGAGGTTTTAGTTTGAGGGAGTAAAGTAGATCTGTATAGGATTTTAAAATAGTGTTTTGTGTATTTTCAGGGATGGATCCGGGTAACAGTGGTACAGATGTTGGAGGTGACAGACCAGAACCCTCCAGTATGTGAGGTGGGGATACAGATGTCGTACTACGCAGCGTCACTCAGTAGGTGATGGCTGAGATGGCCAGGAGTGGAGGAGAGCGTGGCTGCACAATTGAGAAGTTTACACGGATAAGACCTCCTTCTTTTGCTCGAGGACCTGACCCGATTGTGGCTGAGAATTGGGTTCAGGATGTCAAGGAGATCTAAGCAGTACTGGCATGTACAGACAAGCAAAAAGTGGCGTTTGCGACGTTTAAACTTATAGGAGAGGCAAAGCGCTGGTGGAGATCACCGCGTATGATTGAGAATCAGAGGTCGGATCTAGTGCCAGTGTCATGGAGTCGATTCAAGGATTTGTTCTTCAAGCGATATTTCCCTGCTATCATTCGAAGCGCAAAGGTAGTAGAGTTTCTACATCTGACTGAGGGGTTGATGACGGTGACACAGTATGTTGCACGATTTCTTGAGTTATGCCGTTTCACCCCACATTTAGCACCAGAAGAAGAGAAAAAGGCCAGGAAGTTTGAAGAAGGATTGAAGCAGAGTTTATTTGAGCAAGTTATCTACTTTCAAGCTCAGACGTTTGCCGAGGTGGTGGATAGAGTTGCTGTTATTGAGAGTGGTATGCAAAGGAGCGCTGTAGCTCAAGATTAAAGGAAGAGGTCTATGCCTTAGGATTTGCATGTGAGCTCTAGCCGAGGGCCATGGAGAGGAGATCGTTATGCAAGTGGTCAGAGACAGATGATGGGCTATGGTGGTTTTCATGGTGGATGGGTTGCTCCTGTCTGTATTAGATGTGGCCGCAGACATCCAGGTGAATGTAGGATGGGTGAGGACATCTGCTATCGATGTGGGAGACCTGGGCATAGATCTTGGTCGTGTCAGGGGTTGCCAGCTCAGGCACTAGCTCCCAGACCATACCGGGGTGGTTATCAGGCATCCTGTTGAGGATAGCAGAGGAATACGGCACCGGCGCGAGTGTATGCGTTGACGCCAGGTGATGCCGATGCAGCTGGAGACGTAGTTACAGGTACCCTTACTACTTTCTCATTTATAGCTATTATTTTATTTGATACAGGTGCCACCCACTCTTTTGTTTCTGCGGTATATGCTAAGTTAACGGGGTATGAGGCACAGTTGCTAGATATTGGGTTGGCTGTTGCCACGCCGACTAGGTCAATGGTGAGATGTAGAAGGGTACTCAGGAGATTTCCAGTAACTATTCAGGGAAAGATATTGCCAGCTGATTTGGTGATATTAGATATGCAAGGGTTTGACATCATTTTGGGTATGGATTGGTTGGCAGGTAATCATGCTAGTATTCACTGTCATTTGAAAGAAGAGATTTTTAGACCTCCATGCAAGCCAGAATATAGATTCTTGGTTCGCGGGTACGTTCTTCGCCACAGTTTGCGTCAGCTGTTTAGGTGAAAAAATTAATTCAAGAAGGCTGCCAGGGATTTGTTGCTTACATTAAGGAATCGTCGAAAGAAGAACTGAAACAACCTGATATCCCTGTAGTTAGAGATTTCTTAGATGTATTCCCAGAGGAATTACCTAGTTTGCCACCAAACCGTGAAGTTGAGTTTACTGTGGATCTTCTACCAGGGTCAGCGCCAGTATCTAAAGCTCCTTATCGGATGGCCCTAGTTGAATTAAAAGAACTAAAGGATCAATTGCAAGAATTATTGGATAAAGGATTCATCAGACCCAGCGTGTCGCCCTAGGGAGCACTGGTCTTATTTGTGAAAAAGAAAGATGGAACCATGACGATTGTATAGATTATAGAGAAATAAATAAATTAACAGTTAAGAATAAATATCCTCTTCCCATGATTGACGATTTGTTTGATCAGCTCCAAGGGACCCAGGTTTATTCTAAAATCGACCTACGATCGGGTTACCATCAGGTGAAATTGAGGGCAAAGGACATCTCGAAAACGGCGTTTCGTACGAGATATAGGCATTACGAATTCTTGGTGATGCCACTTGGGTTGACTAATGCACCAGCGGTATTTATGGATTTAATGAACCGAGTGTTCCATCAGTACTTAGACCAGTTCGTAGTTGTATTTATTGATGATATATTGGTCTACTCGAGGAGTTTTGAGGAGCACGAGTATCATTTGGGGCTGGTATTACAGACATTGAGAGAGAGGAAGTTACATAGGAAGTTCAAGAAATGTGAGTTCTGACTGAAACATGTTTCTTTTCTTGGCTATGTGATCTCTGAGGCAGGTGTATATGTCGATCCGAGTAAGATAGAGGCAGTGGTTAATTGGATGAGGCCTGGAAATGTTCATGAGGTTCAAAGTTTTCTAGGGTTTGGCAGGCTATTACCGACACTTCATAGAGGGATTTTCCAGTTTGTTAGGTCCGTTGATGCGACTTACGAGGAAAAATGTAAGGTTTGAATGAACTGATGACTGTGAGTGGAGCTTCCAGGAGTTGAAGCAAAGGTTGGTTACAGCCCCAGTGTTGGCTATTCCATCAAGAGATGATGGGTTTGTAATATATAGTGATGCATCCCTAAAAGGGCTTAGGTGCGTATTGATGTAGCATGGTAGGGTTATTGCATATGCTTCTAGACAGCTTAAAGAATATGAGAAGAATTACCCTGTGCATGATTTGGAGTTAGTTGCAATAGTGTACACTCTTAAAATATGGAGACATTATCTATATGGTGGGAAATGCAAAATTTTTACAGATCACAAGATTCTGAAATATTTCTTCTTCACTCAGAGAGAATTGAATATGAGACAAAGAAGGTGGTTAGAGCTTATTAAATATTATGAATGTACTATTAATTACCACCTAGGAAAAGCGAATGTAGTAGTAGATGCACTGAACAGAAAATCAGTGGGACTAGCACTAGTAGTCATGGAGATTCAGCACTCGATCTTGATGGATTTGAAGAGACTTAGCATAAAGTTGGTAGAGGATAGTCCTTAGGGTTTTGTTGCCAGCCTAGTTATACAGCCTACCCTATATAAGAAAATTAAAGTAGCTCAGAGAGATGATGCAAAGTTGGCAGAGGTGATGGCTAGAGTGAAGGATGGTCAGGGAGAGGAGTTTAGCATATCAGATGATGGAGCCCTGCGTTTCCGTACTAGGCTATGTGTTCCTACTGATACTGAAATCAGGAGAACTATATTGGAAGAGGCTCATAGATCACTATACACAGTCCATCCTGGAAGTACTAAAATGTACAGGGATTTGCGAGAGTACTTTTGGTGGAGTGAAATAAAGAGAGAGATAGCTGAGTTTGTCTAGCAGTGCTTGACGTGCCAGCAGGTTAAAGCTGAGCACCAAAGACTAGCGGGACAGTTGCAGCCGTTGTTTATTCCAGAGTGGAAGTGGGACCACGTTTCTATGGACTTTGTTACGGGGTTACCACCACTACGGCAGGGATTGAATGCAATTTGGGTAGTTGTTGATCGTTTGACGAAGGCTGCCCATTTTATCCCCATTAAAGTCAGCTATTATATGGACAAACTGGCAAAGATATATGTTCAGGAGATAGTTCACGTCCATGGTGTACCAGTATCCATAGTTTCATACTGGGATCCTCGGTTTACTTCACAATTCTGGAAAAGCTTCCAGGAGACTATGGGTACACATTTAGCATTTAGTACAACTTTCCATCCCCAGACAGATGGTCAGAATGAGAGGACAATTCAGACCTTAGAAGATATGCTTCGTGCGTGCGTGTTAGATTTTGGGGGTAGCTGGACTCAGTTTCTACCACTTGTTGAATTTGCCTATAATAATAGCTACCAGTCTAGTATCAGCATGGCTCCATATGAGGCACTGTATGGCAGGAGATGTTGTTCTCCTCTTTTCTGGGATGAGGTAGGAGAGAGGCGAGTTTTAGGTCTAGAGATCGTTCAGCAAGCTTGTGACAAGGTCCGACTAATTAAAGAAAGAATCAGTACCGCCCAGAGTCGGTAGAAAAGCTATGCAGACACTCGCCGCCAAGAGTTAGAATTTAAAGTGGGGGATCGGGTATTTTTCAAAGTAGCTCCTATGAGAGGGATTATGAGATTTGGGAAGAAGGGCAAGTTGAGCCCTAGGTATATTGACCCTTTTGAGATAATAAAGAGAATAGGGTCAGTTGCCTATAGGCTAGCTTTACCTCCAGTTTTATCTAAAATACACGACATGTTTCATGTTGCTATGTTAAGGAAATACGTCTCAGACCTGTCCCACATCATTAGTTATGCAGAGATAGAGCTTAAGGATTCACTAACTTATGACGAAGCACCAGTACAGATATTAGACAGAAAGACACAAATACTGCGCACCAAAGAAATTCAATTAGTGAAAGTTTTGTGGAAAAATCACGTTATAGAGGAAGCTTCTTGGGAACTCAAGGAGCAGATCAGACAGAGATACCCGCAGTTGTTCCAAGAGGTGTAGAGGGAATCAGGTAAAGTATAGTATCTAGATAGTGTTTCTTTTGCAGGTACATGTATTAAATAGATAAAAGTAGTTATATGTAATCTCCTAGAACATAGTATGTAACCACGGTATTCCTTCGCCATAAGTGAGAGCAAGTAATAAAATAAGTAAACCATTTTCCTTTATAGGATGATAAATGGAGATACAGATAGTAAATTTCGAGGACGAAATTTTATAAGGAGGGGAGAATGTAACAACACGAAAAATATTGGTATTTAAACAATAAAGAGGGAAGGGAAATGGAAACAGGAACAGAAGGAGACATTGCTCTTTGGATGGAATAACCTGGGATTCCTACACAGGGCCTCATCAACGAACACAGGGAATTCATCGACGAGCGCATAAGGGGACCTCGTCGACGATGCCACGCCTCGTCGATGACAAGATACCAAGAAGGGTTTTTGGGACATTCTGAAATTCGTTGACGAGGGAAGAAGTTCATCGATGAAATTATTGAAGGACTCGTCGACGAGGTGACGTGTCTCGTCGATGAATACAACCCTATAAATAGTTGAAACTTGGATTTTTAATCAAATTTCAGCGTAGAACCCCTTTTCTCTCTCTCTCCTATGACTTCCTCCCCTTCTCTCTTCGATCTTGGCCCCATTTCTAGCCGAATAGAAGATCCAAGGTCACTACGACGCTCCTGGGGAAGTTCTCTACAAGTCTGCCGGAGCAGATCACGGGGAGAGTTGATTTGAAATTCATCACAAATCCAGGGTAAGGTATTTTATTCATATTATGTCTTCCTTGTAGTTATGAGAAATGTTGTAGGTAAGGAAATACTGATATTTTGTTCTGGGGGATATTGTTTTTAGGATGTTGAGTTAGGAACCCTGCGGGTATAAGGCCAAAATTTAATATGAGCTTTTCAGAGTTAAGGTAAGGAAAATATGCTTTGCTAGCAATTTTTATTATCTATACAGAGGATTATGAATGAGTGTTTCAAGCATGTATATCAGATTATTTTCTAAAGAATTATGAATATTATTTTTATAGCAGAAATTATAGAAATGGAGCATTAGACTACGTTTGTTCAAATGTGTGGCATGAGTTATTACAGTACCCTACATATATAGATTTTACAATATCTCAGATATACATATATTCAGATATTTCAGAATATTAGAAATGAATGAGACTTACAGTATTTTCAGAGAAAAACATGATTTTTAGACCATAACACTCAGACAGATTATACAGTGATAGCATCAAGATGCTACAACAGATATGCAAAGTATACATATATTATATACAGAGCATACATATATTATATATAGAGCATACATATATTATATACAGATCATATAGATATTATATACAGAGCATACCAATATTATATACAGAGCATACAGATATTATATACAGAGCATACAAATATTTTATACAGATATTACAGATAGTTCAGACTGAAAACACAGATGACACAGATAGAAAATATATATATTTCAGTCAGATATCTCAGATAATATAGCTCAGAAATATAGTGTTATGGTTGTTTTTGAAATCATGTTAAAAGCAACAAAATGAGTATGTTATATATATATATATATATATATATATATATATATATGTATACAGTATAACACGATATCAAATCCCTGTGAAAATTACAGACAGATATAATTACAGCAGAGCACGGTACTGTTGCTAGTTTTAGACACGTGCAACCACATGACTCAAATAGTATGTGGATTCCGTCTAACTATGCTAGGAGAGTTTTGCAGTCTCGCCAGTATGTTGGGTTGAGGTAGCCGGTTAGACGATGATAGAGGTTTAAGATAGCCCGGAGTGATTGCAGTGGGCCAGGATCAACATAGATCATTACAGATTGGTGGATGATAGAGATTGACTTACCTTTTAGGCCGACCAGAGTAAGTCCAGCCTACAGGCCGCACAACCCTATCATGAGCGAATATATCATGATATACGGATCCTAGGGTATAGTAGAAGTTCCTATGTACAGATATATCACATAGCAGCAATTTATATTATTATACTAGCAGTACCTTCACATAGTAAGCTTAGATACACAATAATATTTTAAAGATTACATGATAAATAGATTTATTTTGTACAGTTTATCAGTTTTCTCAGATTACAGTATTATTTCAGTATTTTATTTATTTAACTCAGCCGCCACACACTAGTAATAGCATATTTCCACTTACTGAGCGTTGTCTAATCCCAGTAACATATCATTTTTCAGGAGATCCAGTTAGGCGAGCATATCAGGCTCGCGGGTAGAGATTGACTTGAGCTGCCCTTTTAGAAAGGGTAGGTATTTTTGGAGGTAACCGTGTTATGGGATAGTTGTCAGATTTTAGTGATGTCACTGTGTATTTTATATTATAAATATATTGCAGAGCAGTATAGTTTTCTAGTATATTATATTGTATTTAGTAGTTCCCAATTTTATGTACCGCTGCTTAGTTATATATGATAGACAGAGTTTCCTCAGCGCTCTTTGGGCCTGAGACGTTATTATCAGTATTTAGATAGATGACATTTATTATATTCTGAAAAAAAAAATGTTGAATAAATAGCAGGTCATCACAGTGTTCTAATCTACATTAGACTCTATCTTGACCACTTAATTAAAGCCACATTTTATGGATTCAATTTGCTTGGAAAAGAAATACTTATTTTTGGGTTCAATATTATTCAACACATGGGCAAGATCCAGTGGACAGAACAAGGACTCAAGTTTCGAAACTATCTGCTCTAGTTGACAAGGACTCCAATAGTTTTCTGTTTCACTCAAACAATGGAAGAAATCAAGTCCCAGCTCATCCAATTTAACTGTGCATCATCACAGTGAATTCTTGAAGAAATGCCCAAAGTCGTTATGGAAGAATCCAGAATTCTTTGTCAACCTTCCTTTCAAGAAAAATGACGAAATTAACCCGACGAAGGCAAGTCACAAAGGAATGAAGCCAGATCATTATGGATTGGCCTAACCCAAACTGGCCCAACTGCAAGATGAAGGGCTAATTGAGCCCACCAAATCAAAATGGGCTTGCGAAGCCTTTTATGTCAATAAACGGGCTGAGCAGACAAGATGAAAACTCAAGTTAGTCATCAACTACTAGCCACTCAATCACTTTCTTGCTGATGATAAATTCCCATTACTAAATCAGGCTAGTCTCTTTTCACAACTTTTGGAGGCCCAAGTCTTCTCAAAGTTTGATCTCAAAGCTGGATTTTGGCAACTAGGTGTTAGCTCAGAAGATAGGCCCAAAACAGTGTTCTGCATTCCAAACTACCACTACCAATGGATTATCATGCCATTTGGGTTTAAACTTGAACCATCTATTTTTCAGAAGGCAAAGATTAGAATATTCCAGCCCATACTCCATCATGCCTTAGTTTACATTGATGATGTCTTATTATTCTCAAAAGATGAGGAGACACATAGCAAGCTTTTGATCGGTTTTAAGAGACTAATCACACAGTATAGGATTATGCTGTCCAAAAAGAAGATGATTATTGGAGTTAATACTGTGAATTTTCTGGTTATGAAAATTAGCCAAGGGAAGTACGAACTCCAACCACATATTGCAACACAGCTCAGCACTTTTCCAGACAACCAAATGATGACAAAGCAACTGTAGCAATTTCTTAGTATTGTTAATTACATGGCAAACTTTGTCCCAAAGCTGGAAACATACACCGCACCTCTGCACCAGCTTTTGAAAAAGAAGGATGCACCATAATGGGAATCTAAGTATGCCACAGTAGTTCATGCTTTAAAGCAATGGCTATGAAACTTCCACCATTCTAGATCCCAGACAAAGGAAAAATAATCCTTCAGACTGATGCCAGTGACTACTATTGGGGTGCAACTTTAATAGAAGAAAAGAAATATGGAACTAGAAAAGTCTGTGGTTACAAGAGCGGTGCCTTTAAAGAATCAGAATTACATTATCACTCCACTTTGTAAAAAGAGGAATTAACAAGTTTGAGTTCCATATAATCAGCCATACTTTTACAGTCAAAATGGATATGTCATCTTTTCCAAAGATGATCCAATTCAGGTAGAAGATCTTACCACAAGGCCAATTGCTTAGGTGGGCAAACTGGTTCTCACAATATAAATTTGAGGCAAAGCACATCAAAGGAAAGCACAATGTTTTAGTCACTTCCTCTCCAGACCAATAAATCCTCAAGCCTTTTCCTTGTGGCATCTTCATCCAACCAATCTCTTTCTAGCCTTGTCTAGACTGTCCCTAAGGAAGTCTAAGGCGACCTTCTTTGTCATACAATAGGGAAATGTAACAATAAAAGATCTAGAGTCTGCTGTCCATCCTCCTTTATAAATATGGGCTTGTTAATGCTCCAATCAAATGCATTGACTAGCATCCACTCTTTCCATACATCAACGGTCTCTAGGTCCCAATGCCGTCCTACATCAATTTTCCTATAGAAGCCTTCCTTCTCCTCTAGTATCTCCTAAGATCTTACTGTGTTGGTATGATCCTCCACAAACCATGGATATTTGCCTTCCTTACCAACCATACACAAAGTCCTCAACGTTACAGCTATCTTAAAGACTAACTTCTCTTTTTCATGATAGAACAACAATGGGTCGAACACCTCGACTTCATGACTAGATTCCCTTATCTTCTTGTCACATTCCACTTATAGGGTGAAATTCAAAATAATAAAGGGGACAGGTTTGTTAACATTTTTCCAGTTTGTGAAAGGATTAGAAGTTTCAAGGAAAATCCCTTTCCTAACCCACACTTGTCGGCATGATATAGGATCAATACTAGAAAAAGCCTATGTTACATTAACAATGTTAATCCATAAAAGATAGCACAAAACCTGTTCAACCCAGTTAATTTCCAAGATGTCGGAAAGGCCAAAAATACTCATTACCTCATACTGTCCCCTCATTTCTATAGCATATATCTCACAAATAGGCTAACACTTCACTATGTGGAACATATTGATACCAATGGAGGCATTGATGACCTGGAGGTTCTAACAATTTATCTTGAAGAAGAGGAAGAGGACTATTGAGCCAAACACAAGCCCTAATTAGACTCCTGACATGATCACATGGTCGTTTATCTTTAGCTTTTGCTTTATGTCCTTATCAATGTGGAATTTTTTGCTTTATGTCTTTGTCGATGTGTAAGCGTTTGCTTTATGTCTTTGTCAGTGTGTAAGCTTTTACTTTATGTCTTTATGTAAGCTTTTGCTTTATCTGGTTGTAAGCTTTAGAATAAGCAAAAGGTATGGTAAATATTATTTTGACTTTTGTAAAAGAGATAAAGGAAAAAGAATATGCCAAGATGCCAAGGCATATTCCCTCTCTCCTCATCTATATAAGGATATGGTTAGTAAGTTGAGCGGAAGAACTAGTGGGAGTTTCTATGTCCATTATAAGAAGTTCTCTAGTCTCCTCCCTTAGAATCATTCTTTTTGGTAATGAGATATCTCTTAGTGTGTTTGTTCTAAAATACTCTCTCTCTCTCTCTCTCTCTCTCTCTCTCTCTCTCTCTCTCTCTCTCTCTCTCTCTCTCTCCCACTCTATTTTTTTCACGATCCTACAAGGAGTGCCTAATTGGCTTAAAATGTTATACTTGACAATCTAGAATTAAGAATCTACAATGCATGGTGATAGAGGACAAGAAACTACAGTAGATCCTTGTTAGAGGCTAATTTAGAAGAATTGAATTTGGTTCCTAAACTCAAATATGTTTAGTTAATTCGCAATTTATTATGTATATTTAGCTTAAAATTCTATAACTTAAGTTTAAGTTTGAATATAATACGAATCAAAAAATTTAGAAATTTTTCTAAAAATATTCCAGAATAAAAATAGAATATTTGACCCATAACCATGCTTATATTTGAATTTAATAACTCGGATTTTAATGCCCCAGATCCAACCTAGATTTAGGTAAACTTGATCCAGGGTCCTAATCAGCTGACTCGAACACTTAAGACCCAGATCTAACTTTGACCTTGGTCCATTAATGACCATTAACCTTGACCTGAACCCACCTAAACCTAGGCCCAATTAGCCTTGAGGTAATTCAGCTCAAATACAAACCAGCCATTAAGCTCATATACCTGCAACCCAATTAATCCAACCTAATGCCCAAAAATTCAATTCAGTTCCAGGCCCAATTGAATCTAGACCAATTAGGCTTAGCCTAAACCCCAACCTAGACTTAACCCAAGCCTGAAGTTAATCCTAACATGAGTTGACCAAAGCCCTAGTTCCTTGTTTAGATCCTAGGAAAACATGGGAAAATTCAAGAAAATTCTTAATAATCACATAATAAGGAAAAATTGGAGTGGGTACTCATCTTTATGGGTTTGGATATGTTACTCTCTGTTCATGTTTTTGAATCGAGGCCTGCAAAAGAAGAAAATTAGGAAGAAAGTTAGAGGGAGAAAAAAAAAAGAAAGTAGAGAAAAAGGGAACGAGAGAAGAGAGAAAAAGAAAGAGAAAGTAGAGAGAAATATAGATGGAGATACAAATTCGTGCGAGAGTTAGAGATATGAAAAGAGAAAGAGTTTAAGAGTGATCAGATTTGTGTAAGATAAAGAGAGAGAAAGCAGAGAAAAGAGAGAAAGCAATGAGAAGGGGGAGGAGAGAAAAAGAATAAGAAACAGAGAGAGGGATTGGTGTGAGAAAAAAAGAAGGGAGAAAAGAGATCGAGGAGAGAGAACAAAAGCAAAGAAAAGAAAAGAAAGAGAAAAAAAAGGTTTTTATATGTATTAGTGAGGCATGTATCACTGTACGGACAGTGACACGTGGCACACTTCGGACTGCTTGTTTGGGAACTAACGTGGCACGATCATGACCACAAAATCTATGTTTTCTTTGGATGGTTAAATTGCTGTCACGTCAATGATTCAAGATAAATTCCCAGAATCAACTAAATCCAACCATGTGGTAGGTGATGTCACCCTACTGCTAAAAATTCAAAAAATGAATGAAAATAAAAATATGAAAATAGAGTCACATGTCGCTATTGCTGGCTCATACGTGGCCAACCACCTTTGTCCCAACTAGGTTAAACTAGTTTGACCCAACTCAACCTAAGTTGACCCATTGGCCTAGTTAGACTGATTGAACCGATCGAATCTGTCTGAACCACTCGTTCATTTATTTAATTTAAAAATTAAATATTTAATTAATTTTTAATTTTTTAAAATTGGAAAAATAGTAAAAAATCAGAAAAAAGACTAGGAAAAATATTAAAAATTTTGAAAAAAAAATTTTAAAATTATTTGAGTTATTTTGACTCAGATAACAAAAAAATTAAAAAATTAAAAATATCAAAAATGAAGAAAAAAGTCTTTAAAAATCTCAGGAAGTTGTAGAAAAATGTTGAAAAATTTTCAAAAAAATTCAAAAAAAGAAAAAGTTTGAAAAAATCTGGGAATGTTTTGAAGATTCTTTTTTATCAAATTGGATGAATTTGTTTGATTATTATTTGTATATATTTTATTTTTGTGTATGCATGTCCCAATGAGTAAACAAAGGATAAAGAAATATTTCAAACCCCACCTATATTAGTTTTGAAGGTAGTTTATCTAATAAGATCCTCTACTTTGAAGGTTTTATTAGATATTCCTAAATCACTTATTTCAAATTTTTCTTTAACAATTTTAATATCTTTTTTTTTTTTCAAAGAAGTTAATTAAGACAATTAGATTCAATTTACGAATAATTCATTGTTAATTAATTAGGTACCATTCATAATACAGGTGTGTAGGGGGTGCTTGTACTTTTTCCTCACATAACTGAACTCTTTATCCTAACTGTGGTAAATGCAGGCTGGGACTACTGATTCATTGGCCTAGGATTTATTTAGAGATCAATCAACAAGTAGTAATTAGATAAGCTAACCGCAACTAGGTAAATAATAGGTTAGTGGTAACTCCATTGAACTTTTAATATTATTATTTCTTACCATTCAAGACCCTCCTTTGGGACATTGCAACAAAGTGTTGTCGTAGATAAGCTAGAATATGCAGCGGAGAGCTCTCGAGTTTCTTCACCTCTTTCCTTCCTTCTCCCCTGGTGTCCATCTTCTCCTCTAATTATTTAGTATCAAGTTGACTGTTGCCAGTTATGGCCGACGAGGCATCTCAGCCAGCTAGTCCTCTTGCTCGAGGACCTAGTTGCTTCAAGTAGTTAAGGTGCCAGAAGGTGGCAGAGGTGGTCAAAGCGTGTCGAGAAAAACATTGGAGACGGTAGTGCATGTGCCTATAAGCTGACATTAGGAAGAAAACCCAGTGGGATTGGGAACAACCCTCCTTATATTGTTTAATATGCTAAAAAAAAAAAAGGTGTCGTTCTTATAGGCACGTGAACTCGCGCGCTTATGTGTGAAGAACCACACATTGGCGCGTGGCTCACACGCCCGACAATTTTTTTTTTCCAAAGTTATTCATTTCTTTGAAATTGCTGTAAAAGATGTAAAAAAATAAATAGAGATGAGATAGAAATTTTACGTGGTTTGACTATGGCTACTCCATGGGCAGATGGGATAAAAATTTTTACTATTTCGGGAGGAATTATAAGATGATTTGAAATCGGTCTTGTACAACATATCTCTCTTCTTTCTATCTCTCCTCTTCTCTCATCCTTTCTATTCGTATGCCTACTCCAAGCCTTATGAATGTATGTCAAAATGAGAGGGACAGAGGGCCCTTTTATAGGGCAATAAGGATAGCACATAATTTATGGTGGTGGAAAACGAAAGGAAATAATTTATGGAGGTGAAAAATGAAGGCGTGACAACCATTAATTTTTGTGGTTTTCATAAGACTCCCCCTAAGCTTTCACCCTAAAATAACTCCTTCTGTTAAGATCTTTAAGATGTCTTATAACGATGAGATGAACCAATTTCTTGAATGTTGTAGTAGCTAAAATTTTGGTGAACAAATCTGTTAGATTATCATTTGATCAGATTTGCTGAACATCAATATCACTATTCTTCTAGGATTCATATGTATCGAAGAACTTTGGAGAAATATGCTTCATTCTGTCACCCTTTATGTATCCTCCTCTTAGTTGAGTTATACATGTAGTGTTATTTTCATATAAAACTATTGGAATGCCCTTGATTGATTGAAAACCACATTTTTCTTGGATATGAGAAATCATTGATATGAGCCACACACATTCTCTACTAGTTTCATGAATAGCTAGTATTTTAGAATGATTAGAGAATGTTGTTGTAACCGTCTGCTTTATTGATTTCCAAGAAATAGCAGTTTTTTCGTAAAGAAAGACATCTCCAGTTTGAGATTTAGCATTGTGAGGATCAGATAGATATCCAGAATCTGCATATATTACGAGTTGAGACTTGGAATCAAATGAGTAGAATAGACCCAAATCAGATATACCACTCAAATAGCATAGAATGTGCTTAATTGTAATATTCCAGTGTCGCTGAGTAGGAGTTGAGCTATATCTTACTAGTATATTTAAAGTAAATGCAATGTCGGGTCTTGTGCAATTGGCCAAATACATCAAAGAGTCGATATCACTTAAATATGGTACTTCAAGACTAAGTAATTTCTCCCCCTCATCATGAGGTCGAAATGGATCCTTCTTGACATCAAGTGATCGCACCATTATTGGAGATCCCAAAGGATGAACTTTGTCCATATAGAATTACCTTATTATCTTTTTGATATATTTAGATTGATGAACAAAAATTTCTCAACTTACCTGTTCAATATGTAGGCCAAGACAATATTTTGTCTTTTCTAAATCATTCATCTCAAATTCCGCCATTAAATAATTAGCAGCTTTAATGAGATCTTCAAGAGTCCCAACTAAATTCAAATCATCAACATAAACAACAATTATAGCAAATCCGGATTCTGATCTTTTAATAAAAATGTATGGACAAATTGGATCATTTATGAATCCTTCCTTCATAAGGTACTCACTTAATCAATTGTACTACATACGTCCAGATTGCTTTAATTCATATAAAGAATGTTGGAGTTTAATTAAATATAAATTTCTGAGTTTTGCTTCAGGCAATTTAAATCCTTCAGGGATTTTCATATAAATTTCACTATTCAACAATCCATATAGGTATGTTGTTACTACGTCCATAAGACGCATGCTCAATCGTTCAATGACTGTTAGCCCAATTAAGAATCTGAAAGTGATTTCATCCATTACGAGAGAATATGTCTCTTTATAATCAATTTTGAGTTTTTGCGAAAAACCTTGTGCCACAAGCCTTACTTTATATCGAGTAATTTTATTACTTTTTTTTTGCTTGTGTACAAATACCCATTTGTATTAAACGGGTTGGACATTTTTTGGTGTCTGGACTACAAGTCCAAAAACTTCACTTATAGTTAGTTTTCACGTTTTAGTTACCAATCTGAAACCATCACTAAGTCATCACTAATAGGTATTAGTGACGGTTTGCTCGTATTAGTGATGGTTTGATTCATCACTAAAGGCCTTCTTTTTTGTAGTGGAATTAGGTTTTGAAATTAGTTTTCACAGTTTAGGGTTGTTTGATAATTTTAGTGAAATAATTTTATGATATTTATTTTTACCATACACTATAATTTTATATTTTTAGGATTTTGATGAGGAGGTAAAAAAAAAAAATCTCTAACATGGTAGCAATATTAAGATATCCTAGCATACCTCATATTAATCACTTGATATTCACGGAGAATAATTTTTATCTTTTTCAATGATGTCTATGGAGCATATTTGTATGTTTTTATACTTTGTTTTTTAATATCGTTGTACTCCAATCAACGTATTATAACTCTCTATGGAGCTCTAACTAGTAAATCTTCAAATTCCGGAGACTTAATTTCTTCAACATCAACATATTCCCAAATCTTAAGAAATTAATTTAAATATTAGATCAATTCCAAGAGAATTTGATCCCCATTTGATAAACTACAATATGAAATTATTACTGTAGGTAGTTAAATATTTTATTTAAAAAATATTCTAGGTCTTATACAATATGACAAAATATCTTGAGTCATCCATTGAAAGCTTATTAAGAGGGCTTAATTAGCCCCCGTTTCGAATGTATTAAAAAAATAAATATTGATTATGAAAAAGTACTTTAATTTAGCAATTGTTTCAATAAATAGTGTTTAGTATAAATTTTTTTCCCTAAAATAAGTACTTATTAGTATCTATAATATGTAATCTTAGACCACATTTTGATAAGTACTTTTTTCAATAAATATTTATAAAAAAAAAATACATATATATATTTTTTAAAAATAGATACTTTTTTTTTTCATAATTGGTTCCAAACAAATCCTAAGCCAATGCAAACATAGGGTTTATTTGGTTCAATTAAAACCAAACCCAAAACCCAAAACAAATAAAATAAAATAAAATAAATAATGTGCCTTAAAATGATAGATGGGCATTAATGTTCCTTCACCCTTGAGAGCCGTCCAACATGGAACCTTGCCAACCCATTCCATTATCATGGCCTTTCTCATAAAGGCTCTTTTCATATACTTAAATTATTAATTCACATAACCACATGCTTGTGATTATATGTTTCATTATTCTTTTGTCATTCACGACGGCTGTGGATGCAGGAGAAAAGGTTATTAAATTCTTCAGGTACTATACAATTAAGTATATTGTTCTTAGTTTCCTATACCTATAAATATGCAAAGCCAAAACGAGCTTGGACAGCATCATCTGTAAAGTTGAGAAGAAGATCACAAGCCAGAATGAAGCATACCTACACATCTTCCCTCCACCACAGTTCCAAGATTTTGGAAGAAGAGGATCACAAAAATTCCACAGGGAAAGCTGCTGTGGCATCCATATCTCATGCTGCTGATCAGAAAGAACTGGCGCCGGAGCACAAACCCACCGAAGACATAAACGAAAGCGCCGAGGCTTTTATTAGGAGGTTCAGGCAGCAACTACAGGTCCAGCGGCTCGAATCGATGTAGAATTACGAGCAAATGCTAGCAGGAGGGCTCTTAACACATGTATACCCTTCGTCCTCATCTTCATGCGATGCATGCTACCGTTTAAATTTTCTGTTTTATGGGAGCACTGCTTCATTTGACTTGTGTTGAGATCCAATGCTCAATAAAAATTTCCCCCCAGGAAAAAAAATGGCACTGATCATGCAGAAGAATTGTTCTGCATGCTTTGGGTTGAGATCGAAATCCGTAGTACCCTTTTCTTCTATTTTGGTTCACTATGTAAGAGTTTTTTACCAAAATATTAAAAAACACAAATATGGAGAAAATTGAAAAAATTTACACAAATGTACCCAATCGACTTTTCAAATGTCTGTTTGGCCTTTAAAATAAAAAAAAAAAAAATGTCAGCCGCAATTCTTGATTGTCAAAATAAAATAAAAATAAAAATTGAGAACCGACTTTCCAAAAGTCGGTTTGGGCTTAAAAAAAAAAAAAGTCAACCACAATTCTTGATTGCCAAAATAAAAATTGAAAACCGACTTTTCAAATATATATTATTTTTCAAATTTTAATATTTAAATAAAAATTTATTTAAGTGTCATTTAATATAAAAATATTTTTTACATTTTATTTATTTTTCAAATGAATATCCAAAAAAAAGTTAATTTTTTAATTTCAAGAAATTATATAAAAATGAATACAAGAACAAAAAATTTTGAAATGATTTACTTTTGAGAATATTAAGACAAAAATGACATTTTACTTCCTAATTACATTAAAAAAATTATTTAATATATAATTAAGAATGGAAAAATTATTTAACATATTATTTTATGTCTATTTTATATAGGAAAATTTTAAAATTTAATATTTCTTACCTAACTGACTTTTCAAAAGTCGGTTTGGATTAAAAAAAATAAAACAAACAAAAAACTTGCACAAAAATCTAGGCACAAAAAACACTTAGAATAAAATAATGGAATGGAAGAAAAATGTAATGAAATAAAAAAAATTATAACACATGCTTCACATGTTCTCCCATCACCAATGTGTCCAACTCGTGCCGCCCGCGCACCAAAACTGGGTAAAAATTAGGGCATTCCCACATCCCGATTTTCGGAGTAGAGTGGAGTGAGTGCTTCGTCTTGACTCAATTCATGAAATCTTTGCTTTGGTACAAGTAGGTCATTTCCCGGTGCTTCCCTCGGCTGTCGACGACCATTCTCTAGTGCTCATCTTGCTCGATCTAGCTTGTGGTCGGGTCACGAAATGCACTCGTGTTCATGTTCAAGGTGGGAACCACAAGGGGGTTGTCGTCGGGTTTGATCCATTCACGGAGATACGGGTTGGATAGGTTAGCGGGTATGGCGTAGTTTTGGAACTGCCTGTTCTAGGTGTCGAGTCTGGTGTAGAGGATGACGGGTTTGTTGCTTGGGAGGATGGTGGCAGATCTGGACCAACACCCATTTATGTTGAAGGACATGGACGGATAGAAGGTCGGGCCAAGGGCGACCCAGTTGATAAGGTCCTTGGAGATGGAGTGAGCCCAAACGATGTTGCCCCACACAGCTCCCTTCGGGCTGTACTGGTAGAAGAGATAATAGATTTCATTATAGTACATTGATCCTATTTGATTATAAAGAAAAGTAGAATAGCGGAAAAATGAAAGATTAATTAAAATTAAAGACAAATTTTCTATTTTAGAAAAAAAATAGAAGTTAGTTTTTTTAAATAATTTTTTTTATGTAATTAGGAAGTAAGATGTCATTTTTGTCTTATTATTCTCAAAAGTAAATTATTTAAATTTTTTTGTTATTGTATTAATTTTTATATAATATTTTGAAATTAAAAAATTAATTTACTTTTTTTATTTATTTGAAAAATAAATAAAAAGTAGAAAATATTTTTTTAAATTAAATGATACTTAAAAATATTTTTTATTGACAAATTTTTATTTAAATCTTAAAATTTGAAAAATAATATATATTTTATTATTATTTAAAATAAAAATAGTATATATTTTATTATTAGATTTTGGGTGGGGGGGTTGGGATTTGGTTTTTAGGGGAGTGGCTTTTAAAAAATTGGTCCTCAATTTTTATTTTTATTTTATATTAATTACTAAATATATACATAATTAGCTCGAACTTTTTTCATTCCCAACCTTTGGCTTAGCACACAAATGCCATAATAATCTCCATTTGTGGATGCTGCATTTCTAGATAAAAGAGTTTCCTTTAATTAGCTACTTAACACAAGTCCATGATGACACAGATGGAACTAACAGGTCCTGACTGGCTGATGCTGTCTTAACTGATGTGGCCTCTCATTAATTGTTTACACTGCACACATTACAGCCTTGGTTAGTGTGCAGGGTCCCCGTTGGGAAAAAAATATTATATGTAAACTAATCCTCACAAATAAATCAATGAAGTATGTAAATAATAAATAAAAATGAGATACAAAATTTAAAGTGATTTCCTCAAATATTGAGATACGTCCACAAACACGACAGTCTAAATCCACTATTACTAAAATGTGTACAAAGTGGGTACAAAAGTCATGAACCTTATAAATACACAAGAGTATATAAACAAATGTAGTAAGATGGAAAGATCTCACTAATATTATGAACAAAACTCCCAAAAGAACCAACCAGAGTACAACCAGAATATCCCAATATGTTGTTAATAATATATAGCTGGAGTCACACGAAGAAGAAAGCAGCACCAGGTTACTGCACTGGAGAAGATGATCGATGCCGGTGAGGTGTTGCTGCAAGCCGAGGTTCTGTGTGAGTGAAAATCCAAAAATGGAGAAAACTGAGGGCAAGCCGACTGCTTGCTGTCTAGGGAATATTCAGAGTGGAGGGGCTCACAGCTACTGCGCATAAATTTTTTTTTCTGGAGAGGCTCACCCACAGAAAAATAGAAGACAAGGCATGGCAGACATGCTTCCTTGAAAAGTTGACAAACATATTTAAAAAAGAAACACTTTTCAATTGTTGGGCCCCACAAGGAGGGCAACCCAACAAATCGCCCCCTCCCGACTTATGGGGACAACTTCATCAATCCAGCCAAAACTCTATACTTTACATGCTTGTCTCTAAATAATGTTTTTGTCATCATATCCGAACCATTATCATTAGTGTGAATTTTGTCAAGTTGTAACAAGTTTTTATCCATCACATCTCAAATTTAATGATATCTAACTTCAATATGTTTTGACTTTGAATGGAAGATAGAATTCTTACTCAAATGAATTACACTTTGGTTATCACAATAAAGAACATACCTTTCTTGTTCCATCCCCAACTCTTTTAAGAATCTTTTCAACCAAAGTAATTCTTTGAAAGCTTCCGTAATGGCAATAAACTCGGCTTCCGTAGTAGATAAAGCAATACATTTCTGTAATTTTGATTGTCATGCCACAGCTCCCCCTACAAAAGTTATCAAATAACCCGAAGTAGATTTTCTAGAGTCAACATCACCGGCCATGTCGGCATCCGTGAATCCATGGAGCGTAGGTTTACCATTTTCAAAGCACAAACATATACTTGAAGTGCCTCTAAGGTATTGGAGAATCCATTTTACCGCTAGTCAATACTCATTTCTTGGGTTAGAGAGAAACCGACTAATAACTCCAACAACATAAGATAAATTCAGTCTTGTGCAAACCATTGCATACATTAAGGAACCAATGGCCGAAGCATAAGGAATTTTCTTCATCTCTTCCTTGTCTTTCTCACTTGTAGGACTTTATTTTGTTATATAAGCTTGAAGTGACTAACAAGTGGGTAACCAACTGGTTTTGCTTTATCCATATTGAACCTCTCGAGCACTTTTCTAATGTAGCTTTCTTGAGACAACCAAATTTGCCCTTTTTCACAATCACGAACAATTCTCATGCCAAGAATTTGCTTTGCTGGTCCCAAGTCTTTCATAGAAAAAGACTTGCTCAACTCTAACTTGTCAATCTTGGAGATGTTCTGTCCTACAATGAGCATATCATCAACATAGAGTAAGAGAATAATATAAGTACCATTCGGAAACTTTTTCACAAACACGCAATCATCTGAAAAGGTTTTTGAGTAACCATAATCAATCATTAAAGAATCCAATTTCTTGTACCATTTCCGTGGTGCTTGCTTCAACCCATACAAACTTTTATTTAATTTGCACACAAAATTCTCTTTCCCTTTTTGTTTGAAGCCTTTTGGTTGTTTCATGTAAATTTCAGTTTCCAAGTCACCATGTAAGAAAGCGGTTTTCACATTTAGTTGTTCAACTTCTAAATTCAAATTTGCTGTCATGTCAAGAACAATTCGAATAGATGACATTTTCACAATCTATGAGAATATTTCATCAAAGTCAATTCCCTTTTTCTAACCAAAGCCTTTTACCACAAGCCTAACCTTGTAACGAAGATTCTTTCCATCATTTTGCAACCTAAACACCCATTTGTTTTTCAAAACTTTCTTTCCAAGAGGAAGTTTAATTAAATAATAAGTATGATTGTCAACTATAGACTTCATTTCCTCTTGCATAGCCTCTATCCATTCAGTTTTATTTTCAAGTTTCTTAGCCTCTTGATAGCCTTCGGGCTCCTTTTGATCTATTAGAGTAACAAAATCACTTGATGGATATTTAGTTGAAGGTCTTGACTCTCTTGAAGATCTTCTCAATGGAACTTGTTCTTGAACTTGTTGCTCCCCCTCATTTTCATCTTCAACATCACTAGGAATTTCATCATTTCCAACATCTTCAAGAGGTGGAAGAACATCTTCCATATTTTCATCATGTGACAAAGGTGGAGAAGATGACTCTAAGTCAACAAAATCATTCCCATTAGATTGTAGTTGTTCAACGGTGCCAAAATCTTCAATTGTTTGATCTTCAAAAAATACAACATCCCAGCTTCTAATAATTTTCTTGTCAATTGGATCCCACAATCTGTATCCAAATTCATCATGCCCATAGCCAAGAAAAATATATTGTATTGTATTGTTATTAAGTGTGGATCTTTCATCTTTTGGAATGTGAACAAATGCATGACAACCAAACACTTTCAAATGATCATAAGCGACATAATTACCTTTCCAAATTTTTTTGGGAACTTCACTAAGTAAAGGAGTTGAAAGAGACAAATTAATCAAGTCCACTGTCGTCCCCATTGCTTCACCCCAAAATGATTTTGGAAACTTTGCATGAGAGAGCATACATCTCATTCTCTCTAGTATGGTGCGATTCATCCTTTCGACAACTCCATTTTGTTGGGGGGTTTTCTTGGCATTCTTTTTATGTCTAATACATTGGCTATAACAATATGCATCAAATGGACCAATGTACTCTCCACAATTATCCGAGCATACACATTTCAACTTCTTTCCAGTCTCCCTTTCAACTTTAACCTGAAAATGCTTAAACACATCTAAAACTTGATCTTTAGTCTTCAATGTAAGCCCAAACTTTTCTTGAACAATCATCAATAAAAGTAACAAAATAAAGTACACCACCATGAGATTTAACTTTCAAAGGACCACATTCATCGGAATGAATCGAATCTAGGATATTAGAATTTTTTAGTAACACATTTTAGAGAAAATATTTTCTTATCTTGGTGCTAATCCAACTTATGAATGGGGTATATATAAACTCCCCAAAGATTATGACAGTTAGGGACATGGTCGGTATTTTTAAAAATGTTTAATAAAAAATAAGTGTGTTTAGCACTTAAAAATTTCGGCAACCCGAGAGGGTCGGTCGACTGATCGAAGGGTCGGTTGGCTGACTATGCATAAAACCATGCGAACTAGAGTCGTTCGGTTGACCGATCAAAAGGCCGATCGGCTGAGCCCTTTATGAATTTTAAAGTTATACAAGGCTTGGTCGAATGTGACGAGGGTCGGTCAGCTGAGCCATGGGCTATTTCCAAACCTTCGTAGGTTCAGTCGACCAGGACTATTCTTAGGTCATTTGGTTGGTCAGCTGAGTACTCTGAAAAGGTGAAAGCTAATGGTCAGTTGACCGAGGATGATACGTTTATTTTAGGGTCGGACGATCGAGGCTTCATATTTAGCCCAGCTATTAGGGTCGATCGACCAAGGCCTTTAAAGAAATAAGATACACCTTAAATTTTGACCTTATAAGTTTATCCCTATTTGCATGAGCAAGGTATTTTGGCTTAAGAGATTTTCATGATATATTTGGGGACCTAAAGTTAGTCTAAGGTCTTCATTGAGCTGACATTCCCATCATACATGAATGCATTATTATAGACCCAAAAGTTAAATGCATTTACAAAAGAAATGCATATGTCTTCATCCTTTGCTCGTCATGAAGTCATGCCAGAGGTAATCTTTTGACTCCTCATGACTTTTGATAGTACCTCCGCTCTTCATGTCATCTAAGAAAAATACCTATTTAAGTACTAGGTGCACAAGTGGGATACCTTATATTTGTCATGATCAAAACGGGATATGACTTATAAAGTCAACAACCACTATAAATGTAAGGAATTTTATATAATATCATTATTTATATCTACATAGCTATTAAAGAGGCAAACATGAACAAATACGAACTGAATTGGAAGAAAGCATATCAATATAAGTAACATTAAACATATAACAGTTATACTAATAAAATAAAAGTTATACATAATGTAAATGAACTTCATAAACTAATTAAAAAGAGTTTACGGATGGTACAAAGTTTCAACTACAAAAACTAATTAATAAGAGTTCATGTAGTTCAAGTTAGCCTATATAGGACCATGTCATAAAATTATACAAACAAAATTAGGAAGAATAAAAAAAATTTGCAATTCTAAAACTTTCACAAATCCTAAAAATTTCTGCAAAATCACTGTTAGCTTTCATGGGTTATGCAATGAAATGGCAAGTTGAAAAATCATGCATGCCACCGAGTGCACAGAACTAATCTTACACAGGAAATGATGTGCCCCACAATTTTACATTGGAAATAATGAAAACATAAATGTCCAAACATAAATTTCATTGTTTAAGAAATCAATGATGGTCACTGTTTCGAAAGTTATGAATAATGTTAAAATTTTGGTGAGAGATGGGAACTCTTTTTTTTTGGTTATATAGGTGGCTTTGTAATGACCCGAAGAATAATGGTATTTAAATAATAAAGAGGGAGGGAAATGAAAACAGAAATAGAAGGAGGCAGCAGACTTCGTTGATGCTCACCGACGACATTGCACTTTAGGAGTAATAACCGAGGAATTTAGATCAAAGATTCATCAACAAATACAGGGGATTCGTCGACAAGGATAACATAACAAGGGTGAATTTCGTCGATGAGAGGATACCGAGAGGGGTTTTTGGGCAACTCTGAATTTCGTTATCGAAGGGGAGAGCTCATCGGCGAGGAGCCTTCTTGACCTCGTCAACGAGATGACGTGGCTCGTCGATGAAGGCTAGTGTATAAATAGCCTAAACTTCATTTTTAAGCATAATTTTTGGCGCAGAACCCTCTCTCTCTCCTCCCTTCGGTTCTCCACCCTTCTCTCTTTGATTTCGGCCCCGTCAATCGCCGGATCAACGATCTGAGGCCACCACGACGCTCCTAGGGAAGTTTTCTCCAAATCTGCCAAAGCGGATCGTTGGTGGAAGCAAGTTGAAATTCATCCCTGAATCAAGGTAAGGTTTTTTATTTGAAATTTGATTTTTCCATAGTTAAAGGAAATGATGTACTCGAATAAATACTGAAATTTAGTTCTGGTAGTTATCATTTTTAGGGTTTTGCTTAGGGTTTTCCTACGGGTGTGAGACCAGTATTATAGAGGGGCTTTTTAGTTTCCAGGTAAGGGGATAAATTAAAACAGTTACTTTTCCTTGAAATTACTATTATTTAATAGTAGAATAATTTTCAGAAAATATGCGATTATATATGAGTATAATTGAAAAAATGTATGTTTGGGAAAATATTGTAATTGTACAGGAAATGTGATTTTGGAACGAAATATATATGATTTCATTTAATACATGTGGCGTGAATATTATTTTATATATATATATATATATATATACTATACCATGTTAAGTTAGATTTACAAAATAAAGCATGTTTACAAATATTTTCAGGAATAATATGACAAACACAGTAAATTATGATTTCAGAATATATGACATGTTCGGCGCAAGGCCTTAGTTGATGATCGACGCAAGGGCGCAATTATTCATGTTATTCGGTGCAAGACTGCATTTATTCATGTTTTTGGCGCAAGGTCGTAATTATTAAGTTAATAAGGGATTCAGAAAATGTTATTATTTGATTTACAATGAGCAATGTATGTTTATGTATTATATGTTATCAGAACTCGAATGTTAGTTTAGTTCAGTTTCAGGAGCACGGTACCATAGCTTATAAATTAGATATCTATGATCAGATTGGTACTAACCACCCCATGATGGGGTAGGAGATGGATAGTCGATGTGGCTTTCAATGTAGAGTTGTAGAAGTCCACCTGGTAGTCCAGACTAGGGTGTCGCAGGCCCATCGTACTTACAGACATTTTTGACTCGGTAGTGGTCGACCAGCCATTGTCGGGTCTTGCCTTCGAGTTGCACAATCCGTCATGGGGGTAATACATGCCATCAGCTAACTATTCATCCTATGTAGTTTTCAGTATTATAGAATATATCAGATTATACATTATTAGTATGATTACTTGGAAGTATGAAATTATATGTTTATTTAACCATATTACGATTTATGTTTTATGGTATGTGAAATGTACAGTATATGTATTATAGTATTAAATATTCATGTTGCCACACAGCTGATTTTAATTTATCTACCCTTACTGAGAGGTGTCTCACCCTAAGTTTAAATTATTTCAGGAAACCCGGAGAGATCGACGGGTCAGGACCGCCACTGAGTGAGTTAAGCTTCCCTGCTAGAAGGGTAAGTTCTGATCTAGGATCAAGAGATTTTTGTTGTAAGATTCTAGGTTTATTTTGATATTTTTGAGATTGTATATATATATATATATATATATATATATATATATATATATATATATATATAAACACAGTGTTTTTGGGAATATAGTAGACCTTGGTATTATGTAATTTATGATTGATGAATGTGATTTACATTTACTACTGCCTAGGTTTCGCTATGTATGGCAGGTGTCCCTGCTACCCACGGGTTTGGGTTGACTATTTTATTTATTATGTTTTATTATATATTAAGATAAGCAGGACGTTACAGGCTTACATCAGTTCCATTAGCTATGCGCACTGAGGATATTTAGAACAAAAACCTGTGTATTAAGGATTGCTGGTTGAATAACAACTGTAACTCTGATTTATTAATGAAATTGGTTGGGGTCAACAGAACAATGGAAATCTTGCATAATGTACCAGCTGGTAAAAGTGGTCGGGATATATTCATTTGGAAGTCTGTCCCTGACGGCAAGTTCTCTACAAAAAGACATGGGAGGCAGTGAGGAGTAGAAGTGATAATTTTGAGTGGAATAATTGGTTTTAGCATTCTTTTATTGCATAGAAGAATCTCAATGTGTTTATGAAAAGTCTGGTTTAGATGCTAGTAGATGATAAAATTCAGGCCAAAGGAATATCGATGGCTTTGGCTTGTGATTGTTGTGTGTAGAGAAGTCAGGAAAACATTGATCACATTCTTTCTTTAGGCGAGGTGGCTTCAGAGGTTTGGCGTTGGGCTAGTGTGGTGTTGGGGATTCCTTTTCGACGGTTCCTTCCCTAGAAAAATAGAATTGTAACCTGGTTCCACTATGCTCGAAAATCATCTATTAAATGTATTTTAATCGATCTGATTCTATGGTGCCTCTAGAATCAAAGATGCAAAACAAGAATAGAATGAGTTTATCAAAGTGCAGATCAAATGTGGAAAAGTGTTCGATACTGGGTTAGTTCTTTAGGTGAGAGCTCTAATTCTTTTCGAAAATTGAAGATATGGGACATTACGATTTTGAAAGAGTTTCAAATTCAGCATCAGAGAGTTTGCGCCAGGCTTGGAAAAATTATTTCGTGGGTTAAACTTCCAGCAGGGTGGATAAAGCTTAATTGTGATGGGAGCTGTAGGGGCAATTCGGGTACTTCAAGAGGTGGAGGAATTATTCGAGACTGTCATGACATGGTGAAAGTGATTTTTTCAAGCTATTTTGGCAATGGTACGAACAATAGTACGAAATTAAAAGTAATTCTGGAAGGAATTCGTTTATGCAAACGACTTTATTATTTTAATGTGATTATTGAAAGTGACTCGCAAATTATTGTTGATTGACTTCGGAAAAATAAATATATCTTGTGATATATTTGGGATTTTTGGGAGGACCTCGTGGCGGAGTTAGAAGGAGTGAACTTCATGGTCATCCATCAATATAAGGAGGGCAATAGTGCGGCTGATTTTCTCGCTAGGGAGGAGAAATGGGAAATAATGTCATTTACGAAGAACGACATCTTTTATCACATTCTCCGAAAGATATTCTTTGGATGGATAGGTTGGGTCTCACTTCCTTTCGTCATTAGTTCAATCTCTTGATTTTTGTTTGATAAGTTTAGATTTTTTATTTTTTTATTTTATTTTTTTATTTCTATTTTGATAGACCTGTTTAGATTTTTTTCTTATTTAACTTTATTGGGATTTGTAGTCCTATTTTAGTTAGTTGTTGATTTTATTTTTAGAAGACTTTTAATTTTTTTATTTGTAATCTCTCAATACTTGTTTTGTAATCATGGTATTCCTCTACCAAAAGTGTGGGCATATCAATAAATAAATGAAGATGCCGCCCTCCTTATTTATAATATATATATATATATAATGCCTTAAACAATTTTCACTCATAAAATATCTTCTTCAATTTCATAATTATAATAAATATATATCTTTAACCATGCCAAGCAATGTATAAGAAATAAAATTATTTTCTTTTCACTAACACACAAACTTTGACTTAAAAATGTGCCCTTTTTTTAATTAATATTTTTTTGTCAATTAGAATATGAATGGAAAGCTTAATAATAAATTAATTTTTTTTTGTAGTTCTTGGAAAAATCAAAATAAAAAATAAAACTTGTTTTCCACAATTAAACATGATCACTTTGAATATCTTCCAAGTATGCGCTGTCATTTTCAAAAGAAGATTTGAAGTCGTATGAGCTCTTTAAAATTTCAAAACTAAATTTAATTCATTAAATTACTTATGCAATTATAATTTGAAAATTTTATAATTTTAAAAGCGCAATTATAAGCTGCTTATTGTTTTAATTTAGTACAATTAAGGATTTGCACTACTTTATATAATTAGGCATATCATTTCAATAAATACATCACTAGTTATACCTTAATTTCTTTAAAGCAACATGAAAAAATAAAAATAATAAAATGATTATTTAACTTTAGCTGCATAAATTTAATGAGTACCCGTCATTAATGAATTTATAAACACTTGAGATAGTGACAACTCATTCATTAAATTTGTATATAAAGTATAATTTTTTTAAAAAAAATTAATAAATAAATTATTATTGTTTTATTGCATTAACCTATGAATCTCAAATTACCCAAAGCATTAATGCATGCTAGGCATTATTCCACTTATTGAACCAAACTGTGCAAACAAGATTAAACCCACTTTCGATTTGGGTGCAGGGGAACACATTTGCTCCTCCCACTAAACCCAAAAACAAAAGCAAGCATAATAAACCAAGAACACATAGAACAACCAACAAGCCAAACAAATTCAAAAGCTGCGACAGATTCACAGCTCGGCGATCAACTTAGAACACCCCCACCACCACCAAATCTGAATCTGAATCAGATGACTGGGGTGGTGGTGGGTATGCGCATGAGCACGCACGCGTAGCTAGCTCTAGCTGTGGAGGTGCTGGACGACGGGAAGCGGCGTCGGCTGCTGCGACTGCTGCGGCTGCTGCTGCTGCATGATGCTGAGGTTGAGGCGGGAGCAGGAGCGGGCGACGCCTCCGGCGAGCGGGACAACGGGGAGGTTGTCGCAGTTGCAGATCTCGATCATGAAACCGTCGGGGTCGTGGAAGAACAGCTGGTCCACGTACACCCCTCCTTCCTCCACCCGCGCCCTCACGTGATGTATCCCCATCTCCTTCAGCTTCTTCTCCACTGCCCCCATGTTCTCACACTGCACTCATTTTACTTTTCCATTAGTTCATTCGTCTATACACGCGCCCTCTGTTTTATATGATATTTTTATCTTTGCATAATTGCATTTCTTGTTAATTATTGTCCTTTTTTATTAAGCATGCTAAAAATATCAAATTACCAAAAAAAAATAAAAAATGGGGGAGTATACAGTGCCATCCATGATCCAGGTTTGGATTTGAGACTTTAATTTACTCCATTTCAATTCATGCTGGAGAATTAATTTGACTCTGTTTCTGTTGGAGGCATAAGATGTATGGGAGATGAATTAGTATATCTCCCCTGTATCGAGAGCACTACACATCGAACATTACCAAAACTTTTGGGAATACACACGAACCCGTGATCTCATCAACAGCTAGATGCTCACACGTTTTACAAAATTTTGACCTCTACTTGGGGAGGTAAGGGAAAAAAATCTGACCCATGTTGGAGCGATACATGAATCTCCCCATCTCTCTCTCTCTCTCTCTCTCTCTCTCTCTCTCTCTCTCTCTCTCTCTCATAAATTACATTATTATAGGGGCCATCACCGACAATGAATACCTTCTTTCCCTCGAGCAGAGGAGGTATGGAGATGAGGCCCGTTCCTCTTCCTATATGAAAACAATATATAGATATTGTTTTAACAAATAGTGGGGATTTGGGGGAAGGAGTTTAATTTAATCAAAAAGTGCATTTTGTTGAAATCAGAATATTCAGATAACAAATTACTCACCTGGAACGATATATGATTGTCCTTGGGATTGATTCCGCTTTTCTTTGGCATTGTTTCTGGGTGTTCCGATTGCAGCAGATGGATTCCCATGCCGTAGCTGAATAGCCTACATCCACCAAGAACCCAAACCTATATCAGAAATTTAAAGAATTGAACCAAAAAGTTAAAAGAACACAAAGAAAATTTCCAGCATCTGTCGCCTCAATTCGAAGTGGGTCTCGCTAGAATATTTTTTTTAAAGATTCCAACTGGGTTATCTCTGTTTTTTGTTTGAAATTACCATGCTCCATCGAAATCGAACGATCCAGGCCTCCTGATGGGCACAAATCCGAGAACATTCTGGTAGAAATCAATGGATTCTTGAACTGATCTGCAGACGAGGGAGATGTGGTTCAGAGATGTGAGATGCAGAGGGTTTCCCATACTTTCCTTCATTTTCCCGGGAAAATTCAAGCCGAGAAAATTTATCAACAATGGACTAAGGAGTAAGGACCAGAACAAAGTGGGTTTTTAGGGCTTGAGCACCCAAGAATGAAGACAACGGACAAATCAGAGGAAGAGCGAGAAAGAAGCAAACCAATTTGAGAGAGAGAGAGCGAGAGCTCGTCAGGGCAGTAGTACCTTTTGGAAATTTGGTAGCCGAGGCGGGCACTCTTATAGAAGGAATGAAGGAGTGGTTGTGCGCCACGTGTCCAGGCTGACGTGTCAGATTGTGATGACGGTGACACGTCGACTCCACGTTGTTTTGGTAGGACAACAAAAGTAAAACTTGTTAGCGGGCGGCGAATTTTCATAATAGTGAGCAAAAATTTAAGTATATTTAATTTTCAAGTCAATCATATATATATATATATATATATATATATATATATACACCCATCATATACTTTATTAGCCTATAAAGTTGAAACTCAAATTTTCATTCTATCTATACAAATTAAAATAAGTCTAAAATTGAAAAAAAAAATCACATGAATTTGCAACATTTAAACTAAATTTCATGTAGAATTCAAATTAATCTTCTCACTTCATTCAATCTAATTGGCATGCAATTCCTAACTCTCAATTCAATATATATATATATATATATATATATATATATATTCTTTCTCTTTGTCATGGTACAATAAGTGGCATTTAATTTCATGACAAATTAGTGTCCTTAACAATTTTAAAAATTTTATGTTAATTTTGCTTTGCTACATAAAATTTGAACTTCTTGAAGACATGAAGATTTTCAAAATTATTTCTTGAAAATTTAATAAAAATATTTTTTTTATTTGTAATCATTAGTAAAAGTAATGAAATTAGTTAATTCCAACAATTTTTTAGTTCTCTATATTCACATTTGTGAAAAAATTAATTTCTACTTCTTTCTCAACATACAAAATTCATAAACTTTTCCATGAAAAACCCCAAGCCTTTTTTTCCAAGCGACAATTCAAATTACCAAAATTATTAAGTGCCCAAAGTACATATCTCAAAATTAATTATCGTTAAAAAAAATCATAAATAAATCAAAATTAATTTTCATAGTTAATTTTTAGTGGTAATAAACTCTTGCAGTCATATTTATCTTTGTTGTTACTCCTCTTCAACAATCATTAAAAATGTAAACTACGTTACTAACGTGTATGTCATTACCTTTTATTTTGACAGTTGTCCAAACTCAAAAAAATAATGGCAAACCTTACAAAAAGGATTTCCAAAATCTGCCTCTTTAATAATCATTAATAATGTAAACTACGTTGTAAACGTGCTTATGGAAATTATTCCTTTCCTATATTCGGCATTGTCGACTTATTCATGAATTTTACTTCCAATATAAAAGATTCTTCTATCTTAAAAAATATGCACTTTAACATATGACATGTGTATGGTTGTTTCAACCAAAATCAAGAATCTATTAGTTCCAAATGTATTAGTTCTATTAATCCAAGCTTTTCGCTCGTTTGTGTGATTTAGCTCCAAAAAAAAAAATCAAAATTCAATTTCTTCAAAGGAAAAAAAATAGAGTTGAGGTGTCATCGGCATCGAACTCAAGTAGTCCATTTAGTTACCAACATATTTGGTGACCACTTTGAAAATGACTGGATAGAAAATTGAATCATCGATTCTCCAACTTACTCTTTATTTTAAAAAAGGGAATCACCACTTTATTTTATTTTTGAAAAGGCAAAATAAATAAAATCTTTTATTAAAAAAAAGTCTTAAATTAGGAGTACCTTTGTGAAAAAGGAAGGTAACCTATTAGATCTTTAAATAAAGAATTAACCGATTAGCACCCTAAAACGTCCATTTTAAGAATGGTTATTGTACTTATACTGTATGTGTGTGAGTGTATTTTTATCTCCCACAAAAATGATGATTTTTGTGAAATTCCATTTTGAAAATGGTAAAATTTAAGAGAAGAAAGTCGGTTGACTGCTCGTTGTTGGGCAATCGATCGCTTGCAGAAAACAACTACATCCTTTTAAATTTTAGAAAAATGTTATGTCTAACAATACTCTTTTGAAAAGTCTTTCATGAGGCTATACAAAGGACTTAATCTCATGAAACTCTTACTACTTTAATGCATTTCCAAATGGAATAAAAAAAATAAAAAAAACATACAAACAACATAAAGAGGAAAAAAAAAAGGAATTTTTATTTTTATTTTCTTTTTGTTTGTTATGATTGAATTTATAAAGTAGACTTCTTACATATCCCTTGAAGAGGAATCGAGTCATTTATAGTTTTCAAAAATGTTTTCAAATTTTAATTTAAAAATATTTTTTGGTATATTTGAAAAATTCTTGAACTTTAAATGTTTTGATTTCTTTGGCAAGAAAATCATAAAATCTCAAAATTTTCTTTTCTGAAAAGGGACTTTAATTTATCCAACAATCAGATCATGGATAGTTCAATAAAATGGTATATTTTCAGAAAAGATGTTTTGCTTTCTTTGTGAGGAAAACCATAAAATTCAACTTTAAATCTCTAGTTTTTTTATTTTTGGAAAAAAGACTTTTTAATCTACCCAATAATCATATCATGGATAATTCATTAAAAGGGCAAATTTTCTATTAAAAAAATTACATTTTTGAAGTGGAAAAACTATAAAACTTGAAAATGATTTTTTTTTTTTTTAATTTTTTGAAGTGAAAGACCAAAACTTTCACAAATCAGAAATCAAAACAACTCAATCAATCTCATCACATAACATATAAACCATTGAACATCACAGAAAGTCAGAGGGAAATCTAAAAAAATTATAATTTTGAATACTAGTCAAGTCGGTTGACTGTACTATGAAGAGAAGTCGATCACTTGCATGCATTCCTTATTGTATACAAATTTTTGTTCAAGCTTTTATTAATCTAGAATAAAATCCTACTACAAATTGATCTTAGATGACATGTTATCACTCACAATCAACATGCGTACATAGGAGTCATGCAAAATCAATCATGCTAACTCATATTCTCAAATATGTCATAAAGTAAAAATGATACGCCAATGAATTCAAATCGAATGATGTAGGATGAACCTAAACATTGTTTTTCAATGTAAATCAAAAAAGAAGAGCTTTCACTCAAGAGAAATATGAAAATGAAATTAATGGAAGTGTGGAAGAAATGGGGAAATGATAGAAATTCAAGAATGAAAGACCTCTTCCAAACATGCACAAAAATCCTCTAAATCTCTACATATCTCTTTTCTTTCCCTTCTATAGACATGCCTTAATCTCCGTGTGGTCTATTTATATATGGAGGAAAACAACCTTGAATTTTGAATTTGGAAATTTCAAAATCTAAACTAACAAAGGTACCAAGTGTCACAACACGAGAATTCTGTTACTTTTTTTTTTCTATACTGTTAAAAATATAAAATTACTCTTATACCAATAATAACATTCACAATGTCATCCCAGATCCAAAGTGGGTACCGGGGATACTTATTCATAAATACATACTATCTATGCAGCGAAAAATATAATATACCTAAACCTCATATATAATACTATAGTTCTACTATTTCCATAAATATACATGTACATCCCAAAAATCCATAAAATATCCTAGAGATTATACAAAACATATCTCCCAACACAACCACTTAGCCTTAAACTAGGACTGTACCAACTCCTCTACCGCGGAGCTTACTCTGCTCGTCTATCTAGATTTCTTGAAATGTTTGAATTCTGGGGTGAGACACCTCTCAGTAAGTGGGAATAGATTATTATCAGTATGTGATAATATGAGTTTTAGTGTTCCAAATATACAACCATTATTTACCTTTTCTTTCACTGTGAAATCATATAAAACTGTAAATATGTATATACAAATATATTTCAAAATACATATTTTCCTTTCTTATCATACTTTGTATAAGACAATAACTTTGTATAAGTAAATACACACATATGCATAAAAGAACTGCCCTGGATGGATAAACAACAACATCATGAATTAACCCACATGATTCGGGTTGTGTGGCCCGAAGGTGGGACCTAGCCATGGTTGCCTAACCAGACTAAGTCAACTATATCTGTATTTGTATCTATATTTGTAACTATGAGTACGATTTGCCTACCCAACTGGTCCGGACTCCAGGAGGTAACTCTACACTTCAATGACATAATCGACTGTATACCACTAACATTCTATCTGAGAAGTGTGACTGTAGTGGTATCTATGAAGTTACAATACCGTGCTTAGATATGGTCCATCAGGGTTCTTAAACCATATAATTCGATTTCTAAAATAATATAATATCATGATTTCATTCATAACTAAATATAATTTGTCATACTATAAATCTGTATAAAATCACTGAAATACTGTAATTTTGTATAAAATACAGATTATGTGATCTGAACTTAAACTGTGGTTCGTGAATAAAACATCTCATGCTCCCGATGTATGTCCAACTGGAACCTGTATCAAGGCAATGTATGCTGGCCGCAATTGACGGAGCCCTTATGTCATCCCTCCATCTGTATAAAATGAAAACTTAAATATTAGAATGTAACCAAGTAGTAAGTACTTCTTCGTATGTTATAAAGTACAACTCCATTCTAACAGAAGTTGTTACTAACCAGTATGTTAGTGGTAATCGCTCAAGTTGACAACCGTCAACATCCCTCGTAATCTGCACATGCCTAGGCGCGAAGGTACTAGGGAGGGACATCTCTCTTATGCCCAAATCTGAAGTAAATGTAGAGAATCGGAGATCTCCCTCCTTGACCGGTGTGTGGCGTGGCACATCTCTCTATACAGCCACGCCAAAGTCATAGATCCCTAACTATACGAACTAATCTGCGTAAAGTCCTCTGATAGTGGTAGGAACATCATATAGGTGTAAGTGCCCGACAAATTGCAAAATAATGTCTTACATATCAACCAAAAAATATGGGCTCGTGCGAAAAATACTACACTATAATCATTCGCATCTGCTGGTAAATGACTGAACTGCTTCTGTAGATAGCGCATGCGGATGCGGGAATTATGCATCGTGGTGTCAGGTGGCATATACAACACAGTGTCACTCGTCCCTAGCAATCTGCATCATCATCTCCTAGTCCACACGCATGACCGGTGATGGGTCTTCCATCAATGGGTAGTCCAAAAAAAATCGCGACGTCTTATAATGTGATCATCGCCTCACCATGCAGTTGGTGGAACATATGTGCCTCCGACCTCCATCGCTCCACGAAGGCCGTCACTAAATGCCAATCCAACTAGATATGGCCAATCCAGTATATGCCATTGAATCCTGCCATGCGGATCCATGCAATGATGTAGTCATCTGTGTCAAATAAGTGCTCTAAAATCTGTGTCCCCCCTCGATAGTACAGCGGCTCTACATGACCGTTGATCCATGCTCAGGCACATTAGTGCTGATTGATCAATGTAAAAACGAAACAATCATTCAACCCAAGATCAATGTTGCCAAATGGAAAAGTTGAATACAATCACAAACTAAATCAAATAATATGAGGTACTAATATATTTCATAAAACAAGGCTTGCATATCCTGATTTTCTTGATTTTCCCCATCGTCTTATGCTGAGTTCCCTGATTTTAATTCATTCACGAGTGACGTGATCAGTCAATGCGATAAGCTAGCTCCATCCCTAGGTAGGGTCCTTCTTGAACACCTTGAGTGATTATGTCTTTGTTCATGACATATGCTACACGTTTTTTTCTTCTTACCTTTCCTTACGCCTATCTCGTTATGTAGACGTGAACTCCTAGGACGACCTTTATGCTGACTAGTCAAATCACCCCCCCCCCCAAATTCCACACTCTTGTACTGCTCATCCATACCACATGCAGCTCTTTCATAATGATGTGTTGGTTGGGTGTCTTCTTCCACTTCAGCCACATGTTCGATAAACGTCTCCATCTACCTATCCTCAGTGACACCAATTCGAGAAATGGTCTCTACATATAACTACACAGTTAAACTATCACCGCCAGAGTTGTGTGCATCCAACAAAATGCGCTGACCATAATCATTTGTTATAGGAACAACCTCATAGAGTATTGTATCATTTAACCCCCACATAGGGTATCTTACGGTCATGCGCAATGCATATTGGTTTGGATCAATATGCAAATATTTGTATATCTTCGCATACAGTTTGTTTAATTTTGCCCTATTGCCAATTCGAATTACTCGAACAAGCTTACTACTATAACTAACACCTTTTATTCATATGATAATTCCTCCTCCCCCATGTACAATAACACAATCACCAGAACACTACTTAAGCTTCCTATCATTTAGACCGGCCCTTAGAAAATAGTAAAGACCCACGAAAAACTAACCTAGGACGACCTTTATGCTGACTAGTCAAATCACCCCCCCCCCCCCCAAAAAAAAATTCCACACTTTTGTACTGCTCATCCATACCACATGCAGCCCTTTCATAATGATGTGTTGGTTGGGTGTCTTCTTCCACTTCAGCCACATGTTCGATAAACGTCTCCATCTACCTATCCTCAGTGACACCAATTTGAGAAATGGTCTCTGCATATAACTACACAGTTAAACTATCATCGCCAGAGCTGCGTGCATCCAACAAAATGTGCTGACCATAATCATCTATTATAGGAACAACCTCATAGAGTATTGTATCATTTAACCCCCACATAGGGTATCTTACGGTCACGCGCAATGCATATTGGTTTGGATCAATATGCAAATATTTGTATATCTTCGCATACAATTTGTTTAATTTTGCCCTATTGCCAATTCGAATTACTCGAACAAGCTTACTACTATAACTAACACCTTCTATTCATATGATAATTCCTCCTCCCTCATGTACAATAACACAGTCATCAGAACACTGCTTAAGCTTTCTATCATTTAGACCGGCCCTTAGAAAATAGTAAAGACCCACGAAAAACTAAAAATCGTATACTTTAGACTTCGATTAATTAGAAAATTATTATTTTTTTATTACTTTGAAATCTATAAAAAAAAAAAAAAAGAACACACTATTTTGTACAGTTAATGTGATATGACTACATGTCCCCATAGTACGCAATGGATGGGTTGTACTCTATAAAATATTATTATGTCTCTAGCTTTGGGGTTTTGGTGTTTGAGATAATAAGTGGATTTGATTGTTGTGATTCAACACCCCATCAAGGAGTCCTTAATCAAAAGGCAAGTATATCTAATTTTCGTTATGCCATGCTCCTCTTACATTCAATGTTAATAAATCCTACCCCTTCAAACCAATTGATTTCTTCCCTATATCATACCCCTTCCCTAAATCCTACCCCTTCGCTTGTCAATATGCCTTAATGGATGAAAAGTGAATATTGGACTGTGGGTGAAAATTGAACTTGGCCTGTCATTGGATACGCCTAAATTTAAATAGAAAATTAAGAATAGCCATCATCAGTTTTCAAAATTAATTTTCATGATGTCACATGTGACTCAAAAAATAATTAAGTAATTCACCACCAAACTTGATGATACCTGCATAAAATAATAGATATGTTATTTGAAGAATTTGTTTATAAGAATATGGATGGGAAAAAGATGAAGTTTATTAACTAATGTTAATATAAATTTTAAACTTAAATCATTATAATTCATGTGAAGGTATTGCATGTGGATTTTTTTTTTTCACTTTGGAAAATCAAATTATATAAATATATGGAGCGTGATAAGAATTTTTATAATCTTCGTAACTCATACACTTATCAACCCAGAAAAGATAGTGGAAGCCTAAGTAAGGGACATCACGTATTGAAATAATCAAAGAATCAAACACAACTCCAAGGCAGATAATTTTGCATGGTATAGTTTCCACAATTTCAAAGAATCAAACACAACTTTTGCATGAACAAGTGGAATAAAATAAGCACAATCTATGTTATATGGTTTATCCAAAAATAAGCAAAATGATACTTAAATGAGAAATTTAAGAAACTACCAAAACATAAAGAGGAAAAATCAAACTAACGGCAACAAAAAAAATTAAAATTCAAGACAAGAACAAACTGGACATGAAAACAAGAACAAATTCGAATAAATTAAATATGAACAAAATAAACCCTAACCTCAAATTGGGGGTTCCCAAATGATGCTTCAAATAACCAAATTTGGTTCAGTACATTCAAATTCAAGGGTTCAAATATTAATTTTTACCATAAACTAGCACAAATTTGTATTCAAAATAACGAATCTTAACAAAACAAGGTGAATGTTTTAATGTAGGAAACATACCTCATCTCCCTCCTTTATATACAGACACCTTCCTCAACATTCGGATTTGACTTTGTCTCACAACGGTCGGCTCTCCAATCCGAAGCAATGGTTGCCTGCAAAGTCGTCAAATCATTTGACCGTCACCTCGTCCTTTTGTCTCCTGAACCAGCCTTGACCTACCTTGTGATTTGTAAAAAAAAAAAGGAAGAAGGAAGACCAAAAATATCCGAGCAAAAAATGTTGGACCATTTAGCATTTTTTGGCTACCACGTGTCAAATAATGGTGCCTCTTCTACACTAAAAGATGCTGGACCACCCAGCGTCTTTTGTTTAAAACACGTTAGAAGATCCGGCGTCTTTTGCTTAAAAAACGTTAGACCGTCCAACATTTTTTAGTATGCATCAAACCGGAAAATAAAGATTCTCCTATCTTTTCATAAATATTTTTATATAAATAAAACAAAAAAGGTCAAAAAAAATAAAAAAACTCCAATTTTGAAAGCGTCTCAGTGTGGCTTCCTTTTATTTAGTGCATAGGATGGTGATGGAGCAAGTTGGCGTTTTCCTTTGTTAACTATCGGGAAGTTGGTATGAATGTCTTATAGGACTTTTTCCAGATCTTTCTTCGCCTAAATATATAAATATACGCACGCATGCAGATGAAGTCAAGCTAGCTTTGCTGAATAATTCAAATTTTGAATATAATTTTGTGTACAATTGAATAAATCGTAATATTAAATTATATTATTTTTATTTTAAATTTAACATCTAAATTCTATACTATTAAATACAAAAAGGCCAGAGAGAGAGAGAGCGGGGTCGCCGTCTTGGCACATGGCAAGCTTCAGAAGTAAAGCTGGATATGGAAAAGAAAAGAAAAAAATTGATGACACGTGTCAGTACCAGATTGAGTTCAAGAAAAGGGCAAAAGATGAAATGAATTTGAGTTGATTTGCCCATTTTGGAATTCAAATTAACCTGCATAAGTTTTGAGTGGTTGTGTGAGGAGTGAGTAAATGCAAAAAGACCTCCACCGGTAGGGCTCAAATTCAATAGACCTGCTCATTAGTAATGCACTCCTAGAAGGATCTTCACAAATGCTAGCTGCTGCTCACCCAGTAATAATTAATTAATTAATTATTAATATTCTATCTCTCTTTTCAGTCGTAATTTTTTAATTAATTAATACTTATTATTGATTTTTCCACTCTTATTTAATATATAAAGAAATAAAAAAAAATCATGGTTGGTGCGGTGGGGTTGGATTGCACTATACAAAATTTGAATTTAATTAAAAGTAGGGTAAGGCAATGCAAAGACGGAAATCTCTATGGTCGATTTGAATTAAGGATTTTTTCTCTAGCAGCCCAATAGTACGTGGAGAGACAAACATTCGATAAAAGTATTGAGAATTCTACTTGTGAGTTTGGCTCACATTAGAAAATTTGAGTGGATGATGGGTGATTATATACATGATTGGACCCAAGACCCAATAAGTTTAAATTTAGTTGATGTTCATTCATGTGTATCAAGTCCATCCATGAGCTCTTTCGGTGCTAACAAAAAGTACCTATGATAAGGAACACGATAATTTTTTTTTTAAACACTATAAAATAAATGCGGGCAATAAGACTATAACCCAAGACCTCCTAATAATCACCATGTTAGATAATCACTTTACCTAAAAGTTTGAGCTTTTAGGTTATGAGCTAACAATCTATCTTAAGCTTTAACATTCTATAATCAGTTTGGATAAAAGATTTTGTTTGGTAAAAGAAGATGAAAGCAAAATAAAAAATAAATTAATTTTTTTATATTCAACACTATTACAAATAAAAAAAATATTCTAATATAATTAAAAATTAAAAAACTAAATGTTAATTATACAAAAAAATTAATTTTTATTCATGTATTTGATATATATATATTTTTAATTTTGTTTAATAATTTAAATTTTTAAATATTTTTAAAGTTATAGAGTTACGTCTGTCCTTGTCAAGAAGACACGTGGACTGTATGCGTTGTATGCACAGACTGGCCGACTATGTTTAAAGGAATATATATATATATATATATATAATAGTCATCAACTACATGCACTGGCCCCTCTAATTCACTTGTCAACCTCCACTTGTGGCGGAAATAAATTCAGAGCTATTATTTCCAAAAAAGTGCATTTTGAGGAGATGTGGGACCAAAATGTCTTTGAGACACATTTTTAAAAAATAAAGTATTTTATCAAATCAATACTTGGGGGTTTAAAACTTGATCTTAAATTAAAAAAATAAATTTAGTTTAAAATTATATTAATTTTAAAATTTATAAGTCTATTAAAATTAAAATTAATAATTTAAAACGCATATTTGCAATCACAATCTAAATAAAATTTAAAATTGTCCACTGATAAATTGCATGATGAATTACCAAAGAAACGTTCATAGGCGAACGATAATGTTTTCATCTCATGATTCGGCGTCATTTGCAGGACTGTATACAATTCGGTGCGGTTCGGTTTTGACTAGAACAGAAAATTGAACCGAAATTTTCGGTTTTGGGATTTTTGAACCGAAATCGAAATTGAACTGAAATTATGCTTTAATTGAAAACAAAAAAATGTGGTGGTTCGGTTGCAATTTTTCAATTTTAAACTGATTAAAATAACCTTTATTTTTCATAAAATTATTGAAAATTTATTGAGCATTTTAATTTTTTATAGGATTCATAATTTTAACAAAATAAAATCTGTTAGGTCCTTTTAATAAAAATAACCTTTATTTTTCATAAATTTTTTAAAAAATTATTGAGAATTTTTATTTTCTATAATAGCTATATTGCATGCTATATTTTTATTAGTCATATTATATATATATATATATATATATATTATATAAATCAGTTTTTTGATTTTTTTCGGTTCGGTTTCAACATAAAATCGAAACCGAATATTTTTATTTTTGAAAACTGTAACCAAAATCGAAACCCAAAAAATCGAACCGTTTATGGTTTCGATTCGGTTTTTAATTATTTGGTAATTTTTGTACACCCCTAGTCGTTTGGATGGTTTCGAAGGGTTAGCCAAAGTTGAAGTTTTGGGTCACAATTTAAAAAAAAAAAAAATTCAATGAAGAAATGAAAAGGAGATAGTAGGAGCTAGATGTCCTATTCAGAAAAAAAAAAAGAAAAAAAAAGGGGGTGGTGGGGCATAATTTGCGTGATATATTTTTTAAACTTTTTTATTGAGGTGTGGACTGCAATTTGTAACTTCTAGGAAAATTCTTTCTTAATTTTTCCCACGAGCTAATTCTTTTTTTATTTCTTAGATGTATTCAAGACTTTGTTTTTGGCAAGTCACTTCATATTTGGGTTATGTATTCTATAAAAATTAATAAACTAAATCTTAAATCCCATTTTGTGGGGTCAATTACATATATATATATATATATATATTCAATAATTTATGTGATTATCGAAAATTTCCTTCGACAAATTAATAGCTATTAAATTCTTACTCACTACTCATTACTTCATTTCAAATTATTTTAGACCTATTTTTACCCTTCAGCTGTCCTGCAAAGTAACTAACTTCCTCTTATTCACTAGCGCATTATTTGACTTACGTTGCAAGTGCCTAACTTTATCTTATCTTTTACAAGAGCTACATATAATTTATTGCGAATATGTTTATTCTTTAATTTTTCTTTTAACGTTATATCACTCATCCAACTTAATTTTCTTATCTTGGAAACTTTTACCGTTGCAACATCCTAGTACGGTCATCCTCAAAAAGGGGGATTGAATCTCCGAATTGCCTCGACCCAATGACAAACTCAAAATCATATGAAAGGTTAATACATAAGGTGAGAAATAGGTCAATATAGTCCAATAGAATCGCCATTAACTTATTTTTTTTAAAAACGCCTATTCAATATACTACCAATGCATTGACTTCTAAGGTACACCTAGGTCCAAGGAAACCGATAGTTAATGGTCTGCATTATCAGATTGGATTCGAAAGTACACTTATGTAAAGGGAAAGTACTAACATCCTTTCACATTATCGAACAAACAATATTCGATTAGCCTAACGTTACAGTTGAAATCAATCGACCAAGACTCATATTCTGCCATTTTATTCTATTACCAACCTTTAAATGTTGGAGAGCCTTGCGAAAGACAAAAACTATCCTTACCTCAGGATCCTTAAAGGCTTGCAAAACCATAGCCCCCAACAATCACCACGAGAATTAATTATTTATTGAGTTTTTTTTTTTAGCTTAAATGTTTGATTTACCCGATCTTTAAATATTGGGAGCCATTGTAAAAGACAAAACCCTCTCTGTAGCGCCACGAACCCGGTGGGGCTCGGAGTGTTACTAGTCCATAAATAAACTCATTTCACAATCTTTGATACCATAATATAACGACCCCAACCCAAAGTGGGTTACTAGGTACATCTATCCATAACTCAAATTAAAATCATGTAGTGGAAAATATTTTAAACCTCAAAACTATACCCGAGTTCTAGTACCACTATAATTATACATGTACCTCCAAGTAAGAAAAAAGTAATAACAACATATCAATGACCAACAACTTGTTTATTCTCTCACAAATAAATTCATTTATTTAACCAAACAATATATGAAAAAGAAATTTACATTTCATAAAAAAACACGCATGATATAATATAATTTCATGCTATCAAATATAAGATCTCATATGCAATCGTCATTTATTCAATTTAATATGACATTCATCAATTATACATGAAATATTCAGACATGAAAAAAACCCTAACCACAATTTGAGGGTCCTATAAGGATGCTTCAAATCACAAAATTGACTTCAATGTAACCAAATTTAAGATATAAAATACCAATTTCTACTATAAATTAATACAAATTTCAATTCAACTTCTAGAATCTCATTCAAATTGCAAATAATAACAATTAGGTTTAAGCAACTTCATGTAGGAAAACATACCTCATTTTCGTTCCTTATATACTACATTTCCAACCTTTGGATTGTACTTCATAGAAAAATATTCGGATTGTATAATCTGAACCCAATGTTCACCTGCAAGCTCTGTTCCTCGTCAGACGACGCCCACTCTCTTGACTCTCGCCACTCTTGACCTCTTTTGTGAATTGTAGAAAGAGAAGAAGGAGGATGAAATGATTTTAAGTGAGCAAAAAATGCAATTTGAGAAATAAAAATGTTGGACCATGTAGCGTTTTTCTGGATGCATCAATTCTGAATATAAAGTTCCACCCTATCTTTTTTCAAATAATTTTAATTAAAATAAATATAAATTCGGAAAAAACTTGAAGGGGCTCGCCCAACACCGCGGGATGAATGGGGGCCCACAGCAGGGCCATCCCTAGTTTGGGCCGTCCGGCCTAGGCTGGGCCGGCGCTGGCTCCTGATCTGGCGGGGTGGGGTCCAGCCCGGCCCGTTTGCACCGCCAAACCCTAGCCAACGAACGGGATAAAACGAACGCCCAACAGCCCTATTTAAAGTACGCCTTCCAATTGTTGCCGCCTTTAGGTCTCTCTGCTTCACGTCTGCTGGTGCTTTGGAGAGAGGAGTACGGAGGTTGAGAGAGAGAGAGAGAGAGAGAGAGAGAGAGAGAGAGCGAGATTGACGTTTAGGGTTTTGGGTTGCGACAGTTTTGCTTGACTGAAATGGAAGACATTACTGAGGGAGTGAATAACTTGAACATTATGGATTCTCAGAAGAAGAACCGTATTCAGGTCTCTAATACCAAGAAACCCCTCTTCTTCTATGTTAATCTTGCCAAGGTAAACCCTGCTGCCCCTTTCTCCATATATGTTTACGGATTTGTTTTATTGTTGGTAGTTGACTGTCTTGTTGCTTCCCACAGAGGTACATGCAGCAGCACACTGAGGTGGAGCTGTCAGCTCTCGGAATGGGTATTGTTTCCGTCACTATCTTCTCTGCGTAGAGTATTTGCAGATAAATCTTTTCTTTTCTTTTTATATGCTTTCTCTGCTAATTATGAGTTCCTTTCATACATGTCATAGCATATATATTGAAGTCGTCGTTTATGTTGAAAAAACAGTTGTTCTTGATGGTATGAATTCACAAACTACGTTAATTCTTGAAAGATTGTTTTAGCAAGAAATTCTATATTTGTTTTAAATGTTTTTTTAGGGTCCATTTTCTTTAAGATGAAAGTCAAAACCACTGGAGAAGTGCTTGCCCAAGGGCTAGCCTGGAAGCCCATGCCTCATTTTGGAAAGATTTTGATTTAGTTTGTTTATATATGTTTATTTCCACTTATTTATTTTAGGCAAGTATTCTTAATTTTAAGGAAAGTATTATTTCTATTTTCAAGTATTGCAAAAACTGTTGAGTTCGATTTTGTTTTGGAACAGAATTATTCCAGTTGAGTTTGGTGTTACTCTTGAGTTTGTGGTGCGTGTCTGTTTTAATTGGTATCTGAGTCTTGAACAGCCATCGGTAGTGCCTCTATTGCCCTGCCATCCCCATCATCACCCCCTATAGTTGCAATGCTATTGCACCTGGTTGCAGTTGAGACACATATACCCACTCAAACCAAACATCTTCTTCGCCTTCATTTCACCATCATGATTCTAGGGGAGAAGCATTTAGAACAACCACCTCCATGCTGACACACAACTTCATCATCATCCAACAGCCCATGGTTGCCTTAACAATTACCTCAAGTGCTCCCTCCGTCATTGTCTAGCTGGAATCTTTATCCTTCATTTAGGATTCTCTTGCCAAACAGCCTTGCCGATTCCTTCCTTTGACCGTCATCACAAAGCCCTTGCAAGTGCCAATCACCCTCTTTGGTTTTACCAGCTTGGAGCGTTTGTGGGAAGCTAAGGAAAGAAAGGAGTTTTTTTTTTTTGCTTAACCTTCGCCTTGAACTTGATTAGGTTCATTGAACCATCAATTAGATTTGAACCTCTGATTCAGTGCTGAATTGATAGGCCGCCTGGTTTAATTGAAACGGGCCAGCCTGAGGAGGTCTGACAAAATAAATAAAAGGGACTATTGACAATGATCTTTCAACTGCATGTTACTGACTTGAAAGACTGAGCAATTGTATCCATGTTCTCGTAGAGTAGATTAGCATGCCTTAATTAACAGCATAATAAGGAAATCACAGACCTTGGTGGGAGTGCTGCATATATTTATAGAGATGTTGTAGAGCTTAGCAGCAAATTGGTAGCTGTAATGACCTGCCTAGATACATTGGTAAAAGAGAAGGGGATTTGTGGAGCATGCAATAGACTGCTGGCACATCCAAGTTAACTCCCAGAGCTCCATCCATGTAATTTCCGGCATCCCTTTCAATTCAATTATGATATTGAAGTCATTTTGTCTGATTACAAATGGTGAAAGGGAACAGGACCTGTTTCAATCAGCTAGACAACATTTATATCTATGAGGGTGTTAAGAATGAAGATACTGTAAACCTAGCTTAGACTTATGTTAAAAGGCATGCTAGCACTTGCTGGGAAATTATGATCAGTAAATTTGGGCTGTTCAAATGTGCTGGGGAGATCACTTCTCCTCTAGGGGCCATCGTTTCTGCCATCACAGGCTGTAGCTGTCGTGTTGATGGTTAAGGTGAAGTGTTGACTATATTGCTTCTGATTCACTAAATCCAATAACGTTTCAACTTAAGCAGGAAATTTGCAAATTGCTGATAAAATATTTAGTTGGCTGGTCCGTGAGTTGTTTAAGATTATTCACAGGCATTGATACGCTCGGTTTCTCTGGATCTAAAAGAGTTTCCACCAAATGATATATGTGGATACTGATCAGGCAGTTGAATGCCGCAGTACATACATGAATGACTTTATAGCCTCATGCAAGAATTTGTTAAGTTTTAGTGTGAAACAGTGTAATATTGAAGGTTTCACAATCAAAAATCAAAAATAAATTATTTTTCTTCCCTAGCCTTTGAACTGCAAGTTTTGCATGTTCATGGGATCACATTACATAAAATATGTTATAGAGCTTACTGAGTGATATTTAAAAGCAGCAGTATCTGGCTTCCTTTGTACTCTCTTGTATCAAGCACCCATTTGGTTAGAACAGAGAAAACTACAGTCGACATTGGTATCAACATGTGCACTAGTTCTTTCATATATTACTGTCCACCCTTCAGCTAATGCTTTGGAGCCCAAGAAATGAAGTGACGTATTCTTTTGTTTACAAGATTGAGGAGAATGAGCTTTGGCATTTTGGTAATGTTGTTCCATTGAGACTTGGGTGTCATAAGTGAGTTATGGAAATATCCTCTCTGTATCTGGGGTTAAGGCTGCATGGATCAAAGCACCCTCCATGGTCCCTGTATTGGCAGTACCTTCATTAACTGGGATGTCCTTATTTCTCACATAATAACTATACAACATAAAATGGCTTGGATTTGGATATGCTGGATGCTGCTCCCAAAAATCCCTTGAAATATTGAACTTCTTGCCTGTTGCATTTATTATGACTATCTTCAACTTCTTGGATGGTTGCTACTGGCTTTGGCACGCAATGCCTAGTTGGATATTTTTTGTTGCCATAAAATAAGCAAGGTTACACTCCTTTGCATTATTTTTTCAGCATATTTGTTCATAACTCATGGATGATCATCTATTTTTGACTCCACGTGCATTAGATACTTTTTTATCTTTATTAGCTGTTCCCTTAAGATTCTAACCTTCTGCCAAGTAGGCATGTGACCCTAAGAGCTTAAGCATCAAAGACATTGTTTCTTGGTCTTGTTAGCTATATGAAAGTTCTTGATTAGGAACTTTTTTATGATAATGGAAGGGTTCAGCTGTAAATTGACTGGCTACCTCTAAGACATCTAGCACAATCTGCTGTCACAGGGGTCCATCTAAATATAGGTTTGACTAGGATAATTCATGTATAGAGTTTTAATTTGATAGGAGTTCAACTTTATTAGAAGTGTTAAGTAAAATCCCATGACCAGTCTCTTGAATTGTAGGATTTATGAGACAAGAAATTGGAGAATTCACCCGTATGTAAAAGAACAGTTGGTAAGAGTAAATTTGGCATGCAGGGTAATGGGTGGAATGCTAACACGTAACCAAGATGTTCTTTTGAGAGTCCATGGAAGTGCCTTCCACAGAGATATCGTATTTACCCCAAACATGAAATTTTCTGTAGGTAATGGTTATTGGATTCTGTTCTAGGAAGACTCTTGGGTGCTTTGCACTTCTTTTCCTCTTTTGTGTATAGGCTTTCCTCTTTGCATAATGGATTTATCTCTCCCTTTTTCTAATTCAAATGGGGATGAGCTCTTTTGGGATTTTCATTTTTCGTAGGTCTCCTAATGATAAAGAGGTGTTGGAGCTATCTTCTTTGTTATGCTTGGTGGGAAGGAATTTTTCCTTCGATCAGGAGGGACTATCAGTCATGGGATCTAGACTCTTCAGGAGAGCATTCATGCGAATCTGTTGGAATATTTTGATCCTTGAAAATCTGTATTTCCGGGATCATTGTGTCATTTGGGAGGCCAAAGTCCCCTCTAATATTAAGGTTTTTACTTGGTGAGTTGTTCTTAATAGATTTAACACTTACAATCTGTTGCAGAGACAGAAGAGTAAGAGTCCTTTTAAGGCTCTATCTCTGGATGTTTTGTTCACTATGCTTTTCAAGTTCTGAATCTGCTCCTCACTTCTTCACTGTACATTTTTTCTTGGAGGGTTTGGAACAATCTATTTGGGATTATTTGGAGAGTTATTTGGTTTGTCTGGAGTCAGTGGAGAATATTTTAACTAACTCATAGGTTTTGGAAGGAGTAGACATGAATCAGCCTTGTGGAGGGGTGGATTGACTGGTGTCTTGTGTGGTGCTTAGTTGGAGAGAAATGCTTGTATTTTTGCAGGGAAAAAAAGATGTCTTGCTCTGTGCTTTTGGAAGAATATAGTATACGGCTATGGCGACATTGTGGGCTTTTGTAGCTGGTTGTTTTAAAGGGATTTTTCAAATCTTCAGCGTGATTGAATGGTTCTTTTTTTGTAGTGTTTTCTCTATTTTCTTTCTTTTTGGTTCTCATCTCTTATAAGCAGGGATGTATGTTCTCTCTAATGCAATAAAATTTTTTTTTTCTATAGAAAAATATCATGGCAATATAGTGGTTGAAGTGTTGAAACCATATTGCCCCCAATTATTTTGGTTAGTTGGATTGTTATGTGTTGAATTTTTTTAAAAAAAATATTTATACAGCAACAACAAAACTAGCCTTAATAAAAAAATATTATAAGGACATGGATTCAATTAGTTACATTTTATTGGTGGATTTTTGTGCCGAAATTATGACTTCTTTGTATATTGTTTATAAGGTCAAGGTTATAATGGTCATTTTCTCATAATACATGCCAACATTCCCATGTTGAACTAGACAATAACATGGGCATCTTGTGTACATTCGTGTCTTAGAACTCGGACCAAACAAAAGTATTCCCATGAGCCACGCATACCATTCCCTAAGAATGAGTTTCCTAGAAATGGCATTTCATGGAAATCTTTTTTATTCTATGAACCAAAAGCCCACGCATATAGTTTTTTTTTAATAAAAAAAATTTAAATATAGATGGGCCTTTGCATTAGTACCAGGAAGAAGCAGATTATGGCTAGTTTTTTTTTAATAAAAAAAATTTAAAATTTAGATGGGCTTTGCATTAGTACCAGGAAGAAGCAGATTATGGCATTGTGTTGAATTAAGTCTGGTTCTATTTTGTTGGTGCCAGGTGATTAAGGTTTTTAATTGTTACTAGACTTGAATCACAATCTGATATTGAGGAATTCGTATTAACATGCTATCTTTAGAGGATGAAAGTTAACTTCAGTGATGAATCGGCATTTTTGCAGATTTTGGTTTCTTTTTTTCTTTCTGTCTGCTACTTGGTGTTTTTGTTGTAAAATATATAGATATATATATATATATATTTTATTTTTTTATTTTCTCGGTTGAGGTTCTGAAATGAATATAGGGTGCTGAATTTGATTAGTTCAGTTTGCCAACCTTAGCTGGAACATCTAATCTTGTTTATTCCTTAAGTATAGACATCATTTTATTGGAACATGATCTTGCCTCACTAATCAGGATCATTGATGCTTCATTTGGAACTTAGAAAATATTAGGGAAAGGAAAGAAAAATATCAAGGGATCTACATTTTCATGTTTGGTTATCAAGGAAAGTGAGAAAAAAGAAAATAAAAAATATACCAAATTCATGAATGAAAATTTGATTTTATACATCATTAATATTTGATTTTTCCTAATTTTTGATCATATAGAAACAAACTTTCATTTTTAATAATATATAATATAGAAGGAAAATCCAATAGAAGATGAGCTTCCTCCTTATCTTCTTTTCCTTTCCTTTCCCCAAAAAAATCCATGATCCAAATGGATCCTAAAGCTTTCTTTGGGCCATATTTGGGAAAATTAAATACTGCATTAGGCCTCCATCAGGCCAAACATCCTTGTGTTATCAGGCTACAATCTACCTGCTGTTTGGTTCTAGGTGAGCTACAATTTATGTTTCTCTTAATGATATTGGGATCTTAGTTGTTGCCACAATAATGTATGGGGATGTGAGTGTGCCCTGGAGTTGGATCTTAATCGATGCAATTTGAGAATAGTAGGTATTTGAAATGCCAAAATGCCTTGCATAGTCACTAAGTATGGACTATGGAGACATCATCTTTTATTTTATTTATTTATTTATTAATAAAAAAGAAACCCAGTGCATGTGACTCTGAAAAATGCTAATTTGTGACTTGAATCTGTGATTCCCAGTTGCAATGGGGTATAACTTTATTCAAATGTACCAAGGCCTACCATCTTGCTAAAATTATACAAGTTAAATTCACTTTCACAACTTGAACCCTTGATTCCCAGTTGCAAAGGAGTAACCTTAATAATGCTCCAAGGCCTGCTATCTTGCTAAAATTATATGATTTAAATTCTCCTCAATTGGACAGAATGAGTGGTAATGTTATGACTACAACTGCATGGATGTTAATGATTTGGAGTTGGGCTTATTTATGTTGGACAAGATTGTTTATTTTTTGCCATTTCTTTTACTTTTTTCTTTTTTTTTGTTGGTTATTTTCAACTGTTCAGCACCAGCATTCCTGCAATATCTTGCTTACTAGGTGCATTTGCTATATTATCACCCAAGTGCTCTGTGCTTACCTTGATGTAAGGATATTTTTTTGGTTATCCTTGAACACAAAAGACTCATGTCTGAATTTTTTGTAGCCACTAATTAAGGTAGTGCTCTTGATAATCCTTTGATGCCGCATCAAGATTGTTCCACTGTTGAGGATTTGTTATGTAATAATGCTACAAATTGATCCTATGTGTAATTGAAATACTCTTTAAATTGGTTAATTTGTTGTTCAATGTAACTGTCTTTCATATGTTTTGTTTGTCTCTATTTTGTTGTCATTGTTCTCTTGATGTATGCATCGAACAAAAGCAACAAAATGACATCCTGAAACTGCATGGAGAGGCTGTAGTGCTGAGCTTAATGCTTCCTATTTGACAAATATGTATTTCATTTTCCAGTGAATCAGATGTATGGTCTTAACCTCGTGGGGTTGCCAGTTGCTACTCTTTTATATGCATACACTTTGACCCATCAACTTTATACTCAGTTGCCTATAGGCAACACATATATTGTCACAATCTCCTATGTGAAGGGGTGTTGCATTCTTCAGCAGATGGTTATGAGGAGACAGTTTAATGTTTAGGGCAATTAGGATAAATTTTTTGTGATTCTGTTCATGAGTCATGACACGAGGGGTGGGCTCTTGTATGGTCCTGGCTGATGAGCTAATACCTAGCTCACATGTGCACATGCACATATGTTGCCTATTTGAGTCTTAGGTCCCACTTACCTGAAGCCAAATTTAAAAATAAAATTATTTTTTTGTTCTTATTGTCTCTCAAGCAAGTTATATCTCCTTTTGTTGTACACTGCAGCTATTGCCACAGTTGTCACCATTGCAGAAATTCTGAAAAACAATGGGCTGGCTATTGAGAAGAGTATGATTCTAATTTTAAAAAACTCCTTTAATTTCTAAAAATTCAAGGTATTGATTTTGATTAATTTGGAATCAACTTGTTCAGAAATCATTACATCTACTGTTGACATGAGGGATGAAGCTAGAGGAAGACCTGTCCAAAAAGCCAAGGTATGATTATGAGCACACAGTCTGTTAAAATATCAGTACAACAAATACTATTGGCCATGCATGAATTATTGGCTCTCATCGTTTGGGGGTTTGGAAAGGGCATAATATGTTGAATTTTCAATGAAATAAAACTAGTAGAAGCTACCCATATGATCAATTATTAGATAACACCAGAAGAATTGAACTTCTATTACCTTTTTTCATCTCATGTCTGATCCCCATGATTTTGTCTGCGATCACTGGATTTGTTATTATAGCCCTTTCAATGGGGCTATAGATTCCAAACTTCAGGCATTTTCTGTTTTGGGAGTTGTTTTCTTTATAGATGAGGGCCTGAACTATGCCTTGGCAATCGTGTCCCAATTACCAAGCCACATTGAGTTACATGAGAATTGGCTTTTCAAATGTGATACCCATATAAAATGATTTAGGGACCACCGTTATTGATCAATGTTTTATGGTAGTATTCTGTTATATTGCATTCATTGAAATATAAGGAACAAAATTGGATCGGGCTGCTGCTGTTTTTTTCCCCTGCAAACTTTTATTTTCTTTTTGACAGAAAAATGCTTGCTCTGTATTTTTTTTAAAAAAAATATCTGTATTTTTATCAGCTTCTGACTGATAGGTTGTGCTTAAGCTTGCATTAAGGGGAGTCTTATTCTTGCATAGTATTTCTGTTATAGATTGAGATCTTACTTGGGAAGACGGCAAATTTTGACGAGTTGATGGCCTCTGCGGCAGAGGGGAGAGAGAATGGAGATGTTGAGGAGCAGAGCTGAAGGGAGAAATGTGCTTGGTTTGAGTTTGTTAGCTTTAACAGACATGCTGCAACTGGTTATTGATTTGTCATCAGAGAGCTTTCGTTGTTGTGATGGGTGTCAAAGTCCTGACCTCGTAGTGACTAATATGAGCCCAGAAGCTTATAGATTCCCACCACCACCCCCCAGTTTTTGTTGCTAATGTAGAAACATTGTCATTCCTAGATTGAATATAATATTCTTTTTCTTTCATACGCATGTTGTTTTCTGTTAGAAAATTGTGTTGGCCTTGGTTTGGAGTTCTCAAAGATATCTTTCATCTGATCCTATTTTGGAATTTCTAGCAGCTAAATAAACCTTGGTTGGGCCTATTAATTGTGTTTGTGTGTAGCTGGCCACCCAAAAGGATCTTTGTTTTAGATATCTATTTTAAAATTTTCATAAACCTCTCTTGAGATTTATGACACTTATATTTAGTAAAGTAGTAAAATATTTTAGAGGTACAAGTGTCTTATTTTAGAAGAGGTTTGTGAGATTTTTAAAATTTCAGGAAAAAAAATTATATTTTTGTTAAATCTTAGGAAAAATCAATGTCTTTTGCTTACGAATAATAAAATATTTTTAATAAAAAATTTAAAAGGGGACTGCCCAAATGTGTGTGTGTGTGTGTGTGAGGGAGAGAGAGAGAGAGAGAGAGAGAGAGAGTGAGTAGCTGCTTCCTCATCTATTCGCAAGTAAAAATTTTTAGAAGTTACAGGAAAGAAATGCTCATATTTGAAAGCTAGTTATTCTATTTGAAAGCATGAATTCTGAACTTTGATTTGAATTTTTATAGATTTATAGAAAACATAATAAAAAATTATTTTCCTTTTAACCTAAGCTCATGTTAAATCTAAATTTGTACATTCAAATTTAAATTCCCTTTCAAGTTAACATTTCTAAAAAATCAATGCCCCAAAGTGTGGAATTAATATCGTAATATTATATAACCCAAGCCAAGCTTTGACATGCCTAACAATATCACATTTGAGCCAAGTAAAAGATATTTTTTAAGTTGCGCGAAATAAGATTGCCAAAACTTTATTATTGTGATTTGGTTTGATTATTAAATAATATTGATATCACCTAAATCAAATATTATAACTTGAAATTTTATTAGTGAGACTTAAAATTAACTATTATGAACTGGAATTACACTTATTTTACTTGAAATTAGGACAGTATGATTCACGTTCTTACAATGTATACATGCATAGAGAAAATAATAAACTCATGGTGATGATATCTTTTAAATAAAAAATTAAAGAGTATATTTTTTACTTAAAGTTCTTGATTTAGGGGACACAATTAATGACTCAATTATATTAGTTTCTTTTTGTTTAAGATGTGCTATTCTTGAATGACTTGCTACCATAAAGACATTGTTAAAATAAATAAACTGTATATTCAGGAATTGTTCACTATATACAAAAAGAAGATTACAAGGGTATATATATACAATAACTCATAACTAAATTAACAACCAAACTAACAACTCCAATACGCTCCCTCAAGATAGAGATGGTGAATTAAGATTTAACATCTCCATCTTGGAGTAAAAAAAAACTTCCATTGACGAGAAGTATGACAGTAGCAACAGAAATCTCATATTCCAGGACTTGGTGACGAGAACTTGCAATAAGGAGAAGGCAAGGGCGAGAAAGATGATTCGCAAAAGGAGATGTCGATGTATAGAGCAGGTGAGACATGCCGACGAAGAAGAACCATCCCCTTCAGTGAAAAAAAAAAAAAGATTAAAAAACAACTCCATTGAGATGCCGATGATCCGTGGGAGGAGATGCCGATGCCCAGAGTAGGCAAGGAAGACAACAATGTCATGCAATGAGATGCCGATGAAGAAGAAAATTGCTGCGAAGTAATGACCAAAAATATGGCCGAGCCGAAGGCAGCAATGAAACAAGAAATGAAGGACAAATTTCCTTCAAGAAAAATTAAGAAACTCTAGCTCATGTAGAAGACAAAATCGTCAATCGAACTAAACAAACTGATAATGCGAAAATTCCAGAGCAGAATTTAGCAGAAAATTCCCAAAATTCCAGAGTAGAATATAGGAAGATTGAAGAATCATCAGCATTTGCCATAGAAGCAGAATGCACAGAAGACTCAAGTTCCACCATAGCAGTGGAAAGATTGAAGAATCATCAGCATTTGCCATAGAAGCAGAATGCGCAGAAGACTCAGGTTCCACCATAAAAGTGAAAAGATTGAAGAAACATCAGCATTTGCCATAAAAGCAAAATGCGCTGAAGACTTAGGTTGCACCATAGAAGTGGGAAAAAAAAATAGAAAGACTGAAGAAAGAAATTAAGAAAATTTTAAGATAATAAGTACATCGGTGCTGGAGAAATGTATTTCAAAGAGAGAAAATTCCCAAAATTCTAGAGCAAAATACTGGATAAAGAAAAGAAAAAAAAAGTATGACGTAGTGTCACAGTCTGACTATTTTCACACCCTTGTGAAGGGTCGTGCAGTGTTAGCTAAAACACTCTTATTTAACTAGCCAGCCAATTGTTTACCAACATTCATCCACGAAACACTTTTATTAGTATTCAATCAAATGACAACGGAAACAGTAAGCATTCATGAAAGCAGTGGCAAGCAAGCAATAAACATTGAATCTACGAAATTCATTAACAACACCTCTGTTGACATCGCGTGTTTAGCAAGGGAAGCAAATAGGCTAAACACGTTGACAATAACTAGCGAGTTTTACAATGACTGACGAACACTCACCCTCCCCTAAAGAGCTTTCTAGGCCATTCCCACTATAATACTAGGAAACATCAAAGTGACCGAGGAGTCATACTGCCTTATTTGGCATATAAAGACACTACTAGCAGAAAATAACCCTACATTAGTATTTACATGATAGAAACCCATCCCAAGCATACGAGATAAGCGGTCACAGGCAAACATAATGCCCTGAACAAGCTTAACTCGTGACAACAATATGACTCCTTTGTGCCATTCTTTTGAACACGTGGAGCACACACAGGTGAATCCTTTGAAATGAAACCATACTGAGCAAATTTCAGATCACGGCGGGAATTGATACGAACAACAGATCATACCAAATACAAGCTCTTTGTTTCTCCCCTCTCCATGTTTTCTTTTTCTTCCTGGTTCTCTGCATGAGCACAGTTCAAGAATCCTAGTCTTGGACAGGAAGGAATTACAAGTTTCAACCATGTCAATTCCAATCTTCGAGTCCTACAAAAGGAGAAAGAGAATGCCTAAGCTCTTTGCGTTCCATACATTTGCAAAACATTCAATAGGTAGGGGTTCTGTCAATTGAGAGCCCAAGCTCGAAGCCTCTTCTTGATCAACGAGCCTAGTAGAACAGTCACGTGTTCCCCCTGACTTCTTGAAATTAAGAAATAGACAATAGAGGACAAAACCTTCGTCGAAGGATATGAATCCATAATCAAAATGAAGATCATGAAACGATCTAAAAAGATCCGAGGAGAGGACAATTCTGTTGGCGGAGGCGGGAGAGCTACCTTAGACAGGGGACAATTCGAGTGGAGAGTCCGCGTGATAAGTTACTGCACCTCGTCAGAAGAATGAGACTGCGACTGATTGCCAGCGAGAGCGAGACCATCTAAAGGGAGATCTCAATGAGGGAGAATCAGAGGAGAGCGTGAGCGGAGCGGAGAAAAAAACACTCTAATGCCATGTTAAAATAAATAAACTGTATATTCCAGAATTGTACAATATATACAAAAAGAAGATTACAATGGTATATATATATACAATAACCCACAACTGAATTAACAACTAAACTAATAACTGAATTGACAAAACTAACAATTGAATTAATAACTAAACTAACAACTCTAATACACATAAAAACCCATTTATTCTAATACTTTACCATCCAAATCCTAAGCAGCAAGTGTATGTCAAAAGACTTCAACACTACTTATCCTCTTTTATATATAAAAATATAGATGGAAGAGATTCATAATTTTATTTTTCCTGCTAAATTTGAATTTGTGTAAATTAAGTAAACGTATAAAATTAAATTAAATTTTATTTAAGTTTACATAAATTTAAATTTAGAGCTTAAAATTTATGTTCGGAATATGTGAAGGTCGAAGAGTTTTTCTGAGATGGCAGAGACCAGAGAGAACCTCAGGAGGAGCTGTTCTTCGCGTGTGCGATTTGCGTTCTCACACTGCCACTCGCTCTATGAGTACCAGCGACGTATTGCCGTTTGCCTTGCCCCAATGGTTAAAGGCTGTTGAAGATGGCCATTCGACCTTTCGCTTCACGCTCCAAAGCTTTTCTCTATACCTTCCATTCTTTTCGTTCTTCTCACTTCTCTCACCCCCACAAAGCCTGTCTCTCTCTTCTCGCTTCACCCTCTTCCCATCCATCGAACACCCACTTCTTCAGACCCTTCACACACTCCCATGATCCGCCACCCCCAGACCAACCTTCTTCCCCAGAAGAGATAAACGAGATATGCCGAATTCTGAGCGATTTCAGAAGACCCCACCATGACATTGACCCCGCTCTCGCTCCCTTCTCTTCCAAAATGTCTTCAAATTTGGTGGAGCAGGTTTTGAAGAGGTGCAAGAATCTGGCGTTCTCTGCCCACAGGTTCTTTCTTTGGGCTCAAAGAATAAAGGGGTTTAATCATAGCAGAGAGAGCTATCACATTTTGATTGATGTTTTAGGGAGCAGTAGGCAATTCCCATTGGTTTGGGATTTTCTTTCGGAGATGAGAGAGACTCGGTGTTGTGAAATTAGCCCTCAAATTTTCAGGGTTATTTTCCGGGCATATAGTAGAGCTAACTTGCCGTTGGACGCCATTCGAGCTTTTAACAAAATGGCTGATTTTGGTATTAAACCAGGACTTGATGATCTCGATCAACTTCTGTATGTATTATGCAAAAGGAACCATGTGAAGCATGCCCAACAGTTCTTCGATAGAGTTAAGCTTGAGTTTGAGCCGAGTGCAAAAACTTACAGCATTTTGATGAATGGCTGGGGGGAAGTTAGTGATCCCAATGAGGCTCGCAAGTTGTTCGATGAAATGCTTGAGAGAGGGTGTTTGGTAGATGTTCTTACTTATAATTGTTTGCTGAAGTCACTGTGCAAAGGAGGTAATTTGGATGAAGCATACAAGGTGTTTCGAGAGATAAGGTCAAAAGGATTGGAACCGGATGCTTGGAGTTATTCGATATTCATTCATGCTTCCTGTGACAGAAACGACATTCATTCAACTTTTAGAGTCCTTGATAGAATGAAAAGATACAACCTTGTACCTAATGTGTATACTTATAATCATATTATAAAGACTCTTTGTAAGAGTGGCAAGGTGGAAGAGGCTTATCAACTTTTGGATGAAATGATTGAGAGAGGAGCTAGACCAGATGTGTGCAGTTATAATGCAATTCAAGCTTTCCACTGTGATCATTGTGAAGTAAATAAGGCCCTTAGGCTGATCTCAAGAATGGATAATGACTATTGTGTGCCAGATCGGCATACTTATAATATGGTTCTCAAAATGTTGATCAGGGTGGGCAGATTTGATAGGGTGATGGAAGTTTGGAAGGGTATGGAAGAGAGGGGTTTCTATCCTTCTGTTTCGACATATGCAGTCATGATCCATGGCCTCTGTCAGAAGAGAGGAAAACTGGAGGAAGCATGTGAATACTTTGAGATGATGATTGATGAAGGGTTACCACCATATCCATGTACTATTGAATTGTTGAGGAACCGTCTATTGGGCTTGAGGTTCCTGGAGCGCATACAAGTACTTGCAGAAAAGATGGAGCGAAGCACCTCTTGTTCAATACAAGAGCTGTCAAACACAATGAGAGGTGATAAAACCTGTGGAAGATTGAGAAGTGAAGAACAGAACTAGCAAGTAATTTAGAAGTGATGGGTATGAGGGTCTCAAACTGAACAAATGGTCCACTTACGACTGCTATGCGGTAGTTTATTTTTCTTAAGTGTATCTCATCTGTTTACTTATATCACATATCTTAGTGACAAATTTTACTTCTCATGGCAAATGACATTGGTTAGGCATGTGTAGCAAGCACCTGAGAATATGATAGTAGTCAAAATACTTTTTTCTTGATAATTATGAAGTTTGCCAATATAATTAGAAGGGTAAAATCCAAAGACATCCCCTGAGTTTTCTTGCACCCACTGAGTTTCTGACAAATACAGAAAAGCTCCCCTGAAATGATTTGTTGGATGAAAAAATATACCTGCCATTAAGTGGAGGAGGGTTATTTTTGTCAATAAAATTATAATCTCAGGCTTTGTCAAAAATGAAGGGCTGCAGTGCAACATTCAGAAAATTCAGTGAATGTCTCTGGATTTTACCCTAGTTGGAATAACCTACTGTTTAAGTTATGAAGTCTTCCTTTGGAGAAAATTGAAAAATAAAAAATGTTGAACAATTGGAAAAGTTGTCTCATTTTTTCTTCTATGAACAGATCTCCTTCGCAAGACTATGCTATTAAATATTGATCTGCTGCTTAATTTCTACAGTCAGGTTTGAAAGACCTTGTCAGAGCTTGGCTCTATATTGATGGTGTATTGCTCTGATCTTGATTTTGAGAGGTACCCTTCCAATAGGATTTTACAGTTTTACGCAACCAAGCCTAGAAGATGGATGGCAGTTTCAGTGTGCCGAATTATATGTTTATTTTGAGAGTCATATTCAATGCCAAATGTGAATACCCTGTCTAGTAGGTGTGCAGAATCAAGGAGAGCGGGCCCTGGAATTCTCCATACATGAAATAAAATAAGTGAAGAGGTTCTGACCAGTGTCCTTGATTCCATTTGCTTTTGAATTTTTTATCCTGATTCTTCTTTATGATCTCATGAGATGCAACAGATTGGATGGGTGGTTGGTAGTTCCATTGTAACCATGTTTGCAATCTTAGAGGCAGAGTTTCTTCCCCCATCTAGCAACTCCGATGCCCTTAGAGCGGCATTAAGGAGATGTGTTTTTTTTTGTTCCTTTTTTTTTCTAAAAAATTTACTTAGTTTTAATATATTTCCCTTATTGTTAAGAGCTTGAAAACCATTGCCAGTGCTGGTCCTGCTAGGTGGGGTGCTGGGAGGATTGACCTAGATATGGTCCCAACCTTCAATGCCTCTGGATGAAAGTGGCTCCTTTCAAGAGTTGAACCTGCACATTGGCAGTTTTTACAGCAGTGGACTTCTATCATCTCATTAGAGTACTGCTTAAAGCTTCTACAAAAGCAGCTGCTTTGCTACTAAGAATTTGTGTTATTTAGAAAACCTTGTTCAAAAGGCGTCAATTGTGAGCCTGTGTTTGTTTTGGATTTTATAAGAGCCCTTAGGAAGTTAGAAACTTGAGGATTACTGTCCCTGTGCCCCTGATTATGAACCTCATTAGGAAGTGTAGTCAATGTGTAGCTCATCTAGCTGAACTTTGCAATCAATGTGCAGGATGACAAACAAAATAAACTGTAGGTGGCTTAGGCACACTATGGTTGAGTTTGTCTTGTTTGGTTAATGGCTAATGGATCTTTAGTGCTACATGTAGACAGGAGAGGTACTTACAACTATTTAGACCATCATCATCATCAACATAGATGATTCTTTACCGAATTTGATCGTGGTTTGGTAAAGTTTTCCTATGGAAGAGAAGTCTTTTGCATCAATAATTAAGGATTTTTTACAGATTAAGCATAGAGGGAATATTTTATTTTGACTTAATGAAAACCTTGAATCCCTTTTTGGATGCTTCCAATTTGGTCATAGTAGGATGACTTTTAATAAGCACTAGCAGATTAAGAATTGATCATGATAATCAGAGCTTATGATTAGGTTTGAGAAGATTTCACTAGTAGAGTTTAATTATAAGTGATGACTGAATTTCCATTTTTGAATGTCTTTGGAGTTTGATTAAGCATTAAAGTTCTAAGATGAGTTTAGGGTTGGATGGTACACAATACTTACGTCATTATGATTGACTCCCCTAAAGCTCAATTTTGTGTGATGGACAAGATAAGCTATACTTTAGATATTCATAAAGCATTTTAGAATTATCTAACTAAGGATGACACTTTTGTCCATTGGAAGTGGATTGTCTAGAGCATGCTTATGAGATTTTATTTAAGAGTAGATGATCTATGTTATTCATCTCAGTAATACAAGGTTTCCAAAGAAAATTTCTTATTGTAATCCTCAAATAGGCTAGTTAAGCCCTTAAGCTTTACTTTGGACATTTTGGAGAAATGATATAGATTTATGTGGAGACAAATGTCCCATTAAAGTAGATGTTGTTTCATTCCTTTCTAGTCATAAGGTAGCATGCTATCTCATCCTTGAATTATAGCCAATACTTTCATATATTAACCAATCAAAAAATGATATATACAATCAAAAGATCACATTGGGTTTATCATTTGATTTTCTTATATTGACTTAATTCTCTAAAATACTCAATATAGTAATTAAGTAATTTTTACGTGTATACTTAGGATTTGACATCTTGCGCGCTATCCACTATTTAAGCATTATTGTAGGTTCATTTTGTCACCACTATCCCTTTTCATTTAGGTATGGTTGAATCTTCTTAATTCTTAATAAATAACTAATCCTAAGATCTAAGGAAACAATATTTTGAAAATTATGTAATTATTTTTGGCACCCATTCTTTTTAGGTTACGTCCTGGGTGTCCACGTCCGTTTTAACGGTCCGCGACTAATCCCACGTCCCATGGAGTGGCCCCACAACACCATGAGGAGGTAAATCAGGAGCCCAGCAGCAGGATTTGAACTCGGGAGGGGAGAAAGCCCTGACCTCGTGAAAGGCACTCCCAATGTCTGCCCTGCCAACTGAACCACGCCCTGGGGGCTTTTTGGCACCCATTCTTCCTTGAGTCTTAAGGGGTTTGTTTTCTTGACAACCCATACCATTTTCCTTTCTTTGCCTCTAGCACCTCTAAAAGGGTAAGAGTAACGAATGTGCCTTTTTTTTTTTTTGTTCACAATATGAGCATATTTTGTTTGAGAGATTTGGTTTGTTAATCCAATTTTTATAAAAATAATTATGACCATAGAATTTAGAAGAGGAACCCAAATCCTTTTTGAAAGAAATTATTTCTTTTAACTCTTAAGGATTTATTTGAGTTATCCTTTTCATTTGTAAATTTGGAGATTATTCTAGAATAATCTTCCACCTTTCCCACTAAACTAGTGATTTTCAAATCATTTTCTTTTTCTAAGGTAGCATGGGATTCTTTTAAATTTTCTAATTGTTTTGTCAAACTTTTATTTTCATTTTTCAAAGTTATGTTCCTTTTTGACATCTTTATTAGAATCTTATGAACTTTAAATAACTTTTTTTTTTTGTAGTTCCTCATAAGATAGTATGCTTTCATCATTAGATTCATCACAAGATTTATTATTGAATTCATCACAAGAATCATTAAATGAGGTAGAAGGATGGATATGTTGGATCTCACTTCCTTTCGTCATTAGTTCATCATCTTGATTTCTGTTTGGTTGGTTTAGATCTTTTGATTGTAGTTTATTTTATTATTTTTGTTTTTGATAGGTCTATTTAGATTTGTTTCTTATTTAGCTTTGTTTGGATTTATAGTTCTGTTTTGGTTGGTTGTTGGTGTTGTTTTTGGGAGATCCTTAATGTTTTTTTTATCTGTAAACTCCAAATGCTTGTTTTGTAACCAAGATATTCCTCCGCCAAAAGTGAAGATATATTAATAAATAATTGGAGGTGCTGCCCTCCTTTAGTGTAAAAAAAAAATGAGGTAGAAGGAGAGATGTGTACCTCTTCATCGTCTAATGCTATCAAGCAACAATTTGCTACTTCTTGATCACTTGAGTCAGAATCATCCCAAGTGGTAGCCTTCTTCTCTTCGGTTCCTTCATATGTATTTTCTAATTCTTCCCAAATTTCCTCAACACTTTGACATGTCATGATTCTATTAAATTCATTAGTATCTAAAGTACAAAATAAAATATTCATGACACTAAATTGATTTGCATTAATTTAATGTCATTATCATCCATTTCATTTTCTAGTTTGGGAATTTCACTATTATTAATAATTTTCATTGGCACAAAATTCCCTTTAACAATTACTCTCCAAGCTTTCCAATCCATTATTTGGATAAAAATGCTCATTCTTTGTTTTCAGGAGGTGTAATTTACACTACAAAACATTGGAGGCCTTGTAGAGGTTTGTTCCTCACAAAACGGGGATACACCAATATGTTCCATGTGATCTTTATACAAAAACAGTTAAGCTTATTGTAACCGAGTTCTGATACCAATTGTTAGAAAATGTGTAGTCCCAATAGAAGGGGTGAATTGGGTATTTAAAAATTTAAGCTAATGCTTTAATAATTTTAACCATATGATCTAAATGAGCAAATACAATTAACAATCATAACAAATATGAACAAATATGAATATGCTTAATTTAAAGAGATTAGGGAAGAGTGAATAAAACCCGTATTTTTACAAGGTTTGACAATCCTTGCTTACGTCCTTGGCTCACGCAGCTCACTTGAGGATTCCATCATGTGCTCCTTCAATAGGTAGAGAAACCTCTCTCTTTCAGTAGGCGGAGATGCCTTTACAGTCCCTCATTCAACAGGCAGAGATGCCTCCCTCCTTCACTTAGGTGAAATTACCTATTTCCTTTACTTGGGTGGAGCACCCCACTCCTTCACTAGGCCGAGCTGCTTCTCTTCTTTCAGTAGGTGGAGTTACCTCTCACCTTCACCAATCTCTTTAAATTAAGCACATTTATATTTGTTCATATTGTTCATTGCATTTGCTCATTTAGATCATGTGCTTAAGTTGTAGTTAAAATTGTTAAAACATTTACATAAATTTTTTAAATACTCAATTTACTCCCCTCTTAGAAGTCTGCTTTGCAGATTAGCAAGGAATCATTAGCAAATAATAGATGACCAATAATAGAACTTGATTGTCTAATTTTTAACCTATAAAGTTCCCCCTCAACAATGTTTTGAGTGATAAGTGTAGAGAAAATTTCCACAATAAGGATAAAAATCAAAAGAGATAAAGGGTCCCCTTGTCTCACACCGCTTTGCGGTTCAAAGAATTGCAATGGCTTCCCATTTAAAAGAAGAGTGTATCGCACTATCGTGATATGTGGCATAATACAGTGGATCAACTTTGATAGTAATTCCATTTTTTGTAGGATTTTTACTATGCAATTCCATTCAATACTATCATAAGCTTTGCTTATGTCAAGTTTAATGACTGCCCACTTTTCCTTTCCTTTATGTTTATTCTTCAAGAACCGAGTAACTTCTTATGCAATGAAAATGTTATTAGAGATCAATCTTTCTTTTATGAACGCAATTTGGTTTTCCCCAATTATTGAATAAAAAATTATCTCAGTCTATTAACTATGGTCTTTGATGCAAATCTATAGATGACATTGCATAGGCTAATAGTTCTCCAATAATTTGGATGTGTAGGAATACTTGATTTTGGGATGAGTACTTAATTTGTACGGTTCCAAGCTTTAAAAAGAAATACGTTGTTCAAAAAATTTTCCACTCCCTCACATACATCCTTTCCTACACCATCCCATAACTCGAAAATCCATATGGCCTAAGGGCTTTTATTGGCCCTTTTTGAATAATTGCCTTATGGATTGAGTTTTTTCCTGGTTTAACTTTTTTTAAAAAAAATATATTAAATAATATCCTATTCTGTGAAGTATTTCCCATAATGACTCTAACGTAATCTTGTTACTTGGAGTAGCAAGATTTACTGTGGATGAAGGATGCTGCTGTGGACGTGTGGACCAGCAAGATTTGCTTGGGAACACTAATCGCTCAACCATCCGGTGCTGGACGCGTGACAAATCTCACTAGTTTGTCCAACGAGATTTGCTTCGGAATACTAATTGCCCATCCAGCCAACGTTGGACGTGTGACAAATCTCGTTGGTTCATCCAGTGAGAATTGTTTCATCCCTTACAGAGCCCTTCCTCCTTCCCTTTTGTTCGCGAACAGAGAGTAGGTCCTCCTACGCAGGCTTTGCAGAGAGACGGGGAGGAGCAGAACAGGTTACCGTTGCTGAGGCAGAGGTCGGACGTTTTGCAGGTTGCAGGTGACCGTTGCTCGTTGGGAGGCTGTCTAATCGTTGAGGAGTAGCTATATAAACTCGAGGAGATGGGGTAAGACACAAATCCACCATTTGCTTTGTTCATAAATTTAAAATTAATTTTTTTGATCGAAGAGTTTGTTTGTTTGATAAAAGAGTTTAGTGTGCCTTTCAATTTTCTGTTTGAAGGGTTTGTTTGGAAATACTCAAGTTTAAGGTTAGGGTTTTTTTTATATTTGAACTTTATTTTTTATGATGCAGTATGCCCTAACACAAACGAGATGCATGAAATTTATTTGTTTGGATTATATAATCATTTTGCATTTCAATGTTCTTTAGCATATTTATGGAATCATCTTTGTTTGATATATTTGCATTTTTATTTCCAAATGCATGTTGTTTATTTTCTTAATTTATTTCATCAAAATTGAGTGAAAGGGTATAATTATCATTTCATTAAGTTTAATTTTTTTACTAAACTTAATGGTTGACTAACTGAAAGTTCATGTTATCAATAAAATTAAACCTCAATAGGGTTTTGTGATGATTTTTAAAAATTTACATTAGGGCCCACAACTGATGATCATAATCTTTTCAATTTCTCATTATCGTTAAAAATAATAAATTTTAAAATGAGATGTCCACAGCTGGTAATATATCATCACAAGAGTATAAATTCTAACATTTATATAATGCTAGATTAAAATATAATAAAAATGGAAAAATGATTTTTTTTTTTATTTTGTAAAACATTTTATACATAATTGTCCCTTAAGGATTGCTCGATTGGCAAAATCAAGACTTTCCTAATTAGAACATAAAAGTACCAGTTTCGAGAGTCATGACTTTTAAATTGAGATTTTAATCTTCGTATTTAAATGGAGAATGGTAGACGGACAAGCCTACTATCCTGGTGATTAGTCGATGGCCTCATAAAGCTGATTGAAAATCATATACCTGTATCATTAACTTTTGAAACTAAACACGAGAGAGAATTGTAGATCTGGGGTTAGAAATTTACCTTGATTTCTGCTAAGAAACAAACTCATTGCAAATAATCAGAATTCAGACTGAATTTGACACGAATAGGAAGCAGTGAGTGTACATGAGATTAAAATCTGCAGATGCTGATTTTATGGAATATGGAATCATACCATGAAGAAGGTGATGCTGACGCTTGAGGGAATTGTTCAAGTGTCTGTTCCCCCAAGTCCTTGCCCATTTAGCTCCATTAGTTGAGACTAGCCTCCAGTTTTAGCCAAACCAAAAATGGTTTAATCTGTTTGGCAATTGTTTTCTTCATTTGCCTATAATTTATTGTGACTATTTGTTTTTTTGTCTGCCCCAAGAGCACTATTTAGTTCTCGTGGTTCTAATTTTGAAAGCTGCGCCTGTTATTGTTTCCTCTTAATAGATGGAAGCAAAGCTTAGATTTTTGGGTTCAAATTTCTATTTTTTTCAATTGAGATTTCATAGAAATTAACTTACAACATCATTTTTGACCCCAATGCTACTTTCAAGCGTGGCTTAAATAATATTTTTGTAGAGACGCGAACCTATAAAATAAATAAGAAAAGGGTAAAAAGGGGATTACAGCAGGGTTCGTTGATAAAAGCAGTATATTCGTCGACGAAGAAATACCGAACGAACTAAGAAAATATCTGGATGGGGTTCATCGACGAAGGTAAAGTTTCGTCGACGAACCAAGTGGCTGGTTCGTCGACGAAGCAGCGCGGCTCTATAAATATCATTTTTGATTGCTTAAGGGTGAAAAAAACCCAAAAGCTTTTTTTTTTCTCTCTCTCTCTCTCTCTCTCTACGATCCTTTGCCGTTCATCGTCTGTTTCTACGATCGGAAGTTTCTGTGTGGATCAGGGGAGGAAACTCTACAGTTATAGCGGATCAAATCGTCGTTTTGAAGATTTTCGGGATTTTCCCTAAAATCGAGGTAATGATCTGAATTCGTTTTTGTTTCGGTAGATCTGTAGTAGATTGAATAATATTGAAGTATTGTTCTTTAGTTTTTAGGTTTTGAGGATGTCGTGTCGTAGTTTTGGATCAATAACTTCGTGTTTCAGTTTTGGAATAAAGGTAAGGAGATTTGTTTGTATCAGTATTTTTTTAGAAAAAGAAACCACCGGATATGTAGCTTATGTTTATATGTACTTATTGACTATTTATTTGCAAAGTTTTACCGGGTATAAATGTCGATTCTTACGTTTTTCACAATTTTACGATTTTGGCAAAAAAGGAGATTTTTGGTATATGATTTCCAAATTTCGTAAACTACTTTATTTGCACTAAAACTAAAGTAGGAGATGCTTGAAACTCTTAATAGCAGCAGAAATGATATTTTACGAACCAATTTATATGAAATGTATATATATATATATGATCAAATAAGTGTGACGTATGATATGAATTGAATCTATACAGATTTGAGATGTATGTATATAAACTATAGGGACTGAGGTTCCAAATGATTATCAGAAATTGCAGAAAACAGGTGTCGGTTAGATATCGTGCCAAGTATGAGAAAAGGGTAAAACCAAGAGGTTACGAGTCGGTTTATACCACAATTTGAATGAAAGTATGCATGAATGTGATTGCGAAAATACTGGAATTGCACTAGTTACTATATTTTAATGTAAATTGTATATATGATATTGAGATCACAGCTCGTCTCGATAGTATATGAAGCCTTAAAAAGCTTATATTATGTAGGCTTGATATCGTTGCCAAAACAGAGGTACAGTGCAACCACACGTAGTTATTGTTAAATGTAGGTACCTAGTAGGCTTGGTAAGAAGGGTCATTGGTCAAAAGGGATAAGGGTGGTGATGGCCAAGTTGGACTGCAGTATGTTATGATGTCTGACGATGCCTGCACGTATAAGACTTGATTAGTGTTTTCTTATCACACAACCCTTGCCACGAGGAGTTACTAGCATAGTTATGATAGTTTCGAGCTAGACGGTGTTCTAAATATACATATACATGATTTAAAGGCTTTACTGGGCAGAGTCACAGGTCTGAGTACCGGGAGGTGGGATCGTACAGTGTATGGGCCTGTACCTTAGCCTAACCTCGGGAACTCTCACTTGTAACGATGTTAGGTTTTATATAATCAGGGAGTTATATATGAACTATATATACATTACAGTATTGAGAATGTGCAATTTATGTAACTAGTTTCAAATAAGAATATAACTGTACAGTCACACACTGATGTAATATCTTCCTCCTTACTGAGAAGTGTCTCACCCCAATCTTACAACCTTTCTTTTAGGAGTTATAGGAAATCGGTCCTAATCGTCTAGAGAGGATGTGGAGTGTAGGGTCCTGTTAGTTAGCATAAGTTTTTGTATGAGTACTGGTTTGTTAGCCTGGTTGGTTTTGGGAATGTAATATAGTTTATGTTTTACGTACAGTTGAATATATGTCAGGACCATTTAGATACTTCGGTATGTCTATGAGAATCCATATGAATGTTTATATTTTTCGCATTATATGTGAGTACAAATCATTATGAAATACTCGTATGTCCCTGTTTAGGGTAGGTAGTTATGTATGTTATGAGAATTTGTATAGGATATGTATGTATAATAGCACTCTGGGGCTGTATTAATGGCCGACGTGTTATAGTTTGGTATCAGAGCCCATAGCCAGCGGGAAGTGTGATGTGACTTGCACTGCCTTGTTATGGGTATGCTCAGAGCTTAGGTTGCTAGGTTCTGTAGATTAGACTATACCAGAGTTTAGGATGTGAATATGATTTTTGAGTTTAGCTTAGTATACCTGGGGACAGAAATCCATTGACAGACTTCTGTGTTTTTCTGGATCATTCGAAGGGTTCAAAAAATCAAGGCAATCTATTGGTGGTTTTGGTTTCTAAGTGGGAGGCGGAACTCGAGTTAGGAGGAGAATGTGTCATTAGAGTACGTTGGTACTAGGAAGGTTCGGATGAGAAATGAGTTTCGTAGTCTCGTGTTAGTAGCTGATAAGTAGGTTGTTAAGCTTCTAATCGATGTTTCTCAATTGCTTTTCAGGATGGAATCCAAGGATATTACTGCTAATGTTGGAGGCAGTAGTAGTGAGGGTGCTACCCATAAGGCTGGCAGTGACTCTACTAGTGTGCTACGGAACTTCGCTCAGTAACTTATGGCTGAGGTTGTTCGAACGAATAAGGGTCAGGATCATCCTCTTGTTGAGTTGGGATGCTCCATTGACTAGTTCACACAACTGAAACCTCCTGTCTTCATGGGGAGTGCAAATCTGATTCAAGCTGAAAATTGGATCAAAGAGATTGAGAAGATTTTAGACGTCCTGAACTGCACTGAGAAGTAGAAGGTAGCCTTTACGACGTTCAAACTGACAGGCGAAACAAAGAGGTGGTGAAAGTCAATTAAGATGCTTGAAGAGCATCGACCTTCTCCTATGGTTCTGATGTGGGCTCAGTTTAAAGATTTATTCTTTGAACGGTATTTTCCAGTCATGGTTAGAAATGCCAAGATGGAGGAATTCATGAGTCTGGAACAGGGGCAGCTATCAGTTCAGCAGTATGCTGCTAGATTTCTGGAGCTATCTCGATTTGCTCCATTCATGATTTCATACGAGGCAAAGAAGGCTTAGAAGTTTTAGAGGAGCCTGAAGAAGGAGATCATGAAGCAGATTGTGATTTTGCAGATGCAGGACTTTGTTACTCTAGTTGACAAAGCCACAGTAGTAGAGGAAAGTTTGCAGGGGGACCTTGAGGTTCAGGTTCCGAAGAAGAGACCTGCGCCTTCCAGTTCTTATGGAGTGGCAAAGCAGGGCCATTGGAAGAAGAACAGTGGTGGTACTTCTCAAAGTACCGCAACTGCTCCGGCTTGTTCCAAGTGTGGGAGACCTCACTCAGGGAAGTGTTTGTCGGGTTCTGGAGCTTGTTTTCGTTGTGGTAGGATGGAACATCATAGGAAAGATTTTCGCGTGCCGATGAACAGCGGAGCTCCACAACAGTCATATGGAGGAGGTGTTCAGGCACATCGGAGTGGTCAACAAGGGGGAACAACCTAGGCTAGGGTGTACTCTCTAACTCCTGGTGACGCAGAGAATGTAGGACAACCCCGGAGCACCCTACTACATCTCACTGCTGACCCAGTTGGTGTAGATACCAACAATTCTGTAACGACCTCAAATTCCTTAACATAAAATATAACATAATAAATTAAATGGTCAACCCGAACCCGTGGATAACGGGAACACCTATCAATCACAGCGGAAACTTAAGCAGCAGTAAGCATAAAATCTCAATCATCCAATCATAAAACATAATACCAGAGTTTACTACAACATCATAATATAGTGTTCATATACATTTTCCAAAACATCAAAATAACTCTAGGATCAAACACAAAATAATCCTGATCCTATTACAAAATCTTACCCTCCTAACGGGGTAATATCACTAACTCAACGGCGGCCACGACCCGCTAGTCACTCAGGGTCTCCTAAAAAATTAATTAATGTTGGGGGTGAGACACATCTCAGTAAGAAAAAATAAACTAAATACAGTTGTGGTAACATGAACATTTAATGCAATTATACATATACAGTACATTTCATATATCTATAGGCATTTATCATAACATACTGAATAATCATATACTTTCATACTTGCTAATAAATCATATCGTACGTAAAACATCTGTTATACTAATAATACTGAAAACATACCAAGGATGAATAGCTAGCTAATGTCATATATTACCTCCCATGATGGGTTGTGCAGCCCTAAGGCGGGACCCGACAATGGCTGGCCGACCACTGCCAAGTCAAAAATGTATGTAAGTACGATGGGCCCGCCACACCCTAGTTCGGACTGCCAGGTGGACGTCCACACTCTATTGAAAGCCACATCGACTATCCATCTCCTACCCCCTCATGGGGTTTTTAGCACTAATCTGAACATAGATATCTTATCTATATATAGCTACGGTACCGTGCTGCTAAATTGAACTAAACTAACATCTGGGTTCTGATAACATATAGTACATGATAATATAGCATCTTTCATAATTTCATAAATACGGCCTCCTGCCGAACATTTCATAAATACGGCCTTGCGCCGAACATTTCATATATACGGCCTCGCACCAAACATTTCACATATACGACCTCGTTCCGGAATCATACGTAAATACGGCCTCGCGCCGATATCATACATAAATATAGTCTTGCGTAGGAATCATACGTAAATACGGCCTCGCACCGAAATCATACATAAATATGACCTCGCGCCAAAATCATTTTATATATACATGGCCTCGCGCCGGAAACATACATAAATACATCATTATGAAAATAATCAATTTATCATGTATTTGTCAACATCTGAATGTACTGTATACTTTCATAATTTCTCAAACCATACTTCATTCATATCATTTTCATATCATAATATTTTTCCGTGTAAAATAATATTCATGCCACACATTTGTTGTACAAAACCATACATTATACTCTAAAATCATAGTTTTTGATATCTCATACATACATACTCATTTCAACATATAAGCAGTATTTTCCCAAATATACAATTCCTTCGTAATATACAGATATAACATATGCTTTTCTAAAAATAAATTTACTCATAAATAATAATAATTTGCATGGAAAATAACTGTTTTAGTTTATTCCCTTACTTGACTACTGAAAAAGCCCCTAAAAATCTTGGTCTAACACCCTCGTAGGATTCCCTAATCAATACCCTGAAACTAAAAATTCTCAGTATTAAACTTTAGTATTTTCACGTGTATATCATTTCCTATAATTACCACAAGACCAAACTTTGGCTTAAAAAGCCTTACCTTAACTCATGGATGATTTCCAACTTGCTTTTACCAACGATCTGCTCTGACAGATTTGGAGATAACTTCCCCAGGAGCGTCGTGGTGGCTTCTGATTGTCGAACCAGCGGAAATCTGGCTCAAAATCGAAGAGAGAGAGAGAGAGAGAGAGAGAGAGAGAGAACCGAAGGGAAGAGAGAGTGAGAGAGATTTCTTAGTTGTGAAGTAAAAATCCGGATTTTTAGTATTTATAGGACTAGATTCGTCGACGTGTCACGTCATCTCGTCGACAAGTCCTTCAATAATTTTGTCGACGAAAACCACTCCTCGTCGACGAAATTCAATCTGTTCAAAAACCTCTCTCGGTAGTTTCTCGTCGACAAAATTTGGCTTCGTCGACAAGGCCTCTGATAATTCCCCTTTTTCTTTATTATTTTAAATTTCATTTTTATTCGGGTTGTCACAAGTTCAGTGTCCAACAACTGTGTTTCTGCCCCACATAGTCTAGTGCACTCTAGAGACACAAACGAGTGTGTGGCTCTTGAATCAAACAATGCAATAACTTTAAAAGAAAGCATACTAACCATACCTGTCACCACGTCACCGGCTGTCTCAGCATCACCCGACGTCAGAGCGAACACTCTGACTGGAGCCATATTCCTATGCTGGCCCCCACGTGGTGCTTGATAGCCTCCTCAGTATGGCCTAGGAGCTGGAGCTGCATCTGGTAGTGTAAGGTAGTCTCGCACCATATGCCCCTAGCTACCATAGTGATAGCAGATAGCTCCACCTACTCGACACTCTCCCCAGTGTCTCCTCCCACAAGTCTGACAGACAGGAGGACTCTGCACTGCTTGAACCTCGAGACCTCCAGTCTCCTATCTTCGTCCTCTGCCATGGTTTCCTCTCTTCCACTGACTCTGTCTAGGACCCTGCTGGTAGCTTGAAGATGCATATCTTTTCTTCTATCCTTGATCTTTTGCATCCATACGCTCACCAACCTCTGCCAAGACTACTCTGTCGACTAACTCCGCAAAATCCTGGATCTCTAGTACTACCACTTGCTTGAATATACTTTGCCTCAAGCCTTCTTCAAATTGTCTCACCTTTTTCACCTCATCTGGAACAATATACAGAGCGAAGTGAGAGAGCTTTATAAATCGTGCCAAATACTGCTAAACTGATAACTGTCCCTACTACAGACTCAAGAACTCTTCCACTTTAGCCTCCCTAACAGTAACTGGAAAACATCTATTGAAGAACAATTCCTTAAATCGGTTCCAAGTCATGGCTATCGGTGTCATCCTTTGTTGCTCCAGAAGCCTCACAGCAGTCCACCACCTCTTGGCCTCCCCCGTCAGTTTATAAATGGCGAAGAGGACCCTCTGTTCTTCCGTACACTACAACACGGCTAAGACTTTCTCGATCTCATGCATCCAATTCTCGATGGCTGCAGGATCGACTCCTCCTAAAAATGCTGAAGGATTCATCTTCGTAAACTTTTCTATGGTACAATCATGGCTTGCAGATGGACCACCCTGCTCTCTAGAGCTCATAGTGATCTTAGCCATAACCTGCTGAGCCACGCTACGTAGTACTGCGTCAAAGTCAGTCCTGCTTGCACCCGAGGCCCTGCCCCATCACTGTCGCTCGCATGGGCACTACCTCCTCCTGGATCCATCTTGAAAGACAACAAACATAACTTAGAAATCCTATCCTTATAATTTACCCACCTAACCTAACCTCCTATCTTAACATTCTCAGTTTATTCCTAACCCCAGTTCTACCTTCTAGGAACATAACCTGACAATAGTTTACTATAGTTTTCTTGAAATCGTCACCCTAGGAAAAACACAGAAACCACCACGGAAGTCCTACCTCTAGACTGTAAAACAATATCTCAAATTCTTTTCCTATACTCTGGTATCATTTCCACTACACTTTAAAGTCTACATGACCTAATAACCTAGACTCTGATACCAAACTGTAACGACCTACTCAATTTCCATATTTTTTCCCTATAATATAATAAAAACCAATATAACAAATCCAGCAGATCATAATTAACCTAAATCCGTGGGTACCGGGGATACATCAAAAATATAGTATGGAAACCTAAGTAGTAGGAAACATAAAATTATAAACATCTCATAATACCATATACACAATACCATCCATCACAATACCAGAGTTACTACATCCATTGTAATTATATTTACAACCGAAAAGAGACCTAGGGACATTTCCCACAAAATCCATCCAACCTTATTAAAATACTTACCCTTCAAAAAGGGCAGATTAGTTGTAACTAGCTCAGCGGAGCTATTCGCTCTTCTATCAGGGGCTCCTGAAATATTCACATAATTTGGGGTGAGACTATAACAACCCGGCCCTTTATAAGGACCCAGGTGTCACTCACTTATACAAAATACCTGTACCTATTCAAGATACGTAAACAACCTGCCCTAACCAGGGACATACGGGTATAAATCATACATAATTTCGATGTAAATGTCGCGGAAAAACATAAACATCCATTGGGATTTCTATCAGTCTTATACCATATTTTACTAATACATCCATACCATTTACATAAATTCAGACATAGAATAAATCTTGTTATTACAACCCTCTAAAAAGGAACTTCATCTAAGTTTAATACAAGATTCAAATGCTTACGTAAGCTAAACCAAAAATAATTTCCCCAGTCCCTTTAGCTACTAGGACCGATGCACTAATGGACCTGAAAACGAAGGTTGTATAATAGGGTGAGACACCTCTCAGTAAGGAAGAAAGTGTTACAATAGTGTGTGACTGCATATATGCACATTTTCATACAAACTCATACGTTTGAAACATTTGTTTATAATACTGTATCGTATAACATTTATCTGCACATCAAGGATTTAAATCATGCATATGAATATCAGAACAACTACCAGTTTGTCATACATGTTTTGCCTATTTACCCCGTGGCATGGGTTGTGCACTGATATCTCCAACAATACCCTGTTCGTGCAGGCATATGTCAAGAATCTATATATAGTCCGACTGCCCCCATCTGGTTTATTATTTCACCAGTGGTTTCATTACTCCTGCTAGCCAACTATCTATGTACCCACACTGATTTTAAACATGAGTGGTTGCACTATACCCTTCTAGTTGAGAAATTCCCTGCCATTGGGAGTATCTTTCAACTCCATTAATGAAGCTTTTTCAACCTCTTACATTGGAGTATCTTTCAACTCCTATTACTGGAGTATCTTTCAACTCCTTTAGTAGCAAGTTGTGGTTCCATTTATCATATATACAATTTATAGCAAAATATAGTAATCTGTGCAATTCTAGTATTTTCACAAATTCAAATAATCACATTGGGTTCAAACCGGCGCCTATCCACTCGATTTACCCCTTCCCATAAATACAGCTCGGTGTATAACTGGCCCCTGTTTTCCACATTTTCAGTATAACAAATTTGGAATTCCAGTCCCCATAATCTATATCAATAGTATAGAAAATTCATATATTTTGATTTCACATATATCACACGAGTTTAATCCAAAAATTTGCTAAATGATAAAAAGTTCAGTAAACTTCATTTAAATGGAAAGTAAAAGATTTAAGCATCTCCTACTACAATTTAAATGCAAATAAGTGATTTTTGTAAAGTTTGGAGATCATAAGCCAAAATCCTTATTTTTACCAAAAATCGTAAAATCGTAAAATCGACATTTCTACTCAGTAGAATTTAGCAAATAAGCAGTTAAATCATACATATAGGTATAAACTAGCTTTTTAACGGTTTAGTTTTCTAAAAATGTTGTTGTAATCAAATTCCCCTTACCTTATACTCGAAACAAAACTTCGTACGAAAATGATCCAAACCGACAACCCGGGATCCTGGAAACCTAAAACCACAGAACATAATATTACTATATTTTTGGCTACTATCCAAATATCCAATCAAAATTGAAATCAGATCCTTACCTCGATTTTTGGAAAAATCTGGAATTCCTTAAAACGACGATCTGATCCACTAGAATTGTAGAGTTTCCTTTTCTAATCCACGTAGTACATTCCATTTTTGGAAATGGACGATAAACGACAAAGAATCTTAGAGAGAGAGGGAGAGAGAGAAAATCGCAGGTTAGAGAAAGAGAGAGAGAGCTTTTGGGAGAAACTTAGCTCATAAGCAACTATAATGGATATTTATAGGGCCTTTGACCAAGTCCAACTCATCGACGAGGCAGAGTCTTCGTCGACGAATCCGCCACACAACTCGTCGACGAGGCCATACCTTCGTCACCGAGCACAGTCTGGATATTTTTACTGACTCGCTTGGTATTTCCTTGATGACGAGGTTCTGAATTTCATCGACGAGGCTCTGAAGGAATTCGTAGACGAACGTGACTCTTCGTCAACGAACCCAGCTTATTATAGTTTGGGTCTCTATAGAAATACTTCTCGGTAAGGGAAATAAACTAATACCAGTGTGTGGTAACATGAGTTTTCTGTGTTATATATAAATCATATATAAACATATGTAGTAAACTGTTTATATCATATCTAGGAAAAATATATATAATCATAACATAGCAGAACATACTGAATTTTCATAAGCGTAATTCATCTCATGGAAGGTTAGCTGGTTGATGTCATGTCTTACCCCCACATGACTGGGTTATGTGACTTGAAGGCGGGACCTGACAATGGCTAGCCGACCACTGCCAAGTCAAAGTAAATGTCTGTAAGTACGATAGGTCTACCAGACCGTACACCAGGGCCACCAATACTTCAAAAAAACCACATTGATTATCCATCCTCACGCTGGCCTATACGATAGCGATAACACAATATCATGATGATCATGAACACATAACTACGATATCGTGCAAGTGCTAGCCTAAACCAAGCCAACCAGGTTTTGATAACATATAACATATAATCAAACTGTGATACATGGATATTTCCTACTAATAATTGTCAAGTTAATATCATCACATCATTTCGTATAGGTATACATCGTGAAAATCATCGACCTGTATACCGGCATTTCCTATTTTACCATTCATGGCCCATACGCCGTCATATCATATTCATAGCCTATACGCCAGTAAATCATATCCACAGCTTGGCCCGTACGCCGGAAAATCATATCCATAGCTCGGCCCGTACGCCGGCAAATCATATTCATAGTTCTGCCTGTACGCCCGCAAATCATATTCATAAAAATCTGTATCATTATAATGTTCCTAGAAAACACTAATTCATAATAAATTCCACTTATGCCACACAAAATGGGTTTTACGTGTATTTAAACATATCATCATTTATAACAGTATTTTTCAAACATAATGCATATATAAATATATTTATTTTCTTGAAATTAGATGCTGTAAGTTTGTACATATATTTTCCACAAAATAACTAGCTTAGTTTATCCCTTTACCTGGTTCTTGAAAAAAAAAAACCCCTAAAACAGTCAATCCAACACCTGCTGGGTTCCCCATTCAACACCCTGAAAACAACATCTTCCAGAACTAAACTTTAGTATTTCTTCATATATAACATTTTTTACAACCAAGGTAAAGCCAAATTTTAAATAAAAAGCCTTACCTTGAATCTGTGATGAATTTCAAGCTCGTTCCACCAACGATCCACTCCAGTAGATATGCAGAGAACTTCCCTAGGAGTGTTGTGGTGGCTTCAGATCATCAATCTGGTGAAGAACGGACCCAGAAATTAAGAGAGAAGGGTGGCGGAATGAAGGGAGGAGAGAAAGAGAGAGTTCGGTGTTGAATTTCAGCCTAAAAAAATAAAGTTTCGCCTATTTATACCCTAGCCTTCGTTGATGAGTTACATCACTTGATCGACGAGGTCACAAAGGCAGTTTGTCGACGAACTCTCCCCTCATCGACGAAATTCAGAATTGCCAAAACACCCTCTCGGTACTTTCTCATTGACGAAACACTACCTCGTCGACGAGGCCCTCATGTTATCTCGTCGACGAACCCCCTGTATTCGTTGACGAGGCCCTATTACATTTTCCTTTTTCCTCCTTTTATTATTATTTAAATATTATAATTTCTCGGGGTCACTACACCGGGACCATATAAAGGGCCAGGGCGTTATAGTTGGTATCAGAGCCTTAACCAGCCAGAAGTGTGATGTGAATTACACTACCTGGTTATGGAAATGCTCAGAGCTTAGGTTGTTAGGTTTTGTAGATTAGACTATGCCAGAGTTTAGGATGTGGATAAGACATTTGAGTTTTGCTTAGTATACCTGGAGATAGGAATCCATTGATAGATTTCTGTGTTTTTCTAGATCAATCGAAAGGTTCAGAAAATCAGGGTAATCCATCGACGGTTTTGTTTCTAAGTAGAGGGCAGAACTCAAGTTAGAAAGGGAATGTTAAATTATTGGAGTACGTCAGTGTTAGGAATGTGGATATTGGGGAAATGAGTCTATAACATTGTAGTATTAGCTTATACGTAGGTTATTAAGCTTCTAATTGATTTTCTCAATTGCTTCTGCAAGATGGAGTCCAAGGATAATACTGCCAACGTGGGAGGTAGTAGTAGTGAAGGAGCCAGCCACAAGGCTGGCAGTGACTCCACGAGTGTACTACGGGATTTCGCACAGTAGCTTATGGCTGAGGTGGTGTGAATGAATAGGGGGCAGGACCGTCCCACAGCTGAGATGGGATGCTCCATTGGCCAGTTCACTAGAATTAAGCCTTTTGTTTTCATAGGAAGTGCAGATCTGATTTAAGCTGAGAATTGCATCCAAGAGATTAAGAAGATCCTAGATGTTCTGAATTGCACAGAGAAGCAGAAAGTAACCTTTGTAACATTTAAGTTGTCAGGGGAGGCAGAGAGATGGTGGCTGTCAGTAAAGAAAATGGAGGAGCGTCGATCGATACCGATAACGATGACGTGGGCCCGTTTTAGAGAGTTATTCTTTGAATGGTACTTTTCAGCCATGGTTAGAAATGCGAAGATGGAGGAATTCATGAATCTGACACACGAGTCACTGACAGTGTAGCAATACGCTGCCAGATTCCAGGAGCTATCCCGATTTACTCCATTCATGATACCAGATGAGGCAATGAAGACCTAGAAGTTTTAGAGAGGTATGAAGAAGGACATCTGGAGGCAAACAACAATTTTGTAGTTATAGGACTTTGCTACTCTAGTAGACAAAGCCACTATAGTAGAGGAGAGCCTGTAGGAGGACGCAGAGGTCCAGGTTCCGAAGAAGAGGCCAGCGCCTCCCAGTTCTTCCATTGGTGTGAAGCAGAGCACTTGGAAGAAGAACAATAGTGGTACATCTTAGAGCACCACATCCTATCGTGGTTGCCCTACGTGTGGTAAGAGGCACTCTAGGCAGTGTTGGAGGACTACAAGGGCTTGTTGGCAGTGTGGTAAGTAAGGACATCAAGTGAAAGATTGTATCATGCAGGGGAATAGCAGAGCCCCACAACAGCCATATAGAGGAGGTACGCAGGTGCAACATGGTGGTCAATAGGGGATACAACCTAGGTAAGGGTGTATTCCCTAACTCCAGGCGACACAGAGAATGCTGATAATGTAGTCACAGGTATCATTTACACGCTTTCTCTTGAAGTTGTTATATTATTCGATTCAGGGGCAACACATTCCTTTATCTCCCAGGAATTCATTAAATTGTGTAGATTAGAGGTTCAACAGTCAGATTATGAACTGGTAATGGCTACACCATCTGGGTCTGTGGTTGTTTGTAGTAAAGTAATCTGTGACTTTTTAGTAGAAATTCAGAAGAGGGTACTACCAATTAGTCTTATTGTATTTGACATGCATGGCTTTGATGTCATCTTAGGGATGGACTGGTTATCTGCCAATTATGTCAATATTGATTGCCATAGGAGAGAGGTCGTGTTTAGATGGCTAGGGGAGTAGGAATTCAAGTTTTTAGGGTCGTGTGTGCGTTCAGCACCATGGATCCTTTCAGCTATGCAGGTTAGGAGGTTACTCTTGGAGGGATGCCAAGGGTATTTAGAATTCATGAAAGACACGCCGGAAGAAGAACGTAAATTGGAGGGGATTCCTATAGTATGCGAGTTCCTAGACGTTTCCAGAGGACTTGTTAGTATTACCTCCAGGTCATGAGGCGGAGTTTGTTATAGAGTTGGTTCCAGGTATTGAGCCAATATCGAAAGCTCCATATCGTATGGCTCTATTAGAATTGAGGGAGTTGAAGGAACAACTTCAGGAGCTACTAGATAAGGGATACATTTGACCGAGTGTTTCACCTTGGGAAGCACTGGTGCTATTTTTAAAGAAGAAGGATGGGTCGATGAGGATGTGCATCGACTACAGAGAGCTGAACAAGGTGACAATAAAGAACATATACTCGCTACCCAGAATCGATGATCTGCTTGACCAGCTACAAGGCACACAGATTTTCTCTAAGATCGATCTACGATTTGGGTATCACCAGCTGAAGTTGAAAATTGAGGACATTTCGAAGACAGCTTTTCAAACACGGTATGACCATTACGAATTTATGGTTATGCCTTTCGGTTTGACGAATGCACCTGCGGCATTTATGGATATGATGAACAAGGTCTTTCATGAATACTTAGACCAGTTCATCATGGAATTTATAGATGATATCCTAGTGTATTCTAGGAGTGCTACAGAACATGAAGTTCATCTAAGATTGGTACTGCAAATGCTTAGGGAAAAGAGGTTATATGCTAAACTAAAGAAATACGAGTTCTAGCTGGAATAGATTGCATTTCTAGGGTATGAAGTGTCCAAAGAAGGGGTATCAGTGGATCCTAATAAAATAGAAGCGGTAGTGGACTGGGCGAGACCAAAGAATGTTTAGGAGGTCAAAAGTTTTCTGGGTCTTGTAGGATACTACCGACGGTTTGTAGAAGGGTTCTCCAGTTTAGTAGGTCCATTGACGCGACTCACAAGGAAGAACTTGAAGTATGATTAGACGGATGAGTGTGAGTTGAGTTTCTAGGAGCTGAAATAGCGATTGGTTATTGCTCCCACATTGACCACTCCATATGGGAATGGTGGATTTGTTATCTACAATGATGCCTTTAAGAAAGGTCTCGGGTGTATTCTAATGCAACAGGGAAGGGTGATTGCTTATGCTTCTCGTTAACTCAAAGAGTACGAGAAGAACTACCCGACACATGATATGGAATTAGTAGCAGTAGTGTTTGCATTGAAAATTTGGAGACATTACCTGTACGGTGAAAGATGCGAGATTTTTACCAACTATAAAAGTGTTAAGTACATTTTCACCCAGAAAGAGTTGAATATGAGGCATGTAGATGACTTGAGTTGATAAATGACTACTACTACACCATTAGCTATCACCTAGGAAAAGCAAATGTGGTAACTGATACTCTGAGTCAGAAGTATGTTGATGCGTCAGTCTTATTAATGGGAGTTTAGCATCAGATCTGTATGCGCCTGGAGAGGTTAGGCTTAGAGGTTGTGGAAGGAAATCACCATGCTCTTCTTTCTAGCTTGGTGGTAAAACCGACCTTATAGGAGAGGATCAGAACGGCTCAGAAGGAGGATGAAGAGATGGTAGAGGTTGTGGAAGGGGTACAGAGTAGTTTAAAGCCGAATTTCAATATCTCTGATGATGGGATATTAAGATTCCACAGCAGGGTTTGTGTATCGAATGACGCCGAGATTAAACGAGTCATTCTGGAGGAGGCACATCGTTCGCTCTACACCGTACATCTTGGAAGTACGAAGATGTATAGAAATCTTAGGGAATCTTTCTAGTGGTCGAACATGAAAAGAGAGATTGCTCGTTTCATAGAGCAGTGCTTGACATGTTAGCAAGTCAAGACAGAGCATTAGAGGTCAACAAAACCCCTTTAGCCACTTGACATTCCCAAGTGAAAATGGGAGCATATCTCGATGGATTTCATGTCGGGGTTACCTACGGGTGTGCATAGGCAAAATGCTATATGGGTTATAGTAGATCGGTTGGCAAAGACTGCACATTTCATTAAAATCAGAGTTAATTATTCTTTGAATAGGCTGGCAGAGCTATATGTGCAGGATATTGTACGACTCCATGGTATCCCAGTTTCTATCATTTCAGATTGAGACCCACGTTTTACCTCTCGATTCTAGAAAATTTTACAGGATGCCTTGGGATTGCAGCTCACATTCAGTACGTTGTTTCACCTACTGACGGATGGACAATCTGAGAGGACTATTTAGACGTTAGAAGATATGTTGCGGGCATGCGTACTAGATTTTGGGGACAGTTCGATATGGTATCTACCTCTTGTGGAATTTGCATAAAATAATAGCTACCACGCTAGTATAGAGATGGCACCATATGAGGCATTGTATGGTTGCCGGTGTCCGTCTCCGTTGTACTGGGATTAAGTAGGCGAACGGCAGGTACTAGGACCGGAGCTGATTCAGTAGACCTCTGCCAAGGTTGAGCTAATTAGAGAGAGAATCAGGGCAGCTCAGAGTTGACAGAAGAATTATGCAGATACTTGCCGACAAAAGCTAGAGTTCGAGGCAGAAGATATGGTATTCCTGAAGATCACTCTGATGAAAGGGGTGATGAGGTTCGGGAAGAAAAGGAAACTAAGCGCTCGGGACGTTGGACCATTTAAGATCCTAGAAAGGGTAGGTCCAGTTGCTTATCGAGTGGCATTACCCCCAGCACGATCCAAAGTTCACAATGTGTTTCACATATCAGTGCTGAGGAAGTAAGTGCCACATCCTTCGCACGTTGAGTTATGAGCCTCTAGAGATCAGTCATACTTTAGCATACGAGGAGGTTCTAGTACAGATATTAGATCAGAAGGTGCAGTAGTTGTGGACTAAGGAGATACCGTTGGTGAAGGTACTATAGTATAATCACGAAGTAGAGGAAGCTTCATGGGATTTAGAGTCAAAGATACAATAGAAGAACCCTTAATTATTTTGAGATAGTTAGAGTTAGACAGGCAAGTAAGAATGTAAGTGTGTATGGTAGAATAGGTGGTTCAGATTATTTTAGTTATGGTCTTCGAAAGATTTTTGTATGTGTATTGTAATCTCCCGAAGCATCACGTGTTACCATGGTATTCCTCCTCCATATATGACGGTATGCAATAAACTTGGGTCGGAGCCACTATGTGGGTGGCTTTCGACTCTTTTGTAGAACTGAGTTATAAGGTAAGGTTATGCATAGAAACATTTAACATATTTCGAGGACGAAATTCTTATAAGGAGGGGAGGTTGTAAGGACCTAACCTGAGAAATGTGACTTAAAAAAATAAGAAAAGGGGAAGGAAGTTAAAAATGTGAAAATAGAAAGGCTCGTCGACGAGGTCTTTCTCTCCTCAACGAAGTCTCTTCTGTGGTTCGTTGGAGAGGTTCAAAGGATCGTCGACGAATGGATACCGAGATATTTTGAGAATTTTGAAATCCCAAGCTCGTCGACGAGGCCAACTCCGTCGTCAACGAAAGCCCTTCTTCTGCTCGTCGATGAGCGCTCCACTTCGTCGACAAGTCTGGCTGGGTCAACTAAATTATAAATATCTATTCATTGCTTCATGGTTAAGAAACTCTCTCTCTCTCTCTCTCTCTCTCTCTCCTCTCTCTCTCTCTCTCTCTCTCTCTCTCTCTTTTTCTTTCTTCGATCCTTCGTTGTTCATCACTCGAATACACTATCCGACGTTACTACGTGGATTAGAGGGAAAGTCTCTACGGTTATAGCGGATCGGAACTTCGTTTTGAGGATTTCCAGGTTTCATCCCAAAATCGAGGTAAAGGTCTAAGTTCGGTTTTGGTTTGGTAGATCTGTAGTAAATAGGATTGTATTAAGGCATTGTTTTTTGGTTTTTAGGTTTTGAGAACTCAGTTTGCTGTTTTGGAGTTGTATAGTTTGTATTTCAGAGTTTGAGAAAAGGTAAAGGGATTTGTTTACATCATTCTTTTTAGAAAACTAATATGCTAAAAAGTAAGCTTATGTTTATATGCACGTATTAACTGCTTATTTACAAAGTTTCACCAGGTAAAAATGTCAGTTTTACGATTTTACGGTTTGGTAAAAATGAGAGTTTTGGCATATGATCTCCAAACTTTTCAAAACTTTAATATTTGCATTAAACTGAACGCAGGAGATGCTTGAAACCCTTGTTTCTTGTTTAAATGTTATTTTTCGAGTTATATACTATATATAGCGGATTTTTGACCAAACGAGTGTGACATATGATATGAAATGGAATATACTTAACTGTTATACACGTATATGAACTATGGGAACTGGTGTTCCATTTTGCTATCTAAAAATGTGGAAAACATGTGTCGATTATATACCGAGCTTTATATGTGAAAAGGGTTAAACCGAGAGGGTGTGTGCTGGTTTATACCATAGTATGAATGAATAGGTTTGTGAAAATACTGGAACTGTACAGGTGATTTGTGAATTGGAAACAAGTTAATTTGTTTTATTGTAAATTCTATATATGATATTGGGACCGCAGCTTATTACTATGAAAGCCTTAAAAAGCTTAATGTTATATGAAGCCTTAAAAAGCTTAAGCGCGGTTCCGTTGCTATATTTAGCTACAATGTAACCACACATCTATTTTTCAATGTGGGTATCGAGATAGTCGGTTGGGTAAGAAGGGCCATTGGTGAATTAATGAACCAGGTGGAGGAGGTTTAGTCAGACTATAATAACGGTGAAGATTGATAAGTGCCTGCGCAAGGTAGGGCTTGAGCAGTGCTTTATCATTGCATAACCCACGCCAAGGGGTGGCGTTGCCATTATTTATGATGTTTCTAAGTTAGAAAGTATTCTAAATATACATATACATGATTTAAAAACTAAAATAGGCAAAGTCACAAGTTTGAGTATCGGGTAGAGGGATTGTATAGCGTATGGGCCTGTACCCTACCCTAACCTCGAGAACTCTCGCTTGCAATGATGCTTAATTATCTATTGCAGGAAATATATATATATATATATATATATATATATATATATCTATCTATCCTATATTACAGTATTGAGAATATGCTATATATGTAACTACTTTCTATTGGTTTGAATATGTTTTGTCACATGTTGATGTAATATTTTCCACTTTACTGAGAAGTGTCTCACCTTAACATACAACCCTTGTTTCAGGTTCTACAGGATGTTGGTCCTAGTTGCAAGAGGGACTTAAAGTGTCATATTGTGTGTAGATTACGTAAGTGTTTTTGTTTATGTAATAGACCTAGTTCAAAATGTCTTTTTGGGGATTGTAAGAACAGGTTATGTTTTAAGCATGATCGTATGTATGTGAGAATACAGTTAGAAACTCTAGTATGTCTTTTAGATTCCATATAGATGTTTATGTTTTCCATTGAGCATGAGATTAGAGATCAGTATGAAACACCCGTATGTCCCTATTCAGGGCGGGTTGTATATGTATGTTTATCAAAGACAGGTGTATTATATAGGTGTAGTAGTACTCTGGGACCGTATAAAGGGCCGGGGCATTACATCAGCACTTTGCAAATCCTCTATTGTTTTCACTATGTAGATTTTACTATGTGTTTATTGAAAATATTGTTGTAAAATCGATTGATTCAAGGTTTTGGAATGAGCTTTCGTACAGGAAATCATATCCCATGGAAAAATGATTTTGAAAAAAGCATTGTTCCCATATTTGAAAATGAAATGAATGTGCATGACATAGTTTTTAATTCATATCATATGTGTGCCATGCATATTTCATATTGTGCCTTAGTTACTAATGGTTTTTATTAGATCATGTTTAGTACTAGTACTAAGGAGTTTTGGGAACCATAAGAATTTTAAAAAATCGAGAGAGAAAAAGACACCACTCAGAGCTTACACGTCTAAGAAGGAATAAAGCATAAAGGTATATCTATCCTCCTTTTAATTTATTAAATGATTCATGTTTTGATTCATATGATATATTTTGTGTTAGATTTTTGTTATGAATCATATGATAATTCCATGATAATTGCATACCATCTTATGAGGTGTATTTTAAAAGAATTTTTTTTTATACTCATAATATCTTTATTAGAATATAATATATAAAGGGAATATAACGCTTTAAATGTCTAAATAGTGTTTTGTGCTTAAAATTTCAAATTTTAGAATACAATATTGCTTTATTAAGATCCATAGAATAGCATGCCAATATGAAAACTAAAGTGATATGTCCAGTTTATGCTTAATATATATCATCATGATTGATCAATTTTAGAAAATGCATGCTTGAGTGAATCTCCTTCAAATGGACAAAATATTTTTAATTGCTATAAGATTCATGATGTTATATATGCTTAAAGTTTAAAACTCTTGAATATAGCATGATTTGTCCATCACACAAATTATAAATTTAGGGAATTAATATTATATATATCATATAACCCTAAATTCACAATGGAACTTAAAGCTCATCCCCATATTTGAAAATTTTGTTATGTCAAATACTGTTATTGAATATGAAATTCTTTGATTGCATAACTGAAGGGGAGCAAAGAATTTTTATCTAAATATGTTGTTTGAGCTGAATGCCACTATCCTGTGCTTGTTAAATGTTTGCATTATTTAATGGAGAGTTTATATTTTATTTGATATATTGATTGAACTACCTAATTGCATGCTTAGTCTAGAATGTCTCCTGCATGGTGGATGCAGTTGATGAGAATTGCATGCTGGTAGTGGATATAGGTTCTCGCATGCCTTTAATTGAATAGTATTTGCATAATGCAAATTATTTTATATTGCTTGCTTGAATCTATCAGGTTTCAGGTACATGAAAATTTGGGAAAATGCTCGATTTACAGACGAAATGCTGCCAAAATTTCGATAAAATTTTTCCCATAAATGAAATCATGGATTAGGATAGATAGTTTAATGCATGTCCAAACATTTTTGAAAGGATGAGTGAATCATAATGAAATTATTATTCTCACTCTTTGTTGAAAATGCATGCAAATTAACTATATAGGTAAAGTACATGTCAAATCCGAACCACTATGTAAATCAAAAACATGTACACATTCTGTCATCCTAGAAGGGACTATTTCATGGACACCATTTCGTCCAATTCTTTGGTTATGTACTTTCACTCAGGACTCAAATGGTAAAACATCATCCTCTTAACTAAACATATCATATTTTGATGATGGTCCATAAACTTGGAAAATTGCCTGACTTGGGGGGAGTTTTTCATTTTACGCACTCTTATCGTGTTTTGAGGTGTGTCATCCTCTTTGATCCCTTATTGCATTACCCTTGAGTATAGCCTTGATTGGCTATTGTGTATTTAAATTAAAATGCAATATGTCATGTTGTGTGCTAAATGCTTATTATTTGCTGCATACTAAAATTCTTTGAAAGGATGAAATTTAAGGGTTGTTCTTAAAAAACTATCATTCTTGAACTTAATGCAAGTATGTATGCATGCAAATATACAGGGGGAGCTTAAGCCCCACTTTTAAGAAAAATGAACTTAATGCCTATAATCTCTTGCATGTTGAGTAATATTTAGAAGGATGAACATGTGATGAATATGCTTGAATGAAATTCATCCTTGAACGTAAATGCACTTATGTGTGCGTGAGACTATACCAGGGAGTTTAAGCCTCATCCTTGAAAAAGGATTTGAATCACCTGACTCATGGACTCATATTTTTCATTGTTTCTACTTTTTGAGTCTGAAATTTTTTTTGTACCATGAACATCATATCCTGTCTTTATTGAATCATTCTTTGATATGGATTGTACACGGTATGGATGAACATCATGCAAGACCTATTGCTTGAATTTTAGTGCATGTGTGTTTAAGGACAATTTACTGGTGAGATTCATTTATCTAGTAAAATCTGAAAAAGAGTACTTATACTGTTTAAACTCTTAAACTTTCAAAATTTTTTTCAGTATAAGTTGCTAACAGATTATAAGCACATATTCAAAATTGATAGGGGGAGCATCTCTTCTTTAAATTTCTATCTTTTTATGCTCACCAAATTTTTCGCTTAGATTGTGTTAGTTCTTTGTGGCATGTGCTTTACTATAATGTTTTATTGAATATCATAAATGAAAATATTGTGTTTGCCACTGTTCTTTGCTTTGCCATATGATCCCTTTTTTAAAAAAATTATGTAATATCTTTGGATCCATATGGTGGTATTTTCTGGTACTTTGTGATTTGTACTTAAATGATAAACTAGAAAAATAACACTTGCTTGAGTTTAAATTAAAGTTTCTTTTTCAGCAAGTATGAGCCCCTAGTATTTATCGAAAACTTTAAAGGGATATATTTGTATACATATGTAGTAACTGGGAAAAATAAAATTTAAAATAATAATAATAATAAAATAATAAAATAAAATAAATTAATTAAATTAACAAGTAAAATGAATAGTATGATAAGGAAAATATATATATATATATATTGAAGCATGTATATATATATATATATATATATATATATATATATTATGATATGCATTTAATATATAGGTTAAAGGTATATATATATATAGAAAGTGTGAAAGCTTCTTCAAGAAGCTTTACTTTAATTAATGATTACTATATATAAAATATAACTCAAGCTTCTTCAAGAAGCTTGCTTAGATTTTTTGGAAGTGCTCTCTCTCTCTCTCTTTTTTCTCTCTCTCTCCTACAACTCTCTCTCTCTCTCTCTTCTCTCTCTCTCTCTCCTACGACTCTCTTTCTCTTCGATTTCGGGCTAGTTTTACGCCGGATCGACAAACCGAAGCCACCACGACGCTCCTGGCGAAGTTCTCTACAAGTCAGGGAAACGAAGTTGGATTTCATCCCAAATCCAAGGTAAGACTTTATATTCAATATTTGGATTTTTGACAGTTGAAGAAAGTGATATACGCGTAAAAATACTAAACTTTAATACTGAAAATTTTTAGTTCCAAGGGTGTTGATTGGGAATGTTGGGAATCATCCCTAAGTTGAGGTAAGACTTTTAAGTCGAATTTGACTTAGTGGTAGTTATAGAAAATGTTGTACGTACGAAAATACTAAACTTTAATTCTGCGAGTTTTCATTTTCAGGGTATTGAGTTGAGAACCTTGTGGGTACGGGGAAGATTTTCTTAGGAGCTTTTCAGGAATCAGGTAAGGGGATAAACTAAGTTAGTTTGTTTTGAGAAAATGCATGTATATATATGTAGCATTTGGTTTCAAGAAAAATAAATATATTTATATATATGATTTATATTTGGAAAATACTGTTTAAATGATGATATGTTGAATACGTGGAAAATTTGTTAGTGTGGCATGAGTATAAAAATGTTGTGAAATACTATTTTCTGAGAATGGGGACGATATGGATTTCTATGATGGAAAGCCGGCGTACGGTTCGAGATATATATATATATATATATGTAATTTTCCGGCGTATGGGCCGTGCTATGTGGATATGTTTGCCGGCGTACGGGCCGTGCTATGTGGATGAGATTTGTTAGCGTACGGGTTGTGCTACGTGATTTGCCAGCGTATGGGCCGAGCTATGTGATTTGCCAACGTTCGGGCTGTGCTATGTGATTTGCCGGCGTACAGGCTGAGCTATGATAAAATGTGTAATTCCGGCGTACGGGCCGATAATTTTCATGAAATATGTATATGTGAAAAATGATATGATTGATTTGATAATTATTGATATGAGATATCCATGTATCACGATTTTAGTATATGTATATGATATCAAAACCTGGTTGGCTTGGTCTAGGCTAGCACTTGCACGGTACCGTTGCTATGTGTCCATGGTCCTCGTGATCATGATATCTGTGTTAACGCCGTTGTATGGAGTGGTGTGAGATTGGATGGTCGATGTGGTTATTTTCAAGAAGTGTGCTGTTATCGCCCCTGGTGTACGGACCAGTCTGGGTAGACCCATTGGACCTACAGACTACTGTTTGACTTGGTAGTGGTCGGCCAACCATTGTCAGGTCCCCCCTTCGGGCCACACAACCCAGTAATGTGGGGGTAATACATGACAACAGCCAGCTAACCTACCAGGATTGTTTTTATGTTATTATTATTATGATATGAGATGAGAAATGTTTATAAAAATGCAGTATGTTCTGTCATGTTTTGATATGCATATGTTTTCCCAGATTTGATAAACAGTATTGAATATGTTATGTATGGTATATGTAGAACACAGAATACTCATGTTGCCACACACTGGTATTATTTTATTTCCCTTACTGAGAGGTGTCTCACCCCTAAAGCTTACACATTTTTCAGGAGCCCCTGATAGGAGAGTGGGAAAAGCCCCGCTGATCTAGATCAGTTGTTTGCCCTTTTTGGAAGGGTAAGTTTTTGGTAGGGACAGTTAGGTTTTGTGGGGATTGTCCCTAAATTTCATTTTTGAGATGTATATACTGTGAGATAGTAATTGTAGTGACTCTAGTATGTGTTATGCACATTATGATGAGATGTATGATTTTATACTTTTTGCTGCATAGGCTTCTGCTGTATGTTTTGTTATATCCCTGGTGCCCACGGGCCCAGGTGGATTGTGACCTGCTGAGTTGGAATGTATGATGTGATGATAATTTATTTATTTATAAAAAAAATATATATGTGAAAAAGGAGCAGGTCGTTACAACATATATAGACACACACACACACACACACACATTTATATACTTATATACATATATTTATTTATTTATTTGTAAGAAATGAACTTACATAGAACATATCATGTTTTCTTGCTTTTGTGTTTGAATGTTTTCATGACTGTACTTGTATTGTATTGAAATTTTATATCATGAAATTATGTTGTTTATATATATATATATATATATATATCTATATATATATATATATATATTTGGTGTTGTATAGCTGGTTCACGGATCATATATGAAATGCATATGAACTGGTTAGACCGTTTTTATGCTCAAACCTACATTTGCTATCATATATCGTGTGTGTTGAACTCAAATCTTTCATGGGTCTTATGATATGTTTAAATTGCCATGGTTTGTGGATAATCCTGGTCTAATCTTGTTTGTCATGTGCCTTTCAATCTCTTATTGACTAGTTATACTGTTGTGTGCTTTATTGCCATATTTTTTCTCAAAAAAAATCTAAGAATGCTTTTCTATACCCAAATCTTATGCCAAAAAGAGGGAGAGTTTCAATAAGAAAAATAAAAATTATTTTAAAAGGGAGGAGTTCTCTTTGCTAAGTTTGTTTTAAATGATCAAACTTTTCTACTTAACTTAACCCTTTTTGCTGATGCCAAAAGGGGGAGAATATTTTTTAGCAAAATGATAATGACCAAAAGGGAAATTTTTAGGGGCAAATCATAGAGAAAATTGTCTGAGTGTGGGCTTTAATGCTAAAATTAAATGCATGATCATTTGTATTGTCTTCTGTCTTAATATGCTTGAACTTTACTGCGTATATTTTCAATTATGCACACTCTTAGGGGGAGCCTTTTCAAGTTGTACCCATTTTGCTCTGGTGTGTTTGTCATCATCAAAAAGGGGGAGATTGTTGGATTTTTTAATCCGATCCCTGCTTTTGATAATCACAAATCGAAAGTTTCTTATGTGTGTTGTTAAGTGCGTAAACAAGTATATTTCAGGTCACACATAAGATCAAGGGAACATGGAAGTCAAGGCTGGTCTTAAAGCTCAAATATGGCGTATTCCGTGGAGTCAAAGAGTAAAGGAGAAGAAGAAGACATGTTTTGTGTTGTAATTGCATTTGATTTTAATTTGGTTTGTAATAATTGCATTCATCTTGCATGATATGAATGTAAGCTCAGGCAGAACCGTAGACAGACCTTAGGGCTGATTTTGATTGACCGATGTCAGGTTTTTAAGGTAAATTAAAATACCTAGACCTTAGATTGACCTTAAATCCCTGCACATAATTTTGCTAAAAATCATGACAAAATCTTAAGTGTGAAAGGGCTTCAGGCAACCGAATTGTGTGTTGAAAATGCTTTGGTCAACCGAATGGTTGACTGGTCAACAAGTTTGACTTTGTTCAGGTGACCGAACTAAATTGAATTGAGCCTCTCTGGGCGACCGAACCTTTGAGTGGTCACTTTTCACCTTCCTTGGGCACCCAAACTTCATGTTCAAATCCACCTCAAGCAATCGAATATGTAAGTTCGGTAAACCAAACTTTAGACTAGGTGACCGAACCGTTGTCTTTTGAAATTGCCTTCGATTCAGCTACCCGAACATATTTTTAGGCACCCGAACCTCAAAAAATCGCTTGTTGATTTAGTTGTAATCCCAATAGGGGGGTGAATTGGGTATTTTAAAAATTTTTTGAAACTTATTTACCACTTAATCCTGATTTTTATATTTAACAAATTAAATGCTGGAATTTTAGGCTAATTTAAATTTATTTTATCTATGAGTTCTTTTTACCCAATTAAGTGTGTGTAGAGATATTCAACATATACATGCAATACGAGTAATGAAATGTAGTGCGAAAAGTAAAGAGATGAGGGAAGAGAGAATGCAAACGCAATTTTATGAGGTTCAGCCAACCCGGCCTACGTTCTTGCCTTGAGCTACCCACTCAAGGATTCCACTATAATCCCTACTCCTTAAATTGGGACGGAGCTTCCCTTACATCCACTACTTACAAGAGGTACAACTTTCTCCTAATCTGCTACTTACAAGAGGTACAACTCTCCTCTCAAACTCAGTTCACAACCCAAACCTTGATTACAATAAAATATCAAATCTGCAAAACACTCAATGTTACTTCTTACAAAACTAGTGAGTACAATTGAAATTCCTAATACATAATCATATGATGAAACTTGAAGCTTAGAATGTATGTAATGATACAATCGTTAATGAATGAATATGCCTTAACACACAATTTCCCTTTTCATCAAAACTCCCAAGTAATGGTATATTTAAACACTTTGGAGAATATTAGGGTTCTTGTTCACTTTGCAAAAATGCTCAAATATATCTAATGTGAACTTATTAAAAAAAACTTTATCTTGAATATTATATCAATCAAAATCAAAAGGCTTTCTTTCAAATATTCAATCACAACACAATCTTTGTAACCACGGTATTCCTCCGCCAAAAGTGAGGGTTTATCAATAAAGAAATGGAGGTGCCGCCCTTCTTTTAAATATATATATATATATATATATATAGAGAGAGAGAGAGAGAGAGAGAGAGAGAGAGAGAGAGAGAGAGAGAGAGAGAGATAATATGTATTCCAAAGATCAAATACCCAATGTAATATCTTTCAGAAAATATCCCTAAATAATATATCTTTGTGAACACTATGGATATTCAAACAAGTAGTTTTGCAATATTAAAAATATCAAGTCTTCGAATGAAAACTCACTTGACTTAAAAATATTTAATCAATGACAAAAGTTTTTCTCAAGTGGTAATCTTATCAAAATAATCTAATATATGCACACTCAAGATCAACCTCTTAACAAGTATTCAAAAATGGATTTTTCAATGACAAGTTCTTGGAAAAATAGATATTAATCAGCAAATCAGATTAGATAAAAAAACTCTATGAGAATAACTTTTAGCAAGTAGTGTGATTTACCAAACCTCAAAATCAAGAAGCTTGTACAATAATCACAAGAAAACCTTTTGAGGATCAATGTCGCTTTAGCTCAGATGTGTAGAGTAAGATTTGAAATCCCAATCACCACCTCAATAGTGTGATCTCCCAAGCTGTGCTAGTATGTTCAATCGTATTGCCAAGCTTTGATTTTCTTCTTCTTGTAGTTGAACCTTATCATTTTTCTTATTCTTGTTGATCTTGGCTAACGCACTAGGGTTTAGATGTTCAATATATAGGTGTCTTACCCTTAGAATCAATCTTGACCGTTTGATCAAAAAATATCTCGCGAGTTCTCCTATTAAAAATTAAATTTTTAAGTTTTCCCGCAAGTTCAGGCGACTGAGGTCAAAGGCTCAGGCGATTGAGGTTCCTTAAAGTTTCGAAAAAATAACCTGGACATAGGGTCAAGTGACTGAAGTTGGGTTCAGGCTCCTGAAGTGTCGGGTTTAGGTGACTGAAGTGTTGAGTTCAGGCAACTAAGGTGCTTCGGCCAGGTTTTGTGTTTCACCATTAATTCTTCAGGCGACTAAACTTAATCTTTGTCCTCCTGAAGAAATTCTTCAGGCGACTGAGGTTAACTTCAGGCTACTGAAGTGACCTAGTCCTGAATTTTTTCTTTATAGTTTGAAAAACTGCTTTGCTCTCTTTCTTGGCTCTTTTTAAAAAATATTTTCCGAGGTTTTAAAAATATTTATAAGTCCATAGATATCCTCTAATGATGTTCATGAGATGCATAAGTCCTAAAATCATTCTAGGGTATATGTTGAGCCTCAAATTAAATCATATGAAATGTAAATACATTGGTTCTAAGTACCCATTCCCATGACATTCTTGAACTTGTCACTTGCATCTTCATTCTTGTACACTTTGAGTTCCATGGATTGTGCCAAGATATGCATGCTTTAATCTTCATGACTTCCATAACTTGTTATCCTTCCGTGCATGCTTAATATAGTTCCTATTCACAATCTCAATGCATAGATCAAATACCAAGTGATTTGTCATTATCAAAACCGGATTGGACTTGAGGAGTCAACATCGCTTTTTCTCTTGTGTCCGTTCGGGCGACTAAACTTCAGGTCAGGCGCCTGAAACTCTCGGGTTGCTCATTTTTAACTGGGGTAATTAGGGTTAAAAGTTAATTAAACTTTTTTAAATAATTCCCAACGTGTCTCCAACGGTCAAAAATTTCCCTGAGTCTATGTATACTCCTTTCATAACTCATATTAGTAATTTTGATTAGCCCATTTTCTCTTTAATTTTTATCCTAATCAAAGTTCCCCTAAAACATATTTTTATTGCAAAATCTTTTGTAGGGTGAATTTTATACTCTCCCAACTCTCTTTGTTACCTTTTGAAAATCATTTGAAAGAGTTGATTCATTTTGTTTGAGCTTTTATTTTATCAAAGTGCATTTGCTCTCACCTAAACTCATATTTTTTGAAAATCATTTTGAGGGTAAATCTTTAAGTTTCTCCCGTTTATTTGGTTGATAAATACTTTTGGAGAAAATGTTTTATAAAATTTAAATCTTTTTATGCTTATCATATACATCTTGTTCATAGATTGAAAATATTATTTTGAGTAAAACACCCTTACTCCCTGAGCATTATTTCATATCATTGGAGTGTGTATTTTTTATGAGTTTAAATCTGTACATTTCTGCTTGTATTTAGAAGTACTGTATTATGTACAAAAATAGTTTTTATTGTACTAGTTGAGTTCAAACCGTTAATTAAACTAGAGAGTCTCAGCCCCGTAAGTAAGACCGGTTCGGTTTAGCCCAAAAATTGAACTGGGGAGTCTCAGCCCCATAAGTGAGACCGGTTTGGTTCAGTCCTAAAATTGATCTAGAGTTTTCCTTACCCCGTAAGGAAAGGATGTAAACAGCTTCTGTTCCGCCCGTTTAAGTGAGCACGAATAGGGTAATTCTTGGGGGGTATGCCCAAGGCGGAGATGTAGGCTGGTTTGGCCGAATCTCGATAACAAATATCTTGTGTCACTCTCTCCCTATCTCATTTAAATTACGCACTTTAAATTCAGTATGTGTGTGTCTATTTATTTACTTTTATATTATTTGCATGCACACCTTTATTTTAAATGAGATATGCTACACATGGGTATGTCTGCACTCACAGTTTAATTAGTTTACATACACGTTTGCATTATGAATAGGATATGATTTGTGGTGAATTGGCAAAACATTTAAATTAGTGAAAAGTTTTTTAAATCTCCAATTCACCCTCTCCCCTCTTGGGATCACACCATTTCTAACAGTCTTCTTTCAATAGCTTACTCCCCCTTCCACGTGTTAGCATTTTAATGGGGAGGCGCAGCTCCACGTTGGTGCAAAAAGTATTGTTTCCCGATGATACATGAAGGTAGGGGTGAGCATAATTTTGTGCAAACCCGAATTAATCAAATTAATCGACCAATTTCGGTCATTTCGATTTGGTTACAGATTTACTAAATTTTGGGTATTCGGTTATCGGTTCGGTTATGAGGAATTTTAATTCGGTAAACTGAATTACTTGAATTAATAATTAATTAAAAAATAAATATAAATTAGTAATATATATATATATATATATATATTATATAAGGCAATTGGACAAAAGGGTTTTGTATTCTATTACTGTCCTTTGCGCCCTATGGGTCTACAACAGCGACTCTACCTCTGGGTTCTCCTTCAGGCTTCAGAGTTCAGTCCTTCTCCAGTTCTCCACTTCTCCCTCTTCAGCATCTTTGTGAATCGCCTCTTTGTGGCTTCGCCTAAGGCCCTAAGCAGTAAGCCCCTCTTCCCAGTTCGACAGTTCCTGTCCCGATCTCAAACCTCTCATGACTCATCCCTTAGTTCCCTCTTCAATCTTGGCCTCTTGGCCCTCTTTGGCTCTTCCCTTCCCTTCCCTTCCTAGTTCCCATCCAAATCCCTCTTTATCTTCAGCTCTTCCCTCGCTCGGCGACGCTTAGAGGCTAGGGTGTGTCGCAAATCGCAATACTCAGATATTGCATTTTTTTTTTCCAGTTATATTATGTTTTTTAATAATTAATTTCAAATTTTTTTGGTTAAATTTAGTTGAGTTCGGTTTGGTGATCCACGTGCATTCAGTCGATTCGGTTAACGGAAATCATTAACCAAAAATTTCGATTAATTTGATTAATTAACTGAATTTGGCCAAACCGATCGTTTGCTCACCCCTACATGAAGGTGCCTACTTCTTTACAATATTCCCCTACACCCCAATCCTTCGCCGATCTTGGCTATGATATGGAAATCTTCCTCGAATCGTAGTAGATCTATTCATGCCTAATCCATCCTTTTGTTTTATTTAAATGTGATGCCTCTATGCGTGATGCGACAATAGCCGGTGTTGGCACCTCCAATGACTCCCACAATACCCTAATCTTTTCCTATTTAGAGAAGCTCTTGTAACAATATCTACGAAAAATTAACAAACTTGCGACTAGGAAAAGCTACATCGAAATATGCTAATTAGGTCCTATACCTAACCATTTTAGCAGAATGGTTTGAATTCAAAACACAATGGCTTTTTGCAGGCAAATTATGTAACTAACTACTTTAGCAAAATGAGTTGAATTGAATAAAGCAAAATAACCCTTTGCAAGCAAATTTTGACATTAGAAGCAAATTGAGCTAAAATATAATCAAGCAACTTAAGCTATAATATGATCAGGGTCAACATTTTTACCCTAAAAATCAATTCATTCCTTGTCTTCCATGGATAGTATGTAGCAACTATCTATGTCAATTGACTCACTTCTAAAAATGAGAAGCACTATGGCTATCCCAAGTATAGGAGTTACGTTGTGTAATAATTAGCCCAAACAGGTCATATCGTCTCCTCAGGAAATACAGATTAGTTTTAAACTAGTGCGAAATAGGAAAAGAAAATAAGAAAATAATTTTACTGAACATGGTTCAGATTCGGTTTCTTTGGGGTTTTGAAATATTTATGACGAAATTAAAACAAGCGAAATCCAAACTATGAACTTAACACACATAAACTAACCAAACAACTCACTAATTAAACACTTCACATAATAAATCAAAAGCAAGAACCTCACTAATCAATATCAAACAAAGGAAAACTAAACTTTACAGTTTCAAACAAATTCAACACCTTAATAACTTAAATAAAAAAAGATCCAATAATATCTAAAAATAAGCTAAATTTAACAATGGCCCAACTAAGTGAAAGTAAATTAAACTAAACAACAAATGAGCTCAACAAAATTTTAAATAATCATAACTAAACTTAAGCCACTAAAGAGTTCCCACAAGACATAATGACATTAAAGTGAAATAATAAACAACAAAGTCCCTACAATATATTTAAAAATGACATTAAAGTGAAATAAAGCAATTAAATGACAATAAGGGGAACTTTAAATAAAAATAACTCGAACTTAATAATAAAATTAACCCACACAAATAAAGAAACTCAACTCAAAAATAACTTAAGCAAAAATAATTCCCATTAATAGCTTCAATAAAAATGATTAACTCAACAAAGTTTAACAAAAATAATAACAAACGAATGCTAAAAAAAGCAAACTTCAATGCTGGATTAAATAAAAATAAACTTCAAACTCAGTATGTAAATGACATTAAAGTAAACGAAATAGTAAAGTAACAAGAGAGGGAGAGGAGGGGGGGGGGAGAGAGAGAGAGAGAGAGAGAGAGGCTGTAGGTGGGTGTCTCTCCTAGCTGTTGTTGCTGCGGCGCCCCCTCCAAGAGAAGCCAGCTACTGCCCCCCTCCAATCTCCCTTCCTTCAAACCCTAGTTACCTTCCTTTTTCCTTTAATCCCTTAGGCTTTTTTTTTTCTTGCCAACCTCTTTTTGCCTTTAATGCCCTCCACTTTTTCAAAAAGCAACAACAAACCCCTTGGACTGTCCCAGCGCCCAGCGCACACTACCCCTTTATTTGCAACCCAGCCTTACACATGCACAACTGCTCTTTAACCTTTGCATGGCCGAGTCACATCAAAGACCCAACCCTCCTCTTTTTTTTTTTGTGTTTCCAATTTGCTTATACATGGTAGCCCACTCTTATCAATTCAGCCCTCAACTCATGGCCAGCAGCAAGCCATTGACACTCACGCACGCCAGCAGCTCACTCACGTAGCCCATTTGCTCGCTTTTGAAGCCCAACACATGCAGCTTCTATATAATTGCCAGATGAAAGAGCTGTGGAACTTGTCCATCATTGGTAGTTGGGATAGTCTTCTCACTTTGCAATTTTCTTCGCTCCGTGCACGCCTCAAGTCTCTATGGTCATCCCTCTTTCTAATTAAAAGCTTGGGCTTTTCTCGTATTAGGTTGCTCCATGGGCTTCAAAGCCCTTCTCCACGTGCATGCATCAACCCACAAAGCTCACAGGTTGCACGCATGGCATCTCACACACAACCTAGTTAATTTAATATTGTGCACGACTTTAATTCCCAAAAATTATCATGCAATAATAAAATACAAATATCCATAAATTTACGGCAAAAATAGGATAATTAACTCAAACGAGCTCAATGTTGAAATACTGAATATAATTAGGCATTTAATTAAAATTATAATCTTTAATTAATAACTTTAAACGCCCAATTACGCACTTTTGACTTGTAATCACACCCTCAACTAACGTTTTACCAGTATCTAGAAAATAACGCGAATGCAATCAGACCATGGGAATAGCAACTAAAATTCCATTACTTATGAAAATCACATGCCATAAAAAATATGCTTAATGAGTTTAGGAACACAGGATATAGATTAATCCAAGTTACATATCAACTGAGAGATTTATACACCAATTAGTAGACCAACCAAAGTACTGGAAAGTAACAAAGCTCACGTGTACAAGAGAGGATCAAAATTCTAAGATTGACCAACGGCAAACATTAACGGTTTCAAACACACCAATTAATCTGAGATAGCTGCATGGTCTTACTCTAATTCAAAATCATTGCACTAGCGGCTTTCACACTATTATACTTTAAAAGACATTCACTTTCTTGATTATTTAGGACCCTGGTAGTAGGTCACAGTACTACACTTTAAAAGGTATCCACTTTTTGTTTAGTTAGGACCCTGGTAATAGGTAACCCTTTCCAATACACAATTGTTCCCCTCTTTTTATTCCTTTTTTTTTTTCTTCTTTTTGCAACTAATCCCTAGCTTGTTTCTTATTTTCATTTTCTTCAAACTTTTTTCCTTTCTTTTTTTTTATTTTTCTAAGCCATTAGGATATGGTTTATTAGAGTCTCAAACAATTGAAGTGTATATCAACCAGAAATGATCTAAGGTAGTCTTTCTAAATCTTCTAACCCGTGTAATGTGTGTATCAAGACTCTCAACATCTTTCCCTTGGTTGAAACTAAGTGAAATGGATAAATCTCTCTTCTGATTTAAACTCTAATCTGCACTACATCCTACATGTTCCATATCCTAAAAAAGAAAAAAAAAATTTTGGCATGTAACGTTGACAAATAAGGAATTTAGCATGCTCTGAGCTCAATACCAGTATTTCCCAAAAGGTGGACCTAACTAACATACAAACATCATATGCAAATATCACATTAAAATTTTGTCACATGGAAGCACACAAATGCACATGCAAGTTCTCTCCCCCCAACTAAAATATAGCATTGTCCTTAATGTTGGAAAAAAGAAGCAAAAGAATGATACTGAGGGAAGTAGAAGCATATCTAGGCGGAGAAGTAAGGGAAAATAAAAACTAAAACTAAGGGAAAATGTACCTAAAAATAAACTAAAAATAAAATAATATAAAACAAAATGAAAATAAAGGAAATAAAAACATCACAGTATGTCTAGAGGAGGTTCTGGAGGAATTTCATCTGGTGGGTGCAGGTCTATAAATTGAATCAGCGAGTCTCCAAATTTGAGTTGCCATAATCAATCAGTCTTGTTACCTCTATAAAAGTTAGCCTCAATTAAATCAATGCTCTCTAAGGTACCAGACAAATGTGCAGGTTGGCCTCTTTGTTTTAACAAGAAAGGATCCTTATTTAGTATATTTTCCAGAAAATTCACTTCTTTAAGAACCGGTTTTTAAGGCAGAGTTGTCGAAGCAGTTACCTTTGGTTCTTTAGAAGTATCAACATTAAAATTTTTACTTGGTTCCATTAAACGTTCACCATTCTGCTCACCCTCTTTATCGTACCCATCATCTTACCACTGCAGGGATTCGTTTCAGCATTGCACTCCTTGACATTTACTCTTGTAAGGAGAGACAGTTTCATGGTTGCCAATATCTGAGAATAAGGTACCACATGTTGGTACTCCTTACTAGTCTCAGCCTCTTCATTAACTGAATTCTTCACTTCCGGGCTCGCTTCCTCTGATTTTTCTTTGACTATATCTGTCTCAGTTGTAACTTCAGGAGTCTCATACCATTCTTCACCATGTATTGCTCTCAATGGTTGAGCTGCAATTGGTCCTAGTGTTCCACTGCCGAGCATAATTAGCTAAATGATCTAGAAAACCCAATGTCTCATCAGACTCCTTGTCGAAGAAATCTCCTGAACACATAGTATGGACGAATTGTTTCAAATCAGGAATCTCACTCAAATAGTAAACCAAAAGCAAGAATCTCACTAATCAAATTTAAATAAGGACAAACTAAAATTAAACTTCAACTATGACGTAAGAATGATAAGCGGACTCAACACAATGCTATGAATAAACTAAATGAAAGTAAACTATGACTCAACAATGACTTAACTAGATGAATGCAAACTAACTTAAACAATGAATATGCTCAACGAAGTCTTAAATAAACATTACTAAATTTAAACCAATAAAGAAAAGAAACTCCAACAAAATATTCAAAATATAAAATGAGGAAACTAATTAAAAACAAGGAAAAGAGAGAAAACTTAAACAAAAATTTATCGAATAAAAGAGTTCTTCAACAACGAAAAAATACTTAGCACACTAATTGACCTAAACAAAAGCTTAATCCCAATATTAACTTTAAATGAAGATAATAACTCACTCGAGTATTAAATTCCAACAATGTGTTGAAATAAGCACACAAATTGACTTTAATAATAATAATCCAACAAGTACGTAAGTTCCAACAATGAGACTTTAAATTAAACAAAATTAAAATTAACCATGCAAATAACTCAACCAAAAATTTAAGTGCATAAGAGAGAGAGAGAGAGAGAATAGAGAGAAAGAGAAGGTAAATCCAATAATACTGTAAATGGAAGTATTCAATGCATTAAAATATAAATTCAACATTAAAATATCTATTAAGATAATAATAAAGTGCACAATAAGTAGCTAAACAAGTTAATTAAAATAGAGAGAGAGAGAGAGAGAGAGAGAGAGAGAGAGAGAGAGAGAGAGAGAGAGAGAGAGAGAGAGAGAGAGAGAGAGAGCAATGGAAATGGAGATTGGCTGGCCGTGAGGAGGAGAGGCTCGGGTCTCCACACAGCAACAGCAGCGTAGCTCCCAAATTTTTTTTGAAAAAGAACCTCACACGCATCAAAATGCAAATCCCCTTTTACCCTAGCCTCCACTTTTACCTAGCTTTCCTTTTTCTCCATTTTGCCCTCCAAAAGCACACACGAAATTGCCCCCCTGCCAACACCTACCGCCAGTAGGGGTGTACACGGTTCGGTTTTGGCCAGAATCGAAAACTGAACTGAAAATTTCGATTTTGGGATTTCAGAACCGAAACCGAAACCGAACCAAACTTATGCTTTAATTGAAAACTAAAAATTTGGCGGTTCGGTTGCGGTTTTTCGGTTTTAAATCGATTTTTTTTTACAAAAAAAACCTTTATTTTTCATAAAGTTATTGAAAATTTATTAAGCATTTTAATTTTTTATAGGGACTCATAATTTTTAAAAAATAAAATATGTTGGACACTTTTAACAAAAATAACCTTTATTATATATATATATATATATATATATATATCGGTTTTAAAAAAAACCTTTATTTTTCATAAAGTTGTTGAAAATTTATTGAGCATTTTAATTTTTTATAGGGACTCATAATTTTAACAAAATAAAATTGTTGGACACTTTTAACAAAAATAACATTTATTATATATATATATATATATATATATATATAAATAGGGTTTTCGATTTTTTTCGGTTCAGTTTCAACATAAAATCGAAACCGAACCTTTTTATTTTTGAAAACTGCAACCGAAACCAAAAATTGAAAAACCGACCGTTTATGGTTTCGGTTCGCTTTCGGTCCGGTTTTCGATTTTTCGGTAATTTTTGTACACCCCTAATCGCCAGCCCTCCTTTTCTTTTACTTTTCCATTCTTTTTTTTTTTTTTTAAAAATTTGGCTCATGTTTGTTCCTCAACTCACACACGGCCATGGGCCTCCAAATCCACGCACGCAAGCCCACTTTTCTTTCCAATCGGCTTGCTTTTTTAATTGCATGCAGCCCAGCCCACTCTTATGTCCACATGGCCCATGATTCTTGTATTGTTTTGAGCCCGTACACACGGCGTCTCCTTGTCATGCACATGACTCACGTACATGGTTTCTCTCATGCACGACTCGCATACATCTTTAATGTCCAAAAATTGTCCTGCGATAATAGGACACGAATGACCGTAAATTTATGACAAAAATAGGCTATTATCTCAAGATTATCAAATGAACTCGATGTAAAATATTAGACATAATTAGACATTTAATTAAAAATATAATCATTAATGCATGAATTTAAATGCCTAATTACACATCTTTGACGCGTAATCATCAATTTATATTTTTCTTCATATTTTTTCTTTTATTTACCCATAGTAGAAATTAGTTTCAAGCCATCATCTCATTTTATTATTGCCCATTGAGGATTTTAGTTTGGATATGTTACTTGATAAGCCTTTTTTAGATTTGGGCACCCAAAAAACAATTGATCCCTAGTTTTAGAAAAGAAACACAAATTCATTCTACGAGTAGTGTTAGTACTCCTTCCTCATTTATTAACTTTATCCATAGTGTAGAAACCATTTTGAATAATAAAATTATGCATGTTGGAATCAATTTGAAATTTTAGTTCATATATAATCCTCTCTAATTAGGTTTTCTACTTATTTTACGCAAAAATCTCATTTTCCCTGATCGACTTTTTGACTATCAAAATTGAAATTGAATTAAATCAAATTCGATTTGAAAATTTTAGGTTTATAACCAATTCATTTAGATTGAAGTAGGTTAGTTTGATATGTGGATCGATTTGGACCAATCTTTGTACATTCTTAGGTATGACATTGTATAATTTTTCTATGTTTAAAAGTTTAAATTTTGGACCTTAGATTTAAACTTGTGTCGATATGAATAAAATGTTATAAATCTATACAAATCCAAATTTAAAATTTGAAACCTATACTCTCAAATGTGGTTGCTTTCCTTTGGAAGGTCTTGGGGCTCCCGACTCTCGTGTGATATCAGAGCCATGTCCTTGCCTGGAGTCCAGGAAAGTTAAGGTCATAGAAGTAAATTATAGAAGAACGAGGTGCAAATAGCTGAAAGGGGAAACTCATAAACCATGGATTCTCATTCACAAAGCTCAGAAATTACACCTGCTCGACTATCTTCTTCCATCTCTCTACCTCCTTCAATTAAGAAAACCACTTCTTCCAAGATTACAAACCTAGTAGAATATTCCTACATTCCTGAGCAGAATCAGATTCAGGAAACCTCCCTTCCTTTTGTAAATCCTTGCAATATTTTCAGAAGAAAAAAGTCTTTAGCCAATCAAGTTCGTACACTTCTGATCTCTCACAACAGACCACAAGTCAAGGAGTTCGTCCAAACGACCGCTCTTGACAAGTGTCTCATTCCGGCCTCATCCAAAGAACAGTATGTCGATCTTGAGCTCGATCAAGATCTCATCAACCAATGGATTCGAGAAGGCTACACGCATCTTCACTTTGGTGCAGTTAGGTTACTACTCACTCTTCATGGCAGAAAAGGACTTCCAGTCACCACCAGAATCACTTTGCTCAATACAACGTACACTCAATATGAGCATGCAGCAATCGGTACCTCGCTTACCACTCTCCAAGCTGGTAGCGTGTGTCTCACCTTCTTTCCAAACTTCAACATTAATCTCAGAGACAAGAACCTGAGAAACTGCAAATAACTGGCGCTCCACAAGTCTCATCAGCCTACATGGTTACTCTGCATCATCAACTCATCTACAGACTCCAAGATCATGCTGTTGATCTTCCTCTACCAGGACAGTCCGAGGATACTATCCTGATCACTGCTGAACGAGAAGATGATGTCCCTACCATTCTACAGATCCCACGACAAATCCCTAGAGAAGAACTGAAAGAACTCATTCCTCTAGAATGGATTTCCAGTTATGAACAGCTTCATCAGCAATCTTCACCTATCCATCTTTCAGATCCTAAGTTCCAAAGACTTCCAGATGGTACGGTAAAGACAGTGTTCAACTCGAAAGATACAGCTTCATCCAGCACACCTCCGGTGTTCCAGTCACTAATGATAAAGCCTATTACTTTCGAGGATGACATTCCAGTCAGTCATGTTGAAGCAGACGGATCCCCCATCTATACAGACAAAATTGAAGGTCACTTCATATGGGATGTTGATCCATCAATGTGCGATCCAGATTGCTCTTGTTGCCAAACACAAAAAAGACAAACTAAACCATCCTGCAAACCCTTTTCTCCTCACAGAAAACCTGATGACCCATCCAGCCCATGGATAGGCATCCGACGCCCAAATCCAAAACCAAAACCTTTGTGGATCTATGATAGAGTCCTTGAAATTCTTTGAGAAGAAGGTCTCCTTCCTCCTGAAGAACCTGAACCAGAACCATATCAAACTGAACCCTACCAAACTCCAGTTTCCAAACTACCACCATCTCAGCCAATTCCCTGTTTCATGGCTTCTCCGTATGACAAACAGTTTCCACCCTTGGAATCAAGGTCATATACAGATTCTAACCTTCATTCTAGACCATTCATCCAACCCTCTGAAGTTCAACCAGACGGATCAAGGAAGCTTCCATCTCAAGCTGAACAAGTTCTAAACTGGCAAACTCAGAATGCTAGGACACAGAACACGACGCTGACTGCCTTTGATCATAAAGTTGACAGACTCATCCATCATGGCGCTCAGATGAATCAACGTTTTGATACCCTTGATTCCAAAATTGAAGCATTATATGATGATCTCAAAAGGAGAATTGATATTCTTAGTTCTGAACTCAGACAATTCATTTCTAAAGGATATTTTGGATCATTGTTCAGTGCTAAAGAAGAAGAAATCAGAAGACTCAGAGAAGAAGTATCACAGATTGAACGAGAATATTGTCCAACTCCTACACCAACCTACACACCTAAAGCTTTTCCATATTCTCCATCATATTCTTTCATTCCACATTCACCACCTACACCATCCTACAGACAGCCTGATTATTCCAAACATTTCAAATCCACTGCTGAAATCCTAAAGAAACATTCCCTTATTCCAGCAGCTCCTGTTACTCACAGATCTCCAATTCCAGCAAAACCTTTACCACCTGAACCTATTCATCAGCCACCTGAACCTGTTGATCAGAAACTCAAAAGTCCATTTGTTTCACCTGATCAATCTCCATCCTTCCTTGCTGATCCTATTTCTGAGATACCTATTGAAGACAACAGTGATGTTTCCACTGAAACTGAAACATCATCCTCCTCCTCAGATCAAGAGATTACTGATCTCACCAATATGATGATGGCATCTCCCACAGAACCAGGATCATCCAGAACTCAAGATTTCCATGAAGAGACCGATACCACAGTCCCTATTGTGGAAGAACCCTCTGAAGCCACCTCGGCTCCTCCTCAATCAGTTCCTCATCATTCAAACAACAACTCATGGTTCTCTTTTGATGGATTACCTCCAACTAAGTGGAGAGACAGAATTGGTGAATTTGGTGCATGGATTGATCTCCAACTCTCAAAGCCCGGGAACACATTACAATCAGTTCTTGTTGAATTTACATCCAGATTTACTAGTACATTAAGAGATTGGTTTCAAAGTCTTGGTGAATTCAGACAAGTCACGTTCATTAATTCCCAGATTCCCTCCTTTGCCTTGGGAGCACTCTATAGAGAATTTGTGGGTGATCCAGACATTCATGCCAATGTTGTTCGACAAGAATATTTTGAAATGAGATGTTGTTCTTTAAAGAAGAAGGATCTTGATTTTCATTATCAAAGGATGTCTAAACGGTATTATCTTCTTGGTGGATTTCATGATGATAATCTCAGACAAGTTTACATTAATTCATTACCAGAAGATATTCAGCCAGATTTACAGAGGAAGATTGCTTCTCTCTCTCGACCTCTCAAAGATATCTCCTTAGGGGAAATTCATCAACTGGCACTCACTGCTCTTGAAAAGTTATGTGACACCCATCAATTGTTCTCAAAGATGATCAAGTAGAATCATAAGTTCACGAAGCAATGCAAAAAGCCCTATTTACAGATCAAATGTAAAGAAAAGAATTGTACTTGTAGTCCTAAAAAGAAGAAGCATTTCAAAGATTACGGTTCTGACAAACTTTCCAAGAAAGATCACAGAAAGAAGAAAAGATTCAGATTCTTCAAAAAGAAGAACCGAAGAGGACATGAAAAATCTCCAAGATGTTTCATTTGCAAGAAGAAAGGACACTATGCAAAGCAATTCCCAATGAACAGGACAAAATCTACAAAGCTTGCCCAGCAATTACAAATTGAAGAAATTAATGCAGATGCAGAATCTGTTCTTTCAGAACAGGAAGAGATGACTAAAGAGACTATCCTCGTCCTCACTGATTCAGAAGATTCTGATTCAGACATTGATGATCACTCGGATGAATCCCTTCAAGTCCAACCAGTCCAACCTATTCTCTTCTCTCAAGATTCTCATATCAGTCCACATGTCCAGATCCAGCTCCTTCCTGAAAAACATGGTAAACCCATTCCTGTCGTTGCATTCATTGATACAGGATCTCATAAGACCATGATCAATCCTAAAGTCTTATCACCAGATTGTTGGTCTTCCCATACTCAATTTTTCAGAGCAGCTAATAACCAAATCTTTACAATCACTTTGATTTCCAAAAGAAAAATTGGGATTAAACTCCTTCCTAATTGCATCATTTGGACTCAGGTAATCGGTAGTCCACTTCCTCAAAAGGATGTTTTATTAGGATGGGATGTTTATTGTCTTTCAAAATCCTTAAGGATTCTTCCCACTGGAATTAAGTACAAAAGAGAATTCAAGCCTTTTACCCAGACAAACAAGATTTATTCTCTTTCGTATTCTCCTCTAGATTTTCAGCCCCATTCAAAATAAACTTCTGAAGTTATGTGCAGAAAGTCATGATCAGTTCATTCATGATCATCCACTTTGGAAAAACCCAGAATTCTTCATCCACATTCCCTTCAAGCTCAATGAAGATGTTAGTCCGACTAAGGCTACCCATCCGGGAATGACTCCTTCAGACCTCAAGCTTGCTAGAGAAGAATGTTATTCTTTACTAAGACAAGGTCTCATTGAACCAACCAATTCCTCTTGGGCATGTCAAGCATTCTATGTTGAAAAAAGATCAGAGAAAATTAGAGGAAAAAAGAGATTGGTTATTAATTACAAGCCGTTGAATGTGTTCATCAGGGATGACAAGTTCCCTATTCCAAAAGCCAGAACACAGTTCATCCATCTCGCTGAAGCACAGATATTTTCAAAGTTCGATCTCAAAGGTGCATTTTGGCAACTCGGCATTCACCCAGATGATAGATACAAGACAGCGTTCTGTATTCCGAATGAATAGTTCCAATGGACAGTTTTGCCCTTCAATTTAAAGATCGCGCCGTCACTGTTTCAAAAAGCGATGACTAGGATCTTCAATCCTATTCTGCATAGTACCCTGATTTACATCGATGATATATTATTGTTTTCAAAAGGTCATGCAGATCACCATCAGCTTCTTGAACATTTCCACCAGTTGGCATCACAGTACGGGATAATGTTATCAGAAAAGAAAAGCGTGATTGGACAAAAAGAAATTGATTTTCTGGGGATGAAAATTTCCCACGGTACAATCTGCCCAGGTCCACATCTCACAGAGCAATTATTGAAGTTTCCAGATGCTAATCTTTCTGTCAAAGAAATTCAACAATTTCTTGGCATAATTAATTACATCAGAGACTTCATCCCGCACGCAAGCCATCACACCAGCTCCTTGTCACAGCTGTTGAAAAAGAAACCTCCCCCATGGGGCCCTGATCAGACAAATGCTGTCAAACATTTGAAAAAAGCTGCCAAGGATCCACCGCCTCTGACTATTCCATCTACCGGCAATCTTATCCTCCAGTCAGATGCAAGTGACCATTATTGGGGTGCACTACTTCTTGAAGATAAGGATAACAGAAGAGCCTATTGTGGACACGCAAGTGGAGAATTCAAAGATTCACAGAAACAATATCACACCGTATTCAAAGAGATAATTGCGGTGAAAAATTGAATTTAAAAAATTGACTTCTATGTCAGATCGAAGCACTTCACAGTTGAAATGGACAACTCATCTTTTCCGAAGATGCTTGAATTCCACAACAAGATTCTCCCTGATCCACAGATACTCAGATTGAAAGACTGGTTTTCCCGATATGACTTCTCCGTGAAGCATATAAAAGGCGACCATAATGTTCTCGCAGACATGTTATCTCGCCCCAGGAAAACAGCCTTCCTCATATCTAAATACCAAGCTATACCACTGATATTCATGACCTCATCCTCATCCTCTCCTCCTGATATCCTCTACCTCAGTGCCTCTACCCAGATACACTTCCCACCGGAAATACCTCCAGAAACCACTGATGTTTCCAAGATCAAATTCTGTGCACAACCTTCCTGCTACCACTATGCTAAGAATATTGGTCATTACCAAACCTTTCCAGCCTACCCATTCCTTAATCCCTACGTCATCAACCCTTCATCCTTCAATACACATGTATTATGGTATCTTTGGTATCTTTCTGTTTTGCAGGTACATGCCGTATTCCTCCCTCTGTAGGAGACGTATGCCCATCTTCATGATCCAACCAACCAGAAATCACTGTTCTGGACCTTCCTCCAGTTGTTCGATCCACTATCCACATGGAGAAGAAAGCTGACCGCTCTCATGGGAAACCACAACCTATGGAAGATGAACCCCACTGAAGTAACTGCTGTACACAGTATCTTTATACTCCATCGACCGTATTTCTACAATCTTACTAGAAAGCTGTTATGGTCCCAGAATCAAGCTTATGAATGGGATACACTGTACAACCTTTCTACATGGCCAAGATACAAGTTCTCACTGCTGAACCACCTCTGTGAATTGAATGACCTGATGTCCTGCTCCGAGCTCGTCGTACTCATTCCAGACGAGATTCCTGCTCCAAAGCCACCAGATCCTCCAGATCCAAATGATCCAATGGACACAGATGATGAAGACAACCCATACAAGAAAATGACGTTCTACCATCCGATTCATGGACAGATAACGGATGAAGGCTACGTCAACCTCAATCTCTCGCCATCATGCAGAAGTCCAAAATGACAAGCCACGTCTGTGCCTACTTTATGTATTATTGTTGTTAAAGTCCACACTGGTGGGCCGTCCTATGTCTGTGTGTGTTGTAAGTTTGCTTAAAGTCTAAGTTTGTTGGCTTGATTTGTCAATAAGTCTTGCATAATTAAAGGTGGTGGGTCACTCCCGCACAAATGCAGCCGCCCATGTGCTGTCACCTTTATTTATGTCAGTTGTTAGTAGTTGAGTCCTCTTTGTCAAAGTTGTCAGTCGACGCCACAAAGTCTTCACCGACTTTGCTTTATGTCGTCGTCCATCTTTATGTCTCTTTCGAGTTTGCTTTATGTCACTCTCGTTGTTTGCGTATTATGTAAGTCTCGGGGTCTCAGACCTCTATATAAAGGGACTGCCTTCCCCTTTGTAAGGCAGACCAGAATCAGAAGAAGTCAGAGTGAAATAAAATTTCCTTTGTGTGCTCTCCATGGCTTTCTAATCTCCTTCTTCCCCTAAAGGCTATCTGCCCGAAGGACTTCTATTCTCTTACTTCTATGGACTTGTAATGTCTTTATGATATTACGAGGGATATCTTTACAGTGGATACCCGTAACCTGCCAAGTCACTGAGGAGTGGCACAAGGCTAACTTCTGGTTTAACGAAACTGTAATGGGTTCCTTGTAATGATCATATCATGGCGCCGAGTATGCTCTGTGCTTGCCTCTATGAGGATCCTGCACATTAGAAAGGTAGTACGGTCCCCGAAGACCTCCTCTGGTAAAGCATTTGGTTGAAGGACCCGAGTTCTCCGTTGAAGTGGCCGTGTGGAAGGCCTGTGTTGGAGATGTGGTCCTAGATTGGTTGCTTTCCTTTGGAAGGTCTTGGGGGTCCCGACTCTCATGTGGTATCAGAACCATGTCCTTGCTTGGAGTCCAGGAAAGTTAAGGTCATAGAAGTAAATTATAGAAGAACGAGGTGCAAATAGCTGAAAGGGGAAACTCATAAACCGTGGATATGTTTTATGATTTAGAAACTATTTGAAGTATTTTCAAGTATTGGGACGACGCCGTTTCGGTAACTTCCAAAATACATGTTTCTCAAATAAATTGGCTAAGTAAGCGTAGGTTGCTTACACCTCTCTCTCTCTCTCTGCGCGTGCAAATAAAACCCTAATTCGCGAATAAATTTTTCCCTTTCCGTCTCTCATCTGGCAAATTGAATCTATCAATGATCGTGCTCTCTGTGAAGCCTCTATTCTGCGTTCTTCTGGGCAGTCTTTCGCTCCTGCTCGCTGTGATCTTCTTATCCCCTTCGTCCTCTCCGTTTTCGCAGATCTCTGGCTCATCAGATTCTCCATTGTTCGTATGCAGTTCTTATCATTTTATAGTTGATTCTGTTTTATTTTGAATGAATGCAAGAAAATAAAGCAAAGTGCTGTCACATTGGAATTATTTAGAATTATTTATTTGTTTATAGTTTAGCTGAGGTTTCACTGAAAGAGCAAAAAATAGAAAAAAAAAAAAAAAATTTCCTCAATTTTCTTGGCTGCCAAGCAGTCAGTTTTCCTCTATTCAGTTGAGAGTCCATTCATTGGAAATGACACACCCAGGTTTGCTATTTGCAGTGGAAAAGTCGAGATATGGAATATTCGGAGGATTGCTGAGTGGCGGCCTTGCAAATGGTGGCTGCAAGGAGATATAACTGGTTGGTTCACTTTTTAAAATTTGCTATTCGCTATATAAAATGTATCTCCAACTCAGTTAATTGCACTAAAATCGCTATGTAGTACCAATACTACTATCTAAAAAGCACATAATTACGCTATGTCAATTTTGATTTCAATTTAAAAAAAAAAAAATAGAGATTAGTTGTGAAGCATTAAATTCTTTAATGAAACTTTACAAATTGCTATAAACATAATAATGCAAGATTTAGAACTACAATGTTACGAATAAAATACATCAATAACTTCTACATGGTGAATAAAGCGCACTACATAATATAATAATCATATTAAACATATTCACTTAATATAAATGAAATTCATAAATTACTTGAATATAATTTATTTTATCAATATAGAAAATTTGGAGATAAATGGTCAAAGAAAATGTTGTAGGTAATATCCAAGTTTAAACTTTTTTTAGACTACTTCTGAAGTCTTAAAGCTATCATTCATATGGGTTGTGAAAATGAAATTTTAATTTCAAGGAAAATTATGTTAAAATTTTGACAAATTTTGCTAAAATTTTGAGATTCCAATATTTTGGAAGATTTATGAAAATTTTGAAATTTTGTGAGACAAAAATTGGTTGATATTTTGATTTTGAGTGTGGTGGAAAGTGGTGATTTCAACAGAAATTTTGACAATCTTGTGGAAATTTGAGACCATGCCGACACCAAGATGTGACATGGAAAGACACAATATTTATATGACAATAGGAAAAAATTTTAAACAACTGGGATATGAGTATTTGACATGACAACGATACCAATTATTTAATTCAAAAAAATGCATATTTAGGCTTATTCAGTGTTGTATTTTTTCCTTTAGATGTTACCTACCGCGGTAAAGTAAATTTACAATGAATTATAGGCATTATTAATATGCATTCTTGTATTCAACAAATAAATTTCACCAATGTTTATTGCCTAAATTCATGTTCCGTAATTTGACATTAACATCTATAAAAGTACCATCAGACTTATATCACAATCATAAAAGTATCTTCAATAAAAAAAAAAAAAAAAAAAAAGAGCTAATAATGGAAAATAAGGAACTAACAATTAAGGAGAACAAAAAACAATGTTCCAAGAACAAGTAGTAATCCAGGAAAATATATATATAGATATATATATATAACAAGAAAAAAAAAAACATGTGAGGCCATTTCAAGAATTTTTAAGGTAGGGTAATAACGTGTCAGACTGTGTTCGGGAGCATTGGAGTGGTATTGGAAAATTAATTTAATTAATTTGGGATCTGTAAAGCACTACTGGGGGTATTCTATTGGTATTCCAGTGTTATAGGGAGCAAATGCGAGAATAATTTCAAGAAACTTGATGAATAAAGGGAAATTAAGAAAAGCTATGCTTGTTCAGAGTATGAGGCAGAAGTTTTAAGCTCAAATCAATCATTTTAAAGTGGTTCATGGTAGGGAATTGATCCTGCATACCAGTTTATTTAATGGTAATTAATTTAATGGATGATTTTTTTTTAATTGATTGCATTCTCAATATTGACTTTTAGATTGAAATGCTCAGTAAAGAAGATAGTAGAGTTTTTCATGGGAGATACAAAAACACAATTTGTTGGTATGTTTAGTTCTTAGGCTATAGTAGGATGGTCTTGGCTAAGCTTCATAGTCTGTGTTTGGTACGATCAATATGAGGGATTTGGCAGGCTAACATGCAGTTCTCTTTCCATGACCACGGTATTTCCCCCAGCACAAGCAGTGAATGCTAATTTACATAGGAGCATGTTGTAGGTATGAAATGCAAATAAAAAAAAAAAAAAAGAAATTGTGCACTGCCCTTCTGAGGCAAATTGTAGAGGGCAGGCCAACCATGGGACAGGATAAGTATCATAGTCATTCCAGTTCAATTCTGCAAACCCCGGTCTGCAAAACAAACACACCCATGAAATAATACAAGAAGTTTGGATATAACTTTAATGATAGTGCAGGGAATTTGGAAAAATTATTGAACAAATGCGATAATTTGGTTTTCCTTGAGATAATCCAAGAATGTTGTCACAATTTCTGTGATAGGATGTCAGGTCGACTAGGATTTTGAATTGATTTTTTATATTTCTGAGTCCTTCTTTAATTGGTTTTCATGCAGACAATTGCATTGGTTTTTTGTTGAAATACTGCAGCTCTGCCAGCAGAGAGTAATGGATATATCAGAGTGGATTGCTATGGTGGCCTCAATCAGATGAGAAGGGATGTGGGTACTTCACATTTTTTCTGTAACTGCAAATATTTATTTCCGTGAACTGTTTTGAAGTGTTATTTTCCTGATTTAAATATTATTTTTGGCTGAGATTGAATTTATTTATTGTGGATTGTAGTTATGTGATGGTGTAGGCATTGCACGTTTACTTAATGCAACTTTGGTCTTGCCGAAGTTTGAAGTGGCTGCATATTGGAATGAATCAAGGTAAAACTCAGTTTATGTTTATCATTTACCATGTTTGCAAGAAGTTGTTTACTGCTCTGAGAAAATGAGCAAGTTTTAAATTTGATCTTTCAAGTTTTTAATTGTTCTAAAATAATGAAATAATGTTATTAGCACAAGAACCATCTTTAGGGATCCTTTGGATAGAGTTGAAAATAGTTCATGTCAGAATTCATCTAAAATTGGCCATTATTCCCTTGTTTAATTAATTGTCAGAAAAATATTGAGCTATACAATTTATAGTGGCATCGCTGTGAAGAATTTCCTCTGCCAGGTTGAGAATTTGGTTTGGTTATACATATTTAAGCTTGGCAATGGTCTTACCGATACAAACATTTTTTAAAAACTTTAATTAATTTTATTTGGATGAGATTGTGGTATAACTCCATAGGTTACATTTGGTTCAATGAATGTCTAGTATTCCTAGGAATGCAGGGGAATAAGATGGGAGTGTAATAAAAATGGTATAGGAATATAATAATAAATTTAAAGGAGTTTTCAGAATTTTCCTTTAGGGTGAGAAAACATCTCTTTTTCTAAGTTATCAAATTTTTATGTTATGATTGGTCTTTTTCTAAGAAAAAAGACATACCGGAACCAAATGTGACTATAGTTTTTCTGCAGCGGTTTTTCAGATGTGTTCGATGTTGACTACTTCATTCAACAGTTGAATGGCTTTGTTAAAGTTGTAAAAGAACTGCCTGCTGAGATTGCATCAAGAGAACCTGTTCAGGTGGATTGTAGCAAACGCAAGGGTCATTTTGACTACATTGAAAGTGTTCTCCCTTCACTGCTCAACCATCATTATATTTCAATCACACCAGCAATGAGCCAAAGAAGGGACAGGTACCATATTATTTCAGTTCTTTTGGCATCTTGGTTGCGCTATGAATTTAATATGGTTGATGATAATATAATTTTTTTATTAAAAAAATATTTGAAAGATTCATCAACTTATACCATAAATCCTGGGGTGTGTGTTTAGTCTTTGGCCCACTTGTGGCTGCCACTATCTTTCAGAAGTTTGATAGATTTATTTGAACTGTTTAATAAACTTCCTTCAGGTGTAAAGGAAAAAGTCGGAAAATTGTTTAGTATCTAAATTTAAGTTTTTCAAGGGTGAGCCTTGACCCAGTGGTAAGGATTAGGGGTCATACTCAAACCTAAAGGTCATAAGTTCAAGTAATGAAAACAGCTTCTCTAAAGGTGGAGGCAAGGATGCTGTACATCACGCCCAACCCAAAACCTCAACATGGTGTGGGAGCCTTGTGCATTGGATGTTGCTTTTCCCATTTCTTTTTCAGTCTGCTTTTGTTCAAAAACATTTTGAGTATCACTAGCAAGAAATACTCTTCTCCCTCCCCCTGATCCCCTTTTTTGGTACAAAGCTCTCAAAAACTTCCTACTCATAACCCTCTCCAAAGGGAAACTTGAATGTGGTAATCTGGAGCTGGACATGTGAAAAGAGAAATGCTAGGCAAAAATCTTTTCTTGTACAGGCAACACTCTGGAGATGTGATTATTCCATATGGCTAAGAATCCTTGGCAGGTTAAGCAAAAAAAAAATGAACAGTAAACTGCATGGAGGGAGGGCAATAAACGGATAATGAGAAGGGAAAAACTTCTCAGCTCTTTTTCTTTTTTGTTTTACTTCATTATGTACATGTTTATCAAAGCCCTTTCTGACTTGTTCTGTATCTTGTAGGTATCCTCTGTATGCAAAGGTTGCTCTCTGCCAGGCTTGTTACAGTGCATTACGCCTTACCAGTGCTTTGGAGAAGAAAGGCTTGGAGCTTCTGCAAGCTATTCCTAAGCCCTTCCTCGCCCTTCATCTTCGATTTGAACCGGACATGGTGGCCTACAGTCAGTGCGAGTACCATGGTCTTTCTCTTGCTTCTATGGAAGCCATTGAAGCAGCCCGGGGAGAGCGAAAACCATGGACTGGAGAGGCAGCCCATGTTTGGAAAAACCGTGGGAAATGCCCCCTCACACCTAAGGAGACTGCATTCATACTTCAAGCTCTTTCCATCCCAACAGCCACAAATATTTACTTGGCAGCTGGTGATGGTCTGATGGAAAGGGAAGGGTTGACGTCTATTTACACCAATGTTATTACCAAGTCAACCCTTCTCAGTGGAGAGGATCTCACAACCATGCATGGGAACACAAAAGCTGCCCTGGATTATTATGTATCTATCAACAGTGATTCCTATGTAGCAACTTATTTTGGAAACATGGATAAGATGGTAGCAGCAATGCGAGCTTTTAAGGGGTTGCATAAAACTCTATTTTTAAGCAGGAGAGCTTTTGCTGAATTTACCTCTCAGGGCTTGAAAGGAAGGGATTTGATGGAAGCCCTGTGGAAGGCTCATAGAGATGATTTTATTTTGGGAAGAGGGTCTGCTTTGCCTGAATGTTTCTGTGAGTTCAAATTGTGATGTTTAGATATAACCTGATAGGATCAACTCATTATTTCTTTTTATTTGTTTGTGATATTGAGGTACACATTGCTTTTCTGTTGGGGAATTTTTGTGGGAGTAAGATGTGCTATTCGACACATGCCAATGCGAAGTCTTAATTTGTTTTATTTTTCGTGCTCTTCTTGTTGTTCATGGTTGTTTGGTGCATGCACTAATCACCAAATCAAAACATGTTAATGGATATTTTAAAGAAAATATGGAATATATATATATATTAGTTCTTTTAGACAATGAGTTTCAGGTTGGCAAACTGAAATTGATGGTTCTTGTATGATGTTGATTTCATTCAATCATGGAAAGGACATCAGTGCTAGTGAGCTATTATTGTGCGAGACTAAATGGAACCCTAAAAACTGATTCCCAAACTGAACAAGACAACAAAGTAACAGACGCAATGCAATTCTCATGCTCCTCAACAAACGAATAGATGCAATGCAATCCTCATGCTCCTCAACGAATGAATAGATGCAATGCAATTCTCATGCTCCTCACTATGTATAGAAGGAGACATTTATATTATGCAATGTTGCATTCTACTACCTGGGATGACCAAACTATAATTTTCTTCATGTTTGTGTGGTGAGAATTACTGCACATGGAACTGAGCTGCACTGAAGCCTTAATACAAAAATTAGATCACCTTATCTTGCCATGTCTGGTTGCTTGCTGACAGAAACTTGTAGGATTAAAAAATAAAATCAAAATTTGAATCTTGAAACTCTCTAAGCCCATGTTTAAGAGAACTGAACATGTTCAGGGTGCATCGTGGACATCAAATGACTTCAATGAGTTGGAAAATAGGACCTATTGTAAGCAGCCACTAACCTTCCAAAGTCCTAAGATCAACCCATGGGAAGTTTTTCTGGCCAAGGGCAAGGTTAAGGCATCCTCCTTTTATGTGGGGATTTGAAATTAAACTAATATTCAACATCGTCACACCCATTGTAGTCTTGAGACACTCATTCAATCAGGGTTAGCCACAATCCCCATTAACAAGGATGCAAGTACAGCTGAATCTTAGGCAGAGTGTTTAAAAGCAACTTCCTCTGAGGACCGACATATATTTTGGATGAAAATTTGAGCCTTCATAAGATATGAAAGTATGCATCTTATTTCATATATTTCATTCTGCATAGAAGTATATCTTCAAGATAGTGACTCTCACATGAATCCCAAGGCTGAAGAAACACAAGCTGATACATTGCCAATGTTCGTTAAATTAAAAGGCTCCCTTCAACTTCAACTGAAAATCCTTAAACTCTGTGAAAGGTATTATAAGACCACTTTATAAAAGCTGATGTGGATTTTCCCTTTAAAGATTATTTGGCAAATATTTTGCAAAATCTGCTATTAGTAGTAGTTGTACTTCATTTTGCTTGGTAAATTATTGTCATGAATGGGTTATTAGGCATCTATGAAGTAGAAGCAGAAAGTAAACCATGGACTTGGGAATTTCTGCCTTAACATAGCAGTTGCTTTCAAAGGACATCCTTTTTTTTACACCAAATTCTCAAGGGACTGCTACTGCTGTCTGACATAGGCTTTAACGGAGTAAAATGAATATATATATATATATATATATATATATATATATATATATATATATAGCCTACAAGAAATGGAATTTCGAAACATTGATATCAGCAATGAATTTGGCACCAAGATCACCAGAGAAGCATCACAAAAACATGCCTAATGAAGGAAAAGGAAAAAAAAAATACATAAATTTCCAAACCTAGGTATCACCTACGAATTTGGCAACACTACACTACAGAAGCATCACAAAAACAGCAGCTTTTTTATGCAAAAGTGGCATTACAACATCATATAAGCCCTTGCAAACACGAGTATGTTGCAAACCTTCAGCTTAAGCTTCTGTAGTTGAACCCACCATACCTGTAAGATGAACAAATCGCAAGACTCACAATAATATCTAATATCGGTCACAATATAGAGTTAAAAAGTTCCAGCAACCAAGTGCAGTTGAAGCTGAGAAGATCAATTCCCACCTGGCAATCTATTTGTTGCAGTGACTGAAGGGTTGTGGGGCCATGGTGCTGCCTGAAGGAGGCCTTATAGATTGATCTACTCGAGCAAGAATAGTAAGCTGTGCAAAGATACAACCACTGATATAAAAGTGGTAGGTTTCTGTTCAAAGAGCCCTTGTTCTTCCACTCTGCTCACCTCCCACATTCAAAAATGCTTCCGAAGCTGTTTCATGCCCTTCAGAAGAGAAAATAAACGTTGAATAAATCCTTCATGCTCTTCTTGTTCAAAGAAAATTTGCAGGCAAATAACATGCCTCTATTTTTTAGTTCTTCCCATATCTGAACTCTCATCATTATCTATCAAATAATTTCAAAACTGCGGATTAATCAAAACTCAACTCCTTGAAGGATAAAAAAGAAATAAATATGATGGGGAGAACAATGTAGCATTGTATCAAATAGTTAGTTTGTGATTGCCATTCTGGTGATAACCATTCCAAATTGTAGAGCACCTGGGCATGAGCCCTTAATAAATAAGGGGCCATATCCATATAAGGTTTCACATGCAATTCTCTCTTCTCATAATCCAAATCCAACAATGTTATTTGGAAGGAAATTCAACTTCTGCTTTTAATACACCAAAGTTGCATGTGTGGTGCAAGGGCATTCAACAATGATGACAGATACCTGTGTTGAAACACCTGACACTGAAGTGATTTACATGTCATAATATTAGTATGGAGAAAAGGATTAAGTATTTAGATCTTTTTCCCTAAAATTTATAATAAAATATGCCTTGAATATTTTTGAGCACATTATAGAAAAAATTATTTTCATCCATAAAGTGCAGTGGCATGGATTTGAATATAGGGAATCAAGCTCTACATGCAAACAAAGCTGTCAATATATCTGCAATCCTCAGCCCTGCTATAAGCAGGAGCTCTTTGCAGTGGGCCCAACCTTTTAAATATACAGAGTATGCTCAACAGGGAATTTTTCAAAGCAACTTATTCAACATGCTCTGCCCATATTGAGTTAAAAAGTTCTTGCATACAGAAGAGTGACAGATAATTGGAAATTTGGATCTTATTAATAAGCCCCCTTGAACATACTTTACATAACAAAACCTTAACTTTTATCCTCGTACGTGAAAAATTATAATGTTATCCACCTAGGTAGCAAGAAGTAAGAGACTGTGATGATCCCAGTAGGAAAGATCAAACTTTGGAGGCCAGGTAGCAAACCAGATAATTACCTAGAATCTTAAAACATGTTCACATCCTAAATATCCTACACAGTTGAGAAGCACAAATATTAGGATCTAGAAAACCTTGAGCTTTTGGTTAAGATCACTAAGGTCCTAGTGCATTTTCCAGTAAAATAAAATAGCATGAAGTGGAAACATATCCAAGCAAATGAGCCAAAAGTACATACCCTGGCAACAAACCAACTACAAAATAGGCTCCCTCTGAAGTTGCGCAAAACTACTCAACAGAAGATGTGATGTGGACCATTCTATTTTCTACAGTCATATCATCGCAGGAAAAAAATAACTGTGCAAGTGGGTGTAGGATAAGAAGGTACAAAATGGCCGGGTGGTTGATAGCTCTAGTCTTGAAAACCGGTATAGTTCTTCGTTCAGAACTATCGAGGGTTCGAATCCCTCTCTCCCCTTTTTTTTGACCCTCTTTTGGAAGCTGACTGCTAAGAAACAAGTCAATAGGTTTTGTGGTGCTAGCTATCTACACTAGAACAATTGATGATTGCTCAACAGCCACCTGCATCCCCTCACTTTGTTGATCGCTCGTGAGAGAAAGTAACATCACTGAGTTCTTGCCTCATCAATTGCTTGTTGCAGAAGTCAATGATTGTGATAAAACCTAAATATTAGGTAACATATAATTCAACATTTTATGTCTAAATTAGCTATTTAACTATTTAGGAATTTCATTTATAGTAATTGAGCAAATTTAATTTATAGAAATTGAGTATAAATATGTTGGTTATTGTTATTATAGTTATTGCATCATGTACATCATGAATCGTCATTGATGTATTTTATTTGTAACATTTTAGTTACAAATTGTTGTAAAGAAGAGAATAAAGGAAGAGGAACAAGTCATGTGGCAGTTTCCTGGAGCATACATGCAGCTCTAGGTCTGCCCTCTTATATATTAATAATAAAAAACACGAAAGACAAATGCCCCCTTGCACACAACATAATTATTAAAATAACATATTCTCTTCTCACACTCATCCTCAAGCTGGAGTATAAACATCACTAACCCCAACTTGTTACAACCACTAGACGAGGCAAGTTTAAATAAAGCTTTCATGAAAACACTGCCAAATTAATCCACAAAATTTCACAAATGAAGTCCTCACAACCTTCTTCAATGTAGCATCCCTCACAAAACAATACACAACTTCAAAGTGCTTTGTCCTTTCGTGAAACACTGGGTTGCTAGCAATATAAATGGTAGCTTGACTATTACAAACATATCTATGGGTTTGGTGACCAAGAAGCTTATATCTAACATAAGAATCCTCAACCATATAAGCTCATTCACAGTATAAGCCATAACTTGTTTTAGCACTTGATCTTGCTCCAGTAGTTTGTTTCTTCCTATGCCAGGTAACAATATTACCTTGATAAATGTTCAGCATCTAGTAGTAGACCTTTGACCATCAAAAAGAGACAACCCAATTTACACCACAGTATCTTACAGTCTCGCAATTTCTATTACATTTATATATCAGGCTCGTACCAGTGAGCATTTATAATACCATAGAATCTTACAAACAACTCAAAAGTGTGGAGGTTTGGGATTTTTTTATTAACTGACTCACTACAATAAGGATATGTTAGAACTAGTGACGATCAAGTAGATCAACTTGCTAACCAACTATCTATATCGACATTTATCTTCGAAGTCCAATTCAACATCCCAAATGAATTCATGTTGTGATAAGAGAATCAATTTTTTAAGCTCTTGACATATCAATGTCATTTAGCAAGTCAAGGGTATATTTTTGCAGAGGTAGATTCAACCCTTTTTTGCACCATACAATCCCAATATCAAGAAAGTAACATGGGGTACCCAAGCCCTTGATGTGAAATTCTGGACACTTGCAATTCATAAATGGCCTTATGCAATCTACATTCCTCCACTGATGATGACATCATCACAAAATACTAGAAGTACACACATCTCTTTTTTGCAAACAAAGACGGAAAGATTAGAGTGACACTGAATAAAACCAAACCACCAAACTAAATTTATACCTCTTCCTACAAATCTCCATATAAAAGGCATTCTTCATATCCAAATGGTATAAAGGTCAATTGAAATTAATTGCTAATGATATCAATAATAAAATTTAGTTGAGAGCTGGTTTTAAAATAATCAATACCTTATGTTTGAGACTTTAAGTGTACCCCTTGGCAGATCAATCAAGTCTTAAGCCCTTCAACGAGTCATTAAGAAGATATTTGAAGGCATAGACCCAACGACACCTAACCAACTCCTTACTAGGAGGAAGATCCGCGAAGTCTAGCATTCCTTGAGTGTTCAAGGCATCCATTGCATGCTTCCACCCTGGTGTAACCATGTAAAAGTGTTTCAACGTGTGAGGAATGGAAAGAAACAAAGGAAATATACAAAGCGAAAAAATGCATAGGATTAGGAAGATCAAAAACTAAAAACATATAAGTGATAATGTTGCAGGACTTTAAAGCACATGTTCAAGTACCTTCTCGATGAGCCATTGACAAATCCAAGTTATATTGGGATGGATATCCACAAACAAAAGTCGAAACAATGAAAGGAAAAAGAAGCAGTTGCATGTCGGTAATGACGTCCATTTCCATTGTTCATATACCCTCAACTGCTTCTCTAGCTCAGCAATTCATGAAAACAAAAAAGGAGCAAAAGTGAAAATAAAAAAGGAGCAAAAGTTTTCTCCAGAGGGATAAGGGTAAGAATAGGGGGACCAATACACAAGGGAACGAAAGTCAATGATGGGCTCAAAATAGATTCATCCAAGGAGGGCCTAACACTAGAGAAATAAGGTGTCCCCTAAAAAAAGATAACACCTATGCTAATGTATGTTTTTTTTAAATGTGGGGAAAAGAACATATATATTATTTATGAGTTCTCAAATACCCAACAAAGACAACTAACAGCTCAAAGAGAGGACTTGCTGCAACCAGTATATGGAACATGAACAAAACAATTACAACTGAAGACTCGAGGACAACAGATATGCGGATGTTTCTAGGTGCACAATAGAGTAGGGAATTATTCCCTTTTTTTGGCTAAGCAAGAAGGAAATTGTTCCCTTAAAACACCAAAGGGCATCTTGTTAAGCAAAAACAGGCTGCAATGCAAAAGAGCATTAGTCCAAGGGGTTTTAGCAACATGCTAAGTCGAAGTAAATGTCTATTTTTTTCCATTCAGCTACTCCATTCTGCTAAGGGGCATACACATGTGATGTTTGATAAACCCTTTCCGGCAAAAAAAGGAACTGAAGCTCATTTTGAACAAATTCAAGTACATTATCAGATTGAAGAATTGAATACCAATGCCAAACTGAGGGTTTTTTTCTCCTTGTAGAATTGAGTAAATAGATAGAGAAATTCAGACCTATTTTTTAACAGATAAATGCAGGTCGTAAACAAAAAATCATCCACAAAGGACATAAAATATTGGCCAGTGAAATTCTTGACTCTACATGAACCCCCAAATATTTGAAAGAATAAGAGAAAACAATGATGTACTACAAGACTTGACATTAGATGGAAAATATGTCCTAATATGCTTTCTTAATTGTCACAAAAAAAGAAGAAGAAGATAAAAAACTTGTTGCAGTTTTCAAAGGAAAGGATGACCCAAACGAACATGTCATTGATCCAAAAAGAAACACCATAGGTAGAAATTGAAGAAGTCGGTATGGAAAGTACTAGATCTACCACCACCATCATAATAGTACAGGTCATCCTTCTCAAGTCTCCACCAATCCTCTTCTTCGTATGGAGATCTTCAATAACAAAAGGAGAAAGAGAGAATGGCATAACTTTAGTTAATTGACTAGCAGATAACAGGTTAACATGAAATTTAGGCATATATAACACGGAGGAAAGTGGAACAACCAAAAATAGGTGTAACTAAACCATTAGCAAGAGTAACCTTAGAGGGTAAAGTAGTGGGTTTCAATGATTGAAATAAATTAGGATTGCCTGTCATATGGGAGGAGGCACTAGAATCAATAACCTAGGTTAAGGAGGATGTAGAGGCAAGAAGTCTAGGCCATAGTAGCACTGGATGTAGAAGGCTGAGTTTGGAGTTGATTTTTTTTTTTTTGTTTAAAAGTGGTAAAGAAATTTTATTAAAGAAAAACTGGGCATCAAGAGCCTTTCAAATACAACACAAAACACAACAAGCTAAAACAAACACCAGTCGCTGAAGTACATCCAGGAAATCAAGAATAATAAGGAGGTCCTTCTCAAGCAACCCACAATGCCAACTAGAGATCATGGAAATCTAGTTATATTTGACAGCCTATAGAGAAGAAGTCATCCTATCGAAAGCATCTCTGTTTCTTTCTCTCCAGACCACCTAGAAAACAGAAAGGGGAGTAAGAGAAAGGGTCTTTTTAGGCTTGTGGGCACAGATTCCTTTCCAAGCCCAAATCTCACTCTCAATTGACACTGAAATGACCCACTTCTTATTAACCAAAGAACTGGCCAAGCTCCAAAGATTCCTGGTCCAGGAGTAGTGGAGACGGATGAGATTCGCAGATTCTACTTCTTCAAGACATAGGAAACACCTATTCATGGTAGAGATGCCCTTATTTTGAAGGTTGTCAAGGGTAAGGATTTTCCCTAGAGCAGTCTCCAAGGTGAAAAGGCAACCTTGGAAGGGGCTGCTGTTTTCCAAATGGGCATCCAAGGTAAAGAGCCGGTGCACTCCATTGGACAGCTAAAGTGGTTATAATAGGACTTGACTGTGTAGGGACTACTTGGATTGTTGGAGGAACCTTGGCACTGAACATTGTAAAGACTGCTATAAAAATCAATAAGAGCATCAATTTCCCAATTAAAAACATTTCTGATCAGGGGAACGTTCCTATGGGTTAAGTGTCCCCACTGATGGCAAATGAAGGCGTTTTTTGTCACAAGCAAGTCTACAAATAGACGGGAATGAAGCACTAAGAGGGGAGCCACCACACCAAACATTGTGCCAAAAAAAGACACATCATCCCTGTTTCCCACATTGGAAAGAACGTGAGAAAAGAAGTTCCCTGCCCTTTTTTGATGAATTTCCAGACACTTGTACCATCGCTTCTCTAGAGTCCCAACCGTTGTGAAGTACAATAACTTCCCTCCAGAAATGATTTTCTCAGATACGAACTTCCAAAGCCATTTTCCCAAGAATGCCTTGTTAAGAGGGAGAAGAGATCTAATACCAAGCCCTCCTTTTTGCATGGGTTGTTAGGCAATCCCCCACCTCACAAGATGATATTTAAATTCCTCTCCCATGTTCCCCCAAAGGAATCTTCTTTGGAAGCCTTCCAATCAATTAGCCACAACAGTAGGGATGGGAAACAAAGACATAAAACAAACTAGGATGTTGGCAAAGGTGCTTTTGATAAGAGAAAGTCTACCATCCTTGTAGAGATACGACTTTTTCCAGCTAGCCAGATTCCTTTCAAATCTGCCAAGTATAGGATCCCAAACACCCTTGTCTTTTAAGTTGGTTCTGAAAGGCAAGCCAAGGTAGGAAATAGGGAAGCTTCTGAGGTTACCAAGAGTTTCTGCAAGGAAGCCACAATCACAAGGCCACACAGGAATGATAACACTCTTGCTCAAATTCACCTTCAGACCTGTGACTACTTCAAACCCAAGGAGGATGCAACTCAGGTTAAGGATTTGTACATGATCATCCTCACAAAAAGCAATAGTATCATCAGCAAAAGGAGGTGGAAGACAGCAAAATTATCTCTGCTCCTTCTGATGTTAAGCCCCTTAAGAAGGCCATCTTCATTTGCCTTGGTTATTGTATGGCTCAAAACCTCCATAACCAAGATAAATAAGAGGGGATGAGAAGGGATCTCCTTACCTCAACCGGTGAGATGATCTTAAAAAACTCCATAGGACAGTCATTAATCAGCATGGAGAATGAAGCAGTGGAAATGCAATCAATGATCAGTTGACGCCAAACTTGGCTGAAATTCATCCTTTCAATGATATGAAGCAGACAATTCCAATTCACACGGTCAGTCATATCCAGTTTACAAACTAATCATCTTTTTCCTCCCTTTAAATAGGTATCAAGGACTTCATTCACAATAAGGGCAGCATCTATGATCAGTCCGCCTGCCACAATGGCATGCTGGTGTTTCCCAATCACTTCTGAAATTGCCAAATTGAACTGGCTGTTAGAACTTTGGAGAGGAGTTTATACAAGTTACTAACCAGGCTGATGAGACGAAAGTCTTTAATACGAAGAGCTTGCGCTCTTTTAGGGAACTATGGAAGTCTCTAAAGACTCCAAAGATGTCTTGCTTAAGGAGGTCCCACAACCTTTGAAAGAAAGCCAAATTAAAACTGTCTGATTCTGGAGCCTCGTCTCCACTGCAACTCTTTAGGGCTGAAACAGTTTCCTCTTCCTCAAAGGGTCTTTCCAGCCATTGAGCCATGGAGTTGTTAAACCATGTAAACAAGATTGTTATAGTCCTCTAGAGGACACTGTAGATGATATGCTCAAGTCCTTGTAGAATGGGTAGGTGCACTTGAAGTGTCAACAATACAATCACCCTCAGCAAGAAATCTATTGGCCCAAGTCATTTTCCCATAGAGATCTCAACAGCGATCAACAATCTGATTGACCTTGCTATAATGAGTGCAGAGAGAGAGAGGGAGAGGGTTGATGTAGGGATAAAAGAGCAGGGGAAATTTTATTCAGTCATCCAAAATCCAATAATCCCTTACATCATAATTTATAAGCCTATATTTATAGGAAACTATGAAACCTTAAAGATAAAAGAATATAAAATTTCAAAATAACCCCAAACTAATCAAAATTACAAAATAGTCCAAAAGTAATCAAACATAAAAGAAAAAAGTCCAAGATAACTAAATATCCTAAACAACCCTAAATTAACTAAAATTCCTCTAATATCCCATTTCCCAAACAATGACGAATCCCTTTTTCTAAATCTTTTGAGTATAAAATGAACACCTAGAATTATCTATAAGCAATACTCCACAGAATAATTAAGATGAAAAACTCCAGTTACTTTCCACAAAGGAGGAAATATTAAGGAGCATGCTCAGCTTGCTTGCTTAGCTGCTTCACATATTATTTCATCATAATATTGATAATGAGCAGGAGGGGGGCAAGCATCTATCAAATTCAACTATTCATTTTGGTTATTAACCCTACCAAGGGAATGAATGCGGTGTTTGAGGACACAGTAAAGAAGTTGAATTTAAAGGTTTCGTCCAATCCTCAACTATATAAGATGGCTTGGGTGAGCAATACAAACTTGAAAGTGACTGAGTTGCTCACTGACTTTCAAGATAGATTTGCTCATTGGGATAGTGGAGTGTGACATTCTTCCTCCCAAGATTTGTCACATTCTTTGAAGGCATCTATGATTGTATGAAAGGAACATTTTCCACAAAGTGTGAAAATTTTAATTCCTTTTCAATTGACAAAATCAGATCTTCAAATGACCAAGCTGAAGCACACTGCTTGCATATTTCTTATGAAGATTGCTGATTTTTGCATTGGCAATGGCATCCTTGGTCCTTTTTGCTACTCGACAGGACTGATTTTGTCTCAATGGGGGAGAACTGATGTGGGACAAGAAGACTACATGGATGGACTGATTCCAACCTCTATGGAAGCCCACTCCCAAGAAATTGATATAATAGGCCCAATAGGTTTTGGTTTAACTAATTGATAAATTAGTTTTCTTCTTTTTCATGCAATGATTTTTATTATTTAAGTCTTACGGGTTTTATTTCTTATGTAAGGGATTTTGACGTAATACATTTTTAATTTTAGTTTTCATATCAATTTTTATGATGTATTGGGCTTGCTTAGGCTTGGAAATTTTGAATTGAATATTTGCGTGTTTTTCCCCACTTTCTCACTCTCTTCTCTCTCCTCTCTTTTCTTCTCTTGGTGGTTTGTAGCACATCAATATGCTAATTACAGCGCACTCCATATTGCCTCAGATCAAGTATTTCAAGAGACGGCAAAGCATATTGAAATTGATAGCCACTTTCTCAGAGACAAACTTCTACAAAAACTTATCAGCACTAGACATGTGAAATTGCAAGATCAGCTTGCTAATTTGTAAGCAAAGTCTTTAGGAGGTGCTTACATTAAGCATATTCGTAACAAACTAGGAATGTATGAAATGCATGCTCCAAGTTAATGGAAATGCTAGTGAATGTATTAAATTAAATTAGGGGCTAAACTAGAACTTTAAATTTTCTTTTATTTCAATTTATTTGCGTGCGGATGTGCATGTCGGAGGGATGAGGGGAGGAAACAAAATAGAAGTATGAGGTAATTGAGCATTAGTCAACCAATCATTCAAGAATTTAAGGATAACTGGGGGGACAAACTACAAATCTTTCAAAAATTTAATAAAGGTTGAATTGTATTTTCATTGTTTAGGGGATTCCAATGATACAACAACAATAACAAAACCAAGCCTTAAGTCCCACTAGGTGGGGTCAGCCACATGAATCCTTTTCCGCCAATTTATGCGATCATGGACAATTTCAATGATAATATTTCAAAAAATTATAAATTCCAATAAAGCATATGGAGATCACATACACCATTTTTTTGGGAAGGAGGGGGGTTTGGTGGCAGCCCAAACATAAAAGTAGTCCTGCACCTGGTTTTAAAGGCTTTATAGCCTATATATTTATGGAAAAATTGTACAATAAATAAAGGCAGGGAGCCACAACAGTAGCTTTCTATTTTCTATTATTCTCATTTCTCTCCATCTCTCTTTCTCTCTCTATCATGAAAATAGTACATACAAACACAAACCAATATACATCATACATACATAGTAAATAAACATACATTTATGTACCAAAATATATAAATAAATAAATCAATATGACCATGTAATACATGCATATATGCATTCTCCATGTGGACAAGTGTTCCATTATATTCCTCCAAAGAAAATTCAGTTCTACTTTAAGTACCTTGCTAATCATTTATAAGTTCAATTTAATGATGCGTTACTGCTACTGTAACAGATTGATTCATGTGTATTTGAACAACTTCAAACTGCCTGCACAAGAACCAAGAAGTCAGTACCAACTAATAAAAAGTCAAGAGCATAATCTGCCGAAGAATCAAACCTAACTCGAAATAAATTTCATAACAGGGAGGAGGCTATGCATCCCTTGCCTGCTCATCTCATGGCAACTGGTATAGATCCTCAAAGGCCAACCTGCATCATAGATTTGCTTTCACAGATCACTAGAAGAAGGTAGAGCTCCATGGACCAAGTCAATAGCAAGCATTCTCAGAATCCCAAATACACAATACAATACTAGTTTCCAACAATGGGTTTCATAGAGAATGTGCCTGCCCATGGTTGCTCAGACCTGCCAAAGACGTATTTCAGTTTCCCCAAAACTTTAACTCACTGAGACTTTGAAATTGTCAACTTTTAAGTGTTGAAACTTGTTTTCTTCAACCAAGGTCTGCAAAATCAGAGAAGCCTTTGAGGTCATTCCTCGAGGCAGGTATTGGTCTAATGCCAATGAATACTGGACAGCAATTTGGAGCTCCCACTCCTTCAAATTGCAGGATATGATATCCTTCCACTCCTCCGATCTTCCTTCCAAGCAAACACCATGAAGCAGGGCAGCAAAAGAAACAGAATCCAGAGAAAAGCCCTTACTCATCATCTTGTCACTCAACTGCAAAGCAGTTTTGAACATATGATAATTGCAAAGGCAAATAAGGATAGAATTATAAGCTGCAGACCTAGGTTCCCATCCATCTGATATCATCCTTGCAAAAAAATCAAGAAAGATACACCTCTCATGCTCTTGAGATCCATTTCCTTTATTAGAAATTGCATTAGGTGCATTGTTTGCGAACCCATTAACCAAATAATGGAAGGTTACATCGTTAGGAATGCAATTATTTATCAACATTTCTTCAAATAAGGATGCTGCTTTAGCAAGTTTACCCTCCTTACAAAAGCTACCAATAAGTATGCTGTATGTAACTACATTAGGCACCAAATTATACAATTGCATCTCCCTGAAAATTTTCTCAGCACTTTTTGAATCTCCCTTGCGGCAGAACCCATTAATCAAAGAGGTATATGTCACCACATTTGGATTGCACTCCTGTTTCACCATGTCTTTGAACATTCTCAGTGCACTGTCCAAATCATGCTGCTTAATATACCCATCAATAATTGTGGAATAAGTGAATTCATCTGGAACAAGGTGCAATTTTATCATTGCACTAACACATGATAGAGCATTCTTCATCATTCCAAATTTGCAGTAGCCCTTAACCATAGCATTGTAACCAACAATGCTGAGATGCGTACCCTTCTCAACTGTAAGCTCGAAAAGAATTTTTGCTTCGTCAAGTTTACCATTTCTGATTAACCCATCAACTAAAGTGGTGTATATAAATGCATCCGGTTGTACATTTTGATCAAGCATTTCAGCAAGCAGCAGCTTGGCAGCAGCAAGCCTCCCTTTCTTGCAAAGCCCATTCAACAGAACATTATACATAGTAGCATCAGGCAACACTCCCCTTTCCATCGATTTATCATGAACTGTCAATGCAACATCAACCTCCCCTGCTACAACAAGTCCATGGACTAGAGCTCCATAAGTAATCATATCCGGTTTAGGACCTCTTTTTGTCATCTCAATGAGCAAATTTGATGCCTTAACAACTTCCCCTAGTTTGCAATAAAAATGAATGAGAGGAGTATAACTAAATTTATTCGGCATCAGTCCCCTCTTTATTGCCTGCTCTAAAATTTGATCAGCTTCCTGAACGTTACTATTCCTGCATGACCCAGAAATTAGAGTATTATATGTAACAATATCTGGCTCACAACCACTTTCAATCATCTTTCTAATTGTCTCCACTGCTTCAACCTTGCAACCATGCTTATATTGAGCATCAATAATATTGTTATAAACTTGCACATTAATGGTCAATCCCCACTCCTTCATTTCCATCAAAAGCTTATCAATTGCCTGAAAATTCCCTTCCTTGCAAAACCCATTTAGTACAGCCCCGTAAGTTTCCAGTGTTGGCAAAAACCCATTCAGTTTCAACTCTCTGAAAAGCTCATAAGCCTTTTGAGCGTCACCTTTCTTGCAATATCCATCAATAAGTGTATTATAGAAAACGACATTGGGTATGCAACCTTCTCCCCACCTATCCTCAATCAACTTCCTGCCCTCTTCAACTCTCCCTTCCTTGCACAAGCCCCTCAAAATTATACAAATACTGTAATTATCCGCACTAGTATTCTCCTCATGACCTTTCTCAATCATTTCTGCATAAACCTGGCGTGCAAACTCAATCTTCCCACACTTCACAAGTGCATCAAGCAAGGAATTACAAGCAAAAGCATCAGGGACACAATTGAGTCTATTTATCACAAATGAGTACAATCCGACAGCTTTATCAACCAACCCACAATCTGAAAATGCTCGAATTACAGTCCCTATTGCTTCGCTGGTTGGCAAAATTTCCTCAGAATCCATACTACCCAACACATTTTCGATCTCCGAAAACACTCTCGCCCGTGCCAAGAGCTTCAAGAGCGCAGAATAGGCATATGCATCCAGAGAACACCCATACGGTCGTCGGCAGACCCAATCAAAGAACTTTAGGCCTAATTCGACATCATGAACTCGATCGAACACATGATGGGCAATGTCTGACACGATAACATCGTCTTCGGATAGACGGGTTTCAAGGGATTCTTCCCATTGGTTGTGGGTCTTGAGGATTTCGAAAACGTCAAAGAGGAGTTTGTTGATGTGAGCTTTGACCGGGGGTGTTGAGGAAGATTTGGGTTTTGGGTTGTGAAGAGGTCTGATGAGAGAGAGAAGGGTTTTAGACATTAGAGGGAGAGAGTGAATGAGACGGCCGTCATGGGGAGGAAGCGGGAACCATCGCAATAGCAGCAGCTAGGTTATTAGAGACGGGACTTGTCACGCCACTTGGCTGTAATGCACAAATACCGCCATTACTGGAACGCCATAAAATTTTGCAGAACCCAACACCATTGTCAAGGAACTGCTGCATTTGTGTCGACTTGTTTTCGATAAACGCCTACTGTTCTTGATTTATACTGTTCACAATCATAAATTAACTTCACGCCATGAAATATCGTGTAGCATCCATCCCCTTCTGGTGTTCTAAGTTCTAAGAAATTCAAACTCATTTCCCATGAAACAAAAGTTAATTGGTGTCAAATAAATAATTTTGGGGAGCATGGAGCTGGAAGGATTGCAGTCATATGAACCCTCAAAGGTTAAGATGCTGGTAAGTTGTAATGCAAAAGTCATCCATTGCTCACTTTTTAGTCCAGTGTCATCTAAAAACTTCTTTCTCACTTTGTATATGGTTTCCATACAATAATACCACTATGGCAGTCTTTATGTGATTTTGGGAAAACATATTGTGCACTTGGACTTCAATAGTGTTTTGCTGCCAAATGAGAAAAGTAATGGGAATCCAATAATTGCATATGAAACAAAAGATATGGAACAATGCTTTTGTGAATGTGGATTAACTAATACAAATCCACAGATTGTTTTCTCACTTGGTCGAATGGCGTGAAAGTTAATTGGTGTCGAATAAATAATTTTGGGGAGCATGGAGCTGGAAGGATTGCAGTCATATGGAACCCGCGGAAGGTTAAGATCCAACTAGTAAGTTGTAATGCACAAGTCATCCATTGCTCACTTTTTAGTCATATGTCATCTAAAAACTTCTTTGTCACTTTGTATATGGTTTCCATACAATAATACCACTATGGCAGTCGTTTTGTGATTTTGGGAAAACATATTGTGCACCTTGGATGTTGATTGGGGACTTCAATAGCGTTCTGCTGCCAAATGAGAAAAGTAATGGGAATCCAGTAACTGCATATGAAACAAAAGATATGGAACAATGCTTTTGTGAATGTGGATTAACTAATATAAATTCACAGATTGTTTTCAACTTTTTGGTATTTATTCTAATCGTGCGTCATGCACAGTTTCTTGCTTATGGAGAATCAATTAGGGAGGAGGCCATTTAAATATTTTACCATGTGGGGATAGCATGCCAACTTTCAGGATGTGGTGAAAAATTCATGGAGGGATGTGAATGGACATAAAATGTACAAGCTTGCTAAGAAGCTAAAAGCTCTGAAGGACCCCCTGAGAAGTCTCAATGAGTCTCATTTCTCCCATATTTTGAATAGGGCTGAAAGAGCTTCTATAGAGCTGAAGGAGGTTCAATAGAACCTACATGATGACCCTAGAAATATTGATTTGCAGAGTGTGGTTCGTATGAAGAAGGCTGAAGCTAATGGGTTGAAGAAGGCTAATAGATGCTTTGTTGCCCAATAAGTTAAGAATAATTATCTAAACAATAGTGATAGAAACTCCAAGTTCTTCCGCGCACTGTTAAAAAGGAACAATGCCAAGAAGCATATAGCAAAATTGAAAAAAGAAAATAGAGAAATCACTGAACATATGGCTCAGGTAGCTTCTAAATTTTTGAATTTCTACAAAGATCTACTGGGGACAGAAGTGGATTGTATGCAGGTGGATGATGGCATTATTGCGAGAGGTCCTGTTCTGAGTAATGAACAATCTGCACAGATGGCCAGAAGTGTATCTATTGAAGAAATTAAAGAAGCCCTGTTTAGTATTGGTGATGGGAAATCCCCTAGAGCTGATGGGTACACTGCAATTTTTTTTAAGGTTGCTTGGCATATAGTAGGGAAGGACTTCATTGATGCTATCAAAAAGTTCTTCGATAAAGGTAAAATTCTAAAACAAATTAACCACACAACCATTGTGGTAATTCCAAAATCTCAGCATGCAAACTGTGTCCAAGATTTCATACCAATATCATGTTGCAATGTTACATATAAAGTTATAGCTAAGATAATAGTTAACAAAATCAACCCTATGCTTGATAAAATTGCTGACCCTGCACAATCTGCCTTTGTGAAGCAAAGGTACATGGTAGAAAACATTTATTTGGTACAGGATTTGGTGAGAAAATACGCTAGAAAGAGGATATCTCCAAGATGTATGTTGATGATAGACTTGAAAAAAGCATATGATTCTCTATCATGGAGTTTCCTTAAAGATATGCTTGATAAGTTGAATTTTCCTGGCAAGCTGGTGAAGTGGGTGATGGAATGTGTGACTACAACGGCCTATTCAATTTCCTTAAATGGAAGCCTGCATGTTTTTTTAAAGGTAGGAGGGACTAAGGCAAGGTAATCTATTATCCCCAATTCTTTTGTTAGTCGTCCCAACCCCGGGAGTGTATAGTCTAGAGGGGGGGTGAATAGACTCTTTTCGCGGAATGCGTATTTCTCTACAAAATAAAAACTCTTGTCAAGATACAAGAAATTATATCACAATATAAGTAAATGTAAATCATGCACAAGATAAATAAAATGAAGAGAAGGGTAGAAAAAATTAACACCGGTATTTATACGTGGTTCGGCCCAAGCCTATGTCCACGCCTTGAGACCAACCCAAAGATTCCATGATCCACTAAGGAACTCCTTCACTGGAGGAGATGTCTTATAACTCAAGAACAAATCCTTACCCGCTCACAAAGAACCTCTTCGGTTCACAAAGAACCTTCACCAAACAGTTCACAAAGAACCTTTACAAGAAGATGATGGAAATATAATATAATGCTCCTCAAATGAGCAGATATTAAATACAAAGCAAACCTCACACTATCTCTCAAGTAATGAATCAAACACAGTTAAAGAGAAAGAGAGAATGAGCACTTGTGAATGAAGAACAACAATGCAAAGTGCTAGGTGCTTAGGTTTTGGTATAAAAAAAATATTTTGCAGAATGTCCACATATGAAATTGAACACAATTTTGCAAAGAAATAGCCCACTTTTTCACTAAGTGAAAAGTAAGATGTAGTCCCAAAAGGGGGGTGAATTGAGTTTTAAAAGTTTCTTGTAACTCCTTTTATAGATTCTCAACTTATTGTATGTTAAGTACTCAAACAAGGATAATTTGAATTACAATATCAGCTAGAAATTATTATTCACTTTTAAAACTTTAAGAATGAATAAATCAACTTGATCTTGCAGTAATGTCAATTAATACAAACCAATGATTCACAATATAATGCTTTCAACTTTTGAATAATTCAATCCTCTTAACAAGATAACCAAAACAAGATTCACACTAAAGAATGAATTCAGCAATGCTTTCGAGATTCAACAATTGAGTAACTCAAAGCAGAGTTTGATAAAAGCCCTGTTTTAATGAAGCACAATTGAAAATTTCGACACTCTTCCAAAACTAACATTTTAAATAAACTTTCAATAAACGAGTCTTGGGTGTTAATCAATCAACGTACTCCCTTATGGTTTCCGCAAAAAGTATTGATCAACCAACGTTCTCCCATTTGGTTTTTGCAATCCCAAAGTCAAATTAATTTTTGGTTTATTTAATATCCAATCCGCACAATTTACAGATTTGAAATTAACAACCACACAATTATATATGTGCAGAAAAGTAAAGAGAGTTTAGGGAAAGGGTAACGCCCCAGCCCTCTACGTGGCCTCGGAGTGCTACTAACGTACATAACATGCATATCTCTAATAATAAACATAAACTACCCACCCTAATAAAGGACATACGGGTGTATCATACTAATATGTATTCTCATGCACAGCGAAAAACATAAAAGTTCATCCATCTTTTGATAGACTACCAGAGTATCTAACTGTTTCTTACATACATTCATACGTACTAAAACATAATTTGCTATTACAATCCCCAAAAGACATCCTGGGCAAAAATCCAATACATATACAAAACTTACATAAACTAAAACAACACTATGCTCCAAAGTCCCTCTAGAAATCTAGGACCGATTTCTTGTAGGACCTGAAACAAAGGTTGTATATTGGGGTGAGACACTTCTCAGTAAGGTGGATAATATTACATTAGTGTGTTACAACATGAGTTTATTCCAATAGAAAGCAGTTAAACATTTAAATCATTCTCAATCATGTAATATAGGAGCTTTATATATAATTCTTGCAATAGATAATTCAGCATCATTACAGGTGAGAGTTCCCGAGGTTAGGGTAGGGTACAAGCCCATACACAGTACAATCCCTCCGCTCAGTACTCAAACATGTGACTTTACCTGGTTTAGTTTTTAAATCACGTATATGTATATTGAACTCATCCCAACTTTGAAACATCATAATTAAGTCATCTACTGCCCCCATGGCAAAGGTTGTGCTATAATAACGCTCTGATATAGCCCTGTTCGTGCAGGCATTGTTAGACATCATGTTTCTCTCCAGTCCGATTTGGTCATCACCACCCTGGCCCTAGTCGACCACTGGCCCTTCATACCAATCGACTATCTCGATACCCACACCGAAACTGTCGTGTGGTTGCACTGTGCCTCACATTCTAGCAACGATACCACGCTTACTGATAATAATGAGCTTTTTAAGGCTCTCTGCTAATAAGTTTATCTAAAGATTTATTAGTAACAAGCTTTCTAAGGCGGTTCCAACATCATATATACAATTTATAGTAAAATCATATTATCTTGTTTCATTCCATAAATCATCTAAGCAATTCCAGTATTTTTCACAAACTCATTCATACATTCATTTTGTGGTATAAACCGGCACACGCACTCTCGGTTTAACCCTTGCATACTTAGTGCTCGGTATCTAATTGACATCTATTTTTCTGTATTTCCTGATAATCATTTGGAACTCTAGTTCCCATATTTCATAAACATGCTTTTCATTTCAATACATTCCTATTTAATATCATATGCCACACTCATTTGGTTAAGTATACAATACATAGTAAAATGGTTTGTAAAATATCATTTAAACTGCAAACAAGGGTTTCAAGCATCTCCTACTTTAAGTTTAATGCAAATAAAGGAGTTTTGAGAAGTTTGGAGATTATACGCAAAACCCTAGTTTTTATTAAAACTGTAAAATCGTTAGAATTTTCCAAATGAACAGTCATAACGTACATATAAACATAAGCTACATTTCTATCGGTTTAGTTTTCTAAAATAACTTATGTAAACAAATTCCCTTACCTATTTCCTGAAAAATAACTCGAGATACTCTCGAAAACCAAACCCTAGTTTTTTTCTCGAGTTCGAGAATCCACTCCGGTAGACTTGTAGATATTCACTCCTTGATCCTCGTGGTAACTTCTGATTGTTGAACCGGGTAATGATCGGCGAAAGATCAGAGAGAGAGAGTTATATAAAAAAAAAAATACATAACTTAGCTCTTATGTAACTAAAATATCTCCTCCAAGATATTTATATGTAAATATCTAAAAAATATCTAAAAATATCTCCTCCAAGATATTTATTATATAAATATCTAAATATATCTCCTCCAAAATATTTATTATTATATTTATTATTTTATTTTAGTTTCTGGGTTCAGGTTCTTAAAATCTCCCCTTCTTATAAGAATTTCGTCCTCGAAATTTGCTAATCGTTTTCTAACCCATCATCTTATCTGATATAGTTCCGACCCTAAAAAGAGTCAGCGACTACCTAAATAGTAGCCCCATCCCAAATTTATTACCTGCCTCACTTATGGCGGAGGAATACTGTAGTTACAACATAATATCTCAGGAGTTAATAATACCACACATAAAACTCCCAGAGACCATCCATACATAAACTCATACACAACTGACAACTAAACATACTTACCTTACCTGACATGCATATAACTAACTCTCACCTAATCAACCATACCGGTATGTCTAACCCTAATCATCGCTAAAAAGCTATGGGTACTTCTGGTATATTTTTGTTTCTAGTTCCCACGAAGCCTCCTCGACCGCATGATTACGCCACAATACCCTCACAAACAGTATTTCCTTCGTACGCAGCTTCCGTACCTTTTGATCCAGAATCTGAATTGGTACCCCCTTGTAAGTCAAAACATCCCCTAACTCTAAGGGTTCATAGCTGATCACGTGCGTAGGATTTGCTACGTACTTCCTCAACACCGACACATGGATAACGTTATGAACTCTAGACAATGCTGGGGGTAACGCCACTCGATAAGCCATTGGACCAATCTTTTCTAGGATCTCAAATGACCCAATGTACCGAGGACTCAACTTGCCTTTCTTTCTGAAGCTCATCACTCCCTTCATCGGAGCAATCCTCAAGAATACCATATCTCCAATTTTGAGCTTTAGCACTTATCAGCGAGTATCTGCACAACTCTTTTGCTGACTCTGTGCTGCCCTGATCCTCTCACTGATCAGCTCGATCCTTGAAGAAGCCTGCTGAATCAGTTCCGGTCCTAAAATCTGCCACTTGCCTACTTCGTCCCAGTATAATAGATATCGACACCGATGACCACACAATGCCTCATATGGTGCCATCTCTATATTGGCCTAGTAGCTATTATTATATGCAAACTCCACAAGTGGTAGGTATCGTATCCAACTATCCCCAAAATCCAATACGCAGACCTGCAACATATCCTCTAAAGTTTGAATAGTCCTCTTGGATTGTCCATCCGTCTGCGAGTGATATGATGTACTAAATGTGAGTTGCGATCCCAAGGCATCCTGTAAACTCTTCCAGAAACGAGAGGTAAAATGTGTGTCTCGATCTGAAATGATAGAAACTGGGATGTCGTGGAGTAATACTATCTCCTGCATGTATAGCTCTGTCAGCCTATTCAGAGAATAGCTAACTTTGATAGGAATAAAATGCACAATCTTCATTAGCCGATCTACTACAACCCATATAGCATTCTATCCATGCACTGCTGCAGGTAATCCCGATACAAAATCCATTAAGATATGCTCCCACTTCCACTTGGGAATGTTAAGTGGTTGAAGGGGTCCTATTGGGCTCCGGTGCTCTGCCTTAACCTACTGACATGTCAGGCACTGCTCTACGAAATGGGCAATCTTTATTTTCACGTTAGACCACCAGAAAGATTCCCTCAGATCCCTATACATCTTCGTACTTCCTGGATGTACGATGTAGAGTGAACGATGTGCCTCCTCTAGAATGACTCGCTTAATCTCGGCGTTATTCGGTACGCAAACCTTGCTATGAAATCTCAATATCCCATCACCTAGGATACTAAAATTCTACTTCAAACCCTTCTAAACCCCTTCCATAACCTCTATCAGCTCTGCATATTCCTTCTGAGCAGCTCTTATTCTTTCCTACAAGGCTTTCTAAATAACTAAACTGGCAATGAACGCTTGTGGATCCTTGTCCCCTAACTCCACTCCCAGCCTCTCTAGATCCATCATGATTTGAGGCTGCATAACAACTGCTGAGATCGACGTGTCCACTGACTTCCAACTCAAGGCATAAACTACCACATTAGCTTTTCCTAGGTGGTAACTAATGGTGCAGTCATAGTCCTCAATCAGTTCTAGCCATCTGCATTGCCTCATGTTCAACTCCTTTTGGGTGAAGAAGTATTTAAGGTTCTTGTGATCCGTATAGATCTCGCACTTTTCACCGTATAGGTAGTGCTGCCAGATCTTTAGTGCAAATACAACAGCTATTAGCTCTGAATCATGCGTAGGGTAATTTTTCTCATACTCTTTGAGTTGACGAGAAGCATAAGCTATAACCTTTCCCCCTTGCATCAAAACACACCCAAGTCCCTTTTGGGATGCATCACTGTAAATCACATAATCATCCACCCTTGATGGAATGGTTAGTACTGGAGCAGTAACTAAACACTGCTTCAGCTCCTTAAAACTTTGATCACCTTCCTTAGTCCACTCAAATATGCTATTTTCCCTGTAAGATGCGTTAGAGGACCTGACAGTTTAGAAAAGCCCTTGACGAACCGACGATAATACCTGTTCAGACCCAAGAAACTCTGAACCTTATGCACGTTCCTCGGTTTCGCCCAGTCCACTACCACCTCTACCTTGCTAGGGTCCACTGGTATCCCTTCCTTGGACATTACATGCCCTAGAAATGCCACCTGTTTTAACTAGAACTCTCATTTCTTCAGTTTAGAGAAAAGTTTCTTCTTTCTAAGTACTTGCAATACTAGCCTCAAATGACTTTCGTGTTCTGCAGGACTCCTAGAATATACTAGGATATTATCTATGAATACCACAATGAACTGGTCTAAATATTCGTGAAACACCCTGTTCATCAGATCCATAAATGCTACAGGTGCATTCTTCAAATTGAATGGCATAACCATGAATTCGTAATGGCCGTACCGAGTTTAGAAAGTTGTCTTTGGTTCATCCTCCGCTTTCACCTTCAGCTAGTGATACCTAGATTGTAGATCGATCTTAGAAAAGATCTGTGTGCCCTATAACTAGTCAAAAAAATCATCAATTCTAGGTAATGGGTATTTATTCTTTATCGTCACCTTGTTAAGCTCTCTATAGTCGATGCACATCCTCATCGACCCTTCCTGCTTCTTTACAAACAGTACCGGTACTCCCTAGGGTGACACACTCGGTTGGATGTATCCCTTATCTAGTAGCTTCTGTAGTTGCTCCTTTAATTCTCTCAATTCTGCTGGAACCATATGATACAGAGCTTTCGATGTTGGCGTCGTACCTAGAATCAACTCTATAGCAAACTCCAACTCGTGATCTAGAGGTAATCCCAGCAAATCCTATGGAAACACATCGGAAAACTCACTCACTACATGAATCTCTTCTAGCTTAAGTTCTTCTTTCGGCGTTTCTTTCACACAACCCAAGTACCCCTGGCATCCCTCCCAGAGTAATCTACTAGCTTGAATAGCCGAGAGGATCCGTGGTGTAGAACACACACACGACCCTACGAACTTGAATTCCTACTCCTTGAGAGGCTTGAATACTACCTCTCTCCTGTGGCAATCGATATTGGCATTACTGGATGATAGCCAGTCCATACCTATAATGATATTGAAGCCATGCATATCAAACATAATAAGGCTGACTGGTAAAACTATCCCCTGAATCTCTACTAGGAAATCTCAAGTCACCTTCTAAGTATTTTTGCAAGTTTATTGGATATGAAGACTATTTCATTTGTATCCATCTCTTCTTCATCTTCATCACTAGAACTTTCATTTAAGGCTTTAAATGCAAAGGATTCCTGGACTTTAGCTTTTCCACTTTTTTCATTTATCGCCATCTCATGTGTGAGAAGGCATCTGATTAACTCATTAAGGAAGGTATTTTTTAGGTTTCTACCTTCTCCTATTGTTGTGGCCTTTGGTTCCCATATTGAAGGAAGTCCTCTAAGGATTTTTCTAATCATTTCATACATTGAATAATTTTTCCCTAAAGCATTTAAAGAATTTATTATGTGAGTAAACCTAGTATACATGCTAGTGATAGTTTCTTCCGGATTCATCTTAGAGGCCTCATACTCGCTAGTGAGCATGTCGATTCTACTATCTCTAACATTTATAGTTCCTTCATAGGTTACTTCTAACTTATCCCAAATTTCTTTGGCTGACTTACATTTCATGACCCTTTTAAACTCATATATGTCTAAAGCACAATATAGTGCATTCACGGTACTAGAGTTAACTTGCATCATTTTATAGACATTGTTAGTTAAGTCTTTTTCTTCTTTAGGAACTTATTTACCATATACTAATTTAGTAGGAATGTAGTCACAATGTGTGACAACTTTCCATTGTAATGCCTCCGAACCTGAAACTAGGGTCTAAAGTGTTATTTAAAATAAATCTATGATATTATATAATAAAACAATGGAAGATCTCCATAACAATTACCAGAGCACTAAAATATTAACCTTTATTGCAATAAAAAAATCCCAATACAACAATAAGATTCTGAGATCATCAAAAACATAAATAAAATACTTAACAATTCTAAACTAGACCTTCAATCTCACCCATGCTTCCACTGCGCACTCTGATTACTATCATACTCCTCATGGTATCTGAAAAATGTTAGATATGGATAGGGTGAGACACCTCTTAGTAAGGATGGAATAAATTATTATCAGTGTGTGACAAATGAGTTTCTGTGTATCACATATAAATAATATACAATACTTGTATCATATAAATAACCTTCTATCTGTGGTTCATGTTTACATATTAAACCATTAAAACTATCTTCTCAATTTCCTGGGTCCTGTTTACATGTAAAGCATTATATCCTTCGGTAACCACATCTGGTGCATATCTAGACACTAACTGACATTGAGGCACCTTCTACTCCCTACCCCAATTCAGCAAGCCCTCATATTACTCCAAGGATCGAGGAGTTACGTATCGACGTCCCCCTTTGCCCAGATACCACCAATAGATTCCCCAGATATGCAACTTCACAATACCATGGTTCATAATCACATTACTCTCAACAATATCTTAACAGGTTTGATTTATACAAAAACTTGAAATAATCTCATGCCACACATTTGAATAATAAAATCATACTTTAATAACACTCAGAAAAATCATATACCTCATAATATAATCATATATTCAAATTTAAAACCAACATATACTCATATTAAAATCAACATAATATTCATATAATTATATTCTTTAATTGAACCGATTAATCTGTGAAAACAACTGACATAATTTATTCCCCTTACCTCACCCCAAGAGTGGTGCCTAGGATCTCCAAATCCAAAACCTACTCCGATTATCTTGAAGAGAATCACCCCTAGAACCACGTGGTGGTTTATAATCGTCAGTTTTGCTAAAGATTGGGAAGAAATTGAAGAGAGAGTGGATTTACCTTATCTCGGGAGTGGTGCTTACGACACCCTAATCACGAATCCACTCTGGTGAAAATGTTGGTGGCTGAGATAGGAACCTAGTGGTATTTTTCACTCTTCAATCGGTGCACGTTTGCTAAGAAAATTGAAGAGAGAAGAAGACATGGATAGAGGAGAGAGAGAGAGAGAACGGAGAATGTCCAGAGAGAGACGGAGAGATGGGGGGCGTCTGTGCATTCTTTTTAAAAAAAACTGAATCATGTGCATTATTATTATATTATATTATATTATTTAATTACGTAATTTTAATTTTTATATATATATATATATATATATATTTACACTTCCATGCATATTAATTTTCTGGGGCGTCACATCCAAGCTTTCCAATCCATAGTTTGAATGTATATTCTCATTCTTTGTTTCCAAAATGTATAGTTTAAGCTACAAAAATAGGCGGTCTAGTTGAGGATTGGCTTTCAGCAAAAGGGTATACACGTAGGTGTGCCATTTAGACCTTTATATAGCTTCTAATTAAGATTTGCTATAACTTATCTCTGATGCCAATTGATAGTTAAGGTGTAGTCCCAAGAGGGGGTGAATTGGGTTTTAAAAGTTTCTTCTAACTCCTTTTATAGATTCTCAACTTATTGTAAGTTTAGTACTCAAACAAGGGTAATTTGAATTACAATATCAACTAGAAATCAATGTTCACTTTTAAAACTTTAAGAATGAGTAAATCAACTTAATCTTACAATAATGTCAATTAACACCCAACCAATAAATTGATTCAATCAACACAAACCAATGATTCACAATGTAATGCTTTCAGCTTTTGAATAATCCAATCCTCTCAACAAAATAACCAAAACAAGATTCACACTGAAGAATGAATTTAGCAATGCTTTCGAGATTCAGCGATTGAATAACTCAAAGTAGAGTTTGATAAAAGCCATGTTTTAATGAAGCACAATTGAAAATTCCAACACTCTTCGAAAACTTAAATTTTAAATAAACTATCAATTAATGAGTCTTGGGTGTTAATCAATCAACATACTCCCTTATGGTTTTCGCAAAAGGTATTGATCAACCAATGTACTCATGTTTGGTTTCCGCAATCCCAAAGTCAAATTAATTTTTGGTTTATTTAATATCCAATCCACACAATTTATAAATTTAAAATTAACAACCACGCAGTTATATATGGGCAAAAAAGTAAAAAGAGTTTAGGGAAAGAGAGTGAGACCGAGTTTTTTATGAGGTTGTGCTTATACCTAGCCTACATCCTCAACTTAGGCAAGACCACCTAAGGATTCCACTATAGCATTCCTTTATGGGCAGACTAAACCGTTACAATCCCTCCTTTAGGGTGGAGCCCCCTCTCCAAGTGATACCCCAGGTTTGGTTTCAACGATCCAATGACTTGAACCATCAAAGAAACAAAGAACAAGAAACAATTTCTTTTGTAGAAAGAATGCTCTCAGATAGAGTTGATTAGTACAATTGAAAACTTTAATATACTTCAAACAAATATCAAAAGAAATTGAATTGAAGCTTAAGAACTACTTCACCAGAATACTTCTCTTGATAAGAATCAGCAATTTAGAAGTTTTAGTTCAGATAGGATTGATTTGAGACTTAGAAATTCTCAGCAATTCTTAGTATGAAAGAGTGAGCAAGAGAGCTTTGAGAGAGTAAGAGAGCTTTTGGCTTGAGAAAAGATTTTCAATGTTTGGTGTGAATTTGATTAGAGAAAATATGCATTTATAGGCTCAAAAAGGTTTAATTCGTGTTGCCCAAGTTACTTGGAATGTTTCCCAAGTTTATACGAAATTTGGGGCACAAAAAACATAAATTTGAATTTTAAAACTTTTAAAAAATATAGTCGTTAACAGTGTTCAGGCACCTAAAGTGTAACGACCTGAAGAATAATGGTATTTAAATAATAAAGAGGGAGAGAAATGGAAACAGTAATAGAAGGAGGCAGTTGGCGTTTGTTGATGACATTGCATTTTGAATATAATAACCCAGAAGATTTTCTCATGGCCTCGTCGACGAACACAATGGATTCGTCGACGAGGGTACAATAGGGTCTCGTCAACGAGGGCAAGTTTCATCGACGAGAAGATACCGCGAGAGGATTTTTGGAAGTCTGAAATGCATCGACAAGGGTGCAGGTTCGTCGACGAAGGCAGTAGTATAAATAGTGCTAAACTCATTTTCTTGCGCAGAAATCTCACCGAAACCCTCTTCTCTCTCACTATCTCTCTCCTGCAGCTCCACCTCCATCTCCCTTCGATTTCGGCCTCGTCAGTCTCTGGATTGACGATCTGAGGCCACCACGATGCCCTTGGTGGAGTTATCTTCAAATCTGCTGGGGCGGATCGTCGGTGGGATTGAGTCGAATTTCTTTCCAGAATCAGCGTAAGGCCTTTTAGTTAATTTTTGGCCTTCTGTCAGTTATAGGAAATGATGTAGGTAAAAAAATATTGATATTCAGTTCTGGCGAATGTTGTTTTTAGGGTGTTAAGTGGAGAATCCTGCGGGTGTAGGATCCGTTACAGTAGGGAGATTTTAACAGAAATCAGGTAAGGGAAATATGCTATGCTAGGTTATACGAGTATGATTTCAGTATAAAATTATATATATATTCTACCAGATTATTATTCATAGTAGAACTTTATACAGTTTATTAAGTTTGTTTAATATGTTTTAAAATTACTATGTGACTTAAGAATATGGATATAGTACAGAAACATGCTTTTAGTATTTTTCAGAGATATGTTTTACAGAATATACAGATAGCGGATATGTTTTATAGCAATTACAGAATATCATGATTATACAATTTACAGTACCATGACATACAATTTTACAATTCATTTCAGAATTACAGTTGTTACAGATACAGTTTATCACAACATCATGGTTTATACAGTTATTACAGAATCATAGTAAAACAGATAGTTATATACAGAAATGTATTATATAGTATCAAACCCTATTGGACCATTACAGTTTACAGAGTATGGTACCGTAGCTACATACACTATAGAGTGCAACCACCTATTTAAATAATACGTGGTATAACAGTCAATCGTATAGAGCCCATGAGTGGACAGGCTCCCCATCAGATATGGGTTGAGGAGGGCTGATCAAACTGATGGAGTATAGTGGTTTATTCCTAGTTAGCCAGTCAGGGTAGATCCCACCTTCGAGCCGCACAACCCTATCATGAGGGGTTAAATCATGACACACAATTATCCACAGGGAAATTTTCAGTTATTATTATGTATATACAGATTTATAGAGACAGAAAATATACTTATATATATTAGAAGTATTTTGAGTAGAAACCTAAAGTACATATATGTTAAGCAACATGGAAAAGATGTTGGTTTATATTACTTGTATTGTATTTACAGTTTCAGTTATACATGATTATATAGTAACATATTTTCATAGTATTGTAACTCTTTTGCCACACAATAGCATATTTCGTCTTACTGAGTGTTGACTTATCCCATTACTTTAACATTTTTCAGGTGATCCAGGTAGGCAAGCGGATCAGGCTCGCAGATAGAAGGGTCTTAGTATTGCCTTGATAATATAGTGAGTATTTTTTGGGAGTATTTTTGTATAGTCATATATGTATATTTTGATAAACCTTTTAGCACTATAGTATTGTATATAATTATATATGGTTATGTTTATTTGATTTCCGCTTCTCGCTGCTTAGGTTGATGGTTGGGTTTAATCCAGTTTGGTATTAGAGCATTATAAATGTTATAGTATATAAAAATAAAAATTAAAACCAAGTTAAATATTAGGTCGTTATATGAATTCTCGGGGTCAGTTGCCTGAGGTTCCTTAAACTTGTGAAATTTTCAACTGAAAACAGGATTAGGGGCCTAAGGTTACCAAGGTCAGTATTCTAAGCCTACAATGCCTCTTCAGAAATTGATCAAGAAAATTTTTGGGTGCCTGAACTTAATCTTCAATCGCCTGAATTGTTATAATTTCTATTTTTCAGGTTGTTTTTCAAAAACTCTCAGCCATCTTGCTTTGTTACATAAAAAAACATTTTGGGGGGTTTTTAAAATAAAGTCTCTTAAGTCCAAGACAACCCCTAATGAGCTTTAAAGCATTTAAACATGATATTTAGTATAAAGTACTTACATAGGTTGTCCTAAAGCCTTAAACACTCTAAGCTTGAAGTCTTCATATGAGTCTTTGCTTTGAATCCTCTTAGACTTGAGCTTGAGTCATCTTTAGGTTTCCACATGCTTTGAACATTTTGGTCCTCTTGAGCATTTTGGATCACTTTGAAGGTGAGTGTGCTTTATAGTACTTAGTGATCTTGAACTTGCATTTCTTTTGAACTTTTGAACTTTTTGATTCAAGCTTTCCTGAAATATTATCACTTAAACACAACAATTTAAATCAAAATTTATTTGTTATCATCAAAACGAGATTCGAAAGTCATGTTAGGCCAACACTAAGAATGATCAAAAGCTTTCAAAACCATATTAATACAAGTCTAATAGCTAGTATTTATAGCCCAAGAGCCAAAGGAGCCATTAACTAGCCATTTGGGGGGGAGGGGGGGGAGAAAATATATTTTATTTAGTAAATTAGCCATTTTCTGCCTGTTAGCGTCATTCTACCCGTTGGACTTGTCGACAAGTCTCCTACTCTCGTCAACTAGTCACACACTGAGTCATGCCCCAAACCCGCAGATGGGTCCTAGGTGTGAATATTGTAACCTAACTTGTCTCGGTATCAATTAAAACATACATGATAATACCAAATGAGGGTCCGACCCCGTGGGGTACACGGATGCCCTTAAAACATAAACATACACATCCCTGCTCATCAGATACACAACGAAATACGGTATTTTTATACATGTACAGTACCATACCAGAGTCTATACAAAACTAGGATATACATTCCCATAATTACAAAACATACTCCGGTTGTCTACAAAAACCAACCCGACAACCCGGATACAAAACTCGTACCTAAAAAGGCACTAATAGCAGCTAACGACACCCTCGTTTCCGATTGCTAGGATTCTAATTTCGGCTACCTGATGGACCTGAAAAACATTTGTACGTACATTCGGGGTGAAAACACGTCTTAGTAAGGAATAAAGCAGGTTATATCAGTGTGTGGCATACCAGTGTTATTTTACGTAAAACATAACACCATACAATACGATACAGTTCAAAACATTTCATACAGTTCCAGTATTTTCACAAGTTCATTCCAGTACATAGGATACCCAAAACATACGGTTAGTGTCGTCACACTAATACACAACTACGCTATGAAACCCAAAGCTTCACAGCGATTACATTGCCAATACGATGTAGCTCACACTAGTACGCAACTACTCCATGAATCTGAAACCCCACAGCGATTACATTGCCAATACGCAACTACTCCGTGAGACTCGAGACTTCACAGTGATTACATTGCCATACAGTGTAGCTCACACCCCTCGGTGACCAGCCAGAATTCGGTGATATTTCACACCCTTGGATATAGAGCCGGATACTCTCGCCCACGGTTTTCACACCTGTACATGGGCGCAGCGTACGGTAATTATCTGCCACATAGTTGTTTCAGCATACGGTAATTAGCCGCCTCTAGCCGATTTCACAAAACCTGGAATCATTTTGGAGTTCACACTCCTATACATTTTAGTGTATGGTAATTAACCGCCATTAGCTGTTTTACAAAATACCTGGAATAATTACATACAACCATACATTCCACACTTATTTGGTTTACGGAAAATCATATCGTTTTCCAATTCAAGTATGTAGTTTATAAAAATATGGATAATAGTCATCTTAATAATGCAGTTTGAACAAAACAAACGGTTTTCCAATCAAAGCAGAGATGATACCCGAAATCCCCAAATTTTCCCAAAAACTGTAACCCGAAAATCCCATATTTTACCCGATAGATTTCCCCAAATAAGTTACCAAAATATACATACGATCGTAGCCTACAAGCTTATCTATCCCGATTTTGAAAATAAACTGATATAAACTGAACCCCCTTACCTTAACTCGAATTCCAACTACGAACTCTATGGTCCTCAAAACTACGAACTGAGACTCTGAAACCTACAAAATACAGTACAATACATGCTTACAATCCGTACTACTATACATATTTCCGAACAGAAACGAAAACCGAGCCTTACCTCGATTTTAGCCCGAAACCCAAAAATCCTAAAACGAGATTTCGATCCACTATTCACGAAGAGAATCTCGCTCTGATCTACGTAGTAACGTCGAATTTGCGAATCAGGCGACGAACGGTGAAGAAATCAAGAGAGAGAGAGACAGAGCAGTTAGAGAGAGACTGGGAGGAGAGGCTTAGAGAGGAGAGGCGGAGAGAGATAGGGCCGAGACGAGGGAGAGATCTAGAGGAGGAGAGAGGACGTGAACGACGAGGAGCTTCGAGGACGAGACACAGAGAAGCGAAGAGGGAGGAGTCGTGAGAGTCGAGAAAGCAAACCAGCGCTTTGTGAGCAGATTTCCAAGAGGGTCTTAGCACATTTGAGTGAGTGGGAACCGAGAATCCGTGCCTCGAACGGGAGCGCTTGCGAGAAATTGATATTGGACGCGGGCCGATCGTGGAAGAATTGACGTGATCCCGCGATGAGCGCTTATTACGACTCGAACGAGAGCTGATGACGTAGGAAGCGACTGAGACGAGTGGAAGATTTCGTCGACAGGACGCGAGATCCAGTGAGATGCCGAGGACGAGAGACGCAGCTAGATTGCCAAAATCGAGGAAGAGCGATCCTCATAGACGACCAGGCTGCATTGCTTGAGTTTCAGACGCTTGACCGTACCTGACACGAACGGCGGGCCCCGGTGCTGAGCAGAGATTCGGTCGATAGGGCTCGACGATGACTCTCTGAGAGAGGAGGATAGAGAGAGCGACGAAGAAGATCTAGGACGAGGGGATGAAGCTTGATGTTCACCCTGAGATGGGGGAGAGAGAAGATTCGTGATAGAGGAGAGTTCTAGGAGCAAGACGAGAGTTCAAAGAGAGAGAAGATTTCCAAATCTTAGCCAAGAAGCAACCCCAAAAATATCTTTTAAATGCCTTTGACTCGGGCGGATTCGTCGACGAATTGGCGTCCTCGTCGATGAGTCTGCCATTACCTTTGATGACGAAACAGTGGCCTCGTCGACGAGCCGAGATTTTAGATTTGCCCAAAATCCCTCAGGATCTCCTCATCGACGAGACATTGAATTTCATCACTGAGAATAGAAGGGGCTTTCTCGACGAACTCTGGCTTCATCAATGAAGCTTGCCCAATTCACCCCTTTACCCTCCTTTCGAATATTTAATCCATATACTACGGTTCAAGTTCTTACAACCTCCCCTCCTTACAAAAATTTCGTCTTCGAAATTTGCAATCTCTCATTACGAACACATTCATACTACAACATACATACACACTCAGGCAAAATGGCAACCATTTATACGCAGTCTCTCTACGATACATATACTCTAAAGAAAACGACAGCTATTTATATGTAGCCTCGTCGTGATACATACATACATACTCTAGAGAAAATGAAGGCCATTTATACGCAGCCTCGTCATGATACATACATACATACTCTAGAGAAAACAGTGGCCATTTATACGTAGCCTCGTTATGATATATACATACATACTCTAGAGAAAAATGTAGCCATTTATACACAACCCGTCATGATACTTACATACATACATACGTTCCCTCACTTATGGCAGAGGAATACCGTGGTTACATACATACACGGTCTCGGGAGCTTACAATATAACAAGACTCTTCTAGAGACTAACCACCCAATACTAATATGATAACAGAGTACTACATACATACATACATAGCCATACCAACCCTGCTATCTAACTACTACTCAGAACAACTGTGGATACTTCCGGCGTATTTTCGTTTCCAATTCCCAAGAAGCTTACTCAACCTCATGATTCCTCCACAATACCTTTACTAACAGTATTTCTTTGGTACATAACTTCTGAACCTTCCAGTCCAAAATCTGAATAGGTACCTCCTCATACGCCAAAGTATCCCTAATCACCAAAGACTCATAACTAATAACATATGACGGATCTGACACGTACCTCCTCAACATGGATATGTGAAATACATCATGGATCCTTGAGAGCACAGGGGGTAGTGCAATCCGGCAAGCCACCGGACCCACTCGTTCTAGAATCTTGAATGGTCTAATATACCTCGGACTCAACTTGCCCTTCTTCCCGAATCTTATCACTCCCTTCAACAGAGCGATTCTAAGGAATACCTTACCCCCTACTTTGAATCCCAACTCACGGCGGCGAACATCCGCGTAACTCTTCTTCCGGCTCTGAGCCGATCTAATCCTTTCCTAGAACAAACCTACCTTCTCAGATGCCTGTTGCAAGAGTTCAGGTCCTAACACCTAACATTCACCAACCTCATCCCAAAATAAAGGAGATCAACACCTCCGACCATACAAAGCCTCGAACAGTGCCATCCTTATACTAGCCTAGAAGCTGTTGTTATAGGCAAACTCCACTAGTGGCAAAAATTGGATCCAAGTACCACCAAAGTCTAATACACGAGCCCGTAACATATCCTCCAAGATCTATATCGTCCTCTTCGACTATCCATCAGTCTGGGGATGGAACGTTGTACTAAACGTAAGCTTCATCCCTAGGGCTTCCTACAAGCTCTTCCAGAATCGAAAAGTAAACCTCGAATCTCGATATGAAACGATAGACAAAGGTACATTGTGCATTCTCACTATTTCCTGCACGTACAGGTCTGCTAGCCTACTCAAAGGATAGCTAATTTTCATCGGTACAAAGTGAGCAGATTTTGTCAACTTGTCCACGATTACCCAAATAGCATTCTGCCCGTGAAGCGCTGGCGGCAATCCGGTAACAAAGTCCATGGAAATGTGCTCCCATTTCCACACTAGAATAGCTAAAGGCTGCAACGGCCCCGCTGGCCTCTGATGTTCAGCTTTCACCTTCTGGCACGTCAGACACTGATCCACGAACTAGGCAATATCCTTCTTCATACCACTCCACCAGAAGGACTTGCGCAAATCCCGATACATCTTCGTACTACCCGGATGTACCGTATACAAAGAACGATGCGCTTCCTCCAGAATTGTCCTTCTAATCTCATCATTGTTTGGAACACACAGCCTGGTCCCAAAACTCAACACACCTTTCTCAGAGATGTTAAAATCTACAGCTAATCCCTGCTGCACTTTCTCCACAATCCCAGCTAACTCAGCGTCACTAGCCTGCGCGGCTTTAATACGTTCAAACAAAGTCGGCTGGATCACCAAACTAGCAATGAAAGCCTAATGATCACCAGACACCAAATCTATGCCAAGGCTCTCCAAATCCCGTTTGATATGATGTTAAGCTACAACTGCAGATACTGTTGCATGCTTTGACTTTTGACTCAACTCATCTGCTACCACATTAGCCTTCCCCGGGTGATAACTGATTGTGCAATCGTAGTCTTTAATCAACTCAAGCCACCGCCTTTGCCTCATATTCATTTCCTTCAACTCTCGAAGTTCTGCTGGAGCCATCCGGTACGGAGCTTTAGAGAGAGGTGCCTTGCCAGGCAGCAACTATATCACAAACTCCACCTCACGAACTGGAGGTAAACCAAGTAAATCATTAGGAAACACGCCCGAAAACTCATTGACTACCCGAATATCCTCGAGTCTCAACTCATCCTGCGGCAGTTCCTTCATGCAAGCTAGGTACCCCTGACAGCCATCCAAGAGTAACCTCCTCGCCTGTAATGTTGATAGAACCTGTAGCATCAAATGCACACACGATCCTACGAACTCGTACTCTTGCTCCCCAGGAGGTCTGAACACTACTACCTTCCTATGACAATCAATCACTGCAAAACTGGAGAATAGCCAATTCATCCCCAGTATAACATCAAAACTAGACATGTCGTATATTACAAGGTTCGCTGGTAGCAGTCTCTCCTGAATTACCACTAGGCAGTTTCCTAACATCTTACTACAGATCATTACACTCCCAATTGGTGTAGCCATAGACAATCTCTCATCCATAGCTTGGGTTTCCACCCCACACAACTTCACTAAACTAGAAGATATAAACGAATGAGTTGCTCCCGAATCAAATAAAACAACAGCTCTATTCGAAAGCAATAACATTGTACCTATCACCACTTTCCCAGCGTGTTCCACATCTACTGGAGTCAGTGAATACACTCTCGTCGGAGCCGTGGTTGCCTGGTAGTTACCTCGAGGCATCTGATTACTCCCACGGTTCTAGCTCTGTGCAGGCGTATCTCTCCTCGGTGCCTCACAGCTCCGTGACATGTGACCCGACTTGCCACAGTTGTAGCAACTACCCCAGAATGGCTGACACTCGCCATCATGCCATTTACGGCACTTGGCGCACAGTGCAGAGGATGGATCCCCCTGATAGCTCTGTCGTTCGGTGCTCTACCGATAACCAGAGCTGTAGTTCTTCTTCTTTTTCCACTGTCCCTACCAAGCACCATTCTGAGAACTTGAAGATACCGACCTCTTCCTCAAATCTTGCACCACCTCATCTCCCCAAATATCAGTCTCAACTATGGTGGCTTTATCCACAAAGACAGAGAACTCACGGATCTGCAACATCCCCACAAGACAGCGAATATCTTTCCTCAGACCCCTCTCAAACCTCCGAGCCTTCTTATATTCGTTCAAAACCAAGTATGGCACAAATCGAGATAACTCGATAAATCTGGCGGCATACCTCTGCACCGTCAGAGTCCCCTGCATCAAACCTGAGAACTCATTGGCCTTCGTGTCCCGAGTGGAGACCGGGAAGTATCTTTCAAAAAATACCTCCTTGAAGCAGCCCCACGCCATACCTGACGGACCCGCTCTCTACTTCTCAAGCAGACTTACTGCAGTCCACCAATGTCTTGCCTCCCCAGACAACTGGAAAGTAGCATACAGGACCTTCTGTTTCTCAATGCAGTGGAGGACTTTCAAAATCCTCTTGGTATTCTCGACCCAGTCCTCCACCACTATTGTATTAGGTTCTCCCGTAAATTTCGGAGGCTGCATGCGTGTGAACCTCTCAATGGTACACCGCATCAGTAGGAGAGCATTCGTGTCTCCTAACACTCCGCCTGATCTCTTCCATAACATGTCTCATCAGCCCACGAGGCACAGAAGGAGTCTCATCACTCGCAGTTCCCTCGGAACCGCTTTCCAAGTTATTATCCTTGGGCTCCATTCTGAAAATAGAATAGAAATCGGTTAGAATTCCCATATCGTACACAGTTAACACAATCATAGACCAAATCATGTCAACTATTACTCTCATAGGTCTATGCCTGCCCCGTCACACCAACACGAATCCATCAATGGTTTGCCCTGCCTTTACTGGAATCGTCATCCCAGGAAAAACACGGAATACCACCGACCAATATCGGTCTAGCAACAGAATAACCCTCGACCAATACTACCCATTTCCTACATCCTAGACTTTGGTATGTACACATCAATACACCTAACCAAGTCTACAAGACCTAACAACCTGGTTAGCTCTGATACCAAGCTGTCACGCGCCGAACCCGCAGATGGGTCCCAGGTGTGAATATAGTAACCTAACCTGTCTCTGTATCAATTAAAACATACATGATACAATACCAAATGAGGGTCCGACCCCATGGGGTACATGGATGCTCTTAAAACATAAACATACACATCCATACTCATTAGATACATAACGGAATACGGTCTTTCTATACATGTACAGTGCCATACCAGAGTCTATACAAAACTAGGATATACATTCCCATAATTACAAAACATACTCCGGTTGTCTACAAAAACCAAATCGACAACCCGGATACAAAACTCGTACCTAAAAAGGAACTAATAGCAGCTAACGACACCCCCGCTTCCGATTGCTAGGATGCTAAGTACGGCTACCTGATGGACCTGAAAAACATTTGTACGTACATTCAGGGTGAGACACCTCTCAGTAAGGAATAAAACAGGTTATATCAATGTGTGGCATACCAGTGTTATTTTACGCAAAACATAACACCATATAATACGATACAGTTCAAAACATTTCATACAGTTCCATTATTTTCACAAGTTCATTCCAGTACATACGATACCCAAAACATACGGTCAGTGTCGTCACACTAATACGCAACTATGCTATGAAACCTGGAGTTTCACAGCGATTACATTGCCAATACGATGTAGCTCACACTAGTACGCAACTACTCTATGAATCCGAAACCCCACAGCAATTACATTGCCAATACGCAACTACTCCGTGAGACCCGAGACTTCACAGTGATTGCATTGCCGTACAGTGTAGCTCACACCCCTCAATGACCAGCCGAAATACGTAGTGATATTTCACACCCTCGGATATAGAGCCGGACACTCTCGCCCATGATTTTCACACCTGTACATGGCACAGCGTACTGTAATTAGCCACCACATAGTTGTTTCGGCGTACGGTAATTAGCCGCCCCTAACTGATTTCACAAAACCTAGAATCGTTTTGGAGCTCACACTCCTATACATATTAGCGTATGGTAATTTGCCGCCACTAGCTGTTTTACAAAAAATCTAGAACAATTACATGCAACTATACATCCCACACTTATTTGGTTTATGGCAAATCATATCGTTTTCCAATTCAAGTATGCAATTTATAAAAATATGGATAATAGTCATCTCAATAATACTGTTTAAATAAAACAAACGATTTTCCAATCAAAGTAGAGATGATACCCGAAATCCCCAAATTTTCCTGAAAACTGTAACCTGAAAATCCGTATTTTACCCGATAGATTTTCCCAAATAAGTTACCAAAACATACATACAATCGTAGCCTACAAGCTTACCGATCCCGATTTTGAAAATAAACTAATATAAACTGAATCCCCTTACCTTAACCCGAATTCCAACTACGAACTCTACGGTCCCCAAAACTACGAATCGAGACTCCGAAACATACAAACTACAATACAATACATGCTTACAATCAGTACTACTATACACATTCCGAAACAGAAATGAAAATCGAGTCTTACCTTGATTTTAGCTCGAAACCCAAAAATCCCGAAACGAGATTTTGATCCACTATTCAGGAAGAGAATCTCGCTCTGATCTACGCAGTAACGTCGGATTTAAGAATCAGGCGACGAACGATGAAGAAATCAAGAGAGTGAGAGAGAAAGCTTTGAGTTCTAGAGAGAGAGAGAGAGAGAGGATTTCCAAATCTTAGCCAAGAAGCAACGCTAAAAATATCTTTTAAATGCCTTTGACTCGGGCGGATTCATCGACAAATTGGCGTCCTCGTCGATGAGTCCGCCGTTACCTTTGTTGACGAGACGGTGGCCTCATCGATGAGCCGAGGTTCCAGATTTTCCCAAAATCCCCCGGGATCTCCTCGTCGACGAGACACTAAATTTTGTCGCCTATAACAGAAGGGGCTTCGTCGACGAACTCTGGCTTCGTCGACAAACTCTAGCTTCGCCGACGAAGCTTGCCCAATTCACCCCTTTACCCTCCTTTCGAATATTTAATCCATATACTACGGTTTGGGTTCTTACACACTGCCAGTGGTCGACGAATGCTCTATGTTCGTCAATGAGTGCCCTAAATTAGAAAAAAGTTATCAACATGAAAGTTGTGGCATTTTGTCTTAACTTTCCGCGGACACCAAGATAGTATTTTTTTGGGATTTTCTAGCAAAAGTTATGCCCTAAATACCGAAAGGTATTCAAGACTCAGGGTTGCACTACGGTAGTGACGATTGCTTTGTTTTTCCTTGTCAAAAAGTGTTTTAATGACTCAAAGCATTCTTGGACAAAAGTCTATGAAATATATTAAGTCTAATGAAGATTAAAACTTGTCTAAATGAGTTTCCTTTTGAATATAAGATATCTTGATTAATAAAATGCGTTTGAAAACCCATTTTGATATCTTATATGCTTAGTATGTCCTTTCATAAATATACTTGACTTTCTTTGAACCTTTAGGACATAAAAGTTGTTTTAATACAATCGGGACTAAGTATAAAAATGTTCTTAAAACTAGGATGTTAACAACTTGTCCCTTTGAAAACACATTTGAGTTTTAGGATTCATTGGACAAAATCTTATTTTAACTTAGAAAACTATGAATATTGAATTTGTGACTTTAGTGTAATCCTATATACTCATGTGTCTTAGTATGCATGCATTTGCTGAACTCTTACTCAGAAATCATGCAAGAAACACACTCGCAAAAGTTGCAAAACTTACTACCTCACACAACCCTTATTAAAAATAATTCTACAATTAAGCTTCCTTTGGTTGTGCTTGGGTCCTTTCGAGTACGTGTCCATGTGATATTTTCTTCTTGACATCTACTTGGTCCAATCTTTGTCTTCGATCCAATAATTCATGTATGAGTACCTGTACAAAAGATGATCTGCAAAGATAGGAAAACACTAGGAACAACATATAGGTTAATATCATCAAAACACATTAAACAATGATGGTGTAGCCACTAAGGCTAACATTCTCCTCCTTTTTGATGATGTCTAACTATTACTAATTTACTTAATCTTTGCATTTTTATTTATTCTAATCATGACTTGATATGTAAAGATAAGCTTACTTAGAACCACTAATGAGTTGTTATCATCAAAACAATGCAGTTAATCTCACTAGTCTCTAAGGCTAACATTTTCTCCTTTTTTTATGATGACAAACTATTGGTGTTCTCCTATAGGGTGAAATTTAAAGTTCCCCTTAATTTATGCATATTCTAGAATGGTACTAAAATATGCTCCCCCTTACTTTATGCATATAAGGTTTAATTATATTTTTTCATATCTATATAGCTTTTGACCTGCAGTGCACAAGATAGAAAGTTCATTCAAAATAAAACAAGTAAGCACAATGAACTTTCATGCAACCATATACATTCTACCCCATATGCATTTTACATGCATTTACTTCTCCCCCTCACATAACACCACACGACATTTTCCTGACAAAGAGGATACCAAAAATCTTCTCCCCCTTTGATCATCATAAAAAATAGAGGTACAATTCATTTTACCAAAAAAAAATTTCTCTCCCTTAATATAAGATTCCCTAATGGTGAGGTGAGTGTGTGCTAAACACATACCAAAATATTTGCTAAACCATAACATTGAAAAGCCTAGAAGGGCTTTCTTGCAAATACATGAATGCTGATTTTTAAGAAAATGCCATATGATTTAGATCAATCATTCAATGCAAATTTTTAAAATGAGCACAAAATATTCATGCTTGTAATTTAAGCATGGTAAATGTATCCAAACAACTTGGTAAAGAGCATGTGTATAATTTAGAGCATTCTAGGAAAATTCAAAGGATTATTGAAAATTTTGCATGCTTTTCAATATAGCATACAATGTTTAGGATTCAACATGCACCACTACCTATTCAATTATTCAGCATGCATTGTAAAAATATTTATAAAGTTCAACCAGCATGCAATGGATTTCAAGCCATGATCATTCAACATGCAATGGCTTTAATTACCAATGAACCATCATGCAAATGATTTTTTTAGCATGCATCATTTATAAATATTCATTAATGACAATGTGCATGAACCAGTGTAAGTGACCACTTAAAGTTAAAACACTAAGTTCAACTTGGTCACCATACTGATACTGCATAAGACTTTTAAAAGTATTTAGAATTTAAAAATAAGTCTTATGAAGTCATAATTTCAGTCAACTAACTAGCATGTATGTCTAAAATAGATCAATGAATTTCCCTAGTCAACTACAAGCATGCAATGCACAAATCTGCATCAACAAAGCAGATGACGTTCAAATCAAACATGCAGTTCAATATATCCAATCAATATAAACTTTTCATCAAATAATATAACATTTAGAAAGTAATGGATAGTAAGCTTTTAGTTCACACAAAGCATCCCAAATGAGATATTTCTAAAATAAGCACAATACAATGAAGTATTTATTGGATGAACTTTAGATTTGCTACTTCCCCTCAATTATACAGCCTAAGCACTAAAATTTTATGATCTTCTGAATATATTAATCATTTAATCTTCAAGATAAGTTTAGGACTATATGTGCAAAGTCTATAATTAATTCCCTAAAGCTCAATTTTGTATGATGGACAAAATATGCTATATTTTAAGATATTCATACAAAAGCATATGTATATAGTATTAAAAAATTATTTAACTAGTTAAGATCCTTTGTCCATTTAGGGGGTTTACTTAATTATGCAATAGTCAATACTATCATATAATAGCCAATCATAATGATATATATATGTTAAGTAAAATAGATTGGATGTTTCACAAAAGTTCTCATATTGGCTTGATTTTCCTAATGTTCTTAGTATAATAATAATGTATACTAAAATTAAAATTTTAAGCACAAAACACTATTTCAAGCATTTAAAACATTATTACCCTTTATAACCTAACAAGAATCTTATAAGTAAATTTTTTTTTTTTTTTTTAAGATAGCATGCAAATATAACCCATGATTCAATAATGAATTTAACACAAGATGTAAATCATAAATCATGGCATGAGACAAAGTAGAAGGAGGAAGATATACCTTTTCAATTAACTTGACTTTATTTGACAATTAATGCTCTTAGAAAATAGGAGACATATTCTCCTAATTTGCCACCAATGGGAAGGTATTCCTTAAACATATGATATCACAAATAAATGCTTCATTTTAGAATGCCACTTGTTGTTATGATTATTTTTACTAAAATTCAATTCATGAATGCTATGTTTAGATATTCTACTATGTATTCAAATAAGAGCATATATCATCAAAACGAATTATGTGACTAAGAAATACATCTCTTTTTCATAAGAGATGGATTTACCTATCATAGCATGCCTTTGAACTTCAATTCAAAACCTTAGTAACTTATATGAGAAAAACAAGGTATTTCCATTTAATAAGCTTGGAGCACATGCTATTTCATCCCATAAATGATAACCAATATTTTCAAAAGAAACCAATTGATAATATACATAACTAAAGCATCACATTGGTTTTATAGTTTCAACTCATCAATATTGGTATGATTATTCAAAAGTTCCTAGCATAGTAACTAAACAATTCAAAATGCATAAGTTAGAATTTTTATACTTTGAGCATAATTAGGGAAGTGTTTCTAACATTCAAATGGGTCATATTTATGGTTTAGAGCCTCAAAAAACTGTTGCCTGAAAATAGGGTGTGAGTGCTCCTTGTTTTCCTCGAGAACTAGCCGTTAGCAGTGCATTATATCCAGTTGCTTGAGGCCACTCGTCGACGAGTCCATGGACTGGTCGATGAGTCACACACATGCATCCATCGACAAGTCCCCTATATTCATCTACGAGTCTGTTCTGCAATCTTAGGGTGCTCTTGGTTTCTGTTCGTCGACTTATGCCCTGTGTTCGTCAACGAATCTCCTGAAGGAACCAGTCCATGAATGCCCTGTGTTCATCGACGAGCCACCTCTGAGCTTTCAGGTGCTCTCAGTATCTATTAGTCGACGAATGCCCTATGTTCGTTGACAAGTCCCCTATTCTCGTTGATGAGTCACCTGTTATCCATTTTGATGAACCTCCAAAAACACTAAGTCATGCTAAGGACAAGTGCCAATGAGATGTGTATATTCTAATGATATAACATGCTTGTCCAAGTGAGGTTTGGGTGCGTCTCGTTTGGAAAACCAAGTTAAAAAGACTCGTTTGATATTTTAAGCACTAAAAATAGTCCGGTATGCATGTGTGAACATAGTTTAGATGACCTTACTTGGCCATCATATTTTACTTTTCACCTAGGTAAAAATTCAGTCTACCTAAGACCTATTTCTTAATTCTAGGATCTAAGGAAACAATTCAAAGAATTCATGTCCTTTTGGTACCCACTCTTCCTTGGGTGCCAAGGGGTTTTTCTTCTTCACTACCCATTTCATTTTTCTTTCTTTGCCTCTAACTCCTCTAAATGGGCAAAAATATCTTATATGACCCTTTCTTTCACAATATAAACAAAAATTATTTTCGTTTGAGGGTCTTGACTTACTTGAATTATTTTTTCTTATTGAGACATAACCATGTGATTTACAAGAGGTTTTAAAATTCTTTGTGTAAAAATCATTTTTCTTCAACTCCCAATGGTTTTTTGGAGTTCTTTTCCTCTTGCAGCTTTACCATGATTTTCAACTATCTTTTTCAAGCAGGTGTTTTCTTTCAAAACATTTCCAATTTGATTTTTCAAATTTTCTACCTCAACTTGAAAAACTTCATGGTCTTTTTGAGCTTTTTTAATAAGCTTCTCATTTTCCCTTTTAATGAAAACATTTTCTTCTTTTAAGGTGGGACAAAGGCAAGGTCCTTTTCCTTTGTATTTTAACAATCTATCTTCAAAGCTTTTTATTTTTACTTCTAAAGTTTTATGCTCTTTATTTTTTCTTTTAAGGGATTCATTTTCTTCTTGTAAGGAGAATTCCTTTTGTTTTGACAAAGTAAGCTCTTTCTCAACATTTTTGTTCTTCCTTTTTACTAAAACTAATTCATTAAACAACTTGGTACAATTTTCTACTACTTCATCATAAGAAAGAGTATACTCATCATCATCATCCAAACTAGTTTCTTCTTTTTCATTGACCATGAAGCACAAGTGTGCTTCTTTTTCCTTATTTTCGTCATCGGTGGCTAATCCATCGATTTGATCCCAAGTAGCACCATTCATGGCATTATGATCCCCATTTAGAATATTTTCTTCATTTTGATTTAGGGGGCAATTTATCATATCATGCCTAGAGTTATTGCAAAAATGACATTCAATGCATGACTCTTCCTTTTCCTTTTGTTGCATTCTTTTGCTTAAGATTTTATTAAGTTTTCTTGTAAAAAATGCAATATCATCCTCACCTATTTTTTGGTAATTAGCATAAAGTGTATCTAAGGCAAGACCATTTTCTATGTTAGGGTTTTTCTAGATTTCTAAATTCTTCAATGGTTATTGATGACTTTTAGGTAAAGATTGGAGAATTTTTTTGAATATAATCGTTCAATGAATAAACTCTACCATGTGCCTTTAAATTGTTTATGAGGTGTGTGAACCGAGTGAGCATGGATAAAATTTCTTCATCTTCATTTAATTTAAACATTTCATATTCTCTAACTAGCATACATATTTTTTATTGTTCATTTTGTGATGTGTTTCCATAGATATTTTCAAGTACATCCCACATTTCTTTTGCAGTTTGACATTCGCAAATAAGACTATGTACATCATCATTTAAATCACAAAGAATAATATGTTTTGCTTTAAAATTTAGTTCAACTAACCTTTTTTCGCTTGGTGATTGTTCCAATAAAGCCTTTGGAATATCGTCATTTTTCATTGTGATTGAGAAGTCTCCTTTGGAGATGTTCCCCCACAAATCCAAGTCATATGCTTGAATGAACACAAACATTTGATTTTTCCATGCGTGGTAGTTTGAACCGTTGAACATCGGTGTTTGATAAATGGATCATCCATATGAAGAGGTGCTCGCCGAATACTCCATTTGATCTTTTACGCTTTGAATTTTACTCTGAAAATACAAGTGCCTCACTCTAATACCACTTGTTAGTTGTCCCAGCCCCAGGAGTATATAGTCTAGAGGGGGGTGAATAGACTCTTCGCGGAATGCATATTTCTCTACAAAATAAAAACTCTTGGTAAGATACAAGAAATTATATCACAATATAAGTAAATTTAAATCATGTACAAGATAAATAAAATGAAGAGAAGGGTATAGAAAATTAACACCAGTATTTTTACGTGGTTCGACACCAAACCTATGTCCACACCTTGGGACCAACCCAAGGATTCCACAATCCACTAAGAAACTCCTTCACCGGCGGAGAAGCCTTACAACTCGGGAACAAATCCCTACCACGCCCACAAAGAGCCTTCACTCGAGAATAAATCCCTACCTGCCCACAAAAATCCTCTTCGATTCACAAAGAACCTTTACAAGAAGATGATGGAAATACAATATGATGCTCCTTAAATGAGCAACTATTAAATACAAAGCAAACCTCTCACTATCTCTCAACTAATGAATCAAACACAATTAAAGAGTAAGAGAGAATGAGCATTTTGTGAATGAAGAACAACAATGCAAAGTGTTAGGTGCTTAGGTTTTGATATAAAAAGATGTTTGTCACTAAGAATGATCAAAAGCCTTCAAAACCATATTAATACAAGTCTAATAGCTTGTATTTATAGCCCAAGAGTCAAAGGAGCTATTAACTAGCTGTGGGGGGGGGGGGGGAGGGAATAAAATATATTTTATTTGGTAAACTAGCCATTTTCCACCTGTTAGCGTTATTTTTCCTGTTGGACTCACCCGCGAGTCTCTTGCTCTCATTGACTAGTCACACATTGCCACTGGTCGATAAATCCCCTGTGTTCATCGACGAGTGCCCTGAATTAGAAAAAGTCATTAACATGAAAGTTCTGAAATTTTGTCTTTGCTTTCCAGGGACACCACAATCGTACTTTTTGGACTTTTCTAGCAAAAGTTATGCCCCAAATAATGAAAAGTGTTCATGACTCAAGGTTGCACTACTGTAGTGACGATTGCTTTGTTTTTCCTTGTCAAAAAGCATTTTAATGACTCAAAAAATTATTGGACAAAAGTATATGAAATATATTTAGTTTAATGAAGATTAAAACTTGTCTAAATGAGTTTCCTTTTGAATATAAGATATCTTGATTAATAAAATGCGTTTGAAAACCCATTTTGATATCTTATATGCTTAGTATGTCCTTTCATAAATATACTTGACTTTCTTTGAACCTTTAGGACATAAAACTTGTTTTAATACAATCGGGACTAAGTATAAAAATGTTCTTAAAACTAGGATGTTAACAACTTGTCCCTTTGAAAACACATTTGAGTTTTAGGATTCATTGGACAAAATCTTATTTTAACTTAGAAAACTATGAATATTGAATTTGTGACTTTAGTGTAATCCTATATACTCATGTGTCTTAGTATGCATGTGTTAGCCTTACAAGACTTAAAATCTTATTATCTTATTTTGATGCTAACAAACAAGTGAAATTTAATGTAATTGTGTGAGTAATGATATTTCAGGATTCATATATGTGGAAGCAAAGTCAAAGTGCTCACAAGGATCAAATGAAGCTTAAATGAGTCAAGACATGAATTACTTGTTGAAGAACATGAGGACATGAATAAGTTGTTGAAAGCCAAGGCATATTAAAGTCAAAAGATTCAAAGAAAGGCAAAGTAAGAAAGCTTAAAGAATATGAAAGTTTGAAGAAAAGATGGATTCAATCAAAGGACAAAGCATGAAGACTCAAGAACTTCGAATGTTAATATTTTGGAAGTCTCATGTAAGTGCTTTAATGTTTAAAATATCATTTGAAATATTTTGAAGCTCTTAGGTTAACTTCTTAGACCTAGATACTTTTTAAAATACCTGAATAATATTTTTATAAGGTCAAAAATTATTTTAAAAAGGTTAAAATCATTGTTGGAATAAAGAGCACCAAAAAGAGTTTTGTCCCAAATGCTGTCAGTTTTTATACACGCCGCATTGAGGTGAATTTTTTTTCTCTATCAAGAACTCATTATTTTAAATAGTATAAACACCGAAAGTTGTAGGATTTTCTCTTAGCTTTCGTTTAAAATAAAAAAAAAAAAAAAACACCAAGATCACCTAATTTGGAGTTATATAGAAAAAGTTATAGTTAAACACACTGAAACGAGGTCACTGCTGTCAGACATTTAAAAAAAAAAATGTTCAACAACGGGCAAATTTTTTAAAATTCTAATGTTTTAAATTATAGCCGTTGTGAACCTTAAATATTCTTAATAAATAGGGAAATTCTTTAAGGAAACTTTTGCAAGTTTGAAAGAAAGCCTATAAATACATGGTTTTTTGCAAAACACATAAAGAGAACTAAGAATTGAAAAATCTGTTTTTAAGAAGCTGAAAGTATTCTTGTTCTTCCTAAGTTTCTCTTGCTCACTCATTGGAAAAAATTCTTTTGCTAAGAACTTTGAAGTGTTGATCCTTCTTCCTTTGAATTATCTACTTGCTAAATATTAATTTCCTTCTAAGAAGGATATACTGGTGAATTCTACACTTGAGCTTCATTCTATTTCCTATTGATATTTTTACATTTAAGTATATAGTGCTGAAATTGTAACTAACACTTGCTCTTTGAGGGAGTATACTTGTACGTAGATTTTATCCTTATGTTTCTTGTAGTTCATTGACGTTCCAAGGTGTTTTGGATCGTTGGCTTTTAAGCAAGGGGGATTTGCTTAGAGAGAGAGAGGCGAAGCTCTAGCCTATGTAAGGATGACCCGAACGAGGGAATATCTCGTTTTGGAAGAAGGCAGGCTCTAGCCTTAACCCAAGGAGTTGTTGTAATCGGTTTATTTTGTTTCCACCCGTCAACGGCGGAACAGGTTTTTTTTAGTGAATCCTTTGGTGGTGGTTTTTTTTGCCAAAGGCGAGGACGTAGGCTGGGTATAAGCCGAACCTCGTAAAAATCCTAAAAATCTCCGTCTCACTCTCTTTTTTTTTTTTTTCCCTTTTTTTTTTTTTCTCCCTTATTCTTTTCTTTTTATTTTTCCCCCAGTTCATATACAACACTGCGTGGATGATTTCCCCCCTCTCCTAGAGTTACTCTACTATGGCCCTCTATTGGCCCTCCCCGAATCAAGTAAACTTCCCCCCACCCCTCCTTCCCAAATTAATTTTGATTTGGGTTGCGGAACCGAAAGGGAATACGTTTTTGGTTACACCATATCTTGCGGAAACCATAGAAAAACGGGAGTACGTTACTTGGTTAACACCCCAAAGATAAATTTACCAAAGAGTTTATTTGAATTCTAAATATTTGGAAAGAGTGATTGGATTATTATACCAGGGCTTTACTTCAGTAAGCATAAATTATTAAATTCATAATCACAGGGCTTATATAAACATAAAAACTAACGTCTCAAGAACTTATATTCCAAATTGCTGAATACTTATATATCTTTGGTTTGGTTGTTTTTGTTGTTTAACTTGTACTTTGCAAATAAATTGATTGTTTGCTTTGAAGATTGTGTTTAATTGATTTGGATAAGAGAACTAAGTTCTTGATTGATTAAGGAATTAAAAAATAAGTCAAGAATTGGTTAAAATAAATAAAAGAAGTTTAAGGTATTTTAAAAGGAATTAAAAGAAACTTTTAGAATCCAATTCACCCCCCCTCTTGGGAAGCTATTCCTAATTTCAGCATGCATTTGCTTAACTCTTACTCAGAAATCATGCAAGAAACACACTCGCAAAAGTTGCAAAACTTACTACCTCACACAACCCTTATTACAAATAATTCTACAATTAAGCTTCCTTTGGTTGTGCTTAGGTCATTTCGAGTACGTGTCCATTTGATCTTTCCTTCTTGACGCCTATTCGGTCCGATCTTTGCCTTCGATCCAATAATTCATGTACGGGTACCTGCACTAAACATGATCTGCTAAGATAGGAAAATACTAGGAACAACATATAGGTTAATATCATCAAAACACATTAAACAATGATGGTGTAGCCACTAAGGCTAACATTCTCCCCCTTTTTGATGATGTCTAACATATTACTAATTTACTTAATCTTTGCATTTGTATTTATACTAATCATGGGTTGATATGCAAAGATAAGCTTACTTAGAACCACTAATGAGTTGTTATCATCAAAACAATGCAGTTAATCTCACATAGCCTTTAAGGCAAACACTTTTTTTCTTATGCCTTGAGTATTTATCAAGGCCTTTGAAGGGCTTAAAAGAGGATGTAGACTTTAACTTTCACCCCAGATGTGGTGGGTTGAAAATTACTCACCTAGTATTTGCAGACGATCTCATACTATTTTCTAGGGGTGATTATAGCTCAATTCAGAAACTGATGGATGCTCTGAATAGATTCTCGAATTCCTCAGGTCTGAAAGCTAATCCTATGAAGTCAAGTATGTATACTGCAGGCCTTAATGTGTTTGAGCTAGAAAGTGTCAAAGGTCTTACCGGCTTTCATTAAGGGTCCTTCCCATTTAGATACCTGGGTATTCCTTTGGTAGCCACGAGACTGAATGTGACCTAATATGCTCCACTTGTTTCTAGAATTAGTAATATTATTGAGTCTTGGCCAATCAAAATTCTTTTGTGTGCTGGAAAACTTGAACTGATCAACTCAATAGTGCAGGGAATGGAATGCTTCTGGCTCTTTATTTTCCCTATTCCAGTAGCTGTCATCAAGCAAGTGATTAGAATAGTGTTTCTATGGGGTAGCAGGGCTAAACCATTGGTTGCATGGAAAGAAATCTGTTCGCCCAAGATTGAAGGTGGTTTGGGGGTGTTTGATATGAAGACTTGGAATAGGGCTTTACTCACAAGAACTCTATGGAATATTCATAAAAAGAAGGACACACTATGGTCATAATGGATAAACCAAATCTACTTAGAAATGGCAGCATATGGGAGGCCACAACTAAACATGATGAATCCCCATTATTTAAGAAGATAGTGGAAATCAAGAATCTGTTTTTACAGCAATGCAGAAACAAGGACAATGTTGTACAACTCCTAAGTCAATGGGAGTTTGATGATCATCTGAATTGCTCAAAAGTCTATAATTTGGAGATGCGAAAGACAAAGAAGCAGGCAGGGGGATTTTACAGGGAAAAAATGCCTGAGATAAAAGGATAAAGGGTTTACAAACAGAAACCATGGCACAATGTAGTATGGAAAAGTGGATACACACCTAAGCACTCCTTCATTCTTTGGTTAGGTGCCAAGAATAAACTTTTGGCGAATTATAAGCTATCTGGTGCAGATAGAGATGAGTCGTGCGCTCTATGTAAATTAGAAAATGAGTCAGTGGACCATCTTTTCTTCAAATGCAAGATAGCTAATGAAGTGTGGAAAGCCGTGAAAAAATGGATGGGATGCACAAGATCCATGAATACACTCAAGACTACCCTCAAATGGATGAAAAAAGAGGCTACAGGGAAGAGTGTTCGATCAGTGGCCATGAAGGTTTGTCTAGCTACAACAGTGTATTGTCACTCTAGAAACAAGAGTAAATTCGAAAAAGTTGACTCACCAACTGAGGTTATTATCAAATCTATCCAGACACATGTATATAGAATTTTGTATGACAAATTCCCAGCTCTGGTATAGTTTGGGAATTAATGATTTCCCTCCCTCAGTCATACGATTGTACGCATCTTTAATGAGGATTCAATATGAGGGTTGATGCATAAACTTTTTGATAGGAAGGCCGTTTGGTCTATCCTTTTGATTGTATTGCTTTATTAGTTTGAGGGGATAGATGTTCCCTTTGGTTGTCTGGGTATGCCCAGCAAATGTTGTATATATTCAAATAGATTAATACATTTACCTGGTAACAAAAAAAAAAAAAGTGAAGGAAAAGTCCTTATTATGGTGGATGATCATATTTCAAAATGCCAGCACATCCGTCAATATTAGAGTATGTTAGTTGACCTAATTTAAAAAAAAAAAAAAAAATGTTAGCGATGATAATTTATTATTAAAATATTTTATTATAGAGTAATTCTTGTGAATTATATGATTATATTTATATCTATTTTTAATAAAAAAAAAATCAAATGAAATTTTTATGTAAACTCAGAAATAAAACTAAAATTGAAATGCCCTTAAATTTTGTTTTAAATTTTAAAAAATCAATTAAGAAAAATTTAGATTTTTTTTTTCCCATTGTTCAACTTTCTTATGCAATACAATTATTCTCAGTGTTAAAAAATGATTTTGAAAATATATTAAATGAGTAAAATAATTATAATTATTTTATTTTATGATAACTTTAATTTGTATTCTTTTGCATTTATTTTTATCTTATTCGTATTTATTAATTGTTATTTGACCCAATAATGAAACAAATGTGCTAAGTTTTTTTTAATTTATATTAAAATTTTAAAAATATTAGTCATATTAATTTCTACCTTAACTTTTTAGTTTCAATCCAACCAAACAACTCAAGTGGTAAGGATACACTTGTGACTTTAAAGACCCCAAAGTCACGGATTCAATTCCCCTTAAAGTATTATGTCAGTGAATTACCAAAGATGTGTCAATAGGCGAGCAGCTTTCGCTCCCAATATTATTATCACACCACAGTATCCAATATGGCGCAATAATAGCTTAAGTTCCCAAGTTATCAAAAAATAAATAAATAAAATTTAATTTCATTTTTTTTTTTTCATTCAAAATGGCCCCATTTCAGTGCTCATCATTTTGGTTTATTTCTGCAGCTGAGAGCGGAGTGTGCTCTTCTATATAAAAGTGAGTGCAAATATTTTCTAGGAAAAAATAACTAAATAAAAAAAAACAATCTCCTAAATTTTAAAGACAAGAATGGCGCATTTTACATGACATTCAAACTATGAAAAGAAAGAAAAATGTGAAGTTTACATTTTTCATATTTGGTTACAAAAAATGCGAAAGAAAATAAAATAGATAATAAAATAAGTAATAAAATAAAATCAATGAAAAAAAAAAAAAAAAACAACCATGCTTATTTAAATAAAAATAAAATTTAATTTTTTAATTTGCAAGTCGTTAGCTTGCATATTTCTTTGTACTCATAGTACAACAATTTTTCATTCTAAATTCAAAGAGGATCTCATAATTTTTCTTCATAACGTCATAAATTTCTTTATTTATATTATATGTTATGGCTTTATGGCGACGAACACCCCCCATTTTGCAATTGTGGCGATAAACACACCCCATTGCCGTTGGATGCAATGCCGATATGCCCGTTATGCCTCTTCCGCCCAAGGACAATGACTTGGCTGAAATAAAATTGCTTTCCTCCCTCTTGTTCAGCTTCTCCAAAGTTAACATAAATAGCAGCAGCAGCAATCCAAAGAAATGCCAGTACGCTGCATAAGCCTCAAGGCCAATCCACATGCAGGGCAGCACTGAACAGGGGTGAATGATAATTTCTTCAATCTTACAGTGACAGGATCATGGCGAACTTCCAGTCCTCAGAAATGAGCGAGTACTATTAGCTTCATTTACCAAAATATATCATGTAGGAGTAATTTCATTTTATTTTCTCTCAAGCCAATTGCACTACAGACAACGCAGACATAAACCAGGGAGAGGAATTTCATTTCGTTTTGTTCTCTCTCAAGCCTATATGCAAATTCACTAACAATGGATTTAGTTTACTACCGAGAAGGCTGTGTGGATAATAGGGCATGAGTACATCAATCAGCCATGCTGTTCAGAACGCAGGAAGAGTATGTGGTCATACTGTGATACTCTACAATTGGCCAAATACACATTCGCTGAATCATTTGGTCTCTTTTATGTATTTCTTTTAGTTTGTACTTTAACTAAGCCCCTGGCCATAATTTTATATATTTTTAAATTTGCATAAATTAGGGATTCACCACTAACGCCTTTCCACGTAACCCTGGCTGGACAAACAGAGCTCAGGCAGACGGCTCACACTGGGGGGGACCATGAAAAATTATATCCACCGTCAAATCGAAAGCTCATCTCATGCTTAGCCATCAAAATTGAGGTGCACATAGTAAGGCCTAGACAATGCAGACACAGTTGTTCTTTTTGATAATTTTTAGGTTTTTGAAAAACTCTAACATTGACTGTTTTGATTGGGCCCTCCTTATGATTGGTTGAAGCCCAATTTTGATTGATAGGTTCGGCATGATAAGAGCATAGTTCAACACACATGCACATCACTGCAGAGGATACCTCATTCTAGGCAAACACATCAGTTCGTTTCATTCTACACTTTCTTTTGGAATATATATATTTCAGTGTCATTCTACATTGTTATGAGCTGTCCAAAAACTGAATAGCAAAAGCAAGAGCTTGTTTAAAAAAGATAACAGGAGCAAAGCCTTAGGAGTTTCTACAAGTTAACCAAAATAACTTCATGAGAAGTTAAAAGCAGTGGACAACATGCAGTACTTACCCAATTACAGTGGAAAAGGTTTGCATGCTCTTCACCAATTCCTTCACCCAATATTCCAAGCGCCAATCAAACCTGCTCACTTGTCCATTTAAGCTTTGAAACATAACACAAGCATGAGGACCACCATCCATTTCACATCCATCTTGTTTTAAATAATTTTGGACGGACTAAGGCCAAACCATCTCCCAAGATTGAAGTAAAGTTCGATAGAGAGAGCCACCTAGCAAAGCCATTGATTAAGATCAGAAACCATGAATCTACAGCAAATCCAATTCCCAATTTGAGAAGATTCAGGCAGGTGTGGAAACAAACAAAACAGATCAGTGTGATATTGGGCAGCGATCTGATAAGCACGCGTGCACATGCACATTTACTGGTCGTACATGTCTATGTAAATACGAATATCAGTTTATGGGGAGAAAAAGTCATAGATCTTAACCACCTATTTGATTTTGCAAATCATAACTTCAATTTGACGGGGACACGACAAAGCACATGAGATGCTGGAACAATTTTTTTCCAACAGTTGCATTTAGATTTGAAAGGATGATTGAATGCCACATGACAAACTCAAATTCTAAACAATTTTTTTATTTTATTAAAAAAAATTAAAAAAAAAAAAGCAATCAATCACTAGAATTGAACAGTAAACAAACAAATAAACAAAAACAAAAGCCTATTCCTTTCTATTTTTCCCTTCCCCCCAAACCGTCATCTCTGCCCGAAAGCCTCTTTCTTCCCCTACATGTTTCAAAACTCAATTTTTTTCATCACTCACACTCAGTTTGACCCACCAAATTAAACAAAAAATAAATAACCATCATCATTTTTCATCACTTTATTCATTTGATTTAATCATTAATAAAACCATCATCATTCATCTTATTCATCATTTATTTTCCATTGCCATAATAAATGAGCGCACAGCTTAAGTTCATTTTGCTAAACTAAGTTGTGCTGTAATAAAAAAATTTAGTTCAAAATAATTGGCTCTAAAATTAGCCTCTAACTAAAAAAAAAAAAACTAAAACTTAAAACAAATTTCCCTCCCCTCACCCCACCCCCCAAAAAAATAAAAAATAAAAAATAACAACATACTGAACAGAAAACTTGCAATTCAGCTGGCCCCTGCTTAGTGCTTATTTACTATCTGAAGAAGGCAATCCTTGGCTCATCCTACCGCAGTTTCAAGCTCTCAATACTGTACTCCACTCAAACCCTTAACCAAATCAAAATGTGAATTTGAATAGTAAATTTGTGAATAGCTCCTGCATTCTGAATTCTATTTCACCTGTGTCATCTATTATTTGCTAATGGGTACTTCCTACATTTAAAAGCTGTTCAGAAATTATTTAAGCTACCACAAAGAACAAATATACAGCCGCTACCACAATGCATTGCTGGTTTTTTCAGTATAAAGTAGCAGTGTAGCACACTAAATTCTAAAAGAGAAAGCATGACAGGACGTATTTCTTTCCACACAAATGCTGTTTTCGTTGTTTATTTATTTCCAGGAAACTGGTGCATTGTGTTTTGGTGTACTTGGGGAATGGTATAAAATGTGGCTGAGAAAAAACCAAAAAAACCAAAAAAAAAAAGCGCTCCCTCCTCCCCTCTGCTACGGAAGCAAGTTCCCAGGGAAAGACCAATTTTTTTAACCTAGCATCTAGACGACTGATCTAAGTAGCGCTAGAATGCTTGGTCCTCCCCCTTTTTGAAAGTAAAGTGCTACCTAGAAGCCCTTTTCCTTCCTACCCAACTACTAGTAGAATGCCAGAGAGGCCAGAAAAGACAATGTCCTTTGCATAAATTTTTTTGCTTCGTGTCCTTACTAGTAAAGGGGTTCTTTGACCAGGAGGCATTCCGGTACAAAGGCCAACCATCTTGGCAGAACTGCCACATGAATTGAACATAATTTTGCAAAGAAATAGTCTGTTTCTCGATAGATCCTAAAATTCATTTCCAATCTACCTGACATGTAGCCAACCAGAATTGATTACAAGGTTTTAAACTGTGTTCCATGAACATTTCTTGTCTGAAAATCAAAGCGGTTCAAGTTGTTGATTGAAACCAGCAGTACATAATTCTACAGCAATTTAGCAGGAGATCGCACTTTAAAACAATATATTTTCTGAGGGTCCTCCCTTTGCAGAGCAAAGTAGAGAATGCTTTTTAGAATTAAAAAAGACAATCAGAAACCCTACCAACAATTTGGAACCTGGACAGCAGAGCTCCAATCATTCATCCTTGCAAATATATGCACCACATTGAAAAAAGAAGTGCAAGATTGGGGAAGGACTTTCTAAAGTTTCTATAGTCTATTCCAGTACAACCTCAGATCATTGCAAATGTCAATCAACATATTTTAAAAGGAAAAAAAAAAAAACAAAAAAAAAATCCAAATCCAAGAAATAGATCACTCTGACTGCAGCCCAAACAAGGGCATCTTTGAAATTGCAAGAGTTTCAATAAAAAGGTCAGTAATAGTCATTTGAGATGTGAAATCTCAAAAATGGCTCAGTCAAGGTACTTTCACAAAAACAATACATGTTATAGGCACGTACAACACAACAACAACAAATCAAGCCTTAAGCCCACTAGGTGTGGTCAGCTACATGAATCCTTTTCCGCCACTTTATGCAATCATGGGCAATTTCCTTTACAAATTCAGGACTATTAAATCCTTACTCACAATCTCATTCTAAGTTATATTAGGTCTACCTCTACCCCTTCTACTAACCCTCATGGTAACTTAGGTGGCATCGGCTACATGAATCCTTTTCCGCCACTTTATGCGATCATGGTTAATTTCCTTCTACAAATTCAGGACTATTAAATCCTTACTCACAATTTCATCAAAGTTATATTAAGTCTACCCTAACCCGCTCTACTACCCCTCACAGTAACTAACTCACTCATTCTCACTAATGCAATATGTGGCCTACATTGTAAGTGCCCAAACCATCCGAGTCGTCTCTCCCTTGTCTTCTCACTAATTGCGAATATGTTCATTCCTTAATTTATCTTTTAACGTTATGTCACTCATCCATCTTAACATTCTCATCTTGACAACTTTTACTTTTTAGATATGCTATTTTTTAGTCGCCCAAAATTCTGATCCATATAGCATAGCTAGTCTTATAGTAGTCCTATAAAATTTCTCTTTTAATTTTAATGGTATTCTATGATCACAGAAAAGAAAGAAAACCATAGCCACACTCGAAACAAAAACACTGTCTCCATTTTGTCCCAACCTACTTTCACTCCATGCATTCAATTCTTTTTTCAATTCTCCATCACTAGCCATAATAGATTTCCAAGTATCGCAATCTACTAGTGCCTATTGGATTTCTTCTTTCTTCATCATCCAAGTTTAAAACTTTTGTCTCCCAATAGTCTTTTCTATTATGACTAAAATTACATTTCATATATTCTGTCTTATTTCCACTCATCCTAAAGTCTTTAAATTCTAAAACTTCTTTCATAATTCTAACGTATATTCTACTCTACCTTTATTTTCATCAATCAAAACAATATCATCTACAAACAACATACACCATGGAAACCCATCGTAGATTACTTCTTTGGTCATGTTCCCCATAATTTCATCCATCATGAAAAGCAAAAAAGATAAAGACTCTCCCAGCAAATCCTTGATGTACAAACCCTATTGTAATTGGGAAATTCCCTATTCTCCTCCTTATTTGTAGTCCTAAACCGCTATTCATTACATTCCCATCAAGCCATATCCCCCTTTGCTAATTGTGCAATTAGGCCTTTGGACATGGAACAAAACAAACCGTTTTTGGCATTTCTGAGAATGAAGTGTTGTAAATTTGTTTGGTATCACATTTTTTAAAATTAAATAACTAATTAAAGTTTTTTTCTACAACTGAGCTAAAACATAAACTTCAAAAAATTATTCTCCCCATTCTAGTTCTTCCATTTTTCATTTTATAAAGGTGAAACAAACAAAAGATCACTCCCAAAAGTTCTACAACTTCCATATTTGGAAACACAAATGAATTTAAGCAACAACTATATGAAGCCCAAAAAAAGGGGCCTCTATTATTTATAAAAGTATGACTATAGTACACAAAGTACCGAAAATAATGGAACCCAATCAGTACAACTAAGAAGCCAACCAAGTAGTCACAGAAACAAGCAAGGGCTGTCCAGCCCTAAGCAGCCCAAAAAAGCCAGAGTGCGGTAGTTTTCCATTATCTTTGATATTTTCTTCTTTTCTAATTCCAAGAAACAATAAACAACAAATAACAGATATTTTCCCTAACTCTGGATCTGGGCGCCACTACCTACATCCAGGATTTGACAATGTAAAATTGAAATACCTTCAGCCACAAAAATCTAGAAAAAATAACAGAATGAGCTTTCACTTTATTCAGAGTCAAAACAATCACTAAACACTCCCTAAAACTATCCCCATATATTTTCTAGAAACATAACACCCAACATGGTATTAAAAAATAGTAAAAATGACCATCATAAGCAATATTACCTTACTCCCACGAGAGTATGGAATATTGAAATATTCAAATTTTCAATTTGGTTAATTGGTTTGGATTATTTTTTTTCTTCATAAACAAATAATTGTACTAAACAAAGAAAGAAGGATTACAATAAAGAAAACAAGAAACAGAAATCCTTCCATTACAAAAGGAAAGCAGATAAACAAAAAGAAAACAAATAAAAGACAAACCTAACAGCGTAGCGTCAACCAATCCCGCTGCATGTCTTCCAAAAACATGACAAAAGAATCCATTTGCCAACCCAAGGGACACAGTGAAAACCACTACGCTCCAAAGCATACTACTGGGAGTGGCAGCTCCTTTAAAGATTGTAGCATTTCTTCCCAACCAAATGCACCAAATAATACCCAGAACAATACACTGCACAAAAGTTTCCTCTCTTTTCTTTTACCTAAACCTCTAAACACAATAATACAGTCACAGCCAAATTTCACCAAGTATGACGAGTAATTTATTCCAAAGACACAAAGGGAAGGAACAATGTAAAAACAAGTGAGCAACTTTCCTCATTCATAAAACAGAGGACGAAAGGGCCTTGTTGGGGCTTTGCTTCTGAAGTAAATTATTAATATTAATTTTACTCAAGGATAGCAGTCCAAAAAAAAAGCCTTGACCATTGAAACAAAAGATTTGCACAAGAAATCCACAGAAGAGTCTAGACTCCAACACACTTATCACTACCAACTGGACACAAAAAGAACTGTAAAAGAAGCAAGCTCTTTAGTTTCCCTCTAATTGAGAGTCCTCCCAAATGAAAATCCCCAGAGTCTTGCAAAATGAGGAAGGCAGCAATAGGAGATTCATGTAGATTGGACAATCAAAAAAGACATGGGAAACCAATAACCAATGGCACATTCCCGACCCAATTATCCTCCCAAAAATGGATTCTCTCCCCATATTCAACTTTATAACAAGAAAGGAAGTCCTGTATATTCGGGACACAAATTTCCAAAGACTAACTCCTCCAATAGCATACCACCCATTTCATAAAAGTCCAAAACTATAAATTACTTGGCACAAAAGAAAGTTATTTCTAAAGAAAAATCCCATAAACACTTCACCACCAAGGAAATATTATTAGACACCCAATTGCCTAAACCCTGACTTCCCTCCTTTTTAGACCTACTCACTCACAATGTTCCAATATACTAAAGGATTTCTATCCCACTCGCCAACACCCAGCCACAAAAAATTCCTCATCAACTTCTCTAATCTGTGCCCTCTGGGCAACTCTCACCAGAGTTCTAAAAAGTAATCAAGGAAGCATGGATAAGCCCCAAAGTGAAAAGTGCTCCTTTCTACCCATGCAATTCTCTAAAACATTGGATCCCAAAAAGAATCAGAAGTAGGATAGCCCCCTAAAGAAACTCCTAAATAAGTAATGGACCAACTCAGAAAACTGCCACCTGCTACCTCCTAAGTAGGTACATCAACCAGTTTGGTTTGGATTTTAAGCACTGGTTTTTATTACTAATTTGGGAAGCAATTAGCATCTGTAAGCACATGTCTGTTTCTCATAAGTCATAACAATAAATCAATATGATAATTAAGTTATATCACAAAAGTTTCAGAGATAATAATAATAATAATAATAATAATAATAATAATAATAATAATAATAATAATAATAATGAAATATTATACAATAAATAAGACAGCACTAAGTTAATATCAACATCAATTCATTAAAAACACAAGCATAATCCCAAAAGGTTCAAAAGATACAATTGACACATGTTGAAAGCACTTCAATGCTACTGACACAAATACTTTATGACTAAGTAGCATCCTAATTCCATTATAATATGAACTATTAATTTCTTTCTTGTGGCATGAAATAACAAGAAATATTCAATATTCACACACACTACTCTATAAAAGATTCAGCCATTCACACAAAAAATGATTTTTTTTTTTTTTATAATTGCAAAAGAAGTATACTCATGGAGAAAGAATATAAAATAAGGAGAATGAGGACTTTTAAAAAAACAGAAAAAATAAAGTAGAAAATGCAAAACAGCAGACCAATCATGCTGAACATCTTCAAGCCAAAATCCCTAGAAACAACCAGCCGCAAAAGCCCATAAAGAAGCAAATACTGAATCTTATCCCAAACGAAAACCCAAGAAATCTGCTGATTAAAAATAAAAATTTCTTTTTCTCCATGTTGTTTTGATCAGAAAAGAGAAATTTTAATAAATGCAGCACCAAGGGGATGCCACCCAAGTATGACGGAAACAACAAGAGAGAAACAACACTTACTGAAAATTATCAAGAAAATCAAGGGTATGTAAGCCTGCAACACATGAAATCTTCTCAAATCAGATGCTAAGAGGCTGAAATATATGGAAAGCATGTCCCAAGCATTAGCAAGCCTGCAACTCATGCTCAGATGCCAACATTGTACACATTTCATGAGGAACATATCACACATGTTCTAAACATAAACAGCCAACACCAGATCTCAATTATGGGAAGATTGTAACTAGCTGACCCTTCTGTATCAGAACATTGATTCAGTGCATCTCATTGAGAATGTTGGCAGAATGCTGCTCTAATCATGAAGAAATTTGCTTTGATCATGGCAGAACCTCAATGCCTTAATGTTATGAACCTCAATATACATTTGATAGGCAAAATGAGTCCAAGCTTCTTCTTTTGGACTAAAATAAAACGAAGATAATACATAAATTTGCAAACTCTTAGACATTGTTATGTCACAAGACTCACAACACTATCATTATGTAATTATGTAGCTTATGTGCTGGAGCTCAACATGTTTCTTTTTAAAAATATTATATGTTGAAATGTTTAACAGTTTCCGTTTATAAGTGGATTGGCGGAGAAGTATCCCACAAGTCAGTCACGGGTGTTTGCCTCCTAGACCTGTTCATACAGTCAAGTCCTTTTGGAAGACAAAGGCTCTAGGCTGCAGGGGTGAAAGGGGGTGGGGTGCAAAAGTCCCTTAAGATCTGAAAATGTGTTTTGGGAAGGAGTTATAGATAAGGCAGAGCAGTGGGGACTTATAAAGTAGAAGAGAATCGAAGTTATAGGCTGGGCAGAAACCTTCAGATACTGAAACAAGACACTATAAGTGGAATAACGAGGTTTTGGGGAGAGTGAAATTTAGGAAAGTGAGATGATTGAAGAGGAAATACGAGGCATTTGGCTCACAAACCAAAGGCAGAATGAAATCGAGATTCAGTCCACAATTCCATTCCTACGCTTGGTTTCAAAAACAACACAAAATGTAATAAACTGAATCATGATTCCTACAAATGGAGGAATTGCTATGCCACCCAAATCAGTTCGAATGGCTATTCAATACATTGGTATTTTTCGTCAATATTCTATTTTCCAAAAATTCCCTTAAGAAATAATGTGTTCAATCCCATCCATGACTCTTTGTTCCTAAGTTCATTGTCCTAAGTTCACGGGTGTTTACAAAAATTACATATATTTTAAAAATAAATAAAAACTAGGAATAAAATTAAAAATATTAATGCCAAATATAATTTGTAAATTTTACTTGTTAACCATTCAAAAGATACTAGAATTCATTAAGTAAATCATTTCAAGTGACAACTGCAGCAGGACAGGGTTCAAAGGATTTTCAAGATATAAGATGCAACTCAATTATTTTGTGTAGGTTGAAGTTCAAAAGTTTTAGAAATCATCTCATATTACAACATTCCTTTCACATAAACATGTAAAAATTTATAGCCAAATCTAACTTGAAATTCGCACACTAACAGAGCAAATGGTGGGCAAAAGGCATGCTTTTTGTGCAATGCATAGCCTCCAGTGCACCCACATTGCCCCTTTTTGGAATTTGGTTGTTTAGGGCTGAGCGCCTCAAGAGCCATTTTTAGAATGCTCTATCGGCTCATCTGAAACCTTTTGAAGGCCTGATTGATCCCCCTTTTTTTAAAAAAAAGCATTGCATAGAAGTTTGTGCGATGCATAAACCTCAATGTGCAATGCATTGCCCCTTTTGGAATTTGGTGTTTAGGCTTGAGCCTCAAGCCATTTTAGACATGCTATTCTTGACTTTTGAGGCCTTGAGTGAACCTTTTAAAGCATTGCACAGAAGAATTAATCATATTACCAGAAGTCTTATTGATGGAGAAGAGTATTGAGAGGAAGCAGCTATTAGAAGTCAGATTGCCAATTTTTAAAAAAGTTGTACACTGTATCCTATTAGAAGCCAGGATTGGAGGGCCTTCTGTTAGATATACTGGAGGAAGGTGAAAAAGTGCGAAATAACATTTTTTTCCAGAAGAAGGAATAGTAAGTGCTATTTGATCAAAAGAAAAAAGCTTCTGACTCAGATGGCTTATGTAGGCTTTTTTAGTTCTGCGAGGTGGTCAGGAATAAATTACGTGAGCACCTAATTTTTCAGGGCATGCAGCATTTGTGCATAGCCAAAGTGCAATGTTCACATCTTTGATTCCTAAATCCTAATAATGGAGGATCTGAAGATATAAGGGATTATATAACCTATTATTATCAGCTTGTCTGGGAATTAATGTAAAAAATCCCCTAGCTAAGTTTTGGCTACAAGATTAGTTAGGGTGGTTGTTAAGCAGGTACTTCAACTCATCAGTGTGCCTCTAAGGGAGGCACAGAGGGAGACATATTTTAGATGCAGCTTTTCTAGCTTGACTCCAGACTCAGAAGTGGAAAGGTCAGGCTGATTTGTAAAAGTGGACATAGAGAAGGCATATAACCATGTCAGCTGGCAACTTTTACCACAATATGATTTGGAAGTAAATGAAGGCAGTCAAGTTTTCACTGCTTGTCAATTGGAACCAACAAAGGGTTTTTTGAGTCGTTGCTCGGTATAAGGGGAGTCATGCCTGCATCCATGCCTGTGAGTCAAAAAGTTGGTGTAGCTCAGTGGTAAGTGCCTCCACCTAATTCTTGGTGCTCCCCCAAGATCTTGAGTTCAACACATCCCATCCCTAGCATTTGCCTTCTTGTAACAAACAAAAATAATGGCAATATTATGGAACTCACATAGATGCTTCCTAGACCTCCTAAACTCTAGCTCTTCTGAATCTCCCCACTTCACAACAGCAGATCCCACTTCATTCAGTTGTGCCTTAGATATAGAGTTTTATCCCTTATATTTGTTATGCTCAATGTGTTTCAAGTTATTAAATCCCTTCAAACCATCTTCCATGTTCTGATTCTGATTCACCGTGGGCAAATAAACAGAATTTGGTGCCACAAGTTGGCACTATGGCTTATGAATTTTTCATGGCAATCTGTTATAGGCCAAACATGTCCATGTGGGATTAACTTTTCTCTTTACAGGTTTACACCCCTAATATTGCTTTCCCAGATGTTTTTAACATTGACACCACTGGACCCCTGGGTTTTCTTTAGTGTTTTAATAAAAAAACACAACCTACAAACATTAAATCAATTATGGTTTTTTGCACTAAGGTGAGCACAATATACAATAATTAACAATTACCTTATTTTTTGCATGTCCATAAAATGTTCTACACTACACTCATTTATTTGTCAGTCAGCCAAGGCCAACCAGAAGAGAGTTATCTTTTGAAATCGACTATTATAATACCAGCACTTGCTCTCACATGCCAGTGAATACTGCACAGGCAGCACAGCTTAAGTATGATGACACTAGCTATTAAAACAAAAACATTTCAAGTCTGAAAGTTATGGACAGCAGAATCATAACCTCAAGCATTTGTTCCCAGTTAACAGACAAAAATCAGTAAGTATGCCAACCATATCACAGACTGCAAAATATAGAAAAAATTACCAATTCCGTACTTGATTGCTTCTTTGTAAATATGGAATCATTTTCATTGCATTGACCATCTCGTCTTTCACCGCCAAAGCTGAAAAAATTGAATAACATATACAAACTCTCAGAAACTACATTAGATCAGTTTCAAATTTGCAGAACAAAAATGTATATACTACCCAGCATATACTTGTAGCTGGATGATGTGCATATGCACCTATATACATCATGGTTTTAAATCATGGTAGCGGGTAGCGTAACATAACAGTAACGGGTGTGATGGGAAGCGAGAGTAATGGACTTTACATAATAGGAAGCGGGTGTAATGGCTCTGAATTTTTTTCAAGCACGCACAACCTTGTGTATATTAGCATACTTGCATGTTTTAAGTTTTTAACCCTTCTTAGAAAGAGTTTTAGTGTATTTTTGGAGCTCTATTTTCAACCAGTTTTTATTTGGGTAAGGCAAGTTTACCATTTTGTTTTAACCACCTTTGCATAAAAAAAATTCAACCGTGGTTGTTGTGTGGGTGTGTTTATACTTCTCATTTTCTTATGTGTGATAAATTCTATTTTGTGCTAATTTTTTTAATAAAACAAAATACATTTTACACTGCATTAAACTCTAGTTAAGACCACATAATACAACGAATAATACAAAATCTAAAATAATTAACTAGAAAGAAAGAAGGTTGAAGTTGTAAAAATATAGAACATAATATCAAAATGTTACTAATATTATCAAAAATAAAATATTTGCCTTTACAAGTTTAGTATTTTTCTAAAATTGTTAATTAATTAATGCATCTCTTGTGAGTATTTAAAAAAATAGTAAATTTTGTATCATTGTCATCCTTATTATAATCTTTTCCCCCTCTTGCCACATACTATATTGAGAATGATTTATGAAAAGGGAGAAAAGTGAGAAGAAAAAGTAAAAAATAAAAATAAATTTTTTGGCCTAATAGTCTTGTAGCGGTTATGTAATGGCAGTAGCGGCTTTTACGTAATGGTCGTGGTCCGTAACGGCCGCTATGACCGTGATTTATCTTCCTACTAATTTTGCGGTATGTAACGGTATCAGTAACAAAAAAAACTGTTACATAAAGGTCGCGGCCGTTATTTAAAACCATGATATACATACAAAGAAATTTAAATGAAACATACTTTGCATATGCACACACAAAAAAGCATTCCACAATTATATGAACCAGGATAACCATAATTCATGTAGAGCTCTTGCCAACCATGGCATCACCAAGTTATAAGAACTAGGATGAACAAGGATGTTGAGCTCATGCCACACAAGCACAAACACATGCAGCTGCAAAAAAGGAAGTAGAACTCAAGCATGCATATCCATATGTACATGCACCCAGGTGCACAAAGAGAGAAAGATTGGGAGGTGGGGGGTGGGGAACTGTTGGAACAGTATCATACAATAAATTCAGAATAATTTTCCTTTTTAGACCTCTCAATCATCACATCCTTCAAACTCCAGAACTCCATCGAGGTAATATAAAATAGAAATTAAACAATAGAGATTATGTCTTTACCCTGATGTTTCCCAACCATAGACAATTGGTTCCTCAAATCTGCAAATAAATAAAGAAGGAAACAGGCTCTTGTTAAGTAGTGCTGTTACATTAATAAACTCATCCCCTTTTGTGAGTCCACGTCTGTTCATCTCCTGGACAACATGGATTGCAAAGCATCCAGTTGATCATCATAAAAAGGGGGTACTCTTTTTCGAGCCAACATCATGATTGCCTTAGCCTTTCCCCCATGCCGGCCCTCCTTCCTTTCCTTAAGAGAAGTCTTCAGTTAGTTTTTAACAAGATTGATCCTACATTTGGAAACCAATTCCTTTTCATACTATCTTTACACATTGTGTATGCAAAACCAAACTCTCCTCCCTTACAGAAATAATGAATCATAGTCTGGTAAATTTTAAGATTGGGCTTATAACCCCTTCCACAGAAAGCAGAGTAAACCCTTTGGGCCATTTCAAGATAACCAGCCAGGCAAAAGCCTTTAATCACCAAATTATATGTAACCTCATCCGGTCTTATTCCAAGATGGTGCATTATGCCCATCAAACTATTAGCTTGCCACGCTCGTCCATTAGTAACCAAGAACTGAATCCTAACATTAAAGGTTGCAAGATTCGGTAAACAACCCTTCAGCAACATAAGATTCCACAATCCATTTCCAATCTCGCAACGGTTTTTCTTATAAAATGCTGATATGAGTGTTGTATACGTAATTACATCAGGTTCTACTCCCAGTGTCTCCATCTCTACCATGACCAAATAAGCCTTATCCAATATACCCATTCCGCAAAAAGCCTTGATTACAATATTAACAGAAAATATATCCAATTCAACCCCATACTTCCATGGAACCTCTCTAAGAAATGCTTCTATCGCTCCCAGATCACGGGCTTGTGCTAAAACTGTTAGTGCAGCATTAAATGACTTAACAGTCCGACGGCACCCAAATAAATGCATATCATAAAAAGTATCAAGGGCATGCTTAGTCATCCCAGACTTCCCATATAACATGATAATACGAACAATAAAACCTTCACGCCGACCCTGGGGAAGAGACTTCTGGTGCTCAAGTAAGTGCTCAATGTAATCAAACCGATGAGCCCCTGCCAGCCGAGAGACTGTATCCTCAAATGCAAAGCGGTTCTCAATGACAAGCCGATTGTGGGCATTAGCCTTGAACAGATTAAATAGCTTCTCAGGGTCCCTTTCAGCCTTGAGCTTAATAAGAGCAGGTTCCTCTAAAGGCTTAGATTTTGTAACTCGGCCTGGTACACCATTAGGAGCAGCACTAGTACTACTTGTACAAGAGGTAGGATTAGTATTATCAGAAGAAGCAAATGAGGCGACAGCAATTTCAGCGGCGGCGCAAAATCTGCGAGTTGGACGCAGAGAAAGCATGTTCTGATAGTTCTCTCAAATTCTAGCATACCCTTCTCTTAAAATCAAGATTTCAACTACTAGAGTGAAAAAAATCTCAACGACCCATGTAACGAACAGAACAAATCAGAACCATAAACATGAAAAACAATCAATGACATCCGTATCGCAGCGACACCAAACACAAAATGAATGAATGAATGAAGGAATGACGGTTTTCTGATAAAGCATATGGACGCGAATAGGTTCCCCTTTTTGAAGCCTCCCTTTTGAAGAGAGGAGAGTGAACGAAATGGATTTTACTGAAGTGAAAGAGCGATCCCAGCGAGGGGCTCAATGTGATTTGGTGTCCGTGAATCCTTCCTGGAAATTGGGGGTTCAGACTTCAGAGTCATAGGAGTATAGGACCCAAGGAGGCGAGGCGGGAGCTGTAACGGAGGCTGATGTGCCACGGCAGTAGGTTTTGGCTTGCAGCCGCAGTTGAAGAGTTTCAAATGGGCTTTCCAATGGAAATGGATGACTTGGGCTCCGAGGCTTATGAACAGAATATTTGATAGGCCCGCTTAAACCCTCAAGTGCAGAGGATAGACATGCTGTATCCTCCTTAAACCCTCGTGCAGAATACTCATCAAGAGCTTTTTATGGGATAATATTATATGTAAGTTGAAAGTGAATGATTTTTTCCAGTCATATTTACTTTGTGTTTACAAACATGAATTTTGTGTTTTGTATTTAAATTTGTATAAATTTAAATAAAATATAATATTAAATTATATTATATTTTATTTAAATTTTCAAAAATTCAACTTCAAAACCTCAAATATATATTTTCAAACATGATCTTATTTTAGATTTTTTTTACAGTATTTAAGTGTCATCTAGCATTATGATTTTTGAAAATTTTCATTCTTGAGGTATAAGATTCTAAATATAGGATTCTCACATTTGATTTTAAAATATGTCATTTATAGATCCTTAGATTGTATTTTATAGGCATAATCTATTTACAAATTTAAAAAATAATAGTAGCAATACTTATGGTAATTTTTAGGTTATTTTTCCTAATGTTTTTCAAATATTCTTGAAACTTATAATAAAAAGTAAAAATAATTATCATTACAATTTGCAGAGTCAAATAAATTGTGAGGGTGAAAGTTGGTTCATTTAAAATTTGATTTAAAAGTAAAAGAATTAGATGTATATCATTTTATAGGCATAATTTTATATATATATATATATACACATATGTACATGTACACACCCTCTCCAATTAGGCTTAGTTTGGCCTCCCTATAGTTGTTTAAAAGAATTTTTAAAAATAAGTTGATGAAAAGGAGTTTATTGATATTATTTTAAAAATATTTGATTCTCTTATGAAAAAGAAGTTATTAGAAAGAAAAAGTTGGCTTAAAAGAGTGGTAGAAAATTTGTAAGATGTCTAAAAATATTTAAAATGATTATAAAAGATATGTGCTTTTAGGAAATATAATTCATGTTTAGATAGTTTTGTAATATTTGAAAAAATTAAGGACAACAATGAAATATAATATTTTGCTAGAACAAAAAAAAACTATTAACTTTTAAGGGTTTCAAATCTATAACTTTAAAAAAAAAATTCCAAAAAGCTAAAGATTAGCTTTTAAAAATTGAAAAAGTTGAGTATCAAACATGAAAAACCCGACTTTTACTTTTAAAAATGAGAACTTGGGATAAAAAAGGGAGAATAAACTCACCCTAACCAAGTGGACATGAGTTCAATTTTTATTTTTTCCCCTTTTAAGTATAGACATGGCAATAGGATCAATCTAGTTAGTCCACCAAGTCCATTGCTTGACCCTGATTTACAAAATTTTTGACTTTATAGTATAACTCAAACAAACGAAATCCATATTTTGTCTAATTGTACTAGTCAATACGGTTCATGCTTGAAAACTATGTGTTTAACTTAAAGGTATTGCGAGTCAAGCAAGCCTCACATTATAATGCCCCAAAAATAATTATTATAAGAGGATGTAGTGATTTTTAAAAAATAATAATAATAAATTAATTAATTAATTAATTAAAAATAATAAATTAAATTAAATTAATTATTTAATTAAAGTAATTAAATAAATGATATGAAAACAAATTTTGGATTAAGTGATGTGTGTGCATATATATATATATATATAATCTTCCTTAGGAAATATGCAGAGAACCTCTCTCTCTCTCTCTCTCTCTCTCTCTCTCTCTCCTCATTTTCTTAGTCAATATTCGGCCAATCGAAAAACTAAAGATACCGTTGAGTTTCTAGTTCCACCACCGACATTTCTACCAGAGTGGATTTGTCGTGGGAGCAGCATAGGCACCACTCATAGGGAAAGGTAAATCCTCACTTTGTACTCAATTTCTCCTTAGATCTTCAACTAGATCGACGATCGAACACCACCATGGGGTCCTAGTCTCGTTCGTCGTCATTTTGACCGAAGTAAAATTTCAATTTGGGTATCTTAGGTACCACTCCAAAGCGAGAGTGAGATTTGGGGAATTAAGTAAATTGGTTATAATTGAAAGTTTAAATATTTATTGAGAATTTATGTGCTTAGGAAATGTTAAATAGTATTTTATTTAGGATTTATTTGATTAAATTAGGGTTATTGAATTCAGGGTTCGGGCCAGTGCCGCAGGTATAATTTTGGGATCCCTGCACGCGTAGTTTAGGAAACCAGGTAAGGGTGTTATTTGGGTATTTTTGGATTGATTATTAATTTATTAAAGGTATGAGCTTAGATATGAATGTATTTATGAGATTAAATTGAGAAATTGAAATTTTGTACAATTTAGGGTTGGTATATATACGACAAGCAGGCTAGGTTTTTAGTGGATGTTCCCAGGATTCCAAGTAAGATAATGAATAGTTTATAATTCGAGAAATGTAAGTATGAGATTATTCTGGGAATTCAGTTATTTGACAAGAATATATATATCTCTGTGTGTGTGTGTGTGTGTGTGTGTGTGTGTGTGTGATATTTTCAGGGAAATGGAATTATGAATATCATGGACGTGAGTTAGAATTGGTAGACAAGTTCAGTTAGCCAAGGTAAGGGAAATATGTTATGCTAGTAAATTCAGAAATATTATCAATAAATTATAGTATTTTTTTTATTAAGGTACAGGGTATAAATTATACATTTTTACAAATTCTAGAACATGGGTTTTATTAATTGTGTGGCCTGAGTAGATATTTGTTTAGTACAGAGTTTATATAGTTTTTCTAAATACTATGATTTACAGTATTTTCGGCACAGAAATATGTTTTATCAGATTTTACAGAAGTATAAATTACAGTATATATACAGACGAATATATTTTACAAACAGATATATTTTACAGACAGATATATTGTACAAACAGATATTCTATAGCATTTACAGAATTGCATGATTTCCAAATCCATAACACTCAGACATTACAAATTATTCATTTAGATATTACAGATTATTCAGTCAAATATTATAGTTATTTCAGTTAGATATTTCAGCATTTTAGATTAGATTTATAGTGTTGTGGTTATTTTGAAATCATAACGAAACAACAAGATAATTATATATATTAGTATTATACAGTATCAGATCCCTGATTATTTATTTCAGACAGATTCAGTCAGTAGAGCACAGCACTGTTGCTATTTTCAGATCAAAGTGTAACCACATATCTCAAATAGTGTGTGGATTTCGTCAACCGTGCCTATGGAGGGATTGCAGGCTCCCCGGACATCTGGGTTGAGGAGGCCGATTTGACGAGGTAGATACCAGTACCGTGCCTTTGGAGGGATTGCAATATGGTCGGACTGAGAATTAATAGAGTATTCAGGTGACTTATCCTAGTAGGCCAATCAGAGTTAAGTCCAGCCTACGGGCCGCACAATCCTATCATAAGGAGTTAAATCAGGACATATAAATTTTTAGGGATTTTTCTTAGTTTTATATATATATATATATATATATATATAGATTTATAGAAGAATAGCAAATATATTATATTCTTATCAGATGGATAAATAGAAAACTCAGATAATACAATTGTATTTTTAAGTCATGTAGGTGTGAGTTGTACAATATTTACATGATATCTCAGTTCAGTTATTTATCAGTAAATTATTTATGTAGACTCAGTTGCCACACACTCAATTTCTTCTTACTGAGCATTGTCTCATCCCAATAAATTAACACTTTTCAAGTGATCCAACTAGACGAGCGGATCAGGCTCACAGTTAGAGAGGTTGTCTACACTACCCTGTCTGAAGGGTAAGTGTTATCAGGGGATTGCATTTTTTAGTAGTATTCAGGAGTGTTGGTTAGAAGGTGCAGGGATGATGTATAATTATGTATGTATGTTTTGGGTTAATACTAGATTCTGGTATTGTAATTATGAATATATGACTTTAAGCTTTCTACTGCATAGGTGATTTCAGGGTTATCAAAGTAAAATGATTATCAGTATATTTTAGATACTATTTATAAAAAATTTTATATATTATTTGGGAAAAAAAAGGGTATAAAATTTCAAGTCATTATATTTTGGTATCAGAGTCTAAGTTGTTAGGTTCTACAGACTTTAGTAAACAGCGGAATACAATACCAGAATATAGAGATGGATTATGAGAAGAATAGGAAATGGGTAGATTGAGATATGAGTCAGCTGTTGTTAGAGGATTAGATGAGAATTTAGGATTCTATTTTGTGGCCTAGAGACAGGAGTACCAGGGTTGTTTCTGTGTTTTTCCTAAGGTGACGATTTCAGGAAAACCATGGATACTATTGTTGGGTCTTGTTTATGAGTGGTAGGACTGAATTCTAAATTGGTATTGAGGATGATAAAATGAATGGTCATAGAAGATTATTTTTGGATCCTAGTGTGTTAAGTGTATTAGTGGTATTATGTAGTGTCACCCAGCAGGTGATGGCAGAAATGGCTAGGTGTTTAGAAGAACAGAGATTCGTACCAGTGGTCATGTCATGGAACCGATTCAAGGAGATGTTCTTTGATCATTATTTTCCTCCCACTATTAAAGAAGCTAAGATATCAGAGTTTCTGAATCTAAGACAGAGGCAACTGATAGTGCAACAATATGCAGCAATGTTTATCGAGCTGTCACGTTTTGCTCCTTATGTCATTCCAGATGAGCTTAAGAAGGCAAGGATGTTTGAGAGGGGTTTAAGACATGACATCCATAGAAAGGTAGCAGTCTTAAAGGTGTAGGATTTCTCCAAATTAGTGGATAGGGCTACAGTGGCAGAGAAGAGCAGTCAGAGAGATGTGGAGACGCTGAGTTAGAGGAAGAGACCCACGCCTTCGAGATTCCAAGCAGGCTCCAGCCAAGGCCTTTGGAAGGGAGACGGATATGGTAGAGCCCAGAGACAAAAGACTAGGAGACAGGAGATTCGGGGCGAGCAGGCATTTCCAGTTTGTCTTACATGTGGAAAGAGACACCGGGGAGAATGCCGAGCAGGGAGGAATGTCTGCTACCGATGTGGTAGACCGGATCATGTAGCATGGGACTGTCATATGCAGTATAGTACTACTACTGCTTCCAGACCCTTTGGATGGAATATCCAGGCACCCAAGGGTGGCGACCAATAGAGGAACAGCTCCAGCGAGAGTCGATGCGTTGACACCGGGAGATGTTGAGGCTGCAAGTGACGTCATGACAGGAATGATTATTGATTTATCATATAAAATTGTTGTTTTATTTGACTCATGTGCCACCCATTCGTTTGTGTTGTTGGGATATATAAAGATGACTGAAGTTGAGACACAGTTACTAGATACTGATTTGTTAGTAGTCACGCCAACTGGATCAGTAGTGAGACGTGGAAGGGTACTTAAAAACTATCTAGTGGGCATTCAGGAAAGAATATTACCAGTTGATCTTATAGTGTTAGACATGCAAGGATTCAATATAATATTGGGTATGGACTAGTTGACAGCTAACTACACTAGTATAGACTGTTATCAGAAAAAGGTAATGTTCAAACCTCCAAGAGGACATGGGTATAGATTTTTGGGGTCATGGGTGCGCACCCCACCATGATGGTTAACCGCCATTCAGGCGAGGAGATTGTTGTTAGAGGGTTGCCATGGATATTTGACTTATGTGAAGGAAGTATCGGAAGGGAAATTGAGGACATTCCGGTAGTGAGGGATTTTCCTGATATATTCCCTGAGGGTTTGTCAGGGCTACCTACTGATTGTGAAGTAAAGTTTATTATTGATTTGGTTTCGGGATCAACACTAATTTCGAAGGCGTCATATAGAATGAAATTGGTAGAACTAAAAAAGTTGAAGGAACGGTCGTAGAAACTGTTGGATAAGGAGTTTATTCGACCAGTGTATCACCCTGGGAAGCATCGGTATTGTTTGGAGAAAGAAAGATGGGTCGATGAGAGTGTGCATTGGCTACATATTTTCATATTTTCATAAGTTAACCAAAATAGTGGGGACAGTATAATCTTAAAATTAAGATGCTCATATGAATGTAAGATACTAAGTGAGCAACAATTAGACTCCTATGTTTTGTGGAAATTCTTTATTCCTTGAGAAGTGGGGTCAACACCATAACCTGAAAACCAACCATGGGAACAAGATACTAAGTGGGCAACAATTAGACTCCTATGTTTTGTGGAAATTCTTTATTCCTTGAGAAATGGGTCAACACCATAACCTGAAACCAACCATGGGAACAAGATGCCATGGGCATCACGTTGTCAAGTCTTCTGAAAGATCCTGTGAATCAAATAACACCTAACAGAATCATCTTTATCAACTTACCTAAAAGAAAAATCATAATGATACTCAGAAATTAACAATTTTCTATCTAGAAGGAAAACCATGTATGCTAGGACCTGGAGTTTTATTTTTTATTTTGCTCTATCCATGCGAATCCTACTTGGCAATAGGACACCAATTTAACTGCTTAGGCATCGGCTCGGTAGGGATTTAACTTGTATACAGCTTCATGTGAAATCTTCTATGGTTATCTACAGTTGATTATGGCTTTTGAAGCCATTTTCAGAATCTAATCTTTCTACCATTAGCAACTCTCTAGTACAAATAAATGTCACCCTTTCCTTCCTGATGCATTTTACACAAGATTTATGCTGCCAGACAATGTCCGATCACTGATCATAACTGACTAAACAACTTCCTTAGTATTGTATTTTGTACTAGAAACCAAGGTACGTATTTACTACATATTTTTTCAATCACTGGAGCAAGGTAATGGTTGACTTGAAGTCAGTATACCAGGATTTAAACTTGTCATAATTGCAATCCCTATTTTTTATTGAGGATATTTTTCAACTATATTATATCTTCAACATTTGCCAACATATACTATAAATGGAATCTTAAAACTATTGGACGAAAGGAAAAAAAAATTCTAGGAACCAATTTGGTAGGAAAATGATTCCTTACCCTGATTTAAAAGTGTAAGCATATGCATTAGTTTGGTATTGAAAGGAATTAGATGATTAGAATTCCAAGGAATGCTTGGGAGTTCATATAATTTTTACTTAAACAAATCACAAGTTATGATGAGAGTGTGAAGTGTCTTTTATACAATTGATCTAACGGGTAAATGATTACATATCCTAGTCTGAGATGTCCCAGCAAGTATGGTTCTTGATGAGTATGAGTCATTATTGCAAGTTCTCTATTTAAAAATGAGACTAACCATTGGTGGTTATCGATTGATCATTCACCTAGTTGTTTGTTTTAAAAGAAAATAGCATTCAAAAATCCAAATGGAGTGAAAGTTTTCTTTCCAACTAACGAGCTCTCATATTTGACATCTTGAGTTCTTTTGAAAGGATAGAATTTGGGACCAGCACTGGCAGCTATGGAAGTTCAGCATCTGATCCTAATGGATCTGGAAAGACTCAATGTAGAGTTGGTGGAGAGTGATCCCCAGACATTTATTACCAACTTAGTGGTGCAACCTACATTATATGAAAGAATTAAAACTACTCAGAAAGAGGACACAGAATTAGCAAAGGTAATAGTCATAGTACAAGGTGGTCAAGAAGAGGAGTTCAGTATTTCAGAAGACGAAACTCTGAGGTTTCGCACCAGATTGTGTGTGCCTGCAAATGATGATATTAGAAGAACGATTTTAGAAGAGGCTCACAAATCTCTATACACGGTTCATCTAGGCAGTACTAAAATGTATAAAGATCTGCGAGAATATTTCTAGTGGAGTGGTATGAAGAGGGAGATTGCCAAATTTGTGCAGCAATGCTTGACGTGCCAGCAAGTTAAGGCTGAGCACCAGAGGCCAGCAAAACAGTTGCAGCCACTTTACATCCCTGAGTGGAAATGGGACCATATATCCATGGATTTTGTTATTGGGCTCCCGCCAGAGCCACATGATTAGAATGCCATTTGGATAGTTGTTGATCGGCTGATGAAAACAACTTACTTTCTACCTATTAAAGTTAGCTACCTTATGAACAAATTGGCAGAGATCTACATTTAAGAGATTGTTCGACCCCATGGAGTGCCAGCATCTATAGTCTCGAACCGAGACCCACACTTTACATCACGGTTTTGGAAGAGCTTGTAGGAGGCTTTGGGGTCTCAATTAGCATTCAGCACCGCTTTCATCCTTAGAAAAATGGTCAGACAGAGAGGACAATCTAAGTACTTGAGCATATGTTGCGAGTGTGTGTATTGGATTTCGGGGGGTAGCTGGACCCAGTATTTGCCACTAGTTGAATTTGCATACAATAACAGCTATCAGACTAGCATTGGCATGACACCTTACGAGGCGCTTTATGGGGCCAGAAACATTGCAACAGACATATGATAAAGTCTGGCTTATTCGAGATAGAATCATTACAGCTTAGAGTTGACAGAAAAGCTACACAGATACTTGCCACTGGGAATTAGAATTTAAAGTGGGTGACCATGTGTTTTTGAAAATAGCACCATTAAAGGGAGTAATGAGGTTTGGGAGGAAGGGTAAGTTGAGCCCTAAGTTTATTGGCCCATTCGAGATATTTGAAAAGGTTGGGTCAGTTGCCTAACGACTAGCTTTACCATCAGTTTTGTTCAAAATACATGACGTATTTCATATTTCTATGTTAAGGAAATACATCTCAGATCCTTCCCATGTCATCAGTTATGCAGAATTAGAATTCAGTGATGCTCTACCTTATAAGGAAACTCTAGTACAGATCCTAAATAGGAAGGAACATGAATTACGTAGTAAGAAAATTCAGTTAGTAAAAATCCTGTGGAGAAATCATGCCATGGAAGAAGCATCATGGGAGCTTGAGGAAGAAATTAGATAGAAATACCCACACCTATTTAGTGGGGTACAATAGTGATCTGTAAAGTTCAAATAATGACAGTTTTATTTTGTTTAGTATAAAGTGACGAATGTGTAATTGTAATTTAGAATATAGGATAGGTAGTGTTTTTAGTTTTGGGAGAATTTTATTTTATGAGTATATTTGTAATCTCCTAAAACTGCTTATGTAACCACGGTATTCCTCCGCTATAAGTGAAGGTTAGTAATAAAATAAGTAGCCTATTTTATGCTAAGAATGGTATTCAATATAGATAGTAAATTTTAAGGATGAAATTTTTATAAGGAGGGAAGAATGTAGAGACCTGAAGAATTATAGTAATTAAATAATAAAATAAAGGAGAGAAAAGGAAATTTTAAAAGGGGGGTTCAGTAGGGTCTCGTCGACGAGTGTAGAAGTACTCGTCGACGAGCAAGGCTCATCGACGGTGACGTGTGTCTCGTTGATGAGAACTTACCAAGAGGCCTATTCTAGGGTCTAAAACTCGTCGACGAGGAGATGGTGCTCGTCAATGAACCTCCTTCATGGACTCATTGACAAGGTGATGTAACTCATTGACAAGGCCACATGGACAAGCTTTCTATATAAGGCCAAAAACTTATTCTCTACAAGGAAAAATCAGATTTTTTCCTCACTTTCTCTCTCCAGATCGATTCCTTTACCTTCTCTCAACTATTCCGGTCCCGTTCTTTGCCAGTTTGATGATCCGAAGCCACCACGTTACTCCTGGAAGGATTCTCTACAAATTTGCTGGAGTAATTTGTTGGTTAGGCAAACTTAGTAACCATCCCAAAATCAAGGTAAGTAGATTATTTGGGTATTGTTAGTATTACCAAGTTTATTTGAGCCTAGATTTTGTATTATATAAGAATATACTAGAGTTTTGTGAAGTAAAATCGGGGTATTATTTTTTCAAGAATAGGGTGTTTTGGGGACCCCAGTGGGTGATATTTCAGGAACCCAGGTAAAATGTTACATAAACTATAGTCTAGAAATTATGCATATATGGATTTGGGGAGAATATGTATGTGATCATTATCTAGGTGAATTCAGTTGTTTGATTGGGAAATTATACGTGTGTTATCTCAGGATGTTGAAATTATGAACGCCGCATGCGTGAGATTGTAAATAGCATTTAGTGCTCAGATAGTCAAGTAAGGGAAATATGCTATGCTAAAAATTTTTAGTATGATTATCAGTAAAAATTATACGTTTTACCAAGTTATTATTTAGATCATAAAATATTAGTATAACAAAAAATACAAACTTCAGAGCATGTGAATCTAATTATTTAATTGTGTGGCTTGAGCTCGTATCAGATTAGTATAGTATTTATACAGTTTACAAATATCATGTTTTATAATATATTAGCAGAAAATATCATGGAATATACATGTTCTATAGAATGATGGATTTTCAAAATACATATAGATAGAAATTTTATATAATATTTAGAAAATGATTTATAGTATTTCCAAGATACCATGATTTCAGAACCATAGCACCTAGATACTCAGATATCCAGACATATATTTAGATATATAGATATTGAATACTCAGTCCATTATTCAGAGTAGACTGTACTACTAGGCTGGCAATACACACTGGAGGATCACTCTCTACCAACTCTATGCCGAGTCTCTCCAGATCCATTATGATCAGATACTGGATCTCCATAGTCGCCCACACTGGTTCCCAAATTTTCCTGCTTAACGCATTAGCTACCATGTTTGCTTTCCCTAGGTGATAACTGATGGTACAATCAAAATTCTTAATTAGCTCCAACCACCTTCTCTGCCTCATATTCAGTTCCTTCTACATGAAGAAATACTTTAAGCTCTTGTGGTCGGAGAAAATCTCACACTGCTCGCCGTACAGGTAATGCCTCCAAATTTTCAATGAGTGTACCACTGCAGCCAATTCAAGATCATGTGTAGGGTAGTTCTTTTCATATTCTTTCAACTGCCTGGACGCATATGCTACTACCATGTCATGCTGCATCAATACACAACCAAGTCCCTTCAAGGACGCATCACTGTAAATGACATACCCCTCACCCCCTGATGGGATAACCAATACTGGTGCTATGACTAATCTTTGCTTCAGTTCTTAAAAACTCTACTCACAACTGTCGTCCCACTCAAATTTGACATTCTTCCTCATTAGTCATGTCAAAGGTCCTGACAAAGTTGGGAATCTCTAAATGAAATGGCTGTAATAGCTAGCTAGCCCCAAGAAACTCTTGATCTCCTGGACATTTCTTGGTCTAACCCAATTCACTACCGCCTCAATCTTACTAGGATCCACAGAAATACGGTCTCCAGATACAACATGCCCCAAGAACATGACCTTCTCAAGCCAGAATTCACATTTACTGAACTTGGCGTATAACTTCTTTTTCTGAAGTGTCTGCAAAACCTGCCTCAAGTGCGGCTTATGCTACTCATAGCTCCTCGAATAGACTAGTACATCATCTATAAAAACAACAACAAACTAGTCTAGGTATTTGTTGAAGACTCTGTTCATCAAGTCTATAAATACTGCAGGAGCATTCGTCAAACCAAACAACATAACAAGAAACTCGAAATGCTCGTACCTGGTCCTAAAGGCCGTCTTCAAGACGTCTTCTGCTTTCACTTTTACCTAATGGTAGCTGGATTTGAGGTCAATCTTCAAATACACCCGTGTAACCTGGAGTTGGTCAAACAAATCGTCGATACGGGGTAGAGGATACTTGTTCTTGATTGTCACTTTATTAATCTCCCTATAGTCTATACACATCCTCTCAGTCCCATCTTTTTTCTTCACAAATAAAACTGGAGCTCCCCACGGAGATACACTGGGTCGTATAAAGCCCTTATCAAGCAGATCTTGCAACTGATTCTTCAATTCTGCCAATTCTGCTGGTGCCATCCGGTAAAATACTTTAGAAATCGGCGTTGCACCAAAAGGTAGATCAATAGGGAAATCTACCTCACAATCGAGTGGCAAGCCTGGTAACTCGTCTGGGAAAACATCTGTAAACTCCTTTACTACAGGTGTGCTACCAAGTTTCAATTCATTCTTTGACATCTCCTTCACAACAACCACAAACCCCTAACAACCACTCAGCAGTAGTTTTCTGGCCTGAAAAGCTGAAACTAGCTGAGGCAGGGATTGCACTTGTGACCCTACGAACTTGAATTATGCTTCCCCCGGAGATCTGAATATCATTTCTCGTACCCGGCAATCTATGCTGGCAAAATCAGCTGCTAGTCAATCCATGCCAAATATAACATCAAACCCGCGCATGTCTAGCACTATCAGATCAGCAGACAAAGTCTTTCCTTGAATATCAACTGAACAACCTCGGAGCATCCTACTACACCTCACTACTGACCTAGTTGGTGTAGCTACCAACAATTCAACATCTAATGGTTGTGTTTCAGCCCCACATAATTTAACACACCCCGAAGATACAAACGAGTGCGTAGCTCCTAAATCAAACAATGCAATAACTTTAAAAGAAAGCATAATAACCATACCTGTCACCACGTCACCTGCCATCTCAGCCTCACCCGGCGTCAAAGTAAACCCCCTAGCTGGAGCCGTATTCCTCTGCTAGCCCCCACGTGGCACCTGATAACCTCCCCGATATGGTCTGGGAGCTGGAACTGCATCTGGTCGAGTAGGGCAGTCTCGCACCATATGCCCCGATCTACCACAGCAATAGCACACATCCCCTCCTGCTCGACACTCTCCTCAGTGCCTTCTACCACAAGTCTGGTAGATTGGAGGACCCTGCACTGCTTGAACCTCACGTCCTCCAGTCTCATGTCTCCGCCCTCTGCCATGATTTCCTCTCCTCCACTGACTCGGTCTATGACCCTACTAGTAGCTCATAGATGCAGATCTTTTCCTTTGTCCCTGCTCCTCTACATCAAGACGCTCACCAATCTTTGCCAAGGCTGCCCTATCGACTAACTCAACAAAGTCCTGGATCCGCAGTACCACCACTTGCTTGAATATACTCCGCCTCAAGCCTCTCTTAAACTGCTTCGCCTTCTTCACTTCATTAGGAACAATGTATAGGGCGAAACGAGCGAGCTTGATGAAACGCGTCTCATACTGCTAAACTGATAACTATCCCTACTTTAAATGTAGGAACTCTTCCACTTTAGCCTCCTTGATAGTAGCTGGAAAATATCTACCGAAGAACAACTCCTTAAACCGGTCCAATGTCATGGCTATAGGAGTCACCCTTTGCTGCTCCAGTAGTCTCACCGCAGTCCACCACCTCTCGGTCTCTCCTGTTAGTCTATAGGTGGCAAAGAGGACCCTCAATTCCTCGGTACACTGCAACACAGCCAAAACTTTCTCGGCCTCTTGCATCCAGTTCTTAACGGCTGCAGGATTGACTCCACCTGAGAATGCCGGAGGATTCATCTTCGTAAATTTCTCTATGGTGCACTCATGGCCTACAGATGGACCACCTTGCTCCCTCAAGCTCCTAGCCATCTCAGCCATAAACTGTTGAGCCACGCTACGTAATACCATGTCAGAGTCGGTCCCAGCTGCACCCGAAGGCCCTACTCCATCACTGCCACTCGCATAGGCACTACTGCCTCATGGATCCATCTTGAAAACAACAAACGCAACTCAGAAATCCTATCCTCATAATTTACCCACCTATCCTCACCACTTATCTCAACATTTCTAACTTATTTATAATCTCCAGTCCTACATTCTAGGAACACAACCCTACAATAGCTTACTATGGTTTTCCTAAAAACGTCACCCCAAGAAAAACATAGAAACTACCATAGAAGTCCTGCCTCTAGACTGTAGAACAAAACCTCAAATCATTTCCTAAACTCTAGTATTGTTTCCGCTGCATTCTAAAGTTTACAGAACCTAGCAACCTAAACTCTGATACCAAATTGTGACAACCTGCTTAATTTCCACATTTTTTTTTCCATATTACAAAATCACAAAACCCAACTCAACAAATCATAATCCACTTGGACCCATTGGTACCAAGGATACATCAGAACACATAACGGAAGCCTAAACAGTAGGAAATATACAATCACAATATTATAAATACAAAAACATCCATCACATTACCATAAATACCAGAGTCACTATATCCATTGTATTTCAATATATACATCCCAAAAACAAGATCTAGGGACATTTCCAATAAAATACAACTGTCCCTACCAAAACTTACCCTTCAAAGAGGGCAGACAAACAATATTAAATCAGCGAGGCTTTTTCCGCTCTCCTATCTGGGACTCCTAAAAAGTTTATAAAATTTTAGGGTGAGACACCTCTCAGTAAGGGAAATAAACTAATATCAGTGTGTGACAACATGAGTATTCCGTGTTATACATATACCATATAGAACATATGCAGTAAACTGTTATGTCAAATCTAGGAAAACATTTATATATCATCAAAACATGGTAGAACATACTGCATTTTCATAAACATATTTCATCTCATATAATAATAATAATAATAATAATAATAATAATAATAATAATAATGCAAAAACATTCCTGGTAAGTTAGCTGGTTGTTGTCATGTATTACCCCTACATGACTGGGTTGTGTGGCCGAAGGTGGGACCTGACAATGGTTGGCCGCCCATTGCCAAGTCAAAAGTAGAGTCATAAGTCTGATGGGTCTGCTAGACTTGGTCTGTACACTAGGGGCGCTCACACACTTATTAAAAACCACATCGACCATTCAATCTCACACCACTCCGTGTAGCGGAGTTAACACAGATATCATGATCATGATGACCATGGACACATAGCAACGGTATCGTGCAAGTGTTAGCCTAGACCAAGTAAACTAGGTTATGATATCATATAACATATACTGAAACTGTGATACATGGATATTTCATATCATTAATTATCAAATCAATCATATCATTTTGCATATATACGTATATCATGAAAATCATCGGCCTCGTACGCCGATATTTCACATTTTACTATAGCTCGGCCCATACGCCAGCAAATCATATCCATAGCACAACCTGTACGTTGGAAAATCATTTCCATAGCTCAGCTCGTACATCGGCAACATATTCATAGCTCAGCCCGTACGCTGGCAAATCATATACATAGCACAGCCCATACACCGATAAATCATATCCATAACACGACCCGTACGTTGACAAATCACATACAAAGCTCGGTCCGTACGCTGACAAATATATCAAAATCTCGGCCCGTACACCAGTTTTTCATTATAAAAAATTCGTATCATTAACACATTCCCAGAAAAGACAGTATTTCATAACAATTTCTACTTATGCCACATTAAACAGGGTTTTCATATATTTAACATACCATCATTTTCAGTAGTATTTTCCCAAATATAAATCATATATATATATATATAAATATATTTATTTTCCTAAAATCAAATGCTGTAATAATATACATACATTTTCATAAAAGAACTAGCTTAGTTTATCCCCTTACCTAATTCTTGAAAAGCCCCCTAAGAAAATCTGTCCTGCACCCGTAGGGTTCCCTACTCAACACCCTGAAAACAACATTCCCCAGAACTAAAGTTCAATATTTCTATGCGTACTACTCTTTCTACAACTGTCAAGAATTCAAATATTGAGTAGAAAGTCTTACCTTGGATTTGGGATGGTTTCCCAACTCAGCCTCATCGACGATCCGCTTCGGCAGACTTGCAGAGAATTTCCCCCAGAGCGTCGTGGTGGCTTCAAATCCTCGAACCGGCAGAAATCCAACCCGAAATCGAAAAGAGAAGGGGGAAGAATTGAAGGATGAGAGAGAGAGGATTTCTACACAGGAAAATGGACTAAAAATCACGTTTAACCCTATTTATACTGCAGGATTCGTCGACGAGCCACGTCACCTCATCGACGAGTCTTGTAGAAAGTTCGTCGACAAACTTCAACCCTCGTCGACGAATTTCAGGTTTCCACAAATCCTCTCTCGGTAACTTCTTGTCGACAAATCCTGTCCTCATCGACAAGCTCCTCTTATACCCTCATCGACGAGGTGCTGAAAATTCCTCGGGATTATCCCATCCAAAATGTAATGTCGTGTTCGTCGACGAAGTTGACTGCCTCCTTCTGTTCTTGTTTCCAATTCTCTTTCTTTATATTATTTTAATACCTTTATTCTTCGGGTCGTTACAAATTTTCTCAATTATTATATATATATATCCAGATTTACAGAAATGTAGACATTCTTATGAATAATAGAAGTATTATGAACAGAATATTCAGAAAAACAATTTAAGTTAAGCAACATAGGTATAAGTTATACTGTGTATTAATTATACGAGTTTTCTCAGACTTAGTTATTTATGGTACACCTAAACCAGATTTTATAATTATGTAAACTCATTTGTCACACACTAGCAATAGCATATCTTGTCTTACTAAGCGTTGACTCATCCTAGTGATTTAACATTTTTCAAGTGATCCAACTAAGCGAGCAGATCTGGCTCGCAGATAGAGGGGACTACAGTACTGCCTTGTCTATAGGGTGAGTGTTTTTGGGAAGTCATTTTTTAGTAGTCCCTAGGTTCAGGTGATGGTATTTTGGGGATGGCTATGTATGTATATTCAGGAAAATTTTGACACTTTGGTATTGTATATATTGACTTGGTTATATGTATTTTGCTTTTCGCTGTTTAGATAGTTTTTAAGTTCTAGATTCCACTGTCCCTATCTGGTCTGTGATAATGGTTTGGTTGATATTAGAAGGTGTTAGAGCAGTGAAATTTTACAGTTTGTATAAGTAAAAAAAATGGCATTAAAAATTAGGTCGTTACCATTCAAAGTCAAAACATATTGATGTTAGATATAATTGGATTCGAGATGTGTTGGATAAGAAATTGTTAAAACTTGACAAAATTCACACCGATGACAATGGTTCAAATATGATGATAAAAGCATTGTCTAGAGACAAGCATGTGAAGTGTAGAGTTTTGGCTGGATTGGTGGAGTCGTCCCCATAACTCGGGAGGGGGAGATTCGTTGGGTTTCCCTCCTTGTGGGGTCCAATGCCTTGAAAGGGCTCCTTTCGTTAATGTTTTGTTGGAGCATGCTATATTGGAAACCCAATATCAGAAGCCATGTGCAGCAGCCTATTATGGAACTCCAAATAAAGGAGCCATGCGCAGTAGCAGTTGAGTGTCTCTTTATTTTTCATTCTTTTTTTTTCTATAACAGCTTCTCCATTCGGTATTTCTACTTACAACAGCAAGCTGCTGCTATTTCTTCTTCATGTGACTCTGACTATATATTATTAACAACATATTGGGATATTCTGGTTGTACTCTAGTTGGTTCTTTTTTGGAAACTTTGTTCACAACATTGGTGAGGCCTTTTCATCTTACTGCATTTTGTTATATACCTTTGTGTATTTGTAAGGCTTATGCCTTTTGTATCCACTTTGTACAACATTTTGGTTATAGTGGATTTGGACTGCTGTGTCCTGTGGACGTACCTCAACATTTGAGAGAACCACATTAAATTTTTTGCGTCTCATTTTATTTTATTATTTGCATTACACCATTGATTTACTTGTGGGAATTAGTTCATATATTATATTTTTCCCAACATTGTTGTATGTCTGTTTGTGGTCTCCTCCTCTCGTGTCTTTCATTGTGCCACTGCATTTGCCTCTTCCTCCACTCTCCTAGGCCTCTTGGATAGAATTAGGATTGCAAACGAATCAAATTACTCATGAGTAGCTCAAGACTTTAGTTCGACAAAAGTTCATTCGGGCTTGTTCATTATCTATATGATCTTGAATCTTTTCAATGCATATTGAAAGAACCTAAACTCTAAAGCAAGACATTGTAAAAGCGAAATACTTATTTCCTAGTTACGAAGGCTTCCATAACATCAATGTAATATAATCCAATCTTCTTGAGCAAGTTGTAAGACAAATCTTCCACAATCTCTATTACCATCTCATACCCTCATTATCCACATGTGAAAAAATAACTCCACCAATATTATCAAATAATTTAAGACAAACTATTGGGGGGGGGGGGGAACGCTTTTATAGAATAATATAGGAAAAAAGGACATATGAAAAACAATCGATTTTGATACATATACTTTTAACTAGTACAATTAAAGACATTTATTCATTGATTTCCTGCAATTGTGTTTGTCATACTAATAATTAAAAATCTTTATGGGATGGCCTCAACAAGGACTTTCAAGCACATGATCTACGACTACTGTGTTGATGATGTGATCCTCGTCCTCGACATCATCCATACATACTATTATTGGTCCTCCAGTTTTGCAAAATGGCGCACTAATTCTTTCAGTGCATATCACCTTTGATAATCTTAGAACCTGATATGCCAACAAGTCAAATCGCTCATTGAACTAGTAGTTTTATTTTAAATAAAAATGAGAGTTTCAATATTTATATATTTTGTTAAAGGATATTTTGGTCTTTTAAATGATTAACCTATTTATAAGTGCTCTAATTCCAAACATGGGACATGGTAACAATTATAACCAGTCTCAATCCAATCCAATTCAATATATTTCAGTCCTTTAACTCTTACCACTAAACCAAATGCACTCTAAACCTACAAAAACTTTAAAATAGAATTTTTTTTAGTTGAAATCAAGGAAGGAATGCCAAATATGAGAAAGGGAGAGGGAATGACCGCCCTTGTGAGGGCCAGACTCAAGGAAGTCTATTCCTTGAGATTAGAATCAGATTACTATTTTTCCATAGATTTTAAACTTGAGCCACATTGAACCTGTCTGTTAATTAATATATTAATCCTATGTTTGGTGCATTAAAATCAAATTGATTAAGAATGAAAAAGAATGAAAAATTATATGACGATTGTAAAATTGCAAGAATGATGATATTTTATTCTATTTTATTTTTGTCTATCCAAGTTAATTATAATTATTAATTACCTTGTATTTGCACCATTGTAGGAGGATTGCCCAAAATCTCAATCCCTTTTTGTAAAAATTCGTTAACAAAGATCTTAATGATAATAATATTTTCCTAGGTTGTTTAAGCATGTATCATTCATCATTAATGAAGTTTTTTTTTTTTCTTCTACACTAATTGAGACCTTCACATGGCATTCTCTTATTAGAGGATGAGAGCTCGCACACCTTTGCATTTTCCATGTCAAATAAAATAGCCTTAAGTACACTATAGATATAACAATTTATGTCAAAAGAAATAAAATTTTCATATTTTATGAAGATCTTTCAATTGCATGTAACGTAATTTTGGTATGCAAAAACAAAATGAAATTAGTTATCACAATTTTTTTTTTTTTTTTTACATATTTATCTTATAAATTTATATTCTGTTGTAGGATAATATTGGTGATAACCTGCGACGTCGCTCTCCGACTTCCGATGACCTGAAAAGGATGGAAACACGGCAGGTTTGGAGGGCCCAGGGTGTACTCCGGGGAATCACTCCAATGCTTAAGTAAAGGAACACTTCAAAGGGGTTGAATGTAATAGTGAAGTGGGTTAAGAGCGAGTTACCTTAACTTGTTTGCATCACCCTTCTTTATAGTGGCTAGGTTTGACCATTGGGGTGATCCGTCATTATGACGCGGGATCGAGGATAACTCTGGAGGTTTAAAGCGATAGCGTGGATCACTTTAGGCGTTTAAAGCGCCAGTGTGGATCTCTCCCTTCATTATTGGAATAGAGCTAATTACTCTTGTCAGAGAATTTGACTTGGGTAGTGATTGCTGGGTTTTGACTTCCTTTCATAAGTTGATATATTTGAGGCATATCAGTTGTCCCCCCCTTAGTTTTGAAGTTTTTGAACCATGTTCCCAAAGTTCGAAAGTTGTTCCTATTGGGTTTTTGTTTAGCCTAATTGTGTTTGATCTGGGTGATGACCCGATCTAAGGTAATAATGTGTGGTTTCTTAATGAAAGATTTCTTACTTGGGCTTAGTCCATGAGAGTTGCGGCTTGGGCCGAAATTATTTTTTTGACACCCTCTTCAGCTACTTCTTTATCTACATCTTGTCGAGCTAGATTTGGGGCATGCTCGGCTTACCCGAGCCGATCTTGTGGCACTCCTGGCTTTGCCGAGCTGAACTCGAGGGGGCATCAGCTAGTCTGAGCTGAGGTGGAGGCAAACACAGCTTCACCGAGCTAATTTTTTTAGCCGAATTTTCATTGAGTATTTGTGCCGTGCTGCTCTCGTCGAGCTGTTCTCGTCGAACTGTTTATGCCGAATTGTTTTCACTTAGCTATTTTTGCCGAGCTGTCCTTTGTGGGCAACTTCTATCGAGCCACTCTTCAAGGAAATTCTAGCCGAGCTATTTTTTCTGAACTGCTCTTCGCGGGCAACTTCTGCGGAGCTGCTCTTCAAGGCCCTTCTTACCGAGCTGTTTTTGTCAAGCTGCTTTTCGTGGGCAACTTCTGTCGAGCTACTCTTCAAGGCACTTATTGTCGAACTACTTTTTTCGAGCTGCTCTTCGTAGGTAACTTCTGCTGAGCTACTCTTCAAGGCACTTCTTGCTGAGCTATTTTTGTCGAGCTGCTCTTCGTGGGTAACTTCTACCGAGATGCTCTTCAAGGCACTTCTTGCTGAGCTATTCTTGTCGAGCTGCTCTTCGTGGGCATCTTCTGTCAAGCTGCTCTTCAAGGCACTTCTTGTTGAGCTTTTTTTGCCAAGCTGCTCTTCGTGGGCATCTTCTGCTGAGTTGCTTTTCAAGGCACTTCTTGCCGAGCTGTTTTTGTCGAGCTGTCCTTCGTGGGCAACTTTTGTCTCTTCAAGGCACTTCTTACCAAGTTATTTTTGCCGAGTTGCTCTTTGTGGGAAACTTCTGCCGAGCTGCTCTTCAAGGCACTTCTTAACGAGCTGTTTTTGCCGAGCTGCTCTTCGTGGGCATCTTCTGCCGAGCTGCTCTTCAAGGCACTTCTTGCCGAGCTGTTTTTGCCGAGTTGCTCTTCGTGGGCAACTTCTATTGAGCTATTCATCATGAAATTTCTTGCCGAGTTGTTCATTGTATCATTTCTCTCCGAGCTGCTCTTCACGATATTTTTTATCGAGCTACTCTTTGTGGGCAACTTTTGCCGAGGTGCTTTTCAAGGCAATTTTCGCTAAGTAGCTCTTCGTGGGCATTTTATGTTGAGCTGCCCTTCGAGGAAAATCTTGCCGAGCTATTTCTGCTGAGTTGCTCGTCGTTGGGTCTTTTTTATTTAGTGAGTCGTGTTCACTTGTTTGCGGTCATATGGCCTCACGAGCTGTGCTCGTCAGTTGTGTCTTCTTTACCTAATGAGTTGTGTTCATTTGTTAAGCATTCTTCTGGCCTCACGGGTTTTGTTCATTAGTTGGGTTGATTTTTCCTAATGAGCTATACTAATTTATTGGACAGTCTTTTGACCTCACGAACTTTACTCATCAGTTGGGCCGATCTCACCTAATGAGCTATGCTCATTTGTTGGGCCATTTCAGGGCCTCGTGAGTGTTGCTTGTTAGTTGGGCAGATTCTTCTTTGCCTAATGAGTTGTGCTCATTTTTTGGGCAGTTTTCTGACCTCACAAGCATTGCTCATCATTTGGACTGATTCTTCTTTGCCTAATGAGTTGTGCTCATTTTTGGGCAGTCTTCTAGCCTCACGAACATTACTTGTCAGTTGGGTCAATTCTTCCTTGCCTAATGAATTGTGCTCATTTTTTGGGCTGAAATCGAATAGCATGAGAGAGAATGCAGGATAGGTATGTATGTAAAATTTGATAATTTAATAAAGGCATACAAAATGTTTGAGTACATAACTGACAGAGATGCAATTTTATGGAACAATTTTTTGTTGGGCATGCTAGATTAGGTCAAAACCCCCTAGGGCATTGGTATGCAAGACATCTAAGGGAGTGTAGGACTGGAACTTACTTGTATGCCCTAACCCCCTAAGGCTACTATGCAACTTGTTACTCTCTTACCTTTTCCCTATTTTAGAGGTCACCCCCATATCCTTCGAACTCTTTCTCTTCAGATAAGTTCGTTCTCTTTTTGTATCCATTACCTCTTCCAAATTAATATACTTTTACGCTCTTGCCATTAGCTCCCCCATGTCAGCTTGGGGTCTCTTTCCTAGAGAAGACAGGAAGTTTCCTAGCTGAAGGGTCGTGGTCAGGGTTGCCAACGCCACTCCAATGTCCAAGTTGAGGATCTCCATGGTCGCGGTGATGAAGTGGTGCATGAACTTTTTTAGTGTCTCCCTTTCTCCCTGAACCATGCTCATCAGATGAGCCGATGTTTTGACGATTCTCTGACTACTGAGGAAATGGCTGGTGAAACGCTACTCCATCTCTAGGAAAGAACCGATTGATCTATGTTGTAGGGTTCGATACCAATCTCTAGCACTACCTTTAAGGGTTGTAGAAAATGCCCGACACATGATGACATCAAGTGCGCCCTGCAATTGCATCAACACCTTGAAGGTGTCCAAATGATCGACCAGGTCAGACAAACCCCCGTACCTTTCAAAGGTTGACATTTTGAATTTGCTGGGCAGCAGGACCTCCATTCTTTTGTGGTGGTTCTGAGGATCTTAGAGAGGCTTCCCCGTAGAAGGGGTTGGTCCGACTTTCTTTCATCATATTCTCAATTTGGTCTACTTTTTAATCCTTTCCTCCAACTCGATCGATCTTTGCTCGTTAACTCTTATGTTATTCGCGACTTCCACCTTCTTAATGAGGTTAGTTTTTTCCTCACTCTCCTTTAGTTCCTCTGCTTTCTTAGGTGGGTTAGGGCTAACCTGTTGTTGGTGGGGGACATGCTCTTCCTGACTCTTTTGCTGCAAGAGTAGGTTGAACATATTATCCATCTTCTTTTGGAAGACAAGAAATTCCTCCCTGGTGACTTCTGAATGTTCTGCAGGTGTGAAGTGGATGGATTGAGGTGATTCTTTTCTAGCAGTAAGGCCAGAGTTAGAGTCGTGAGTGGTTTGCATTATTTGAATGTCAAAGGTCGAGAGCAAGATGAGTACTCTCAGAAGCAGGTTCCCACAAACGGCGCCAACTGTTGCGGGATAAAATTATTGATGACCTGTGACATCGCTCTCCGACTTTTGATGACCTGAAAAGGATGGAAACACGAAAAGCTTGGAATACCCGGGGTGTACTTTGGGGGATCACTCTGATACCTATGTAAGAGAACACTTCAAAGGGGTTGAATGCGACAATAAAGTGGGTTAAGAGTGAGTTACCTTGACTTGTTTGCATCACCCTTCTTTATAGTGGCGACGTTTAACCCTTGGGGTAATCTGTCATTATGAGGCGGGGTCGTGGATCACTCTGGAGATTTAAAGCGCCAGCGTGGATCACTCTAGGCGTTTAAGACGCCAGCATGGATCTCTCCCTTCATTATTGGATTAGAGCTAATTGCTCTTGTTAGAAGATTTGACTTGGGTAGTGATTGTTGGGTTTTTACTTCCTTTTATAAACCGATATATTCTATTTCACTCTCATTTTATTCCATTTCGGTTCACCAAACATTAGGTAAGATTATCTGAATTTTTAGCCCAATACAAATATATGAACTACATGGGTTTGTTTGGAAGTTTGAAAATACAAGGGAAATGATAGGAAAATATAAAATAATTTACTTTTTCATGTTTGGTTATCAAGAAAAGTGAGAAGAAAAATAAAATTTATAGTAAATCAATGAATAAAATTTTAATTTTACATATAATTTGTAGTAATTTTAATTTAATGGAGATGATGTAATGCATAGAGTTAAAGCAAGTTGAGTCAAATAGAGAAATGTTTCAAGTGTACTTTGCGATCGTAGAATACCCTTAAAATTGTAAGGGAAGTTTTATAAGATAGTTATAAGACGAGCTATGTTATATGGATCGAAATATTGGGTGACGAAGAAACATAATATCAAAAAATAAAAATTACCGAGATGAGAATGTTTAGATGGATGAGTGATATTACATTGAAAGATAAATTAAGGAATGAACATATTCATGGTAAGTTAGGTGTAACTCCTATAGAAAATAAAATAAGGGAGGGACGACTTAAATGGTATGAACACTTGTAACGTAGGCCACATAGTGCACCTGCAATCAAAAGTGACTTAGTTACTATGGAGGAGCAATAGAAGGAGTAGGGGTAGATCTAAAATAACTTGGAAGGAGATAATGAATAAAGATTTAATATTTTTGAATCTATCAAAAGAAATTATTCATGATCGCATAAATTGACGAAAAAGAATTCATATAATCGACCCCACCTAATGGGACTAAGACTTGATTTTGTTTTTATTTACATAAATAATATTAAATTTTCATAATATTTAACCATATTAAATTTTTAATTTTTAATATTATTTAATATAAATATAAATAAAATAAAATAATAATAAAATTTTTAAATAAAACCCTTAATTCAAACAAGATTTAAATGAAATGTGACACAACAGCATTTTTGAAAATGCTGAAATGATAAAAACGTTTGTATGGATTAACTTTGTGCCCAACAACACATATACACAGATTTCATCTGTGAACCAAATTAAAAAATAAAAAATAAAAACAACAAACAAAAAAAAAACAAACAAAAAAAAAATACAAAACAAATGGTGCTTGATCTTCCACGTGGCACCTACATTCCCACATAGAGCAAGGATAGACGTAAAATATCATGGCCATTTCAGTTCCAACTGTCACCCCTAGTATACAAGGAAAATGCCACTAATTAGTTACCCCTTTTATGTTAAATTCTATTAAAAATAAAAAATTTATTTTTATATGATTAAAATATAAAAAATTTAAATATTAATGATGTGTAAAATTAAAATTGAGTTCGTAAATTTGATATATTTTTTATTTATTTCTTACTTTTTTTTGTTAATAATCAAGTATAAAAATATGAATTTCTTAATATTTTTCTTTTCTTTTCTTAATATTTTTCAAGTTCCCGAGTCTTACAAGTTAAAGTTTGAACATTTATGTTAGAATTGTTAGATTCAAACTTTAATCGAGAAATTAAAGAGAGATGAGATGAATGAAGGATAACATAATCTACTTTCCATTGTGTTCTTATGTTCAACAACTCTCTATAATCAGAATTTCAATTTAGACGAGCTCTTCTTACTTATTTCAAGTTCCGAACTGAGGAGCTCTGACATAAAATTTAGGAGTTTCAGCCATTGACATTTTTTAAATTACTCTTTATGCACGAATATTTATTCTCAAGAATAAATTAGTTTTAATAGGTTAGTTATAATTAATTATCTAAGAAAAATAATAATTTTTAAATAAATATCTATTATTTTCTTATTATATATTAAATAAAATAATTAGAAATATATTAAAAAAAATTCTCAAAATTTAAACCGTATTTCATCTAAATTTTACTTAAGAAAGTCAACAAGATGTCATATTATTGCGAGGAGATTTTGGTAACTTCATCATCCTTACCTTTCCCCTATGTTATTACTCACCAAGGAAACCAATTTGTAACATTCAGTGGACACAGGCTCTAACATGGCGCTTCCCATCGCCGGTGGCGGCGCACGGTTAAGAGTGGGACGGTCTGCGCACGTTAGACAAACAATTACAGCTTTTGCTGCCGTATCCCCACCCCGAGGCGATGCAGCAGGGTGGAAAGAGGCGACTGAGAATTTCTTCGAGCAAGACTCAAGGCCCATCATGTTATTTGATGGTGATTCAGGCTCATTTTAGCATACCAACTGTCTTAATTATGTCAGTCGCTTGCTTCCCCATCTCTTGTTCCTTGAAATCAATCTCTTTGCCTGCAGGTGTATGCAACTTATGCAATGGTGGTGTGAGGCTTGTGCGCGAAAATGATCGACGTAGGTACTGTCATCAATCTCAGTTTCTTCTTCTTCTTCTTTTGAAATTGACGGTATTTGGCGCAGTATGCACTTATTTCCAGTACTGGACTAAATTAGTTTCTTATTCGTTATATTCATCGGTAGGGGAATTAGGTTTGCAGCTCTGCAGAGCGAATCAGGGAAGAAGCTGCTCAGGAGATCAGGAAGAGCACCTGATGACATTTCCAGCGTAGTACTCGTCGAAAAGGATCGGTATTTTTCTTTTCTTTTGTCGTTTGGACTAAAATTTGAAAGAGAAGAAGTTGTATTTATAGCTTCATGGTGGATTTTTTTTCAAGATTGCAGGTAATTTTGGAATTTAAAAGTGATGCTATATATGTGTTGATGGTTGAATATTTCAGATCATATGTGAAGTCAGAGGCAGTGCTGAAGATAATGGAATACATAGACTTACCTTTCCCTCAGCTAGCATTGCTCCTACAATTTGTTCCTCTGTAAGTCACCACACTCATCACTTCTCACCTTCAAACAATTCATTGATCTCATTTGGTACACAACAATGGACAGAATTCAGATTGTTACTTAAGTATTGAACGATTATGTAACTCTATTTCCATCTCATTTATCTTGCAAACTAAGCGCGATGTAAAGAATGCATTTAGACCCTATAAGTATCTAGCTAAATATCATGGTTTTTTGGTTTTATGACTTGCTTGTTGCAGGTTTATTAGGGATTTTGTGTACGACAATGTTGCAGACAACCGTTATAAGATTTTTGGTCGCTCAGATTCATGTGAGATATAGAGCGATATGTATGAAAAATGTGTGATACTTTTGAATGCTTGCCGTTTAATGGGCTGTGGACCAATGTTAGAGTATTAACACGATGCTATGAAGTATGAAGGGTTCAGCATAAAAGGTTTATTGAGTTGTCTGTTTTCCTTAAATTGTCTGTGTTTTAAGTGTTTGATCATTTTCCTTAGACAAAAACAGTGTTCCAATACAAGAATAAGATGTCACAAAATGCAGTCTTTCTGAAATTTGTATTTTGGGATACATTCATATTTGTCAATAAAATCACAAGGTTTTCCTCATCTGCAGATACAATACATAATCTACAACTTCTACTGGAAATACAGGAAGAATTATGGATGTTACTACATGCTGCATAATATGGTTCTTGTTGATCTCAAACAATTTTAGTAAGACAAAATGAAACTGTTAAGTACGATCTCCATTGCCTGGTTGTCGATGAACTCCATGGGCTGCTTAGCAACTCAAGCCACCATTTGAAGGGGAAATGCTTCTGCGTGTCAACTTTTCTTCATTTCCTTCTCTTTTCAGCTATGCCTATAATTTTATACCTTCAAAGCAAAAGCACGAAGTTAAGCAGTAAGAAATAGGAACGATTTATGGGCATGCTCTAAATGTTTTGTCTGGCACCCACTTGTGACAAATACCAATACTACAATTAATGCTATTGAAAATATAAAGAATTAAAATAAATGTAGAAACTAATAATAAAAGATAGTAAAAAAATAAGACAAAAATTTAACGAGGTTTAGTATATAATTATCTACGTCCTAAGCGCCGACAATCAATCCACTACTTCATGACAAAATACAACTTTGAAGTGTGTTTTACAAATGGAGAGTTGAGCTCTTTAGGGGAAATGCTTCTGCGTGTCAACTTTTCTTCATTTCCTTCTCTTTTCAGCTATGCCTATAATTTTATACCTTCAAAGCAAAAGCACGAAGTTAAGTAGTAAGAAATAGGAATGATTTATGGGCATGCTCTAAATGTTTTGTCTGGCACCCACTTGTGACAAATACCAATACTACAATTAATGCTATTGAAAATATAGAGAACTAAAATAAATGTAGAAACTAATAATAAAAGATAGTAAAAAAAACAAGACAAAAATTTAACGAGGTTTAGTATATAATTATCTATGTCCTAGGTGCCGACAATCAATCCACTACTTCATGACAAAATACAACTTTGAAGTCCAAAAAATATTTTTGACCAATGTGGGACAAACAAAGAAAAAATTCAAAATAACTTTTCTACCAATGTGAAACTTTTCTACCAATGTGGGACAAAAAACAACACATCTCTACCTTGACGATAAATTCAACAAATTTTTCTGTCATCAACATTCTCTGGAGTTCCACATCATCGTCACCTTCCAAAAAATATTCAGACTTGCAGGATATTGATCAAGTCCAAACAATGTTTGAACTTGATTGTTGTCACAATCTTGGTCAACATATTTGAGGGATTTTCAACTGTAGCAATCTTCTGAAGAAGTATCTTGCCTCCATCAATAATATTCCACATAAAATGAAACCGAACGTCGATGTGCTTCGTTCGTGCATGGTAGACTTGGTTCTTTTCCCAATGAATAATACTCTAACTATCACAGAATACAACAATGTGCTTCTAAACAACTCCCAACTTTTCAAGTAAACTCTACAACCAAATAGCTTCCTTAACAGCCTCTGAAACTGTCATGTACTCTACTTCTGTTGTAGATAAGGCAATGGTAGACTGACTGTAAGGTAGACCTCCAACTCATTGGACCATTAGCAAATGTAAAAGCATATCTAGTAGTTGATCAAAGTTTATCCAGATCTCCTACAAAATCAGAATCCACATATCCAACAAACTATTGATCAATAGTATTATTTTTCTCAAATACTATACCAACATCAATCGTATTCATAATATATCTCAAAATCCATTTCACAGCTTGTCAATGTCCTTTACCCGGATCATGTATATACTTGCTCACCATACTAACAACTTGTGAAATATCAGGTCTAGTACAAACCATTGCATACATTAGACTACCAATAGCACTTGCATAAGGAACCTGTGACATATACTTACATTCCTCGTCTAATTGATGAGATAAAGTTGCACTAAATTTGAAATGAGGAACAAGAGGAGTGTTTACTGGTTTTGATTGCTCAGACATGCCAAACTCTGTACCACCTTCTTCAAGTACTGTTTCTAAGACAAACTAACTCTTCCTCTCATTTTGTCTTTGCAAATCTCCATGTCAACTATATTCTTTGCTTCACCAAGATCTTTCATCTCAAACTCTTGATTTAACTGACTTTTCAACTTGCTGATTTCTTTCCTATTCTTTGAAGCTATCAACATATTATCAACATAGAAGAGTAAATATATAAAAGATCCATTTTGTAGTTTGCGAAAATAAACACAATGATCATGTTTATTTCAGATGTACTTGTGGCCCATTATAAATTGATGAAATCATTTGCACCACTGTCTTGGAGACTGTGTTAAACCATACAACGATTTATCCAGTTTACATACCTAATTTTCTTTTCTAACAACCTAAAATCCATCTGACTGAGTCATATAGATTTCTTCTTCCAAATCACCATGTAAAAATGTAGTTTTTACATCGAGCTAAACTAGTTCAAGATCAAATTGCGCTACCAAAGCCAACAAAATTTGAATGAAAGAATGTTTAACAACTGGAGAAAATACCTTATTATAATCAATGTCTTCCTTCTATGCGTAGCCCTTAGCTACCAATCTAGCTTTGAAGTGAACATTATTTGCATATGGAAATCCTTATTTCTTTACATAAACCCATTTGCAACAAATTGTTTTCTTACCTTTGGGCAGCTCCCAAGTCTAATTCTAATGAAGAGACTATATTTCTTCATCCATCGCTCTTTTCCACTTGTCTGATTCAGAGTTCCTCATTGTTTCTTTGAAAGTGTAAGGAACATTATCATCCACAATTGGAAGTGCATAGGCCACCATATTAGTATACCGAGCAGGTTTTTGAATTTCTCGTCTTGACCTCTGAGAAACAATTGATTCTTATTGCTGTGAAAATTCTCGAATTGAAATCTCCTCTTCTTGTACACTATTCCCCACAGTAACTAGAGAGTTACCTTGTGTAGTCTCATTTCTCATTGGGTTTCCCAAAATTGTCTCAACCTCCACCTATTGTTGAGTACCACTAGTCTTTTCTTTAATTAGTGACTCTTTGCGTATTGTTTTCTTCATCATCGCAAGTTCATCAAAAGTCACATCCCTGCTTAAGATCATTTTTTTTTTTTTGTCTCTAGACACCAAAGACGATATCCTTTGACTCCTACACTTATCGCTAAGAATATTGCTTTCTTGGCTCTTGGATCCAACTTATATTCTTTAATATAATAATAAGTCATAGTACCAAAAACATGTAAAGAATCATAATCACTAGTAGGCTTTCCAGACCATACCTCATAAGGTGTTTTTTCCCCTATTGCAGATGATGGTAAACGGTTGATGAGATGACACACATATCTAACAGCCTCATCCCAAAACATTTTGTCTAACCCAGCATTAGACAACATACATCTTACTTTCTCCAGCAAAGTTCAGTTCATACGCTTTGCCACCACATTCTGTTGTGGTGTATCTTTAACTATGAAGTGTTGAGTAATACCTTCATCCTGACTTACCTTAATAAATGGGTCACTCGTGTATTCACCACCATTATCTGATCTGAGCTGTTTAATCTTTCTGACAATTTGAGTTTCAACTAATTTTTTCCACTTAAGGAAAATATCACTCACTTCATTTTTATGCTTCATAGAATACACTCAAACTCTCCTGGAAAAATAATCAACAAAAGTGACAAAATAATGCATACCACCCATGAAATCGTTTTTGTGGGGCCCCATACATCTGTATGGATGTAGTCTGAAATATCTTCATTCTAATGGATTGCAGTGTCAAATTTCACTCTATTCTATTTTCCCAGAATGCAATGCTCATAAAATTCAAGTTTGTACACCTTTGCACCTTTCAACAAACCTCGCTTAGCTAATTATTATAAAGATTTTTCTTCTGCATGTGCCAATCGCATATGTCACTACTTGATTGTATCTGAACCTGCATTTTTCTCAAAAATAATAGCTGCTGAGCCAATAACTGTACTACCTTGTAAATAATACAAGTTATTTTCCCTTATTCCTTTCATCACCATCAGCGCACCTAATTTAATCTTTAAGATTTCATCTTTCAAAGTGATAGTGAACCATTTAGATTCTAAGGCACCCAATGAAATCAAATTTTATTAAGGCTTTGAATATACTTAACATCTGGCAAGGTTTAAATAGTTTCATCTTGACATTTCAACTGTATTGATCATATTCCAGTTGTTTTATAGGTATTATCATTTCCTATGAAAACAACTCCACCATCTAATTCTTCAAAATTAGAAAATCATTCCCTATCGGGACACATGTGATATAAACGACCAGAATCCAAAATCTACTCACTAAAAAAATGTGACATAGATGTTTCAACAAGAGAAAAATCTAACCCACTTCCATCATCATTAGCTATATTTGCATTAGAATGTGCTTTGCCCTTATTCTTTTGTTGTAATTTAGGGCGATCTTTCTTCCAATGTTCTTTCTCATGATAATGTAAAACATTCATCTTTAGTAGGTCTCCCACGAGATTTACTCCTCCCATAAGATTTACTCCTCCTTCTAGGCATACGACTCTAAGAACGTCCCCTTATTGTTAGTGCTTCTGTTGTTTCCTTATGGACCATCTGATCCTTCTTTCTGCATTCAGTACTAATTAATACAGTACAAATAGCATCAAAAGTAACTTTATATTTCCCATACAATAAAGTGGTGGTCAGATGTTCATAATCATCAGGGAAAGAGTTCAGTAACAATATGACTTTATCCTGATCTTTCACCTTTTCATCCAAATTTAAAAAATCGGCCAAAATTTTATTAAAAGCATTTATGTGGTCATTAATCGAATACCTGATTGATACTGGAAACGAAACAATTTCTTTTTCAAATAGAACCGATTTTTCAAACTCTTGATCATAAATGTATCTTCCAATGTCATCCACAATTTCTTTGCAGATGTCTCCCTCATAATACAATATTTCTGATTTGTAGCGAGACACAGACAAATCGTAACATATGTCTGATGATTGATCTTTTCCCAATCTCTGTCACTCATATCCACTGGTTTATCATCCAAAGCAATATCTAATTATTACTGATACAAGATGTCTATCACCTCACATTGCCACATACCAAAAATATTGGTACCATCAAATTTCTCCACCTCAAATCGAGCATTCGCTATTGTCTTTGACGATGATGTAGAAGCCGTTGGGGTTGGAGTTCATGTGGACAGAGTTTCTTCTACTGCAGTTTTTGTCATCTTCTATATATTTAATAACAACCAATAAAGCAAAAGGCCTAAGATGAATAGTATGTACCAACTGTGTCTACTCTGTTTTATCCTATGAAACTCCACTTTGACCAAGCCGACCTTCAGGGAACAATTGAGCCGCAATGGTCTCTGAGCACTCACTTAGACAAGGTCTTTCTTAGGCATCAAATATGGAATCAAAGATCCTAACAGAGGAACACCTCAGTATCGACACTATTCAACCTAACTCTGATACCAATTATTGTGTCGGGCACCCCACTTGTGCCAAACACTAATACTACAACTAATGCTATTGAAAATATAAAGAACTAAAGTAAATGCAAAAACTAATAATATAAGACATTAAAAAGAACAATACAAGAATTTAACGAGGTTCGGTATAGATGTTGGCTTTTTGAGTTCGATCCCTATTTTGATGCTAACAAAGCATCTGTATTTTATGTGTGCACTTAGTGTGTCAACAGGTTTACATTTCAGCATGGACATAAGATACGAGAAAATGGAAGCCTAATGAACTTAAAGATTATACATTTCAGGAGAATTCCACGCAAAAGAGCAAAGGAGAAAGAAGATATTTGTTCACTTCAATTGTAAATTGCATTTAGGTTCTTATATTTTGGTCTATAATAATGCATGCATCTGCATAATATGAATTGAATGCTCAGACAGGACCGTAGACTAACCTTAGGGTACGTCGGATTTTTGGGGTTAACTCTCAAGACCATAGATTGACTTTAGGTCCCTATAAACACTTCATAAAAAATCCCCTTTAACTTAAAAGTTATACTATGAGTAACATGGGTGAATTCTAATAAGAATTAGGACCTAAAATAATAATTGAAAGTCACTTAGTCGACTGAACCCAGCTGGTTATATTCAGCTCAGTCGACTAAACCATTCAGAGGTCAACAGATTGACCAAGGTTCAGTTGACCAAACGTATTATGAACGTATCTTCTACAGTCGACCGAACTAGCTCTTGTCTGACACCCAATTGTTCAACCGATTGAACTTTTAGTTCATTTATGATTGAGTCGACTGAACCAAATGAATAGTAGACTGAATTTCAAATATAGTCAACCGAACCTCGAACGTTTTCAAAATCGCCTTAATTCACCCCGACTATATCAGTAGTTCAAAAGTGCCTCGGTCGACCGTACTTATCAATATAGTCAACCAAACTTAAAATTTAGCCGACCGAACCTCTCGAGTTATAATTTTTTAAAAGCGCTAAAACATCATTAACTTTTAATGAAATATTTTCAAAATACCGAGTGTGTCCCCAACGATTATAATTTTCAAAAAATCTATAAATACCCCCTCCTAATTCCTAATTAGCAACTTTGATTAACTCCCAAATCCTCTCAAATTATTTTGTTAATCAAAGTTCTCCCAAACCATTTTTATAGAAAATTTTTTTTTCTTTAGGGAAAAATGTTTTAATATCTCCAACTCTCTTTCATTCTTTCTTTGAAAATCTTTTTTAAGAGAGTATTTCATTTGGACATTTATTTTTGCATCTATGCTTTCATGGATAAATTTTTATATTACAAAAGTCATTTGAAAAACCAAAACCCTAGGTTCTCCTACTTCTCATTGAAAATATTTTTTAGAAAAATATTTTATTAGAGTACAAATCTTTGAAATATTTTATCATATATATTTTTCTTCAAATATTAGAATATTTATTTTGAAAAACACTCTTACTCTATTGAACAGATTGCATATCATATTAGAGTGTATGTATTTGAGCTTAATGTGTACGTCTCTGCTTATATTTTCAGAAGCATGTTATATGTACAAAAATGATTTTTAATGTACCAATTGGGTTCATCTCACTAATTGAACTAGGGAGTCTCATCCCCTTAAGTGAGACCGGTTGGGTTTAGTCTTAAATTTGAACTGGGGAGTCTCAACCCCGTAAGTGAGACAAGTTGTGCTCAATCTTGTAATTGAGTTAGGGTTTTTCTCGCCTCGCAAGGAGAGAATGTAAACGGTTTCTGCTCTGCCCATTTAAGTGAGCAGAGATAGTGTAATCCTTGGGGAGTATGCCCAAGGCGAGAACGTAAGCTGGTTTGGCCGAATCTCGATGACAAATTTGTGCGCCACTCTCTCTCTTTCTTATTTAATTCTTACACTTTAATTTCAACATGTGTATGAATGTTTATTTAATGTCATAATTATTTTCATACACGCATTTGATTTAAATAAGATATACCACACACGTGCATGTTTACTTTCAATGTTAAAATTATTTTACATACACGCGTGTACATTAAATGGGTTATAATATGGGGTGAATTAGCCTAAATGCTTAATTTAGCCAAAAGTTTTTAAAACTCAATTCACGCCCCCCTTGGTCTTGGGATCACACTAATTCCAACAATAGAATTACCTACGTCCTCCTCTTCTTGGGATCATACCAATTCCAACAATAAAATTATCTACGTCATCGGGCGCCGACGATCAATCCACTACTTCTTGACAAAGTACAACATTGAGATGTGTTTTACAAATGAAGAGTTGAGCTTTTTATATAATTTCAACCTTAAGTCCAAAAAAACACTTCTCACCAATGTAAGAAAAAATTCAAAACAACTTTTCTACCAATGTGAAACTTTTCTATCGAGGACAAAAAACAACACTAAACTGTAAATGTATGGATCGCTAACAAATGCACATTAAACAGAGAAATTGAAATCGTGAACTTCACTGGAATTGCATGAATCAATATGCATGTTAATATGAAACTCAATGACATAAAGCGTGCAGAAAAGAAGTTTCAAACTGTCACTTTACCTGCCATTTCTAAAAGAGAAATCAGGACCTCAGTTATTTGGCAGCTTCGTATGGAACAGGATAAACAAGGAAATCACATACCTGCAAAATTGAAAAAAAAAAACATGTAAAATTTTGGTTAAACTGCTGTGAATACTTCCGTTTGACAATGATAAGGGATAAACAGATTTACCCAATAATGAAGAGGACAAAAGCTGTAATCCACAGAAAGTATTGGTAGCACTTGTATTTGGACTTTGTTTTGTTCATTTCATAGCCAGGATGGACACATTTCTGGCTTACATACCCAAACTGAGGGCGCACCAGAAGAATGAATCCTAGAAGGAATCCCGAGGCAAACCCCCCTGAGTGAGAAGATCCGTCCACGTGGGGAAGAAACCCGATGGCCATGCTTACACAAATCACTAGCACTAGACTCACAAGTGCTGCACACTGAATAGGATTCCAAGTGTCCTTTTAGCTTCTTGTGATTTCTTATTATTTGCAGCATAATGCATATGCATTTGGAAACTAATATCTGGGGGCATGTGTGACTCTCTGTGTGTATAAAAAACAAATAGAAATATTACCTTTTTTGCATAAATTGTCCAGTTTGTAATGAGCTCAGACAGCATGGCTCCTAGTAGTCCAAAAAGTGCACCCGAGGCACCGACTGATAACGATTTTGAATCAGCATTGTAAAAACAGGATGCAATGCTTCCCCCCACACCCGAAAGCACATATAGGACTCCTATTCTCACTGCCAGTCCATGTAATTGAAAGGGAAAAAAAGATTAAAGATCAGTTATATGTAAAAGCTGCCATTTGACTATTGAAAAACCAAAAAAAACAAAAAGACAAAACATCAGTTTGCTTGCATTAAAGCTTTAATTTCATATCAAGATATTGAAGATCTTACGAAAGCCAAATTCCCGTTCCATGCGGATTCCTATGAAGAGAAGGGTCAGCATATTTGCCAGTAAATGGATAACTCCCGCATGAAGAAACACGCATGCCAGGAGGCGCCATTTTTCACCATCCTGTACCAGTTTCAGGTTTAGGGCTCCCAGCTTTTTCAGCCTGCAAAAATTGAGATGGCAGGGAAATAACCAACTAATCTTTTGTGCTTGTAAGTTCTTAGTTTCATGCTCCAAAAAATATTTTTTCCACATAGATTAAGGTGTGATCTTTTTGGATGAACATCAATGTGCGATCAAGTTTAAGAGTTCTCAAATTTCACCATTTCTCTCAGGTCAAAAGCAGCGCCTAAAGCATCCAGGATATTAGTTGCAAAGAACTTGCATCTCTTGCCTGAGATATTGCTGCTCTCATTTGCACTTATTGATTATTGCACCAACTAAAATAAGGTTCTACAGAATGAAATTATTCAAATATGATTGAAATTAAGAAAAATCAAGGTTAATGACAAGTAAAATAAAATTCTTGTTCACCCATTCACAATATATTTTGTTTTTCATAACCAAAAAAAAAAAAAAGTGACTCCTTCACATTTTCTTTTCCTTTCCTTCATGTTTTACAAGTTTCAAACAGAAAATTAGTATGAAGAAAGAATTCCATGGAAAAGTCTTCCACTATGAATCCATAAGCAACTTCATTATCCTTCTTCAAGAAATCAAAACTATTACATCAAAAGAGTCATGCTACATTTGGAGACGAAGAATCAGGGGCCTTGGATTTGGAATTGCTTAGAGTCAAACAAGAAAACTCAACTCCAAAAGAACAAAAATAACACAATTTCATGTTGGGTTTTCTCCAACTCAAACAATTCCAATCGAAGGCCCTCTTCAATGCTCTCAAATGCCTCAGTTTTCAACGGAACATAACTAGCAGAACAATGACAAGCATATCAGACATGTAAAGTCCAGCCGAAGAATGTCTAACAGAAACCATATCCATCAATACTGCAAAACTCTTTTCTGATAGGTAGTTCTTTCTAAACACAATGCACAATTCCATTAATTTAGCAAGAGGCATTAGATATCAATTTAGTCATCTTGGGGGATTCAGATGACAGGGCTAGAGCTCTGTTCAGCTGACCTAATTTGTATCTTTTGTTTCCCAGTCGGCCAGTTTAGATTCTAATGCTGTGTTTGAGAACTTAGAATTGGAGCCTTAAATTTGAAATTGTCTAGAACTGAAGAATACCCAATTCTAGGCCCCAATTCCATGTTCCCAAACACAAACTGATGAGAACCCAACATCCCCCCCCCCCCCCTAAAACCCCCCAAAACAAACTGTCTCCATGAGTTTTGGCCCCTCCAAATAACAGTACTGTTTGCATTGGTCATATGATAATCACTGGTTAACGATTTTAATTGTTGATTTTGTTTAATAGTTCGCTTGCTTGTTCACACAATCCCTTTGGTTTTTTCGAGCCAAACAAATGTGTTAGAAAATGAGGTCATGTCACCGCACTCGTTCTGGATCCAATTAACTGGGTCATCCAAAATTTCTAATAATCTCCCGGACCCAATTCACATTCCTCATCTCAATTCCCGCAAAATAAACAATACCCTGTTTTACCCAAGAACTAAACCCTAATTCCCTTATTCCCCCAAACAACGCACGTTAACAACATTCAAAAATTCAAGAGAGAGAGAGAGAGATCGTACGTAGCAGTGGAAGGGCCGAGGAGGGGGTTCTCCGTGAGAGGCTGGAAAGAGAACCTGCCCAAAGACGGGTAGAAAACGCAGCGGTAGGCCCCGGTGACTTCGGGGCAATTGTTGACATACAAACTGTATACGAACAAAGCTATGGTTCCCACGAAGATGCTCGGCACCAGCCACGGGAACCACGGCCTGCGCAGCGGCGGGGGCGGCGCCATGTATCCCCCAATTCCGTACTCTACATCGCCCCTCGCCATTGCTCCGGTGCCGGTGCCGGTGGTGGTGGCGGCGAAATCCGCGGTGGTGTTCGGGAAAGAAGAAGCAGATGCAATTGAGCGCTGGGTGGTACCGTACGGCTTTGCGGTTTTCTGGCGCCGTGTTCTAATGGCAGGGAGGAAGGGACTCGGGCGAGTTTAGGCGTTTTGAGTTCGGTACTTTCCCCGCGTAAAAGGTCAGTGAAATTACAAAAATGCTCTTATGACAATAAGGAAAGCTGCGCTGCGTCAGGGGTAAAAATGTCCGGGGAAAAGCCGTTGTACCAGAGCACCTTGCCGCCCGCCTTCGCTCTCTCACGTTGCAATTCAGCTCCTAGCCGTTAAATCAAACTGTTCCTTGGTTGTAAATTCAAACATGACCCCGTCGTTAGTTGGTACTTCTCTTAATCTCTTCTCCAAATCTCTTATTCTCTCGACTCTCAATCTATCTGGCATTTTTAGCTTTTCTGTTCTCACTTCTCATGATCTCATTATCTCACCCTTTGATCTCTCTTCATCTCTCTAGTCTCGACTCATCTCATTTATCCTCATCGAGTCATTTGCAAAGTCTGCCGCAAAGGCTGAGAGGCATAGCCGCACAATTAACGCTTTGATTCTCTCAACTCTCTTACATTCTCAGTTCTTACTTAGTCACCTATCGTTCTCTATTCATTGCAGTCATCTGCAGAGCAATAGAGCATCTATCGAGAGGCCGAGAGGCACAAATGACTTCGCATAGGCCACAAAGGGCCAAATCCCCCCTCTTCTCCTTCAATTTGGCTTGGAATCATGGGGATTTTGATTTGATTTAGTTTTTTTTTGTTAAGATATTAATAAATAAAATGAAGAAGTGTTGTTTTAAAAAAAAATTATGTCACTTTATTTGAAATGTTTTAAAAATTTAAAAGTAAATAAATTATATTTTTAAACGGGTTGCCTATTTATTAAATGGGTGAGTTTAAGTTTATATGTTAGTCACCCATTAAGAAACGGATCAATCTAAATCCAAACCCATTTAACCCTTGCTATTTACGACCCAGTCAAACTCGACCCATTAACCTATGTTGCCATCCCTAGGAAAACCCAAGGATTGGATTGGAAGACGGTGGACTCAATATACGTCGGATTAGGAGAATCAATACTGGTAGATTCAACACATACTAAGGATTGGATTTGAATCACGGTAAACTCAACACACATTGAATTAAGAGAACCAGCACTGATAGGCTCAACACATACTAGGGATTGAATTAAAATGACGAGGAACTCTACACACTAGATTATGAAAACCAACATTGGTAGACTCAACACATGCTAGAGATTGGAATTGAAAGATAGTGGACTTAGTACACACTGGATTAGGAGAACCAACACAAGCATACTCAACACATACTAGAGATTGGATTTGAAATAAGGTGGACCCAACACACACCGAATTAGGAGAATCAACTTTAGCAGATTCAACACATACTAGGGATTATGACTCAACACACCAGATCAAGAGAATTAGCACAGGCTTAACATATACTAGGGATTGAATTAAAAAGATGGTGGACTCAATACACGTCGAGTTAGGGGAACCAATACTGGTAGATTCAACACATACTAGCGATTAGGTTAAATAGATGTTGGACTCAACACACATCAGATTAGGAGAAACAACACTAGTAGACTTAGCACATACTCGTGCTATCACTTATCCATAAAATCAAATAATAGGTTAGAGTGCAATGTTTTATGCATGCAATGCATAAAATGCACGATCTCTTGACACATTCAAGGCTTTGACAAGGTGCCTAGACTGCTGCAATGAGCACTGGAGTTCTTGTACTAGTATTGTTTTGAACCTTAAATTGAGCCTACACTCAAGCTCCTTTCTATTATGTCACCACTTACTCAATTTGGATGATGCCTTGCCTTATTTAGAGTCAATCACATGGTGCTTTATTCTAAGTAATCACGTTGCTTATTGAAGATAACAACACTTTCTCAATTCTAGCAACATTTTAATTGTTAATCAGTTGAATGCAACAAAGGCTAGGATGATGGTGTTTAATAATGAAAGCGCAAACCTGTGTTCCCTTTACGTAGTTATGCGCGATTAGCACAGTAATGACTTCACCACTTGTTGATTGGTTCCCTTCATCTCTAAGCATTGAAAGTCGGATTTGCACTTGGCACACATGACATTACCTCAACTTTTTATCTGAAATTTTTGGTCAATATTTTGTACTCCCACATTTCTCTTGTTCTTCTTTTATCTTCCTTTTTTTTTTTTGTACACAAACCAAGGAGTCTAATAAGTTTTTAAAAATGGTTTCTGGCATTCTACCTTCACAATCCTAAAACTATAAACCACTTGTAAACCCATCCCAGCTTAGGGTTTAGGCTCGGTTTCAAGATTTGGGCTTAGAGATTAATTTAGGTTGGGTCAAGCCAAATTGAGCCTCATGTGTTTTCAGGCTTAAATAGGATTTATTGTAACTTGGGCCAAGTTTTGGTTTCGGCTAATGGGCTAGAGCTAAGTTAGGTTAAACGGCTGAATTAGATTGGGCTTAAGTTAAGGTAAAAGTGTCACGACCCGCTCATTTTTCACATATATTTTTTTTATAATAATATCAACATCAAACATCACAATTCAGCAGGTCACCATCCACCTGGACCCGTGGGTACCAGGGATATTACAAAACATACAACAGAAGCCTACGCAGCAGAAAGTATAAAATCATATACATCTCATCATAATGTGCATAATAGATACCAGAGTATTACAAACACTATCTCTTAGTATATACATCCCAAAAATAAGTCTAGGGACAGTTCCCACAAAAATCTTATCCCTACCAAAAGCTTACCCTTCAAAAAGGGTAGATAATCCACACTATGTCAGCGGGGCTTTTCCTGCTCTCCTATCTGGGGCTCCTGAAAAGTTAATGAAGTTTAGGGGTTGATCACGCGCCGAAACTGCGTAATTGGACGTTTTAACTCGGTCTTTACGGTTTATATTTTTAATTAAATGTCCAAAATTTTTCAATATTTTAATAAAGTGCCAAAATCATCATTCTTGAATTTTATTGCATTATTTATGAAGTTTTGGTAATTTTTTGTCGCAGGAAAAATCTCGGAAACCAAAATTGATACATGTTCGTATTTCATGCATAACTTTTCCGTCTAAGCTTCGATCGAGATGATTCAAATTTTTGGAGAAAGAGGAAAGGATTATCTACAACTTTCGTGTTTTGAGTTTTGTGAGAAACTGGCTCTAGAAGAGTCAGATTTGCAATGAACAGAGAATGAAAAAAAATGAAAAAATATAACAATTCAGGTCGAGTCTCCTATCCGGGTCGTGGGTTAGGACAAGCCCCCTCCCCTATTTATTCTTTCTTTTTCCCCTGTTCTGGGTGTGCCCTGTGCACCATCTCTCCCACTCTCTTCTCCTCCTTTTTTCTTTTCTTCTTCTTGTCTTTGCATTCTCTATTATCTCTCTTTTATTTTCTCCTACTTATTCTTCCTCTCACTCTTTTTTTTTCCCAGCTAATCTCTTCTCTCCCTCTCTAATTTGTCTTTTCTTTTCTTTCCCTCTCTCCTCAGTGATCTCTTTCTTTGCTTCCTCTTTCCCCTGTTTCTCCATAGCTGCAGTAGTCCCTTCGGCCTTCATCCTGCTACAGCCCGCACAGCAGCAGCAGTCCCTGAACTCTCCCTTGTATCTCCTCTGCCCCAAACCACCATCCAGCAACACCAGTAGCAGATCCTTCTCCAGCAGCAGCTCCTCTGCTGTCTGCTCCAGATTTTCAGCCCTCCAGCAAGCCTCTGCTCGGCCAGCCACCATAGCAGTCCTCCTCAGCCGCCCAGCATGCCAATTTCCGCAACAGCTCAAGGACCAGCCTCCCATCAACTCCACAGTAGACCCGAGAGCTCTTCCAGCAGGTTCTCCAGCATGCCAGCTCCATCCACAGCTCCAGCCTGCAACTTCTCTCTTTCTCTCTCTCTCTCTCTCTCTCTCTCTCTCTCTCTCTCTCTCTCTCTCTCTCTCTCTCTTCTCTCTTATTTTCTTTTCTTTCTTTTATTTTCAAAAATTGCAATTGAATATTTCTTTTCTTTTTATTTAGTTATTTATTAGAGTTTTTGAAAAACTTGTTTGAATGAGTGTTAAATAATTTTAATTTGCTTTAGTGAAGTTTAATTTTTATTTATTTATGTTTCTCTTAATTAATGTTACCATTAGATTTGAAGAATTTAATTTAGTTTCTTTTATTTTTTTATCGTTCGATTTAGTTAGGGTCGGTTTTGTTAAAGTTCGTGTTTTACCGTATTCCATTATCGTTTGAATGTTCTTTTTTCATTGAAGTTTATGGTTGTATTTAAATTGTGATTGAGGTTCAAGTTCGTGTTAAAGGTTCAATTTTTATTGTATGTATTTGTGTCTGATTGAGTTTCCATCATTGTGTTTTAATTCCATGATCAATGTTACCATTTTTAATTAGCGCGTGTTTTGATGTTTCCTTAGGTGGATTAGAGTTTCCATTCGTACTCTTTAAATTGAAGCATGTTAGTTTTAAGACTTTAATTTAAGTTTTTGTTTAAGTCTCGAAAATTCTGAAAAACCCCGAATCTGAACTGAGTTCAGTACATTTTTATTTTCGATTGGAAGAACATAAAATCTGAGATTAAACGCATTCCCTGAGGAGACGATCTATCCTTTGGGTTTAATATTACACGACAAAACTCCTATACTTGGGATAGCTTCCGAGCTGCTCATTTTTCGAGTGAGTTAGGGGTGAGACACCTCTCAGTAAGGGAAATAAACAAATACTAGTGTGTGGCAACATGAGTAATTCGTGTTCAATATATATCATATATAACACATTTAGTACTGTTTCATCAAATCTGGGAAAACATATATAGATATATATATATATATGTCAACATGGCAAAACATACTGTATTTTCATAATATATCTCAACTCATGTCATAATAATAATAACATAAAAATCATCATGGTGGGTTAGTTGGCTGTTGTCATGTATTGCCCCCACATGACTGGGTTGTGTGGCCCGAAGGCGGGACCTGACAATGGTTGGCCGACCACTGCAAAGTCGATAGTCTAGTCTGTAGGTCCGATGGGTCTACCCAGACTGGTCCATATACCAGGGGTGATAACAACACACTCCTCGAACATAACCCATCGACCATCCAATCTCACACCACTCCGTACAGCGGCATTAACACAGATATCACGATTATAAAGACCATGGACACATAGCAATGGTACCGTGCAAGTGCTAGCCTAAACCAAGCCAACCAGGTTCTGATATCATATACATATACTGAAACCGTGATACATAAATATCTCATATCATTTATTTTCACATCAATCATATCATTTCACATATATACGTGTATCATGAAAATCATCGGCCCGTACGCCGATATTACACATTTTAACATAGTTCGGCCCGTACGCTAACTACACATAACACAGCCCGTACGCTGGTAAACAGTAATCACATAGCACGGCCTGTACGCCGGCAAACAGTAATCACATAGCACGATCCGTACGCTGGTAAATCACATCTCCTAGCATGACCTGTACGCCGGCAAATCACATAGCACGGTCCATACGCCGACAAATCACATCTATATATATAGATGTTTTTAGATATATATATATATATATATATATATATAAATATATATATATATATCTATATCTAAAAACATCTCGGCCCATACGCCGGTTTTTCCATCATAAAAACCTATCTCATCCCCGTTCCCAGAAAACAGCATTTCACAACATTTTAACTCATGCCACACAATAGATTTTCCACATATTCAACATACGATCATTTTCACAGTATTTTTGCAAATATAAGACACATAAATATATAATCATATACATTTTCCATAAATCAAATGATAACTATATATATATATATAAACATTTTCCAAAACAATAGTAGCTTAGTTTATCCCCTTACTTGATTCTTGGAAAGCCCCTAATAAAATTGTCCCGCACCCGCAGGGTTCCTAACTCAATACCCTGAAAATGAAAAATTCCAGAATTAAAATTCAGTATTTCTAAGTATACAATATTTTCCTCAACTGTCAAAAACTTAAATATTGGGTAAAAAGTTTTCACCCAAAAGCATTCAAATTTAACACTTTAGGGGTTTCCTGACCAATACTCCAAAATTGAAAACCCCTAGTATTAAACTTCAGTATTTTCATGCGCACAACATTTCTTCTAACTAGTGCAAGACCAAATATGGCTTAAAAAGCCTTACCTCAACTTTGGGATGATTTTCAACTAGCTTTCTTCCACGATCCGCTCCAGAAAATTTGGAGAGAACTCTGTCAGGAGCGTCGTGGTGACTTCGGATCGTCAATATGACGACTGGTGGGGCCGAAAACGTAGAGAGAAGGGAGAGAGAACCGTAGAGAGAGAGAGAGAGAGAGAGAGAGAGAAAGAGGAGAGAGAGAGCTCGGATGTAAATGATAAAAAATCCCGGATTTCAACTATTTATAGAACAGGGGATTTCGTCAACGAGACCTTGTATTCGTCGATGAGTCCTTCACAAATTTTGTCGATGAGACCCTGTATTCGTCGACAAAATTCAGGCCTCCTCAGAACCCTCTCGATATTTTCTCATCGACAAATTTTCTTAAGCCTTTGTCGAAGAATAAAGGGGATTTGTCGACGAAGCCCTGAAACTCCCCCTTTTTGTTTTTCTCTTCCAAAATGCAATGTCGTTGACAAACGCGTACGACTTCCTTCTGTTTTCGGTTTCCATTTCCCTTTCCTTATTCTTTAAAATTCATTTTTAAATTCGGGTTGTTACAAAAAGAATCAATTGACCCAGGTCAATGTTGACCTAGGTCTCGCATCTGGTCATTCGAGTTTGGGTTAATAGGTCAATGGACCTAGACCGCAAGTTGACCTGGGTCTTTGGGTCGGATCTAGGAGTATTCGATATGAGTATTTGGATCTAGGGTAATCGAGTATGGGTATTCGGATCTAAGGTAATCGAGTATGGGTGTTTATATCTGGGTCAACACTCGAGCTTAGGTAATCGGGTATGGGTGTTCATATTTGGGTCAAATACTCGAATCCTATTTGGTATATTCTAGGAAAATTATTGATTTATGTTCTGTTTGAATTCAGCATTACCAGAAATTGAATTAAAATTGTTGACTTGATAGGTCACACCCAGTTTTGATAATGACAAATACTCTTGGTATTGACGGTTGTACTAAGGCTTGCATGTAAGTTTATTGTGCACGTGTTTTCGGACTAAAAGACATACCATGATGGCATGCGGTGTTCGTGCCAAAGAATGAATAATTTTGTGTTGTATTTGTGTTTATTATTTCATTTCTTCATTCTAGGATGTAATATTTATTATGGATTGTACACCCTGCGGCTTGTAATAATTTGCATCATACATGATACGTAGGTATGCTCAGAAATGTCGTAAATTAACCATAGGGACCAAATGACCTTAGGGCGCCCTTTGGTCAACCGAAAGTCGACCGATGCCAGGTTTTTGGGCGTACTTGAAAAGACCTTAGGTCCCAACAGGGGAATGAAATTGGCTAAAAATGAACTTAAATGAAAATGTTGAGAGCGTTCAGGCAACCGAACCCAAGCCGTGTAAAACGACTCGAGCGATCGAACAAGTCAAAATATTGACTTTGTGTTCGGGCACCCGAACTTGATTTGAGTGTATCATCCTCGGGCACCCGAACCTGTGTCAGAGCATTTTTTAACTACTCAGGTAACCAAAAGATTACGTTCAAATTGGGCTCGGGTGACCAAATTGGTTAGTTCGATTAGTCGAACTTGGAACCGGGCACCAGAATTTACAAACAAAATGCTACTGACTTTTGTTTAGCCGACTGATCGTTTCTTCTAGCACCCGAACCATTAAAATTTGATTTTTTGAGTAAGTCTATTTGGGCACCCAAACCTCATGGGTTAAAATATTTTTTACCGATTTTTTTTAATGGGGTAAATTAGGTTAATTTTCTTAATGGCTTTTAAAACAAATCTAATTATTCCCATTGGGTCCCCAACGGTCAAAAAATCCTCCTTGCCTATAAATACCTGTTCATTTGTCATAATTAGTAAGGATTAACATTTTGATTAAGGTAAAAATTCTCTCAACTTCCAAAACCCTATTTTAGCTTATACTACTCCAAAACACTCATACACTCCATATTTCTTAATCTTTCAAGTGTTGTGAGTATTTCTAAACTAATTGCGCTTAATCTTACTAGCTAATACTCTCATTTGGTATATTGGTTGATTGATTTTATTTGAGAGTATAGTCTTAAGTTCTTCCACCGATTTTACTTGATAAATCTTGTGTGGAAAGACTTAGAAGGTTGTGGTTCTTGCATCATCATTGCAAGCCACCTAAACCTATATTTTTGTGTGCAAAAATCATTTTCAAAAGCTAGTTTTTCAAATAACTCCATTGTGCTTTGTATATTGAAATATCTTATTGAGATTGTTTGAATCAACTTGCTTAGCATATTTGAAACCCTGATCTGATTTTGTATTATTTACGTGCTGTGTTTCAAATCTTGCTTTGATATACACTCTAAATCTAAACTGATAATCTATACTTGATTGAGTGTTTAGCACACATTAGAGCACTGAGTATATTTATATATCATTTGTGTTTGCAATATTGATTGAACTGTACTAGTGCACATATCTGCTTGTGTAGAAGCATATTTCCTTGTACAAATTTTATACACATTGGTTGTATTTCAGGCGCGGGTCTGAAGAGGGAGACTAGCCCTATTGAATAGTCCTGGATTGGTTTAGACCTGATTAGGAAATTTAGGTGCGTCATCCTGTTAAGGCATGTTGGTTGAGGTCAGCCCCTTTAACTGACCTGGTTGTAACCGGTGCTGCTCCATCCATTAAGTGAGTTTTAGTGGAATCCTTGTGCTGGTGTGACCAAGGTGGGGACGTAGGCCATTTGGCCGAACTTTAATAACATATTGCATGTATTGTTTACTTTTCTGCACTTTACTTTTATTGCACGTGTATGTTCATTTATTGATCGCATAGACTGACCCTAAGTTGTGCTACACTGTTGATAAAACCAGTAGACCAACAAATTTTAAATTCTCAATTCACCACCCTCCTGGGGTTGCACCAAAACTAACAAAAATTAAGCACAAAATTAACAAGTACCTGCGTTTGTTCTTGAATTCTTCACTTTGCAATCTTCTCCTCCTTTTGCTCGAGCCTCCGGAATCCTTTTCTACAAAACTTCTACAATCCAAAGCCTTCTGTTCTTTAGCTTCTGAATACTTCTGAATCTCAATCACTCAGACTCTCAGTTTTTCTTCTCATAACTCTTTCTCAATTTTTCAATGAATAAATTTCTTTCTTCCTTTTCTGTTTCTATGTGTCTTTTCCCCTTTAAAATTCTTTATCTATGGGTCGGAGGGAAGAACCTTGAATTAAATTTTTTTAATCAATCAAATTTAAAACTAATTTGTTAATTAAGTTGATTAATCAATTTTAAATTGTTCAATCAAATTTAAGAACCAAGTAGTTTTTATTCTGATTTCCTAATTCAAATTTGTGTGTGTGTGTGTGTGCAAGTGCATGGAGAAGGTGGCCCACTGGACCCCTTTTTAAATTTTTTGTTTATTTTCCTCCCTTTTTTTTTTTTATTTCCAATGTAAAAATTTCCATTGCATTTTTTATTTTTCTTGTATTTTTGCTTTGTATTAATGCATATTTATCCAAATTATGTTATATAAGCCCCTGACAAAATGGGGCGTCTACAATAGTAATAATAAGTGTTACACTGCTCATTTATAAGCATTAAATACAATTATATGGAGCAAATTTAGAGGGCATTGTTCGTGCAGTCTTTGTGCACCCCTTAGAATATGGTGACAAAGGTTCAACTATTGATTACATAGCAAACAGAAAATTAGGAGGATAAATCATTTACGCCCATTTGTCTAAAAAATTACAAGGGGCCACCTATGCAAGACCAAAAACGATAAATCGACGATAATTAATTAGACTCCATAGTGTTTGGAAACTGCTTGACATTATATTTAATGTATTTTATTATTCTCTCTCTCTCTCTCTCTCTCTCTCTCTCTCTCTCTCTCTCTCTCTCTCTATTTAATCATCCCTTTTTATCTTTCCTAATGTAATTATATTCACCTTACTTTCTTCTCCCTCCTTGTATAATATTTTACTATTTTGTTATGATTCTCTTTTTATAACTTCTTATTCCATAAGGATATCCCTTGTAGAGTAGAACATCTATCCTAACCCCTCTAATTAGGACCGACATAAAAAAATTAACTATTATCAATTACCACACATCTCTACAACTAAATACTAACATCCACATCATCTTAAAGGTCTTTGGATACTCATTTATATGTTATAAATTGAAAGATAAAAATTGATATTTTACCGCAACAAAAAATGTTCAACTGCATAAAAGAAACATCATATAAAATATTTGTGAATAGTCTATGGAAGATAAAGAAAATGAAAACCTGAGCTACTTTATTTTGTATTCATCATATAAAATTTTGTTTCAGGTTCTTGGATGTCCATTGTTTAACTAGAGTGCTCATGCCTTTTGTTATAATCGTAATTTTTGGGTTCATCATTTTAAAATAACTAATTTTTACCTTTGTCGCATACACGAAAATGGGCTATCCTTCCAATATTTAGGATCCACTTGAATCATAAGTTTTGTTAGGAGGAAAAGAAAAGAATTGAAAATAAGAAGAAAAATTTTTATTTTATTTTATATATATATACCAGATTCAAACAAGCAAATTTTACAATCATTCAATTGCCTGCATTTATATGTATGACACATACATTGAAAAGTTTGTATGATAAAATATTTTAAATTTTATTTTACATGGCAAAATTGAAGGGCCAATTTAGTTTTGAAAAATAGTTTTTATTTTTTAAATTTTAGTATTCCAAAATATTTATAAAAAACTTAAATAATTTTTTATTTTTTCAATATTTGTATGAAATAAATGAACGACAATAATCAATTTTACCACTATTCACTTGTGAAAATAGTACTATTTTTCGTTTCTAATTTTTTAAATAATTATAAAAACATCACTTTATTTCTCAATTTACCAAATTTATATAACAAATTTAAAATATCTTTTCATTTTTTTCTAAATATCTAATTCTTACTTTTCATATGGGAGCATGCAAGTCAGATGTTAGACTTCAATTTGTGTGTAATATGTATAAACCTTTTTATTTTTTTTAAATCCATACAAATTGAAAGTTAAACCCGAAATCAATAGTTGTATATATTAACATATATAAATTTTTAAAAATTAAAAATAAAGATAAAAAATAAAAAAAGTTACACATTTGTATGATTTTTTTTATTTTATTTCTTAAAACAAATTTTTAAAAATAAAAAAATGAACTAAAATTTTTATAATTATTTTAAAAATAAAAAAAAGAAAAAAAAATTTTTCAAAAATAAACGGTCTGAACTTCCTTCCGCGGTCCGATTCAAGAAGAAATCGAGAGAAAAGTTTAATAATATTTTTTAAAAATATTTTTGATTATTTTATTTTTCCTTCAAAAACACTTCCCCACCAATTTGTGCTTCATCAAATTTATTAGTAAATAAAATAACTCATAAACAATAACAGAAAGCAACGATGACACATACATGGAAAATGGCAGCAGGGCTCTCAGAAATTTAAAAAGAAAATACAATTACGGGTATTGGGCATGGGTACGGGTATGGATATATATGGGTATGGGTATGGATATGGGTTTAGGTTTTGGAGAGGCAGCGGACAATGGGTTTGGTGTGGGTGGCTCTACCGTAGGCGTTGAAGCAGAAGGAGCGGGCTTTCTTCCCCGGAACCGTTGACTTGATATAGACATGATCAAGCTGGATGTCAGTGCATCCAACGGTCTGGCTGCAGCTTAGATTGATGACCTTGTCCGCACTGGATGACGTCCCTACTATTCCCCTGTATGACACGTCGCTCACCTTCACCGCCGACGTCTTCCCATCGTCGGAATTTCGTACACACCACCACCCCAAGAAAAATAAATAATTAACAAATTGACTTGGTGTGAGGTCAGTTTTAGAATTCTAAAAAATAAATAGATCCAATTTTAGCCATACAGGTGGCATTTTTACAATTTTAAATAAACTGAAAAATGAATGAATGACATTAGGGTTTGTTTTACTGCTTTGTTTGGATGTGAAAAATAATTTTACTTTTTTGTTTTTCAGTTTATAAAAAAAAAAAAAAAAAAAAGTAAATTTGTGGCTTATTTTTATTTTTCAATTTTAAAGAAAAATGAAATTATTTTCTATGAGCTAGCTACCTTGTTTTGGCAGTTGACTTGACTTGGACAGTAAAATTGGTCAATGATTATGGGAGTAATGACCTCCACAAGCTTAATTCCCTTGAAGGATATCTTCCTGGCATACCCAGAGCCTCCCTATTCACATATCCAAACACCCAAATTAAGAAGTCCCAAAAAAAAATCTATCTGAAAACAGCAAGCAAAGTAGCTTAGTTGATTAAAATCAAAATGTTAATTGATTGATAATCACCTGCCATGTCTTGATTCTAACTCCAGTCAAGGTTCCTATCAAAGTACAGTTTTGCACGTTTACATTTTCCACCGTGTCATACCCTCCCTGCCCCAACGATCCAATGCTGCAAAACCCATGTGTTTAAGCTTAGATTAACTATGGATATGTAAATCCTAAGTAGGGCGAAATTCAGGAAATGATCGGTACGGGAGCTTTCGCCCCGATCCATCGATGGTCGTGCTAACCTAATACCGTGACCCGGTCCACAGCTAATCCCAGTGATATTGATATTGGATGATCCCCCACTGACGGCAATGCAGTCATCCCCTATGAAAACAACACCAATAGTAGTACTAAAAATTATCAATGATGAAAAGATATATCAACACATAGTAGAAAGAAAGAAAGAAAGAAAACCAGTTGCAATGATAGAGTTGCGGATCTGAATGTTGGAGGAGCTGGCAATGTTGATGCCATCGGTGTTCGGGCTCGTCCCGGGTGCAGTAATATTGAGGTTTGAGATGACTGCTCCATTGCAGGCAGTTATGGTCATGTGGTTTCTCTGGCTGTTGGTATGCCTAAGTCCATTCAGCCTAAGGTTGTTGCATCTTCTGAATGTGAGTGCCTGCAGCTCCAATTAACCATACCCAGTAGTTAACTTACTTTTCATACAATCACTAAACCATTTTCCCAATGGAAGAAATTTTGAAGTTGAAGAGCGCTGTCCAACTTACAGTAGGTCCCTTGCAGCCTACAGCCTGGACATATTAGCAAACACCCAAGTGAGGATACCAAAAAAGACGAAGAAATGAAGAATAATGACAGTTGAAAGGAAGGAAACTGGTTGAAAGTAGAAATGCAGATGGATGACATAGTGTATGGGTTTGCATTTATACATTATTTGAGCAAAGCTGAGACCACCAGGCAGACCCTTGACCATCGAACTGTCCTCCACCATTCACAGTGAGTCCATTCACAGAGGAGAAGACCAGCCATGTGTTGACATGGAACCCCTTCCATGCTGCTTTTTGGTTTGGTGCTACAATGTTTCCTTCAACCTATACAATGGCCATGGGGCACACCCAAGTTCAACTTCAACATCGACTAGTTTGTCGCTTTTACTTTAACAAGTTAAAAAAGAAACAGTAGCGATAGTTTGGATTACCCGAAAAGTGATGCGAGGTGGCTTGCACGGACCGCTGAAGGTCGCAGGCTTCAGCAAGAATGTCCTCTTCCCTGGTATGACAACGAGGGTAGGAGTGTTCGAAGGAGCTTGGCACGCAGCCTTCCATGCCTTGAGAAAAGCCTGCCCATATTGTTTGGTTGCAGTTACGAGATGCATTGCGAATAAAAACTTAAATTAAGAAGAATTAAAGGGTGTCATCAAAATCAAAATATGTTGTTGATTATATTCTTTCATATTTCCCTCAATAAAAAAAACAAAGAAAAGTGGATTCTCTCATGTTTTCTTTTCCGTTTCTTCATATTTTTTGTGTTCCAAATAAACCAAAAGCAGGAAAAGAGTTATACTGCACATTTTTATTATCGAAAATTTGACACACACACACACACACAGAGTGGGGGAGGGGGGCGGGGGAGTGGATAAGAAGTTACAGGGGAATCATCTGTCCTTCCATCTCCTACTGCTCCATAATCTATCACATTGAAAGAAGGTGTGCTGCCTAATCCAGAAGAAGCCAAGCACAATATGAAGAAAACAACAGACAAGTCCTGCATCATTAGAACAAATCACATCATTAAAACACTGCTGCCATTAATCTCTTTGCAACAGTTCAGAGTTCTTGAGTTAGCACAATGGATGATAAAACAGTGCTAATAAGTAATAGCAATTAATTAATCAAAACAGAAGATGCACCCAATGCAGATTATATGATATACTCACCATTGTATCAGATAAAGAAGTTACAAGATCTCAATGCATCCTCCTGTTGCCTTCAATATATATAGATAGATTGATATTGATTGCAAGAGCTAATTAATGATCTGCCAGATCATATTGAAGCCACTGGCTAATATGCACGTTCTTGCAGTCTAATTACTGATACTCTAAGTGACTTCTTACTAAATATATGTTTATTAATTAATAGGTGGTGGTATTCAGCCATATATAAATATAGTTCAATGAGTCCATGTGCACTGCAAAAGCATGAATTTTGATGAGAAAAACAAGCTAAGGGCATGTGAAGCCATTGTTTTCGCACTAAGCAAGAGCTAATGAGGATGAAGATCTCTATGAACATGTTTTTTTAACATACAATTCTTGAAATAGCACGTCACGTTTCTTCAATTTCCCTTTAGCTTTGTTTAGAAATTTTTCTTTTGAAACATGAACATGCTGACACTTGAACAAATATGATTATTGAATTCCTAAGCAAATCCCAATGTGGGATCTTCAATTTGTTTTATAATTTCTATCACCCCTTGTTGAATCTTTTCTTTTTATGTGGATTATACGTCTCCTATTGAAGTTTTGTAAGTTCTATCCATGCCCAAATTTCTGCTTCGACTGTGGTGGGAATGGAAGTATAAAATAGGAGATGGATTATTTCTGCTTCCATTGTATAGCCAAGTGGACTAATAAATATTATTCGAAGTACCCATGAAGGTCCATCCCATTTGGCTGAGAATCCTCTAAGGGAAAAAATACATAAAATGGCAAAGTCAGAAAATTCAATTAAATCAAGTGAAGAAAACCCACAGCTAGGGTGTTCACATGATTTTGCAATGAGCATTCCATTTTTTCCTTATCGATAAGATTACTAGTTCAAATGTTTTCATGTTTATTAGCCTTGCCAAAGAGAAATTTTTGGGTTGTTTAGTTCTGAGACATCACGCAAGTGGCATGAGTGATGGTTTCATACCACTTCTATTTGAACGTGTGAATATAAAATTTACTAGTTATAAGAAATAATAGAGAAAAAAGAGAGCCCATGAATTCACACAGCCACATCTTCGTTTGGTGGACTTACATTTTAAACCCAGTTTTAAGAGATAATAGGCAAAAATGAGGCGCTCACTATGACGATCCGCGTGACACAATGTGGTCGAGTAGAGACTACCACTTAGGTCACTGATTTGATGATCTACTAAAAATTATTCTCCCAAAATAGATATTTAAGTCGTATATTCAACATTTTGACACTTTATATGTAATTTTACTCATAAATCTTCTCCCATGCATCAGCCATGAAGCAATCTCTATGTGTCTCACACACACACACACACACACACACATATATATATATATATATATATATATATATATATATGCTGCGTTTGGAAACATAGATTTTAAGTTTTGAATCTTTAGAATTTATACAGATTTGGACAAAAAGTAATAGACACCCATATTACAAAGTTTTCTTCGGCATGGGATCAAATCTGCAGTTATAAGAGGTAATTAAAAGGACTGAATTTAAACCCAAAAGTTGTCACTAAAATTCAATGAAAACAAGCTGACTCTGTTCTATGAAAATTTTGTATTTGACACTAAGAAACATAGCAAATTTTGCCACAAAAGTAATACGAGTAACGCCAAGAAATCCCTGCATTTGCTTTTGAACACGCTACTTTAATTTTTCTGAGTGGGCTTATCTAAATATCTGTTAGACTTAATTGCAGTCAACATTGTAAGCCTGCAAAGAACTAAACATTGTAACACCAAAAGGGATTTGATAACATTAATTATCTTGATTAGCAGAAATTTCAATGAGGAACCGTGAACAATTACTTTTAATTCAATTTGAATTCAGAAGAAATTTTCAAAGGAAAGTTGGAAACTTGGAATTATAAAAAGTATATTTCAATAGAAATTTTCAATGAAAAGTTCAGAAATTTTCAATTTGAAAAGGAATCCTTCAAAATTTTTGAGAATGAGAAACTAAATCATCAAAATTTTATATTTATTTTGAGTTTAAAAAGTGGTGCGGTGGTAAGAGTGTTAGCATTTGGAGAGTTCTTGGGAGGACTAGACATGAATGAGCACCAAGTTGATTCAAAAGTTTACGCATATTGTGTTTTAAGCCTGGCCATGTATATAAACACTCATCTTCCATTCTTTTATTTTCTTTTTTTTCAATGTAAGAGAAACTCACGAGTGGAATTCTCAACAATTTTTTTCTATGTCGCATTATCCTGGAGAAGGGTCCGAAATGGCAAGAAATAATAACAATATAGGTTCAATGGAGTCGTCACTAACTTAGTATTTACCTAAGTGTGGTTAGTTCACATAATTACTACTCATTGATTGGTCTCTAAATTAGTCCTAATGTCAAGTAACCAATAAGTTCGGTCTGTATTTACCATAATTGAGATTGAGAGTTCAGTCATGTGAAAGGAAGGTACTAGCACTCCTTATGCACCCGTTCTACAAACAGTATCTAATTAATTATGAATTATCCCTAAATTGAATCTAATTGTCTTAATTAACTCCTTAATAAGCAAATATTAAAATTTTAAAAGAAAATGTACAATAAGGTGTGATTTAGGAATTTCTAACAAAACTTCCAAAGTAGGAGATCTTATTAAATAAACTCCCATCAGAACTAATATAAATGAGGTCTAAAATACCTTTTTACTCTTTGTTTAATCACTAAAACGCGCACACACCAAAATAAAATATATACAGGTAATAATCAAACAAATTCATCGAATTGGAGCAAAAAGAGTCTTTAAAACACTCCCAAGTTTTCCAAAATTTTTCTTAAAATTTTCCAACTTTTTTCTACAATTCTTTGGGATTTTTTAAAGACTTTTTCTCCATTTTATTTATTTTTGGTTTTTTTAATTTCTAATTTTTTTATTTAAATCAAAATGATTCAAATATTTTTATTTTTTAATATTTTTTTGCTAATTTTTTCTAAGTTTGTACTATTTTTACAATTTTTTAAAATTAAAATTAATTAAAAATCATTTTTTAAAATTAAAAACAAAACTAATAGTTCGAGATGGTTCAGACCGATTGGGTCAACTGGGTTTGATTAGGTTGGGGAAGAGGGGTGCCATGTGTCAGCCAGCGGCGGCGACATATATATATATAACTTACTCAACATAACGTTATTCGCCACGTGGCAAACTACAACGGACACTAGACTTAGGTTAAGCCCAATTGGGCTGGTTGGCTTTAAATTGATCTTGGGTCTCAGGTGGCGAACTTAAGGGTTAAACTAGTTGGGTTTCGAGTATGATTGTTTAAGTTTGGGTCAATGGGTCAATAGACTTGAACCCGGGTCAAGTTGACATGGGTCATAGTTATTTGGATATGGCGGATCCAAATTTGGGTCCAAGCTTTCAGATTTAGGTGTGGGCTTTTGGATCCGAGTTAAATGTCCAAATCTATTTGGTAAATTTCGGGGAAAATTTTTGGCTTTTCCTTTTAGATCAAGTTGAATTTTATTTTAAAATTTTACTCACACTCAAATTACAAAATTTTGAACTTAAAATTCTACAATTTTAATTATCCAAGAAAATAAAAAAGAACTAAAAGAAATTTAAAGAACCAAACTCTGTCTTCTATCTCCTTTAATCTTCAAGTCTGCTACTTTGAATCTTCACTACCAATGCCTTTACTGCTTCTACCCTTTAGCCTTTTGCTTCTCTTCTTCGAACCTCAAACTCTCCTAATATTTCTATCTTAAATTTTCTCCTTACTCCTTTCGTAAGCAACCAATTTCTCTTTTTTGATTTTCCTTTTCTCCATCCGTGTGTGTGTGTCTCTTACCCTTCTGAAGTGCACTATTTATAGGCCTAGGAGTCATTCAATTTATACTAATTAGATCAATCAGCATCTAATTTGATCAATCAAATTTAATTTGAATTGACTCATATGTTTAATTTACAAATTGCACATGCCTAATTGCATATCTTCCTTTTGTGTTTGCAGGTTTGAAGGTGAAGATGTTGACCCACCTTTTTTTTATTTCATTTTTTCCTTTTCTGTTTTTTATTTTCAATGTAAAATTTTCATTTTCTATGTTTATTTTTTCTTGTATTTTTCTCATTTTAGTGTATTAATGGATATTTACCCAAATTATGTTGCATAAGCCCTGGACAAAATGGGGTGTTAACATCCTCACTTGTGAGTTTCAAACATTCCCCCTTGAATGGAAGTCATTACTTGTCGTGCAACCAATTAGAAGTCATTACTCAACCATAAGAATTCACTCAGCACCCCTCCTCTTTCATATGTCAACATGTGCAAAAACACATGCATGAACCTAGAGTCTAATTCGATTTCTCCCCCTTAAGCAGAAAATGTCTCCCTTGTGGGAGCGAACCTAATTCTCTGACGATTACTCAAGTAGGTCTTATCTTCTACTTCTTACATGCCTCGAATTGTATTTCATGTGTCTTCAAACTAACTATTTTTCATTTATCCTCTTTCATGTCGTCTAGTTTCATCATTGACTTCTTGTAGAGATAATCTTGGATCTGCCTCTTCCATTTGTTGAAATATTTTCTAAAGTAATCAATTTTATGGGTTTTCAAAGTCTTCAATTTCTGTATTTTCTAAAGCATTTATAAGGAGCATTTAATGCTATGTGGGTTTGTCCCATATTGGAAATATTGAAAAAGGAAAAGTCATTAATAAATGATAAGGTGAAATATTCTCTTAAAATTGGTTAAGAGATAGTGTTAGTGTGTACTCTAGTACACCCTAGAACGGTGCTTCATGTCACGAACTAAACTTGTTTAGGACTTGCTTGTGACCGCTTGTCACGTGTACTTGGGATGGGTTTTCCATCATGTAAATACTAGTGTAGGGTTATTTTCTACTAGTAGTGTCCTTGTAGGCCAAATAAGACAGTATGACTCCTTGGTCACTTTAATGTTTCCTAGTGTCAAGATGATAATTACATAAAAACCTCTTTAGGGGAGGGTGAGTGTTCATCAGTTATTGGAAAACTCACTAGCTTTTGTCAACGTGTTTAGCCTACTTGCCTCCCTCACTAAGCACACAATGTCAATGAAGGTGTTGTTAATGAATTACATTTGCTTCAATGTTTATTGCTTGCTTGCCACGGCTTTCATGAATTGATTACTATTTTCACTGCTATTTTGAATGAGTGCTAATGAAAGTGTCTCATGGATGAATGTTGGTAAACGATAGGCTTGCTAGTTAAGCAAGAATGCTTTAGCTAGTGTCGCACGTCCCTTCACAAAGGTGTGAAAATAGTAGGCCCGTGACACTTGGTATCAGAGCTAAGGCTTAGTTCCTACGAGAATTCAATTACCTTTGTTGTGGGATTTGGAAAGCTTTGATAAGTGACCATGGCACCAACCAATGTTGAGAGGATCAGCATGCTAAAAGCACAGGCTGAGGCAACAGCCAACACTGTGGTCGCAGAGGTGGCCTAGATGAGGGAACTTGTTGATGAAGTGATGGGATCACAAAAGCATCAAGCAAGTTTGTTAGGTGAAATGTTAGAGGACTTTCGTCATACAGTTGAAAATTTGCAGTCGCAGATGGTTGATATGGATGCAAATGTAACACCCTGACCCTCTAGGTGGGTCCAGAGTGCCACTATGCATACATAATATGCATATATCTGATACCATACATATACTACCCGCCAAAATAAGGTCAAAATGGGTGTTCCATAGTATTCTGTATATCATACACAGCGGAAATACATACATTGTCTAATAAAAACTTACCAGAGTTTTTAACTGTTCCTCACAAACAACCATACAAAACTAAAAACATAACCTGCTATTACAAACCCAAAAAAATAACCTGGCCAAAACCCAGTACATATACAAGAACTTACAAAAACTAACCAAAACCACTACGCTCCAGAATCCCTCTAGAACGCTAGAACCTGTTTCCTGTAGGACCTGAAATAAGATTTGTATATTAGGGTGAGACACTTCTCAGTAAGGTAGATCATATTACATCAATGTGTGACCATATGAGTTTATTCTAGTAGAAACCAATTACACATTTAAATCATTCACAAACCTGTAATATAGAAGATATCTATATAATTCCTGCATAAGATAATTCGACTCATCACAAGCGAAAGTCCCTGAGGTTGGGGTAGGGTACATGCCCAAACATTGTACGATCCCTCAGCTCGGTACTCAAAACTGTAACTTTGCCCATTTTATTTTTAAATCATGTATATGAATAATGAACTCATCTCAGCTTTGAAACATCATAAATACACCATTTACTTCCCCCATGGCACGGGTTGTGTGTTTATAATGCTCTGATCTAGTCGTGGGGTCACTAGGCTAGTCACGCTACTCTCTCTAGTCTGACTTGGTCCACACCACCCTAGTCTATCATCAACCAATGACCCTTCTTACCAAGTCAACTAGTCAATACCCACACTCAAGAATAACGTGTGGTTGCACTGTATCTCTCATACTAGCAATGGTACCGTGCTCTTTTGGTAACAAGCTTTCTCAAGCAGTTCATATATAATACATACAATTTATATCGAAAGCACAGTAACCAGTTTTCATTCATAAAGCATTTAAGTAGTTCCAGTATTTTTCACAATTTATTCATTCATTCATTGGTATAAACCGGCACACACGGCTCTCGGTTTAACCTTGGTACATACATCTCTTAGTATTTAATTGACATCTCTTTTCTACATTTTCTGATAACAATTTGAAACTACAATTCCCATATCTCATAATCATATTTCTCAGTTCAATATATTTCCATTTAACATCTCATGTCACACTCATTTGGTTTAGTAAGCAAAAGTATAACATATGGTTTGTAAAATATAATTTAAATCGAAAATAAGGGTTTCAAGCACCTCCTACTTTAGGTTTAATACAAAGAAATGAGTTTTAGGAAAAATGGAGCTCATACCCCAAAACCCTAGTTTTTACCAAAACCGTAAAATCAAAAAATCAGCAATTCCACCTGGTGAAAATTTTCAAATAAGCAGTCATAGCGTACATAATATATTAACCTACAATTCTAATGGTTTAGATTTCAAAAATAACTTATGTAAACAAATCCCCTTACCTATTTTTGAAAAAATGTACCCGAATGGCTCGAAACGGCAAAACCCTAGAACTTCCAACTGGTAAAAATACATGTATTTGCTAGAAGGTGGATAAGAGAGACAATCAAGAAGCAAGGGAGAGCTCGGAAGAGTCTTATGCTGAAAAAGTTCTGAAACCCTAGGAAAGAGAAGAGAAAGATTTGAAATTCTCTAAAAAAATAAGCCCAAACCTATTTATAGGTGAGTAGGCCCAGTGGAAAATCGGTGTTGGTTTCCCCTATCTCCACAAAACCGACGACAGTTTTATGGTTGACTTGCCCTGTTGACCCAAAACTGGCGACGGCTTTTCTCTTGCTCAGAAAATCGTCTACGGTTTTGGTTCTGCCTTACCGAATTCCTTCTTTTCTCTTATTTTCCTTTACTTCTCTCTTTTATATTCATTTTCTTTTATTTTACGGGTCTAGGATTCTACAATCTCGCCTCCTTATAAGAATTTTGTCCTCGAAATTCGCTAACTGTTCCTATCACTTCCTCTAAACTATAACTGCTCTGACTCTAGGAAGAGCCAGCAGCCTCATCCCAATTTTATTACCTGCACTCTCTTATGGTGGAGGAATAATGTGGTTACACATAATGTCTCGGGAGTTTACAATATCCATACAAAACTCTCCTGAAGACCATACATAATTTAAACATGAACAAACCTACTCTATTAAACATATATACAAACCACTTACTTACCATTCTACTTACCAGTCTAGCTCTGAACATCTCTAAATAATCGAGGATACTTATGACGTATCTTTGCCTTTAACTCCCATAAGGCTTCCTCCACTGCGTGGTTCTGCCACAGCACTTTCACCAATGGTATTTCCTTAGTATGCAGTTTTTGTACCTTTTGATCCATAATCTGAGCAGGTACCTCCTTGTATGCTAATGCATCCTCAATCTCTAGAGGTTCATAACTTAGCACGTGCGAAGGGTCTGGCATATACTTCCTCAGCACTGATATGTGAAACACGTCATGAACTCTGAATAGTGTTGGGGGTAACGCCACCCGATAAGCAACTGGACTTATCCTTTCCAGGATCTCAAATGGCCCAATGTACCGAGGGTTTAACTTCCCCTTCTTCCTAAACCTCATCACCCCTTTCATCGATGCGATCTTTAGGAATATCATATCCCCTATCTAAAATTCTAACTCCCATCGGCGAATATCTACATAACTCTTGTGCCAACTTTGTGCTGCTCTGATTCTTTCCCTGATAAGCTTAACCTTTACATAGGTTTGCTGAATCAGTTCCGGTCTCAAAATCTGTCACTCGCCTATCTCATCTCAATACAACGGAGAACACCAGAGACCATACAAAACCTCATAGGGTGCCATGTCTATACTGACCTGGTAACTGTTCTTATACGCAAACTCCACGAGCTGTAGATACCAAATCCAATTGTCCCCTAAATCCATCACACACGCTCATAGCATATCCTTTAGAGTCTGAATAGTCCTCTCGAATTGTCCATCCGTCTGTGGGTGAAACGAGGTACTGAATGTGAGCTGCGATCCCAAGGCATCCTACAAACTCTTCCAGAAATGAGAGGTAAATCGTGGGTCTTGATCTGAAACAATAGAAACATGGATGTCATGGAGTCGTACAATCTCTTGCACATATAGCTCTGCCAGCCTATTCATGGAATAGCTGACTCTGATAGGTATAAAGTGTGCAGTCTTCATCAGCTGATCCACTATAACCTGGATGGCATTTTGTCCATGCACCGCTGCAAGTAACCCCTATACAAAATCCATTGAGATATGCTCCCACTTCCACTTGGAAATGTCAAGTGGCTGAAATGGTCCCATTGGCCTATAGTGCTCTACCAAAACTTGCTAACATGTTAGGCACTACTCTACCATAACCCTATCTTGAACTCTAACTCCCGTCGGTGAATATTTGCATAACTCTTCTGCCGACTCTGTGCTGCTCTAATTCTTTCCCTGATAAGCTCCACATTTACATAAGTCTGCTAAATCAGTTCCGGTCTCAAAATCTGCCACTCGCCTACCTCATCCTAGTACAACGAAGAACACCAACGACCATACAAAGCCTCATAGGGTGTCATCTCTATACTAGCCTGGTAACTGTTATTATATGCAGACTCCATGAGCGGTAGATACCAAATCCAACTGTCCCCTAAATCCAGCACACATGCTCGCAGCATATCCTTTAGAGTCTGAATAGTCCTCTACGAAACGTGTGATCTCTCTTTTTATATTAGACCACCAGAAAGATTCCCCTCAGATCTTTGTACATCTTCATACTCCCTGGATGTACTGTGCAGAGCGAACGATGCGCCTCCTCTAGAATGACCCTCTTAATCTCGGTATTATTGATATGCAAATCCTAGTGTGCAATCTCAATACCCCATCACTTGAGATATTGAAATTTGGCTTTAAACCATTCTGAACTCCTTCCATAACCTCTATCAGCTCTACGTCTTCCTTCTGAGCCGCTTTGATTCTCTCCTGCAAAGATGGTTAAATAACTAAACTGGAAATGAAAGCATGTGGATCATTGTCCACCAACTCCACTCCCAACCTCTACAGATCCATCATGATCTGATGCTGAACAATAACCACTAAAATCGCCGCGCCTACTGACTTCCGACTCAATGCATCAGCTACCACATTAACTTTTCCTGGGTGGTAACTAATGGTGTAGTCATAGTCTTTAATCAGTTCAAGCCATCTACGTTGCTTCATATTCAACTCCATCTGGGTGAAGAAGTATTTGAGGCTCTTATGATTTGTAAAGATCTCGCACCTTTCATCGTATAGGTAGTGCAGCTAGATCTTTAATGCAAATACAATAGCTGCTAGCTCCAAGTCATGCATAGGGTAGTTCTTCTCGTACTCCTTGAGTTCACGAGAAGCATATGCGATAACTTTTTCATGTTGCATCAAAACACACCCAAGTCCCTTCTAGGATGCTTCATTATAAATCACATAACCATCAACCCTTGATGGAATGGTCAATACTTGAGTCATGACTAAACGTTACTTTAGCTTCTGAAAACTCTGTTCATACTCCCCAATCCACTCAAACCTACTATTCTTCCTCGTAAACTGCATTAGAGGACCTGACAATTTTGAAAAGCCCTCGACGAACCGACAATAATACCCTGCCAGACTCAAGAAACTCTGAACCTCATGCACGTTCCTTGGTCTTGCCCAGTCAACTATCGCCTCTTCCTTACTCAAATCCACTGATATTCCTTCCTTAGACACTAGATATCCTAGAAATGCAACATGTTCTAGCCAAAACTCGCATTTCTTCAATTTAGTGAATAACTTCTTCTCCCTGAGTACCTGAAGAACTAATCTCATATGAGCCTCATACTCTACTGAGCTCTTTGAATCGACTAACATGTCATCAATGAACACCACCATGAACCTATCTAAGTACTCGTGGAACACCCTGTTCACCAGGTCTATGAATAAAGTAGGCACATTCATCAAATCGAACGGCATAACCAAAAATTCGTAATGGTCATACCAAGTTTGGAAAGCTATCTTCGGGACGTCCTCTGATTTCACCTCTAGCTGATGATACCCAGATCGTAGATCGATCTTAGAGAAGATTTGTGCGCCTTATAGTTGGTCAAACAAATCATCAATTCTGGATAACGGGTATTTATTCTTCACTGTCACCTTGTTGATCTCTCAATAGTCGATGCACATCCTCATCGACCCATCCTTCTTCTTCACGAGTAGTACCGGTGCTCCCCAGGGTGAAACACTCGGTCGGATGCAACCCTTATCTAGTAGCTCCTGTAGTTACTCCTTCAATTCCCTCAGTTTCGTTGGAGCCATTCGATATGGAGTTTTTGATATTGGCGTCATCCCTGGAATCAACTCTATAGCGAACTCCACCTCACGATTAAGAGGCAATCCCAACAAGTCCTTTGGAAGCACATCTAGGAATTCACTTACTACGGGAATCTCCTCCAGTTTAAGTTCTTCTCTCGCTGTTTCTTTCAAGAACACCAGGTACCCCTGGTATCCCTCCAGAAGTAACCTCCTAGCCTGAATAGCTAAAAGGATCCGTGGTGCAGAACGCACACACGACCCTACGAGCTTGAATTCCTGCTCCTCTGGAGGCATGAATACTACCTCCCTCCTATAGTAATCGATACTGGCATAACTGGCTGATAGCCGGTCCATCCCTAGAATGATATCGAAGTCGTGCATATCAAACACAATTAGACTGACCAGTAGTACCCTCCCCTAAATCTCTACTGGGAAATCTCAAATCACCTTACTACATACGACTATTGACCCTGACGGGCGTAGCCACTACTAATTCATCATCTAATGGTTGTACCTCTAACCCACATAGTTTGATGAATCCTCAGGAAATAAAGGAATGCGTCGCTATCAACTTCTAAGGAAGCTTCATTGTCTCGAGGGTTCAACACACCCAATGGAAAGGGGAAGAGTAAAATTTCATGCTACTTGTGTGGAGGATCTCATAGAGTGAGTGAGTGTCAACACAAGGGATTACTCCATGCCTTACAAGCTTCCACTTAGGAACAAGTGGTAGAAAGCAAGGAGGAAGAAGATGATGCCCCGTGAATAGGTTCAATGTGGTAGATGAACGCATTGGAAAAGCAGGAAAAAGCACTAAAAGTTACACGAGTAAAAGGGTTAATGTTTGTGGACTTGAGGATAAATGGGAAGAGTACCCGCGCTATGGTGGATACAGGGGCTACTCATAATTTTGTTTCGCAATTGGAAGCATAGAGACTCAACTTAGTCTTGACACAATACGCATGAAAGCAGTTAACTCTATAGGTTAGCCTACTCTGCGTGTAGCCAAGCAAGTGACTGTAAAGCTTGGACAATGGGAAGGTCATGCAAATTTCACAGTGGTTCCATTGGATGACTTTCCATTTATTCTAGGCATGGAGTTCTTAAGGGGGATGAGGGCAATGCTGATGCCTTCGGCTGGTTCCCTGTGTCTAATGGGAGATCACTCGTGCAATGTGCAAGTCGTTGCAATGAAAGGAGATGACGGGAAGTCCTTTTCAACCATATAACTCAATGAGAGATTGAGAAAGGATGAGCAAACACATCTAGCCATGGTGGTGGTAGACAAAGAAGTAGGCCAAGAGCTGGTGCCTACGACCATCCAAGCAATGTTTGATGAGTATAAAGAGGTGTTTCCAGATAAGTTGCCTCAAAATTTGCCTTCACGATGGACTGTGGAGCATGAGATCGAGTTGTTGCCAGGAGTGGAACCACCTACTAAAGGGTCATGTAGGATGGCACCTCCAGAGATAGTAGAGTTAGGGAAACAGCTTGATGAATTGGAAGCGCCCTTCCAAAGCACCGTCGGGAGCATCAGTGTTGTTTTAGAGGAAACATGAAGAGCATCTACAGAAGGTGTTTGACAAGCTGAGAGGAAACACTCTGGATGTGAAAAAAGAGAGGTGCTCTTTCACTTAGCAAAGCAACAAATTTCTTGGTCATGTGGTTGAACAAGGTCGTATCCGGAGGGGTATGGAGAAGGTAAGGATGATTCAAGAACGGAAGATCCCCACAACAGTGAAGGAGTTGTGTTCCTTTCTTGGTTTTACTAATTATTGCAAGAAGTTCGTTGAGGGGTATTTGTAGAGAATGACTCCAATGACAGGACTACTAAAGGAGAGGTATTATTAACCGCACATACATGATGATGTGGTTGATTGTACCCAAACTTGTCTCATTTTCCAACAAGACAAGGGGAAGCGGAGTAATTTTGGTATGTTCATAGCCACACCAAAGTATTGTTCGGCAAAGGAGATGGCACAATTGTTCCTTATGACTATTGTGAAATATTAGGGTGTTCCCCAAGTTATTATTTGTGACCGAGACTTAATGTTCACTGACAACTTCTTGACAGAATTTTTTAGGATATTCAGGTTACACCTTAACATCTCTTTGAGTTTTCACCAATAGACAGACAGACAGGTGAAAAGATTCAAAGAGCTACAAGATGAGTACTTGCGCCATTTTGTCAACGACAACCAGAATAATGGGGTGCAACTACTTTATGTGGCTCCGTTTTATGGCAGTGCCTAAAGGAGCTCAACAACCAAAAAGAGCCATTTTGAGCTTGTTACAGGCCAGTAGCCGTTGTTACCTCACACAGTGGGCGAGTCGTACAGACAAAAGAGTCCTAGGGCGTACATCTTCACTAGAGAATGGAGACAGAATGCAAAGTTTGCTTGAGCCTATCTAGGGAAAGATTCTAAACATATGAAGAAGTGGGCATATCAAAGGAGATGGCTGCAGTTTCATGTCAGCTACCTCAAGTCGTTCAATGCCGACACCGATGACCTAAGCATAAGTCAGTCCAACACAGCAGAGTTAAAGATAGTGCAATCTAATAGACATGAAATTGAAGAGATCCTTGTAGATAGAAAGTTTATATCCTCAAGGAAGAAGCGGCAGAAGTTCCTAATGAAGTGGAAATGCCTTGATGACAAAGAAATTAGTTGGATTTCTGTAGAAGATATTCAACCTTTTGTGGAAAAAATTGAAGTGTACCTACCGCAAAAGTCTACGAGGACGTCAACCGCATAAGTGGAGGAGTTTCATGAGCTAAGCTTGTTCAGGGCATTATGTTTGCCTGTGACCACTTGTCTTGTGTCCTTGGGATGGGTTCCCATCATGTAAATACTAGTGTAGGGTTATTTTCTACTAGTAGTATCTTTGTAGGCCAAATAAGGCAGTATGATTCCTTAGTCACTTTGATGTTTCCTAGTGTCAGGATGATAATTACATAAAAACCTCTTTAGGGGAGGGTGAGTGTTAATCAGTCATTGTAAAACTCACTAGCTTTTGTCAATGTGTTTAGCCTACTTGCCTCCCTCACTAAGAACACAATGTCAACGGAGGTGTTTTTAATGAATTACGTTTGCTTCAATGTTTACTACTTGCTTGCCACGACTTTCATGAATTGATTACTGTTTCCGCTGCTATTTTGAATGAGTACTAATGAAAGTGTTTCGTGGATGAATGTTGGTAAATGATAGGATGGCTAGTTAAGCAAGAGTGCTTTAACTAGCGCCGCACGGCCCTTCACAAAGGTTTGAAAATATTTGGCCTGTGACACTAGCGTCGCACAGCCCTTCACAAAGGTGTGAAAATAACTGTAGGGCACTAGGTATAAATAATCTAACGGCCATATTTTAAATTGGAATAGATGTAACTATTGAGAATATGCATAATTCTGTCTATTTAAAAACAGAATTAACTCCAATTGTAGATATCTGAAAAATAGTAAATAATGATAAAGGAAAGGAGAAAATTTGGTTTGGCACGAGCCAAACTGTCGACAATTTTGGGTGAGCTCAGAAAACCATAGACGGTTTTAGTAGCTAAGGCTTAGTAAAGGGTAAAATGGTAGAAATTGTTTGGTTAAAAGACCAAACCGTTGACGGTTTTCCCTATGCCAGCAGCCTATAAAATAGGCTTTTAAGTCATTTTAATTGTAAAAAATCAAACTGTCTTCTCTCTCTCTCTCTCTCTCTCTCTCTCTAGCTGTGACCTACACTCTCTCTCTCTCTCTTCGATTTTTCACTCGGATTAAGCCTGAATTGAAGGATAAGCGGCATTTTGGGATCCTGGCGACAATTCTCCGCAGTTTAACCAGAGCGATTTCGCTGTTGAGACTTTCTAAGCACCACTCCAAAATTGGGGGAAGGAAGTTGTTTTTCACGTTTAATTAGTTATTGGAATATATGGGCTTAGAAGTATTTAAAATGATAAATATTCTGAGGTTGTCCAGATTGTTAGGGTATATGGATACAGGGTTTGTGTGAGTGTCGTAGACACAGTTTTTAGATCTTTGCAGGCATAGCTCTAGGAAACAAGTAAGGGGAATAGATTATGTCAGGAGTTTTTCACAAATTTTACAGATTAAATTATAACATGTGATTTCTGAGTAATATATGCATGTTTTAAGAAAGTTGGGTTATTGAGTTGAGTAAAACCCTAGAGATGGGTATACCAATATTTTCAGCAAAACATTATAGTATAGATTATCACTTAAATGTGTGGCATGAGTTGAATATTATGCATAATGATTTTGTTGGTTTTTATGGTAAAATGTATATAGAGATAGAGATATGGAATTATACAAACTTATAGTATGATGATATTTTATATTGAACTACAGTATGACAGTGTCCTATTAAGGATTACAGTACAGAAATTATACAATATGACAGTGTCCTATTAAGGATTATAGTATAGAAATTGTATAGTATGATAGCATCCTATTAAGGACTACGGTACATAAATTATACAGTATGACAATGTCTTATTAAGGGCTACAATACATAAATTATACAGTATGACAACGTCCTATTAAGGACTACAGTACAAAAATTATACAATATGAAGCATCCTATTAAGGACTACAGTACAAAAATTATATAGTATGACAGTGTCCTATTAAGGACTATAGTACGGTATTTTATATAGAATTGCAGTATTTCAGTTATTTTGTACAGATTTGTAGTATGATAGATTATATTGATTTTTGAAATGAAATCATTCTATTATATTGTTTTTGAAATCACATTATATGGTTTTAGAAACTTGATGGACCATAGTTAAGCACGGTACCGTAGCTTCATAGATACCAATGCAGCCACACTTCTCAGATAGAGTGTTGGTGGTATACAGTCGATTGTGCCCTAGAAGTGTTAAGTTACCCCCGAGAGTTCGGACCAGCTTGGTAGGCAAATCGTACTCATAGTTACAAATAAAGATACAGATATAGATACATATATAGTTGACTTAGCCTGGTTAGGCCAACCATGGCTAGGTCCAGCCTATGGGCCGCACAACCCAGATCATGTGGGGTTAATACATGACGTTATTGTTTATCCACCCAGGGCAGTTCTTCTATGCATATATGCGCATTTACTGATACAGAGTTATTATTTTATATAGAGAATGATGTGAAATGAAAGTATGTATTTTGAAATATAGTTTTATATATATATATATATATATATATATATATATATATGTATGTATTTGTGTGTCTGTGTGTGTGTGTGTTGATACAGCTTTAGATGATTTCACAGTGAAAGGAAAAGTAAATAATGGTTGTATGTTTGGGACACTAAAACTCATATTACCACACTGATAATAACATATTCCCATTTACTGAGAGGTGCCTGACCCCAAGAATTCAAACATTTCAGGAGATCTAGACAGACAGGTGGAGCAAGCTCCAAGGTAGAGGAGGTTATAGTACTGCCCTAGTTTCAAGCTAAGTGTTTGAGCTGGGAGATAGGTTTTTGTGTAATCTTGAGGATGTTTCATGGATTTTGGGGATGTACATGTATAATTATGGAGATAGTAGAACTCTGGTATTGTATATGAGATTCAGGTACATTACGTTTTTCGTTGCATATAGACCTAGAAAAATGGATAATCCATTAATGCGAACCGCATCCGACCCGTTTTAACCGACCTATAATTATCTGTTTGCTAAACGAGTCGAATATGTTTTTTCATTTTCATATCCGCCCCCTTAGCAGGTCGGGTCGGGTTTATCCGATGGATATCCGCCAACCTGCTTGCATTAGTAACCTAGGAAAGCCCAATAGGCTACAGCCATAGTCCAAACTCAGCCAACCTAATGAACCCACTGCCCAAGTGCCCAAGGTCACACGGCCCACATGCCCTACTCGGCCCCTCCCACTCCACTCCCAGAACAACCCCGAATCCCTAATCACCTAATGCCCGCAACCCTATTCAATTCGAGCCCTAGCTGCCTGCTGCCCTGTTCGATTCTTCATTCGAGTGTGACAAGCGTCTCTATTCAGAGAGCTAGCACGAGAGGAGAGAATGGCTGAGTGAGAGACCCTTCATTCTGGCCTTCTTCTTCGACCCTTCGAAGCCCTCTGGCCTTCATGAGTTAGTCTTCCACACTGCGAACCAGCAGGAGCCCTTCGCGAGTTCGTCACTTCGTCAGGAGCTTCGCGAGTTCATTGTGGACATTTTCAAACCAGAAGGAGCTCCTCGCAAGCTCGTCTTTGAGCGTTCGTGAGTTCGTGAGTTCATCTGCGTCGAAGTTCGAATTTGTAAGTATTCTTCCTCTTCTTCTTCAGATCTACTTTTTGCTTTCCATGTTCATCAGGTTTTTAGTATGTTCAGCAGCATTGTTTGGCATTACTGGTGTTGCTGAGAGTCACCACGATCGATTGGCTCAAACCTAGTTTGGGTGGTCTTCTTGTTTTTGCATTTTCTATTTCTTTTCTTCACTTCAAAAATTTCTCATTTTCTTTGTGCCTTCTTCTTTCTTTATATAATACTTTTCTATCCAAAATAAAAAGAAAATAAAATTCAAAGTTCATGATCAATACAGAAATAAATTAATATCAGCAGTCAATTCATCAGCATCTATCCATTGTGTCTGAAGCTTGCAGGCCCCCATGTCTTAATTACTAAATTCATTTTTGCCATGGACTTCATGTCTGTGCCTGCCTTTTGCCACAATTGCAGTCAAACAATGGCAGTTCCACACAATTTTTTGCTTTTTTCCATGGAGCTAAAATTTTGGTTTTGAAGAGGATCCAAATTTTGAAATGACTTCTAGGCATTTGGAAGAACATGAAAGGCATTGTTTCACTTTTTACAATATCATGTTTCGTTACATGTTTGTTAAAATGTCTAAGTGGTGATTAGTCTCTATTTTTTTTTTTTGTTATCTAACCTCCTAGTCAACTGGAAAACAAAGGCAATTTATTACTAATATTATTCTATATTATAAATATAAATACATTTTCTCTTTAAAAATTTAAGCTAGTAATACTGTTGCATTTTTTATTTTATTTTTTTGGCTTTCTCTGCTCTGTTAAATGGAGCCAAAGGTCTTATTTTGAAGAATCCTCAATTTGAAATGTCATCACTTAGGCATTTCCATGGGCATAAATGCGATGTGCCTTTTGAGTGCAAAATTTTTAAATGGAACTAAAGGTCTTATTTTGAAGAATTCACCTTTTGGAACATCATGTTTTCTTAAATGAAACTTGTTAAAATGCATAAGTGGCAAATTATTCTTTAGAATTGATGTTGCTTTGCCTTTTGATTGCGAAATTTTTAGAAATTTCTTGAAACTTTTCCAACTTGTTAGTGCAGTGGTGTTTCAAGTGTTAACATTTAAAGATTTGTTTTCTCTTTAAATTCTTTTGCCAATTATATAATGTTAATCCCATTTCTTAATTTTTTGCAGTGCATTATAAGGATTTGGGGAAAAAAATGTCTTAGACAATAGAGAATTCAATTGATCAAAATGATGAAATAAGTGAAGAATAAGTTTATTTGTCAAATTCATCAAACATAGAACCTACACAAGGAGAAGAAGATGAAAGTTTTGATGTCACAAATGAAAGCATTTCAATCAAGTCAAGGCATTCAAATGATTTTGAAGTTATTTGAAGGATGGATTGAGATTTTTTTAGTTTGTTGATAGTTTTATTTTGAGAGATTCACATGATTTGAAAATAGAGTTATTTAAAGAAATTCACATGCTTTAAGAACAGTTATAATGTTTAGATTTTAGACTCACACAAGTCACATGGTTTGAGTTTCTATTTTGAGTTGGATTGGGACTAATTTATTATGTTTTATTGCTTACAGTTTTACTTGCATGAATCAGGAGTTGTTAATTAGTATAAATGATTGAATGATTGATATAGTTACTAAAAAAGTTAATACACAAACTAATCACAAGTTATCGTATACAACTTTAATTATTATGAAAAAAAATAAATTATTAATAAAATTATATTTGAGAATGACGGATTATCCATCCATCCGCCATGAATTATCCGACCCGAAACCGCTTAATCCGCCACTTAAACAAGTCGAATATGGATTATGATTCTTTCACCCAATAATCCGCCTTATCTGCCACGGATAAATCGACCCGATCTGCTTTGCCAAGTCTAGCTGCATAGATAGTATGTATTTATGGACAGGTATATCCCCAGTACCCCACTTTGGGTCCGGGTTGACTTTGTTGATATTTTGTGGTATCAAAGTTTATTATGTGAAAAATAAATAAATAAATAAATATAGCAAAATTTTCGGGTCGTGACACCAATAATCTAATAGAAACATTCATTTTCTCCTTCTTTTTCTCTTATAAGACTTTCACAAATTATATTTTCTTCAATTCTGGACTCTGTTTTCTGCAGAAATAGAATTCCAGAAATTTGATTCTGGATTATTCGCTCATCCGCCATGAATTATCCGACCTGAAACCGCCTAATCCGCCACTTAAAAGAGCCGAATATGGATCATGATTCTTTCACTCGACAATCCGCCTTATCCGCCACGGATAAACCGACCCGATCTGCTTTGCTAGGTCTAACTGCATAGATAGTATGTATTTATGGACAGGTATATCCCCAGTACCCCACTTTGGGTCCGGGTTGACTCTGTTGATATTTTGTGGTATCAAAGTTTATTATGTGAAAAATAAATAAATAAATAAATATAACAGAATTTTCGAGTCGTGACACCAATAATCTAATAGAAACATTCATTTTCTCCTTCTCTTTCTCTTATAAGACTTTCACAAATTATATTTTCTTCAATTTTGGATTCTGTTTTCTACAGAAATAGAATTCCAGAAATTTGTTCAGATTCTTCTAAGGGTGTTTGTGATCACTTTATTGTTTGTGTATAATGTAAACTTATATCAGATTATATTCTGGGTTTTATTATATCTTATAAACGTATTTGCTGACTCATTAATATTCACCAATATGGTGGGGGCAAATAACATTTTAAGGAAAATGGCATTGTAACGTGCCTTGAAGCATTTTATGTTCTACAGCATTTTCTCTATTCATTTTACACCACCACCCAAAGTTTAATCCATGAAACTTCTCCATCTTCCCATGCACTTCGTCTCCCACCACTCGCACTCAAACTTAGAGCTCTAATACTAGTTGTTAGCATTGGGGGAGTCATGGGCGAACTTAATATACACGAGTAAGCACCAAATTAACTCAAAAGTTTAAGCCTATTGAGTTTTAGGTACAACCATTTATATAAACACCCATCTTTTACTCTTTTTTTTTTTTTTTTTCAATTTGAGAAAAACTTACAAGTGGAATTCAACAAATATCATATAAATTAAAATCCTATAATGCATCAAATAAAATTATTTTCATAAGATAAATCATCTCATTTTTTTTTTTTTTCGAAGTTCCAGAAACAATAAAATATGTCATTCAAAAATCTATGGCGAAATTTTTAGTTTTATTTTTTTTTTCAATTTAATGACATTTGTATGAAAAATTGAAAATAATGACGAGATTGACATCATTCACTTGTGAAAATAATTTTTAATTTTTATTTTAATTTATATGTACCTTGTTTTCTAATTTTTTAAATTTGTGTAAAAAAATTGGAATATATATTTTATTGTTACTTAGATTTCTTTTTACATTACTTCTTTGATCGTTCCAATCGACCAATGACTTTATTGAGTAGGCCACTAGTTGAGGCATTAAACCATGCTCAAATCACTCTTTTGCACACACTTGCTTACCAACGCTTTCATGCCCTCTGAATAATGGAGTCCCTGCCCTTTTATACATGACTGATTTGGGAGCATATGGATTATGTGCTACTAACTATAAAGTTGTGACAAATGCAAGCTTAAATTTGAGAGAGAGAGAGAGAGAGAGAGAGAGAGAGAGAGAGAGAGAGAGAGAGAGAGAGAGAGAGAGAGAGAGAGTTCTCTTGACATTCCCCTTCAATGGCATCTCTCCTTTAACGTTGCTTTAGAAGCCATATCAAGATGCCTTCTAAACTCTTCGAACTTGCGTCCTTCTATAAGCAAGTATGTAAGTTGGTCGAACATTTTATCGCAATGTCTCAGAGAAGGGATCTAAATGGCGAGAAATAATAATAATATAAGTTCAATGGAATCGTCACTAACATGTTAAGTTGTGACAAATGCAAGCTTAAATTTGAGAGAGAGAGAGAGAGAGAGAGAGAGAGAGAGAGAGAGAGAGAGAGAGTTCTCTTGACATTCCCCTTCAATGGCATCTCTCCTTTAACGTTGCTTTAGAAGCCATATCAAGATGCCTTCTAAACTCTTCGAACTTGCGTCCTTCTATAAGCAAGTATGTAAGTTGGTCGTACATTTTATCGCAATGTCTCAGAGAAGGGATCTAAATGGCGAGAAATAATAATAATATAAGTTCAATGGAATCGTCACTAACATGTTATTTACCTATGTATGGTTGGTTCACCTAATTACTACTCATTCATTGATCTCTAAACTAATTCAAAGGTCAAGGAACTAGCAATCTCCGTCTACTTTTATCAAAATTGGGATCGGGAGTTTAATTATGTGAAGGAAAGGTATTAACACCCCATGCACATTCGTTCTATAAATCATACCTAATTAATTATGAATTATCCCTAAATTGAATTGAATGGTTATTAATTAACTCCAAATAAATGAATAAATATTGAAATTTAAAAATAAAATGTAAAAATAAGGTGCGATTTAAAAATGTCTAATAAGATCTCGAAATGAGAGGATCTTATTAGATAAATCCCCCTCAGAACTAATATAGATGAGATTTAAAACACATCTTTACCCTTCATTTAATCATTGGGATACACACACACACACACACACATCAAATAAAATATATACATATATTTAATACAAGAAATTATCCAAAAAAAATCATTAAACTCAAGCAAAAAGTTTTTAAAACATTCCAATAATTTCAAGAATTTTTAGTATTTTTTCGACAATTTCTCAAAACTTTTTAAAAAATTTTCCACTATTTTATTTATTTTTATATTTAATTTTTATATTTTTTTCATCTAAGTAAACAATAATTCAAATAATTTTTCTTTATTTATTTTTGATTTCTTTCATAAGTAAATCCAATTCTATTATTTGGGTTTAGAGAAGTATATATGTAGAGACCCGAATCCGGGAAATAAAGAAATAAATGAGAAAAGAAGGAAAGGGAAAATAAAGAGGGGATTTCAACAGGCTTCATCGACGAGTTTCCTATGTTCGTCGACAAAGGCCCTTATGTGGTTTGTCACCGAAATTCAGAGCTTTATCGACGAAAGGATCCAGAACGTTCAAAAAATATCAAGCTTAGGGTTCGTCGACGAAGTTCTTCTTTCGTCGACGAACGGCCTTTAGTAGTTCGTCCACGAAGGTGTCATTCATCAACGAATTTGACTGGGTCAAGGGAACTATAAATAGAAATTTTGTTTGCTCTTCATTAAGAAACATAATCTCTCTCTCTCTCTCTCTCTCTCTCTCTCTCTCTCTCTCTCTCTCTCTCTCTCTCTCTCTCCCTCTCTAACCCGCGCCCACACTCTCTTTCTCTCTCTATGATTTCTCACCGCTTATTGACAGATTTGACGATCGGAGGTTACTACGAGGGTCAAGGGGAGATTCACTACAAGTATAGCGGAATAGATCTTTGATCTGAGCTTTTCGGGCGTTACTCCAAAATCAGGGTAAATAGGTTATTTTAAGGCTTTAGGATTGATGTAAACTATATGAAAGCCTCAGAAATGATTAATGGTTGCTGATCTAGAGTTTGTGTTGATTTATTTAGGAAAATTGTGGTTTCAGGATTTTGAACTGCAAACGTTGTAGGGCGTAGAGTTTGGGGTTTCTAGTGGGCTTTCTTGTAAGCCAAGTAAGGGAATTTGTCTTACATCAGTTACTTTTGAAATCTGAACTGGTTAAACTGTATTTTATGGTTTCGGAAAAATTAGGGTTTTGGGGTGTGGTCTTTATTTTTCTCTAAACTTATATATTCTTATTATATTAAAGGTCGAAGATGCTTGAACCCTTGTTTTTAAATTAGATGATATTTTTCAAACCATTTATTATATTATAGCATATTTAATAAAATGAGTGCGACATGAGATGGTAAATGTGAATGAACTGAACTGATGAAATATCTGTATGAGATATGAGAACTGAAGTTCCAAATTGTTTTTAGGAATTGTGGAAAATGGGATGCTGGTTTAACACCAAGGGCTATGAATGTCTAGTAATGCTGATGAATGAATGAGTTTGTGAAAAATACTGGAATTGCTTAAATGCTTTATAGAATGAAAACAAGTTACTGTGCTTTCGTTATAAATTGTATATATGATGTATGAACCACTTGAGGAACTGGTTACTATAAGAGCACAGTACCATTGCTAGTAAGTGATACAGTGCAACCACACCTTATTGGTAAGGGTGAGTATCTGAAAAGTCGATTGGTCACTGGCCCTGGTGTTTGATCCAGGGTGGGATTGACCAAAGCGGACTTGTAACATTGAAGTGATTAGACTGGTGGGCTGCCAGAGCTAGATTTGGTTAACGGACAGCACAACCCGTACCATGGAGGAAGTAAATGGAGTTTATGTGGTGTTCCTAGGCAGGGATGAGTTTGATATGCATATACATGATTTAAAAATAAAATGGGCGAAGTTACAGCTTTGAATATCGAGCCAAGGGATTTTACAGTGTATGGGCCTGTATCCTACCCCAACCTCGGGAACTCTCGCTGGTAATGAGTCACACTATCTTTTTCAGGAATTATATACATATCTTCTATATTACAGGGTTGAGAATGTTTTAAATGTGTAATTCATTTCAGTTAAACTTACTACTATTTTTCTATTGGAATAAACTCATGTAGTCACACACTTATGTAATATGATCCACCTTAATGAGAAGTGTCTCGCCCCAATATACAAATCTTGTTTCAGGTCCTGCAGGAAACTGGACCTAACGTTTCGATGGGTTTTGGAGCGTAGTGTTTTGGGAGTCCTTTTTGTAAGTACTCATGTAAGTATTGGACTATGGTCAGGTTATCTTTTTTTTTTTGGATTGTAATAGAAACATTGGGAGTATTTATGTAATAGTATTGACTTAGAACTCTAGTATGGTATTTTGGAGATTGAAACTTTTCCACTGCTTTATTGTATGTTGTTTATGGATAGGGCAATCGTGAACCTTTCGGGGTCGGACCCTCTTATTTATGGTATCAAGGAGTATTTTTGTTTTATGTTATGTTTTCTAACACTTTGAGCCCACGTGGCGGGTTGGAGGGTTACAATATAAATCAAGGGAAAATAAAAAAGGAAAAGACTATATAATCAGTAATCGGATGATTCATGAATCGTCCATTCAAAATCGATCTATGTATTAAACAAAGTATCTACTGATGGAGGGCTCATTCAAGGCTTACTCAAACTATTACTCTTAATAATTTTTCCTAATTTTTTCTGATTTATTTACTATTTTTCCTAATTTTTAAATTTAAAAATAAATCGACGGTCTTAAAAGGGCCAAACCAGTTCAACCAGACTGAACCAAGGTCAATGGGTCAACTTAGGCTGACCCGGATCAAACCTGTTTAATTCGATTTAGAGAAAAGGCTACCATGTGTTAATTGACGATGGCAACACGTGGCGTAGGATTTTTTAAAAATTATTTTCTGAATTTATTGCAGCAAGGTAACGTCAGCATGACATCACTTGCTAGATGACACGATGCAATGGGCGCTGGGCTTGCGACACAGATCGTTGACGTGGTAGTGATTCGAACATCCGAAGAAAACATATATTGGATAGCATGGATCACGCCATATCGCTCCCCAAATGCGCGGTCCTAATTGTGCCACATTTCACCGTCCATATAGTGACACGTGTCCCACTAATATTCTTAAAAAAAAATTATATATGCATTTTTATTTTTTCCTTTTCTTTTCTTTTCTTTTCTTTTCTTTTCTTTTTCCCATTCGTTCTCTTTATTTTCTCTCTCTCTCTCTCTCTCTCTCTCTTCAAACCTCCCTTCCTCTCTTTTCGTATCTCTCTCACTCACGGACGTCTCTCTCTTTGCTCCCTTTCTCCTTCTGTGAACCCCCTCTCTCATTCCTCACTGTCTCGTCCTCTCATAGCTTTCTCATATCTCTCTTTCAATCTCTTTCTTTCTTCTTTCTCCTTTGATTACTTTCTCTCTTTTCTTAATCTCACTCTGTTTATTCTCACTCTTGTAGGTTTTGGTTGAATGACATAGAGCTTTCAAATCCAAGCTCGGATCATCAAGAGGTAAAACTTGAAACCCCCTTTCTTTTCATTTTCTCCTTTCTCAGCCCTTACTTTAATTTTTCCTAATTCAACTTAATTTTTTCCTTGTGAATTTATCTAGCTTTTATGAATTTTCTTGCCTTTTTTTTTTCTTGTGAACCAAATGGGAATTTAGGGTTAACTAGGGTTAGGTTTTTAATACAGGTTAGGTTTTGGGTAGATTTTGTCCATTGGGTTGTAGGTTTTGGGCTTTAATTAATTGGGACTTATTCAAATCAAATCCAACTAGGTTGAATGAGTTTTTGGTTGAAGTTGGTTGGGTTAAGTTGGGTTAAGCCCAATTGAGCTTTGTGGGCTTTGAACTGTTTTGAGCCCAATTTAGCTCTGGGTATGGGTTTATATAGTTTTGGGTCTGGTCAATGGTCAACGAACCCGGCTCAAGGTTAACCTAGGTCTCGGGTAAGCAGGTCAATTGACTTGGGCCAGCGTCAAGTTGACCCAAGACTCCGGGTCAGATTAAGGGTATTTGGATTTGGATTTTTTGAATTTAGATTTTGGATCTAGGCTTTCAGATTCGGGTCAAATACCCAAGCCTGTTTGGAGTATTTTGGAAGAATTCCTTTTAAGTCAAAATCGAATTCTATTCAAATTTTTTGTTCAAATTTAGATTTAAATTACAAATTCCTAAATCTAAAATTCAACAATTTTAAACGTGCCAAAAATAGAAATAGGATCCAAAATTGAAAGAATGTGTACCAACCTCTATTTCTAAGTTCTTGTCTAGAGAATTGCTCTTTCTCCTTGCACAAACTCATCTAATTCTTTACTGTCAAACCCTTTTCCAGCCTCTGCAACTTGAACCTTTGAATCTTCATTTCTTCCCCAACCCTTCAATCACTCGACCTTTTTCTTCGAATACTCTCAAGCTCTTAGTCTCTCTATTTTTTCTTTCACTCTTAGTATCTCAGCCTTTTCTCTATTTTTTTTCCTCTAATTCGCCTCTACTTTCTCCAACAACCGACTTTTTTCCCATTCTTCCTCCACCTCTTTGAACGTTTATATTTATAGGCCAAGAGAAGTACTTCCAATTAAATTTGATTGAACAATCAAACTTAATAGATCAATCAAATATCAAGTCTAATTGATCAATTAATTTAAATTGGTCCTACAAATTCAAAGCTAATTGGTTGATTTTATTGTAATTTATTAACTGAAACTCTCTTGTGTATGTAGGCGCAAACATGGAGAGGCTGAGCCACTAGACTTGTATTTAATTTCTCATTTCATTTTTCTATTTTTTTTTTCATTTTCCATGTATTCATTTTTTTTTTTTTTTTTGAAACTGTACAAAATGAATATAAATTGAATGGAATAGTCTAATTTCTGCTATATAGAGCCTCAGACAAAATGGGGTTGTCACGAGGCTCCCAAATACGAACTTGAGACGACTCAAAAATGATAATGAAATGAGATGAAGTGTTATGATTTTAAAAAATGTGATTTTTGTCAAAAACAAAGTGTATGAAGTCGCCACTAACCTTTTGGAATGTGGTTAGAACACTTGATCACTACTCCGCTAGGGATAGAATCGGTCTGCATTACTAGAGTCGAGTTCGGGAGTTCGGTTACACGAAGCGAAGGTATTAGCACCCCCTACGCGCCCGTTCTTACGAACGGTACCCAATCAATCGAAAATTATCTCAACATAAATCTAATAAGCCTTCTTATTTTACTCCCTAAAAAGTGTGAAGAAAATGTACAAAATAAAATACTATATAGATATTCCCTCAAACCCGGGGCATACCATACTCCGAAGGGCTCAATGCATCCCATTGCAATCATCGGGATATGAAAATCGAAAAAATAGGGTACAAAATATACTCCCGGGGTTTTTGAAATCTTATAGGAATTTTCTAAGTATGAAAAATAATATTCCGAGAGGTTTTGAATTTGTTTGGGGGTGAAGAACTTGTGAAAATGAGTTTTCTAACTCAAAAATATTTTTTAGATTTTCCCATGTTTTTTCTGAATTTTTATGGATTTTCTAAGAATAAGAGCAACTTTGATCTTAAAAATACGATTTGTGATTTTTGATTTTTAATTGAAATAACACAAAGACAATTAAGCGAAAACAAAGGGTCAAAAATGTTTTTGGCATTTTCCTATGATTTTGTGATTTTTCTATGATTTTTCTAAGTGTAAACAATACTTTCCTAACCCTAAAATATGCCTTTTTTATTTTTTGTGTTTTTGGTTTTTAGTATTTTTTAATATAAAAATTATTTTAAAGATAAGAAGCAGCAAAAAAGAATTTAAAATACCCTCAAAATTTTTCCCAATTTTTCTAGATTTTTTTGGAAGTTTTCCTGCAATTTTTACGGAATTTATTGAATTTCTGTGAATTAAAATGGTTTATTTGAATATTAAAAATAAAAGAGGGGGAGAACCGGCGTAATTCGGTTCAAGGGGATGGACTGGTCAAACTTTGACCGGTTCGAGGTGAACTAGGTTTAAGGTCTTGGTCCAGACCATAGGCCACATGGCAGCCGACGATTGAGAGGTGCATGCGGGTAGGATGGCTAGGGTGGCATCATCATGGGCGTCAATGGGAAAAGGGATCCAACGGTTGAGGGATGAACTGCAGCCAGCATTAATGGTGGAGGAGAGGAGGTTGCCCTAGGGTGATCGTGATTGTTGGGGCATATCGGAGATCCAACAGTGTAGGGTGAATTGGATACAAGTTTCTATCGTGGCTTGATCGGGTACGTCCACCGGAGCCATGATCCAACGGCTTACCATGAGCTGCTTCGGGCATTAATGGCCAGGGGATAGGACAACCACGTGTTGACACTAGGTGGCGTGCGTGCAAGTCCTCATGATGACCCCTGCAATAAGGTGATCACAACCATTGACGATCTGCAAAGATCGTATGGCTCAAGAGGAAGCGCATTAGGAGGACTGACGTGGAATGATCTGGGGCATTCAACGAAGACAAGGAATGAACAACTCAGATTTTAGACGTGCATGAGTTAGATCCTAGGGTCACGGGGGCTCCACGTGGCGACATCCTACAGTTCTTATGCAAATCAAATAAAAATCAAAATTTTCTCTTGTTTTCATTTTTTTCCTTTGCACTCGAGGCTTCCCCCTCTCTCTCCCTTCTCACTTGCTTTATGGTCCGTTTTCTTCCTCAAACGAAACCCTATATCCCCCAACCTACAACCTTAAACACGAAACCTCAGGGTTTCATGTTCTTTTTCCTTCATGTCCAGCCCTAAGCTTGTTGGTCCTCATAACCCTTCCTTTTTCTCAAACCCCAGTTCTTCATAAAGACCTTAAAAAGCTAAGTCTATCTTTTTTCAATCTTTTCATCACCTAGAATCCCCTTTCATTTTTTCTACTCTCTATCAAACTAAAATTGTGTCTAATTTGCCTTTAACACTGCAAGTGCATGGAACAATTCAAGTATGCTCGGAGTAGCAAAGTTCGAGTGCAAGGTGGGAGAATAAACTTAGCAAAAAACTTCTTGCAGAAGCTAAGTATTTTATTATTTTTTGTTTTATTACTTTTTTCTTTTTGTTGACGTATGATGTTGTGAATTTGGGCCTTTTGGATGACTTTTGTATGGTCGTTCGAGGGGTTTAGGTTTACTAGTTAGGGTTCCTAGTTGGCGTGTGGTAGAAGAGAGTCACCTCATCTTACCAGGGGAGTGACACCGGGGGTGACTCGCACGAGTCACCCGGTTAGTAGTTGACTCGGTTGAACCCGAGTCAAGCTTGGTCAAGCGTGTGACCTGGCATGTGGGAGGCTTAGGTTGAGTTTCAAAATGGGCTAACCCGGTTGTTTTAAATTGAAATGGGCCGAGGGTGTTTTAAAATGAGATGCGGGCTTGGGGGTCTATTTTCAAGATGGTATTTGGGCTTAAATTTTCTAACATGGGCTTTAGGTTACGAATCAACAGTGGGCCAGGAACTTACTTTCAAGCTGGGCTTCGGTCATTTTTAAAAGGGATGGGTTAATTTTTTAAAAAATGGGCTTATTATAAAAGGAGATTAAGTTGGGGTAATTTTAAAATGAGCAATGGGCTTAGTTTAAAAAGAAAGTTAGGCTAGGGTCATTTTAGAAAACGGTTAATGGGCTTAGTTTTTTTTTTTTTTTAAATAAGGTTGGGCTTGGTCTTTTAAAAGAAACCAGTGGGCTTTGGGTTAAGTTAGAAAGAATTTACAGGCTTGGGAATGTTGGGTGAATCCGAAAGGGAGTTAGGATACGGGTTAAATGGATCTGGGTTTGGTTTGGATGCAGTGATACGAACCCAAGTTTGGGGTCCGGGTTTGCCTCATGCTCAATTGGATATCAGGTTCGAGTGTGAACCTGAATCCTGAGAAGGATCGTACCTACACTTAAACTCACACAATTTATATGAATTGAACAAACCAAAAGTGAGTGTTCTATATTCTACCTTTCCTTCTCACTCCTCCTTTCTTCTTTTCCTTGCTCTGAATCTGTCCGGGTGTCTATCTGTGGTCCTCAGCTCTCTGCAATTCTTCTCAGTTCCTCCTCTTTCTATAGGGCTTCTTTCTGTTCTCTACACGTTCTAGTGCAAAGCTCCTCTTCTCTTTCACGGATTTGCAATTCAGCAGAGTTTCACTATTCCTCTATGAATTCTGCAATTTCTCGCAAAGTTTCCATACTTCTCTCAGTTGCTCTCTTTTCTCTCAATTTTTGCAGTGTGCTTCTATGCTCTCAGTGGGTGTGTGCCATTGCTACAGTGAGACTCCCTATTTATAGGGAGTCTCGGGTGGCCTCTTGGCACCAATTTTCCCTTGTAACAAAATAGGGAATATTTGCTTTATAGGTGTCATTCTCTTCGGGTACAAGTGATTTTTATTTGTTATGAATTTTCATTTGCTATTCTGACGTGCAATTTTCTCTTCTTCTTCTTCTTCTTTTTTTTTTTTTTTTTTTTGCGCAGGTGAGTTTGGGAGATCCAGGTGGCAATGCAGAATGGAGGGCTTAGCATCCTTTTATTTCATTTATGTTTTTGTATTTTCCTTTCTGTTATTCTGTGATGTACCCCCGAGTTTCTTGTATTGCAACTTCACTTTGTACAACTTTTATTTTCATTTCCCTGTGCTCAGTACTTTACTTTATTTTTGTATACTTTGTATGTACCCCCACGCAACTTTCCCAGTAACTTGTACAACTTTTCCTTTTGTAAGCACTTTCTCCTTTACATGTTTAAACACCTACATGTGCATGTGTACGCATGTGTTTTCTTTCTTGAATAAATTATGTATGCGCTTCTTGGTTATGACTCCCAGTGTTGACCAATTTTGACCAAACAAGTACGATTAATAGGATATAACTTTAATGGCCAAACAAAAACTGGTTTTAAAATGAAGACCCCATTTCAAAATAGTCTAAGATTTTGAAAGCTCAAGTCAAAGTTTAAAAATTCTCGGACTTATGGAAGGCTTGAAACTTAAAAGACTCAACAAACTATGGGGACTTAACTAAGGGACCATTAAAGGGGATCAATTTACAAGGATCCATGATAAACAAGAATCAAAATGATTTAGAGACAATTTTTTGGGAAAATTTTAAGGAATGAGACTAGTTAAAAGGACTCAAATTTTTTGAAGTCATGGCCACTCGGGGTCTTAATTTTAGAACTCAGGGTTATTTAGGGCTCGAAGTTAATTCTTATTTCACTGGGCTTCTTTGGAGTGGCCTGACTAAAATTGGGGTGTCTAGAGGGGTGTTTGCACACTTCATCTCAATCTCTCTTTACATTACTTTTCCCTTGATAAAGTGATAGGAAACCTCCATGTGCTTAGCCTTTGCACGGAAATAAAGGTTTCTTCACTAGCTATATCGCTAATTAAACTCTCACAATATAGTTGCACTAAATATTAAAGTATTAGTTGGTGAAGATTCTCCATAAGCTACATTAAACAAGTGCTTTCTTGTGCTACCATCTGTTGGCACCCTATGCTTTGTCCCAATAGTTGATCATCTTTTAATACACCAAATGACTACTCTAGAGTTAAGATTGAACCCATATCTAGTAGTTGAAAGATGTGTATCACAATCACCAACTTAATCAAAATTACAAATGTCCTATTATTTCACATGTTCCTCCTCTACTCTATAAGATCCTAAAGTTAATATTCATTTCACGTACCTCAAACTTTATATTATTGCATCATGAGTGCGCATTATTTGATTTCTACATAAAGTAAATGATCTTACAAATGTAATGTCTAATTGTGTCATTTTTGCCTTTACAATATCACATCCTCCCCTATGGTTTCAAAGCTTCTTAATCAACTAATATACTTTCAAATCTATTAGATTTTGATCCATCCATTGATGACAATGAGGGACAACTATATTTCAACCTAAGTTTGTAAATAATAATTCTCCTCATTCTCAACTTTCAAATTTGTTTTTAGGGTTTAACTTCAAAATTTCCTAGCAAATTGATTAACTTTTGTAAAATATAACTTGATGCTTGTTGTGTAACAAAAGAAGTTCATTTTCTTAATTAATGTTGGTGCTTTGTGCCATTTGTTTTTTTATTTTCTTAGCAAATGCACGTATGCTGCTCGCACGTCCTTAAGATGTTTTTGTAGCCTTTAATAACGATCATTCATCTTCCTTTGTTACTATCAATAGGTTCGATGCTTTACTGCCTCACTTTCCTTTACTTGGCTGTGTAATTACTACCTGCAATCATCTCCCACAAGTTCTGTCCAAATAAGTTAAACATATGAATCCAATTATTATAATTCTTGCATTACTTGCACACATCGAAATCTCCTTATACCATGATCTCTCCAACGGTCCCTAAAAGGGCAGCCCAGTGCACAAAGCTCCCGCTTATGTGAGATCCGAAGGAGGGGTGGACTACAATAGGTATATAGTACGTAGCCTTACCTTACATTTGTGCAAGAGATTGTTTCCACATCTCAAACCCATGACCTTCAAGTCACACGGCGACAACCTCCATGATCTCCCAATGGTCCCTAACGATTGCTAATAACTATTGATACTACTTGAGATTTACAAGCAATAAACCCAACAAAAAAATATGTAACTTTATTCATGCATACAAATAAATAAGATGTCAAACACCTTATACTATTATATTCAAAAGCACTCATGCCCTAAATATTATCACTAACACACGCTTGCATGGATTAGCATACATAACCTCAAATTAAACAAAATAATGAATGAATGAGTGGAAAGTTACATTAGAAAAAAGACTGAGCATATTATATGTGGTTATATCCTTCATACTATGTTATGAATAAACTTTAGAAATATATGCAACAATAAAGCACATAAACGAAATAAAGGAAGATATAATTAACAATGATATTAATTATAGTCTCACGTGACAATAAGAGAGATGAGGACATATGGGCTCACAAGCCCCTCTCCTTCTCTCTTCAACTACTAGATAGGCTCATAATCTTACAACTTGTGATTCTCCACATCTTTCTAATATAATACAAATATGGATAAATTTCATAAATACTCAAATTTTATAGTACATTCAAATTAGTTATTAATTTCAATATACGTCGCATTATGTATTGAACTTAAAGACTTTATTACAATACCATCCACTACCACCTAGACCTAGTTACTAGCCACTTCATCTATTCATTCTGTCAACCCTAAAACAGTCAAGGATCAAGGGTTTAAAAAAAAAAAAGGTAAAATCAAGGGTTGCAACAATGGATGACTAAGATATGCGAATGGGATGTTAGAAATCATTGTCAATTATAGGAGACAAATTTTGTAACAACGAAAATATGAGCAAAGTTCAATGCATAATATGTTACAAATTGAAATCCTCTAACTAATTTAAACTAAGATTAAAACTCATAAATTGTTCATAAAATCTACACATTCTACATGGTTCAACTCTAAAGTCAACATCCATTAATAGCAGAGTGTTTCACTTCAATCAACAACGATATGTAGAGGACTAAAATAGCACAAATGCTACTTTACACCAATTATACTCAAATTTTTTGGTGTTCACTTGGAGGCTATTTGGTATTAATTTTGTTTTTTTTATTTCTGTTTTCATTACAATACAACCCAAAAAAAAATGAACATAATGCATTTGTTACCCTTACTATATATATATTTTTTAATTTTTGGTTCATTTTTTCAGTTTGTAGCCAAAATTAAAATCATATTTTATAATTTTTAATTATTGGGGCAACACCTCGCTACTTTTAAGATTCAAAATGGACTAAATCATTCTATACACAATTTAGAAAAATAAATAAGATACATGACTTCTTAAGTATAGAAAGAATAAAAAATATCCATAAGATTTCTATTACTTTGAGAAAATAAGGTGTTAAAAAAATCTTTACCTTTTTCATGTCTATAGAATTGTTCTTAATTTTGAAAAGTAGTTTTCAAAATATAATAAGTACATAAATTCATTTGTGTTGTTTAAAATAATATTTTCTATTTTTTTATTCTTCAGCATTTTTATTATTCTAACCATATTTTAATTCTTTTTCCTTTTTTGCATTTGTTACTATTTTAATCACAAAATAGCATCATGAACCACTCCCCCCCCCCCAACCAATTTAAACTAATAATATTAATGGGTCAGCATGTTTAATTTGAAAGATAAAAAATTCTTAAGGTATAAAATTGGTAAACCTCAAGAGAGCATCAGTCTTTTAAAACAAAATAAGGCTCAGAGTAATTATATCAAACCTCAGAAAATATTAAATGATCAAATTAGCACACAAGACAAGCAATTTTCATAGTTTTTGTACCTAGGCACAACAAATAATATGTTCAACTCAATCTGTTACACATAAAAACCGCAATTATAACTACCTTAAATTTTAAAGCATAGGAATCAAGCCCTATACATAATGTCTGAAGTTCAACAAAAGCCAAAATAATCTCATTAGGAGTTTGGCTCACATCCACATAATTCCAACTTCTACAATCATAACTCAAACTCTCCTTCAAACATAAAAGAAAAATATAATCCGTATGACAGAATACGAGAAGGTGGCTTAGAGATATCACCCGCAAACTAATAACTGGAATTCTACAATACAACATCGCACATGTTAACATTGGTGGGAGACGAACGTCTTAAGATATTTATGGCACAAATGATTAAGCTATGCCTAGTTTTTCAATTCCCCTACAGCCTTCTGATCAACTTTGATATAATCAAGGCGAATGCCAAGCCTAAAGACATCTATGATATAACTGCGCAGCTTCTACCACCGTAGTTTGGTACCGCTACATAAAAACATCATTCTGAAATAAAATTAGAACATAGTACATGCCTTGTCAGGAAATTCTCCATGCTCGATGCAATCTTGCTTCCCAAGTTGACAAACGAAATTCCATGGAAGCTTGTTGGTGAAAGAGCTTCATCATGATGGCACTACATATGGAAAGCGAAAGTATGAGAATTTGATAATGACAGCAGAGAGACTATATCATTGGCCACAAAGCACCAAAATGGAAATAAAAACAGCACTAGCTACCCACTTCCCCCATCAGTCCACAGGGGGGTATAGTTTTTAAAAGAAATAAAAACACTCCGGCTGCCTCAGCAGAATCCTATCACATGCAGTGAAAAATATTCTTCAACACAATTTCTTAACCCAGTTCCCATCCCTATCCATTTCACAACCGAGGGTTATTTGAACCCAGGTCACTACCATGGACCAGGAGGTTGAGGTTCACCAATGTGCCCACAGGCACTGGACTAGGAAAACAGCTTTAAAATTCACCAACACCTGATGTAGGACAAGAAGCAGGACCATTGATGGACCCTTGTCGGAGGCTAATAAAGGACAAATAGTTGGGAACTGTGGGATTTAAGCCAAATAAATTTAGGGATAATTAATTAGGCTTCTGTTTACTTGGGGGTTTGTATGCATTCTGTGAATTTTAGAAGTTTATTCGTCATTGCACACATCTTTAAGAGTGCGTGTAATTTCATGTACTTCAGGCTTTCTTGTAAATAGAGTGAAAACTAAGAGATGGTTACAGATGAATTTGAATTGAAAATTAGCATCAGTTATCCCCCAATGCATCTCTTTCTTCCCTCTCTTCTCCCTTCTTGTTATTCCCCTCCCTTTCTCTCCTCAATTTCTTCTAATTTCTCACTTGGCAGCAACCCATGATGCTGTCCTGCATCAATTGGTATCAGAGCCCAACCACAATCCCCATTCTTCCATTTCATACCTTTCCCAAATGTAGAGAAAATGTTTGCAAAAGCATCATTGATGGAAGATGTTGTATGAATGCGGTTTCTAGATATGGGGTTTACTCATGCAACTTCATCCAGAACCCCGCCCAAGGCCTCATAAGATATCTTGAATTGATAACACTACTTTACATGTTCATGAAAGATATTTGGTTCCTATCCAAATGGATGACTATTTTTGTGATATCAATACCCCATGAATATTGGTCACATACTTCTTGGTTACGTGAATTGGGGGTGACTCAAGGACATGAAAACCCATCTTTCACTATAACAATATGAAGATCATTTTGAATCCTGCTCTACCTACCAACGAACCCAAAAAATCTAACATTATTGACCATGCCAAAGTTTCTCAACTTGAAGACACTACAAGCAAGGAAAGGCATGTGTTTGATGACATCCAAGTCTTCCACACAATCCTATTATTAAGTTTATCATTCGCAATGTGTTCATTGATGGCAATTCTCACATCAAGTCTATGCTGCTGGCAAAGGAACATGGTTTCTTGCATCACTTGAGCACACGCTTTCAAAGAGTAAGTTCGCTTCTTACTTTTGATCCTCCAACATTCCAAAGTTCGAGGCCAAATTTTTTCCAACTAAGGAATATCAAAAGTATGACAATTGACATGAAGCAGGGCGATTGATGAAAAATTTAGCAAACTGCCAGCAGACCTTTTCCACTCGCACTGATTCCTTCCTGTATTTGCCTTGTTCCCAAAATTAGTTAGTTTATTACAGATTTACAAAAAATAAAAACAAAGTATTATGAATGGAATGTTAAAGGTCCCCTGGCAGCAAACCCATGATGCTGTCCTGCGTCAACGCCAAAAATGGGTGACTGTAATTTGTCATGGATTATATACAATGTCCGAGAGCTTCCTCGTGCAATCCTAGTATTATTTACACCCATGAATTTGTACAAACGTGTAAATCACATCTGCTCCATCAACAAAGAAAAAGGAAGGGGGGAGGGGAGTGACGGGCTACTACCTAGTACAATTACACAGTTGGTTTTCCACCTGTATTACACTATCTGGCACAACTAAGTACTTGTTCCATGTTAATCTTTATATTGAAATAAATATGATGACACTACATACAGACCCCTTGAGGCTCATGCATAGTATGATTCTTGCAGTATATTTGGTCAATACATATTGGATCACAATCCAATACTGCATTGCACAATAAAACAACTCAACCAGGTCAATTTCCAATCAGCTCAAAATCAGATTAAAAAAAAAAAAAAATTGATTTTAAATTGTTCTCTTTTTGTAGGAATAGGTAACTGTAAAGCAGTAAAGGCCTTCAAAACGCTTTAGGCTTAAATTCACTCGAATAGAGCAAAACTTATTATAAATGAAGAGGATAGGGGCATACTATATGTAGAGGTGTCAATTTGCTCAGGAAGCTCCTTTATATCCACCTCAAACCTCTCCTGAACCTGTAAGCCATGTCACATAACTCATGTTAACAAAACAAAGCCAACAAGCAGATAAAACATGGTAAGTCAACAAAGACAAATGGTTGACCAACCTGATTCAGAACATCAGAATCAGAAGCCGAAGAAACAAAAGTAATAGCAAGCCCTTTGGTGCCAAACCTACCAGCCCTGCCCACCTGTTGAGATTTGGAAAAACCGTTGAGAGTGGGGAGAGGAGAGACAGTTGGGGATCAAATACAGACAATACAGTAGGTAAACATTATTGTGCACACCATCAAATTCAAGCATACAAATGGAAGTTACCCTGTGTAGGTAGGTGTCGGCAGAATCAGGCATGTCATAATTGATAACAATGTTCACACGCTCAATATCAATTCCCCTTCCAACTAAATCTGTTGCGACAAGGATTCTTTTATGACCCTCCTTGAAACTCTTATAGCGTGTCAATCTGCCAAGCAAACCACGCAGCATAAAACACATATGACGAGCCATCAATTAAATTAGGAAATTAAGCTCAATTAAATAAACATTCAGTTGGATTCCAGTAATGGAACATAACAGATTATCCATCAATGAGAAATTCGCAGAATGCATTTATTTGGATTCTACAATAAAAAACCATAAAAGAAGACCAGTCAATCTGAAAGGTAAATGTTGTTTTAGAAAACAACTAAAGTTAGCTGCAAACTAGCAAATTACTTCAAGTGCCATAATACCACACCCATGGCATCATTAAAGCACGGCCATTTAGGCTTTGGTTTGCCCTGAGAAGTTTGTGGAGCTAATATTTGGCCAAAAAGTCCAAGCTGTTAGGAATTGGACCAACAATGCATATCAAGTTATCCAACACTCTCCCTGAAATGCAAAATTGTCTCATACACACAGGCTAACAAATTGAACAGTTCTAGGTGTGCACTGTGCACAGAAGCAAATACTAAGCGTGTAACCAAACAGTGCATTTGCACCTGCCATCCCATAACAAAGTTTGTGTCTTGTAATTTGTCACCATCATACTATGCTTTTGTCTCCTCACTATCTATCTTTTCTCTCCCTATATGTGTCTCTAAGGCATGGCCCACCATAGTAGGCAAGCCGCCATGTAAGAAGAGATTAATTCCTTGCTACAAAATAATACTTGGAAACTTGTAATCATATCCCTTCCTCTGATAAGTTGATTGTTGATTGTTGATGGATTTTTACAGTGAAAGATTAGTCAAAAAGATTCCATTTGACATGTTAGATTCACATCATGTATAAAAAGGGTATACACAAGTTTATGGCCTCAATTACTCAATCTTTTTACCCTGTGCCCAAGATTGCCCTTGTGTCACTATTATTTTCACCTTTAATTGGTTGTTGCTTAACTTAAAAGGAAATTTGTGTTTACAAATGGAGATCATAAAAAGAAAGTCTACATGGAACAACCTCTAGTTTTCTTTCTAAAGAGAATCAAGGCCCATTTGTTGTCTGAAAAAGCTCCTATATAGCTCAAAACAGCCTCACTGATAATGGTTTGGGAGATTTGGTGTAGTAGTAATTGCTTTTGGTCATCATAATATGTCAAGTGAATCATCCTGTGTTCTACTATACCAAGGAAAACATCATTGATTCATTGACTCTGTGTACATGAATGACATAAGGGAATACAAGAGTTGAAATTGTTCTTGCTAGGCAAGTTTCAATTCTCGGGACAATTGAATTATTTTCTAGTAGCCAGGTTACGATCAGGGATTTTTCTATCATAAAACATATAGAGGAACTGAAGAGGAATGTTACAATCAAAACCAACTAACGAATGACAAACCCATGGATCCTATCAATAAGTTCACAGAAAGTGATGGTAAATCAATACAAAATCACTAAATTGTACATGAGATTGGTTAGGAATCTATAATCCTAACAGTTACCAAACATGGCCCTTGCAGATAGTGTCATTATTCAGTTCTCAAATTCACCACAGGCAAGTCACTTCAATGCAATTATGTGTGTCTTGAGTAATGTCAAAAGTGCACCAGATTGAGGAATGGCATACCAAATCACGGTTCCAGTATGTTATTTTAAGATGTTATTATTTTATTTCTTCCTGTTTCAAGGGACTGCTTGTCCTGTAATGCGTTGCAATTTCTTCTTTTCTAATATAGTTTCTTTTTTTTGTCCAAAAAGACTATAATATAGGAATATATAGATGCAGTTTGGGCTGTATCTCCATGGCTCCATCTTATAAAAGATATACTATAGGATTTTGTATTTTTGTTGGTAGATATTAGGAGAACTGGAAGAGTAAGAAGCATCTGGTAGTTGCAAGGCCTTCTATGGAATATGAATATATGACCATGACTGATGATACTTGTGAATCAATATGGTTGGAGAATGTGTTGAAGGAGCTTCGGTTTCCACATTTATCACCTATGGAGCGAGTATGTGATAAGCAAACCATGGTCTGTATTTTTACAGACCTAGTATTCCATAAGAGGACAAAGCATATTATTGTTCATTGCCTGTGTGTCAGACAGAAACTTCTTTCTGAAAAATTGTATGTGCTACCCACTTCAAAACAGAGGATCAAGTCGATCAACTTGCCAATTTTTTTAAGCATTTAAGAGGGGCTCGCGTTGAATATATCTACAACACACACTAGGAATGCACGATACATATGCTCAAATTTTTCTAGTGATGCTGGTGGGAGGCGGGGTGGGGAGAGGGAGGTGCTGTAAAGTGCATGTAAAAGAGTATTATTGTCTTAAGAAGGTTTTTTAACAGGCAAAAGAAATATATACTTGCACATACACACACACATATAGAGAGAGAATTACAACTTGACATCCTCAAATTAAAAAAAAAAAATTAAAGCAAAAATGAAAATGATAAAACATAACACAATCTAATTCAAAAAAAATAAAACTTTCCATAATATTTTAATGAATGCTTCAAATTATCCTACTCATGTTGCCCATTTTTTGACTTATTCTCACCACAATCCAACAGAACTACTTGCCTGTCCAGATAACCAGAAGCCCATCTGATTAAAGCAATTCTTGAGTTCCAATGTCTTTCTCAATAATTTCCTTCATCGGAGAGGCAAGGTAGGAAAATTCCAGTCCTGTTGTTACCTGCATATTTTTACCCACTCCATCATCCTCAAAAATAGGAATACCATATAACAGTCTCATTGGCACATGCAGAAGATTCAGAAACATACCCACATGCAGAAGATTCAAACACATACCCACATTGTCCATGTAAATCCTCCAATAATAATCCACCATCGCCCATAAATTCATCATCAAAACCACCCCCGCGATCAGATTCATCACACCATCTCTTGTTTACCCTAAATTGATCTACCTCACCCCAAACTCGGATCAGTTGAGGTTCCCACAATAGAAAAGCAACAAAATTATCTTGCTTGAAAATTTTTTTCAGCTTCAGATCAGAATAAAGTGAGTCTCGGTCAAAAACTATTCACAACTCAATACCAGCTTGCATTCCCAAATGACGAATATAAACTTTTGTAGACCAATTGTGAGTAGATTGCTGTCCATCACTAGATGCTTATTTCCATCCACGGCACCTGCTGTTGCTTCCTTGTGTTGTCCCTAATTCACCTTTCTATTTGCGACAAAATTATCATTCACAGGACCATAATAAGATGACAACTCCACAACAGCATCTATCACTTCTTCAAAAGAAACCTCTGGCTCGTTAGCACAAGCATATAAATTTTTAATATACAGCTTTATCTGTGCTTTTAAAACCACATTGTGATCGTGGCTTCCAAAACATCCATCACCGCCTAACCCCAGAGACTGATAGGGTTCAATTAACACAACATCTTTGAGCTGTGACGGACCCTACTGGTGAGGTGTGTTTCACTGTAGCAAAGCCACATGAAAAGAACCCAACTGCCCAAACTGCAAAACAACCCCCTAGCAGCAGAATACGAACATAAACCAATCATCTTAATACCTCTATTATGAGCTTGACTTTTTTATTAACCTTATCAATTATTTCATGGGTTTGAAACAAAGAGGCTCATCTAGAATCGATCTTCACTGAGTTCTGTTGGGCCTTTGTACAAATTTGAGCCCCATTACAGGTTTAGAACAAGTCAGCCTCATGAATCAATTGGCCCAAATCCAAAGGATACAATACCTGCTCATTCCAATAAATCCTAACTGTAAGCCCAGAACTGCCCCAAATATTATTCTCCCAATGCTGACTCACATTGCACCCTACCTGCCGAACATCGTTCTCTCCCACAACCTGATCCTGGAAAGAAGACAGCATCAAACGACCACAACTGATGCCATTCTTAGAATATGATGGATGAAGCACCACTCCCATCACGGATCGTTCCACCCCACTCACTCTTCACATCTTATAGAACATCAACCTGCTCTGCCAGACCTCCTAGCTTTCACTAGATCAACAGTGGAATTCAAAGCCGCAGCAAAAATTCCCATACTTATGGGTAGAACCCTTAGCTCCCTCAGGAATGAAAACCAATGCCCTCTAACCCTTTAGAATCCACAGTTGCTCCAAAAACTTTCTATTTCTGATCAACTGGAGCACCACCGAATACCAGAATTTTCCCAATTTCTGACAAAAATTGCTCCAAACGCACAAAGCCAACAAAAGACACTCTTCTAACTGATTTGCCCGGGGATTTTGCTCCACACAGCCTCCTCCCATCGCAGATCTAGAGGAATGCCTCCAATCTAGACTGTTATCTAATGGGAGTCATCCGTGACAATGTTCAGAGATCATTGATGAGAATATATGTTCAGCAACTTGCTGAGAAGGTAAAAAGGAAAAGAGAAGCGAGAATGGATGCTAACCACTCCATCACATAAAAATAGTGTGCAACTTCTCTCAAAGTTGTTTGGATAATTTCAATTAAGCCATTTTTTGGGTATTTTTCTACTGTATATGTTTTATTAAAAATAGAGTGACAGGCAGCCATATAGATTACTTTTACGTTTTCCTCATCCCTCCATGAAACTCAACAGCGCCTATAATTTTCAGTCATCCACATAAATCTTTTCTATGCATTCAGCACAATCACAGGCTATATGAACATATTGAAAAGAGAAAACATAATTAACAACACAAGTATATATACCTTTCTTCCTGAGACATTCCAGAATGGATGCAAATAGAAGGGAAATTGCATTCCACTAGTAACTTGTTCAGCTCAGCTGCTCTGTTCACACTTTTGACAAATATGACAACTTGATTGAAGTCCAATGCATCAAGGAGATCATTCAACTTGCGGTTTTTCTCCAGCTCACTCAATTTGATGTAGTGCTGCAAGGAAGAAGAAAAAAGCAACAATGAAGGAAGAATTAAACATTCGACAAACATGACAAAGCTCAACCTTCCTATGCAAAAGATACCTGTACAAGGCCATGAAGTGTCAACTTAGCCTCATCGTCCACATAAATTTCCATTGGCTGTAAGGAACATATGTCATAAGAGTGTATCAAAGGCTGTTTCTCTCAAGTAAATATACTCCACTGGAAATGATGAAAATGGAATAAGCACTGTCCAGCTGAAGCAACCATGCAATAACAGAGTCCATGGCTGTAGAACCCACGTAAAATTAACATGGGCCACCATCCATATATGGTTGTTATGGCACTCACCTCAGACCTGATCATGTATACGACAAATAAACAACCAAAACTCAAATTTCTCAATTGTTTCCATTTATAATAAAAGCACTATGAATCAAAAACATTTCACCAAACTGCCGCCCCACAAATATCATATAACTATGCTATCAATTACATCACTGCTAGAAATGAATCAATATATTGATTAATATACCTCCCAACCAACACCAATATGGTCAAATGACAAGAAGAAGTTAACCATCACAAAAACACCAGAAAAATATTTGCACACTAAACTAATACTACATCATGCGGTAGTATCACAAAATCCTTCTGTTATTGCCCCTGCGACAGCAATAAAATCAGTGCCAAGGCCACCAAAATAGCAATAGTGTAAAACAAACATGTATAGGGGAAAAAAAATTATGTCCAAATTCATAAGGGGGCTAAAAAAATATTACATCTTGCATAAATTTCTTGCAAACAGGGCGTATCTCTTTGCTGAGTGTTGCTGAAAACATCATAACCTGCTTATCATGAGGAGTCAACTTGAATATCTCCTGAACATCTTTCCTCATGTCTGCAGAAAATGCAAGCAAATCAGTACATCAACTCCAACATTTTAACCTCAAATTCAGATCCCTTAGACATTTAACAGAAAAACATACCAAGTGATTCAAGCATCTTGTCACACTCATCAAGAATAAAATGTCTCACATTCTTTAATCCTAGTTCTTTATCCCTTGCAAGAGCCAAAATTCTTCCGGGCGTACCAACAACAATATGAGGGCATTCATTTTTCAGCAGATCCTTGTGAATCTTAACATTAACCCCACCATAGAAGACAGCAACCTTGATATCTGGCAGATAGGTACTAAACCTCTCAAACTCATGACATATCTGTACAACCAAAAAAATTATTATTAATTTTTGCATATTCAAAAAGATATTATTGTGAAATGCATAATCCAAAATGGCAGCAGCAAAAACCATTTAGACTATTGACTATAATAATCCCATATTCTCAAAGAATGCATAAAGGAATTCCCATGCCATAAAGACAAACCTGGTATGCTAATTCTCTTGTATGGCAAAGCACAAGTGCAGCAACTTGACCTGCAACAGGTTCAATTTGTTGCAGAGTTGACAGAACAAAGACTGCAGTTTTCCCCATCCCAGACTTTGCTTGACAAATGACATCCATTCCTAGGATAGCTTGAGGGATGCACTCGTGTTGAACTATTGAAACAAAATCGGAGCGTACGAATCCTCAGTAAGTATAAATGACCTTCCAGATCCTTTTAATGAAAAGGTTTACCAAAGCAGTTTTCCAGCCAAATCATGAATGTGGAATGAGTGATTACCTGAAAAAGCATAAACTAAAGTGAATTAAAACTTATCCTATATATAGATGTACAAAAACTAAAATGTTTTTATTCTAACTCTCTAAGTTTGTTTATACAAAAATGCCCTCAACTGGGCATATCCTAAAATAAAACTCTTCAAGCTAAAACCACATCATGCATTACAGATATCTTTCAAGAACCAAAAGCTACTAAACTACGCAGCCCAATTTCATGCACGAAATTTTTGTCATATAGTGTGAAATAAAAACACAAGAAAACTTTATCCAAAGATTTCAATACTGCCAATCTTACAATCTAAAACAACTAATTCACAATAACATAACATCTTAATCAAATGCCTTGAGGAAAAGAAAACACGCGTATGAACTTCATTTTATCATAATTTTTTTTCCCATAAAAAATATTAAGTTACCCAAAAAAACTCAGATGCCGAAAGAGATGTTGATGAAAGAGGTAAATACTTCAAAAAAAAAATTTTAATTTCTTTGTATGAGGGAAGAAATTTCAATTTGTCCAGATCAAAAGTAATTATAAAACTTCAGTCGACTCACATTTAACCTATGACACATAAAAAATTAAAGATAATCCAATTTGAAACCATCTCTTATTATCCACTACATTGAGTACTTTACTAATCCCTTTTGGATTTTGGCATACCATATACACAGAACATGTAATAATGTACTCCAACCTCAGCTTGCCTCATTTACTATTCATTTTTTCACATATTAAAAAATTCGCATGCAACACGCATGCATCTCGACTAGTCAGAATAAAAGTATGCTCCAAAAGATAGGAAAGAAATTTCAAACCACTTGAAAATTGGAATGGGAACAAATCACTACAATTGGCACCAATATCCCCTAACCTAATGGCTAGCAGAATTATGAATCAAATTTTTTTTCTAAATCCATTAAGGTATTTGTATTTCATCTTTCAGTTAGTGCACAAGAGGCATCCAGATGAAACAAAGGTTCGTTTTTTATTTTTGGCTATGAAGCTACAGCAATACAGAACTAAAATCAACATATCTATGTCCATCTTTCTCTTTTCCAGAAAAAGATAAAACCAGAAGTTAATAAGTTTGCAGGAAAAAATAAAACATAGGAGGAAATGGGGGATGGGACAACCAAACATCTTCCATGGACAGCAACAATCTAAAGCAGAAATGCACTCAGATTTCAATTAGTACAAAAAATTTTGAAACTGATTAAACCAGAATAATACTAACATTACTGCTATAAATGCCAATTATTAGCTTTTAGAAAATCGCGAAAATATGAACATATAAGCAGATTACGTTTAGCAAGATGATAAAAGCTTTGAATGTCATAAAGACAACCAGATCATGGATTAACAACCACACAGTAAGAACTTGAAGGTAATAACAATAATCATAATAATAATTATTATAATTATTAGTAAAAAACTAAATGCATAAGCCCCACTGTCAACCACAAACAAGATATAGCAAATGCGAAAGTCTAAAATATTTAAAAAAAAACTAATGATAAAACTCACTCACTGCCACCAAATTTGGAAGCTACTTAAATTTCATCAGGGGGGAAAAATCTATATCTTACAAAGTAATTTGGAGCATTTAATAGAATCCACTACAAAGATCAAACAGGCCAAACAAAACCTTACCTTCTGAAGGATGTTCAAATCCAGAATCTACAATGGCACGAAGCAGCTCTGGTTTCAACAGGAAGTCTCTAAATCCCGAACTGTGAATTCCAACATAGCCCCTGCATAAATTGCACCCAAGAAAAAAATTAAAGTTGACTTATCAATGAGAGGAGCCACTATGACAAAAAAGAAACAAAAACAAAAACAAAATCTACAATGAGAATCTCAACCATGCATGCCAACAGCCAACTATATATTGGGCCCTCCAACACAACAAAATTGCTAAATCGATTGTATGGTTACATATGATACCATACCCACCAGACATAATATGTGCACATGGGTAGTGAGATACTTCTGAGCGACGATTATATGATTGTAAAGCATACATCTCCGTGAATTGCCTCTTTCTGTGAAAGAAAGGAAGTTACCCTTTGTTGTGATTGATGGTGAACCCAAGCGATTGAGTGATGGTCATATGAGGTCAAAACACTTGTGATAAAGGACAGTTGACCTTTGGCAAAGTGATTTGTGGGACAAGAACCCATTGAAGTTGCATCAAGGTTTGGGCGTCCTATGTGCTTACAGTGCACATGTACTTGTTTTTCTTGACAATGGAAAAGACGAAGCAAGGTCTTTGTGCGTGAACGTAGTGGAGGCAGCCTAAAGTTTGGTTGAACCACTGCAAAAAGAGTTGGAGTCTGTCACTCTCCTCCTTTTCTCTATGTCGTATCTTGTTTGTTGCTTGTGAGTGCTGAAATTATTATCTTCCCCATTTTTCTTGGTTATTTCCATTGCACGAGAATTTATTATATCACCAAATTCACTCCCCACACCCCTCTTACTGTGCTACTACAATGTACGACCAAGCAACCAATTCTCAAAGAAATGTTTGATGACAGCATTCCTCAAGCATTTAATTATGTATGATGGACTTGTATGATAGACAAAGCCTGACACTAAATTTTTACTTCTATTTTATATAAAGCGTATAAAGCTATAAACACATTTTCTGCTTTAATTTTCAAAACTACTTCCAAAACATGCAGCATTACCAAATGCATTTCTTGTTTCCAGATTTCTGAAAACAAAACAAAACAAATGAAAACAGTAACATTAGGAATTGAGAACAAAAAACAAATTATGGAATTGGCAGTGTGATTAAACAGGCCCAAAATTTTCACTTCTAATCTAAGCCAAAGGGAATTAAAACACTTAAACAACGTCTAAAATATATTGCAATGCAGAGGAACAAATATGAACAACCTTAAAACTCTAGTTGCTTAACCAGTCATGAGAAAAAAACTTTGAATGGTCAATTCTGGTAAACATCTCAAGCAAACAAAGCCAACAATACTGTTTGAAAAATTTTTCCCAAAGCAAAATAACTCCTTTAGAGTGCACAAGTAACCACACACAGAAGACATATTTTTCCCTAAAACCAAAACAACACCTCGTGTGCACAAGTAACCAACCCACACTCCCAAAGCCACCCATTACCCCCCCCCCCCTCCCTCCCCCAAAAAAAAATCCAACAAATTATCAAAGTTAAACAAATGAAAAAAAAAAAAAAAACCCTAATCCTCTGTTTAGCAATTGAAAGAACTGAATAAACCCCAGTCACAGGCTCCAGGGCGTGGGGACAAAAACTTCAGGTCTCATGCTTTAAAATGAAGATCTCCCTTGGACTGCGCCTGATAGCAATTTAAATACGTTTCGGAACTTAAATTCATTCCAGTCTCCTTCATATTCTCAGAACAAGAGTACAATTATTTCAACACACGCATATTTCTTTCTCAACGGTTTCTCGTCAATCAAACAGATCGTAAAACATAAATCATATATAGTTGAATTAAATTTTCATTTCATTCCCTATAAGCTTTCAATCAACAAACGGAACACAAATCCTCAAAAGCACGAAACAAGGGATAGTTCAAAGAAGAGAGACAATACTTCTTGACGGTTTCGCCGGCGGCTTTGGAAACGGAATCGGGGGCTTTTTCATCTTCTTCTTCGTAGTCCAAAAGCTCTTCCTCGTAAGCATCATTTTCCCTTGCTTCGCCCATACCTACAACTCAAAAATATCAGCTTTCAATGTTAGGGATCAAACAGCAAAACGAAGAAAGGGTGGGAAAGTTAGGATTCAATTCGAAAAGACAAAGTTTTTAAAAAATTGCTAGAGACATTGCAGACCTTGAGCTATAATTTACGAGACAGAAAGCTAGGGTTCCAAGTTGAAGCGTCTGCGAAAAATAAAATGAGAGAGAGAGAGAGAGAGAGAGAGAGAGAGGGAGATGAGGATTGAGGAACAGTTGGTACTTGATAGTCTAGGAGTGAACAGGCGTGAATGTACGAAACTGCCCCATTGGGGCGGAAGGCATCTAGGGTTTTGGGCGCTTCTTTTAATTTTTTTTAATAGGAAACTTTATTTAACTTTAAAAAACAAAATTAGCCTAGCATACGTTTCAAATTTTAAATTTAAATCTCTATAAATTTGATAAAATATAATAAAATTTTATATTATAACTTTTCTAAATTTATAAAAATCAAATATAAAATCACCCACAAACATAAGATTAATGGTATAAATTAGGCATTTAAAGTAAAACAATAAATGTAACTTTAAATTTGTAAATAGAAATCTTTTTTTTTTAATTTAAATTCCATCATAATGACAAGTACCTTATTTGTTTATCCCATTTTAACCTTATAAACTACTAAAATAATAATAATAATAATAACAAGTCTTAAGTCTAACTATATTCGATCATTTATATGAATTACTTTTCGCTAATTCACGTGATTAAGTACCTACTTTAAATCCTATATAATCACCCTCTTTGATTATTTTATCTTCAAAGTTTACTAGATTTTCTCCCTTTAGGGCCTCACCATTGAATCCTATTGTATGACTTGTGTTACTTCTTTTCTTATATTTTTTTTGTACAAATATATAATACTAAAACTTTAGGTTATAGAGTCATGTTTTTTCCTTATGATTACTTTATATAATCATTACAAGATAAACCATCTTCCCTCCAAGATAAGAGAAAATCTATTTGACTTTTCTTTTGTCTTAAGGTTATTAAGTGTTCTTCTTTATTCTAAAAGCAATATTCACTATAACAAGATTGTATGACATGGCAAAACCTAAAATCATATTTCTAGACTCATTTTGTGTTGGAAATTGACACTCTGATACCAATTGTTGATGCGAGTGCGCTGCAGAAAACCTCCTAAACTTGAAACAAGTCAGAACAAATAATGCAAGCACTCAATGATGAACAATACGGAAATTAACAATCAACCACAATGAATAAAAGGAAAGCAATAAATCAAACTTTTACGTCCATGGGAGCAAGCGGCTGGATTTTTACTATCTCATGTGAAGCTTACAAAGCTTATCAAATAAGGGTTACAAATATTGATTAAATACTAACTCTATGCGTACAAAAGACTTATACTATAACTAAAATACTTCTATAACAATCCCCCCGGAGGAAAATCCTCCAACATCTCCCAATCTACTGATCTCCGATTCAAATTTCGTGACTTATGCTGAACGAAAACGTTGATGATTTCAGAAAACGTTGACGATTTGATGTCGAAAGCTATTCCTGCTGCAGACTAAAATCATCGACGATTTGATGCCGAGAGCAAACCATCTCTTATATCGTCGACGGTTTGATCCTATAATTAGCCTCCTTGTTCTTTGCATCACTATGTTTTCCCCCGGTGCATGCATTCTACTCAAATATAAGTCACATCTCCAACAATCTCCACTTTGGCGAATATTCACCGCTTAGGAGAATACCGAAAGCATAACCTCGTTGCTCCACCCAGGCCAGTAGATTGAGATCGCCTCCCGTCTAGCACCTGGAGACGTAAACCAAGTTCAAGTGACGCTTGAACTTGTCTATGGTAACAGGAACTCAACCTAACTAAACCATTTAAATCACAATGCTACCTTGGCAGCTCAAGTACTCCGACTCGGTTGTAAATTGTGTAACCTAAGGCTGTAACGACCCAAAAATCTATACAATTTTTTTTCAGTTAAACTTTACTATATACTTCAATTTACTCTGGTACCATTGGATTATCTACTATAACATCTTAGACCCTAAATGAGCACTTAGGAAACCATGTTCAATTTTGTACACCTACACAGCGGGAAAATAGAAAATTGTACATCCATATTTACAATACCAAGATACAATAATTTCTCAAAATATACAAGCACCAGAACACATCTCCCAGTAACATCCACCAAAAAACCCTGGAAAACTACCCAAAACACACATCTCCCTGAAAACACTTACCCCACAACCAGGGCAGTGCAACAATCCCTCTAATAGCGAGTCTGATCTACTCATCTAACTGAATCACCTAAAAAATATTAAATCACTGGGATGAGACAACTCTCAATAAAAGGAAAATGCTATTACTAGTGTGTGGCAACTGAGCTCTATAAATACTATACTGATAAATAACTGAAATTGTAAAAGCTGGTAAAACAATATACAATACATCTTGAATCTATTATAGTTTAACATACAATTGTAATATCTTAGTTTTCTACTTTTCATACTTCTAGTATCATAATTTGTATGTTGATATTCTATAAATCTATATACATATACATAATTGTGATATTTACCTTAAAAAACTATACGTCATGATTTAACCCCTCATGACAGAGTTATGTGACCCGTAGGCGAGACTTAACTCTGGTTGGCCCACCAAGGTAAGTCAACTGTAACTCTACCAATCCTTAGCCCGTCCATCTGCAATCCTTCCAAGGCACGGTATTAGTATCTACCTCATCAAACTGGCCACCTTAACCCAGTCTTCTGGGGAGCTTGCAATCCCTCCAGGCACGATTGACGGTATCCTCCACACACTATCTGAGTAGTAATATCTGAACTGTATAAACTATATATCATAGTGTTATGACTTTAACATTTTGGAAGATCATGGTAATCCGTAAATGCTATAAAATATCTTTCTGTAAAATATAGTTGTCTGTATCATATATGTCTATAAAATATATCTGTCTGCATATACACTGCAATTCATAATTTTGTATAATCTGATATAACATATTACTGCATGAATACTGTAAATCATAGTAATCTGAAAACAATAAAATTTATGTACTAATATGTTAATGTCTCATGCCACACAACTTAAATAAATAAATATTTCATATCCTGAAAATTGTATATTATAATATACAAATAATTTGCATACTGGATAATAATCTGAAAAAACATATAATTTATTGATAAACATTTTAACATTCCTAACATAGCATATTTTTCTTACCTGTCTGACTAGGAGGCTTGCCTCCAATTCAACCCTCACACCCTCAGTGTATCAACCTCAAAATCATGTAGTTACATATATACAAATCCCTAGTAAAACACCGAATTTCCCAAAAAATCATCATATTCACATTTCCTAAATCTGCCTATTTGTAATTTCCTAAACTATAAATTACCTGAGTCCCTGAAAAATTAACCGCTAAGGTCCTCAACCCACGCCTGCAAGGTCCCAAAAACACCCTGACCTTGAAATCATAACACCTTAATTTTTACTTCACAAATGCCAGTATATTCTCATACAACACAAAATCTGAGCTCAGATAAATCTGGTGATACTGGAAATACCAAAATAATCTACTTACCCTGAAATCGGGATGGTGCCTAAACTTCTCAAATCAACATTCTGCTTCGATTAGGTTGTAAAGAATCTCCCAAGATCACCATGGTAGCTTCTGATCATCGAACTGGGGAGAAACGGAGCCGAAAATCTAGATAGAAGGTGGAGGAACCGTTTATATATATATATATAGAGAGAGAGAGAGAGGAGAGAGAGACTAAATTTCTGTCAAAATTTAATTTTTGCATTTATATATAATCTGCTGCCACGTGGCCTTGTCAACGAACCAAAGAAGGGAGTTTGTCGACGAACGTGTTCGTCGACGAACCAATGGTTCTGAATTACCCCCTCTTAGTATCTCTTCATCGACGAACACTGAACTTTGTCCACGAATCATTCAGGGAGTTCGTCAACGAAACTAGGACATTCGTTGACAAACCCTGTTTTGAATCCCTTTAAATTTTCCATCTCCTCTATTATTTAATTATTATAATTCCCAGGTTTTTACATAAGGTTGTACCATAGACTTCAACAATTAGGTCTTCCCATAACATACCCTATTATAGACCTCCTATCATCCAAGTCTCATTTGTAGTTTGCGTCCACGAATCTCACAACTAACGGGTCGCTTTATTACCTGCCAAATCACCCCATTACATTGGTGTAGGAAACCTTTGACATGTCCAGAACATCACTGTTTGTCCTTGAGTATTGAGTGGTAGATAGTTTACATTGATTTGCCAACGGTGTACTTATGACCGGTTTAACATTGACTATGCTAAACCTCTCCAACACTTGCTCCACAAAACCATCATGAGATAACCACAATCTCCCTATAGTTTATTGAGTAAGAGTTGAGCAAATTGCATATGCATACTAGTTCATAAGAGTATATAGGATTTCACTAAGTCATAAGTTTAATACTCATGGTTTTCAAAAGACAAAACAAAGAGTTTGAAAAAAATATCTTATACTCAAATGTATTTTAATATGGGACAAGTTTTGAATCATATTAGTATTGTAATTTTTAAATACTTGGTCTCGGTTGGGTTTAAACCTCATTCATGCACCTTAAAACTAAGTTAATGAAGAAACAAGGCAAACCATCGACGGTTTGGTCGGGTGCATCAACGATTTCAGGTAGTAAGTTATATGGATTTTGGCCTAGAGGAAACCATCCATGGTTTGGGGAAATCCATCGACGGTTTGTGTTGGGATTTTACACCCAATGACTATAAATGGTTAGTTTTCAAAGTAATAAATTATTTTATTAAGCCAACGACCATAAAACGGCTAATAGTTAAAATGGCCTATAAATACAAAGCCAATGAGTTGTTTAAAGATTGATCTTAGTGATTAATATTTAGTGATTTTCATTTCCAAGCACACTACATTTTAATTCATCATTTTTGTGCTCAGTCTCTCTCTTACTCTCTAATCTTGTTGTGATTCATTACTTGAGAGATTAGGAATTGTTTTGTATTGTATTAAATATCTGCTCATTCAAGGAGTTTTGTTTGTAATTCATTTTTATCTTATTAGGGTTCTTTGTGAACCCAGTGTTAAAGGGATTGGTTCCCTTGTTTGGGTTCTTTGTGAGCAAAAGGGATTGGTTCCCGTGAGAAAGTTCTTGGTGAATCGAATTGTAAGGATTCTCGGTGAACCTTGCTGAAAGGCTCTAGGTGAGCGTTAAGGGATTGATTCCCTTGGAAAGGCTTTTGGTGAGCGAAAGAGATTTGTTGTCTTGTGTAAAGGCTTCTCCACCAGTGAAGGAGGTAGATAGTAGATTTAGAATCCTTGAATGTGTCTCAAGGTGTGGACGTAGGCAAGGGGCTGAACCACGTTAATATCATTTGTCAAGCTTATCTTCTCTACTCTTTAATTTACGTCTTGTGCATGATTTATATTCTTTATATTGTGATACAATCATTTGAAGCTTGCCAAGTTTCTTATTTTGTAGTGAAAAGTTAAAATATGAAAAAGAGTCCATTCACCCTCCCCTTCTAGACTCGACTTTAGGGCCAACACTATCCATTTTTCACTACACTCAGATTATATGAGGGCAATTAGTCGCTTGTAGGGGATGCCCTTATAAACATTTGGTAAGGATACATATCATATACATCTAGCAAGTTTTATGTTGACTATTAGCTATCGAACAAAACCCTTTTCATTTTTCTGAACTTAGGACCGATTGCATGTAGGGATATTTAGGGCATTAGTGCTACATAGGCAAATTATGAGTATCTATTGTTTGAATATTTTAACCTTCTAAACTATCAATGGTAAAATTATATATTAAAATATGGGGCAATTTTATAAATTAAATTATTTTTTTATTTTAGTAAAATTAATGTTTCTTAAATATAAAACATGGAATATCAACTAAAAGACTTTTTGAAAATGTTATAATGCTTTGTTAGAGAAAGCGAGAAAAAAATTACCTTACACAACAAAAAAGAACTAATCAAACGGGTTAAAATATCAAGAACAAAAAAAAAATAAAATAGATGTCATCTCTTTTATGTGGGTTGTATCAAATTATTTGGATATTGATTTGGAGGTCCCTTTCCTATCCTATTCTCATTTACCTTTCTTCTTCCAAATTTTCTTTTATGTTTTCTTTTATTTTTTTAGACTATTTTTTATGTTATCCTCTTCCCATATGTCACATATTCAATGGAGTATATTTCACGTCATTCAATATTGCAAATGACAAAAAAGTGGCTGAAAGAAGAGGTAGCGCCGCTAGGGTTTCAATGTGTCGTTGAACCTTGTCGGAGAAGGAGACCAACATCTCCATTTGTTTCCATGCTTAACATGTGCATTGTGCATGTTTCTTTCAAACAATCTAGACCAATTGACTAGTCCAAGTTGATCGATTGATCAGTCTGTTGTCTTTTTGTTATTTAATTTAATTATTTATTTAAAAATTAGATTTTTAATTTAAAAATCGATGGAAAATAATTTTAAATTTCAAAAAATACCAAAAAATAGGAGGAAACCTTAAAATTTTTTAATTTATTTAATATTTTTTGTGATTTATTTTACTTATTTACTAAAAGAAAGAAACTAACTTTGATCATACACCCATATTACATACTCAGGGACTTCAAACCCAACTTAAATACAGTAGAGTTCTTTCTGACACTCACTAAACTAACTGGCTATCACCCTGCCATGGAGTTCGCTAAACTCGACCTCAAGATGGTTTTGAAAAGATAATTTGTATATTAGAGTGAGACACCTCTCAGTAAGGAATATTAAGTTAACATTAGTGTGTGGTTAGCATGCATTTTAATGTTCACAGAAAACATTCATCTTTCATTCAACCGAAAATAGCTACTTTACATTATACTCACTTTATATATTTGAAAATACTTGTCTCGTTTCCATAGTATAAACAGTTAATTAAATAGTAACATCATTTACATAAATTTACAGATATGCATAAAAGACACTCCTTATGACTAAACACCATTTACTTCCCCCATGGTATGGGTTGTGCGGCCCGAAGGTTGGACTTAGCCCTAGGGGATCAACCCAGACTAAGTCAAATCATACATCTGCTAATACACCTGCAGGCATCCACAACTTGCTTGCAGGTTCGATTGTCTTACTACTTCCTGGTTCAGACTTTCAGGGAAGGTACACCCTCTACTGAGGCTAATCGGCCGAGACTACCCTACACTTCTATCCAGAACAGTGTGGACGCACGTGGCCAAATATTGAATCTTTAGCAACGGTACCGTACTCATAACATAATTGGTCTTCAGGATTCCTAAAGCATATCATGTAATTTAAGTAATAAAAACTGTATTTCAAACTCATTTCGTATAAAATTTGTCATATTATAAAATCTTGGCCCTTAGTCGTCATATACATTGTAACGCCCCAGATAATTAATATGCATGGAAGTGTAAAAAAAAATTAAAATTAAAATTAAAATTAAAATTTAAAATTTAATTAATTAATTATTATTATTATTAATTAAATAATATATATATATATATATATATGTAAGTTAACCTGAAGGAATTAAAATTCCTTTAGGAAGAAGCAAACAGAAGCAATTCCAGCTCTCTCTCTCTCTCTCTCTCTCTCTCTCTCTCTACACCTATCTTTCTCCTCCACCTTCCCTCTCTCTTTCTCTCTCCTCGATTTCGTTGGCCAAACAGGCACCGATCGAAAAACGGAATATAACACTGGGTTCCATTCTCCTAGATCATGTTTGAATATTGAAATTATGTGGCAGGTGAATAAATTTATATTGTTTATCGTGTAACCGATTTTGGGAATGATTGTGAAATATACTGGAACTGTTGGTGAAACATACTAGAATTACTTGTGAATAATACAAGGATTTGATATGATGGCTGTGAGCTGGGTTTTATATGATGGTCGGGGGGCAGGTTTTATTTGACGGCTATGAGTCGGGTTTATTTGACAGCCGGGGCCTGGGTTTTTATTTAATGGCAGTTTGAAACGAAATGATTTAAACTACAGTTTTTAATTACTTAAATTGCATAATATGCTTTAGGAACCCTGGGAACCAATTGTTTTGTGAGCATGGTACCGTTGCTAGTGATTGATTATTAGACCATGTGTACCCACACTATTCTGGATAGAAGTGTAGGATGGTCTTAGCCGATAGTCTGCGTGAGGATGAAGTAAGGGCATCAGGCCTGCAACTTGGCTGTGGATGTCTGCAGACGGACTTGTAGAGGGATATTTTGACTTTGTTTTGGGCTGATCATCCAGGCTTAGTCCAGCCTTCGGGCCGCACAACCCACACCATGGGGGAGTAAATGGTGTTAGTCATAGTGAGTGTCTTTTATGCACATCTATTGATTTATGTAAATGGTGTTAAATATTTACTGAACTGGTTTATATCATGAGAGGGGAAAAGGGCATTTTTTAATGGTGTATAATGAATATATATTTACATACTATTTTCGGTTAAATGGAAAATAGGTTATTTTCTATATACACTAAAATTCATGCTGATCACACACTGATTTTAACTTAGTCTTCCTTACTGAGAAGTGTTTCACCCCAATATACAAATTATCTTTTCAAGAAACACCAGGGTTTGTGTTTAGTAGGGCTAAAGGGGCCATGCTAGTCGTAAAGTCTATGTATGTAGTGTGTATGGACTGAGTTTTCTTTTTGTACAGTATTATGGATTGTAATATGGATATTTGGAAACATTTGTATATAATAGTAATTAGAACTCTAGTAATGTGTTTGGAGAATGTATCGCTTATTTCTGCTGCATTTATATTGAATATAGTATTAGGAACACAGACATCACTTAAGTAGCATCTCGGGCCTCACGTGGCGGGTCGGGGCGTTATAGTTGGTATCAGAGCCTAGGTTATCTAAGTTTTGTAGACTTTGATAGTTGATAATTATCAGAGTATAGGTTGAGATAAGTTAAGGATAGGAATGGGTAGATTAGGCGAGTCTTGGTCTGGAAGCTTAGAGACGGTGATCCTTTAAAGGTCTTCTGTGTTTTTCTTGGAATGACAATTTCAGGAAAACCGTGGTAAATCCATCGATGGTTTCGTTTCTAGGTTGAGAGACTGGAACTTGGAAATTTAAGTGGGAATGTTAGGTCGGTTGAGTATGTGCGTAGCGCCAGTATTGTGATTAGGGGTCGATACTTTACCTTCCGTCACCAAAGTATATTCAATTTTGCATCAAGAAGAGAAGCAACACCTTCTTTATATCTCTAGTGTTCCAATAGAATCTGCTGCCATGACGGTTCCTCTCAATTTTTCTCATTCTTCTGATAGCAAGGGGCGAGGGCATGGTCGTTCAAAATGTGACCACTGTGGTCGTAATGGTCATTGGAAAACACAATGTTATAAGCTGCATGGTTATCCCAACAATAAGTCTCCATCTTATGGAACACTCGATAAAAATCAGGTTCTTCAATGGTTGCAAATAATGTCACATGTTCTTTATCTTCTTTTGAGATTGCTGTCCCTGGTCTCACCAACAAACAATACTGTCAACTCTTGGATCTCTTATCGCCCTCGAACACCAACTCTGTCAACTTTGCTAGTAACCTTGCCTCTTGTCATTCTGTTTTTTTTTTTCTAATACTGAATGGATTGTTGACTCAGGTGCATCAGATCATATGACTTCTTCTTTTGACAATATTCAACTCCTTAATCAGTCATGCCCCTTTAAGCTTCCTAATGGTGACATTGTTCCTATAACTCATACCGGCACTATGTGTTTTTCTCTTAATTGCTCTCTTTCTAATGCTCTTTATGTGCCTTCATTTAAATTTAATTTATTGTCCATCAGCAAACTCATCACTGATCTCAATTGTGTTGCTCTCTTCTTTCCTACCTTTTGTGTTTTTCAGTACTAATCAACGAGGAGGCTTACTGGAACGGGTGAAGTACAAGATAGACTTTATGACTACAAACCTCTCTCCGTCTCAGTTTTCCACTCTCAGCGTGTTTCTGACACTACTCTTTGACATTAACGTCTTGGTCACCCTTCTATTTCATGTCTTTCGAAAACTATAAATATTTCTTGTTCTCATTTGGCTTGTGATGTTTGTGCTAGAGCAAAACACACTCGTTTACCTTTTTCTTTGAATACAAATAAGAGCACATTTTGTTTCAATCAGATTTATTGTGACATATGGGGTGGTTATACTACAGCCTCACCTTCTGGTGCACATTATTTTTTAACAATCGTGGATGACTGCTCAACAGAATGGTGTTGCTGAGCATAAACATCGCCATCTTCTTAATGTGGCTCGGTGTTTACGTTTTCAAGCTATTATTCCCATATCTTTTTCGGGGTGAATGCATTCTCATAGCCACTTATTTAATTAACCGCACTCTTTCACTCAGCCTCAATCATAAGTCCCCTTATGAACTTCTTTTTTAGAAACCACCATCGTATACACACTTGCGCGTGTTTGGGTGCTTGTGCTATGCCCAAATCGCTCGCCAACATCGCGATAAATTCTCTTCTCGTGCTCTTCGATGTGTTTTCTTAGGTTATCCTGCTCATCATAAAGTTTATCGTGTATATGATCTTGAAAACAAAAAAAATTTCACCTCCTGTGATGTCACTTTTGAAGAAAATATTTTTCCCTATCATCTCATACCTCCAACTCCTACATCTTCTCTCGTCCTTCCTCTTCTTATTCCTGATATCCACCCTTCCTACACTTTACCTACCCAACCAACCCCACCTAACCCTAGCACCTCATCTATGCCTCCTTCTCCCTTGGTCTCCTCCTCGACACCCTCACCCTCACCCCCTTCCCTATCATCTCCTCCACCCATCTTTTCATGACCCAAATGAGCTGTCACACATCCCTCTTACTTGGATGATTATAACTGCCCTATTTTACCGAAGTCCTCCACAACTTCACAAGTTTCAAGATCTTCCTCAGGTACGATTCATTGTCTCTCCTCTTTTTTATCTTATCATCGTTTTCCTAATCCACATTTGGCTTTTCTTTCTGTTATGTCCCAACATCCCAAACCCACCTAATATTCTCAAACTGTGCTACACCCACATTGGCGTGGTGTCATGGCTTCTAAAATCCAAGCCTTAGAAACTAATCATACATGGGTTCTTCAACACCTTCCACCTGGAAAAAAGCCAATTGGTTGTAAATGAGTGTTCAAAACAAAAATTCAGGCCGATGGATTCATAGAGCGACGTAAGGCTCACTTGGTGGCCAAGGGCTACACTCAAGTAGAAGGTTTGGATTATCATGACACTTTTGCTCATGTTGCTAAACTAGTTACTGTTAGGTGTGTTCTTGTAGTGGCTGCAACTCGGAATTGGCATCACCTTCAATTGGACATCAACAATACTTTTCTCCATGGTGACCTCGATGAGGAGGTTTATATAACCCCTCCACCGGGTTATTGCAAACAGGGGGGGACTCGAGTTTGTCATTTTCAGAAATCCCTTTATGGCCTTAAGCAAGCCTCTCGCAATTAGTTCTCTAAATTATCTTCTGTTTTACTTACTGAGGGTTTCACCCAATCTCAGGCCGATCACTCTCTCTTTACCCGCTCTCGGGGTCAGTCTTTTACTCTCATACTTCTTTATGTTGATGACATTCTCATGGCAGGCAATAATCTCTCTGATATTAGCACTTTCAAAGCCATGCTTGCTTAAAAATTCAAACTAAAGGATCTTGGCAAACTAAAATATTTCCTTGGCCTCGAAGTTGCTCTCTCTCCCACTGGCATATTTCTTAATCAACAAAAATATGCTCTTGACATCCTCACTGATAGCGGTCATCTTGGTGCTCGTCCTGCCAACTTTCCCATGGAACAAAATCTCAACCTCAATAATACTGACGGTGATCTTATCTCCAATCCAAGCTCGTTTCGGCAACTCATTGGACATTTGATATAACTCCCCATCACCCATCCCGACATTGTATTTCCAGTCAACATTCTCAGTCAATTTATGTACCAGCCCAGACAACTATATTATGATGTTGTTGTACGTGTTCTTTAATACATTAAGGCATCTTCAGGCCATGGCTTATTTTTTCCTACTGCCAACACTCTTCAAGTCTCCGCCTATTTTGATTCGAATTGGGCTAGTTGTCCCCTTACTCGCCGCTCTACCACTAATTTTCCCATTCAGCTGGGCACTAGTCCCGTTTCTTGGTGCACTAAGAAACAACCTACAATATCTCGCTCCTCCGCTGAAGTTGAGTACCGGGCACTTGCTTCCACTACTTGTGAAGGCCAAACGGCTCCATGGGGATTTTGATTTTCTTATTAGACCTTTTTCTAATAAGGATTGAATTTCCTTTTTGCAATATTCTAATAATTCTTGATTCATGATATTCTTTTCATTGAAATTATTTTCATAGGGAAATTTTACAATATGCTTTTTTTCTTTCCCAAAAGGCATTAGGAATATCTGAACAAATTTGTTCTTCAAATTTCTTTCTTAAATGATCAACTTTTTCAATTATTTTAGGATTTTGAAGCTATTCTTGATTATTTTTTTTTATCTCTTTTGTTAAGGATTTGATATGCTTTCTTTTATTTTGGATTAGGTTTGCGATTGTGTTATCATTTTTGACTTTATTTATTTTATTTTCCCTAATTGGATTGGAAAATATGAAGTAGATGTCTTTGCCACCAATTTTTGTTTTAATTCCCTCTTGATCAGTGACGAATGGATAAATTAAGGTTAAACATGGCGTTCCTAGAATGATGGCTAGACTTAAATTTTTAACAATTATAAAAGAAGTTTTGAGACAAATGTCATTATTACATATATGGGCATTTGATAATTTGTATTTTACCCCTAATTTAGTTTGATTTGCTGAATATAATTGTTCGGTTGCTTTTTCAAAATATTGAGTTGTAATAAATCCTTCTTGTGCACAATTGAGAAATGCGCTTGAGTCAATCAGAGCAGTTGCTTCAAGTATGAATTCTTGATTAATTGAGATCTTTACTTGAGTGTGCCATTTATGGATATTGACCTTTTCAATTTCATTGAGGGTTTTCCCAAGCTCTTCTTGGAATGCATCTTCAGTTTTGATATCCAATTTTTCTTTTTTTGATGATATCTCGTTTTCCAGTTTTATTTCTTTGGATTGAATATAGTTATTACGTAATTAAAGTTCTTTAATTTGAGTTTTTATTTATTTTATTTCTCTTTGAAGGTCTTGGATATTTACTGGTCTTTCTTCTTCAACTTTTAATATTTCTTTGAGGTTGTAAGGAGTAAATATTTTTGGGTTTTCTTCTTGAATTATTGCCTTTTCTAGTTTTTCTAAATATCTTCTTTTAAGATCTGGATCTTCAACTTCATCAATTAATTAGAGTATAATTTCTTTATCTTTTGAGATTACATTGATTGTCTTAACATTGCAAACACAAGGACCAAGACATTCCCAGTCTTGTTCTAACTGTTCTGAATCTGAATGATATTGAGAACTATCTGACTCTTCGTTTATTTGAAGAATTTCTTCTTCAGTTGAGCTTTCTTCTTTTGAAGAGCCCGGTTCATTGATAAACACATTGATTAATTGATTTCTAAGATTTTCTTCTAAATCCAAGTTTTGAATTTGTTTTTTCATTCTACATTGATTTTAATAATGACCATACTTGCCACACCTATGGCATATAATTTGATCGGTTCTTGAAGTTGAAGGCTTTTGTTTCTTTTTATTTGTGTTATGTTTTTTGACATATTTTGATGGTTGATAATCTTTTTGGTTTTATATTTTCGATCTTTATGTTTCTTTTTATATTTCCTTTTGATTTTTTTATCTTTTGATGATGGAGACTCAAATTTCTTATAACCATTTTGGGAGCTAAATGATCCTAACTCTGCTCTACGTTCTCTGAGTTCATTTTTCATTTTTGAATTTAACTCGAGGTTTGTGCATAGAGATAGTCCTTCTTGGTTGATAAAATTGATTATTTCTCTCTATGTTAATTCCTTGTATGGAATTGTACAATTGTATTGATCTCTAATTCTTGATCTAACCTTTTCAGCAAATAATCTTGGAAGTCCTTATATGAATCATTCCTTCCAATAGGATTGACTATAGTCGTTTCTTGAGAATACTTTTGATAAAAATACATCTTTATACCACCTAAAATCTTAAAGTTTTCAGCAGGTTAGATTTGAAAGTTCTCTAGAGGCTCTTTCTTGATGTTGGATCGGGTCTTCTACGAAATTTTTTGTTATTGCAAGAATAAGAGTTGAAACTATAGTTGAAGTATCTTGTCTAATTGTTCCATTGCCTCGAACAAAATATTTGGCTTTAATTTGTACTAAAATAAATTGTCTTTATTCACTAGTGAGATAATTATCCCACCATCCTTTAAGTTCTCCTGTAAAACCTACAGTAATTATAAGGCGATTTCCTGATCATTGTTTGTTTTTGTTCTATAAGTTGTTGCCATAGTCATTTCTTGAAGTGTATTAAGAATTTGATATTCATTTTGGCCATCTATGTTCCATTCATAGATACTTTCGCCATCATATTTTTCTTGAGTTAGTAAATGTCTTTCTTCAAGTTACACATCTAGTGGAGTTGGTTTTGGATAATAATTTCTTGTTTTGAAATGCATTTTATTGACATTTTATTCTACATTATCAATTTATATTAAAAGTTGATTATTTTGATTTTGATTTATTTCTAGGTTCTCAAGCCTAGACTCAATTTGATCAATCATTTGACTTTTATTTCCACTACTATTTTTCTTTAATATAGACTTGATTAATTTACTCATCTTTTCAAAGTTGTAGGCCAAACACTAATTAAGCTAACCTTAATGATTTAATGCCTCTAACGGGACCACCCAAAACACAAGCAACGGGCTGACCAACGGATTTTCTTGGCTAACCAACGCAAGACACCAATACTAGATCTTAAGGATGAACTTCATTAGTCTGGATACCTCTTTGATTTGATAAATAAATTATCATTTCTTTAAAATAGATAAAAAGTAGCAGAATAAATTCAAAAGATTATTCTAATTTAAGTAACTACTAGCCTTGATACCAAATCTTGATCAACTTAGTCCAACCAATATTCAGAAGTGGTTTCAGGAATCAATTGGTGCCTCTTCAAAAGCATCAGTAAATAATTCAAATTTTTTAAATTCAAAAAGCTATTTTCAAGCCAGACTTGCTGCAACATCATCAAAAGAAGAGTACAAGAAAATTCTCAAAGAATCCTTACCTTCTTTCGAAAGTGATGACGAATCCTCCTTAGAAGATAATTAGATCAATTTTCAAAATTCCCAAGATTCGGAAAATTTTACGGAAGATTTTGATCCATTTGGATTTTTACAAGAAATTCAAAAAGGATGTGCTTGGTAGACCCCACGCCTTCAAAGTTTGCAACAAAGTCAAAATTGACAGGCATATAATAATTCAAGATTTCCTACTTTAAAAAGGCTTTTCACCGGCAAGCACATGTTACAATTTCATGATAAAGTTAAAGGAAAAGATTCCCATCAAAGTTATTTCCATCTTGTTGTCAAATACTTCTGAAGCATGGGTTTAAAGCTGGAAGACATCCATTCAACCGACAATGAAACCACAACCACAAGTTCAAAAGAATTGTAATAATTTAGACTTCTATCAATTATCATAAACTATTATAAATAGCCTACACTCCATCTAAGGAAGGTATCAGAGCTAAAGAGAAATAGAAGAGAGTGAGAAAGTGAGAACATCTTGTTTGAGAAAAGTCTGATTCTTCCTCTTTATTGTAAGTTATAATTTTACTGTAATATTTTGCAATTCAATTTATATTGTATTTCAATATTTATTTTTGTTTGTTTAAATTATTTCAATAGATCAACACTTCAAACATCTAAATAAGTTCTTGAAAATTATTAAAGAAAATGGTTTGATTGTCTCTCAAGCTAAGATGAAATTATTCCAAACATAAATAAGATTCTTGGGTCACGAAATTAATCAGGGAATGATTAAACCAATCCAAGGAGCTCTAAGCTTTATAGATAAATTCCCAGATGAAATCAAAGATAAAAATCAACTCTAAAGATTTTTAGAATGCCTTAATTATGTATCAAACTTTTATCCAAACTTAAGAAAGCTACTTAAATCGTTATTTCAAAGGCTTTGAAAAAATCCCCCTGCCTGGTCTCAAAGAATAGTGACATTGTAAGAAAAATAAATGGTCAAATTAAAACTCTTCTAGTCCTTAGTATTTCTCATCCAAGGGCCAAAATGATTGTTGAAACCGACACCTCAGATGTAGGTTTTCGAGGGATTCTCAAACAAAACTTAGATGGTCAAGAACAGTAAGTTAGATTCCATTCCGATGTATAAACTGGACCTCATATAAATTATTCTACCATGAAAAAGGAAATTTCATCTATTGTTTTATATATTCAAAAATTTCAAGATGATGTTTTCAATAAAGAATTTTTACTACGAATTGATTGCAAGTCAGCAAAATAAATTCTTCAAAAGGATGTTCAAAATCTAGTTTCAAATAAATTTTTACAAGATGACAAGCTATTTTATAAAGTCTCGATTTTCAAATAGAATTTATTAAAGTAGAATCAAACTCTCTTCCAGACTTTTTGACAAGAGAATTTCTGCAGGGAAAAGCCTCTGCTAACAAAACCAAATGAGTGCTAAAGGAAAAGGCCCTTCTAAGGGTCAAGTTCTTCAAACAATTTCAAAGTTCAAAGTGCTGATGACTATGCTTTTGAGACCAGGCGCAAGAGAGAGATAATTTTCAAATAAATGAAAAAGGACTCCAAAACACCTTTTTAGATGAATATGATAAAAAAGAAAGGGAAGAATTGTTTAATAAATTCAATCAATAAGAACTTGATGAATTGCAACAAATTTGGTATCAATATATGAATGAGGTCAAACAAAATATTGATTTATTCACATGGTTCGAATGCAACTACACCCCATTCGATCATAAATCAATAAATACCCTAAATAGTCAATGTTTTAGAATATGGAAATTGTCAGACTAAAATAATAACTTCAATTCATCCATTGATTACGCGTCAAAATTATATAATTAGGCCTTTAAAATTATTAATTAAATATTATAATTTCACTTAAATGCCTGATTATGTCCCGTATTTTAACATTGGTTCAAATTAAAATATTTGATTTTTGTTCGATAATTTATGGATTTTTGTATTTAATTATTGTAGGGGGTTGTTGGAAATTTAAAGGATAAATAAAAGGGAAAAAAAAATTTGGGTGAAGTCTTGCAAATCCAAGAGCCGTAGCTAAGCCATGCAAGCAAGAAATTATATGGGCCGTGAGCTTTGATGGGGGTCTTGGGTTGTGTGCATCTAGGCTGTACGTAAGAATCTGTGAGAATCTATGCAACACGTAAGGCCGTACATGGGCTTGCACTTTGTATGGGCTATATGTCTTGGGCAGTGTACAACATTAAGTGAAGGCAGCCCGTGTGAAGAGTGGGGCGTGAGGAACCTAGAGGGCAGCCGAATACACAGCAAAAGGAGAGGTGAGCCGTCAAATGGGTGCTACAGAGGAAAATGGAAAAAAGGATGAAGTAAAAAACCAATCTTAGATGGCCCAGCTGAAACAATCTACAAAGGGAAGGGTGCTCAATCTTAGAGAGGATTGAGAATTTTATAACAGTGACAAAGAAGAAGAAAGGGAAGGGTGCTCAATATAATCCTCTGGTTTTTGGTAAGGGGCTAAACCCCCCACCTAAAACGAAATGAAGGTTGCAAGTTGGAATATTTGGGGTTTTAACAAGCCCCTGAAACAAAATGGGGTTGTTAACCTGGCTAGGAAAAATAACCTGGACCTAATTGGTATACTAGAGACCAAATTATCATAAGATAGCCTGAAAGACTTGATGAAGAAGAAATTTAAAAAATGGGAACAAGTCAATAACTTTGAGTGTCATCAAGCCGGAAGAATTTTGGTGGTATGGAATCCTCACAAAATTTGCCTGCAAATTAACAGCATGAATGTCCACGTAATCCACTGTTCTGTTACTTGTTTAGTCTCTACTAACAGATTCAACGTTAGTTTTGTGTACGGTTTTAATTCTATTCAGGAAAGGAGACCTTTGTGGCTAGATATTACTCAAAAAGGAAGAACTTATACAAGTCCCTGGCTGCTGTTGGGTGACTTTAACTGTATAATGTCAGCTGATGAAAAGGAGAATGATAGACCAGTTTCCTTATATGATTCTAAGGATATATGTGACTGTTTTGTTAACTCATGGCTTAATGATCTGAACTATTCTGGATGTCGGTTAACTTGGACAAATGGGAGAGTATGGTGTAAGTTAGACCATGCGGTGGTAGACCATAGATGGTTTCAAAAAGGTTTTAATGCTCATACTAACTTCATGTTCCCTGGTAGTCTTTCAGACCACTTGGTCTGTATTGTCTCTTTGTTTGAGGAGGAGCCAAAGGCTAGGAAACCCTTCAAATTCTTCAATATGTGGGCTACTCATCACAGGTTTTAGGAAATAGTGAAGGAGGGTTGGGAGATTCAGTTATGGGGCTGTGCACAGTTTAAATTTGTGAAGAAGTTGAAATCATTAAAAAGCCCCTTAAAGTCTCTGAATGCTATGCACTTTTCTCACATTTCAGCCAGAACTGAAAGGGTTGAATCTGATTTGGTAGAGCTTCAGAAGAAACTACATGACTCTCCCTCTGATCCTGGCTTACAAATGGAGCTAAGGGAGAAGAAAGGGGAGGCACAGAGGCTTGCTGAGGCAAATCGGCTCTTCTTATCTCAGTTAGCTAAATTTAATTTCTTGAAGAAGAGTGATAGAGGTACAACATTCTTCCATGGTATTCTCAAAAGGAATTTAAACAAAAACCATATCTCAACAATAATCAAAGAAAATGGGGAACAAACAAATTCGATTGCACAAGTTGCTGATGAATTCCTAAAGTTCTACACTCAGATGCTGGGTTCAAATTCAGCATGTTTAGATACTAAGGATCATTGCATTACAAATGGACCTCTCCTGGAAGAATCTCACAGACATAAAATGATTTCTCCCATTTCTGATGAAGAGGTGAAGGAGGCCCTATTTGACATTGGAGATAACAAATCTCCAAGCCCGGATGGTTTCTTTGCTGGATTTTTCAAGAAGGCCTGGAATATTGTAGGTAAGGATTTTACTCGAGCAATGAAAGAATTTTTTGATACTGGACAATTATTGAAACAAATAAACCACACAGTCATAGCATTGATTCCCAAATCTACTCATGCATCATCTGTTGGGGACTACAGACCCATAGCCTGCTGCAATGTCATATACAAAGTAATAGTGTTGACCTTATTGGTCACACCCGGTTTTGATTATGACAAATACTCATTGTATCTAATGAGTGGTTGAGTTTTTGTGCAGGAATCAAGAATGATAAGATCAAGTTGTGCACAAAGCAAGAAAAACTTGAAGACAATTTCATACTCTTAATTGTAATATTTTTCAGTGAAGTTGTCTGTAATAGTAATCATGTTTTTCGGTTTGTAATAAGTTCACACACATCACATGCATGATTTAATCTGTAAGCTCAAATCGAACCATAGAAAGACCTTAGGGTGAACCCTCGGTCGACCGACACCGGACTTTTTCGGTATTTCTAAATTGGACCCCAAATGGCCTTATGACACACACATATGCACATATGTTTATTAGGCACTTGAAATTGACTTATTTGGGTCAATTCGAGACCGAAATGCACACTTGGTGCACTTTCGGTCAACTAGCACTCTCAATTCAATTTGGCCTGGTCGACCGAAACCGGTCCAAGTCAACAGTTTGACCCAAGCCCGGTCGACTGACCAAAATTGTACTGCAACTACCTGGTCAACCGAAGGGTTTTGGGAGGACTCCCAACGGTCTGGTCAACCGAGCCACGTAGTTCAAAAAGGCCTCGGTCGACCGAACCTCGGAGCTTTGAAAAATTGCCTTTGCCCGGTCGACCGACCACTCAGTTCAAAATGCTCCCGGTCGACCGAGCTACTTGAATCCTGGTCGACCGAACCACTTTTGGTCGACCGGACCTCTCGGGTTGTTCCCATTTTTACCGTGGTTAATATTTTTCTAAACAGGGTTAAAATGCATTAAACTTCATTAAACTTTTCTAAATAATACCCTATAGGTCCCCAACGGTCATATTTTCTCCCTTGCCTATATATATGTCTTCATTTGCAAAGATTAAGAAGGGATTAGCCACTTTGATTAAGTAAAAATTCTCTGAAAATCCAAAAGGCCATACTACTCATTCTTAAACCTCCTACACTCATACTTACCTTCTCATACAAATTAAACCCTTTGTAAGTTGATTGAGTGCTAGTCTAAGTAGGTTTGCTCTCCCATTCATATTTGATTGTTTTATTATCTTTGAGAGTTAAACCTTGAGTATTCTTAGGGGACTTTATTAATAAGTCTATCCTAAGAAAACTTTGATAGATCTTCTAAGATTTGCACCTCCATTACAACATCTTAAGAAGATTGTATTTGTATTTTGGTTGCAAAACATTTTCAAATATCTACTGTGTTATTAATCTTGAAAATATTTGATGAGATATTTGCTAGTGTGATAAAATCTTTGTTGCAATACTCGTTAACTCATATATCTCTTACTGAATACGAAGATTGAATATCCTTTTGCAAACCAAACTTATACGTTGCTAGAACTTCATATACATATGTGTATTGAGAAAACTTGTTGATTGAAATATATGAAGTCTGGATGATATCTTTGTTTGAGCACTTAGATTGAATATCCTGTGATACAAAGATCATTTAGGTTTGCACTCTCACGTACGCATTACACTGATAGTAAATCTATTTGAAAGTTGACATCTTAGACCACACTGAGCTTACAAATTATTTCATATTTGTGGTGTATATTATTGCGCGAATTTGGGTATATATCTGCTTTACTTGAAAGTACAATCACTGTACCATTTCATTGTAATACACATTTGTTGTATTTCCAGGTACGGGCCTGAAGAGGGAGACTAGCCCTGGAATAGTCCCGAATTGGCTTAAACCCGGTTAGGAAAGCTAGGTGCGTCGTCCTGTTAAGGCGTGTAGGTTGAGGTCAGCCCCGCTAATTGACCTGGTTAAGGTTGAGGTCAGCCCTGTGTTAATTTGACCTGGTTGTAAACGGTGCCGCTCCACCCTTAAGTGAGCTATTAGTGGAATCCTCTAACTTGCGAGCTTGAGGCGGGGACGTAGGCACGGTTGGCTGAACCCCGATAACATATCGTGTGTTCATTTATATTTCCGCACTTTATATTTACCGCACATGTATGTTATGGGTGAATGATGCGTATGACTTAAATTTCACATTATACTTATCTACGCATTTGGAAATTGAATAGGCAGACCCTAGGTTGTGTATATACTGCTGTTTATCCGGTTCAACCTAGGTGATAAATTTTAAAATTCCAATTCACCCCCCCTCTTGGGAATACACCAATTCTAACAAATAGCTAAGGTTATAGCCTCAAGAATCAAACCCTGCCTTAATGAGATCATATGGCCAGCTCAGTCAGCATTTGTAGAACACAGAAGCATGGTTGAAAATATATACTCGGTACAAGAGTTGGTTAGAAAATATGCAAGAAAGAGGATCTCCCCAAGATGCATGCTGAAAATTGATTTGAAAAAAGCATATGATTATGTATCCTAGAGTTTTCTGAGACAGATGCTAGTGAAATTAAATTTTCCAAAGCTAATGATCAAGGGGATCATGGAATGCATTTCTACGACCTCCTTCTCCATCTCATTAAATGGAAGGTATTATGGACTCTTTAAAGGTAAAAAGGGTCTCCGCCAAGGCGACCCCCTTTCCCCACTACTATTTGTGATATGCCTTGAATACCTATCAAGGAGGTTAAGGATGCTGGAACATAATGCAGACTTTAAATACCATCCCAAATGTGAAGCCCTAAAAATTTCTCACCTGGCATTCGCAGATGATCTTATACTCTTCTCACGAGGGGATTACAAATCAGTCCAAAGCCTCATGCAATGTGTTAATGATTTTTCAGCTTGCTTAGGGCTAGTAGCGAACCCACTTAAGTCTAATCTTTACCATGCTGGAGTTAAAGAGGAAATGTTGGTAGGGATTTTTCAGTTGACCGGGTTCAATACTGGGGAATTTCCTTTTCGTTACTTGGGTATCCCACTTGCAGCCTCTAGGTTGAATTCGTGCCATTACTCTCCTTTGATCAATAAAATTGCAAATCTATTTATGAGCTGGCCTGGAAATTCTTTATCATATGCAGGAAAATTGGAGATTATTAACTCTATAATCCGGTGAATTGAATGTTTTTGGCTTGCTATATTCCCCATACCGAATAATGTTTTGGATCACATTGTGAAATTGTGCAGAGCGTTCCTTTGGGGTGGGAGGAGGAAACCACTAGTGGCATGGAAAGAGGTATGCATACCAAAAGATGAAGAGGGCTTAGGAGTCTTTGATCTAAAAGCTTGGAACATAACACTCCTTTCAAAAACATTGTGGAATGTCCAAGCTAAAAAGGACTCTCTATGGTCTAGATGGGTTCACCACGTGTACTTGAGAGGTGTCAATCTATGGGATGCCTCTTCAAATCCTGATGACTCCTTGTTGTTTAAGAAGATGATAATTATCAAGAACCAAATTTTGATAAAATGTGGCAATCAATTTGAAATAGCGGAAAAACTGGTAGAAGAGTGGGATCTTGAACACAAAAGCTCTGCGCAATGTTACAATTTCTGGAGGCATAAGGCATGCAGGGTGCCCTGGCATAATGTGGTTTGGAAGAGTGGGAGCACTCCAAAACATGCCTTCACTTTGTGGCTTGGTATTAAAGGTAAACTCCCCACGTGTGACAACCTAGCTGGGTTTGACGAAGACCTAAAATGTGGCTTCTGCAAGGAACTGGATGAGAGTATTGATCACATTTTCTTCAAATGCAAATATTCCTCTTGTGTTTGGGATTACATCAGGAGTTGGCTTGGAATATCAAGGAGTATGACATCCTTAAAAGCGGCTGTAAAATGGCTACACAAGGAAGCAAAAGGTAAAGGAGTAAAGGCCCGTGGGAGTAAAATTGCATTGGCTATAACAGTTTACTTCCTCTGGTACTTTAGAAATAAAAAGAGATTTGAAGACAAATCCATTACTCCAGAAGAGCTGATAGGGGTAATCCAGAGACATACCTTCAGAGTGACTTTTGATAAACTTGGAATACATTCTTAGTACATATCCATGTGATTAGACATTGTGGATTTGCTGACTATGAGTTAATGCTTTAGACTTTGGATTTTATCTTTTAATGTAATGCCATGCATTTGTGATGGGGCAAATATGCCCCCAATGCCTGGTAATGCCCAGAGTAACTATAAACATATACTTTGATAAATACATTTACCTTTACGATCAAAAAAAAAAAAAAAGGAGAGGTGAGCCAGCCTATGTGAAGGTGCATTGATGTGACCACATGAAGTGCATGGGCTTGCCATGCGCTGGGTTTAGAAGATCCAAGGGCAGCCGAATTAAGGGCAGTTGCTGGGGGCCTTTTTGTGTGTGTTTGAGGACTTTTGGGGGCATTTTTTTAATGTAAAGGTAGGTAGGGTTTAAGGAGGCTTTGGTTTGTGTTTTTTTGGGGTCTTCTCTAGGTTCTTGCGCCGCACAATGGGAGTATTCTCCTTTGGACACCGTGGGCAGCTGGGAGACACACCTCTCTCTCTCTCTCTCTCTCTCTCTCTCTCTCTCTCTCTCTCTCTCTCTCCTCTCTCTCTCTCTCTCTCTCTCTCTCTCTCTATTTTAATGTTTGTTTTAATACATTGTTTGAGTAGTTTTAATGTTGGGTTGAATATTAATTTTTACTTTATTGTTTCAGTGGTTTTTTTAGATTAATTACTTTTTTGTCTTTTAGTTTGTTATTTTAAATGCTTCAAGGTTGAAATAATTTGTTGTTTAATTTAGTATACATTTAGTCTATTGTTCTTTTAATTTGTTGTCTTTTATTTTATAGTTTTTTTTTTAATTACATAGGAACTTCAACCACTAACAAGCCCTTTGGACCCCCTGGTGCGGTACCAAACTTACGGATCAGCGTCCTCCCCCTAGGTTTTGTAGATTAGGTAAAGTACATAATGCGGACACGGCTTCCGTGCATCAGTTGGACATTCGTCTTTTATTTTATTGTTGTAATGAGTTATTATAACAATTACTTTGATCCAAAAATTTTGGATTGCAAACATGAGTGGCCAAGTTTTACAACTTGGGTTGCGGTTCAATGTTAATTGCTTTCCATGATTTATTAGTTTTCCTTTGATATTATTGTTAAACTTTTATCTAGCTAAAACTGAAAATTGAATGCATCATTGATAAATCTCTTGCTCTTATTTCTTGTTTAGTTGTTAACGTTAGGCACAACAAAACCTTGATTTAATCTAAGATTTTCATCAATTAATTTTTACATGAATTTCGATTGATGCTTAGTGAGAGTATTTATTTTCTTTCGTTTAGATGTGACGAATTTACTTGAACTTAGGTTTGAAAATTTCATCTTATTAATACCTTGATTGGATTAACAAAAAGAGGAGTAAAATCTAGGAAATTAGTAAATGGTGGAAGCAAAAGGACGTTGAACCCGTAACCCAAGTGTTTGATAAATTGTTTCAGTGAATTTGCTTTGTTTTGGTTGCGTTATTGGATTTATATTTTTGGAATCTTGGTAAAAGTTCAGTTTCATTTTAGCATTTTTTTTTGAGTAATTTCCATATTATTTATTGTTTTCATAAACATAAAAAAAAAAATTCAAAAAGAATTTCACATAACATTTTACGTCAACTAACTTTTCCTAAACTTTCATAAATATTTTGATACTTAGTAGTCCCTGTGGAATACGATCCTAGACTTATCCTTGATACAATTTGTAAAGACTTGGATAATAATAATAAGTAAGAAAAGGAGGAATTGGTTTCCCCTATGCCAGCAGCCTATAAATAGGTTTCTAAGTCATTTTTATTTGTAAAAATTTTAAACCCTCTCTCTCTCTCTCTCTCTCTCTCTCTCCCAAAACAAGCTCTCGTAATTCAAACATTCCAGACACCACTCCAAAACTAGGGTAGGGAATGTGTTTTCTAGTTTAGTTAGTTATTGGAAGTATGTGGGTCTAGGAATGTTAAAGTGACTGTTATTTTGGGGTTGAGTTGATTTATTTAGGGTTTATGGATACAAGGTTTTGTGCATACGCTACAGGCACGATTTAGGATCCCTACAGATTTTTTTTTCAGAAATCAAGTAAAGGGATAGATCATGTCAAGAATTTTTAGAAAATTTATCGGTTAAAATGCAATAATTAATTACAGAAATTAGATGTATGATTTTTCTGAATATTCAGGTATATGGTAATGAAAATTATGAATTAATGCATGTTTTTGGGAAATCAAATGTTTGAACCGAGTAAACCCTCGAAGTAATTTTAATATTATTTTTTAGCTATATATATGTTTTCCCCAAACAATTAGTATATTGTAGTGTAACACTCACTCATGTGGCATTAGTATGATTATTTAACAATATGTATATACAGACCATAATATTTTAGGAGTATACAAAATAAGAGCAGTTTGATAATGATTTTTAGAAATAATATAGACATTACAAAAAAATATGATATTATACAGTATATTATGATATTTCAGCCGACTCAGTGTGACAGTTCGGTCGGTCTAGTGCCGTGACAGTTCAATCAGCCTAGTGTCATGACAGTTCAGCCGACCCAGTGCCGTGATCAAATATATATAACAATTTAATCAGAAATTATATTATGACATATTTTACATAGAAATATGAAAATGAGTTATGATACAGTTAGTATGAAATGTATTATATGAAAGCAGAACCCTGATAGATTAGTTCAGTTTCAGAGCACGGTACCATAGTTATTATTTCAGATTAGTACCACCACATGTCTCACATAGAGTGTTGGTGATTGAATAGTCGATTGAGCCCAGAGAAGAGTAGTGTGCTCCCCTGGCATTCCGAACCAGGCTGGGCAGACCAATCGTACTTACAAATGAGTCAGTTTTGGCTTAGCGTGGTAAGCCAACCATTATTAGGTCTCACCTACGAGCTGCACAACCCAATCATGTGGGGGTAATACATGATATCAGCTAACTATCTATTCAGGGGAGAATTTCAGTATTATATAGATATAACAGATGATTTACATGTTTATGGAAATTTATTATCACACGATATGCATATGTTAAGAAATTAAATATGATTTTATTAGACTTATATAAGTATGAGTACAAATTTCTTGATTTATCAAATACAACTAATTATGTTACAGTTAATTATGTACAGTACATGTTTATAACATGATAGAACTCATGTTGTCACACACTGATGATAATTTGTCCCACATACTGAGAGGTGTCTCACCCTAGAATTCAAACATTTCAGGAAATCCAAACAGACGAGCGGAGCGAGCTCCGAGATAGAGGAAGAGTTGGTATAGTCCTAGTTTTAGGGTAAGTAGTTGTGTTAGGAGATATGTTTTGTATAATCCCTAGGATGTTTTATGAATTTTTTGGGAACGTACATGTATATTTATGGAGATAGTAGAACTCTAGTATTATATATGAGGTTCAAATACATTATGTTTTCCGCTGCATAGATAATATGTATTTATGGATAGGTATCCCCAGTACCTACTTTGGGTCCGGGATGACATTGTGGATGTTATTATTGGTATAAGAGTAATTTTATAATTTTAGCAGTATGGAAAAAAATGTAGCAGAATTTTTGGGTCGTGACACAACTTGACACTTCTACACTTGGAAGCACAATTCAGAACGAGTCATCCACCTTTAGAAGAATTCAAAATTAATATTCAAAATACTGAAATAATTGTTTCAGCATTCAAAACAATAAAAAAAAAATAGAAATTATTGTCAAAATCCAACTCCACCATATGCGCAACTTGAAGAAAGACATTTTACACAAGCAAAATATGATGGTGAAAGCATCTATGAATGGAACATAGATGGCCAAACTGAACATCAAATTCTTAGTACATTTCAAGAAATAACCATAACAGAAACAACCTATAAAACAAAAACAAACAATGATAAAGCAATCGCCTTAAATCCTAATGTAGGTTTTACAGCATAATTCAAAGGATGGTGGGATAATTATCACACTAGTAAAGAAAGACAACTTAATATGAAGGCAGGATTTGATATGAAATCAAGATTTTGACAAATTCAAATATCCGAAGAAGATAGATATAAGACATCTTTTAATATTCCATTTTGTCAATATGAATGGAATGTAATGTCATTTGACTTAAAAAATGACCCCTCAAAATTTCAAAACATTATGAATGATATATTTATACTCAGTTTACTATTATTTATATTGACGACGTTCTTGTTTTTTCAAAATCAATTGATCAACACTTCAAACATCTAAATAAATTCTTCAAAATTATTAAAGAAAATGGTTTGGTTCTCTCAAGATAAGATGAAATTATTTCAAATAGTTTTAAGATTCTTGGATCATTAAATTAATCAGGGAATGATTAAACCAATCCAAAGAGCTTTAAGCTTTACACATAAATTTTAAGATGAAATCAAAGATAAAAATCAACTCCTGCCTGGTCTCAAAAGAATAGTGACATTATAAAAAAAAAATAAAAGGTCAAATTAAAACTCTTCCAATCCTTAGTATTTCTCATCTGAGGGCCAAAATGAACGTTGAAACCGACACCTCAGATGTAGGTTTTCGAGGGATTCTCAAACAAAACTAAGATTGTGGTGATCCTTAAAAAAATTAATTAATTAATTAAATAATAATATATTAATATAATATTATAATATATATATATATATATGTATGTATGTATGTATGTATGTATGTATGTATGTAAAGAATCAATCTTCTTGAACATTCACGAAGATCACTCTCACTCTCTCTCTCTCTCTCTCTCAATTTCTCTCCCATCTCTCCATCAAATTGAAAAACAAATATCATTTCCGAGTCCTAACTCCGCTCCTCAACTTTTTAACCGGAGTAATTTTGTCGTTTGGACTTCGTAGGCACCACTTCAGGGTTAAGGTAAGAGGAATAGATTATATTAGTTTATTTTGGAATTAAACCGATTAAACTTGAGTATTTGAATACAAAAATATTATATTGGATTTTCTGAATGAATCGAGCTTTGAAATTGATGATATTGTTTTATTATATATGTATTTGGGAAAATTAAAGTAAGTAGGGTTGATCATCTCTGTTTCCTTTAAATTATATATTTTTAGTTAAATTAACTTGTGGAGATGACTATACCCTCATTTTCAGTAAAATACACAGAGTATATTATGATATATTTTCTCTGGGAAATTTATTAAATTATGAATTATCACTCAAATTGTGTGACATGAGAAATGATTATATTATTGCATAAATAAACTTGTTACAATATTTTTTATGATGATATACATTAAAGTATGGTTTTATACTGATCTCTGGAAATGTTGTGAATATTGTGGAATTATGAAATGATGGTTTGATACCGAGTTATGAAATGACGATTTGATACTGAGTTATGAAATGACAATTTTATACTGATTTGTGAATATTTGTGAAAAAGAGATCATGTTACTATTTTATTTTACAAATTGCATTATATGGTTTAAGAACCTTAATGGACCAGATATGTAAAGGAAGTTCGGTATTGTAGCTAGTGAGATATGTCAGTGCAGCCACACTATTATGAGAGTGTGGTAATTGTATAGCCGATTTGGCCAGAGAAGGGTTGTGTACCCCTTGGAGTTCGGACCACGTTGGGTAGGCAAATCAGACTTACAAACGAGTATGTTGACTTAGCTTGTGGTAAGCTAACCAAGGCTAAGTCCAGTCTTCGGACCGCACAATCCGATCATGGGGATTATACATGATGTTAGTCTAGTCAAGGAGGTTCTTTTATGCATATATGTAGATTTATGTAAACAGGGCTACTTATTGAGCTGATGTTTTTTTGAGAAGAAAATATGTATTTTCAATTATATAGGTGTGAGCATAGTTTACAAATGCCATCTCATTTACAGTTAAATTAATGGATGTATTTTACTTACATAAAAACTCATGTTAGTCATACACTGATAATAATCTATTCCGTCATACTGAGAGGAGTCTCGCCCCAATAAATATATTCACATTTCAGAACATTTAGGGTGTAGTGACCTAGAGAAATTATAATATTTAAATAATAAAGAGGGAGGAAAAAGAAATTAAAAAGGAGACACAACAGGTCCTCGTCGACAAACACGGTGCGACATATTGGGCTCGTCGACGAGAAAATACCGAGAGGAGGTTTTGGGTGATTTCGAATTTCGTCGATGAGGCAAAAGTTCATCGACGAGTTGTTTTCATGACCTCGTCGAAGAGGTGACGTGACTCGTCGACGATGGTTAGTGTATAAATAGGTTTAACCTTTATTTCATGGCCGAAAAACCTGCGGGAATGTCTCTCTCTCTCTCTCTCTCTCTCCTCATTTCGTTTTCCCTTACTTCTCTCTAAGATTTTGGGCCGATCTTCTGCCGGTTCGACGATCTGAAGCCACCACGACACTCCTAAGGAAGTTCTCTGCATATCTGCCGAAGTAGATCGTTGGTGGGGCTAGTTCAGAATCCATCCCAGATCTAGGGTAAGGCATTCTACTCAATATTTGACTTCCTGATAGTTGTAGAAAGCGTAGTACGTGTAGAAATATTAAGTTTAGTTCTGGGAAATATCATTTTCAGGGTGTTGAACGGGGAACCTTGCGGGTGCAGGACTGTTTTTTTAGGGGCTCTTCAGGAATCAGGTAAGGGGATAAACTAAGCTAATTATTTTATGAAAATTATAAATAAAATTGTATAACATTTGATTTCATGAAAATATATGTATATAAATATATTTATGAGTATTATGCTGAGAAATACTACTGAAAATGATGATATGTTCTAGATATATATATAAATATAATACCCATTTTGTGTGGTATGAGTAGATTTTATGATAAATTACCATTTTCTGGGAACATGATAATATTATGAATTTTTATAATGGAAAATCAGTGTACGGGCCGAGCTATGGATATGTTTTGCCGGCATATGGGCCGAACTATGGTAAAAATATGAAATGTTGGCGTACGGGCCGATGATTTTCATGATGTATATATATGCAAAATGATGTGATGATGTTAACTTGACAAATATTAGTATGAAATATCCATGTATCACAGTTTGATTATATGCTATATGTATCAGAACCTGGTTGGCTTGGTTTAAGCTAGCACTTGTAAGGTACCACTGCTATGTGTTCATGATTATCATGATATTGTATTAACGTTGCTTACGGAGTAGCGTGAGGATAGACAGTCGATGTGGTTTTAAGAAGTGTGGACGCCCCTAGTGTACGGACTAGGTTTGGCAGACCCATCAGACTTATAGACTGTACTTTTGACTTGGCAGTGGTTGGCCAACCATTGTCAGGTTCTGCCCTTTGGGCCACACAATCCAGTCATATGGGGATAATATATGATAACAACCAACTAACCTACCAAGGTTGTTTTCGTATTATTATTATATGAGATGAATTATGCTATGAAAATTCATTATGTTCTGTCATGTTATGATTATACATGTTTTTCCCAGAAATGATATAGACATATTTACTTGATATGCTTATATATGCTTTTATGTATAACACGGATGAACTCATGTTGTCACATACTAGTATTAGTTTATTTCCTTTACTGAAATGTGTCTCATCCCAAAATTATACAAAAGTTTCAAGAGCTCCAGGTAGGAGAGCGGATAAAGCTCCGCAGCATTAGAGTTCAGCCGCTTTACCCTATTTGAAGGGTAAGCCTTTTTTTAGGGTTTGACGGATTTGTGGGTGGGGACCCTAGGCTACTTTTGGACATTTTTAGGTTAGGTGTATTTTATGATATTTGTAGTAAACTCTGGTATTGTACTGATCTGGTGTTGTGGTATGTATATGATGTTATGTTTCCTACTGCTTAGGCTTCCGTACTATATTTCTGATGTATCCCTGGTACCCACGGGTTCAGGTTGATTATGATTTGCTAGATGGTTATTTTGGTTTATATTTTATTAAAAAAAAATATAAGTGGTAATAAAGCAGGTCATTATAGTTTGGTATCAGAGCTTAGGTTGTTAGGTTCTGTAAACTTTAGAATGCAGCAGAAACGATACCAGAGTATAGGAAGAGAATTTGAGGTTTTGTTCTACAGTCTAGAAGCAGGACTTCTGTGGTGGTTTCTATGTTTTTCCTAAGGTGATGATTTCGGAAAAACCATAGTAAACTATTGTTGGGTTATGTTCCTAAAATGTAGGACTGGAGTTAGAAGTAAGCTGAGAGTGTTGAGATAGGAGACTAAGTTTAGCGGGTAAATTATAAGGATAAGATTACTGAGTTGCATTTGTTGTTTTTTAAGATGGATCCAAGAGGAGGTAGTGCCCATGCGAGTGGCAGTAATGGGGCAAGACCCTCGAGTGCAGGCGGGACTGACTCTGATGCAGTATTACGTAGTGTGGCTCAGCAGGTTATGACTGAGATCACTAGGAGCTCCAGGGAGTAGGGTGGTTTGTCGGCAGGCCATGGGTGCACTATAGAGAAGTTTACGAAAATGAATCTTCCGGCATTCTCATGAGGAGTCGATCCTGTAGCCGCTGAGAACTGGATGCAGGAGATTGAGAAAGTCTTAGCCGTGTTGCAATGTACAAAAGAACAGAGGGTCCTCTTCATCACCTATAAACTGACAAGAGAGGCCGAGAGGTGGTGGACTGATGTGAGACTTTTAGAGCAGTAGAGGACTACGCCGATAGCCATGACTTGGGATCGATTTAAGGAATTGTTCTTCGATAGATATTTTCTAACTACTGTCAGGGAGGCTAAAGTGGAGGAGTTCTTGAGTCTGAAATAGGGACAATTATCAATCCAGCAGTATGCGATGTGTTTTATAAAGCTTTCTCGCTTCGCTCCGCATATTGTCCCTGATGAGGTAAAGAAAGTGAGGCAGTTTGAAAGAGGTTTGAGGCGGAGTATATTCAAGCAGGTGGTAGTGCTACAAATCCAGGATTTTGCTGAGCTAGTTGATAGGGCAACCTTGGCAGAGGTTGGTGAGCATCTGGATGCAGAGGAGTAGGGAAAGAGGAAGAGATCTGCATCTTCGGGCTACCAGCAGGGTCCTAGACAAAATCAATGTAGGAGAGCGAACCATGACAGAGGACGAAGGCAGGAGACTGGAGGTCGCAAGGTTCAGGCAGTACAGGGTCCTCCTGTCAGTCAGACTTGTGGGAAGAGACACTGGGAAGAGTGTTAAACAGGTGGAGTGGTCTGCTATTACTGTGGTAGACCGAGGCATACGGAACAAGATTGTCCTACACCACCAAATGCAACTCCTGCTCCTAGACCGTACCGAGGAGGATATCAGGTGCCACATGGGGGCTAGTAGAGGAATATAGCTCCAGCCAGAATATTCGCTCTGACATAGGGTGATGCTGAGACAGCCGATGACGTGGTGATAGGAATGGTTGACATGCTTTCTTTTAAAGTTATTGCATTGTTTGATTCAGGAGCCACACACTCGTTTGTGTCTTTGGAGTGCACTAGACTGTGCGGGGCAGAAACACATTTGTTAAACACTGAACTATTGGTATCTACACCGACTGGGTCGGCAGTGAGGTGTAGCAGGGTGCTCCGGGATTGTTCAGTTGATATTTAGGGGAAAATCTTGTCTATTGATCTTATAGTGCTGGATATGCATGGGTTCGATGTAATATTTGGTATGGATTGGTTAGCAGTTAATTTTGCTAGTATAGATTGCCATGCACGAGAAGTGATATTCAGACCTCTAGAAAAAGCAGAATTTAGATTTGCTAGGTCGCGAGTGCAATCCCCGTCTTAGCTAGTTTCAGTTATTCAGGCGAGGAGACTACTACTGAGTGGTTGTCAGGGGTTTGTGACTTTTTTGAAGGAGATGTCAGAAAATGAATTGAAACTTACTAACACGCATATAGTAAAGGAGTTTATAGATATTTTTCTAGATGAGTTACTAGGCTTACCACCTGATCGTGAGGTAGATTTTCCTATTGACTTCTTTCAGGTATAGCGCCGATTTCTAAAGTACCTTACCAAATGACGCTAGCAGAGTTGGCAAAATTGAAGAATCAGCTGTAAGATTTGTTTGATAAGAGCTTTATACGACCTAGTCTATCTCCGTGGGGAGCTCCAGTTCTATTTGTGAAGAAAAAAGACGGGTCAATGAGAATGTGTATAGATTATAGGGAGATTAATAAAGTGACGATCAAGAACAAATATCCTTTACCCCATATAGATGATTTGTTTGACCAGCTCCAAGGTACATGGGTGTATTTGAAGATTGGCCTCAGATCAGGATATCATCAGGTAAAAGTGAAAGCAGAAGATGTCTCGAAGATGGCCTTCAGGACCAGGTACGAGCATTACAAGTTCCTTATTATGCCATTTGGTCTGACGAATGCTCCTGCTATATTTATGGATTTGATGAATAGAATTTTTCATCCATATTTAAATCATTTTGTTGTTGTTTTTATTGATGATGTACTGGTCTATTCGAGGAGCTATGAGGAGCAATGAGACACACTTGAGGTAGGTTTTGCAGACGCTACGAGAAAAGAAGTTGTACGCTAAGTTTAGCAAATGTGAATTCTGACTTAAGAAGGTCGTGTTTTAGGGACATGTTACAGGAGATGGTATTTTCGTGGATCCTAGTAAGATTGAGGCGGTAGTGAATTCGGCTAGACGGAGGAATGTTTGGGAAATCAGGAGTTTCTTGTGGCTAGCTGGGTATTACTGTCTTTTTATTGAACGGTTCTCAGCGTTATCAGGACCTTTGACATGACTGACTAGGAAGAATGTCAGATTTGAGTGGGACGACAGTTATGAGTAGAGTTTCCAGAAATTGAAACAGAGGTTAGTCATAGCACTAGTATTGGTCATCCCGTCAGGGGGTGAGGGTTATGTCATTTACAGTGATGCGTCCTTGAAAGAACTTGGCTGTGCATTGATGTAGCATGATAAGGCGATGGTGTCTACTTCCAAATAGTTGAAAAAACATGAGAAGAACTACCCTACCCATAATCTTAAATTGGCTGCAATAGTATACGTATTGAAGATTTAGAGGCATTACCTGCATGGCGAGCGATGTGAGATCTTTTTCAACCATAAAATTTTAAAATACATTTTCACTCAGAAGGAACTGAATATGAGGCAGAGAAGGTGATTGGAGCTAATTAAGGATTTCGATTGTACCATCAGTTATCATCCAGGGAAAGCTAACGTGGTAGTTGATGCGTTGAATAGGAAGTCTAGGGAATCAACGTTGGCGGTTATGGAGATCCAATATCCGACCATGATGGATCTAGAGAGACTCGACATTGAATTAATTGAAAGTGATCCTCAGGTATGTATCGCCGGTTTAGTAGTGCAACCTACTCTACAAGAAAGGATTAAAACTTCTCAAAAAGAAGACCCAGAATTAGCAGAGGTGATGGACAGAGTGCAGAGTGGTCAGGGAAAGGAATTCAGTATTGCAGATGACGAAACTTTACGGTTCTGTTCCAGATTATGTGCTCCTGCCAATGCTAACATTAGGAAGACTATCTTGGAGGAGGCTCACAGATCTTTATACACAGTTCATCTTGGTAGTACAAAGATGCATAAGGATTTGTGAGAGTCGTACTAGTGGAGTGGTATGAATAAAGAAATTGCCAAATATGTAGCTTAGTGTTTGACGTGCCAGCAGGTTAAAGCTGAGCACTAAAGGCTGACAGGGCGGTTACAGCCATTATTTATCCTAGAGTGGAAGTGAGATTATATATTTATGGATTTTGTGTTAGGACTGTCATCGGCGTTGTACAGCCAGAATGCCATTTGGGTGATTGTTGACCAATTAACTAAGACCGTCCATTTCTTACCTATCAAAATCAGCAGTCTTTCAATCGTTTGGTAAAGATATATATTCAGAAGATAGTTCTTTCTCACGGAGTGCCTGTATCTATCATGTCAGATCGAGACCCGCGTTTCATGTCACGTTTTTGAAGAAACTTGCAGGAGGCTCTAGAGTCTGAGTTATCATTTATCACGATATTCCATCCTCAGTCAGACGGATAAACTGAGAGGACGATACAGATAATCGAAGATATGCTCCGAGCGTGTGTATTAGATTTTGGGGGTAGTTGGACTCAATTCATGCCATTGGTAGAATTTGCCTATAATAACAGTTATCAGAGCAGCATTGGCATGACACCATTTGAAGCATTGTATGGTAGGAGATGTTGTTCTCCTTTATTCTGGGATGAGATGAGTGAGCGGCGTGTTGTGGGGTAGAGCTGGTACAGCAAGCGTGTGATAAAATTCAACTCATCAGAGATAAAATCAGTGTAACTCGGAGCCGACAGAAGAGTTGTGCTGATAATCGCTGCAGAAATCTAGAATTTGATATTGGTAATCATGTATTTTATAAGATAGCTCCGTTGAAAGGGGTTGTGCGATTTGGAAAGGGTAAACCTAACCCTAGGTTTATCGGTCCATTTGAGATCTTAGAGAAAGTGAGGCCAATGACCTACAGGCTAGCTTTGCCACTTGTGTTATCTAGAATTCACGATGCATTCCACATATCTATGTTGAGGAGATACGTCCCAGACCCTTCTCATATTATTAGTTATGGTGAATTAGAGCTCAGTGATTTACTAGTGTATGAGAAGGTGTCAGTACAGATTTTGGATAAGAAGGTGCAAGAGTCACGTAACAAGAAGATTCATTTGGTAAAAGTTTTGTGGAAGAATCATATAGTGGAAGAAGCTTCTTGGGAGTCCAAGGAGTAGATGAAGCAGAAGTATCCACATTTATTCTAAGAAATTTGACAAGTAAAATGTAAGAAATAGTTGATTTTTCTTTTGCACGTACTTGTAAAGGTTTAGTTAGTAAGTAGCATTTTAGTTTTGGGAGAATTTTCTTTTGTATATGTAATCTCCCAGAACTCGGAATGTAACCACAATATTCCTACGCCATAAGTGAGGATAAGTAATAAAATAAGTAGACCATTTTGTTTTAAGGGATGATGAACTACATGAATAGCAAATTTTGAGGATGAAATTTTATAAGGAGGGGAGAATGTAGTGATCCGGAGAAATTATGATATTAAAATAATAAAGAGGGAGGAAAAGGAAATTAAAAAGGGGACACAGTAGGTCCTCGTCAACGAATACGACGCAACATATTAGGCTCGTCGACGAGTGTGTTTTTCGTCGATGAGAAAATACTGAGATGGGGTTTTGGGTGATTCTGAATGTTGTCAATGAGGCAAGAGTTCGTCGATGAGTTGTTTTCATGACCTCATTGACGAGGTGATGTGGCTCGTCGACGAATGTCAGTGTATAAATAGGTTTAACCTTCATTTTATGGCCGAAAAACCTACGGGAATGTCTCTCTCTCTCCTCATTTCATTTCCCTTACTTCTCTCTAAGATTTCAGGCCAATCTTCTGCCTATTCGATGATCTGAAGGCACACGACACTCCTGAGGAAGTTCTCTGCATATCTGCCGGAGTAGATCGTTGGTGGGGCTAGTTCGGAATCCATCCCAGATCTAGGGTAAGACTTTCTACTCAATATTTGACTTCCTAACAGTTGTAGAAAGCATAGTATGCGTAGAAATATTGAAGTTTAGTTTTGGGGAATATCATTTTTAGGGTGTTGAACGGAGAACCCTGCGGGTGCAGGACTGTTTTCTTAGGAGCTATTTAGGAATCAGGTAAAGGGATAAACTAAACTAATTGTTTTATGAAAATTATAAATAAAATTGTATAGTATTTGATTTCATGAAGAGAAATACTGGTGAAAATGATGATATGTATATATATATATATATATATATATATATATATATATATATATATATATATATATAAAATACCCATTTTGTGTGGTATGAGTAGATTTTATGATAAATTACCATTTTCTAGGAACATGATAATATTATGGATTTTTATAATGGAAAACTGGCGTATGGGCCGAGTTATGGATATGTTTTGTCAGCTACGGGCCGAGCTATGGATATGTTTTACCGGCGTACGGGCCAAGCTATGGATATGTTTTGCCGGCGTATGGGCCGAGTTATGGTAAAAATATGAAATGATGGCGTACAAGCCGATGATTTTCATGATGTATATATATGCAAAATGATGTGATGATATTAACTTGACAAATATTAGTATGAAATATCCATGTATCACAGTTTGATTATATGTTATATGTATCACAACCTAGTTGACTTGGTTTAGGCTAGCACTTGCACGGTACCATTGCTATGTGTTCATGATCATCATGATATTGTGTTAATGCTGTTGTACGGAGTAGCGTAAGGATGGATAGTTGATGTGGTTTTAAGAAGTATGGACGCACCTGGTGTACGAACTAGGTCTGGCAGACCCATCGGACTTACAGACTGTACTTTTGACTTTATAGTGGTCGGCCAACCATTGTCAGGTCTCGCCTTCGAACTACACAACCCAGTCATGTAGGGGTAATACATGACAACAGCCAGCTAACCTATCAAGGTTGTTTTCGTATTTTTATTATATGAGATGAATTATGCTATGAAAATTCATTATGTTCTGCAATATTATGATTATACATGTTTTTCCCAAAAATGATATAGACATATTTACTTGATATGCTTATATATGTTTTTATGTATAACACGGATGAGTTCATGTTGTTACACACTAGTATTAGTTTATTTCTTTTACTGAGAGGTGTCTCACCCCAAAATTATACAAACGTTTCAGGAGCCCTAGGTAGAAGAGCGGATAAAGCTTCGCAGCATTAGAGTTCAGCCGCTTTACCCTGTCTGAAGGGTAAGCCTTTTTCTAAGGTTTGACAGATTTGTGGGCGGCGACCCTAAGCTGCTTTTGGACATTTTTGGGTTAGGTGTATTTTATGATATTTGTAGTAAACTCTGGTATTGTGCTGATCTGGTGTTGTGGTATGTATATGATGTTATGTTTCCTACTGCTTAGGCTTTCGTACTGTATTTCTGATGTATCCCTTGTACTTATGAGTTCAAGTTGATTATGATCTGTTAGATAGTTATATTGGTTTTTATTTTATTAAAAAAAAATATATAAGTGGTAATTAAGTAGGTCGTTACATAGGGAATCAAGCTCAGTGAGCTTTGGGGCAGGACTTAGTTAATTTAGTTTAAAGTAAGTGCTTGTGTAAAAATTAGTGAATTATGTTTTATGTTTTATGTGGTTTAATAATGATACTAGGAGATACCTATGTATTTTGTGGGGATTTAGCACTCTGGTATGATATTGAGGTTTAGTTTATTTTTTGCTGCTTGTATTAATTATTTATTTTTGGGGTCGGTACAGTGTGGTATTAGAGCCTATGTTGTTAGGTTCTGTAGACTTTAACAGATAACAATACCACATTATAGGTATGGATTTTGATGAGGGTAGGAATGGGTAGGCTAGGTGTTGAGTATAGGATGCATAGCGGAGTAAAATGCACTAAACAAATTCGAATCTTGGATTTGTCGGAAGCAGAAGTCCATCGAAGGTTTCCTTGGATTTCCCAAAACAGTCAATAGTTTCAGAAAGGCCACAGTGAACCATCGACGGTTTTTCTCTCGGAAGGTTGCATTATGTTCTTCTCTTTGTGAAAATTAGTTGTTATAAGAATTGAGCCACCATTCATAACACTAGGATATTTGTAGTTTAGTATTCTGGACGTTGTAATTATGTGTGCGATTAGAGATTCGTTTCTTGAAATGTGTAACTTATATAAAAGAGGGATTTAGTGAAGCATTCAAGGGGCAAACCGTCGACGGTTTCCTCAAAAACATGCCCTTGGTATCTCCAGTCGTCGACAATTTTAGAGATCTCAGGAAAATCGTTGACAGTTTTGTGTCTGAATAGTGAAATTGATATTTAAATTGGGAACTTGGACGTTAAATTAGTTTATTTGTGTAGAGAAAGTTCCGGAATGAGAGCCTAAGTATTCTTGTATGAGGGTATTGTGCACCTTATAGTTTCCTAGTTAAATGGTTATACCAAGTGTTACGATATTAAGATTCTAAGTTAATTTCTGGATGAACCCCAGAGATAATAACGTGAATGCTGGAGGAAGTAGTAATATGGGAGCTCCCAACAAGGACGACATTGACTCCTCTTCAGTGCGACATGGTTTAACCCAGCAAGTCATGGCAGGGATCATGCAGAACTTTAAGGGGCAGAACTGCCCACCCACTAACCAGGGTTGCACTATTGAGCAATTCAACTGCATGAATCCCCCGACTTTTGCGTGAGGAGCTGACTCGATCGTTGCACAGAATTGGGATCGGGAGATAGAGGAGTTACTAGTAGACCTATGCTGTATAGATGAACATAAGGTTCTTCATGCTACTTTTAAAATGACTGGGAAGGCCAAGCATTGGTGATCTGTGAAGCTACTCAAAGAATAGAGGCCAGGACTCGCAACTTTGATTTGGAATCGTTTTAAGGAGCTCTTTTTTTATTGATACTTCCCTGCTTCCACCAAAGATGCCAAGGCGGAGGAGTTTGTGAGCTTGACCCAGGGGAACTTGACCATCAGTAGTATGCGGTCAAATTTGTTGAGCTGTCTTAATTCGCCTCGCATATGGTTTCATATGAATCACAGAAGACGTGGAGATTTGAGAAAGACCTGAGTCAAAGGATTTACAAGAAGGTGGTGGCATTTCAAGTTCAAAATTTCTCGGAGTTGATGGATAAAACAACAGAATTGGAGACAAGTCTACAGAGGGGTGCAGGGATACTGAATCAGAGGAAGAAGCCCATGCCTCTTGGTTTTCACGCTAGTACTAGTCAAGGTCCATTAAGGAGAAATAGTAACAATGTGGACCAGAGAAAAGAATTGGGGAATAAAGCTCATCAGGGTAATTAATCACGCCCTCCTTGTCCTAGGTGTAATGTGAGGTTTTGGGGGGAATGCTAGGTTAGAGCGGTTATCTATTATCGGTACGGTAACCAGTCACATTACACGAGACTGTCATGGGCCATCGAGCAATGCACCCACTCCTAATCAATTCCGGGGAAACAATTTGGCACTTGAAGCGACTACCAGAGGAACATCGCTCAGGCGCATGTTTATCCTCTTACTCCGGGAGATGCAGAAAATGTTGGTGACGTGGTGACATGTAATATCTTCATATTTGCAAATAAAGTTGTTGTATTGTTTGATTAAGGGAAACACATTCATTCATATCTCTGGAGTATATAAAAATGCGTGGGGTGGGAACTCAGCTATTAGATGCAGACTTATTAGTGGTCACACCGACGAGAACCGTGGTGGTTTGTAAAAAGGTTCTTAAAAACTATCCAATTTGTATTCAGGGAATGATGCTACTGGCTAACTTAGTGGTATTTGACATGCATGGATTTGATGTGATTCTAGGGATGGATTGGCTAACCTCCAGTTATGCTAGCATAGACTGTTACAAGAAAGAGGTAGTGTTCAAATCTCCTGGAGAGTAGGAGTACAAACTTGTTGGGTCGTGCGTGCACTCCTCACCACAGATACTGTTAGCTATTCAGGCAAAAAGACTACTCTTGGATGGATGTCAGGGGTACCTAACATGTGTGAAGGAAGTACCAAGGGAAGAACTAAAGCTTGAGGATATCCCAGTAATGAGAGAATTCTCAGATGTGTTCTGGAGGACCTACCTGGGTTGCCTCCTGATCGTAAAGTAGAGTTCACTATTGATCTAGTTTCAGGAAAAACACCAATCTCTAAGGCTCCATATAGAATGACTCTAGCAAAATTGAAAGAATTGAAGGAACAGTTATAGGAGTTACTGAATAAAGACTCCATTATACCTAGTATGTCACCTTGGGGCGCACCAGTTTTATTTATTAAAAAGAAAGACAGATCGATGAAAATGTGCATTGATTACTGAGAAATAAACAAGGTGACAGTTAAGAACAAGTATCAACTTCCCCGTATAGATGATTTGTTTGACCAATTCTAGGGAACACAAGTTTTCTTTAAAATCAATCTCCGATCATGGTATCATCAGGTAAAAATCAAGTTAGAAGATGTTCCAAAGACTGCATTCCGAATTAGGTATGACCACTACAGATTTTTATTTATGTCATTCGGACTTACTAATGCTCCTGTTGCATTTATAGATCTTATAAACAAGACTTTACATGAATATTTGGATCAATTTGTAGTGGTATTTATTAATGACATTTTGGTTTATTCGAAGAGTCTCAAGGAGCATAAAAATCATTTGAGGTTGGTATTCTAGGTGCTGAGGGAAAGGAAGCTTTATGCTAAATTTAAGAAATATGAGTTTTGGCTGGAAAAAAAGAAAAGAAAAGAAAAAGAGTTGCATTCTTAGGACATGTGATATCTAAGGGTGGTATTTCTATGGACCTAAGCAAGATAAAGGTAGTTCTGGATTGGGCGAGATCGAAGAATGTTCACGAGGTCAGGGGTTTCTTAGGTTTGACAGGGTATTATTGCCGATTCATGGAAGGGTTTTCTAAATTGTCAGATCCTTTGACAAGGTTGACAAGAAAGAATGTGAAGTATGAGTGGTCAGATGATCGTGAGCAAAGCTTCCAAGAATTGAAACAACGACTTGTCACTGCTCCGATCCTGACCATTCCATCAGGAGTAGGTGGTTTTATAATTTATAATGATGCATCTTGGAAAGGGCTTGGGTGCGTATTGAGGCAACGAAGGAAGGTCATTGCATATGCTTCTCGGAAACTCAAGGGGTACAAGAAGAATTATTCTACGCAAGATTTTGAATTGACGGCAGTGGTATTTGCGTTGAAAATCTAAAGACACTACCTGTATGGTGAAAGTTGCGAGATTTTTACAGATCATAAAAGTCTTAAGTACTTATTCACGCAAAAAGAACTGAATATGAGACAGAGGAGATGACATGAACTAATAAAAGACTATGATTGTACCATCAGTTACCACTCAGGAAAAGTTAATGTGGTAACTAATGCATTGAGTCAAAAGTCAGTGAATGCATCAGTCTCAGCAGTAATAACTTAACATAAAATCAAGATGGATCTAGAGAGATTTGGTGTGAAAATAGTGGAGGGAAATCATCAGACTTTCATTGCTAACCTTGTAATCCAACTGACCTTGCTCGAGAATATTAAGGCCGCACAGATGAAAGATTCAAAGTTGGTAGGGTTTATGGGTAAAGTACAGTGTAGACTGAGGATGGATTTTAGCATCTTAGATGATGAGGTTTTAAGGTTTCACACCAAATTATGTGTACCCAATGATGTAGAGATTAAAAGAACAATTCTGGAAAATGTTCATCGCTCTCTTTATATAGTGCATCTAGGGAGCACCAAAATGTATCGAGATTTGCAAGAATTCTTCTGGTGGAACAACATGAAAAGAGAAATTACTGATTTGTGGAGCAGTGTCTTACGTGTCAACAAGCGAAGGCTGAATATCAGAGACCAACAAGACCATTGCAACCACTCCATATTCTTGAGTGGAAGTGGGAGCATATTTTTATGAATTATGTCACAGGATTACCACTAGCACTTCATGGGCAAAGCGTCATTTGGGTAGTTGTCGACCGTTCGACAAAAACTGCCTATTTTATTTCCATCAAAGTTAACTACTCCATGAATAGACTAGTAGAATTGTATGTTCAAGAGATAATTAGATTGCACGGTGTACTAGTATCCATCATATCAAACCAAGACTCATGGTTCACCTCCCAGTTTGGGAAAGGCTTGTAGAAAGCCTTGGGATCACACCTTACCTTTTGCACAACATTTCATCCCCAGATTGATGGAAAATCCGGGAGGATGATTTAGTTATTGGAGGACATGTTGCGGGTATGTGTGCTGGATTCCAGAGGTTGTAATAAATGTTAGGTTGATAAATTTCGAGAACGAAATTTTAATGAGGGGAGGATGTAGTGATCCTTAAAAAAAATTAATTAATTATATAATATAATATTATATATATGTAAAGAATCAATCTTCCTAAAACATTCAGGAAGATTGAATTTCAATCTTTCAATTGCCCCACCCCCATCCTTTTGTGGCCATACCATCTCTCTTTCTCTCTCCTCAATCTCTCTCTCTCTCTCTCTCTCTCTCTCTCTCTCTCTCTCTCTCTCTCTCTCTCTCTCTTAATTTCTTGTCCATCTCTCCACCAAATTAAAAAACAAACATCATTTTCAGGTCCTATCTCCGCTCCTTAACGTTTTAACCACAGTGATTTTGTCATTTGAACGTTGTAGGTACCACTCTAGGACTAAAGTAAGAGGAATAAATTATGTCAGTTTATTTTGGAATTGAACCGATTAAACTTGAGTATTTGAATACAGAAATATTATATTGGATTTTATGAATGAATCAAGCTTTTGATTTGATGATATTGTTTTATTATACATGTATTTGGGAATATTAAAGTGAGTAGGGTTGATCATCTCAGTTTTCCTTTAAATTATATATTTTGAGTTAAATTAAATTGTGGAGATGATTATACCCTCATTTTCAGTAAAATACACCGGGTATATTATGATATATTTTCCCCGAGAAGTTTATTAAATTATGAAATACCACTCAAATTGTGTGACATGAGAAATGATTATATTACTGCATAAATAAACCTCTTAGAATATTTTTACAATGATATACAATAAAGTATGATTTTATACTAATCTTTGTAAATATTGTGGAATTATAAAATGACATTTTGATACCGAATTATGAAATGATGGTTTAATACTGAGTTATGAAATGACGGTTTGATACCGAGTTATGAAATGACAGTTTTATACTGATTTGTGATATAACGATTTTATACCGAATTGTGAAAATGAGTTCATGTTACTATTTTATTATATAAATTGCATTAAATGGTTTAAGAACCTTGATGGACCAAATATGTAAAGGAAACTCGATACCGTAGCTAGTGAGATATGAGTGCTGCTATACTATTCTGAGAGTGTTGGTAATTAGATAGTCGATTTGGCCAAAGAATGATTGTGTATTCTCCTGGAGTCCAGACCAGGCTGGGTAGGCAAATCAGACTTACAGACGAGTATGTTGACTTAACTTGGCGGTAGGTCAGACAAGGCTAAATCCAATCTTCGGACCGCACAACCCGATCATGGGTCATACATGATGTTAGTCCAGTCGAGGAGGTTCTTCTATGCATATATGTAGATTTATGTAAACATGACTATTTATTAAGCCGAGGTATGTTTTGAGAAGAAAATATGTATTTTCAATTATATAGGTGTGAGTACAGTTACAAATGTCATCTCATTTACAGTTAAATTAATGAATGCATTTTGCTTACATAAAAATCCATGTTGCCAACACTGATAATAATCTATTTCATTTTACTAAGATGTGTCTCACCGTAATAAATATTCACATTTCAGGACATTCAGAGAATCAAGCTAAGTGAGCTTCGGGGCGGGACTTAGTTATTTAATTTAAAGTATGTGCTTGTGTAAAAATTAGTGAATTATGCTTTTTGTTTTATATGATGTAATAATGATACTGGGACATACCTACGTAATTTGTGGGGATTTAGTACTTTGGTATTGTATTGAGGTTTAGATTATTTTCCGATGCTTATTTTAAATTAATTTATAGAAAGGTGTACCCTAAACCCCACTGGGTTCAAGTCATCACAATTGTAGTATCAAAGATTATATTATTTATATTATTAGTTATTTTTTGGGTCGTCACATAGATGGTCAAGAGCAGTTAGTTAGATTCCATTCCGATGTCTAAATTAGACCTTATATAAATTATTCTACCATGAAAAAGGAAATTTCATCTATTGTTTTATGTATTCAAAAATTTTAAAATGATGTTTTCAAAAAAGAATTTTTATTACAAATTGATTGCAAGTCAGCAAAAGAAATTCTTCAAAAGAATGTTCAAAATCTAGTTTCGAAACAAATTTTTACAAGATGACAAACTATTTTTATTAAGTTTTGATTTTCAAATAAAATTTATTAAAGGAGAATCAAATGAGTTTTAAAGGAAAAGGCCCTTCGAAGGGTCAAGCTTCTTTAAGCAATTTCAAAGTTTGAAGTGTTGATGACTATGCTCTTCAAACCCCATCGCCTTCAAAACCACTTCAAAGAACTAGTCCATTAATTGTTTCTCAACCTTGCTTCGAGAACCTTGGCCATTAACTAGCTTCTGCTTCCACAAATTTTTCTCATGCAGTTCGTGGTACCCAACCCCCAATTAATTTATCTTCCAACTTTACCAAAGCCCAATATGTAACAACCTGCTAATCTAATCATATAATAAAATATATTTAATAATGTCAACTCGAACCCGAGGGTAACGAGAACTCATTTAACATTTACAACGGAAACCTAAACAGTATAAAATGTAAATTACATTCTCATAACCATAAATACATAATACCAGAGTCAAATATAATTCAAAACATTGTGTTTATATACAATCTCCCAAACTACAAAAATAACTCTAGGATCCCACATCAAAATCTCCTAATCCTAGTTCAAACTTATCCTTTTAACGGGTAGCACAACAGACTCAATTGCCGTCTCGATCCACAAGTCCTTCTAGGTTTCTTGAAAATTATTTAAGTTTGGGGATGAGACATTTCTCAGTAAGGAAAAATAAACTAAATACAGTTGTGTAACAACATGAATATTTAATACAATTATACATATACAATACATTTCATATATTTGTAAATATTTATCGTAACATACTAAATAATTATATACTTTCGTATTTTCTAATAATTCATACTGTTCATAAAATGTATGTTATAGCTGATAATACTAAAAACATACCCAGAATGAATAACTAGCTGATGTCATGTATTACACACCCTATGACGGGTTGTGCAGGCCGAAGGCGGGACCCGACAATGGCTGGCTAACCACTGCCGAGTCAAAAATATCTGTAAGTACGATGAGTTCGCCACACCCTGGTTCGGACTGTCAAGTGGACGTCTACAATTCTACACTGAAAGTCACATCGACTATCCATCTCCCACCTTCTTGTGGGGTGGTTAACACAAGTCTGAACATAATATCTGATCTGTATAGTAACGGTACCGTATTCCTGTAACTGAACTAAACTAACATCCGAATTCTGATAATATATAATACATGATAATATACAATTTAACGTAAGCAGATTGATAGCATTTTCTGTGATAACAAAATACATACGACATTGCGTCGATTACTTTCACATCAGTGACCTTGCACCAAAATCATACATCATACACGGTCTTACTCCGACTATCAATGACGGCCTTGCGCCGAATAGTTCATACATATCATTCTGAATAAATAAGTCATTTATCATGTATTTTGAAACTATAATGCACTGCAATATTTCATAACTTCTGAAAATCATACTTCATTCATAAAATTGTTATAATATAATACTTATTATGTAAAATAATATTCATGCCACACAATGCTGAGTAAAATCATATATTTCATTCTAAAATCATATTTCCTGTATAATAGTAGTATTTCTCAAATATGTATTTTCTCAATAATATTCAAATATAATACATGTTTTCCTGAAAATTAATTTGCTGATAAATAATACTAATTTGCATGGAAAATAACTGTTTCAGTTTATTCTCTTACCAGAAACTGAAAAGAAAGCCCCTAAAATGCACTCGTCCTGCACCTGTAGGGTTTCCCGTTCAATACTCTGAAAACATTAATTCTCAGAACTAAACTTCAGTATTTTTCCGTGAATAACATTTCCTATAACTATGGTAAGACCAAATTTTACATAAAAAATTTTACCTTAAACCATGGATGAATTTCAACTCAGTCCCACTAACGATCAGCTCTTGCAGATTTGGAGAGAACTTCCCTAGGAACGTCGTTGTGGCCTGAGATCGTCGATTCGACGAACGTCGGAGCCGAAATCGAAGAGAGAGAAGAGAGAAACCGTAAAGAGGAGGGAAAGAGGAAATTTTTCTGATTTCTTGCATAAAAATTTGAGGTTTGGGCTATTTATACTATGAACTTCGTCAACGAGCCACGTCACCGAGTCGACGAAGTCAAGAAGGCTACTCGTTAACGAACTCTCCCCCTCATTGACGAAATTCAAAGTAGCCCAAATATCCTCTCGGTATCTTCTAGTCGACGAGACACACCCTCGTCGACGAACCCAAAAGTGCAACGTCACTATTTCCATTTTCCCTTTTCTCTATTATTTAAACACCATCATTCTTCGGGTCATTAGACAATCTCCCAACAAAGACAATTATTACTCTCTCCATCATTGAACCAAAATTCTCTATTGGATCAAGCTCTGAAATTGCTCAAAAAAATATCCCCAAAAATTTCCATCTCTTCCCAAAAATCTTTTTTTAAAACTCAAAGATTCTATGAGTTTTCTTGTTAATACCGACTTAATCACTCTCAAAAAACATTTTGACAAATGGGTTGCTTTTTGCATTGTTGAAATTCAAAAGGTTTGAACGCTTCAAAATTGGAATCAATCGATTCATACGGAGAAAAGATTTTCAAAACCATTTCAACCTCAAGAATATTCTTATCTGGACTTTAAAAATGCTTGGTATAACATATTTTATTTTCAAAATTTCAATCACTCCTGGTTTTTCCATTTCAAAAAACTGTTCCAAAATGGTTTTTCAAATGGTGGATCTATTTTGGGGCCGCTCCCCAATTCTTCCAAAATTTGTCAAAGACAGTTTGCAGAATTTTCAGAAAAAAAAAATTTTAAAAATTAATGATTTCAAATCCCGATGCGGCTCTCTACGAGTTCGTAATTCAGTTCAAAGTTCCATGGATTTTATGCTTGGATTATATTCAAGTGAAAGAGTCCAACTTCGTCTTATCTCTTGCCAGACAATTCTGCATCAAATGGTGGTCTAACCTATCCAATTTTGATCAACTTAGTCCAACCAATATTCAGAAGTGGTTTTAGGAATCAATTGGCGCATTTTCAAAAGCATCAATAAATAATTCAAATTTTTTAAAATCAAAAAGTTGTCTCTAAGCTAGACTTGCTGCGACATCATCAAAAGAAGAGTACAAGAGACTTCTCAAAGAATCCTTATCTTCTTTCCAAAGTGATGACGAATCCTCCTTAGAAAATAATCAGATTCGGCAGATTTTAAGGAAGATTTTGATCCATTTGGATTTAGTATACAAGAAATTCAAAAAGGGTGGGCTCGGAACACCCCAAGTCTTGAAAGTTGCAACAAAGTCAAAATTGGTGGATTTGACACCAATATAATAATTCAAGATTTCCTACTTTCAAAAGGCCTTTCACCCCACAAGCACATGCTACAATTTCATGATAAAGCTAAAAGGAAAAGATTCCCATCAATGTTATTTCTATCCTGTTGTCAAATACTTCTGAAACATGAGTTTAAAGCTGGAGGACATCTATTCAACCGACAATGGAACCACAACCACAAGTTCAAAAGAATTGTAATAATTTAGACCTCTATCAATTATTGTAAACTATTATAAATAGCCTAACACTCCATCTAAGGAAGATATTGGAGTTAGAGAGAGATAGAAGATAGTGAGAAAGTGACAACATCTTGTTTGAGAAAAGTCTCATTCTCCCCCTTTATTGTATGATATAATTTTATTGTACTATTTTACAGTTCAATTTATATTGTATTTCAATATATATTGTTGTTTGTTTAAATTATTTCAAGTTAAGATTTTGTATCAAGATTTGGTATCAAAGCCAGTAATTACTTAAATTAGATTAATCTTTTGCATCTATTCTGCTACTTTTTATCTATTTTAAAGAATTGATAACTTATTTATCAAATCAAAGAGGGTTCATCCTAAAGATCTAGTGTTGGTGTCAAGAGTTGGTTAGCCAAGAAAATCCGTTGGTCAACACTTTGCTTGTTTTTTAAGTGGTCCCGATGGTGGTATCGTAGGCATTAAATCATTAAGGTTAGTGTTAGGGAGTGACAATGTAATGGGTGAAAAAGGAAGAGAGATACAACTATAATTGTATTCTCCAAGGATTTGGAATGAATATATGATTATCTATGTGATCGTTTGTATGATTATTCTCTTGTTGTTGAATAATATAAGTAGTCCCTTTTATTGTGGTGTTTTGTTGCCTTGGATTGTGATGTCTCTGATTGTTATAGTCTTATTCGGTGTATAAGAATATATTGCTCGTGTGATATCCTATTGTTCCTTGGTTTTCTTGAGTATTGAGACTCACCAGGTGCTCGTGATTGTAGGCTTGAACGTGTGAGACTTGGTTGACTTGTCGAGGGAGAGCTCTCAACGAGTGCCACACGGCCCTTACTTGAGTCCCATTTTGGGGGTCCGTGACAGTTGGTATCAGAGCACAGTTTGTGCGAGCACCATGAGTGGTAATACGAGAAACAAGTCAAGAAAAGTGGAGCGTATTGAGGCGCTTGAGACACAACTTGTAACCTTGGAGAGAACGTGCGGTGAACTCCAAGGGTTGGTGGCAACATTGATAAAAGAGAAAAGCGTACCAACAAAGCTTGAGGCCGCTGAAGAAAACCCTAGAGAAACTCTTTATGGGGTATCAAAAGTTGTAGAAAGACTTGAGGAACTTGAAAAATTCATTCCACATGTGAAATCCCTGGAGAAATGGCCAAGAGAGCTTGAGGCCTTCCAGAAGAGTATCAAGTAGTTGGAAGCCTTTGAGAGTAGGCTGCAACATATTGAGGGCACATTACCATGTCTTTCGTCCCAACGGGGAGAGCCAATAGAGCTTGAGGCCTTCTTACAGGAGTCAACGGATAATTTTGATTTCCTTGCAGAAGATGTTAAGGAGTCCATTACTGCTTTGAAGGAAGATTTGAAAGAGATGGACAATGTCTGAAGTGCAGTGGTCCAAGTCCAGAGGGATTTATAAGAGATCACTGTGAAAGTGAATGTAGTGGCACAGTTAGCCCGAAGGCCGGTTGCAGATCCCAGTGAGAGTTTTCGATCGAAGGTACCAGAACCTAAAAGTTTTGGGGGTACGCGAGATGCCAAGGAGCTGGATAATTTCTTCTTTGATATGGAGCACTACTTCACGTGCTTAGGAGTAGATCTAGAAGTGGACCGGGTAAATCTGGCAATGATATACCTGGTAGGGGATGCAAAAGTGTGGTGGAAAATTAAATAGAATGATATTCAACACAATAGATGTGTTATCAACACATGGAAGGGGTTGAAACAGGCGTTGAAGACTCAATTCTATCCCGAAAATGTGGAGTACATAGCAAAGTGCAAAGTAATGGAATTGCAACAGACTGGCTCAATAAGAAGTTATGTACGAGAATACCAGGCCTTGATGTTGGACATTATAGACATGACTGAATTAGACAAACTAATTCATTTTCAACGGGGTTTGAAGACATGGCCAAGGAATGAATTGCGTCGGCAGGGTGTTGGTGATCTCTCTTCTACTTTCGCTGCTGCCGAACGGTTGGATGATTTTTTAGATAATTATGGGAAGCGAAATTTCCCTACGTCCGCCAATAATGATTCCAGGCCCAGTAAAGTGTATAAGCCCACAAATGGGGGAAGGGATAGGGAGACAAATAGTTCTTGGAAAGATAAAAGAGCGTCCATGGTTAAGGAGTGGAGGGGTGGACGAACGGGGGTGGAGAGCGTCGACCGATGTCCTGTTTTCTTTGCATGGGACCACATCGAGTGGCAGAGTGCCCTGAACGTAAGGCTTTGAATGCTATAAAGGCCCTTCGAGGGGAAACCAAAACCTCGACAGCAACCCCAAAAGAACAACCGAATATGGTGGGAGCATTGAGATTTTTGGGGGCATTAGAGCGTCAAGTAATTAACAACAAGTCTCAGGAGAAGGGACTAATGTATGTTGATCTACTTTTGAATGGAAAGAAAATCAGGGCCATGATTAATACAGGGGCCACCGATAATTTCATTGCTGATTCTGAAGCTCAACGGTTAGAATTGCAAGTAGATAAGGATGTGGGCAAGTTAAAAGCAGTGAATTCTCCAGCGTTAACCACGGTGGGGGTGGTACCTAAAGTGGCATGCCAAATGGGATCATGGTCTGGACAATTGATTTCACTGTGGCACCCCTTGACGACTTTGATGTGGTATTGGGGATGGATTTTCTTAAAGTGACACGCTCAATGCCGATCCCAGCTGCGGATTATCTTGTGATTATGGGAAGTGCACCTTGTGCGGTCCCCGCAGCCTACAACAATTTTGATGAGAAGAAGTTGCTTTCAGCCCTCCAATTTAAAAAGGGAGTAAAAAGGAGAGAATCTTCTTTCGTGGTTCTACCGATAGTCTCAGAAGATGCAGAGGTAGGGAAATATCCACTTGGGATTAAGGAAGTTTTAGAAGAGTTCAAGGAGATGATCCCGGAACAGCTACAGAGGGTTTTACCACCTCAACGGCAGATTGACCACGAAATTGAACTTTTGCCAGGAGTAAAGCCGCCAGCACGTGACCCTTATCGAATGGCACCGCCGGAATTAACTGAACTTAGAAGGCAACTGAATGATCTTATTGCAGCAGGGTTCATCCGTCCTTCAAAAGCACCTTTTGGGGCCCCGGTGTTATTTCAGAAGAAACAAGATGGTAGTTTGTGCTTGTGTGCAGATTATTGGGCTCTTAATAAGGTAACAGTGCGCAACAAGTATCCCATTCCACTGATTCCTGATATTTTTGACTAATTAAGTACAGCTAGATATTTCACGAAACTGGACTTGAGGTCGGGATATCATCAAGTGCGCATTGTTGAGGGAGATGAACCGAAGACCACTTGTGTCACCCGGTATGGAGCATTTGAATTCCTTGTCATGCCTTTTGGGCTAACAAATGCACCCGCTACCTTTTGTTCTCTAATAAATCAGGTTTTTCAGGACTACCTTGATCAATTTGTTGTTGTTTACCTTGATGACATACTAGTTTTCAGCGCATCCTTAGAAGAACATAAAGATCATCTTTGAAAGGTTTTTCAAAAACTCAAAGAAAATCAGTTATATGTAAAAGGGGAGAAGTGTGCTTTCGCTCAAAAGCGTATTAAATTCTTGGGGCATATCATTGAGGAGGGCTAGATACGGATGGATTCAGCTAAAGTAAAAACTATCAAGGAGTGGCGAGCACCTACATCCGTAGAGAACTGCGATCTTTCTTGAGTCTAGCCAACTACTATCGAAAGTTTATAGAGGGATACTCCAGAAGAGTTGTATTGTTAACAAATTTACTGAAGAAGGGGGTACCATGGGAGTGGTCAGAAGAGTGCCAATCAGCATTTGTTGAATTAAAGGAAAAGATTGTAGGAGATCCTGTGCTAATCCTTCCTGATGTGACAAAACCGTTTGAAGTGCAAGTAGATGCCTCAAACTTTGCATCAGTGGGAGTTCTCTTGCAGGAAGGGCATCCAGTTGCTTTTGAAAGTAGAAAATTATCGGGTGCCGAACGGAACTATACAGCACAGGAAAAGGAGCTTCTCGCAGTGGTACACTGTCTTCGGGTGTGGAGGCACTATCTCTTGGGGTCAAAGTTTGTGGTAAAAACTGATAATGTGGCAGTTACTCACTTTTTGTCACAACCTAGATTAACGTCAAAACAAACCCGTTGGCAGGAGAAGCTAGCTGAATTTAATTTTGATTTTGAATATAAAGTAGGGAAGACGAATGAAGTGGCCGATGCCTTAAGTAGAAAAACCGCATTGGCAGCATTGAAACTCATTAGTCATCTATCAACTAGTAGCGTGGCGTTATCTTTGAAGAATCTTATCAGGGAACATTTAAGTACAGACCAGCAGGCGCAGTCCCTGAGCACACTAATAGAAGAAGGAAAAACTCGACAATTCTGGGTAGAAGATGGACTGATTATAACTAAAGGCAGGAGAGTCTATGTGCCCAAAGCGGGACACTTGAGGAAAACCCTACTAAAAGAGTGCCATGATTCATTGTGGGCTGGTCATCCGGGATGGCGAAGAACTCACGCATTGATTACACAGGGGTACTATTGGCCGAATATGCAAGATGATGTGATGAGTTATACCAAAACTTGCTTGATCTGTCAACAAGACAAGGTTGAAAGAAAAAAGACCGCAGGCTTATTGGAGCCATTGCTTGTTCCTGCCAGGCCATGGGAAGGTGTCTCTTTGGACTTTATTTCCTCGTTGCCAAAAGTAAAGGAGTATGACACAATTTTGGTGGTGATTGACCGGTTCTCAAAGTATGCAACTTTCGTACCAGTCTCGAAGCCATGTTCAGCAGAGAAGACAACTCAGCTATTCTTCAAGCATGTAGTGAAATATTGGGTGTTCCAGAAAGCCTAATCAGTGATAGGGATGTTAGATTCACGGGGGGATTTTGGGGTGAACTCTTTCGCTTGATGGGTTCAAACCTTAATCTGTCCACCAGCTATCACCCACAGACAGATGGTCAGACCGAACGTTTTAATGGGATGCTGGAAGAATACTTGCGACATTTCGTTAACTCCAATCAGAAGAACTGGGTTACTTTACTGGACACCGCACAATTCTGTTTTAACTACATGAAATCTTCTGCCACTAATAAAAGCACTTTTGAGATCGTGACAGGTCAGCAACCAACTCTCTCACACTCTGGATGGTCCATATAAAGGAAATTGCCCAAAAGCATACCAATTCACGAAACATTGGTTGCAAAACATCGAAGTCACTTGAGCTCAGTTAGAAAAATCATCGAAGCGCATGAAGAAATGGGCTAATAAAGGGAGACGACCGCAACAATTTGAAGCTGGAGATCTGGTTCTTGTAAAAGTGCCGCCGGAGACATTTCGCTTTCTTCGCGGCAAGGATAAAAGGCTGTTACGCCGTTACAAGGGTCCAATTAGAGTGATCGAGAAGGTGTGACATGCATCTTATCGGCTTGAGCAGCCCGAGTAGACGAAAAGCCACAGACGTCCAGTCCATCCTGTGTTTCATGTAAGCAATTTAAAGTCATTCCACACAGATGAAGTAGATCCGCACCGACAAAAGCTAAGGAGATCAACCATTTCCAGAAGACAGCCTGTCAACAAAGAAGTCTAACAGATCATTGCAGATAGAGTCATCAATGCAGAAGGTCATCAACAACAACAATTTCTAGTTCAGTGGCTGGGGCTGGGGGAAGAAGAGAATAGTTGGGAACCCACAGCAAACCTTCAGCATGCCATACAGAAGATTGAAGATTTCAGAAAATTGAAGACAATGACATCAACTTCGACATCAGAAGAGTGAGACGGCCTTCTACAACACATCGACGAGGACGTTGATAAAATGAGTGGGGGAGGATGTTAGGGACTGACAATGTAATGGGTGAAAAAGGGAGAGAGATACAACTATAATTGTATTCTCCAGGGATTTGGAATGAATATATGATTATCTATGTGATCGTTTGTATGATTATTCTCTTGTTGTTGAATAATATAAGTAGTCCCTTTTATTGTGGTGTTTTGTTGCCTTGTATTGTGATGTCTCTGATTGTTATAGTCTTATTCGGTGTATAAGAATATATTGCTCGTGTGATATCATATTGTTCCTTGGTTTTCTTGAGTATTGAGACTCACCAGGTGCTCGTGATTGCAGGCTTGAACGTGTGAGACTTGGCTGACTTGTCGAGGGAGAGCTCTCAACGAGTGCCACACAACCCTTACTTGAGTCCCATTTTGGGGGTCCGTGACAGTTAGCTTAATTAGAGTTTGGCCTACAACTTTGAAAAGATGAGTAAATTAATCAAGTCTTTATTAAAGAAAAATAGTAGTGGAAATAAAAGTCAAATGATTGATCAAATTGAGTCTAGGCTCGAGAACCTAAAAAAAAAAAAATCAAAATCAAAATAATCAACTTTTAATATCAATTGATAATGTAGAAAAATATTTTCAAAACTAGAATATTCCAAAAGTTCAAATAAATAAAATACATCAAGAAGGTTCATTTTTGGTAGTAGGAAATCTTGAATTATTATGTTGGTATCAAGCCCACTAATTTTGACTTTGTTGCAAACTTCCAAATAGGGGTGAGCAAACGATCGGTTCGGCCAAATTCGATTAATTAACCAAATTAATCAAAATTTTTTATTAATGAATTCTGTTAACCTAACCGACCAAACAATTGGACCGAACCGAACCGAACTGAACTGAACCGAATCGAACTTGACTGAATTATCTTTTTGGGCAATTTGGTTAATTGAATTTAACCGAATTAATTTGAAATTAATTACTAAAAACAAAATATAATTATAAATTTTTTTTACCAATTCCAGCTTAATTAAGCACCTCATATATTAATTTTATTAATAAAAATGATATTTTGCTATTGAACTATAAGAGTAGAATTTACACTGTTACGTTACCCACGATCAACTTAATTAAGCAGCTCTTAACATATACTATTTTATATTTAAAATTTAATTAATTATTAAATCGGTTAATTCAGTTAACCGAATTAACATTTCCTATAAACTGAATCGATACCCGATTAACCGAACTTCGATGAACCATAATCGAACCGACCAAACCTATTTTCTTAACTGAACCGAACCGATCAATTTCAGTCAATTAATTCGAGTTTCTCCGAATTATGCTCACCCTAACTTCCAATACGTGAGGTCTACCAAGTCCACCCTTTTTGAATTTCTTGCATACTTCTAGATTTGAACTATTGTAAAAATCTAAATGGATCAAAATCTTTCGTAAAATCTATCGAATCATGGAAATCTTAAAAATTGATCTGATTTATATATATACACACACTACGTATTATATATTATATGTTATATATGATATATACTATATGTATATATACATAGTACAACATACATATATATTAGGTACAACATATATTATATTACATAGTACATGCTATATATGATATATCCTATATTTATACTATATATATTAGGTATATTATATACATACTAAGTATATTATGTATATACTATATGTATATATACTTCATACAACATATATTATACTATGTATAACATGATATATATGATATATATATATATATATATATATATAGACACACACACACACACACTACATATTATATATTATATGTTATATATGATATATACTATATGTATATATATATATATACTACATACAACATATATTATAACTATGTATTAAATGCTATATATGATGTATCCTATATTTACACTATATATTAGGTATATTATATTATATATATTATACCATGTATTAAGTATACTAAATACACATTACATGCTATATACATTATTTATAGATGCAACATACAACATATATTATATTATATATTACATGCTATATATGATATATCCTATATACTAGCTCATTAAATTCCCATTCTCCTCTAGTTTAAATCTCATGCCAAAAAAGTTTCTTTGGTTGAGATACCAAGGAGGTTCGCTCATTATTGGCTTGTATCCATAAAGTTGATCCTTTTGGACTTTTTTTAATTGCATTTGGGAAGACTATTGAAGTAGTTAATTTATAGTAAATCCTATAAATCATTTCTAAATTTGAAGATCTACTATCCATATTATACCCTTTTGTTTGAATATCTAATGTTAAAAGTTTGTATATTGACTCATTATGCAAATTGGCTCTTATTTTTGGATAACATTCAAAATAAATTGGACCTTCTGCTATGTTGGATTCTAACATTCCTAAAAGTGAATCGTTGAACTCATGATGTCTAGTGTCTCTAAGTAAGACACAAACTGGCTTATTAAGACCTACTCTTGTCAAAGAGAAAAGTCCTACTTGGACCATCCCAATATGAATTCTATCATATTTTGACTTGTAGGCTGCTAAGTCTTCAAGGTTTAACAATCTTTTTTTGTTGTCTTGCCTCATTTGTTACTAAAGAAACCGACTTATCAATAATTTTGACTATATATTCTTCATTAACTTCTAAAGAAACCCTTTTGCTTAATTATTTGAAATTCTGATCTAATCATTTTCCAGATTTCTTTTGCATCTTACTTAGGTAAATATTTACCTTTTCAGCTTGCTAATCTCTTTTCAGTTTAATGAAATTTGAAGTTCTTTCTTCTTTGATCTATCTATTAATGTTGATTCATTTTGAACTGTTTTGTTTTCTCCTAAAAACTTTCCTGTTCGTTTGATACTTTGAACCAATTTATCTATTATCTTCCTTTGATTTTAATCTTACAATGTTTAATTTCCAAACTAGGACTACCTACCAAGACTACCCTATTTCACTCATCGGGCTGACCAAGTGAATTTAACAAGCTGATCAAGCGCTTAGCAAAATTAAACAAATAATTTTAAAAAATCAAAGAAGATAATGAATAACAACTTGACTCTAATACCAAAATCTTGCAAGATCGTTAACAGGAAAGGTTAAACAGTTCATATAGAATTAAATCAAATAAACTGATCAAAATAAAAACTAATCGAAACAAAACATTCAAAAGAAAACAATTTTCCTTATGCGAAGGATCGATTTAATAGTCGCAATCGCAGAACATACTTATGATCAAAATAGGTAATATAATTTGAAAGAAATAATAAAATAATTTGAAATCTTACAAAAATTTTATTGATTATATTGCTTCTTTACATTAACAGAATTTAGACGAGAGAGAGCTTGAGTGAGACTCGGAGCCTAAGATTTTTCCCTCAAACTAGTGTAAGATACAACTGAGAAAAACACATTTATTTATAAACATTGAAGGTCAGATTTCAAACCATTTGGAATCTGTAAAGTGAGTGCAGGTGCTCATTAGGCCCCATCGACAATTCAAAATTCCTTACAAGACTTCAGTCGACGCAACCAGACAAAATGAAAATTATTAAAGTAAAGAAAGTGGTAACAACACATGGACGACTGCCTTTGGGTGGATGAACCATTACCACTTGATTTGCTTTAATAATTTATCAGATATAGAATAAAAATTACAATGCTGGCCATAAAATTGGACAGCCGTAAAACTCTCATTTGACCCATTCAAATTATTACAAAGTTAGGGCAAAGGCTTCCAGTTGTAAAATTTCATTAAAAAAGATAAAGACAAATGACCTTAATAGTTGGTAAATGTCTCTATCAGTCTTTAAAATTGGCAGACATGCTTTTAAAATATTAGGCAAACTTTTGAAATAATCTTCTTTCAAATTTATAATCTGGAGCCGTAACTTTTGACAAAATTACTTTTTTTTTGTTTTATCCTTTGAAGAAACTTCAGTCTCTTGATCATCATGTTCCTTTTAAAGAACTTCATACCAATTTCCAATACGTGTAAAATCTAATGATTAATGTGAATCTTGAGCGGATGAATTAGAATCGCCTGATTCCAATTGGGCAATCATCTTGATCAATTTTGACTTCATATTATTTGATTTTGACTAATGCATTGGTAGGTTCTCCTATGAAAGTTTTAAGAATTGATCATAACAATGCTGATACAACATTACTTTCTTGAGTTCAACAAATGGCTTTGGCAACCAATACTATGAAAGCTTTAAGAATTGATCATAGCAATGCTAATACAACATCACTTTCTTGAGTTCAACAAATGGCTTTGGCAGCCACTACTATGAAAGCTTTAAGAATTGATCATAGCAATACTGATACAATATCACTTTCTTGACTAATGCATTGTCAGGTTTTATGAAAGCTTTAAGAATTGATCAGAGCAATGCTGATACTACATCACTTTCTTGAGTTCAACAAATGGCTTTGGCAGCCACTATTTACAAATAAAAATAAAAATAGTGAAATAGATGTAGTTCATTTAATTTCTCAAGGATTTAATGGATCACTCAAAGTTTGGTGGGATAACTACCTCACTTCGCGTGAAAAGGAAGAAATTTTTGCTACAATTAAAGTTGTTGAAGTCAATGGTCAACCAACTCAAGAAAGTGATGTTGTATTAGCATTGCTATGGTCAATTCTTAAAACTTTCTTAGGAGAGCCTCACAATACATAAGCAAAAATCAAGCAATATGAAGTCAAAATTGATCAAGATGATTGCCTAGTTGGGAATTAGACGACTCTGATTCATCCGATAAAGATTCACATAAATTATTAGATCCTACAAGTATTAGAAATTAGTACGAATTTCTTCAAAAGGAACATCATGATCAAGAGGTTGAAGTTTCTTCAAAGGATAAAACAAAAAAGAAGTAGTTTTATCAAAAGTTGCGACTCCAGATTATGAATTCAAAAGAAGACTATTTCAAAAGTTTGTCTGATATTTTAAAAGTATGTCTGCCAATTTTAAAGACTAATGGAGACATTTACCAACCATTAAGGTCATTTGCCTTTATCTTTTTCAATGAAATTTTACAACTGGAAACCCTTACCCTAACTTTGTAATAATTTGAATTGGTCAAATGAAAATTTTACGACTGTCCAATTTTATGGTCAGCATTGTAATTTTTATTTTGTATCTGATAAATTATTAAAGTAAATCAAGTGGAAGTGGTTCATTCACCCAAAGGCAGCCGCCCATGTGTTGTTACCACTTTCTCTACTTTAATAATTTTCATTTTGTTTGGTTGCGTCGACCGAAGTCTTGAAAGGAATCTTGAATTGAATTGTCGATGGGACCCAATGAGCACCCGCACTCACTTTACGGATTCTAAATGGTTTGAAATCTGACCTTTCATGTCTATAAATAAATGTGTTTTTCTCAGTTGTATCTTACACCAATTTGAGGGAAAAATCTTAAACTCCGAGCCTCACTCAAACTCATTCTGTCAATGTAAAGAAGCAATATAATCAATAAAATTTCTATAAGATTTCAAATTATTTTATTATTTGCTTTTAAGTTATATATTATATACTATATGTATATATACTGCATACAACATATATTATATTACATAGTACATGCTATATATGATATCCTATATTTACACTATATGTTAGGTATAATATATATATACTCAAAGAATCATTATGTTCTCTTAGTAGCATTAGCAGCAACAAAAATAATGATCTAGATCTTCAACAATAAGGAAATACTTTCCAAGATCCAAATGACCTTGACCTTTTTGTCATCATGTGATAAAAAAGACCACACTTCCATCTTAACACGTCAAAAGAAAAAAATATTCAATCAGTGCATCAAATGACTCCCACATTAGCAATTATTGTACCATTGTCATATCAATTTTCAATCTAAGCCGAAGGCTTAAAGCTTCAACTGACCTTTCTATGAAGAAAGCCCAATTAAAGTTATTTTCAATAATTGTACTCTACTTTTTTCGTCTATTTATTTAAGTTTGTGATATCTTGTAAGCATCAATTTTTGGAAGGGAATTCACTCTTTGAAGTTCTTTGAAAAGAATTTAGCACTCGTGTTGTAAGTTTGTATGTTTTCAAGCATTTGTAATTCTGTTTTCAGGTGTTTGTAATTTTTAATATTTCTCTATCTATTAAGATTTGAATGAATTTCAATTAGTTTATATATATATATAGTGGTTTTTTCAAAATATTGGGTTGGAATTAAACCATCTTGAATACAGTTAAGGTCATCTCCCGAGTCTATTAATGCAACAGTTTCAAGAGTAAAATCTTAATTTATTGTTAATTTGACGAGAGTTTGCCATTTATGAATATTGACCTTGTCTATTTTGTTGACTATTTTTTCTTTCAAAGGATGAAAATCATCTTCCTTGATATTAAGTTTCTCCTTTATTGATTGAAATTCCTCTTTAAATCTTATTTTTTTTATTTGCAGATTGTTTGTTTGATTTAGTCAATCTTTTATTTGATTTCTTTCATTTCCTTTTGAAGATCAAAGTTGGTAGCTTCTTCTCATTTGAGAATTTCCTTGAGTTTATATGGATTGAAGAGTCTTGATTCATCTTTCTTTTTCCACTTGAATCAACGCTTCTTTAAGTTTTTCCAAATATTTTCTTTTGAAAATTAAATCATCAACTTCTTCGATTATTTCTAAATTATTTCTCTGTCTTTAGAAATTACGTTGATGTTTTGATATTACAAACGCAACCTATGCACTCACAATGGTGATTAGTTGGACTAGTATTAGAATAGTATTCGGTTGAGCTAATGGTTTGATTAATGTTGATGAATTCCTTTCAAAAAAATGATGCTTACAAGTGATCACAAACTTAAATAAATAGACAGAAAAGGTAGAGTACAATTATTGAAACTAGTTTTAATTGGGCGATCTTCATTAAAATGTCGATTGAAGCTTTAAACCTTCGGTTCAAATTGAAAATTGATCTAGCAGTGGTACAATAATTGCTAAAGTGGAAGTCACAGTAGAATTATTGAATAATTCATTCTTTTGACGTGTAAAGATAGAAGTGGGGCACTTCTGATCACATGATGACAAAAAGGACAAGGTCATTTGGATCTTGAGAATCTTGGAAAATATTTCCTTACTGTTGAAGATCTGAATCATTATCTTCATTGTTGCTACTGCTGTTGAGAGAACATAATGATTCTTTGAGGAGCTTTTTATACTCTGATGTGGATGATGCTGCCGCTAGATGAGCTTGAGATAGCCTTTTTGTATTCAAAAATTTTGAATTTGGATCAAGATGTTTTTGAAACCATTGCTGGACTGCTGAGAGGGTAATGGAATTGCCGTTGGGAAAATTTGCCCACCATTTGCTGCGAAATTGACTAGCGAGGGAAAGGGCAAAATCATATTCTCAAACTTGAACATAATCCCAACACAAAATCCATGGAACTTTGAACTGACTACAAAATCTGAAGAGTGCTACTTCACTATCGAGGATGTTCATCTTTTGTTGATAGAATTTGAAACTTTCTTTGACAAAATCTAGGAGGATCTCTAGAGTGGCTCCAAAGTAAACCCACCATTCACATAACCATCTTGGAATAGTTTGAGCGAAATCTTTTTTGAAATGAAAGAACCAGGAATGGTTGAAATTTTGAAAGAAGAATGCGTTATACCACTCTTCTTATAATCAATGTAGGTATATTTTTGAGGTTTGAAAGGTTTTGAAAATCTTCTTGCAGTATGAATGGATTGATTCCAATTTTGTAAGGTTAGAAATTTTTGAATTTCAACCATACAAAATGAAATCCAATTTTCATCATCTTTGTCAAGATGTTTGAGGAGAGTTTAAGGGGTGTCGACGAGGATGAATTCGTAAAATCATTGAGTTTTGAGGGGGTCATCACAAAGGAAATGGAACCCTTTTGGAAAAATTTTCTTTGTAATTTCATAGTTTGAGCCAATGGAGTATTCAAGTTCAATAACTGAAAGGATTTGAAGGGGTTCCTTATCAATATACGAGATTTTTTGAAAGTTAGAAGAGATGGGAGGAAAGGTATTTGAAGGAGGCACATAAGAATTAGTTGAGGACGAAGTTTAAGATGAGCTAATAAGTTGGAAAGAAGGTTGATTTTTACGGGAATTTGAAGGAGAATCTTGAATTTGTCTGGAATTTTTCTCATGAATCTATCTTACCTTTGAAGTTGTAGATGGTTGGATAGCATAATCATCTGCAGACTAAATTTTTATGTTGGGGGAGTGACTTTTGAATGGAGACTTATTTTTTTCTTTCTTACTCATTGATGCTTACCTTGGAGGAATTCTCTTGAAAGAAAGTGTGGAAAAGAATTTGAGTCACCTTTATTTAATTCAATTTGAAAATCAAAACTTGATAAAATCACTTGCCATTTGACAAAAATCTATTTTGAAAGTAAATTTTGAACATCCTTTTGCAAAATTTCTTTTGCAGATTTGCAATCTATATGAAACAAAATTTTTTTGTTAAAAACATTATCTTAGAATTTTTAAACACAAAACGATTGATAAAATTTCTTTTTTAATAGTTGAATAATTTAACCGAGGTCTCAACCATACTCCTGAATGGAATCTAACTAATCTTTCTTGATTATCAAATCTCTGCTTGAGAATACCGCCACATCCTAAATCTGAAGCATAGGTTCTACAATCATAAAGGCTTTAGGATTCTAAATCTGAAGCATAGGTTTCTACAATCATAAAAGCTTTAGGATTTGGAAGATTTAGAACTAGAAGAAATTTAATTTGATTTTTTACCCTTTTTACTATGTTTATGTGGTATTGAGACTATGCTGGAGGATTTTTTTTTTTTAAGCCTTTGAAGTAATGGCTTTATGATTTTCCTAAGATTTGGAAAGAAATCTAAAACAGTTGAGACACCCTAAGAATCTTTGTAATTGATTTTTATCTTTGATTTCATTAGGAAAATTCTCAGTAAAATTGAGTGACCTTTGAATAGGTTTGATCATTCCTTAGTTAATAATTTCATGACCTAGGAATCTTATCTTTGTTTGAAAGAGTTTTATTTTGCTCTAAGAGACAACAGGACCATTTTCTTTAATAATGTTGAAAAATTTATTGAGATGTTTAAAGTGTTGATGAATGCTTTTTGAAAATATCATAACACCATCAATATCAACAATCGAAAAATGGGTATATGACATTAATATTTCATTCATAATATTTTGAAATTTCAATGGAACATTTGTGAGACCAAATGACATAACATTACATTCATATTGTTCGAATGGGACGTTGGAAGCATTTTTGTACCGATCTTCTTCTGCAATTTAAAATTTGCCAAAATCCTGATTTCATATTGAATTGTAAGAATATTGAAGCAAAGTGTAGACGGTTAAGAAGTTCTCAATTATTTGGAATTGGAGTATAAATATACCCTATTTACACATTACATGCTATATATATATATTATATACTACATATATTACATATATACTGCAATTTAGAATCAAATAGTAAGCTAATCTTGAAGGAACTCATTCAATAATCAATAACAAAGAAAGTATTGAATTACTTTCAAAAATTGATATTCAATTCTTAAGAAGAAAATTCAAATTTATCCATATAGGTGCAATTCAAGTAGGTGCCAAACCCCTCCATAGGAAAGGCTTTGATCGACCTATATGTTTGTGCTTAAGAGATGCAAGACATCTGATTGTTTCTCAACCAAATTTCAAAATTTTAAGTCTTCGTTAAGCCTCATCCTCAGTCAAGTTTCCCTCAAACTTCTCGCAAGCGATTCAGGGAACTCATCCCTTGATTAATGTGTCCTCTAATTTCTCCAAACCTCAATATATCAATAAGGAACCCGTTATTTTTCTTTCCATTATTGAACTAGAATTCTCTATTGGTCAAATCAAGAAATCGCTCAAAATATTTCCTCAAAATTTCCAAATTTTCCCCGAAACTCTCTAAAAGATCCAACGATTATGAATTCATTCTTGTTGATACAAGTTTGATAACCCTCACAAAAACATTTTGACAAATCAAATCACAAATGGTTTGCTTTCTGCACAGACGAAATTCAACGAGTTTTAACCTTGTAGAATTGAAACCAGTCCATTCATACAAGCAAAAAATTCTCCAAACTTTTTCAACCTCAAGTATACACCTATTTAGATTATAAAAAAACATGGTCTAATGCATTTTATTTCAAAATTTTCAATCATTCTTGGGTTTTCCATTTCAAAAAGGATTTTCAAAAAACTATCCCAAAATGGTTCTATGAGTGGTGGATGTATTTTGGTGCCACACCTCAAATTTTCCAGATTTTGTCAAAGAAAGTCTTCAAATTTTCTAAAACAGAAGATGATGATCAAGGATCCTAAAGCAGCACTTTACAAATTTATGGTTCCATTCAAGGTCCCTTGGATTCTGTGTTGGGACTATATTCAAGTGCATGAATTCAATTTTCCCTTTTCTCTGGCAAGGCAATTTAGAATCAAATGGCAAGCTAATCTTCCCAACACAGAACATCTTAGTCTGATCAACATTCAAAAATGGTTTCAAGAGTCTTCCAGTTCTTCCTCAAGGCCACCAAGTGGTGTTCCATCTTATGAAAATTTTCTAAATTCAAAGAGTCAATTTCAAGCTAGGCTTGTAGCAGCAGCCTCATTAAAAGAAGAATTCAAAAAGATCCTCAAGGAATCATTATCTTCAATAGATAGTGAAGATGGCACGTCAGATGACAACTTTTAAGATTCCTAAGACCCTTACGATCTTGCTGGAGACGATTTGCTTAGCTATCAATGAGTCAACAAAGCTCTCAAAGCCTTCGACACATCAATACTGCAAAACCGTCAAATCTCTCAAAAGTATATTTGACAAACTTTTCAAAAGAAATATTCTAAGCCCTGCCAGCTGACAGTCTCAACCACGTGAATAAAGTTGCTTTTACTTTAATAATTCAGTTTCAATTATTGTGTCGTTCAATTATTTAAGGGGTTTCAAACCTCTATAAATGGGGAAGATGTTTACTCTATCAACATATGATGCTTGCTTCAATCCCCTAAAGAAAGTACAATTCTATTTCAAGTAAATAGTGAAACACTTCACAGTTATGGTACCAAAAATTTTGCCATGGGATCAACTAACCCAAACTTCCTCATGGAACTAGAATCATCTCCATGTTCCAAGAATAGTTCAAAATAAAGAATCCATCATATAATATAAGGTATATTATATTGTTAGTACTGAAAGAGTCTAGGTATGCTTGATACACATGAGTGAACATCAACTTGACCCAAAAGTTTAAGCCTATTGGGTCTTGACCTCAATCATATATATAAGCACCCATCATCTACTCACTTTTTTTTAATGTGGACTCAACTATGTATGTATGTACTCATCATCCACTCACTTTTCTCAATGTGGAACAAACTCACAAGCAATATTCTCAACAATCTCTCCCTTACTTGTGACTTTCAACTACTTCCCCATTTGTAGGTTCCAATTGCTCGCCCTTAAATGGAAGTCATATTCTCTCTCATGCGACTAATTCTCCAACAATTGCTCAAGTGGGCCTTACCACTGCATCTTATGTGTTTCAGATTGCATTCCATGTGGGCATCCGAACCAATCCTACCTTCCACGTCTTGACCCTATTCGGATCCACCTTTGATTACACAATCCCTCACCCAGAGTTTCAAATCGTCGGTTCTAATACCACTTGTTAGCACTAGAAGAGTTCATAGGTGTACTTGATACATATGGATGAACATCAACTTAACCCAAAAAATTTAAGCTTATTGAGTTTTAGACTCAACCATATATATAAACACTCATAATCCACTCACTTTTTTTAATATGAGATAGCTTATTGCCCCTAGGGCTGTTCACGGTTGGCATAACCGAACCGAACCTCTATTTTCTGAGCCGTACCAATCCTATTGGTTTAGAGATCTTCTGAACTGAAACCGAACCGAATGCTTCAGTAACCTGACAACATGGTTAACCGACGGATCGGATATCCCATTCGAACCATTATGACTACCCAAAATTGATTTCTCAATATTCTTGTAGATTTAGCAAATCTGATAAGATTTTTCCAGAATAATAATAAAAACAATGTTTAAAATCTTTAATCCATCAGAGAATTGAAATAAAAGAATGGATTTATATTTTATTCGAAGTTGTAAGATTTGCTTACTTGCAAGATGGCGAGGGAGATCAGATCTGGTAGGGTGGAGACAGATGTGGCATCAAGTCGTCAACAGGATGAGCACATTGAGCAGATCTGGAAAAGTGGCGAGTTCGGCGATCGACTGCGGCAACGATCCGAAGCCTGCGACGTGAGGACACTGGACAGCAGGCTGTGACAGCGGAGGAGAACCAAGAGTGGCGACTGGTGCAAATCGTGATGGCCTTCGGCGATTGGCAAGGACATAACAGGCAGCAAGCTGTGAATCTGCGCCTCAAGAATACCCTCCACCAAGAATCCGTGACGGCGGGAGGGCAGTGGGCGTGGGCGGCTGTGGTTGCTGCCTTGCTGTGCTCGGTGTCGCTGCGTGGATGGAGCATGGAGACTGGAGTGGACTAGTGGAGTTTAAAGAAGAGAAATAAAGAATGGGCTAGGGTTTGTTCAAATTTTCTTTTTAGTTTGAGTTTTGATTTGGTGTGGTTAGCCGCACCTTATAATTACTTAAGTCCTAAACTACCAATAAGACATATTCATGCGTCTTATTTTTTAATTTTAAAATAATATATATTTATATTAATATAGTTAAATAATTATATAATATTATAAATATATATATATATATATATATATATATAGGACAACTCAGTCGATAACTGTCAGTTTAAAACTATAACAAATTGAAATCGAATCGATATTTGAAAATCGAAAAAATCTGAACCAAAATCGAACTGAGCAAATTGGTTAACTGAATTTTCGATTCGGTTAAGTTTGATTTTTCGGATTGATTTGATTTTCAAATATTTTTGAACAACCCTACATATGATATATACAATATATACTATACATATTATATTATATACATACATCTATAATATACTATATATATTATTATGCTATATATATATATATAGTATCCATATTAAATATACATTATATATGTACTATATATTATGTATACACTATATACTGTATATATGTGTATATGTTATATATTATGCTTTATATTATATGCTATCATACTAAATGTATATCTATGTATTATGAATTGTACACTATATCTATATAGTACCTACTATATACATATTACATGCACCTATATTATATGTTTTATGTGTATGCAGCCATATGCTATAGGCTATATTACATACATATGCTTTATATATGTACTTATGTACGGTAGGTTATATAATATGCTTATATTTAGATGTTAATACATATTTATGTAAGTGATATATATGTTTGTATGTGTATGCATATATGTGTAGGCAAGTGTATGTATGCATGAATCTGTGTATTTGTTTATTTTAGTATATATTTTATCCTATCTTCATTAAAAAATCAAAAAAATCAAAAAATGTTGAAAATCCCAAAAATTTGAGTTTAGTCCATTGGTTCCTATAATCTATTTCTGGCTAATGAGGATAAAGGGAAGGCTTTCCTCCTTTTATCCCTAGGCATAACTAGAGTTTTGACAATTGAAAATCATATGATTTAAGAAGAATTCGGGCTCTGACCAACAAAAGTAGATTGAACGAACCGTGTTTAGTTCATTTAGTATTAGAATATTCTTTTTTCTCAAATTTATTTTAAAAAATCCCAAAAATATGTGTTTTGCAATAGTTTGCTCAATTTTTAGTAAGACCGATGATGAAGCTCTACATTTTCAAATACTGGTAAACCAAGTCTGGTCCCATTTTCTAAAACTTTGGCTTTCTAGGCCGATAATATATGCCCGACATTGCTCAAACCGACACCCCCTAAACATAATTCGACGTCGACATATGCCTTGTTTGATTAGTTGTTGTTCATGAATGGGGGTATATGTATGGTTTATGGGGTAATAAGACATGCACACACTCACAAGTTCTATACCTAGGCTTCTACTATTAAGATTAGATGGACAGAGAATAGTGTTTGCTCTCGTGAGATATTTGTCTTTGCATGGCCCCCCCCAAAACATACCATATCGCTCAAATTGTATCCTTCCCAAACCTCCAAGGTAAAGGTTGGAGACTCTACTAGCTTATTTGTAGGCAAAAATAGAAACTGTTGACACCCATTTTGTCCGAGGGTCAAATTAGAAAATAACAAAAAAAAATTAATTTTTTTTTAAAAATGAAGAAAATTGAAAATGTAAAATGAAAATTTTTGAAAAAAAAAAAGGAAAAATAAAAATTTGAAAATAAAAAGGGCTCCTAAAATTGAATCATTGAAATTTGGATTTTTGAAAATGAAACAAAATTTGAGAAAAGAAAAATGGGGAAAATGGGATTTTAAATGAAAAAAAAAGTTAAAAAAAAATGATTTCAAATGAAAAAAAGGAAAAAGATATGTCAAAACAAAAAAAAAAAAAAAAAAAGCAAGAAAAAAGAATTTTGAATTTTTTTTTAAAAAGAAAAAAGTGTTCATGTGCCCGCATCTGACACACTATGTGCGTGATGCTTTAGATTGAATTAGAAATCAACATTTGAACCCCCTTATGCCGTGAAGCTCTCTCTCTCTCTCTCTCTTTCCTCAAACTCTCTCCTTTTCTCTCTAGATTTTCTCTCCATCTGTAAGTCAAATAAAAAAACGAACACCATATTCGGGTCTCTACTTCGCTCCTAAACATTTTAACCGGAGTGGATTCTTCATTGGGACATCACAGGCACCACTCCAGGGCTAAGGTAAGGGGAATAGATTATGTCCGGTATTTTAAAAAATTTACCTGATTAAATTAAAGCACGTGAATTTAATTAAAAATTTTTTATTTAAAATATGCCCGATTTAAATTGAGTATGTGAAATTAATTATATTTATGTCCAGATTTTATTTAAAAATATGCCTAAGTCAAGTTAAACTGTAAAGATTTGATTATATCAATTTTTTGGGAATATTTTGGAATTAAATTAAATAGGTGAAATTAACTATACCTATGTTGTCAGCAAAAATATATTTTTTCCAGACAGTTATTATATTATGGATTATCACTCAAATTATGTGGTATGAGCATAATTATCTTTATTGCATAAATGAGTTTGTTAGAATATTTTATGTTTATTCAGAACAAGTACGATATGATATTTTCGAAAAATGTTATAAATATTATGTAATTATGATATGATAGTTCAGCCGGCTTAATGTCATGATTAGTATATTATGATAGTTCAGCCAATTTAATGTCGTGATCAATATATTATGATAGTTTAGTCAGCTTAATGTCGTGATTAGTATATTATGACAGTTTAGCCGGCTTAATGTCGTCATCAGTATATTATGACAGTTTAGTCGGCTTAATGTCGTGATCAGTTATGGAATGATAATTTTATACAGAAATATGATATGATAGTTTTATGCAAAATTATGAAAAAAAAAATGAGATTTATGTTACAACTATATTATATGAATTGTGTTATATGATATCAGAACCCTGATGGATCAATTATGTTCAGAGCATGGTATTGTTGCTGTTATGATATAGTTAGTGCCACCACACTTCTTAGATAGAGTGTAGGTGATTAGATAGTCAATTGGGCCATTGAAAAGTTGGATGCCCTCCTGGGTCTAGACCAGGGTAGGGGTGGCCAATCGTACTTACAGACGCGTTACGTTTGGCTTAGCGTGGTAGCCAGTCATTGCTAAGTCTCGCCTACGAGCTGCACAACCAGATCATGTGGGTTTATTACATGATATTATATAATTGTCTATCCAGGGGAAAATTCAGTTATGTATATGTATATCAGATGATTTAAGTACTCAGAGAAACTTATTATGATAAAGTATGCTTATGTCGAAAAGTATGTATTTACCAGACTTACATATGTATGCGTACAAATTTACATGATCTACCAGTTAAAGTTAATTATTTACAATATATGTTTATGATACACTAGAACTCATGTTGTCACACACTGATGATAATCTATTCTTTCTTACTAAGAGGTGTCTCATCCCATGATTATCCAATATTTTTCAAATGCCATGTGGAGTATAACAGTGGTCAGAGTAGCGCAGTGGAAGCGTGAGTGGGAATGAAGGTTTTATTTAGAATAGATATTTAATTAGATTAGGTTTTTGATGTATTTAGACTATTCTTTTAGGGATATGTAAATTGTGATGTTGAAAATGATATTGTTGTTGTATTGGGATAATTAGTACTCTGGTATTTTGAATTTGAGGTCTTCCGCTGTCTGTATCAGTAATTATTATAATATGAAATATTCAGATTATTACAAGTGGTATTAGAGAAATTGAACGAATTTTTTTGGGTCGTCACTCACTCACTCTCTCTCTCTCTCTCTCTCTCTCTCTTCCTCTCTCTCTCTCTCTCTCTCTCTCTCTCTCTTTCGGTTGTATCCCATTGTAGCCATCTTGTACATGCATGTATGAGAGAGAGAGATAGAGAGAGAGAGAGAGAGAGAGAGAGAGAGACAGAGAGAGAGAGAATGATGCAATTAATGCATGCATGAGTGCATGGGTGTGTGCTTCAACACATGTCATGTCTGTGTGTGAGTAATGTAATGCATGCGTGAGAGAGGGAGAGAGAGAGAGAGAGAGAGTGAATAATGCAAATGCAGTGATGCACACATGAGTGCATGGGTGTGTGCTTCATTACGTACATGCATGCATAAGAGTGTAATTATGTGAACAGTGCAAGTGTAGTGATGCATGCAAGAGTATATAGGCGTGTGCATGGGGTAGTGCATGCATAGGTGTGTGTGTGTGAATGATGCATGCATGAGTGTGTTTTCTTGCGAAGTCCAATCCAGACCCAATAAAAAAAAGTTGTGAGATTTACAATGGTTGAGCATGTTGATCGCTCAAATGATAGCAATGCCTTGGAGAAAAGGATGGATGCCATAGGGGTGTATCAACCTAATTTTAAAGATGTTGGGGAGCATGAACAAAGAAAAGGCCCCAAAAGTGGTAGACTCGGTTACCATCTCTGCCCCAATTTATAATCTAAATTATGCATCATCTTCCCATGTCGCCCAACCAGCAGAGGGTCAACATCACTATATCACTTTTGTAGTCCCACCGCTAGTGGTTACATCACCACCAGAGCCCTTCACACCCTAACCTGGATTCAATGAAGAAGCTTTCGAACGGAGGAATGAAGCCAACTCCTCTCACTGAAGAGCACAACTTGGTAGCAGACAAGATTGAATTTTTAGAATGGAAACTCATAGCTATATAAGGAAAAGATAACCTCATTGATTTGGATATAGAAAGCATATACCGAACTTCGTATTCATTCTGCCAAAGTTCAAAATATTTGAGTTTGAAAAATATATTGGGCATGGATGTCCTAGGATGCATCTTATCATGTACAACCAATCTATGACACCATATAAGAGTAACGAGCCTATTATGATGCATTGTTTTCAGAGTATTCTAGTTGGGCTTGCTTGCACCGGTATCTCCAAGTGGATAGGAACCAGGTGCAAACTTGGCATGAGTTGATAGAGGCATTCTTGCAACATTATTGATTCAACATTGATCTGGACCCTAATAAAGATGAGCTCTGCCAGATGGAAAAGAGAGATGATGAAACTTTTAAAGATTATATGCAACGATGGCGCGAAGTGGCAATTCAAGTGCATCCCCATTTGACTGATTCAGAAATGGTTCGAACTTTGTCGATACTTTGTGAGGATCACACTTTAATAAGATGATTGGGACCACGACCAAGATTTTTTCAAAGCTAGTGATATAGGCTAATTAGATAGAGGATGCCATCAGAAGTGGTAAGTTGCCTTCAAGAGTGGATAGAGAATTGACATTAAGAAAGGTTCATTTCAGAAGAAAGATAGGAAGGCTGAAGAGGTTCAGGCAGTAGCTAAGGGTTCCTTAGAGGGAAAGTCCCATCAATACTACTTTTAGTAGCAACATTAATACTATTTTGTTGCATCTCATAATCTAGTAACATTCACTACACAAGCGCTAGTAGATAAGCCCCCTATGAATATAGTCTCAACGGTGACTCCACAAGTTCAAGTGGCTAACCAGACATAACCAAAGAGAGATAAGATGGTGATTGTGTTGGAATTGGTGTATTCCCAAAAGGGGGGATGAATTGGGTATTTAAAAATTTTACCTAGGTTCAATTCAAATCCACAATTAGCATATCTCAACCTAGGGTCTGTCGAAGTAAATACCAATAACCCAATAATATAAGACTGAGCAAATAAATAAAACAGATAAAACAGGCTCAGTATTTCTCAATCATTCACAATAATTAAAGCATGTGCACATTCATAATAAATTTAAATCTAAGCATGCATGTGTAGAAATATAAGTGCAAAAAATTAAGATCAGACACCATATATGATATCGGGGCTCGGCCAATACTACCTACGTCCCTGCCTCAAGCTCATAAGTAAGAGAATTCCACTAGTTGCTCGCTTACGGGTGGAGCGACACCGATTACAACCTCTCCTCCAAGCAGCGAGGTATACCCCTGACTCAAATTACAGGGTTGAGCCCAACCAATATAACACCTTACAGGATGGTGCACCTAGTTCTCTTAACCGGGTCTGAACCAGTCTGGTGCTCTCCTAATCGAGTCTGAGCAATTCGGGACTCTTCATAGGGCGAGTCTCCCTCTTCTGACAACCCATCGGGAATACAACAAATATAAATATTTTGTATAACAAAATATGCTTCTGATACAAGCTAATGTATACAATGATAAATACAAATGCCCTTACATATGATATGAATATAAGCTTAGTGTGAGTATGTGATTTTCTCAAAATAATTTTTCAATCTTTGAATAAAAGTATTTATGATAAGCACTTCAAAGATATACCCAAAATATTTTCTTCAAAAATATATTTCAAAGGATAATAGGAGAACCTAGGATTTTTTTTTTCAAATAAGCCAAGATAAAATATATATGATCTCTGATGAAAATGAAATATTAAGTATGTGCTTTTCAAAGATCTCAAGAACCCTCAAATGATATATCCAAAATATATATATTATAAATGAAGTGCAAGAGATCTAGGGTTCAAGCCTAAAAATAATTTTGCAATAAAGCTCAAGTGAGCTTATAAATCTTGCAATGAATGTGCAAGAATCACAAGCAAAAATGTTTTACTCCCAAAAATGTTTATCAACTAAAATATGTGATAGAAACAATAAATCAACTCTCAAAAATATTTTTCAAAATCAAGATCAAAGAGAGAGTAAGTGCCTTGAATAATAAATACCCAAAATTTGAATGCTCTCTTTCAATAAGAATTTTTCAAAAGAATAGTGAAAAGAGAGTAAAAATTGAATGAAGAACAAAAATAATTTTGGGAGGATTTTCTCTCTAATCTCATACTTAATTTTGAGTTATGAGGGGTATATATAGACCTTAGGAAAAATATAACCATTGGGGATGTTGACCTTATAGGTCATATCCCTGTTTTGATTATGACAAATATTCAGGTATTTAATGTCTGTCGAGTTGATTTGCAGGTATTCTAATTGGCAGATCATAGTGATAGCACAAAGAGGAATTGAAGCTGAAGACCCAATTTACGATTGTATTGTATTTCATTTCTATGCAAAGGTTCTATAATAGTAAAAAGGGATTGTTTTGTAATAAGCTCACACACATCACATGCATGATCTAATAGGTAAGCTCAAACCAACCGTAAACTAAAAATGACCTTAGAAAGACCTTAGGGTGTTTTCAAAAAGACTTTGAAATGACCTTAGGACACTCACTCATGCACATATATGTTTGGTCATTTAATTAGGGTGTTTGCATGCTTAAAAAGAATCGAAATGCACTTAAGTGGTATGTTCGGTCGACCGTATTGCTCTAGTACAAATGCCCTCGGTCGATCGAACCGGTGTCGGGTCAACAGTTTGACCATGGCCCGGTCAACCAAACTTCACAGTTCATTACCTACCGGTCGACCGAACCCTGACCGAGTCAACAGATTGACTATGGCCTAGTAGACAAAACTTATATAGTTCATTTATATCCGGTTGACTGAACCCCCTAGGGAGTCAACTTTTTGACCACCTGGTCGATCGAGTCCAAAATGTACTCCAACGCTCTAGTCGACTGAGGGTCCTTGGGAGTTGTCCCAACAGTCTAGTCGACCGAACTATTTAGTTCAAATCTTCCCGGTCGATCGAACCGTGCTAATTCAAAAAATTGCCTTGGACCTCGATGTCCGGTCGACCGATCGTGTAGTTCATTTCATTCCCAGTCGACCGAACCTCAAGAACTTCGGTCGACCGAACTTGTCCTGGTTAACCGGTGCTCTCGGGTTGCCCCATATTTTTTATCGCGATTAACTTTTTTAAACAGGGTTAATTAGGGTTAAAATGATTTTAAACAATATTAATAATACCCTACATGTCCTAATGGCTATAATTTTTCCAACATCTATAAATAGCCCATCATTTGCAAAGATTAGTAGGGGATTAGCAATCTTGATTAGGAGAAATTCTCTGAAATTCCTAAAACCCATAATACTCATTTTGAGCCTTCAACACTTATTCTTACCTGTTCTTACTACTCAAATATCTTTTGTAAGTGTGATTTAAGTATTGTTGTTCCATAAGGATTGCTCTCTCAAGATTGTGGTTGTGTGAAAGTATTTTATTTGAGAGCACATCCTCAAGTGTTTTTAGGGGGTTTTATTAATAAGTCTTTCCTAAGAAGACTTCATTGGAGCTTCTGAGTATTGCATCGTCATTGTAATATCTTGAGAAGTTCATATTTGATTTTGGTTGCAAAAATTCTTTTCAAATCACTTTCAAATATCTAGTGTTTTTTTATCTTGATAAATCTTTGAAGAGATATTTGTTTGTGTGATAAAAATCTTTGTTGCAATATTCATTGATTTATATCATTTATTGAATACAAAGATTAAATTCTTTTTGCAAACCAAACATATACATTACTTGAGCATTATACAATCGAGAAAATCTGCTGATTAAAATATACATATATATATATTGTTTGGCTAATATCTTTGTTTGAGCATTTAGATTGAACATCTTGTGATACAAAGATCATGTAGGTTTGCACTCTAACGTACTGATTACATAGATATTAAATATTTATTTGAGAGTTAACATATTAGACTACACTGAGCTTACATATTAAATCATATTGTGGTGTATGTGACTGAGCGTATCTAGGTACACATCTGCTTTACTTAAAAGAATAATCACTGTACCATTTTATTTGATTGCAAATACTATTGTATTTCCAAGCACGGGCCTGAAGAGGGAGACTAGCCCTTTGAAATAGTCTCGGATTGGCTTAGACCTAGTTAGGAAAGTTAGGTGCACCATCCTGTTAAGGTGTAGGTTGAGGTCGGTCCCGCTAATTGACCTAACTGTAAAGGTTGAGGTCAGCCTTGTGCTAATTGACCTGGTTGTAATCAATGCCACTCCACCTGTTAAGTGAGCATTAGTGGAATTCTCGGGCTTGCGAGCTAAAGGTGAGGACGTAGGCACAGTTGGCCAAACCTCGATAACATATCATGTGTTTATTTATATTTCCGCACTTTATATTTACTGCACGTATATGTTTTGGTGTGACTGATGCGCCTAATTTAAATTTTTGTATATTATATTGATCGGCGCATTAGAGATTGCTTAGAAAGACCTTAGGTTGTAATATCCTACTAACATCTAGTTTTATCTAGGAGAAAAGTTTAAAAATTCCAATTCAGCCCCCTCTTGGGAATACATCAATTCTAACAGGGGAAAAATTAGGAATTTTTAAAATTGTTTAGTAAAAAATTAACCCGGTTTAGCACAGTAAAAAAGGTTTGACCCGAGAGGTTTGGTCAACCACGGAACCCTTCGTGGGTTTGGTCGACCATGACAAAAGGTTAGTCGACCACTCATAAGATTCGGTCAAGCGTGGTCATTTTGAACTAAAAGACTGGTCGGCCGAGAGAAGTAAAAAGGTCAATTTTTAAGAGTTGGTCGACCGTGGACGCCACGTTCAAACTAGGTCGATCGACTGAGCCTTGGTCAACAAGGTGACTCTGGGCAAACAGTGCTTCGGTCGATCGTTGGATTATAACAAAAGAATGGTCGGTTGACCGAGGGCATTAAATTTACTATTTTGCCCTTAATTTGACCTAACAATCCATTGTCAGTCGACCAAATATGGTCTGTTTATGGTCATCGTGAGATTTCAATCCATATCATGCATGCAATGCATTATTACAGACCAAATGGAAAACAAAATACATTACAATTCAAATCAAATATATCTTCTTCTTCTTCTTTACTCTTTTGACTTCATGGAATATGTCAGGCTGATGTGATCTTTATGTTCCTCCAGGCTTCCATGTCCTTTACCTCATGTGTGTGCTGAATCATGAACCTATTCAAAAGCACTAAATGCATACACATGAGATCCTTGTGCTTTATCAGCATCAAAACAGGGATCGGACTCAAAAAGTCAACAAATTGAACCCATCCCAATGACTTATGCTGAGCGTTATCCAAAATTTTAGGGCAAACGCTTATTGTACTTGAAGTGTCACCTCCAGTTAGCAATCCTTTGCCTAAGTGGTTCAATAGAAATGAGAAATGCCCAATTCATATGGGAACTACGGGTCATTCCCTTGAAATTTTTTGGCAGTTGAAGAACCATGTCCAATAAATAAAGAGTGCATGATTATTGGATTTTGAGGAGCCTGAGCAAAAGGAGGAGCCTAATGTGATGAAGAACCCACTACCCCAACACCCAGCCTTAAGTTTCCTTGTTTGAAGTTTCTATTATTGCATTTTTTTTGTTTATTTTTTTTAATTTAATTAGTTTATAGCTAGAAATCGCATCCGATTGTATTTTCTTATGATCCATCTAATGAAAATATCTTTTATGAATGTGCCTATTACATACCAATGAGGTGAAGACTTGCACTTTAATAAGGTACTTGCTTTAGCATGAGGGATGACCTTCATTCTACTACTAGTAATTGAAAAAATTCTCTTACACTCCCAATTTGAGCTTAAATGTTCATGTTAAACCAAGAATAAGGATCACCCTCACCATGAAGCATTGTTTTCAGAAAGGTACTTCCAAGAAACTGTTATTCATGCTTCAACAGGTCGAAGGAATGGTCTCGAATAAACTTTGATAATATCATGTGCTAGTTTTCCTTATAAAACCCTGAGCATCAAGTCATTAGCTAGTTAGCCCTTTGAGCCTTTAATTTACATATTTATTTCTCCAACCCAAAATTCATCCATTACCTTGATACATAGCCCTTAGCAATGTTATGGTAGCATGCATCAAAGAAAAGGCAAAATGAAGAAATGAAAAAATAGGATTGGGCAAGAAAAAACTACATAGGCCCATAACAACAAAAAGTGAATTCAAAAGCCATAATTGAATGTCAAAATTAAAAAAGGCAATTTAAGAGGAAGATTTCAACAAGATGTTAACCTGAACTCATATGGGGTAAGTAAGCAGTTTGTTCTTTTAAGTAAGTTTGATCCGAACTTTATTTCAATGATAACACTAGGGGCAAAGAGGGGTAAACCATTAGGTTTTTGGGCTTGAGTTTCCGTCATTTCATTTTACCTAACCCAAGCCTATGTTTCATCCTGTGTCACAAAGTCAACCTTGAGGTCATAACTCTTAGCATGATATGTGAAAAATTTTGCTCGAAAAAATAAATCTCGCTAGGTTGGAAGCTTGTAGGGGCAGCCTAGGCAAAAGTTAGAGCATACAAAGTAGTGCATTAGTTGAAGGCCTTATTCAGTGGACAAACAGGAAAAATGTTGGTGCTGATTGTAAAAGCATCCATTAGGGATTTCATGAAACTGTCTAATGACAATTTTCTTTGGTCCTTTAAATACTGAGCTGAACATACCCTTTTCTTTCATAACCATGAGCTTAGCCTATATTACCTGCTTTGAAGGCTTGTTCTAATCAAAGGTTGACTGCTTATGGTGTAGGATCTTAGTCTCTAAACTGTGCATGCACCATTATCTTCATACCACCACACAGAATCACTCATTTTACCTTCAAAAGAATGTTCCAACATCGTTTCACTGCTATACTGAGGTTGATACCTGATTGCATGACTAGCATCATTTTTAGAATCCTAATTGGAAAGTAACATTTTGCTTCCTACCCAAAATGCATCCATGCATATTCAACTCTTACGTGGAATATACACTTCCTTTTTAACTAGACATTCCATCATTCTTAGTTGCACCATTAAGTCATGATCCTTCTAACGCCCATTTTGTGTCATATACTAATTAAATTGGTCAAATTGACAATGGACTATAAAACATAAACTTTAGCCAGTGTTGACCTTAAAACATGAACTTTGGAGTTGGTCCTTCAAATTGTATTTGGGATCGAACTATCAATTGACTTGGAGTTGAGTTCAAATACATGAAGTAAAATCTAGATCGAAAGATCAGGACAAGAGTAAAGTTGAAAGTTCATATGTTAGAAGATTAATTTTGAGCAGTATTGAGATCTTTGAAGTATGCTATGCTTCGACATAAGACAATTGCTTTAAACTTGGGGGCTTAGTTTCCTTTTTTTTTTTTAGGTTGCTTTTCCATGAATAAAAATATTATTAATTTCAAGAAAAAAATTCATTTGCCTCTGCATCATTTTACTCCATGAAAAAGATTTTTTCAAAGACTTAGGGGTTTCCTTGATTTTCCCATCTTCATAAAAATACACCATGGTAACCTTGTATTAGCATTTTGCATCATTTTGGCCTTAGGCTCTCATTTTATGCTCCAAGGGTACCATTCCCTCATCACTTTTATCTCATCCCATTTTGCATTACAACCTCATGCTATCAAATCTTGCCATGCATGCTGTGACTACGCGTTTCCATTTCATATCTTGTTTGTGCAAAGATGGTAGTTGGACACACTACCACAACACCTTCTCCTTTCATACGCAGAGATGGTAATTGGACATGTTGCCATTGCATCCCTTCTTTATGCATAGATGGTAACTGAACACATCGCCACTACATCTTCTTTTTGTGCGCAGGTGGTAGTTGGACATTCTACTATAGCACCTCCTTTTTATCATACGTAGAGAAGGTAACTAGACATGTTGCCACTGCGTCCTTTGCTTTTACAAAGATGGTAAATGGACACATTGCCACTGCATCCCCTTCTTATGCATAGATGGTAGTTGGACACACTACCACATTACTTGTTTCCCTTTTTATGAAGAGATGGTAATTAGACACGTTGCTACTACATCTTCTCAGTATTTCTGTGCATTTGTTGCAGGAAATTAGATCTTACTAGTGCACATCTATTTATCTTTCACTACAAACTTAATTATGTTGGTTCATTTAGAATCGCTCCTCCCATCGCGAGACCACCCTCTTGTCTAGCTATTACATCTTGGGGTAGAGATAGTGAGTGTTGCTCTCATTACTACGCCTTTTTTAACCACTCAATCTTGTCATAGTTGGTTCAACCCCTACCAACATTCCTCACTCCAATCCCTATGTACTTAATAATCTTGAGGTGTGACCCTTCTTTCCTTATCTAATCTCACCATTGTATCTATCCTCGACCAAAATGGTCGTCTACATCTTTATATGTTCCCTACAACAAAATATGACAAATTGGTACTTCATAACATTTTTGAGTAGAAAACATATAAAGAGGGGTAGCTGTTAACACCCATTTTGTCTGGGGGTCAAATTAGAAAATAATAAAAAAAAAAATTTTTACAAATGAAGAAAATTGAAAATGTAAAATGAAAATTTTAGAAAAAAAGAAAGGAAAAAGTAAAATTTTGAAAATAAAAAGGGGTCCTAAAAAACTAAATCTTTGAAATTTGGATTTTTGAAATGAAACATAATTTTAGAATAGAAAAATGCGAAAAGAGGGATATTAAATGAAAAAAAAAAAAGGAAAAAAATTGATTTCAAAGAAAAAGAAGAAAAAGAAATGTGAAAATAAAAAAAGCAAGAAAAGATAATTTTGAATTTTTTTTTAAAAAAAAGTGAAAAATGGTCTGGTGTGAACCCACATTTTAGCATCTGACACACTATGCGCATGCATGTGAGTTAACTCGCCTGCATGAAGAAAGCACCATTTTGAACATTAAACATGTATATGTGTATGCGTGTGTAAAGGATGGGGGCAGAACGACATCATTCCAAGCCCCTTGTCATCTTCTTCGTGTTGGCTTCCTCACGTGCCCATCTCTCTCCAACCGGCGGCTTTTCTGCCATGGAAGCTTGTGCCCCTTTCTCCTCTCTCTTCCCTACACTTCCTCCCTAGTGATTGCACCGTGGTTGAGACCTAGCTCGCTGGCTAGGTCTATGTCATAGTATCATCTATGTTGACTTTGGTGTATTCCCAAAAGGGGGGGGGGTGAATTGGGTATTTAAAAAATTCTTCTTAGGTTTAGCTAATCCAACAACAGTATTTCGCAACGTAGGGCCTTTTTAAGCATATATCAATTGTGCAGATAATATGCAAAAATTAAATCATGCGCAACATTTACAATATATCGAATACAACATACACGTGCAGGAATATAAAGTGCTAGAAATATAAAGTACGCACATGATATGTTATCGGGGTTTGACCAATACTGCCTACATCCCTGCCTTAGCTCGCAAGCAAGAAAATTACCACTATTGCTCACTTAACAGGTGGAGCGCCACCAGTTACAACTAGGTCAAATTACCAGGGCTGACCTCAACCTTTACACACTCTCTTTACAGAGTGGAGAAGGCCCTACCGATCCTTACAAGCTAGATCAATGCCCCCTTAGACCACGCGTGGATACAATTAGATAAACTTTTTTGTACAATGAAAGGTACTTATAACACAAGCAGATTTGTACAACAATTCAGCACAGTATAATCATTGCACACCAATAATGTAAGAACAATAAGCTCAGTGCTATATGTGTGTAATCAACACTCAAAGTAATGTCTATATTCAATCAAGCACAAGAGTGTATCAACAAACTAATCTTTGAAACTAAGTATAGATGGAAATCTCAATCACAGTTTAGGGTTTCAAAGATTTCTACCAAGAGTAATTAGAATATCTCAAAAATATTTTATTAATAATTAAGCATAAAGAGATATTCAAAAGTAAGATTGTGAAGAAATTTTTGCACAATCAAAAATACAAGCTCAATGAGTCTTGCAATGAAGATCCAAAGACTCACTAGCAATAAGATTTTTCCCACACATAGATTTATTAAATAAAATCGGGGGAAAAATCTTTGCTCAACTCTCAATATGAAAATCAAACAACAATAATGCAATGAGAGTTTCTAGCAATGTATAATCACTCAAATAACTCTCACAAGGTTTGGTTTAGCAAAGGAATAAGTGTATGAGAGAGTATAGGCTTTGTATTTTGCAAAAAGGTTCTAAAAAATAGAGAGAATATTTTGCTAATCAGATTGCTAATTACTTCCCAATCTGAGCAAATGAACCCATATATATAGAGAAGGCCAAAATTATAACTGTTGGGGATACATAGGGAATAATTGAATTTGTTTTAAATGAGTTTAAGAAAATTAACATAGTTTAACCCCCAATTAATTGCGGTAAAATTTAAGTTAACCCGAGAGTTTCAGTCGACCGAGCCATAGGTTCGGTTGCCCAAACAGACACAACATAAAAAGTAAATTTTGAACTTCGGGTGCCTAAATAAGGATTCAGTTTGTTGACCAAGGCGATTTTCCAATCTGTATGAGGTTCGGTCACTTGGGAGAATTTTGAACATGAAGTTTAGCCACCCAAGTTGTAGGAAAAAGTTAGAGCTTGAGTTCGGTCGACTATGGACACTTAGTTCATTTGAGTTCGGTCGCCCGAAACCCAAATAACGTAACACCTTAAATCCTATTTTAATTCAATAAATTCCTATGATAGTATATGTGATAATGTGGACTATCCTAAGTGTAAGTGCAATGACCTAAGGTCTTTTCTAAGGCCTTTCCAAGTACGCCTAAAAACCTAGCGTTGGTCAACGCCCTAAAGTCACTTGATTAACCTACGGTCTGTCTACGACATTACTGAGCTTACAGATTCTACATGCATGATAGGCACTAATTACTGTAGACCATGACATATTAAATATTACAGACTCGAATAAATGAAATATAAATTACAAACGATAAACAATTTGGTCTTCATTTTTCTTCGAGTCTCCATATACACCATATAGTATTGCCAATTCATGCAAGACTCAACCTGTACACAAATTCGGCAAACATTAAATACCTTATATTTGTCATTATCAAAAATGAGATAGGACTCAAAAAGTCAACACTCTAGTTATTAATGCCCTTTTTGGTATTAACCAGCGACCCTCGCCTATAAAAGGCATTCCCCCACCCCTTAGCAGGGGGGACACACGGAGACACAAGGAAGCGAGGAAGAAAACAAAGGAGAATACACAAAAGGATTGAGGAGAAACATTGGAAAAAACCAAGAGAAACATAGCAAAAATAGAGGGAGAGGGAAAAAAAGAAGAAGGGAGAAGGGAGAAGAAAGGAAAAGGAGGAACCAGAAGAACATACCAATTGCAGCAAAGCCAGCTCTAGCCAAGGGTCCCTAAGCTTCTATTCTAGTGAAGGTCTCTCTCTCTCTCTCTCTCTCTCTCTCTCTCTCTCTCTCTCTCTTTGCTGTATTCCATTTGCAGCCATCCAGTACATGCGTGCATGAGAGAGTGTGTATGTGTAAATGATGCAAGTAATGCATGCATAAGTGTCTATGTGTGTGCTTCAGTACATGTCGTGTGTAATTAATGGGATGCAAGCATAAGAGAGAGTGTATGTGTATGTGTGAATAATGCAAGTGCAGTGATGCACACATAAGTGCATGGGTGTGTGCTTTAGTACATGCATGCATAGAGTGTGTGTGTGTGTGTGTGTGAACAGTGCAAGTGTTGTCACATATGCATTAGCGTGTGGGTGTGTGCATGGGGCTATGCATGCATGAGTGTCTGTGTGTGTGTGTGAATGATGCATGCATGAGGGTATCAGTGTATGCTTTGTGTGGCAGTGCATGCATGGATGTGTGTGTCTACATGTATGGATGCGTGCATGAGTGTATTCATTTTTGAATGCATGATAAATTTCAATGTTATTATTATTATTATTATTATTATTATTATTATTATTATTATAATTATTATTATTATTATTATTATTATTATTATTGAAATTAGGATGTATTCCCAAGAGAGGGGTGAATTGGGTTATTTAAAATTATTCACGAAATTCGTATTTACTTTAACCCTTACTTATTTTAAACTTCAACAATTAAATACACACTATATCTATACAGTGACCTTACTATATCAATCGGGAGTCCAAGGTATGAATATAAAGTTATGGTAGAGTTTGATTTTCAGCAAATCTCAACAATATATAGAAGGAGAATAAATTCAGTGATTCAACTCACTCTTCAATAATATAATTAAAAACAAAATCAAATTTTTAGTAATGAATTTTTTTTTCCTTCAAATCCAATTTCAATAAAACTACTTGTTTTAATTTAGCACCTTAAGCTTTAATCTGAAAATTAATTTACACAAGTTTTAACTCTGCTTATTCACTTGATAATCTAGAATTATATGCTCATCTAAATTTTTAGTTTAACAATTCAACCATACAACTGATCTGTGTTAAAAAACAATCAATCAACCTTCAGCAAGATCCAATATTCAGCAAGTTTAGATTTTGAGCACAATATGATATTCAACAAGATTATATATTCAACAATTTTCAATATTCAGCAAGTTGTTAATGAAAATATAATCAAGCACGCAGGTTATATCATGCAGAAATTTAAAAGAGAAAGGGAAGAAGAGTTGAACACTAATTTTTACAAGGTTCAACCGCAGCCTACATCTTTACCCCAAACAATTCACTGTGAGGATTTCATTTTCCAATTTCGTTACCAGGTGAAGTAAAACCTCTCTCTATTCAAGATGGAGTTCACCTCTCTAACGAGAACTATCCTCTCGCTAGGCAACAATTCATAATACTTGAATCGTCAAAACAATACAACCAAAGCAACAATTTCTTGTACAAGATAAAGCTCCTCAAATGAGCAGATTCGTACACATTAGAATAAAAAATACTTCAAATAAACAATATTGTTGAATTAGGTATAATCCCAAGAGGGTGGGTGAATTGGGTATTTGAAAAAAAACTTTGAATCTTTTTATCACTTAATCCCTACTTGTGTATTTAGCAAACTAATCTCAGGGATTTATAACAAACACAAATTCAATTTACTAGTGAGTTCTTATTACCCAATTGATTGTGTGCAATGTTATTCAACCCACACATGCAATGTGAACAATTTAAATGCAGTGTTAAAAGTAAAGAGTAAAGGGAAGAGAGAAGACAAACATAGTTTTTACGAGGTTCAGCTGACTTGGCCTACGTCCTCGTCTAGAGCAACCACACAAGGATTATACTAAATCCCTGCTCCTTAAATTGGGGCAGAGCTTCCCTTACAATCCACTGCTTATAAGAGGCACAACTCCCTCCTACTCCACTGCTTACAAGAGGTACAACTCTCTCCTCAAACACTGGTTCACATACTGAACCGTGAATACAATGAATATGTAAAAACACTCAAAACTGCTTCAAAACAAAAGCTCGTGAGTACAATTCAAATTCCTAATACATTAGCATATGATATAACTTGAAACTCAGAATGTATGAAAATGATACAATCATTTTATGAATGATTATACTTCAACATACAATACTCTTTTTATCAGATCTCCCAAATAAATATATATTTAAGAACTTTGAAAAATTTTAGGATTCTAGTTCACTTTGCTAAAATGCACAATTATATCTTTTGTGAACTTATAAATAGGCTTTGAAGATTATATCAATTACAATCAAAAAATTCCTTTCAAATATTCAATCTTAACACAATCTTTGTCATATGAAATATGTATATATATATATAGATAATGATGCTCAATACTCACAAACTGAATATATTATTGTTCAGACAAATATCCCTCAATAAAATGTATATTTATAAAGCACCAAGGATATTTAATCAAGCGTTAATATATATGAAATATAGATCCTTTAACAACCACACACAAGAATCAAATCTTTTTAACTAATGAAGAAAAATAAATCTTTTACCAAGTAGTGAGATTATCTAGATATAGCGTTTACTTATTCTCTATCACTCAGCACCTTTTAACTATAGATTTCTAAATAAGTGGCTCTTTTAAAAATATATATCTCAATGACAAAGTAAACTTTTTCAAGTAATGAACTTGTTAAACAAAGTCTCTATATGGTTAAGAATACTCAAGATTAAATTCTCTAAAGATATTCAATAGCAAGTGATGAGATGAGAAGCTCTTAAAAACAAATAACTTGAATCACCAAACCTCATTACCAAGAAGAAATAAAGTTGAATGAATGAATGCCCTTTGATTTCTAGAGTAGATTTTCCCAAAGAAGATGAATGTAGAATGAAGTGCAGGCAATCGTATAGCAATCAGCTCAAGTTTCTTTATGTTCTTGCAATAAGATATGTTCTTCTCTTGTTGTGTGTTTTAGCTTTGTTCTAGGGTTTAGATATTTAGTATATATAGTGTCTTACCCGTAGAATTGATCTCAACCGTTGGATCAAAGAAATAGCTCGCGAGTTCTTTTAATAAAAATCAAAATTTTAAATTTTTCCACAAGTTCAGGCGACCAAGGTCGAAGCCTAGGCGACCGAAGTTCCTTAAACCTTTGAAAAATTAGCTTGGAAAATAGGGTCAGGCGACTAAAGAGTAGTTCAGGCTCTTGAAGTGGTGAGCTTAGGCACCTGAAGTCCCAAGTTCAGCCGACCGAAGTGCCTCGGCCAACTTGCTGTGTTTCCCATTAATTCTTCAGGCTACCGAACTTAATCTTCAAGCTTCTGAAAAAATTCTTTAGGCGATTGAGGTTGAGTTTAGGCTACCGAAGTGCCATTTTTCTCATTTTTTCTTTTTTTAATTTAAAATTTTGTTTTACTTTCTTTCTTGGCTCTTTTATAAAAGCACTTTCCAAGGTTTTAAGAATATTTTTAAGTCCATGAAAGTCCCCTAATGATGTTTATGAAATACATCAAACCTAAAGTCACTCTAGGTATATGTTGAGTCTCAAATTAAATCATACGACAATGTAAATACATAAGTTCTAAATACCCATTCCCAAGATGTTCTTGAACTTTGCCGCTTGCATCTTGATTCTTGTACTCTTTGATTTCCATGGAGCTTGCCAAAATGTGTATGCTTTGCCTCTCTCCTTTATGGCTTCCATGACTCATTATCTTTCCATGCATGCTTAATATAGGTCTTGTTCATAAACTCAATGCACAAATCAAATACCAAGTAATTTGTCATTATCAAAACAGGATTGAACTCGTAGAGTCAACAAATATGAAAGTTGAAGCTTAAAAGTATATCACCAGAACTGATTCAAGAGTGTGAGTTTTGAAGGATCAAATCAATTTATGTGCGTATTCAGTAAGAACACAATAGTAGTATAACCAGAGAGTTTCTCAAACAATATGTGCGTGCCATTTAACTTCTTGTTGTGCGTTCGCTACCCTAATGTCCAAGAATATGATGCTTAAATAGTGCACTAGGGTTTCAAAAAGTTTCCTTCAAATTTTCTCTCAATTTGGAAGCCAATCACGTAAGTTTTAGAAACAAGATCAACGCTGTTAAATGTTTAAACATACGCATCAGCCAACTATACTCGAAGGGTCAGTCACTTGTGCTCTTTTAAAAAATAGTGCATTTTGAAAATCAAAGTTGGGTCAGTCAACTGTGCCCGATAGGTCAATCGCCCGTGCTTATTCTATTTGCATATTTTCAAAGTTAGGAGCACTATAGTCGCTTGATGAAATATCATCAGTCGCCTATCCTTTCAGCAACGCTTGTTTTTCAATATTTTGGTTCCAAACTTCAATTCATATATTGGAAAACTTAATTTGGACTTTGAGAAAATATTTTCCATGTATAAAGTCAGGTATTTAAGTCCAATGACATATCCTAGGAGTTTCGATCATTCAATATATGGAATTTGAAGTACTTACATGAGACTTTCATATGATTTTCCTATCTACGTTCCTAAGTCTTCATGTTGTGAAGCTTCCAAGATTTCTTCTGAGCATTATGCATTGCTTCAATGAATTTTCATATCTCACATGACTTGAACCTTCATGTTTATCATGTCTCATAGCCTTAAGTGTGATTTTTAGTTCAAACTCTTCAAGCACATCCACTTGAAGCCATAAGATCACTTAAGCCTTGAAACTCAAACTAAAATGGACATGTTAAGTAACCTTGATTTGTTATCAAAAAAACGAGATTAAACCTTGTTAGGCCAACAATTATTATTAGTATTAGTATTGGTACTATTATAACTACTATTATTATCATTGTTATCATTAATATTATTATTACCATTATTATTATCATTATTATAGTACTATTATTACTACTATTATTATTACTATTATTATCATTATCATTACTAGTATTATTATTACTATTATTATTGTTATTATTATTTCAAAAAAATGTATTTAATAAAAGTCAAAAAAGATCAGTCTTGCATGCATATGTATATGTGAGTGTGTGCACACCAATGAGAAAAGTGCAAAAAAGGGATGTTATGTAATCCACAGACCAATTCCTAAGGGGCGGCAGAAGGTCTAATAAAATCATTTCAAACCTGATTCAGGTAATTCTATTAGACCTTTAAACTCAGTGCAGATATTTAATGTTTTTTTGCTTAATAGAGTTGTCCATATGCATATTTGAGCTCAAAATAATCATTTTTAAATGTTCTATTTCTTCATATATTAATGAGTTCTCTTGATTAAACTAAATTGACATTCATAATAAACCTTTTCTAAAACTTGGGGGTTGTGTCTTTGCACACCTTTGAGGATCTGAGAATGAGAGGGGCCTTTGCCTTTGTGCAAGACTCCTAGTATTTAAAGGTAAGATAAATGACACATAAAACGAGAAATTAAAAACACACTTAATAAATTATTAGTCCTCTTGGGGATCCTTGGAGGTTATGTCCGTGCATACCTTTGAGGATCCTGAGGTGAGGATAGTTTCTATCATTCGCAAAGCTATTCAATATTGAAGGCTTAATAAGTAAATAGAGAATGGGAGAAAGAAAGTTTTGATTTTTGATTTTGAAGATAATCTCAGGTTAATCGGGTACCGTCAATTGGATGGGTGTGTAGAGAGTGCTAAACCTTCCTCTCACATAAATTGTACTCCCAAACCTTATCTGGTTGCATAGACTTTGACTAGTGGTTCATTAACCCTAGGTTAGCTTAGAGACCAATCAACTAGAGAATTAATTAGGTGTTTTAATCTTACCCAGTATAGAATATGTTAATGGCGACTCCATTGGACAAGATTTAAAACCATCATTCTCCTTAATTTCTAGGTCTCCATTAACTCAAGGCAATTCAGAGATTTAACCCTTTTCTTTTCGAGAGGTGGCCCTCCAAGGCACTGCAACAGAAACAATTTAGGGATTTTTTATCATTATGATATATACCCAAACCGCACATAATGACCCCAAGTCATCTGCTGTAGGATAGAGCCACAAAACATGTCGTACATATTCAATATAAGAGTGACAAAGACTTCATCCTTTGGCAGAAAAAAAATGCTTTATATATATATATGTTTGTGTTGCTTACTTTTAACATGTAATCATATGTGCGATCATTGGCCAAGCACTTAACATGTTGTAGGATGGAGCCTTGCTATAAAGATAATAGCCAAACTCCTCAGAAGGTAGTAGTGACCATGGAAACCAAACAGTAAGTTCTCATAAATTCTCAGAAAATTTTTGCCAAGGGCAAAAGCATAACATATGATCAACATCTAGTATGGTTGAAGACTGTGTCCATGACTACCGAGTAGAATGAGTTGCAAAAATTAATTGATATTTAACAAAGTTGATTCGCCATTTGGAAGGATCTCATCTCATAATTATCCATGATTGTTTATGTCTTTAGCATGACCACTTGATATAATGTGGAAAAAATAAGGATAAATGATTGATACTACTGGAAGTATTCCACTTCATTCTAGCAAATATATAAGGATATCATGTCACTACTATAGGTCCAAGTACATGATAGCATGATCTGAGCGGTAGTGAATTTCTGGGATCTGCATTATTGATGCTTTGTGTTCAACTAAAATGACACGAGTCCGACGATTGAAGAATACACTATAGTCTTAAGAGTGTCACTAGTTGCACCTTAAAGCTATTTGGCGAAAAGAAGACTATTCACAAGAAATCAAAATATATCAATTAAGTGTATATATAAAAAAGATAGGGGACTATTATGTCCTAATGTGTTAGTTTTTCAAGCAAGTCATAAGAAGCAATCAAGATAAGGATATTCGTATTAGAACCATGGTCCTTGTTGTTTATGGCATAGTGCTTTTTCCTAAAGCATTAGGACATGCAGATGAATGAGTGGTGGTACTCCTTGCCCATGCTAGATATGAAGCCAATCTAGTGCCCATTATCTTAGCAAAAATTTTCATATCACTGGATCATTGCAGAATCCAAGGAAGAGGAAGATTCAAAGGTTTCCTCCCCTTGCTATATATATGACTTTAAAGTAACTTTATCCCCTTAGAAGGCAAGTTTTTCGAACCATACTTGCCTTAGAGTTCTCTTATTTCAGAATTCACTATAGCAAAATGGGCCTTCGAGGTTAACAAGGAAGGATGGGAGGACCATTTCAGAAACTTATCTAGGGAAGAGGTGGTGTGGAAGGCTTCATAGATGGCAACCTAGCATGTGTACCTTTAGAGTAAATATAGGGGTGTGGTAGCTACTTTCCTCTTATGGTTAGAGGACAGCTAAGCTTTATGTAGTTCATTCCTAAGATCATTCCATCTCAACAAATAAAGTATGACCTTGCTCAGGAAACAACAAAAAAGAATTGGTTTCTACAGCAAAGACATGGAGAGAAGCTTTCCTAGTAAAAGAAAGGTGAGTATGCCAACCAAATCACTTAGGCTTATCTAGAATGACACTTCACCATAGTTGGAAGTTTCTTGGGTCCAAGGAATCAGTCCCCAAAAACTATCATAGAAGAAGCACTTGAGGTTCCACCAAATGCTATCACAGAGGTACAAGATGTCAAGCTCATACATTAAAGTGAAGGATTGAAAAAGTAAGTGAGAGAATTGGAAGAAAAGTTGGGGCAAAGTGCAAAGTCGGTTCATTAGCTAGAATTAAAATAAGGAGAAATGATATCTGATTAAGCTAAGATACAAGAGCGACATAAGAAGGAACAAATAGAATATAATAAGTGGATACGATAGTTCAAGGAAATACTTCAGGAAGAGAAGATGTATGACAAATAACTAAGGGTTAAAATAAGTGAGTGGAAGGAATTATGCAAAATATTGGTGTGTAGACGCAAGAAAGAAGTCAAGTAGCATGATTAGTACAAGCAATAACATGAGAGAAATTTTGCAGAAGTTGAGGGAAATTCAATTGATTAAAGAATGCAGAATAAAAAATCCAATAGCTCGAAGAGGCAGTGCAGATAGAAAGATAGGATAGTTGACATTTCGAGAAGCAAGCAGAAGAAAGAATCCAACAACTCAAAGAGGCAGTGTAGATAGAAAGACTAGATAGTTGAAGAAGCAGATGGGAGAATGGATGAAGGCTTGTAGAAAGCTAGAAACCCAAGTTGTAAGCATGACTAACTTGATCAAGGTAGCTGTAAAAGGAGCAGATGACATGTCAAGATTGATTAAGGAGTTTCTTAGAGAAGAATTTATAAGGAAATATGACAAAAAGACTCAACGAGTCTTAGTACACCTCTTTAAGGAGTTGAAGAGAGTGAGTCATTTTTGTTGCTAGTTTTCAAACTTATGTTAGTTCATTAGTTTTCTTTACCTAATGAAAATGTTTGATTTACAAGTTTGAAAGGAGAATTAATAAATTTTGAGGATGTTTGACTAAAACCTTGGCAATTTTCAATCCTATTTGCATATTCCATTCACGTATTCTCATTGCATATTGCATGCATACATTTCTCTTGCATTCATACATTCTGACAAGGGCATGTATTCATACAATAAGATCCAGATCAAGAATTGCGCCTCGAACGAGTGGCTAGACATGAGCAATGGTAGATCAGGTGTAAAAGAGACTTCTAGATTTGGAACAAAACCAAGAGGATGTTAGTTAGGACATCAAAGCTCTTAGTGAACAAATGAATTAGTTAATGGGACTGATTACCGGAAAAATTAAGGTAAAAGGTATAGTAGTAAATCTCGAAGAGCCAGACCAAAAAGGATTATCTAAGGAGAAATCTAGATCAGATCCTTCGAATTAGAGCCGAACCATAGTGAAACCACATACACCCTATGACATGCTTAGTTTCTTACCAAAGGCCATAACTGAAATAGTCAAAAGCTTAGCATAGCTGGATTATAATGATTCAACAGAGACTAAGTAGAGCTATGCTATGATTAAGGAGAGGCTTAGGGATATGGAAGGCAACAGTTATATGGGGGTTGTGGATGCTTTTGAATTATGCTTAGTCCTAGATGTGGTAATTTTGTCCAAATTCAAGACATCAAAATTTGAGAAGCATGATGGATTAAAGTTCTTGTAGACTCACCTCTTAATGTATTGTAGCAAGATGGTAACATATGCTAATAATGAAAAACTCCTGATACACCATTTTTAGGATAGGTTAATGGTGTTTGCCTTAAGGTGGTACCTTTAATTGGATTGGACAAGGATTCACACATGGAAATACTAGGGCAATGCTTTAATGATCCAATATAAGCATGTCATTTAGCTAGCCTTAGATAGGCTCACCCTTCAAAACATGGATAAAAAGCCTTGGGAAACTTTTTGTGAATATGCCTACAGATGGCGAGACATGGCACCACGAGGTAAGCCACCCATACAAGAAGAAGAAGCCATTACCCTATTCTTGAATACTCCAAAGCATACCTATTATAGTAGGTTGGTAGGGAGAACCACTAAGGGCTTTGGTGACCTGATCAAATTAGGAGAAATGGTTGAGATGGGCGTTAAAAGTTGGATGATCAAAGAGCAAGATATTGATAAGATGATAAAGAAGGTAGTGGCTTCAAATAAAAAAGAAGCAGAGATATAAACAATATAGGATAATGGTAAGAGAAGAGTAGGCAAAAAAAAGGATTAGTGAATCTCCACGAGGAATCACAATCTATCCTTTCATAAATAGTACGACATAACAATCTCAAGCTTATTTGAATTCAACATCTAACATACATTTTAAGTTCCGCCTACAAAGGGAAAAAAGGGAAAGGAAAGTAATTGAGCTGATCTCGATGACATACACAAAGCTATTTCCACAACCAAAGTAGAACTGCATGATTGCACCAAGTCCAATTGCACCTATAGAACCACTGTATCCAAAATATTGTAAATCAAGTGAGTACAGTGTAGTGGAATAATTGAATCATTGACCAGCGAGAATATTTGTCTTGTCGCTTTTGTTAAACTTTGAGCCTCGTTGGGAAGCCTTACTAAAAGTGTTGAATCAAGTCCACATCCCCTATAACATAATAGTTGAGAACTTTGTCTATATAGTAGCTAATATCACTGCTATTAACTATATGGCTTTTGCGGATGATGAAATCCCCTTAAAAGGAAAAGAACACAACAGTGCCTTACACATCTCTACTGAGTGTAAAGACCACATTATAGCTAGCGTTCTAATAGACAATGGGTTTTCATTAAATGCAATGCCCTTTTGCACACTACGGAAGTTGCCAATAGATGAGTTATATCTACAAAAAAGAAATATTGTGATACAAGCCTTTAGTGGAACAAAGAAAGAGGTAGTAGACATGATTGACATCTTGATTTGGATAGGCGCTACTATGTTCAACATCACTTTTCAAGTGATGGACGTTATGCCTTTATACAGTTGCCTGTTAGGCAACCCATGGATTAATATGGCGGGGGTAGTTACATCATCACTCCATCAGAAAGTAAAATTTTTAGTAGGAGGGCAGTTGATATGCATTTGCGAGGAAGAAGATCTACTTGTATTAAAGCTAGAATTAACCCCTTATATAGAAGTAGCAGATGAAACTATAGATTATTCAATTTGATCACTTGAAGTTGTGGATGCTACTTATGTGGGCGAAGGGATAATTGTTCCAAAACCATAGGTATTGAGAGTGGTTGAGATGACGGCTAGGGTTATAATTAAAAATAAGCACATACTAAGGAAAGGTTTGGGGAAAATAGTACTAGGACTAGTTGTAGTAGAATAACCAAGAATAGAATGGAAATTTGGGCTAGGATTCCCTCCTAGTAAAGTTGATTGAAAGAAGGTAATAGAGGAAAGAAGAAAGAAAATATTTATGCGGAATAACGGGGAAGAAGAAAATAGGATCATGGAAGCTATTCCAACTATAGCTAAAAGATTCTGTAGTAAGGGTTTTATCCATCCATAGTCAACTTACGCACATATCACCAAGATAATAGATTGGTTGCCCATAAATATGATTAATCAACTAGGAATAGTAGATGTTAGTAGTAAATGGGTGTATTCAGCATCAAAAGGGATCATCCTCGATAATTAGCGAGCTTTTGACTATCTAGTGGTTTCCATTCCTGCAAAGTAATCATCATTTTTCATGTTTTGTTGTATTTTTCCTTTGTTTCAATTTAAGCAAGTTTTCAATCACATTTAAGTAAATTTTGCATCATTGTAAGTGGATACCACTACCTCTATTTTATTAAAAAGTAATAAAGCACTTATCATTTTTAAATGAAATTGTGTTGTGAGTATTTCTACTTGCCAAAACCTTGCTTTTTTTTTTTTTTTTTATTGATTTTTGATGCAGGATAACAGGAAAAGTTTGTATTAGTGAAAGTGAGCTCAAGTGATATGACTTTGAAGGCCTGGTCAATGAGGTAGAGAATAACCTTGATGAAGAGGAAGTGATAGAATTATCCTTTGAATTCTTGAGATTAATGGAAGGAAAGAATAAATGAGAAGTACCAAGTAAAGACCCTTTAAGATAATGAATTTGGGTCAAGAAGAAGAAAAAAAGGCGGTTAGAATTGGGACTTATTGACTAAAGAAGAAAAAGAGGAACTGATTAACTTGTTAAAAGAATATTTATAAGTATTTCATGGTTCTATCAAGACATGCCCAGGCTGGATAAAAACATAGTTTCACACAAGTTACCACTCCTCCCAGGGTGTAAGCATGTCATACAAAAGTTGAGAATAATGAAACTAGAAATGCTATTGAAAATCAAGGAAGAGGTCAGAAAATAGTCTGAAACTAGTTTTTTTGAAGTAGCTGAGTATCCAAAATGGGTGGCAAATATCATACCATTACCAAATAAAGATGACACAGCTGGAATGTGCATAGATCATTAGGATTTAAACCAAGCAAGCCTAAAGGACAACTTTATATATAGTCTGTCATATAGATATACTGGTGGATAATATAGTGGGAATTCGAAGTTGTCCTTCATGGACAGATTTTTTTGGTTATTGTCATATTAAGTTGGCTCCCAAATATAGGGAAAATACCACTTTCATCATGTTATAGGGCACCTTCTTTTACAAAGTTATGCTATATTGGCTCAAGAACGTGAGAGCAATATATCAAAGGGCGATGGTGATGTTATTCCATAATATAATGCATAAGGAAATTGAGGTGTGTGTGAATGATATGATATCCAAGTCATGGGTTGGAGAAAATCACATTGAGAACTTAAGGAAACTTTTTGAAAAACTAAGAAAGTTTCAGCTCAAGCTTAACCTAGCAAAATGCACATTTGGTACCACCTCAGGAAAATTGTTGGGATTCGTGGTAAGAAAAAATGAGATTGAGCTAGACCCAAATAAACTGAAGGCTATATTGGAAATTCCCTTGTCTCGTGCCCAAAAAGAGGTAAAAGTTTCTTTGGTATGCTAAATTATATAGCACACTTTATATCCTAATTAATTGCCACATGTGAACCCATATTCAAATTTCTGAGGAAGAATGAACCATGAGGATGGAATGAGGAATGTTAGAAAGCATTTAAGATAATAAATGATATTTGTCAAACCTACCAGTGTTGGTTCCACCTAAACCTGGGCGCCTGTTAATTTTTTTTCTAACCATTTTTGACACTTCAATGCATTGCATCCTGGGGTAGCATAATAAGTCAGGATTCAAAGAGCAAGCCATTTACTACTTGACCAAGAATGTCACTAGTTGTGAGGCTAAATATTCAAACCTTGAGAAAACTTGTTGTGCTTTAGCATGGGTAGTATATAGGCTAAGACAGGACACCCTATGTTAGACAACATGACTCATCTCTAGGTTAGATCTGATAAAGTACATATTTGAAAAACCATCCTAACAGGATGAACACATCGATGGAAGATGTTGATAGAGTATGATATCATATTTGTTACTTGAAAATCCATAAGTGACATTCCCGGACGCGGACTGGACGAGATGTGAGTGTTGGTTTGAAAATATGTTAGACTCACTCGAAAAATGAGCAGCTCGGAAGCTATCCAAAGTATAGGAGTTGCGTCGTGTAATAATTAGCCCAAATAGGCCAGATCATCTCCACGAGGAATGCAGATTAGTTTTAAACTAGCATGAAATAGGAGAAGAAAATAGGAAAACAGATTTTACTGAACATGGTTCAGATTCAAAATTTTGGGTTTTTGGAGAATTTGTGATGGAATTAAAATGACGCAAAACTTAAACTATGAACCTAACACGCATAAAACCAACCAAACAACTCACCAATTAAACATTCAAATAACAAAACAAAGATAACTAAAATCAAACTTCAACAATGACTTAATGATAATGAACAGACTCTACACAATAGTGACTTAGACAAAATAGATAGATCCTACGATATCTAGACATAAACCGAACTTAACAATGACTCAACTAAATGAACATAGACTAAGCTAGATAATAAACAAAGTTCAACTAAATAAATTAAAATAAACCTAACAATAGATCTCAAAGGGAAATTAATAAATCATAGAAAACAACCAACATTAACCCACAACCCAAGTTATGAAACTTAACCCCACATGCTTGCAATTCAAAATTTCTTACTTCCACAATAAATCTTTACAATAATAAAATAAAAAATAATAACTCAAAAGAACAATAAACTAGATGTATACTAAAACTAAAAGAAAACTAATTAATCTAATCTAAAATCATTCCAATCACTAGACTAAATGTATACTAAATTAAAACAACAAATTAATTCAACTTTAAAAGCATTCAAAATAACAAAAATAAAAGACAAGACATTGATTTATCTAATAAACCACTTAAATAATAAAGTAAAGAAAAATATTCAATCCAACATTAAAACTAGTCAAACAATGTATTAAAACTTCCATTAAAAATAATAAACAAGATAAAATAGAGAGAGAGAGAGAGAGAGAGAGAGAGAGAGAGAGAGAGAGATAAACCCAATAATAACTTAAAATATGAATTCTCAATTAATAAATAATCCAAACAATACTTTAAAATTACCATGGAAAATGACAATAAAACATAAATAATAACTCAACAAAACAACATTAAATAAACAAGAGGAGAGAGAGAGAGAGAGAGAGAGAGAGAGAGAGAGAGAGAGAGAGAGAGAGAGAGATGGAAGATGGCTGTAGGAGCTCCTCCAACACAGCAGCAGCAGCAGCTGCTATCTCTGCTTCTTATAGCAGCATAACCCAAGAGAGCCCCCCTTGAAAGAAATTAATATCTCAACCCCACCCTACCTCCTTTTCTTTTCTTTTCTTTTCCTTTCCTTTCTTGCCCTCCAGCCCTTCAGCCCTTCACGTGCCAGCCCAAAGAGTTCTCCCCAGCGCCTCTTAAGTTGCATGGCCGGGTTACATCAATGGACCCGGCCCACATCTTTTTCTTTTTTTTTTTCTTCAATTTCTTGTTTTGGTTGCTCCATTTTAAGTTTCTATCCCCCAGTGAACAAGTCCGATTTTGACCATACTAAAGTCCGTATCTCCAAAGAACAAAACAAGAAAGTTGTATATCTCTTTCTCGGATTTTCCTAGAATTTTGAATCGTCTCAATCGGAGTTCGGAAGAGAAAGTTACGCCTAGATTATAGAGTAATGCTGAAATAGTCCATAAAACAACGTATTGTAACTTCACGTCCGATTTCGACCTTGATGCAGCTAGTATTTCTCAAAATGCAAAACATGAAAATTGTAGAACGTTTTCTTATCTTTTTAAAACATCTTGAATAATCGGAATTGGAGGTTAAATGAGAGCGTTACGCACATATTACAAAATACCGTCGATTTTTAGCTTCTAATAATTCCCATGCGATAAAAAAAATATCAAAAATTCATAATTTACTTAATAAAACTCAAATGTTATAAATATGACACAATGTTAATTTATTAAGATTAATTATATATCTAATTAAAATACCTAATTATGCAATTTAAGCACATAATCAATATTTTTGTGGAAAACATGGTGCGATGGAGTCGCCACTAATCTTTTAGTGTAGTTAAAACACTTGATTACTATCCAGTTAAGGGTAGATTTGGTTTGCGCTACCAAAGTCAGGCTCGAGAGTTCGATTATATGAGGAGAAGGTATTAACACCCCTTACACACCCGTTCTATGAACGGTACCTAATTAATAAAAAATTATCCCAAACTTAATTTAAAAAACTTTTTATTTTACTCCATTTTTGTGAATTTACAAAATGCACATACATGAACAACACAAAATATACGATATGTACATATTCCCTCAGAATCGGAGTACGAAAAGTTTGAAAAGCTCATACCCTTTTTGTTGCAATCATTGGGAATGGAAAATCAAGAAAATGGAGTATAAAATACACTCACGGTATTTTGAAATGTCATAGGGTTTTTTTAAGTAGGAAAATACTATTCCGAGAGGTTTTGAAATTTTATTCGAGATAGAAAGGAGTGTCAAAACTAATCTTCAACTTCGAAAATATTTTTCTTCCATTTTTTTGAACAAAAAGACAATTAAAGCAAAATCATGAAAATCAAGTCCAAAAAATATTTTATAGATTTTTTTTGAGTTTTTAAATAAATAAAATAATAAGAAAATACAAGATATCGGTTTGAAATTGGTTCAGTGGGTCAACCAGTTCGCAGAGCAATAGATCGGGTTTGACTTTCAAATATATAGGATGCAAATGACATTATACAAAAGATATTGACAAGCAAATAGGCATTTCAAACAACTCAACATGAAAATAAGAACAAAAAGGAAGCAATGATATAAGATGATAACCAGCTCTTCAAAACTCCTAATGATAATCTAACTTGCCATAATTAATATGAATTTGTCATGAAGAACTTGCAAAAATTTCAGCTTCATCGGACGAGAAGTCACTGTCCGATCATCTACGTCACACGAACTGCGCAGGCATCGGTAAACCTACTGCTGCTAAGGTGAGTCGGCTGCCCAAGAAATAAAAAGAAAGTTATAAAGCTCAAAAAAATTAATTCGAATGGTGAAAATTAGTAAGAAAGGGTCAGAAACCACCTGATAAAATTTCGTCTCGATCAGATAAGAAATCACCATTCGATTGACTTCAACAAATTGAACGCGCAGACGCTGACGACTCCACTACTGCGGCAGCGAGACTGTGGTTTGAGGCAAATAAATAAAGTTTCAAAACTCTAAATAATAATCCAATAGTAAAAATTAGGATGAGTGAGTCAGAAATAACCTCACAAAATTTCAGTTCGATCAGATAAGAAATCGGCATTCGATTGGGTTCATCAAATTGATTGCATAGGCACCAACAACTCCACTATTGCAGCAGCGAGATGGCTATCCAAATATTAAAATGAAGTTGTAAAGCTCAAAATCGTAATCTGAATGGTAAAAATTAAGACGAAAGGATAAAAAATGATCTGGTAAAATTTCGCCATCATCAGATGAAAAATCATCATCAACAATTGAACGTGCAACACCAGAAACTATGGTTACCTCAGTGGTCAATTATAAATTTCAAATTTGAATCCTCTTCACTTCCCATACGCAATTCCAATTTTAAAGTCAAAATGATGGCTGGAATACTAAGTTGGAACTCTGGAATTCTTCCAGTTTATCCGCTCCTTAATTTTGATGTTGACACAAACAAAATAAATATGCCATGTCAAAAACCCCGCCTGCCATAGTACTCGAAGAAGAGAGAATAGCATTGTGCTAATAGACAAGTCGCCGAGCAAACCGGAGTCCAACCCTGTTTTATTAAAGACCTGAGCCTGAGTAGCAAAAATATCTGACCCTTTTGAAATAGTAGGTTTTCATAAAGTACGCCTCCAGTTGAAGGCTCCAACTCCTCACACCGAGCTTCAACTTCAGAAACTGAACCTTCAACCAGTTTGTCCATATGAGAAGACCTATCTTTAACCATACCAAGATTGGTTGAAGTTATACTACACAAACCAGTTAGGAGCATGACAAGTTCCCCGTTGACTACAATATTCATTAAAGGTAAAATGGCTTGTCGAACTATTGCGATATAGACTCCCCAAATGAACAATATATTGAAGAAAATTGAAGCTGAAGTTGATGCAAAGACCCCAAGTTGTAGCTCCTCGGCAATTGGTCAAATGGCCAAGAGGTATGATCCGTGTTGGGGAATAAACCTGGAGCAACAATCGCACACGAAGAAAAATAAAGCACATCCACAATGGAACACCAAATTTACGTGGTTCGGTCCAAACTGACCTACGTCCACGGGACACACACCACTACACTATACTGGGAGAAAAATACAAGGAGGAGGAGCCACACTGCTCAACTCTACTCTCTCTGTCTCACACTTCTCTCTCTCTCTTACTACAACTCTCTGCACTCTGCTCTCCTTCACACGCACGACTCACAGCTTCATACACTCGCACACACAGCACACTCTGCGCACAACACATACACCACCTCTCTGCACTCACAGCTACACTGCTGCACAACTGCAGTACACTAGCACACATCCATACCTCTCACGTATACAATATATATATACACAAGGGGGAGCTAAATTCAAAGGTGGTGGCTGCAGATTTCAAAAAAAATCTGCAGAGTAGGTGGCCACCAATCTTCAACGTCAAAGTTGGCGGCTGGGCTGGTGCGGCTGCCGATGGTTCCACACCAGCAATCCCAACAATCTCCCACTTGGAGACGGAGGCAACATCTCAACCAGTGTATAGGCAAATGATGCGCTCGTATCTGTCTTCAATCATGAAGACCAACTGAAGTTGAGTAGCTTCTCTCTAGTCACTACCTTCCTTTCCGCTAGATTTCTGCGAACTAATCTGATGATTGTTATCTTCATAACTGGTGTAAAAATGCCGATGTAGTCAATCCCTTTCTTTCGCTCAAAGCCTTTGACTACCAATTGAGGCTTGTACCTTCTGGAACCGCCATGCTCCTCTTCAATTCTATACACCCACTTGTTGTGAAGGTGTTTAGGAAACTTCCACGTTCTGTTGGAGGTGAGGGACTTCATCTCGTCCTTTATTGCAAGCTCCCACTTGCTCGCATCTCCTGCCTGACATACTTCATCACAGCATTCAAGCTTTCCTCCATCTGTAGGAAGTAAGCAATCTATATACCTTCCGTCTAGTATATGAGGCCGAGTAGATCTCCTAAGCGCTGGTACTGGAGTAGGAGATGGTGGTGCGACGATCTGCTCCACTGGTTCCTCCGCCTGAGGATTCTCGGCATTCTGTTGTTGTGTACCGACACACTTCTTTGGGGCATGGGTGTTTATCTGGAAACTGACCCTCTTCTGTTTCTTGACTATACAATCCTCACACATGTCAATTTGCACTGACTATAAACCGTTCAATCTTCCCTTTAAGTGCATCACCCTGAGTTCTTTCTCGCTCATGTGACCAAGTCGTTGGTGCCAGATGTTGCTATCGTCATTTCCTTCAGCAATTGAAATAGACATGGAGGCATTGGAGGTTAGAAAAAGTGTCCCGCTTTTCTTACTTCGCGCAGTCGTTAGTACACCCTTTGAGACTTTCAATTCATCGCCAATGAATTTCGTCATGTATCCCTCATCTGCCAGTTGACCAACTGAGATCAAATTCTTTCTCAGGTCTGGAATATATCTGATATCCTTCAGCTTCCATACTGACCCGTTCATTTTGATCTTCACAACTCCTTTGCCAATTACGTCGCAAGATTGATCGTTGCCAAGGTACACCTTATCGAAATCACCTGGTGTGTACTCCTCTAGGAAATCTTTGCAGCATGTGGCATGATATGAGGCTCTGGAGTCTAAGACCCAAGACTCCTGCTTGCTCTCCAAAGAGCAGATCAACATTTCATCATTCTCAGAAGCAATATTTGCTTCTGTTTTTGCCTTCGTCTCTTTCTTTTGACTTCTGCACTGGTTCTTGTAATAACCAGTCTTTCCACAGTTCCAGCACTCAATAACTTTGGTGCTCTGGGAACCTATGTCCTGAGTGCCTCTGGGATCTCTGGATTTGGATCGCTTGGTCCTGGATCTGCCACGATTGTTAGATCGTCCATGCTCGCTTCCTTTTCCTCGGCTTTCCACATTCAAAGCTGAACTTGAAGTGGAGTCATTGTTCGACTGCATTCTGATCTCCTCTGTCAAAATCATGCTGATAACCTCATCGTATTTCAGCTTCGATTTTCCTGTAGAGCTACTGATCGCAGTGAAAATACCTTTCCAACTCTTAGGTAACTGACTAAGAATTAGTAGAGCACGGATCTCACTGTCAAATGTAATCCCGACCGAGGTGAGCTGATTTGATAGCTCGTTGAAGCTATTTAAATGTCTGCTGAAGCTTTCACTTGTAGACATGCTCATGGTAAACAATCTCTTCATTAGATGTACCTTATTTGCGGCTAATGGCTGCTCGTACATGTTAGATAGCGTATCCATAAAGGATTTGGTGGTTGTCAAGTGCTTGATGTTGAATGCCACAGACTTCGACAATGTCATTCTGATGGCTCTGAGGGCTTTTCGGTCAAGCAACTCTCACTCGCTCTCCTTCATGGATTCTGACTTCTCCATCAGTGGTAAGTGTAACTATTTACCAAATAAATAGTCCTATATCTACATTTTCCAGAAACCGAAGTTCGTCCCGTCAAACATCTGGATGTGAGAGCTCTTTTCGTTTGACATCTTGATTCGCTGATCTAGAGATGGAATTGGCTCAATTTAACAGCACGGTTGGATCCGAAATGGCCGAAAACCCTAGAAATGGCTTAAGTCACTCAAAAAACAAACTCGAAATGGCTTTGAAAAGTCCGGTCAAACTTTTAGTCAAAACTGGTCAAACTTGCTGACGTGGCAACTGCTGATGCGGCGTTGACGTGGCGTGGGGCCTGAGGCTGACGTGGCGGGATTCTCGGATGCTGACGTGGCATTGACGTGTCTTCTGGCCCTACTGACGTGGCACTAACTCGGCTACTTACTTGACGCCACGTGGCGCTGATAGGGTGCTGACATAGCGCGGCTGACAAGGCGGGTCTCTGCTGTGGGTCGGATCCGGTTTTGGCGAACCAAGTCATGAGTCAGCCCGTTGTGAGTGTGTATTCGGATCGGGTCGGGTTGACTCTGTCCGGTCGAGGAAGACGCGTGGGCACGCGTGCGGGAACATGCCGTTCCTCTACCGGCACATGAGGGCGCGTGCTGGTGTGTGCGATGGTGTCCGAGCTCTGTTTGAGTTCCGGTTACTTCCATTGGCTTCGTCTAGGCGAGAGGAGTTCGATGGTAGCCTCAAAATCAAAATTTGAGCTACTGGACAGAGGGATAAAATTCAGAATTTTTTTCGATCTGGCGATTTTACTCCAACCAAATCTCTGATACCAATTGTTGGGGAATAAACCTGGAGCAACAATCGCACATGTAGAAAAATAAAGCACATCCACAATGGAACACCGAATTTACGTGGTTCGGTCCAAACTGACCTACGTCCATGGGACACACACCACTGCACTATACTAGGAGAAAAATACAAGGAGGAGGAGCCACACTGCTCAACTCTACTCTCTCTGTCTCACACTTCTCTCTCTCTCTCTCTCTTACTGCAACTCTCTGCACTCTGCTTTCCTTCACACACAACTCACAGCTTCATACACTCGCACACACAGCACACTCTGCGCACAACACATACACCACCTCTCTGCACTCACAGCTACACTGCTGCACAACTGCACTACACTAGCACACATCCACACCTCTCACGTACACAATATATATATACACAAGGGGGAGCTAAATTCAAAGGTGGTGGCTGCAGATTTCAACAAAATCTGCAGAGTAGGTGGCCACCAATCTTCAACGTCAAAGTCGGCGGCTGGGCTGGTGCGGCTGCCGATGGTTCCACACCACCAATCCCAACAATCCGTCCACAGGTCAGTAACAGGTACCTGATACCCATCTCCGAACTCCTCACTGAGGTATGAGCCTCAATCGCTTCCGCAGAAGCTTGGTGACCACCACTAGTGTCGGTCATCAAAATAAGGACTCTCTTCGGGTTCTCAGACTCATCAGCATTTAAAGTCAACCCCTCATCCTCCAAAACACCATATCCATTTTCTCTGAGCCCGTTATTTTCGCCCGTACCAAGCTAGATCATATTTTATACTTTTCAGTTGTCAAAAATAAAAATAAAAATAAAAATAAAATGGTCATATGATTTAAATACAATTAAAATAAAAATATACATAAATTTCAAATAAATAATAATAAAACCAACTACAATTTAATTTTATTGCTTTTCAATTATCATGTCCAATACAAATTTTATTGCAAAGTAAAATTTAAAAGAATGACAATTAAATAAAATAATTATGATAATTTTCATTTTCATTATAGTATTTTTTAAATGTATCATTTTGTAATCATATTTTATAATATTATTTTATTTAAATACAAAAGCAATTTATTTTAATTTTATAAATATAAACCAGGTCACTTGTTTTTTATTTTTAGTTTCCATTTTTATTTCTAATTTTTTAATTTTTAATAGTAATGCCGAATTGTTCGTTAATTATTAAATGACATAGGCACCTAATAGGAGTACGATAAGAGATTTGCCTCCTCACTGCGCGAACTGCTACAGCTCGTGCTCTTCGCCGCCGCCACACCATCATCCTCGTCGCCGCCGCTGCACTCTGCGCAAAGCGCTGTCCCCGTCCACACCACCACCGACACCCCATCGAGATTTGCACCATTTTCGCCATCTCCAATGGTCAGCACCGTCGAAAACCCCCTGCCTCGATCTCATCCTCTCTCTCACATGCCTTCACCCATGCGGCCCTCGTCGAGCACCACCAAAACCCATGCGTTGATCTTATTCTCTCCCTCATATGCCCCGACTTCCATCTCTTTTCTCCACAAACCACACCTCACGACTACCACCATGCATTAGCCCGCACAACCAAGCCTTGCTACGTGCCTACACCGCCCTGTTTTTGAGCCACCATTATATGGACTACACTTGGCTCGTGCCATGTTGCTGCTTCCAGCCCCTTTACGAGCCTTCGGATGCAGCCATCGCCACATATCTTCGTCTTCTTGGTCTCTCATTGTAAGAAGATCGTCTTTTGCAAGTAATATTCTAACCCATGTTTGCTGTGAATGCGGGAATCTGTTGAAATCAAATCAGTTGAAATCTTGTGCTTGTAATCAACTATTGTTGTGGGTTTTGTTAGGATATAATGTTGTGATTTTAACTTAGCTCAACAATCAAATATTTTTTTTTTCCTTTTTGTTAAAATTAATTGGTTTAATGCAATATTATCTTTGGAAAATTGGATTCAGTTGAAGAATGATGGGTATTTGAAACCCATTTATATTGAGAGTACAACTGAGTTCTAATTTGAGAATCAAGTCGTTTGATAATCAGTTCTTGTCATAATGAAAACCTCTAAAAAAAAGGGAATTTCGGTCTAGGTGTGGTTGAAAAGCAGTTTTGGTTTGAATATAGAATTGTTAGTATATCTCTCTAAAATACTCTTAGACCCTTGTATACCTCATTCTCCTATAAAAGGATGGCCTTGTACAGTTGTGTGTGTACAAAAAGATTAATAAAGTTTTTTTAATCTTAACATGGTATCAGAGTCAACTTAACCTAATTTTTTTTCTTTTAAAACCTCCTTCCCCCGCTTGGCCGCCGTTCTTGCTCGCTGTCAGCCCCGTTCTCATCATCACCTTCAGCGCAACAGTCCCCGCCCGATGTTGTTTCCTGCTCACCGTCGTCACCGTCAATCTCTAGACGATCCTCTGCAGCAGCAACGATCGAACGACCCCTCTCCCTTTGTAAACGACGCCGCATCTGCTGCAGAAGCCTAAGAAACAAAGCAAAGAAGACGAGTTCAACCACTGAAGCCATAAAGAGTCCTGCCCTGCCTCTTGAGCACGTAAACAACGTCCATCGCAGTCACTGTCTTCCTCCTCACGTGCTCAATGTAAGTCACGGCATCGCAAATCACATTCTTGAGGAAGATCTTGAGGACGCCACGGGTCTCCCAAGCCCTTGCCTCCTTTCCCTCTGCCGGACATTTTCAAGAGCTTCTAAGGTTTTTTTGAGACATAGATGAATATTCACGGTTAATTCATGTCTTTCTCTGGGCTATGCACTCCACGCCAAGAAAATCACCATCATGCCTAAGGTTATCCAGCTTGCACGTCCCTTAGTACTGACAAGCTACCTGAAGCCATGCTACATAGGCACAATTGAGGCACTGAGGCTTATTTAATTTTATTACTGTGCTTCAATTTTTGCTATTATTCTTGCATCACGCTAAGACTTGATTAATTTTATTACTGTGCTTTAATTTTTGCTATTGTCCTTGCATTCTTTTTTGTCTACATGACCTCTTTAACTGATGTTGTTCACCCTATAGAGATTGTTCTAAATGGCTCCAACTACAATGCATGGGCCCAACAAATGTCAGTTTTTTTTATTGGTCGGAGATTATGATGTTTTGTCACTGGATCAAAATAAAAACCCACGAAAACTGACACGCAATCAATAGAAGAGTTTAATGCGGTTCTTGATGAATGAGAATGTACTCACTGTAAGATCCTTTCTTGGTTTATTAATGCATTCGTTCCTATTATTCAGAGTCTACTTCTTAAATTTCATAATACCAAACTTGCTTGGGATTTTTTGGCCAAACGATACAACTGTGGTAATGATGCTGCTCACGAGTTTTAGTTGGAAACTAGGCTTTCCCAGATGCATCAGGAACGTGGACAATCTATTACCGAGTTTCATGCTTAAGTTAGTGGCATTTGGGATCAGCTTTCTCAAGCCGACCCTACTTTTTCTGACGAACAGTCGATTAAACTTTTTGCTACATATCGGGATCATCGTCAATTTATATACTTTATGATGCATATCCGGGATGAATTTGAGAATACTCGAGCTTCTTTGTTACATCGATCTCCTCTTCCTACGCTTGAGGTTGCTATTGTGGAGCTTATTTCTGAGGAGACATGCAAACAAACTCATCGGGTTCATTCTACCGATATGGTTTTAGCTACTACTTCATATCATTCCTCTACTTCGGCTCCTCTTGCTTCAACTGTTGCATCTTCTAAATTGCGTCGTTTCAATGGCCAGTGCCACTATTGTAAGGAAGACAGTCACCGTATTTTCGACTGTCTTAAGAAGAAGGCCAAGGATGCTCGGGATGCTCTCAAGGCTAAGGCCTCTTACTCTTCCACGCCTATTGCTGTTGTCTCCACCAGCTCCTCAATTTCTGCTCCATCTTCTACACCTCCTTTGTCATCTCTTTCTGCAGCTGATCTTAAGGCAATTATCACCCAGGTTCTATCCCGCACTTCTACTGCCTTATCAGTCTCCGAAGGTACCTCTACACCTTGGTTTATTGATTCTACCTATTGCAATTATATGACCTCTGATTCCTCTTTAGTAACACATCAGCAGTCTTTAACTTCTATTCCTTTAATTTATACTACTGATGGTTCACATATGTCTATTAGTCATCCTGGTCATCTTTCTACTCCTACTTTTTCAGTACCTGATACATATGTTGTACCTAACTTGTCTCTTAATCTACTTTTTGTTGGTCAACTTGTTAAATGTGGTTTGATCTTAACATTTTCTCACAAAGGTTGTGATGTGCAGGATCCGAAGACGGGCTAGCTTGTTGGGACAGGGCGTAAAGTTGGTCGCCTTTTCGAGCTCACATCTCTGCATTTGCCTCATTCATGTTCTCCTCCATCTCTTTTTGCTTTCGTGTCTTCCAGTGTTTGGCATTCTCATCTCGGTCATGTCTCGTTGTCTCATGTTCAGTCTTTACCTTCTAGTGGTTGGTTAGGAAATGTTAAATTTGAACATTTTGATTGTATGCCTTGTCAACTTGGGAAACAGAAAACTTTACCTTTTAATGAAAGTAATTTTTTGTCTTCTGCACCTTTCGATTTGGTTCATTCTGATATTTGGGAACCTGCTTTTGTCCTTACTAAGGGCGCGTCTCGTTACTTTGTCATTTTTATCGATGATTACTCTCAGTATACATGGATTTATCTTTTACATGATCGCACTGGGTTACTTAGTGCTTTTCGTGACTTTAAGTAGATGATTAAAAATCAGTTTGCTCGTACCATTAAAGTCTTTCGGTCCAATAATGCCCTGGAATATACTTCTACCCCTTTCATTGAAGAACTTCGAGAGGCCGGCACCTTATCCCATCGATCTTGTCCATCCACCTCTCAACAGAATGGTCGTGCTGAACGTAAGCACTGTCACATTCTTGACACTGTTCACTCTCAACTCTTCTCTGCATCCCTCCCAGAATCCTTTTGGGGAGAAGTTGCTCTTACCACTGTTTACACTATTAATCGGGTTCCAACCCCTACTCTTTCCAATAAATCTCCATATGAGGCTCTATATGGAAAGGTACCTGATTATTCTCTTCTCAAAGTCTTTGGTTGTGCTTGCTTTGTTTTGCTTCCACTCCATGAACATACAAAACTTGAACCTCGCTCTCGTCTCTGTTGCTTTCTTGGTTATGGCATTGAACACAAGGGTTATCGGTGCTTTGACCCCATAGCCAAGCGTCTTCGCGTCTCTTGGCATGTTTAGTTTTGGGAACACAAAATGTTCACTAGTATCTCTCCATTTTCTTCCGATTGTCTCTCATACTCCCCCATTTTCACTGATCCTGCCCTCGATCCCTCTCCTGCTTTCTCCTCTAATGTAGGTCCTGCCAGTTCATCAGGTGATCCCTCTGCGTTTGCCTCTCCTGAACCTAGACTGTCTAATGATCCCGCCGTTACTTGCACACCGCCTGAGTCCACTAATTTGGATGTCCGTTGTTTTAGTCGGGTAAGGGCACCTCCTACCTATCTTAGTGACTTTCATTGTTTTTCTACTCTTGACTCCCTCCACGAGCCTTGCAGTTATCGCAAAGCTTGTTCTGTTCTTATTTGGCAGCAAGATATGTCTAAAGAACTTGACGCACTTCACAAAACTCATACTTGAGACCTAGTTGACCTGCCTCCTAGTAAGACTGTGGTTGGGAACAAATGGGTGTATAAACAAAAAACAAACTCTTATGGTTCTAAAGTACGACATAAAGCTCGTTTAGTGGCAAAGGGCTTTACTCAGGAATATGACATTGATTATAAGGAGACATTTGCCCCTATTGCTCGTATTACCTCTGTTCGCTCCCTTTTAGCTATTGCCTCTGCTCGGCGGTGGCCTTTATTTTAGATGGATGTCAAGAATGCCTTCTTACATGGTGATTTGGCTGAGGAGGTATATATGTAGCCCCCTCCTGTGTATCCTTATTCTCCTAGTCAGGTTTGTCGTCTTTGTCGTGCTTTATATGGGCTAAAGCAAGCTCCTCGTGCTTGGTTTGCCAAGTTCAACTCCACTATTGCACAGCTTGGGTTTGCCTCTAGCCCCTATGATTTAGCTCTTTTTACCCATCACACTGCTACTGACATCACTCTTCTACTACTTTATGTTGACGATATGATCATTATTGGTGATGATACTTCTGGTATTCATAAGCTTAAGCAATTTCTGTGTCGGCAGTTTGAGATGAAAGACCTCAGTTTTCTTTGCTACTTCCTTGGCTTAGAAGTGTCCCCTACCTCTGATGGCTACTCCTTGACCCAAGCCAAATATGCCTTTGATCTTCTCACCCGTTCTGGCCTCACCGATTGTACGATAACTGATAGTTTGCTGGAGCCCAATATCAAACTTGTCCTATTGATGGGGAGCTCCTTTTCGATGCCACTCGTTACTAACAGCTTGTTGGGAGCTTGATTTATCTCACTATCACTCGACCAGACATTGCCCATGCGGTGCACCTTGTTAGTTAGTTTATGTCGGCTCCTCGGTCTGTTCACTATGTAGCTGTTCTTCGCATCTTACGATATGTGAAGGGCACCTTATTTCATGGCCTTTTTTTTCCCCTCTCACTCATCCTTGACATTACAAGTTTATTCAGATGCTGATTGGGCAGGGGACCCTACTGATCGTTGGTCTACCACTGGTTTTCTTTTTTTACTTGGTGACTCTCTTTTCTCTTGGTGAAGCAAAAAGTAGACTGTTGTTGCGCTCTAGCACTGAGGCTAAGTATCGGGCTCTTGCTGATACTACTTTTGAGCTTCTTTTGCTTCATTGGCTTCTCCAAGATATGGGAGTTCCTTAGCCCTCGAGCACTCCACTTTATTGTGACAATCATAGTGCTGTCCAGATCGCTCACAACGATGTCTTTCATGAACGCACCAAACATATCGAGATTGACTGTCATTTTGTGCGTCATCATCTTCAGGATGGGACACTTTGCCTCTTGTCAGTTCCTTCGGTCGATCACTTGGCTGATATCTTCACGAAATCTCATCCACCTGGTTGTCATCGTGCTTTAGTCTGCAAACTCCAGATGTCATCATCGATACCACCTTGAGTTTGAGGGGGGATGTTAGTATATCTCCCTAAAATACCCTTGTACCCTTCTATGCCTCCTCCTATAAAAGGATGGCCTTGTATAGTTGTATGTGTACAAAAAAATTATAAAGTTTTTTTTTAATCTTAACAAGAATAAAGTTGAAAAGTGAAGGCATTTGAAAATTAGGTTGCATTTGAAAATTAATTGGTGTGATGAGAGAAGGTTCAGATTCTCAAAGCCATCTAGGCTGTCCTTTAAAACTTAGATCAAACTCTGATTGATAATTTACTTTGAAACTTAATTTGTGCACTTGTCCTAGACCCAAGTTGCAAATTTGTTGGATGGTAAATCATTTTGTAAACTAGTGTGAGATGGCAGCAATGAAATTAGTTTGAAAATCAAGTTTGAAGCTAACTTGTAAGTTTGATTGAGCCTTGGAATCGCAACATCAACTAGGGATTGGTTGAGGTTACAGATTAGAAATTGTTTGAGGAGTGAAAGGGAGTTAAATAAAGTTTAGTATTGAAAATCATTTTAGAATCCATGGGGGGTGGGGCTCTTCTAGTTTGATATTAGTAGTTTCTTTTCTACCCTGCATGTGGATTTCTACTCTGTCAATACGATTTGTTCTTAAAGGAGAAGCATAGTTTCTTTGAGATGAATAATAAAAGTTGCATGAAGGTGACGTATCCCTAAAATATGCTTATTTAGGCCCTCATTTACCTATGTGATGTCTTTATTTACTCTGTAATTATCACTTCTTATCAATGTTCGGAGTTACACGTAGTATATTTGATGTTTTAGGAAATTGGAGTTTAAATCGAGGAGTTAAGCAATGCAATGAGTCAATGCAATAACTTGGAATCGTAAGGCTCAACCAAGTGCTCAACTAGGTCTCTAAGACCTGGATTCAACTAAATCACAATGTCCCTGATCGACGATGTAGTGTGACCAAGCAGTCAAAAGGGGTGACCAAGTCTAGTTAGAAGACTCCAGAGTGCTAATTAACAGCAGGTTCACAGAATTCCTCAATGAGGGCGCAACTAGGAGACCTTGGACGTGCGACCTGGTCGACGATGCCACCAACTAAAATTGAAGATTTTTCAGAATATGTCGACCAGAGAGTGACTAGGAGACTTTGGCAGTGCGACTAGGTCGAGTTTTGTTTATTCCAGAAATCTGCTTCATGATATTTCTAAAGATTGTTTCCTAATTTGAATTCGAGTGCGTGTAAACTATTAGCCCTAATGGCTAAGGGTTCTCATTCTAGTTTGTTTTGATGACAACAACCCATTAGTAGTTTATAAACTATGATAACATTTTTCCTCAAGCTCAGTTCAAATATACAGGAAAATTCCAGGCAAGCATAAGAGTCAAACATTTATCGAACAAGCAAAGAGTAAATGACCATAAACAAAGTCCAACATAAGGCACATCCGAAACTCAATCACTCAAGCAAATCACTTATGATTTTCACATTGCATATATGTGTTGGGTTGTGTGTAAGATTGATATTGTAACTCCTGTGCACATGGTATGTTCAAGAGTCTCTTGTAAAAGACGAGAAAATCACACATGCATATAGTTCATAATAGGTTAGAACATGACATGATTTCGAGTTCACATATGCATGTCGAGTCACTTAAACTTCATAGAATGTCAAAATGACTTTCAAATGTATTTTTATCAAACCAATGCATCTTGAAATTGGTAAAAATTAATTCTGGACAAGATGAAACTTTTACTTGAACAAAAACCAACTTTGAACTTGTCCACATTTATATAAGTAAAGGGACTTGTCAACAAATGCATGATATTTGTTTACGAACTAATGAAAGGATTCGTCAACGTACACAAGGTGTTGAATTAAGTGTAATCCCAAGAGGGGGGGGGGGGGGGTGAATTGGGTATTTTAAAATTCTTTGAATCTATTTACCACTTAATCCCTACTTGTATATTTAATCCCTACAAATTCAAATTACCAATGAGTCCTAATTACCCAATTAATTGTGTGCAATGTTATTCAACCTACACATGCAATACGAACAATGTAAATATAGTGCTGAAAGTAAATAGTAAAGGAAAGAGAGAAGATAAACGCGGTTTTTACGAGGTTCAGCCAACTTGGCCTACGTCCTCGCCTTGAGCAACCACTCAAGGATTTCACTAAAATCTCTGCTCCTTAAATTGAGACGGAACTTCCCTTACATTCCGCTGCTTACAAGAGGTACAACTCCTTCATACTCCGCTGCTTACAAGAGATATAACTCTCCCCTCAAACATTGGTTCACATAACAAATCGTGTATACAATAGAATCTGAAACAAAACATTCAAAAATGCTTCCAAACAAAAGTTTGTGAGTACAATTCAAATTCCTAATACATTTACCATATGATGAAATCTGAAGCTCAGGATGTATGAAACGATGTAATCGTTTATGTATGATATGCTTTAACACACAAAACCTTTTCAACAAAAACTCCTAAGTGATGATATATTTAAGACACTTTGGAGAATATTGGGGTTCTTAGTTCACTTTGCAAAAATGCACAAAAATCTAGTGTGAATTTATCAAAACCTTATCTTGAATATTTATCAAACTAAAAACATAAAGCTTTCTTTCCAATAGTCACTCACAACCTGATCTTTGTAATATGCAAATATATATACGATATGTATTCCAAAGATCAAACACTGAATATAAAGTTTCAGAAAATATCCTTTGATAATATATCAGTATAAACACTATGTATATTCAAACAAGTCATTTTGCAATATGAAAAGTATCAAGTCTTTGAATAAAAAAAACTTGACTCAAAAAGATTTAATCAATGACAGCAGCTTTTCTCAAGTGATAATCTTATCAAAAATGATTTTAATATATAAATATAAGCACACTCAAGATCAAACTCTTCACACTTAATCAAAAATAGGTTTTGTAATACCAAACTCTTTGAAGAATGAATATCAATCAGCAAATCAGTTTAAATGATGAAACTTTATGAAAATAACTCTTAACGAGAAGATTGATTTACCAAACCTCAATATTAGACTGAAAGCAAGATGAGTAAATGAGTTCCCTTAGATATTTTGAGTTGCTTTGCCTAAGCTTGATGTGTGTTGGCTAGAGTGTAGGCAATCGTGTATCAATATGCTTAACTTTCTCAATTCTCTTTCAAATCAAAGTTCTCATCTCTTCCCTTTTCATTTTTCTTTTTTACTAGGATTTAGATATTTAGCATATATAGTGTCTTCCCCTTAGAATTGATCTCAACCATTGGATCAAAAGATATCTTGCGTGTTTGCTTAATAAAAATTAAAATTTTAATCTTTCTAGCAAGTTCAGACGTTTGAGGTCTAGGGCCCAGACGACCAAAGTCACTTTTATCCTTTGAAAAAGTAGCCTAGACATAGGGTCAGACTATCGAGGTCAAGGTTCAGATGACCAAAGTGTCAAGTTCAGATGACCGAGGTCAAGGTTCAGTCATATGAGGTGCTTCTGCCAGCTCTGGTTTTTCACCCAAAAATCTTCAAATGACTGAATTTATTCTTCAGACGTCTAAGGAAATTCTTCAGATGACTGAGGTTGAGTTCAGTCAATCGAAGTCTCCATTTTCTGAATTTTTCTTTTCTAATTTAAAATTCTATTTTGCTCTATTTCTTGGGTCTTGTATAAAACATATTTTCCATGATTTCAAAAGCATTTCTAAGTCTATGAAAGTCCCCTAATGATATACATGAAATGTATGAATTCTAAAATTATTCTAAGTTATGTTGACCCTCAAATTAAATCATATGAAAATATAAGTACATAAGTTCTAAGTATCCATTCCCAAGATGTTCTTGAACTTTGCCGCTTGCATCTTGATTCTTGTGCTCTTTGAGTTCCATGGATCTTGCCAAGATTTGTGTACTTTACTTTAAGGCTTCCATGACTCGTTATCCTTCCGTACATGCTTAATATAGTTCATGTTCACAAACTCAATGTACAGATCAAATACCAAGTGATTTGTCATTATCAAAATTAGATTGGACTCATAGAGTCAACACAGGGGAATCGTCGACGAAAAGATATCGAGACCATCTAAAATCTAAGAGCGGGTTCGTTAACGAATAGAGGGGATTCAATGACAAAGGCACAGTGGTGGTTCATCGATATACATAGGGGACTCATCAACAAAAAGAAATCGAGACCTATCTGAATTCAGCAGAGAAGGATCATCGACGAACACAGGGTTTGTTCGATGAAGGCATGTGTAAGAATCATCGACGAAGGCATGAAATCATTGATGAATGTTGGGCTGCTGGCAGCATTCAATGTGTATTAATAGTTAGTTTTCAAATTGTCTTTTCTTCATTAATGCCCAACGGCTCTTCAGCGCGTTGCTCATCCCTTTGCCCTTTAATATGAGTCTTGTGCATTCATTTCTATCTAGTTGAGTACTTTGTGGTTAAGCACATTGAATGGGCATTCATTTCTAGGGTTTTCATTTTTACTTATACTCTTTTGCTCTTTACTATTTTCTGACATACCATTCACAAAGAGAGTAGTGTGAAGTTTTGAATTGTAATATCAGCTCAAAAAGGAGCAATTGAAGTTGTATCTTATTGTTTTGATTCATCGTGTTAAAGGGTTCTTTGTGAGTCTTTGTAAGGTGACTCTTAGTGAGCACCTTGTTGTAGCTCTTGGTGAGCAGCTGGATTGTAAAGGCTTCTTCGTTGGTGAAGGAGGATTGCTTAAAAGATTTAGCAAATCCTTGAGTTGGTCTCAAGGCGTGGACGTAGGCTTGGTGCCGAACCTCGTTAATATCGCCGTGTTGAGCTCTTCTTCTCCTTCCTCTTTCACTTTATTTGTTTTTTATTATTTGTCTTAAATATAAATTGTGATATAATACTCTTCCATCTTTTCAAGTTACTTTTGTGATTGTAGAAAAAGTTTTATATTCGCAAAAGACGTCTATTCACCCTGATTACGCACCAAAACTGCGTAATGGGCATCTTAATCCGGAATTTACGACTTATATTTTTAATTAAATGTCCAAATTTGTCCAATATTTTAATAAAGTGCCAAAATTATCTTTCTTGAATTTTATCGTGCAATTTACGAGTTTTTGATAATTTTTTTATCACAGGAAAATTTCCGGGAATCAAAATCAACACCTATTCGTATTTCATGCATACCTTTTCCGTCCAAACTCCAATCGAGACGATTCAAATTTTTGGAGAAAGAGAAAAGGATTATTTACAATTTCTGTGTTTTGAGTTTTGCGAGAAATGGGCTCTAGGAAGGTCGAACTTGGCTATGAATGCAGAGAACAAAAATAAAGAAAAATTAAAAGAGAATATATATATATATATATATATATATATATATATATATATATATATATATGTAGTTTTGAAAGTTGAAATTGGAAAAGTCAAAGACAGTGGCTTTGAAATATGTATATATATATATATGAAATTGGTGGCTTGGAAACATAATTTTGAAAAGTCCAAATTTGTGGGTGTGTGAGTTGTGAAGCAAGAATTCAAAGGGACAGCTAGGCGTGCATGTGGATGAAGACAGGAGAGAGGTGCCGCTGGGAGTATTTTTTTAGAGAGGAACATAGGGCTTCGGCCACACAGAGCCAGCCACCGCAACTACCCTCTGCTCCAACAGACCCTCTAGCTCCCAAGCTTCCAGCATCTCCAACAGATCAGCAACCCGAGAGCACTAAGTCCCCTCTGCTGCAACTGAACACAGCACCAGCAGCTGCAAACAACAACCATCGAGAGCTCCACCACAGTAGCTGCCCACAGAAGCTGCCAAGCACTTCCACTGCACTACGGCTCTATTGTTTTTTTCTGTCTCCCTCTCTCATTCTCTCTCTAATCTTTATTATTATTTACTTGTCTTTTGTTATGTTATTGTCATTTTAAATTGAACTTGTTGTATTATTTTAGTTTAATGTCAATTTAAAATACCTTGTTGGAACTTGTTGTTTATTGATTTACTTTAATTTCATATTGATTATCTTGTTGGGTTATACCTATTTTTAATTTCATTTTATTTGAGACTCTTAAATATTATTGTGTTTTAGTAGGTTGTTTTCCATTTAAGTAATTAAGATATTGAGTTTATTTTTGTTCGAATTTATTGTTGGGTTGAATTCAATTTCTGTTCACATTATTGGTGGAACTATTGTCTCCATGTGAAGTTGATGTTGGGATAATTAGTGTATTTGTTCAGGTTAGGATAATTAGTGTGTTTGTTCAGGTTAAGATAATTAGTGATGTTGGGACAATTTTTTGAGATAATTAGCATGTGTTTTTTGTTTTAGTATAGTTCTGCACTTTAACGTTACTTTAATGATTGTTTAAGTTTAGTAATTTGCTTGAGTTATGTCTATTAAGAGTTTAGTCGTTTTCATTTAAAGTTAGTGTCGAGACTGAATGATTGGTCTGTCATTAGTGTGTTGAAATTAAATATTTGTTTAAGTTAATTGAGGTCTTAGCTTTGATTTATCATCTGAATGTGTATTTAGTGAGTTATCGGTTGATTTTGTGCGCGTTAGGTTCATAGTTTAGATATTGTTTGTTTCAATTCCGTCATAAATATTTCAAAACTCCAAAGATTTCGAATCTGAACCCTGTTAAGTAAAATTTATTTTCTTATTTTCTTTGCCTATTTTGCGCTAGTTTAGAGATAATTTGATCTGGCCTATTTGGACTAATTATTACACGACATAACTCCTATACTTGGGATAACCCTAGTGCTACTCATTTTTAGAAGTGAGTCAAGTTTTTGGCGCCGTTGCCGAGGAGTGTCAGAATTAGTTTTGACTGTCTGCTGTTTAGGTTGATGTTTGATGCCTTGGGTTAGAGACATTTCACATAAGTTATACAAATTGTCACCTAATACAGGTACTAGGTTTCCTATTTCTGTTGTAAGTGAGGACACTGAAATTGATTTGAGTAATCTTTTTTAAGAGAATTTTGAGGAAACCATGACTGAACCCCCACCTGCACCACGCACTTTGAAAGACTTTTTGCAGCCTACACGCACCACTACACCATTCTATATTGCTTTGCCAAATAATGCACCGAATTTCACCATTAAGCATGGTATGTTGTTAGTAATACCTCAGTTCTACGAGATGTACTACCTTCATTACTAGAGTAGGAACTGATGAATACATTGAGCATCGTTTATTTCCTTTTTCCTTGAAGGATAAAGCGAAGGCTGGTTTAATTCTCTAAGACCTAACTCTATTTTTGGTTGGCTTGACTTGCAACGTGACTTCTTACATAAATTTTTTCCTTTTCAGAGAACCTAGTTCCTACAAGAGCAAATCAGTCAGTTTATGCAGAGAGGCGATGAGACTTTCCAGGCTCGTTAGGAAAGGTTCAAAGAGCTAATTAATATTTGTCTGCATCATGGGTTTGAGTCTTGGAGGCTAGTAAATTATTTTTATACTGCCCTCACTTTTGATTGTAAGCAGTTTGTTCAGACTATATGTAATGGGGAGTTCTTCAGCAAGGAACTAAATGAGACACTAGCATTCTTTGATTACTTAGCTGAAGTGCACAACAGTGGAATACATGATCTAATCGGGCACCCACGGCAGTGCAACCTCTCAAGGCAATTGGTGGTGGAGGTAGATATGAGGTAAAGGAGGAAATTGATATCCAGGAGTTAGAGAAGGTGAAAGCAGCGAAATCAGCTGAGGTGTGCTCTCTATGCGCTGACTCTAGCCATAAGGCCTAAGATTGTCCAATCATGATGGTAGTGCAGGAGAGTAGGTTTGATCAGATTCAGTCAGCAAATTGGGTTAACAGAGCTCCCAATCAGCCCTTCTTAAAAACCTACAATCTGGGGTGGAGGAATCACCCAAATTTTTCATGGAGGAATGATCAGGCTGGTCAATCTTCTTCACAATTTCAGTAGCCTCCCCAGTCTTTTGTACCACAGTCTTAGCATCCGTATCAGCCACATCCGATTTCTTAGCACTACTCACCTATAGGGTTTCCATCTAATGTTACACCTGTTCCACCGAAAAGGTCTCTTGAGGATACTCTTCAGCAGTTCATGCAAATTCTGGCCACAACTAACAATGAACTGCGAGGCGCCATTAATAAGATTAGTACATAGTTGAGTACCTTAGAGAAAGGGAAATTTCCAACGCAACCTCAGCCTAATCCTCAGATATATCGACAGCAACAATAGCCAGTGCATAATGTTTCAGGGGATTCCATAGAGACGGCAAAGGCCGTCATTACTTTGAGAAGTGGGAAGGAAGTCCCTCGACTAGAGATATCTACTGAGAGGCAGACAGTTGCCTCGACACCAAAAGTTGCAGTTGAGGCAGATGAGGCCAAGGAAAAATCAGAGAAAGTAAGTCCAGAATTGAAGAATTCAGTCGACATAGAGGCCGAGACTAAATGTAAAAACCCCAAAAAGAGATATAAAAGATTAGTGGATTGGTTTCCAAAAAAAAAAAAATATTATTATTATTAATTAATTAATTAATTGGATTTAAAAGAAAAAGGAAAAAAAATAAAAAAAAATTAATTAAAATTAATTTTTACTTTTATTAATAAAATATATTATTATTAATTAAATATATTATTATTATTAATTAAATATATTATTATTATTATTATTATTAAATTACCTGAAGCTTGAAGCTTCAGGTAACTCCCCCCCCCCCCACATCATCTTCTTCTTCTTATTTACTTTTCTTTTCTTTTCTTCATTTGTTGCAACGCAGCTTTTTCTCTCTCCTCTCATTCTCTCTCCTTCTTTTCTCGATTTTGTGACGGATTTTCGCCCAATCGAAAATCCAAAAATACCACTGGACTCCATTCGCCACTGCCATCATTTCTACCGGAGCGGATCGATGGTAGGAGTAGCGTAGGCATATTCCCTGGGGTAAGTCATTTTTCCCTTTTTCTTTAATTTCGTGCAAAATATAAACCCAATTGACGAACGGATACCACAACGAGAATCTAGGGATGATTCTCTACAAGTCTAGTGGGACGGAATTCTCGTGGGGGTGTCGGGTCAAACTCTCAAATTTGGGGTGCGGCGATTATTAAGAGGCTTATTTTTAATTAATTAGTATTAATTTAGAAATGCTAAAATATTAAGCATCTAGGACTGAAGTAGGATTTCTGAAATTTAGGGCCTGGGTGAGTGCCGCGGGTGTAATTTTGGGACCCGCAAGCAAAATTTGAAAAATTAAGTAGGGATGTTAAATAATAGTTTAAATATTAATTTGAGGTATATGGAGCCTAAGGAAAGCTAGATGAGTATTATTTTGGAGAAATAGATTAATTAATCTGGGGGAAAATGTAAATTGTAGGAGTTAAATTTCGAGCGCCAAGGGCGAGAAATTTTGGGTCCTAAGGAATTTCTCAATAGTCAGGTAAGGGAATAAACTAAAGTAGTAATTTTTCATACAAATTATTTTTGATTATGAGTAAATTTATTTTCAGAAAAGCATATGTTATATTGTATATTACGAATGAAATGTACGATTGGGAAAATACTGCTATGATGATTAAAATGTATACGTATGTATGAGATGTAAGGAATTCACGATTTTAGAATATGAAGTATGACTTTTAACAACATATGTGTGGCATGAATATTATTTAATGTGAAATATATTATGATGTGAAAGATTTTACGAACAGAGCATGATTTCAGGTATTATGAAAATATAAGTTATGTTGTGATGGTTTTGACGATTATGTGATAAATGATATATTTTCAGAATATATATACCTGAAACAATTTTGGCGCGAGGCCATATATTTATGTTATCGGCACGAGACCGTATTTATGTTATTGGCACGAGGCCATGTATTTATGTTATTAGCACGAGGCCGTATTTATGTTATTGGCACGAGGCCGTATTTATGTTATTGGCGCGAGGCCATGTATTTATGTTTTCGGCACGAGGCCGTAATTAATATATTTTCGGCACAAGGCTGTAATGATGTTATATATATGATCATGTATTATATGTTATCACCACCAGGATGTTAGTTTAGTTTAGTTCAGTTCAGGACCTCGGTACCGTAGCTATATGTGTAGATCAGATATCTACGTCAGATTAGTGCTAACCATCCCACGAGGGGATGGGAGATGGATAGTCGATGTGGCTTTTAGTAGAGTGTGAACGTCCACCTGGCAGTCTGGACCAGGGTGTGGCGGGCTCATCATACTTACAGACATATTTGATTCGGCAGTGGTCGGCCAGCCATTGTCGGGTCTCGCCTTCGGGTTGCACAACCCGTCATGGGGGGTAATACATGACACCAGCTAGTTAGTCATCCTAGATTTGTTTTCAGTACTACAGTTATAACAGATGATTTTATGTATGTTATGATTTATTAACAGATGTGAAAATATATGTTTACCCAGTACGATATGATGATGTTTATAGAATTATGAAATGTACTGTATACGTATAAATGCATTAAATATTCATGTTGCCACACAGCTGTATTTAGTTTATTTTCCCTTACTGAGAAGTGTCTCACCCTCGAAAATTAAATGATTTTCAGGAAATCTAGTAAGACCGGCGGGCTAGAGCCGCCATTGAGTGATTGGAGCTTCCCTACTAGAAGGGTAAGCATTGAATTAGGATCGGGAGTTTTTGTTGTTTAATTCTAGTGTTATTTTGACTTTTGGAGGTTGTATATCATAACAGTATTTTGATGTTATAGAAAGCTCTGGTCTTATGTTTTATGATTGGATGTTTGAGACCTTATGTTTATTGCTGCTAAGTTTTCCGCTGTGTTTGACAGGTGTCCCCGCTACCCACGGGTTCAGGTTGACAATTTTATTTATTAAGTGATATTTTATGTTAAGAAATTGAAGGACGTTACATTTGGTATCAGAGCCTAGGATACTAGGTTCTGTAGACTCTAGAGTGCAGCAGTAATAATACTAGAGTATAGGATAAGAGGATTTGAGGTCTGGTTTTATAGGCTAGATGCAGGACTTCCGTGGTGGTTTGTATGATTTTCCTGGGGTGACGATTTCAGGAAATTCATTGTAACTATCGTCGGGTTGGATATCTAGGTTGCACGATTGAACCTTGAATTAAGATCAAGAGTGATGAGTTAATTAGGAAAATATACCATATGAGTTGAGTGATATGTATAGAGAATGAGGTTTTGAGTTAAGTTATTTCTTCTTTTAGGATGGACCACGGTGGAAATAGTGCCCACGCTAGTGGGAGTGAGGGTGCTGGACCCTCAGGTGCTGCGGGTAGTAACTCAGATGCCATCCTATGCAGCGTAGCACAGTAAGTGATAGCAGAAATTGCCAGGAGTTCGAAGGAGCAGGGTGGTCCGTCTGTAGGCCACGGTTGTACGATCGAGAAGTTTATAAAGATGAATCCTCCAGCTTTCTCAGGGGGAACGGATCTTGCAGTCGCTGAGAATTGGGTGCAGGAGATGGAGAAAATATTTGCAGTGCTGCAGTGTTCAGAGGAGCAGAAGGTGCTGTTTGCCACCTACAGACTGACTGGAGAGGCCGAGAGATGGTGGTCAGCAGTGAGATTGTTAGAGCAACAAAGGACTATACCTATAGAGATGACTTGGGAGCGATTTAGAGAGATATTCTTCGACAGGTATGTTCTAGCCTCTTCCAGGGAGGCTAAGATTACGAAGTTCTTGAATTTGAATCAGGGACAACTGTCAGTATAGCAATACGCGGTGAGGTTCATCGAGCTATCTCGCTTTGCCCCGTACATTATTCCAGATGAGACGAAGAAGGTATGACAGTTTGAAAGAGGCTTGAGGAGAGAAATTTATAAGTAGGTATCGATTTTGAAGTTGCAGGATTTTACTGAACTAGTGGATAGAGCCACTATAGCAGAGATTGGTGATTGGTTGGAGGCTGAGGAGCAGAGGCAGAAGAAGAGGTCTACACCTTCTGGTTTCTAATAGGGAGTTAGCCGTGCCATGTGGAAGAGAGGTGGCTATTATAGGAACCAGAGACAGAAGACCGCGAATCATGGTCTCTAGGGTAATGCAGCCATCTCCAGCTTGCTTATCTTGCGGGAAGAGACATCTGGGAGAGTGTCGTGCTGGGACAGGTGTCTGCTACAGGTGCGGGGAGTCAGGACATATGATGAGGGAGTGTCCGACACAGACTAGTATTGCTCCTAGACCCGCACGAGGAGGTTACCAGGCACCACGAGGAGGCCAGCAGAGGAATACGGCCCCAGCCAGAGTTTTCGCTTTGACGCTAGGAGATGCTGAGGCAGTAGGAGATGTGGTGACAGGTATTGTTTCAATACTGTCATTTAAAGCTACTGTTTTGTTTGATTCTGGGGCGACGCATTCATTTATCGCCTAGAATTATGTTAAATTGTGTGGGTTTGAGTCTCAGCAGTTAGAAATTAGTTTGTCTGTTGCTACGCCAACTGGGACCGTAGGGGTATGTAGGAAGGTACTCAGGAACTGTCCAATGGATATTCAGGGGAGGTCTTTGTTAGCTAATCTGGTGGTTTTAGACATGCATGGGTTTGAGGTAATCTTGGGCATGGATTGGCTAGCTGCCCACTATGTTAGCATTGATTGTCATCAGAGAGTGGTAGTGTTCAAACCTCCAGAGGGACAGGAGTACAGATTCGTAGAATCACGTGTGTGCACCCCACCTTAGTTATTATCTGCTATTCAGGCGTGTAGATTGCTATCAAAAGGTTGTCAAGGATATTTAGCCTATGTGAAGGCTGTATCAGAAGGGGAACTGAGGGTGGAGGACATCCCAGTGGTGGGGGATTTTCTTGATGTATTTCCCGGGGATTTGCCGGGACTACCTCCTAATCGTGAGGTAGAGTTTGTTATTGATCTAGTTCCAGGGACAACGCCGATTTCAAAGGCAACGTATAGAATGGCACCAGCAGAGCTGAAAGAATTGAAAGAGCAGTTGCAGGAGCTGTTAGATAACGGGTTCATTCGGCCTAGTGTGTCACCCTGGAGAGCACCGGTGTTGTTTGTGAGGAAGAAGGATGGCTCGATGAGATTGTGCATCGACTATCGAGAAATAAATAAAGTAACTATCAAGAATAAATACCCGCTCCCGCGTATTGATGATTTGTTTGACCAGTTACAGGGGACACAGATCTTTTCGAAGATAGATTTACGCTCTGGGTACCATCAGGTGAAAGTCAGGGCGGAAGATGTTCCGAAGACGGCATTCAGAACACGGTATGGTCGCTATGAATTTCTAGTTATGCCGTTTGGGTTGACGAATGCTCCTGCAGTGTTTATGGATATTATGAACAGGGTTTTTCACCAGTACTTGGATCAATTTGTGGTAGTATTTATTGATAATATACTGGTGTATTCGAAGAGTCCAGAGGAGCATGAAGAGCATCTGAGTATAGTGTTACAGGTGTTGCGAGAGAAGAAGCTATATGCGAAGCTCAAGAAGTGTGAGTTCTGGCTGGAACAGGTTAACTTCCTTGAACACGTTATATCCAAGGGTGGTATTTCTGTTGATCCGAGTAAAATTGAGGCGGTAGTAGACTGGGTACAACCAAAGAACGTGCACGAGATCAGGAGTTTCCTAGGATTGGCTGGGTACTACTGCAGGTTTGTTGAGGGCTTCTCTCGATTGTCAGGCCTATTGACCAGATTGACAAGGAAAGGAACGAAGTTTGAGTGGTCTAATGAATGTGAACAGAGCTTCCAGGAGTTGAAGCAGCGACTCATCACTACGCCTGTATTGACAATTCCTTTAGGAGAAGAAGGGTTTGTAATTTACAGTGATGCGTCCTATAAAGGGCTCGGATGCGTGTTGATGCAGCGGGGGAGAGTGATAGCCTATGCCTCACGACAGTTGAAAGAATATGAGAAGAACTATGCTACCCACGATCTATAGTTGGCGGCAGTTGTTTACGCGCTGAAGATTTGGAGGCACTATCTATATGGGGGTAGGTGTGAGATATTTACTGACCATAAGAGTTTAAAATATTTCTTCACGTAGAATGAATTGAATATGAGGCAGAGGAGATGGCTGGAGTTAATAAAAGATTACGACTGCACTATTAGCTACCACCCGGGAAAGGCTAATGTGGTTGTTGATACTTTGAGTTGGAAATCAGTGGAATCATATGTATCTGCAGTGGAGATTCAGCATTCGATTCAGATGGATCTGGAGAAGCTCGGTGTGGAGCTAGTAGAGGGCGATCACCAGGAGTTCATTGCTGACTTGGTTTTGTAGCCGACTCTACAGGAGAGGATTAAAGCAGTTCAGAAGAATGATGCAGAACTAGTAGAGCTTATGGGAAAGGTACAGGATGGTCAGGAACCAGAGTTCAGCATTTCAGATGATGGAGCCCTGAGGTTCCATACCAGGTTATGTGTTCCTGCCAATCCTAAGATCAAGAAAGTCATTCTGGAGGAAGCACATTGATCCTTATATACTGTACATCCAGGTAGCACTAAAATGTACAGGGATCTCTGAGAGTCCTTCTGGTGGAGCAACATGAAGAGGGAGATAGCTCAGTTTGTGGGTCAGTGTTTGACGTGCCAGCAAGTGAAGGCTGAGCATCAGAGACCGGCGGGATTGTTGCAGCCACTCCACATTCCTAAGTAGAAGTGGGAGCATATATCGATGGATTTCGTCTCAGGATTACCGCCAGCATTGCATGGACAGGATGCTATTTGGGTAGTGGTGGATCGATTGACGAAGACTGCCCACTTTTTGTCGATCAGAGTTAGCTATTCCATGGACAGATTGGCTGAGTTATACATCCAGGAGATAGTTAGACTCCACGACATCCTAGTGTCCATAGTTTCAGATAGAGACCCATGGTTCACATCTCATTTTTAGAAGAGTTTGCAAGGGGCCATAGGTTCTCAGTTGTCATTCAGCACAGCTTTTCATCCTCAGACCGATGGACAGACAGAGAGGACGATACAGATTTTGGAGGATATGTTGCAAGCATGTGTGCTGGATTTTAGAGGTCATTGGATGCAGTATTTGCCATTGGTTGAGTTTGCATATAATAACAGCTACCAGGCCAGCATTGGGATGGCACCGTATGAGGCACTGTATGGCAGGAGGTGTCGATCCCCATTGTACTGGGATGAGGTTGGTGAGAGATAGGTATTGGGGCCAGAGCTGATACAGTAGACTCAGGATAAAGTCAGACTCATTAGAGATAGGATCAGGACAGCGCAGAGCCGGCAGAAGAGTTATGCTGATACTCGTCGGTGAGAATTGGAGTTTGACACAGGAGATCACGTGTTCCTGAAGGTGGCACCGTTGAAGGGTGTTATGAGGTTCGGGAGGAAGGGTAAGCTGAGCCCTAGGTATGCTGGACCATTCGAGATTCTTGATAGAGTGGGTCCAGTTGCCTATCGTTTGGCATTACCACCGGTCCTATCTAGGATCCATGACGTATTCCATGTTTCTATACTGAGGAAATACATCCTAGACCCCTCCCATGTAATTAGATATGAAGCACTAGAATTGGGCGATACTTTAGCTTATGAGGAAGTGCCAGTGCAGATTCTTGACTGGAAGGAATAGGAGCTACGCACAAAGAAGATTCCACTGGTAAAAGTTCTGTGGTGCAACCATGCCATTGAGGAGGCTTCTTGGGAACTAGAGGATCAGATGCGCCAGAGATATCCGCACTTATTCAGTGGAGTTTAGAGCTGAGCCAGTTATGTGAATGGAATATTGTTGTAGTTTTTATTTGTATAGTGTAACGTACGATAGATAAAGTTTTTAGTTTTGAAATGTGAATGGTTTTGGGAGAATTTTGAATAGTTGTAATCTCTCAAAACCCTTCTTGTAACCACGGTATTCCTCCGCCATAAGTGAGGGTAATCAATAAAAAATTGGAAGTGTTTTCACTAAGGAAGGGAAATAGGGGAATGATAAATTTCGAGGACGAAATTTTTATAAGGAGGGGAGAATGTAAAAACCTCAAAAAGAGATATAAAAGATTAGTGGATTGATTTCCAAAAAAAATAAATATTATTATTAATAATTAATTAATTAATAATTAATTAATTAATTAATTAATTGGATTTAAAAGAAAAAGGAAAAAAAATAAAAAAAATTAATTAAAATTAATTTTTATTTTTATTAATAAAATATATTATTATTATTATTATTATTAATTAAATATATTATTATTATTATTATTATTATTATTAAATTACCTGAAGCTTAACTTCCCCCCCCCCATATCATCTTTTTCTTCTTCTTTACTTTTCTTTTCTTTTCTTCATTTGCTGCAACGCAACTTTTTCTCTCTCCTCTCATTCTCTCTCCCTCTCTCCTCGATTTCGTGATAGATTTTTATCCGATCGAAAATCCAAAAATACCACTGGACTCCATTCACCGCTGCTGTCATTTCTACCTGAGCGGATCGGTGGTAGGAGCGGCGTAGGCATATTCTCTATGGTAAGTCATTTTTCCCTTTTTCTTTAATTTCTTACAAAAATATAAGCCCAATTGACGAACGGACACCACCACGAGAATCTAGGGATGATTCTCTACAAGTCTAGTGGGACGGAATTCTTGTGGGGGTGTCGGGCCAAAATCCCAAATTTGGGGTGCGGCGATTATTAAGGGGCTTATTTTTAATTAATTAGCATTAATTTAGAAATGCTAAAATATTAAGCATCTAGGACTGAAGTAAGATTTCTGAAATTTAGGGCCTGGTGAGCGCTGCGGGTGTAATTTTGGGACCCGCAGGTAAAATTTGAAAAATTAAGTAGGGATGTTAAATAATAGTTTAAATATCAATTTGAGGTATATGGAGCCTAAGGAAGGCTAGATGAGAATTATTTTGGAGAAATAGATTAATTAATCTGGGAGAAAATGTAAATTGCAGGAGTTAAATTTTGGGCGCCAAGGCCCGAAATTTTGGGTCCTAAGGAATTTCTCAATAATCAGGTAAGGGAATAAACTAAAGCAGCAATTTTCCATACAAATTATTATTGATTATGAGTAAATTTATTTTCAGAAAAACATATGTTATATTGTGTATTATGAATGAAATGCACGATTGGGAAAATACTGCTATGATAATTAAAATGTATATGTATGTATGAGATGTAAGAAATTCATGATTTTAAAATATGAAATATGACTTTTAACAGCATATGTGTGGCATGAATATTATTTTATGTGAAATATATTATAATGTGAAAGATTTTACAAACAGAGCATGATTTCAGGTATTATGAAAATATGAGTTATGTTGTGATGGTTTTGACGATTATGTGATAAATGATGTATTTTCAGAATATATATACCTGAAACAATTTTGGCGCGAGGCCATATATTTATGTTATCGGCAAGAGGCCGTATTTATGTTTTTGGCGCGAGGCCATGTATTTATGTTATCGGCACGAGGCCGTATTTATGTTATTGGCGCGAGGCCATGTATTTATGTTTTCGGCACGAGACCGTAATTAATATATTTTTGGCACGAGGCCGTAATGATGTTATATATATGATCATGTATCATATGTTATCACCACCAGGATGTTAGTTTAGTTCAATTTAGGAGTTCGGTACCGTAGCTATATGTGTAGATCAGATATCTACGTCAGATTAGTGCTAACCATCCCACGAAGGGATGGGAGATGGATAGTCGATGTGGCTTTCAGTAGAGTGTGAACGTCCACCTGGCAGTCCGGATCAGGGTGTGGCGGGCTCATCATACTTACAGACATATTTGATTCGGCAGTGGTCGGCCAGCCATTGTCGGGTCCCGCCTTCGGGCTGCACAACCCGTCATGGGGGTAATACATGACACCAGCTAATTAGTCATCCTGGATTTGTTTTCAGTACTATGGTTATAACAGATGATTTTATGTATGTTATGATTTATTAATAGATGTGAAAATATATGTTTACCTAGTACGATATGATGATGTTTATAGAATTATGAAATGTACTGTATACGTATAAATGCATTAAATATTCATGTTGCCACATGGCTATATTTAGTTTATTTTCCCTTACTGAGAAGTGTCTCACCCCCGAATATTAAATGATTTTCAGGAAATCTAGTGAGACCGGCGGGCTAGAGCCGCCATTGAGTGATTGGAGCTTCCCTACTAGAAAGGTAAGCATTGAACTAGGATCGGGAGTTTTTGCTGTTTAATCCTAGTGTTATTTTGACTTTTGGAGGTTGTATATCATAACAGTATTTTGATGTTATAGAAAGCTCTAGTATTATGTTTTATAATTGGATGTTTGAGATTTTATGTTTACTGCTGCTAGGTTTTCCGTTGTGTTTGACAGGTGTCCCCGCTACCCACAGGTTCGGGTTAACCATTTTATTTATTATGTGATATTTTATGTTAAGAAATTGAGGGACGTTACAAGTAAGGAGTACCAAACTGTGGTACCCTATCCTCAGAGGTTGACAGCTGGTCAGAAGAACAAATACCATACTGAAATTCAAGAAATCTTTAAGCAGGTGAAGATTAATATTCCGCTTCTAGATGCTATTCAGCAGGTTCTTTCGTATGCAAAATTTTTGAAGGACTTGTGCACAGTGAAGAGGAAATTGAATGTAAAGAAGAAGACTTTCTTGACAGAGCAGGTTAGTGCATTGATATTGAGTGAAACTCCTCAGAAACTCAGAGATCCTAATTCTCCCACCATCTCCATTATGATCGGTGAATCTCACATTGGAAGAGCTCTACTTGATTTGGGGAGTAGTGTGAACTTGCTACCATTCTCGATATATAAGCAGTTGGGGTTAGGTGAGCTGAAGAAGACCTCTATTGTGCTACAATTGGCTAATAGATCAGTGAAGGTGCCACGGGGTGTTATTGAGGATGTATTGGTTCAAGTCGACAAATTTTACTACCCGGTGGACTTTTTGGTTTTAGATATGCAGCAGCCTATCTCTACCATTTCCCAGACACCTATTATACTTGGGCATCCATTCCTTGCTACCTCCAATGCGTTAATTAATTGCTGAAGTGGAGTTCTGAAGCTCACATTCGGAAATATGACATTGGAGATGAACGTGTTCAATGCTTGCCAGATGCCTAGTGGTTGTGATGACTCTGAGGTACGTGCAGTTGGTGTGATAGATGATTTTGATATTTTAGAGTTGTTATCAGTGTTTGGTTCTAAGAGTGCAGTTGAGAATGACTCTCTCAAGCAGCTTGATGTTTTTGATGAGACAATTCCTTTATCTAGAGAGTTGACAGAATCTAAGGGGCAGTGCACGGAGATAGATAGTTCCCCTCAGTTGTTAGATGCAGGTTATATGAGTAGTTGGCATAAGCCAACTTTTGAAGCTCTTGACTTACCAAAAGTCATGAAGTCATCAAAAGAAGAAGTCCCTACACTTGAGTTGAAGCCACTACCTGAGGACTTGAAATATGTTTTTCTGGGCCCAAATGAGGGCACATTTCCTATGGTAATTTCTTCTCATCTTACTTTGAAGCAGGAAATTGAGTTATTGTAGGTATTGAGGCAGCATCGAGGAGCAAAAGGCTAGACTATTACAGACATCAAGGGTATTGATCCTGCAATCTGTACTCACAACATTTTTCTAGAAGGAGATGCAAGGCCAGTTCATGATGCGCAGTGGCGATTGAATCCAACCATGAAAGAGGTGGTAAAGAAAGAAGTGTTGAAACTATTAGCTGCTGACATCATCTATCCTATTTCCGTTAGCAAGTGGGTAAGCCCGACACAGGTAGTGCCAAAAAAATCTGGTTTAACTGTCATTGAGAATGCTAGTGGAGAGTTGATCCCATCTAGGAAAGTAACGGGTTGGAGAATGTGCATTGATTATCGTAAATTAAATTCGGTTAGCCGAAAAGATCACTTCCCGTTACCCTTCATAGATCTAATACTCAAAAAAGTAGCTGGTAATGCTTTTTATTGTTTTATGGATGGTTTTTTGGGGTATTATCAAGTTGTGGTAGGACCAGAGGATCAAGAGAAGACTACCTTCACTTGCCCCTTTGGTACTTAAGCTTTTCGCAGGATGCCATTTGGATTATGCAATGCACCCGCTACTTTTCAAAGCTGCATGATGAGTATTTTCTCTTACATGTTAGATGAGATGTGTGAAATTTTTATGGATGATTTTTCTTTGTTTGGTAAGTCCTTTGATACTTGTTTGAAAAACTTGACTGCTATCCTAAAAAGATGTGACGAAAAGAACTTGTTGTTGAATTCGGAAAAGTGTCAGTTTATGGTAAGTAGTGATTTGGTACTTGGCCATTTAGTTTCTGAGTGTGGCATAGAGGTCGACAGAGTCAAGGTAGAGTTGATTTCCCAATTACCTGTCCCTAAGACAGTGAGGGATATTCATTCTTTCCTTGGCCATGCCGGCTTTTATAGGCATTTCATTCAGAATTTCAGTAGTATTGCTAAACCATTGTGTTCTTTATTGCAAACTGAGACTGAATTTTTATGGACTAATGCATGACAACAGGCTTTTGAGACACTAAAAAAATATTTGACCATGGCACCAATTATGCAACCCCCTCGGTGGGACCTGCCGTTTGAGATTATGACTGATGCTAATGATTTCGCTCTTGGGGCCGTTCTTGGTCAAGGAGTTGATAACAAGCCTTCTATCATCTATTATGCAAGTTGTACCTTGAATGATGCTTAGAAAAATTATACTACCACTGAGAAAGAGTTGTTCGCTGTTGTGTTTGCCTTGGAAAAATTTCGTTCTTATGTCATTGGATCTCCTGTTATTATTTTTACTGATCATTCTGCGTTGAAACATTTGTTGGCAAAAAAAGATGCTAAGCCTAGGCTGATCAGATGGATTCTACTTTTTTAGGAGTTTGACATCACCATTCGAGATAAAAAGGGAGTAGAAAATGTTGTAGCTGACCATCTTTCTCGTTTGCAACTACCTGATATATCTGTATCCTTTTCTCCCTTAAATGATGATTTTCCTGATGAGCGTCTTTTTGCAGTGTCGCACGCTCCTTGGTTTGATGATTTTGTCAACTACCTTGTCACCGACCGAATGCCAGATCATTGGGTAAGTTAGGACAAGCGTAAGTTCCTTGCAGAGGTACGACGCTATTATTTTGACAATTCATATTTGTTTAAATATTATTTTGATTAATTGGTTCACAGAAGTGTGCCCGATGATGAATTTACTTCTGTGATGCATTTTTGTCATAGTGGAGCGTGTGGAGGCCACATTGCTTCAAAGAAAACTGTTTCAAAAATTTTACAAAGTGGACTCTACTGACCTACTATACTCAAAGATGTTGAAAATTTTTGTAAAACCTATGAGGCTTGTCAGAAATTAGGGAAAAACACAGTAAAGAATGAAATGTCTATATCTCTCATTTTGAATCTTGAAATTTTTGACTGTTGGGGGATTGATTTTATGGGACCATTCCCAAACTCTTTTAGGCATTCTTACATTTTAATTGCTATAGATTATGTCTCAAAATGGGTGGAAGCTATACCTTGTAGAACTAATGACCACGGGGTTGTTATCCGTTTTCTCAAGGAGTTATTTGCACATTTTGGCATGCCCAAGGCGATCATTAGTGATGGAGGGTTACACTTTTGTAACAAACCATTTGAAAAACTCATGCAAAAGTATGGAGTGACCCATAAGGTCTCTACTCCATATCACCCTCAGACTAATGGTCAAGCTGAGTTGGCCAATAGAGAGATCAAAATCATACTTGAGAAAACGGTGCGTCCTAATCAAAAAGACTGGTCAGAAAAACTTGTTGATGCACTCTGGGCCTACCAAACTGCATTTAAGATGAATTTAGGAATGTCCCCCTATAGGTTAGTTTACAGTAAGACATGTCATTTACCTGTTGAGATTCAGCATCGTGCTTTATGGGCTACAAAACAGATTAACTTTTCACTTGATGATGCCAAGGGTTTAAGGAAATTGTAGGTATGTGAGCTTGAAGAGTCTAGGAGGGAAGCTTACGACAATGCTCACTTAGCAAAGGAGCGGATGAAGTTGCTGCATGATAGGAAAATCAAAGACAAACTTTTCCCTACTCAGCAAGTGCTTCTCTATGACTCCATATTGCATCTGTTTCCTGGGAAACTGAAGTCCCGATGGGGTGGTCCGTACATCATTGAAAAAATTCATTCTCATGGTGCAGTAGAAATTGTAGATCCAAAGAACGGCAACAGCTTCGCAGTCAATGACCAACATCTCAAGCCTTTCATGACTCCATTAGATCCGCATGAGGAGGTCTTGCTTCTGCAAGATCCCAAGGGAGTCCTTTGACCTTTCTCATTTACTCTTTTCTTTTTCTTTTTGTTTTATTTGTTCTTATTTGCATCTTTCTTTTCTTTTTCTACTGTTTTTGTTGGTTGTGACTCTCTATTGTTCTTTTTTTTTTTTCTTTTTTCTGTTGGTTTGTTTCCCCTATGCATATCTTTTCCAATTTCCCCTATGCTTTCACATTGAGGACAATGTCTCATTTTAGTTTTTTTGGGGGGGGGGGGATAGCATGTGCAATAGTGTACTTCCATGTGTGAAAAAAAAAATATTCAATGTGAAAATCGCATGTGTTGTTTGCATGTCAGTTAGGTCCACATTTGGGAAATAATGTTATTGAGCTTAAAGCATGCTGAATTCCTTGTTTGTGAACTGACTTATGCCCTTCACATACTTGCGTATAACTTAAGAATTACACACTTGAATCAATCATGCGTAGTTTCTCTTTATACGATTAGTAACTCCATGAAAGAATTGATTGGTAGTACACTCGTGCTAATCTGGCTATATAATTTCTTATATTTACACGACATCTCACAAGGCTTAATAAAAATACTCACGTGATTCATTGCACTTAGGGTTCCTTGTGAGCACTGAGAGAACACCCGTGGCGACTATGACACCTTGTGAGATATTGTTGAGTCAATTATCGTTCTTTTGAGTTTTTGACGTTCGTTCAGAGTTCATGAAACTCAACTTTCCTTTTTTTTTGTTTTCTAGATATCCTTTGTACACTAGTCTTTGTTTTTGATTTGTTAGCCTAGAGGTGACACCTAGTGGGGAGATAGAAACCTAAGTCTTGTAGCTTACTCAAAATGTGAAGGCTGAGCCACCCCTAGAGATAGACTTAGTTCATAAACCACTATTCGAGCTCAATTACTATTGATTTTTTGAAGACTACAAAAGAAGTGTTAAGATTGTCCTTATTGCTCAAGAAAAGATAGAAAATAAAGAATGAGCAAAAGAAAGAATAAGAAATAAACATGCGCATGAAATGAAATGTCAATGCCGGTCCACATACATATCACAAAAAGTCAAGGACACGACACATGTTTTCCATGCATGAAGATGCTTCAACCGATTAATGCCTCAGATGTACTCACAACAAGTTTGTGAATAAGTTGATCTAGGGTGGTCTCGGTTGGATATGGTGAGAAGATGTTAGGGTGAAGGACCCGACACCTCATAGATAGGCTAGATCCTTTCCAGACTAGTCCACTCCGTATATTTAGCGTTTGTTCCTTTTAATATGTAGGATGTTTGATCGTGACACTCATCCTCACATATGACGAGTGAACCCATTTTCTTTGAGTGTTTTTGAGGGTATACCGGTTAGGCTGAGCCAAAGCGACCGTTCTGAAGGTGTCCACTGGTATCCTAGGTGTAGTGAGTCACACACATCACATACACCTCGAGAGTCTACTTGTTTATACTCGAACTTATATGACTACATTAACTCTGAATTGTGCGGCTAGTTAACTTCATGTGAGTATATTGCTCTTAAATGACATATAAACAATGAAACTTGCATGAGTGACGTACTTCGAAGTTGTGTGTATTGAATATGAACAAGCCTATGTGAAATTCAGTTATATTCTTGTATGTGAAATGGCATGCTTGTGTCGTATGTGCATTAATTTCATTATCACTGGAGTTTGTAGTTGTAGGCACCGCCCTAAGATTCATTCACGTCATTTGCTAGAGACTAGCAAAACGTTAGTTGGGGGTGTGATTACGCGTCAAAACTACATAATTGGGCATCTTAATCCAGGCTTTACGACTTATATTTTTAATTAAATGTCCAAATTTGTCCAATATTTTAGTAAAGTGCCGAAATTATCATTCTTGAGTTTTATCGTGCAATTTACAAGTTTTTGATAATTTATTTATCGCAGGAAAATTCCCAAGAATCAAAATCGACACCTGTTCATATTTCGTGTATAACTTTTCCGTCTGAGCTCCAATCAAGACGATTCAAATTTATAGTGAAAGGGTAAAGAATTATCTACAACTTCTGTATTTTGAGTTTCACGAGAAATGGGCTCTAGGAAGGTTGAACTTGGCTGTGAACACAAAGAACAAAAATAAAGAAAAATCAAAAGAGAGAAATATATATATATATGAAATTGGAAAAGTCAAAAATTGGTGCCTTGGAAACATAATTTTGAAAAGTCCAAATTTGTGGGTGTGTGAGTTATGAAGCAAGAATTCAAAGGGACAGCTGGGCGTGCATGTGGATGAAGACAGGAGAGGGGTGCCGCTAGGAGTATTTTTTTAAAGAGGAACATAGGGTTTTGGCCACACAGAGCCAGCCGCCGTAGCTACCCTTTGCTCCAGTAGACCCTCCAGCTCCTAAGCTTCCAGCATCTCCAGCAGATCAGCAACTTGAGAGCATGAAGTCCCCTCTGTTGCAACTAAACACAGCACCACCACCAGCTGCAAACAGCAACCACCGAGAGCTCCACCACAGTAGCTGCCCATAGAAGCTGCCAAGCACTTCCATTGCACTACGACTCTGTTTTTTTTTTCTCTCTCTCTCTCTCTCTCTCTCTCGCTCTCTCATTCTCTCTCTAATCTTTATTATTATTTACTTGTATTTTGTTATGTTAATGTCATTTTAAATTGAACTTGCTGTATTATTTTAGTTTAATGTCAATTTAAAATACCTTGTTGGAACTTGTTGTTTATTGATTTACTTTAATTTCATATTGATTATCTTGTTGGGTTATACCTATTTTTAATTTCATTTTATTTGAGACTCTTAATTATTATTGTGTTTTAGTAGGTTGTTTTCCATTTAAGTAGTTAAAATATTGAGTTTATTTTTGTTTGAATATATTGTTGGGTTGAATTTAATTTTTGTTCACATTATTGAAGGAACTATTGTCTCCATGTGAAGTTGATGTTGGGATAATTAGTGTGTTTGTTCGGGTTAGGATAATTAGTGTATTTGTTCGGGTTAAGATAATTAATGATGTTGGGACAATTTCTGTTCACATTTTTTTTTTGTTTGAGATAATTAGTGTGTTTGTTTGTTTTAGTGTAGTTTTGCACTTTAACTGTAAGAACCTGAATCGTGATAATGTGTTTATATATATAAAGAGAGGGACATTTTGGTAAAAGAGCAGATTCGTAGACGAAGCCGGATTTCATCAATGAAGCCTTTGTTCTTCTTGTCGACGAAATTCAGAGACTCGTCGACGAGGAGTAGCCGAAGAGTCTAGGAAAAATCGGTGATCTCAGATTCATCGACGAGGTCACCGATTCATCGATGAAGTTAGTGAAAGATTCATCAACGAAGGCACCATTTCGTCGATGAAGTTAGTGAAAGATTCGTCGATGAAGGCACCATTTCGTCAACGAATTGGGCCGGGTCAAAGGGCTATAAAAGGAAAACTTCATTACTTCTTCATTAAGAAATCTCAATCTTATCTCTCTCTCTTTAAAACTCTCCCTACTCTCTCTCTCTCTCTCTAGATTTCTTCGCCGAACGTTGATGGAATCGAAAATCTGAAGTTACCACGAGGATCGTGGAAGGATTCTCTACAATTTGTACGAATCAGAATCACGTTTCGGATATTTTCAAGTATTGGTGAAAAATTGAGGTAAGGCTCGATTTTTAATTCTGATCCAGTAGTTTTGTAGGTATCAATCTTGTGAGTATATTCTGTACTGTGATTTGTAGGTTTTGAAACTCGGTTCGCTGTTTAGGGACCTTGGAGTTTGGGATTCGCTTTTCGGGGAAAAGGTAAGGGGAACTATGTTTATATTGGTTATTTTTGAAATCGGACTCGGTGAAATTGTGGTTCACGGTCCTGTATGTGTTTTGGCTACTCATTTGAGGGGATCTAATGGGGAAAACTATGGGTTTTTCATTATTACAGTTTTGGAAAAAAGGGAGCGATGGGCTGCATCCCTGGTTTTGATGAAAACCTATGTATATGTTGATTTATACTTTGTTATTGGGATGGTCATGCCTTGGCTTTGTTTAAACTGTATGTTTTTGGAAAACCATGATTTAGATTACCAAATGGGTGTGGTTTGTTTGGTTATATGAGCATGCATGTGTGTATGATATGTTGAAATGCTAGTAGGAACTGGGTTCCGAAATGATTCCAGGTACTAAGAGTGCTCGGCTCTATATCCGAGGACATGTGTTTATCGCCTGCCACATAGGCAAGAGTGTTCAGCTCTATATCCGAGGGCGTGAGCCTGTACCGGCAGATTAGGCCGAAGGGTGTGGATTTACCAGTTAGCGCCGGTACGATGCCATGGGAGTTGGGGACTAGCCATCTGCCGGTGGCGCTGTGCTTCGCGGGTTGGTCGGGCTAACGCTGGATGTCACGGATCTGCTTTGGGCCGAAGGGTGTGGCGACACCGGGTTGCTGATCATGTGTGTGTGTGTGCGTGTACGCACTGTGTGAATTAGTACTGGATTGCATTCAATTGCGTGTATGTTGCATCATGATAACACTCAAATGCCACACACCGATATAACCTGTTTTCTTCTTTACTGAGAGGTGTCTCACCCCTGCTGTACATACATTTTTTACAGGTCCTTCGAGTAACCAGAACTAGCATCCTGGTGTTGGGAGCGTAGTGGTCGGTGTACTATGTTTAGCGCTAAGGTAAGTGCTAGGACTATATTTTTGTTGGGTTGCCATTTTGAGATGTATTTGGGCACCCAGTTCGTACGTTTTGATAGAGCCATGTTCTGCTCTTGTATAGACTCTAGTATGGTACTGCATATGTGTATATAGATGACCTTTTTCCGCTGCGTATATATTTGTGATTGGATGTGTTTAGGGTGCCTGGGAACCCCACGGGGTCGGACCCTCATCCATTGTACTGTATCTGTGGATGTTTTATCAAATACAGGGACAGGTTAGATCATATTCTCACCCTTGGGTCCCATTTCGAGGTTCGGGGCGTGACATTAACATTACTTTAATGATTGTTTAAGTTTAGTAATTTGCTTGAGTTATGTATATTAAAAGTTTAGTCGTTTTCATTTAAAGTTAGTGTCGAGACTGAATGATTGGTCTGTTGTTAGTGTGTTGAAATTAAATATTTGTTTAAGTTAATTGAGGTCTTAGCTTTGATTTATTATCTGAATGTGTATTTAGTGAGTTATCGGTTGATTTTGTACGCATTAGGTTCATAGTTTAGATGTTGTTTGTTTCAATTCCGTCATAAATATTTCAAAACCCCAAAGATTTCGAATCTGAACCCTGTTTAGTAAAATTTGTTTTCTTATTTTCTTCGCTTACTTCACGCTAGTTTAGAGCTAATTTGCATTCCCCGTGGAGACGATCTGGCCTATTTGGGCTAATTATTACACGACATAGCTCCTATACTTGGGATAGCTCTAGTGCTACTCATTTTTAGAAGTGAGTCACACCCCCCCCCCTTTAGACGCACACCCGGGCCAACATAAACCCCAAGGGGTATAAAATTAAACTTCAAAGAGATAAGTAGGAGTCCTTTGGAGGCCGATTACTTTAGTTCTTTTTAGTTCCTTTAGTTTTAGCCATCAAGAATTGTAATTGATTTCATTTTATGTTTTGAATTGCAGAGTTTTAAGTTTCGTTCTTACTATGTGTTTTGATTCTGAATTTCAATTGAAGTCATGTTTACATTCATGTTTTCCATATTCTCTTTACGTTTGATTGCTTGCATAATGAGTAGCTATCTTATCTGATTCTCCGGTTGTGATGAAATCCTAAGCAAGAATCGCATAGCTAGGATTTAGTCGATTGTGCATAATAGGGTTTTGTTGACCTTATGGATCATATCCCGTTTTGATTATGACAAATACTTTGGTACTTAATGTTTGCCAAGTTTGTGTGCAGGATCAAATTGGCAAAGTTTTATGGTGGCACGTCGTGACTTGAAGAAAATGAATACCCAACGTGTTTAATTGTTGTAATTTATATTCAATCCAATTCGAGTCTGTAATATTATTAATTCCAAAGGTCTATAATAATTAATGCATATCATGCATGTAGGATCTATAAACTCAATACGACCTTAGAAAGACCTTAGGTCCTTGCACAAGCACTTAGGAAAATCCCCATTATCATTAATGCATTCAGGGGTAAAAAAATATGACTTAGGTATTTAAAATGTTAGGGCTTTGGGCGACTGAACCTTGGCATTGAAAATGCCTCGATCGACTGAACGTAGGGAAAGTCAAATAGTTGACTTGGCTTCGAGCGACTGAACCGAAATGAATTGAGTGTTCACGGTTGATCGAACTCAAAATAAAGACTTTTCCAACTACTCGAGCACTCAAACTTCATGGTCATTTTGACCTCGAGTGACCAAAACTGCAAGTTCAACAGATCAAACTTACGACCAAGCAACCGAACCTCGAGCAAGTTGAAAAATCGCCTAGATCAGCAAACCGAACCATTTTACAGGCATCCCAAACGCATAAAGTTTGCTTTTCTTCATGTTCCTGTTCAAGCGACCGAACCCAGGTTCAGTCGACCGAAACTCTTGGGTTGACCAAAATTTTAACATGGGTTAATAAGGGTAAATCAGGGTTAATTGGCTTAAACATATTTTAAACAATTCTAATAATATCCCTTATGTCCCCAACAGTCAAAATTTTGGCGTCTTTATATATATAGGTTCATTTGCAAAATTAAAGGATGATTAGCAACTTGATTAAATAAAAAAATTCTTTGAATTTTTGAGAGCATATTCTTCCAATACCAAGCCTATACACTTATCCATTGTTATTCCATTGTTAAATCAAGCTTGGTGAGGGTGCCTTTGAGTGATTCAATATTGTTCTCACTTACTAAAACTCTCATTGATTATGATTGTGTGATTGTTTTTGGACTGAGAGTTTAGCATAAATTCCCCCCCCCCTCAGATTTAATTAATAAATCCATTGTGTGGGAAAACTTTGTAGCTTGTGAGTCTTGGCACTTGTATTGCAAGACTTGTAAGCTTGTATTGTGTTTGTGCAAAAATAATTTTCACAATTTTTTTTTTCAAATATCTCTTGTGCTAGAATTTTGAGAAAATCATTTTAGAGATATTTTGATTACATTTGTTGGAAATCTTTGAAACCCTAAGTGTGGTTGTTAAATATTGATACGTTGTTTCGAAGATAAATTGACTACACACTCTTGCACTTGATTGATCATTGTCATTAGATTGAGTATTATTGCACCCATATTGCAATGAGCTTATAGTTCTTATATTGTTGATGTGCATTGATTGATACTGGCACAAATCTGCTTGTTGGAGAAGCATAAATTTTGTACACGATACTTGTATTTTGAATCTGTTATATTCCAGGCGTGGCCTGAGGGGGCGTTAATCCAGTCCGGAAGGATTGATTGTAAAGGTTGAGGTCAACCCTGCTTTAATTTGACCTGGTTGTATTTTGGTGCTGCTCCACCCATTAAGTGAGGCGTAGTGTAATCCTTGTGCTTGTGAGCTAAGGCAGGGACGTAGGCACATTTTTTGAATCTTGATAACACATCTGGTGTCCTACTTGCTTTACTGTGCATGCTTGAGTAATTTACTAGTGAAATTTAATTTCAGCTGCATTTATTGATTCATCTTATAATCTGCCTTAGATTGACCCTAGGATTGTGTAATACTGCTGCTGGATATCTGACCTAGGAGAGAAAAATTTTAAAATACCAATTCCCCCCCCCTCTTGGGATTACAGTAAAGTCAACAGGTTTGGTTGCTAAAAAAGAATCCGTGTTCGCTAGATAGGGTATATTTAGTTCTCCTAATCATGCTCTGGATGATTGGTGCGAACTCGAATATGCTATGTTACTCAAGCGGATTACTTGTCTTTGTTAGGAAGGAATCCACGTTCACTAGATAGGGCATGCCCAGTTCTCCCGATCATGCTCCAGATGATTAGTGCGAATTTAGATACGCTATGCTACTTGAGCATATTACTTGCCTTCATTGAAACCCTTGTATGGAATTTTGACCAAACTTAGTTATTGCGAATTAACTCTTAGGGTGGATTCATAACCGAGGAATTGATTTTCCATAAAGAATTCAATTTAATTAACTTGATTTCGTAGTTTAAATAGAAAACCCCAAATTCAATTTTTTTTCTTGTTCCAGCGTAGTAAATTAGATTAATTCGGTAAACCGCTGCATTGACTCCTTGAGGATCGACACCTAACTTACTTACTGTTCTACCAAACTTGGGAGTAGTTAGGTTTATAAATATTATCTTTGGTAGTTAAGGACTCGAGCCTTGGCGAAGCTATCAAATTTTGGTGCCATTGCCAGGGACTCACTTACGGTAGTGAGTCGAAATTAGTATAGTTTACTACATGATTTTTATTTTATTTGTTCTTTTTTTTTTTATGATTTAATGTCTTGATATTCTATGCTAAATTGTTGTATACAGGGTTTGAAATCTTTGGAACCTAAATTAGTGTCTATTGGCCCTGAGATTAAAAGATCTCATTGATCGATTAAGAAATCCACTTCAGGTCCAAAGTTAGTTGAGTCTTCCAATTCTAAAGTCATGGCCGAACGCCACCCAGTTCCGACTTTCTATAATCAAATTCAAAACCTAGACCCTCTTTCTCCCTGTCAACCTGCGGCGGTGGAGCAACCTTTTCAGCCTCTGCAGGACTATTTCACTCCCAATGCTTACACATCACCGTTTTGCATCCAGTTCTCGGATGTCGAGGCGACACAATTTGAAATCAAGATCTCGATCATCTCTAGGCTTCCCAACTTCTATAGGAATTCCTCTGAAAATCCTTATAAGCATCTTGATGAATTACTCAAAATTTGCTCAACCATCCACATATCCAATTTTGGTGATGATGTCCTCCGCTTTAGGCTATTTCCATTCTCTCTTAAAGACAAAGCCAAGTATCGGCTAAATTCTTTAGAGATGAACTCAGTGACCACCTGGACCATCATGGAGCATGAATTTCTCAAAAAGTAAATTTCGATCGGGAAGACTAATCAACTTAGGAATGCCATCACTACTCTGATCAGATGCTGCGTAGTGCAGGTCAATATGTCATGGCAGATAATGTAAGGAATTTTGGGGACGTAACTGGTCACCAGTTGATCCAGGCTGCTTTATCAAGCAATTCACTTGTACGAGTTCCCCAACTTTTACAGGAAGAACTGATACAATTACTGCGAAGGAGTAGATCCAAGAGATGAACGGTATTTTGGCAAGTCTTCACTGTGCAGACGAACAAAAGGTGTTGTATGCTATTTTTAAGATGACTGGGGAAGCCAAGCATTGGTGGATGTTGGCGAAGTTACTTGAGGAGCAAAAGCTAGTATCTGTGACCCTAACGTGGAATCGTTTTAAAGAAATTTTTTGTGAGCAATACATTTTCCCTTCTTTTCGGGATGCTCGAGTGGAGGAGTTTATGGAATTGAATCAAAGGAAGAGGCCTACACCTCCTGAGTTTCAGGTGGGGCCCAACCGAGGTCCAAGGAGTAGAGATGGACCTAGAGGTGGTCAAAGACAGGAGATAGAGAGCTGTGAGGTTCAGGGCTGGCATACCTATCCTGTTTGCTTGACATGTTGCAAAAGACATAGGGGAGAATGCCAAGCAGGGAAGAATGTCTGCTACCAATGTGGTAGATTGGGTCATATAGCACGATTCTATCGTGCGGAGCATATTATAGCATCCGTTCCTAGATAGCTTAGGGGTAATACGCAGGCGCCTCGTGGAGGTCAGCAGCGAAATACTGAGCAGGTGTGAGTTTACCCGTTGGCACCGAGAGACATTGAGACTGTCGGAGACATTGTGTTAGGTGCTCTTATTGTTTTACCATATAAGCTACTGTTTTTAATTTGAATCAGGTACCATTCATTCGTTCGTATTATGTGAATATGTTAAATTATTTGGGATTGAGACATAGTTGTTAGATGTAGAGTTGTTAGTAATTACGCCGACTGGAATAAGGAGATTTTTGTACCCAATACGGTTACGAAAAAATCCAAGCCCCTTCAAAAGGACATAAGTATCATAAAAAATATTACAAGAAAACCTCTAAAGGATACCATAAGAATTATGATAAAGAGTATTATAAAAGAAGGAAGAAGAAATATTCAAAACCCTCTAAACATCATAAAGGAAAACAAAAATACAAAGACAAAAGAGAAAAAACTTGTTACAAGTGTGGAAGAAGGGTCTTTATGCGAAAAATTGCAGAGTTAAACAAGAAATAAAGGAATTAAATTGTGGAGAAGAACTTAAAAGGAAAATAATTTCTTTAATTAAAAGTAGTTCATTAGAATCTGAATCAATTGAATCCTCATCTGAGTCAAAAGAAGTTATTTATAACATTTAGGAAACCTCATCAGATTATTCACAAACTTCATCAGAAGGACAAGCATGTAACGAAGAAGTTGGATTTTGTTTTTGTGAAAAATGTACAAACAGAATAAATGTTATTTCAAAAGAAAGTGAAGACATGCTTGAAATGATTGAGCACATTGAAGATCCAAAAATAAGAAGTAAATATTTGGAAAAATTAAAAGAAAGATTAACAAAATCAAAATTACCAGAAATAAAAGAAGGTTATAATCTTAAAAAAAATAATAAAAAGACATAGTGAGAAAGAAATGAAAGATAATAAAAAGGATCAACCTACTATACAATATTTACATAGAGAAGTAAATAATACAAAGAAGAAATAAATAAAATACAAACTGAGATGCAGAAGTTACAAATAAAAGTCAAAACTTTAGAAAAAGGAAAAGTTTTTGTCTTTTGTGTCGGCTTGCTTATCTTGGAACCAGTGTTGATTTTTGTGGTCGATGGGGCCCATAGAGCACCTGCACTAAATCACCCCGGATTCCAAATGGTTTCATATCCAAGCTTTCATATATATAAATAAGAGTCCCATATCATTGTATCATTGTATAGGGATCTGCAAGAGTATTTCTGGTGGAGTGGCATGAAAAAAGAGATAGCTGAATTTGTGCAGCAGTGTTTGACATGCCAGTAGGTAAAGGCTGAGCACCAAAGGCCGGCGGGCCAACTATAGCCACTTTACATCCTAGAGTGGAAATGGGATCACATTTCTATGGACTTTGTGATGGGTTTACCAATGGTACGATAGGGGCAAAATGCTATTTGGGTGGTCGTAGATCAATTTATAAAGACCGCTCACTTTATTCCTATTAAAGTCAACTACTCCATGGACAGACTAGCAAAAATATCTATTCAAGAGATAGTACGAACACATGGTGTGCCAGTGTCTATAGTATTAGACAAAGATCCACGTTTCACGTCACGATTTTGGAGGAGCTTGTAAGAGGCTCTGGGTCTCAGTTATCATTCAGCACGACGTTTCATCCTCAAATGGATGGGTAGTTAGAGAGAATGATTCAGTTATTAGAAGATATGCTACAAGTATGTGTGTAGGATTTTGGGGGTAGTTGGACCTAGTATCTGCCGTTGGTAGAGTTAGCATATAATAACAGCTATCAGACCAGCATCGACATGATATCTTATGAGGTGCTATATGGTAGGAGATGTCGTTCTCCTCTAAACTGGAATGAGATAGGTGAGAGGCAAGTTTTGAGACCAGAAATAGTGTAGCAGGCGTACGATAAAGTCCAATTTATTAGAGAAAATCAGTGCAGCTTAGAGTCGGCAGAAAAGCTATGTAGATAATCACCGCTGGAAATTGGAATTCGAAGTAGGAAGGAGACCATGTATTTTTAAAAATAATGTCATTGAAAGGTACTATGAGGTTTGGGAGGAAGGGTATGCTAAGCCCTAGGTTTATTGGCCCTTTCAAGATACTTAAGAGAGTGGGGTCAATTGCCTACCGGCTAGCTTTACCACTAGTTTTATCCAGAATACACGACGTATTTCATGTTTCTATACTGAGGAAATACGTCCCAGATCCCTCCCATGTGGTCAGTTATGTAGGGATAGAACTTAGAGAATCACTAGCTTATGAGGAGATACCAGTGCAGATCTTAGATAGGAAGGAACAGGAATTTCGTAATAAGAGAATTTCATTAGTAAAAATCTTGTGGAGGAATCATGCGGTGGAAGAAGCTTTATGGGAGCTTAAGGAAGAAATACAACAGAAATACCCACATCTATTTTAGTGGGGATCAACAGTGATTAGGAAAAGATGTAGGTAAATATGTTAAGTTTCTTTTGTGTAGGTTAGTTAGTACATGTAATAATTTTCTGTTAGTAGGTAGTATTTTGGTTTGGGAGAATTTTTCTTTTATGTATTTGTAATCTCCCAAAACCCTTAATGTAATTAAGATATTCCTCCGCTATAAGTGAGGGTAAGTAATTTCCTCAAAGGATGGTGTTCAATTCAGGTAGTAAATTTCGAGGACGAAATTTTATAAGGAGGGGAGAATGTAGAGACCCGAAGAATTATAGTAATTAAATAATAAAATAAAGAAGAGAAAAGGATTTTTCAAAAGGGAATCAACAGGGTCTTGTCGACGAGCAGCCTTCTTGGGCTCGTCGTCGTGGACTCGTGTCTCGTTGACGAAAATTTACCAAGCGGGGGTTTTAGCAGCCTGAATTTCATCGACGAGGGTTATGATTTCATCGACGAACTCCTTCAAGGACTCGTTGACAAGGTGATGTGTCTCATCGATGAATTTGCATTTTATAAATACACTAACCTCGAGATTTCAGCGTGAAATTTTGCATGAAATTCTCTCTCTCTCTCTCTCTCTCTCTCTCTCTCTCTCTCTCTCTCTCTCTCAACCTCGTCTCCTCTACCTTCTCTCTTCATTTTCGGCTTCGATTCTCTCTGATTCGACGATCGAAAGCTGTCACATTACTCCTGGGAAGATTCTCTTCAAGTCTGCCGGAGTAGTTCGTTGGTTAGGCCAACTTGGGCACCATTCCAAAATCTAGGTAAGTTGGTTATTTTAAGTTTTATAAGGTACTTGGTGTTCTGGACTGAAGAAAATGCTTTAGATAGAATAATATTGAAATTTGATTGGGGAAAATGCAATTTAAGGGTGTTGAGTTGGGAAACATACGGGTGTAGGTTTCGTTTAAATTGTGGGCTTCTCAGTAAACTAGGTGAGGGGATAAATTAAGTCAGCATTTTTCATGAAATTATTTATTATTATACAATACTTATTTTCAGGAAAATATGTATGTTATAGAACTATCTTTGGGAATACTGCTGTTGAACAGGGAAATGATTTTAACACATTTTATAAGAAAATATGATTTCAAAACAAATTACGAGTTTATAAGGCTACTTACATTTATATGGCATAAGTATAATATTTCCATGAAAATTATGTTATATTGAAATATTATGATTTTTCCAAGTTAAGCACGTTATAGCAGTTTTCAGAAAAACCATAAAAATAGTACAAAAAAAAAAAAAAACTATGGTTTTAAGAATATTATGTTAGCAAGTACAAGATTTTCATGTACAATTACGTCATGTTATGACGGCGCCGATGTCATGATTTTTACATTATGGTATGACGGCATAAAATGCCATAATTATGCATGTTATGTCAAGATTTAAGAAAATATTACCATGTCATGTTTTACTCTGAAATATAAAACTACTATATTCAATATCACAAAATGTATTATATGTTATCACAACCTGGATAGCTTAGTTTAGTTTCACGAAACACGGTACCGTAGCTGTATGTTCACATTTACGTTAGTGCTACCATACATCTTATATAGAGTGAGGGAGATGACAATCGATGTGACTTTATGGGAGTGTCATAGTTTTACTGGTAGTTTGGCACAGGTTGAATAGGTCCATCGTACTTACACACCTATGTTTAACTTAGCATGGTCAGCCAACCATTGCTAGGTCCTGCCTTCGGGCCGCACAACCCTGTCATGTGAGGGTTAAGACGTGACGATAGCTAAATATCTATTTATCTTGGGTAATAATTCAAGTATGTTATGGTTATATAAGATGATTTTTTAGTATAGGATTTTAGTACGTTAAATTATGTTATGTTAAATCATGATTTATTCAAATATGATACAACTGTTTATATCTGATATGGATTATATACTATTTATATGTATATCATGAAAAATACTCATGTTGTCACACACTGATATTAGCTTATCTCCCTTACTGAGAGGTGTATCACTCTAGCATTACAAACATTTTAGGAAATCTAGATAGGCGGGCAGATTGTGCTCCGTAGCAGTAGAGATTGATGGAACTACCCTGTCTGAAGGGTAAGTAGGTGAACTAGGGTCAGATTATTTTTGGGTTAAGATCCTATTTGACTTTTTTGGTCCTTTTTGGGATGTTTGTACATATATGGTAGATTTAGTAACTTTGGTATTATGACTGGTTGGATGGTATGTATATAATTTATGTTTTTCACTGCATAGGTATCAGAGATGTATGACAGGTATTTCCTCGATGCCCACGAGTACGGGTTGATCATGATTAGTCCAGTTTAAAAGCAGGTTTACAGGGTTATTATGTATGTTGTTATAGAAAAATAATATGGAAAAATACGCAGGTCGTTATAAAGGAACATGAATTGCGTACCAAGAAAATTCAGTTAGTAAAAGTCTTATGGAGGAATCATGTCATAAAGGAAGCTTCATGGAAGCTTGAGGAGGAAATCAGACAGAAATACCCACACCTATTTAGTGGGGTATAGTAAGAGTCAGTATTGTTCAGATAACGACAGTTTATTTTATTCAGTACAGAGTGATGAATGTATAGTTGTATTTTAGGTTACAGGGTAGTTAGTGTTTTGATTTTGGGAAAAAATTTTCTTTTATGGGTATAATTGTAATCTCCCAAAACTGCTTATGTAACCATGGTATTCTTCTGCCATAAGTGTAATTATTAATAAAATAAGTAGTCAATTTTCCTCAATGGATGGTGTTTAATATAGATACCAAATTTTAAGGACAAAATTTTATAAGGAGGGGAGAATATAAAGACAAGAAGAATTATAGTTATTAAATAATAAAAGAAAAGAGAAAAAAAGAAAATTTCAAATGGGACTCGTTCACGAACGCAGAGCGCTCGTCGACGAGAAGCCTTCTTGGGTTTGTCGACGTGGACTCTTGTCTTGTCGACGAGAACTTACTGAGAGGGACTTAGCAGAGCCTGAAGTTCGTCAACAAGGGTTGTGAGTTCGTCGATGAACTCCCGTCATGGACTCGTTGACGAGGTGACGTGTCTCGTCGACGAATCTGCATTTTATAAATATGCTTAACTCGGATTTCAATGAAAATTTTCATGCAGCAATCCTCTCTCTCTCTCTAAAATCGTCTCCTTTACCTTCTCTCGAGATTTCGTCTTCGCTTTTCACTGATTCAAAGATCAAAAGCTACCACGTTACTTCTGGGAAGATTCTCTTCAAATATGATGGAGTAGATTGTTGGTTAGGCCAACTTGGGCACCATCCCAAAACTAGGGTAATTAGATTATTTGGGTATCTTTAGTATTACCAGGTTTATTTGAGTCTATATTTTATATGGTATGAGGATATACTGGAGTTTTGTGAAGTAACATTGGGGTGTTGTATTTTTAGGATTAGGATGTTTTTTGGGACCTTGTAGGTATGGGTTAAGGACCCCAGCGGGTATCTTTCCAGGAGCTTAGGTAAATTATAGTTTAGAAATTTTGGATATGTGGAGTTGGGAAAAATATATGAATGTGATAATTATTATGTTAAATTCAGTTGTGTGATTGGGTATTATATGAGTGTTATTTCAGGGTGTTGAAAATTATGAACGCCGCATGCGTGAGATTACAAAATAGTATCTAGAGTTACATAGTTAGGTAAGGGGAATACATGTTATGTCAGCTTTATTAGACATTTTACCAGTATAACATAGTATTTGACAAGAGCATGAAAATTATACAGCTTTACAGAATATATTTATTTGGAATTTTATTTAGTTGTGTGGCATGAGAATTATTGAAATATTATTCATTATTCAAACAGAGTACAAAATTATGCTTATATATAGTTTCTACAGATGTATGTTATACAGTTTTATAGAAACATGATTATATAGCCTAGCCTATAGAGTTATGAAACATAACTTATACAGTTTTATATACAGAGCTACGACTATATAGAAATATACAGAAATATAGTTTATATGATATACAGTATTCTACAAAATCATGCTCATACAGTGAATTACAAAATTATGATTACATAGTATATTTCAGAACATGATTGTACAGTGTTTTACATAGTTGATTATAAGGTGTTTTTATTACCATGATTATACAGAAATATACAGAACCATGATTAAGCAGAATTCTATAGAACCATGATATAAAGAACATAGAACTGTGATGTACAAAAATATAGATTATAAAGAGCATAGAGTCATGACATATAGAATACAGAATTATAGTTGCGGAATATACAAATATATAGTTATTACAGCATCATGCCTATACAGTTGATACATAATCATGGTTATTACAGAAATACAGAATCATGGTTATTACATAAATATAGAATCATGGTAAAACAGTTAGACTTATATAGAAATATTATTATACAGTATTAGACCCTAATGGAATACATCAGTTTACAAAGCACGGTGCTGTTGCTATATAGTGTAGATAGTGCAACCATACATCTTAGATAGAATATGGTACAACCGATTGTGCCCTTTGGTAGAGTTGTGAGCTCCCTGGCATCTAGACCAAGTGGAGCAGGTCTTTCGTGCTATAGGCATCAATTATGCATACAGTAAGGCTAGCACTGTAGGGCCAACCAGTGTTTAGCCCCACCTACGCGTCGCACAACCCAATCATAAAGGGGCAAGTCATGACATACATCTAGGGGGAAGTTTACAGATTTATGTATATGAACACTACACACAGAAAACAAAGATTACTTATTATAGATAGAAGTACTTTTGAATAGATAACTCAGAAATTTTCATATTCTAAATGGCATAAGCATGTGTTATTATACAAATGTTTTTATTTATGTATATCATATACAATATTAATTAAATGATATGTTGCCAATTAACTCATATGCCACACACTGGTAATAACATGTTTCTCCTTACTGAGAGGTGTCTCACCCTAGCACTATTAAACATTTTCGGTAATCTAGAAAGGCGAGCAGGGTCGGCTTAGAGGTAGAGGTGGTGTTGAGTCGGCGTAGTTTTTGGGGTGAGTTTTGGGCTGGCCTGTGGAGCCCACAGTATTTTTTGGACTTTAGGGAAGTGTTATGTATATATGTGTATGGGTACAACTAGGTATATAGTACTCTGGTATTTTATTTTGGAATATGATGGATATGTATGTACTTTTGCTACTTAGGTGTTATATGAAATGTTCAGGATACCACAGTCCCACTCCGGACCATGATGATGATAGCTATGCTCATGCAAGGTATTGGGAATCATATTAATATAAAAAAAAAAAATGGATGAAAATTTAGGTCGTCGCATTCAGCTTCTGCCTAGACCAATTGATCACCCCAAGATGCAAAACTAGGTTCGGCCGCCTTTGTTTGCCATATAGTTTTTGTCCATTAGGGTCATTTCTTAAATATTCTTAGAAATTGACATGATAAAGCTCAATACAATAGAAAGAAAGTAATACAAATCAAGCAATTTAAATTTTCAAAATTTTCTCTCAATTTTTCAACTTTATATGGCTACCGTTATAATCACCACTTCAAATACAAAGTCATTAGACCAAAAATAATTTGTTATCATCAAAACATGGCTAATAAAATCTTGAGGCTAACAAAGACTAAATAAACTATTCAAATGATTGTTAGAGAAGAATAATAAAGACTTTTGAAATAGCTTTATACAAAATACCAATGGTTATCACTTAGAACAAATTTTTGCACAATAATATTTTTAGGCTCCTTCAAAAAAAAGTTATTACATATAATATTTTCTATTATGTTAATGCTACGTTTGGGAGCATGAATTTCGAACTTTGAATTTGAATTTAGATGGATTTGAATAAATTTCAATACAATTTTATATTACATCTTGTCCAATTCAATGTATATTCAAACCCAAGAACTCTCCAACATAGGGTAAGCAAATTTCTATAATTTTACAAACATGGACTCAACGCTAATGAGTAAAATTCGAGAAATCCATATTTCATAATTCAATGTCATTTCTAAAATTTTTGAAATCCAAGTTCTCGAATTCATAATGAGTAAATAATTCAACATTTCGACTAACTCGTGTTATAATTCAATGTTACTTAAAATTTGCACATATAACTAAAGATTGGTACATCATAGTCTTTCTATTTATTTTACAAATACTTATTAAAATCAAGATTTTTGCTTCGTTTTAAAGTTTTTTTCCTTTAAAAAACTTAACTTACATCTTTTTAGTTTTCGAGTTATTGTACTTTTATAAATTGTCATGTGCACTTTAAAAGAAATTATGCCTTCATAATCAAGAAAACGAAGACATCCTTTAACTACTAATATTGTGCGCATGAAAGAAATTACAAACATCTAAAAATGTTCCCAAAAAATCCAAATTTTGCATACATTATAAAAAATTTGAATTAATTTTTATTATTTTCATAACATAATATTTGAAATAATTTTAAAATATAATATTTATGCAAAATAAAAATAAAAATAAAAATATTTACGAAAAACATGAGGGACATGTTAATATATATTTGAATAAAAAATTTTATTTTAATTTTAAATAAAAAAAGACATACTAAGATTAAATATTTTTAACATTAAATATTTTTATAAAGGTGTTAGTTTTGGTGCAACCCCAAGAGGAGGGGTGAATTGGGAATTTAAAATTTGTCGCCTAGGTTTACTGGTTTTATCAACAGTGTAGTACAGTCTAGGGTCAATCTACACAATCAATAAATAAACATACACGTATAGTAAAGGTAAAGTGCGAGAAGTAAACAATACATGCAATATGTTATTGAGGTTAAGCCAAATTGCCTACGTCCCCGCCTTGCCTACACCAACACAATGATTCCACTAAAGCTCACTTAACGGGTGGAGTGACACCAATTACAACCAGGTCAATTCAAGGGGCTGAATTCAACTAACATTGTAAAAACCCGAACTGTAGTATGTGGATTAAATATTCGAAAGAAGGGTAAAGTGGAAATTTGGGCAAACTTCATTGATGAAGCCAGAGTTCATCGACGAAATCCCTATTGTTCTTGATGACGAAATTCAGTGTCTCGTTGACGAGGAGATCCCGAGGGATTTTGGAAAATCTGGAACCCCATGCTTGTCGACGAGGCCACCGTCTCATCGATGAAGGTAATGGTGGACTCATCGACAAGGACACTGATTCGTCGACAAATCCACTCGAGTCAAAGGGCTATAAATATCCAAATGAATTGCTTCCAAGCTAAGTTAGCTTAAAAATATCTCCCTCTCTCTCTAAAACTCGAAGCTCTCTCTCTCTCTCTCTCTTGATTTCTTTACCGTTCGTCGCTTGATTCATAAATCCAACGTTATTGCGAGGATCAGGGAAGGATTCTCTACGTTTCTAGCGGATCGAAATCTTGTTTCAAGCAGTTTCGGGTTTCGAGCCAAAATAGAGGTAAGGCTCGATTTTTGCTTCTGTTTCAAAATATGTATAGTAGTAAGGATTGTAAGCATGTATCGTACTGTGGTTTGTAGGCTTTGGAGTCTTGGTTCGTAGTTTCGAGGACCGTAGAGTTCGTAATTGGAATTCAGGTTAAGGTAAGGGGATTCAGTTTATATCAGTTACTTAAATCGGGATCGATAAGCTTGTAGGCTACGATCGTATGTATGTTTTGATAACTTATTTGGGGAAATCTATCAAGTAAAATATGGGATTTTCGGGTTACAGTTTTCGAAAAAATTTGGGGATTTCGGGTATCATCTCTGCTTTGTTTGGAAAAATGTTTGTTTTGTTTAAACGGTATTATTGAGATGACTGTTATCCATATTTGTATAAAAATGTATACTTGAGTTTGGAAAACGATATGATTTGTCGTAAACCAAATAAGTGTGGTATGTATGGTTGTATGTAATTGTTCCAGGTATTTTGTAAAATAGCTATGTGGCGGCAAATTACCGTACGTTGATGAGTATAGGAAGTGAGTTCCAAAATGATTCCAGCTTTTGTGAATTCAGCTAGGGGCGGCTAATTACCATACGCCGAAACAGCTATGTGGCGGCTAATTACCGTACGCTGCACCATGTACCAGTGTCAAAATCATGGGTGAGAGTGTCCGGCTCTATATCCAAGGGTGTGAAATATCACTTGTATCTCGGCTGGTCACCGAGGGGTGTGAGCTACACTGTATTGGCAATGTAATTGTTGTGAAGCATCGAGTTTCATGGAGTAGTTGCGTATTAGTGTGAGCTACATCGTATTGACAATATAATCACTGTGAAGCTTCGGGTTTCATAGTGTAGTTGCGTATTAGTGTGACGACACTGACCGTATGTTTTGGGTGTTGTATGTATTAGAATGGAATTGTGAAAATACTGGAACTGTATGGAACTGTATGAAATGTTTTGAATTGTATCATATTGTATGGTGTTATATTTTACGTAAAATAACACTGCTATGCCACAGACTAATATAACCTGCTTTCTTCCTTACTGAGAGGTGTCTCACCCCAAATGTACGTACAAATTTTTTTCAAGTTCATCAGGTAGCCGTAATTAGCATCCTAGCATCTGAAAGCGGGGGTGTCGTTAGCTATTGTTAGTGCCTGTTTAGGTACAAGTTTTGTATCCGGATTGTCATGATGGTTTTGTTGACACTCGGGGTATGTTTTGTAATTATGGGAATGTATATCCTTGCATTGTATAGACTCTGGTATGGTACTGTATATGAATAGAAAGACTATTCTGATGTGTATCAGGTGAGTACGGATGTGTATGTTTATGATCGTAAGGGCATCCATGTACCCCACTGGGTCGGACCCTCATTTGGTATTGTATCATGTATGTTTTAATTGATATAGAGACAGGTTAAGTTACTATATTCACACCTGGGACCCATCTGCGGGTTCGGAGCTTGACAGCTTGGTATGAGAGCCAGGTTATTAGGTATTGTAGATTTGGTTAGGCGTATTGATGTATACATGCCAGAGTATAGGGTGTCGGAAATGGGTAGTGTAGGTCTGGGATTGTGTTGTTGCTAGACGGGGACTCATTGGCGGTGTTCTTTGTTATTCCTGGAATGACGATTTCATAAAGATCACAGCAAACCATTGATGGATTCATATCAGTGTGATGGGATAGGCCTAGACCCGTGGGATTGGTAGTTAACATGATTAGGTGTTTGATTGTGTTAACTGTGTACGATATAGGAATTCTAACCGATTCCTATTGTTTTCAAAAAGGAGCCCAAGGATAATAACTTGGAGAGTGGCTCTGAAGAGACGGCGAGCGATGAATCTCCTTCTGTGTCTCGTGGTTTGGCAAGGCAGGTTATCCGAGAGATCAGGTGGAGTGTTAGGAGACGTGAATGCTCTCCTACTGATGCAGGGTGTACCATCGAGAGGTTCACAAGCATGCATCCTCCGACATTTACGGGAGGACCCGATCCGATTGTGTAGAGGACTAGGTCAAGAAGATCGAGAGGATTTTAGAAGTCCTCCACTGCATTGAGAGGTAGAAGGTCTTGTACGTTACCTTCCAAATGACTGGGGAGGCAAGGCGTTGGTGGACTGCGGTGAGTCTACTTAAGAGGCAGAGAACGGGTCCATCTGGTATGACGTGGGGCCGCTTTAAAGAGGTATTTTTCGAGAGATACTTCCCGGTCTCCACTAGGGATGCGATGGCTGATGAGTTCTCGGGCCTAACGTAGGGAACTCTGACGGTGCAGAGGTATGCTGCCATATTTGTCGAGTTATTTCAGTTTGCGCCGTACTTGGTTCCGAATGATCATGAGAAGGCACAAAAATTTGAGAGGGGTCTGAGGAAAGACATTCGCCGTCTAGTGGGGATGCTGCAGATCCGTGAGTTCTCTGTCTTAGTGGATAACCACCATAGTTAAGATCGACCTTCGGGGTGATGAGGTGGTGTAGGAACAGAGGAAGAGGCCAACTTCTTTTGGTTCTCAAATTGGTCCTCGACAGGGACAGTGGAAGAAGAAGAAGAACTACAGTTCAGGGTATCAGAAAAATATTGAGTGGTAAAGTTATCGGGGGGATCCATCCTCCGTACCGTGCACCATGTGTCGTAAATGGAACAATGGGGAGTGTCAATCATTCTAGGGTAACTGTTACAACCGTGGCAAGCCAAGCCATAAGTCACGGAGCTTTCAAGCACCGAGGAGAGATACGCCTACACAGAGCCTGAACTGTGGGAGTAATCAGATGCCTCGAGGGAACTACCAAGCAACCACAGCTCCGGCGAGGGTATATTCATTAACTCTAGCAGATGCAGAACATGCTAGGAACGTGGTGATAGGCACCATGTCGTTGCTTTCGAATTCAGCTATTGTCTTATTTGATTCGGGGGCAACCCATTCATTCATATATGATAGTTTTGTGAATTTGTGTGGGATTGAAACCCATGTGATGGATGAGAGGTTGAATGTGGCTACATTGACTGGGAGTGTAATGATTTGTAGTAAGATGTTAGGTAACTGCCCAGTTGTAATTCAGAAGAGACTGCTACCAGTGAATCTTGTAGTATACGACATGTATGGTTTTGACGTCATATTGAGGATGGATTGGCTATTCTCCAGTTTTGCGGTAATTGATTGTCGTAAGAAGGTAGTAGTGTTCAGACCTCCTAGGGAGCAGGAGGATGAGTTCGTAGGATTGTGTGTGCGTTCGATGCCATAGGTTCTATCAGCATTACAGGCGAGGAGGCTACTCTTGGACGGGTGTCAAGGGTACCTAACTTGTGTGAAGGAACCACCACGGGATGAGTTGAGACTCGAGGATATTCGGGCAGTCAACGAGTTTTCGGATGGGTTTCCTGATGATTTACTCGATTTACCTTCGGATCGTGAGGTGAAGTTTGCGATAAAGTTGCTGCCTGGTAAGGCACCGATCTCTAAAGCTCTGTACCAAATGGCTTTAGCAGAACTTCAAGAGTTGAAGGAGCAGTTGTAGGAACTACTGGACCAGAGTTTTATTCGACTGAGTGTTTCGCCCTGGGGAGCTTCAGTATTGTTTGTGAAGAAGAAGGACGGGTCGATGCGTATGTGCATTGATTATTGTGAGATTAACAAGGTGACGATGAAGAACCGTTATCCGTTGCCTCGTATTGATGATCTCTTCGACTAGCTGCAGGGAACATAGGTATTTTCAAAGATCGACCTTCGGTCAAGGTATCATCAAGTGAGGGTTAGATCTGAGGATGTAGCGAAGACTGCTTTTCGAACCAGATACGACCACTATGAGTTCTTGGTTATGCCGTTTGGTCTAACGAATGCCCCAGCAGTATTCATGGATCTGATGAACAGGGTTTTCCATAAGTACCTGGACCAGTTCATAGTGGTGTTTATCGATGACATTCTAGTATACTTGAGGAGTCTAGAAGAGCATGAAACCATCTAAGGTTGGTACTACGGATTTTGCAAGAGAGGAAGCTATATGCCAAGCTGAAGAAGTGTGAATTCTGGTTGACTCAAGTCGTGTTCTTAGGCCATGTGGTTTCTGAGAGCGGTATCTCAGTTGATCCTAGCAAGATTGAAGTTGTGGTCAACTAGGCGAAACCGAAGAGAGTGCAAGAGGTTCGGAGTTTTCTAGGACTGGCGGGTTACTATCGTCGGTTCGTAGAGGGTTTCTCTAAATTGTCTGGACCTCTAACATGTTTGACCAAGAAGGGGGTGAAGTTTGACAGGACTAGTGATTACGAGCAGTGCTTTCTTGAGTTGAAGCACCGGTTGATTACTACTCTAGTATTGATCATTCCTTCGGGGGATAGGGGTTTTGTGATCTATAGCGACGCATCCCTGAAGGGTTTGGGATGTGTGCTTATGCAACTGGGTAAAGTAGTAGCTTATGCTTCTCGGCAACTTAAGGAGTATGATAAGAATTACCCTATGCATGACGTAGAGTTAGCTACTGTTGTTTATGCCCTGAAGATCTGGAGACACTACCTGTGCGATGTTCAGTGTAAGATTTTCACTGACCACAAAAGCCTCAGGTACTTTTTCGAGCAAAAGGAGTTGAATATAAGGCAGAGGCGGTGGCAAGAGTTGATCAAGGATTACGATTGCACGATCAGTTATCACCTAGGAAAGGCTAATGTGGTAGCTGACGCGTTAAGTTGAAAGTCAGAGCATGCAGCAATATCTGCAGTTGTAGCTCAGCATCATATCTGGTGGAATCTGGAAAGCTTTGGCATTAAGTTGGTGTTTGGTGATCATCGGGCTTTCATTGCTAGCTTGGTGATCTAGCCGACCCTGTTTGAGCGTATTAAAGCTGCGTAGACTAATGATGTGGAGTTAGCAGAGATTGTGGAGAAAGTGTAGCGGGGATTGGCTACGGATTTTAACATCTCTGATAGAGGTGTGTTGAGGTTTGGGACCAGGCTATGTGTTCCAAACGATGATGAGATCAGAAGGACTACTCTGGAGGAAGCACATCATTCTTTGTATACGGTACATCCAGGTAATACGAAGATGTATCGGGATTTGCGCAAGTCCTTTTAGTGGAGTGGTATGAAAAGGGAGATTACCCGGTTCGTGGAGAAGTGTCTGACGTGTCAGCAAGTGAAGCTGAACATCAGAGATCAGCAGGGCCGTTGCAGTCTTTGCCTATTCCGGTGTGGAAATGAGAGCACATTTCCATGGATTTTGTTACTAGATTACCGCCAGCGCTGCATGGGCAGAACGCTATTTGGGTAATCGTGGACAGGTTGATAAAATTTACTTACTTTGTACTGATGAAGGTTAGCTACCCTTTGAGTAGGCTAGAGGACCTATATATGCATGAGATAGTGAGAATGTACAGAGTATTGGTGTCCATTGTTTCAGATCGAGATCCAAGGTTTACTTCTCAATTCTAGAAGAGCTTGCAGGAAGCACTGGGGACGAAGCTTACCTTTAGTACAGCGTTCCACCCCCAGACTGATGAACAGTCGAAGAGGACAATACAGATGTTGGAGGATATGTTACGGGCTTGTGTATTAGACTTCGGTGGTAGTTGGATTCAATTTCTGTCATTGGTAGAGTTTGCCTAAAACAATAGCTTCCAAGCTAGTATTGGGATGACACTGTTCGAGGCTCTGTATGATCGGAGGTGTCGATCTCCTTTGTATTGGGATAAGGTTGGTGAACGTCAGGTTTTAGGACCTGAACTCGTGCAGCAGGCATCTGAGAAGGTGGTTTTGATCTGGGAGAGGATTAGATCAGCTCAGAGTCGGTAAAAGAGTTACGCGAATGTTCGCCCCCTGGAGTTGGAGTTCGAGGTGGGGGTAAGGTATTCCTTAGAATCACTCCGATGAAGGGAGTGATGAGATTCGGGAAGAAGGGCAAGTTGAGCCCGAGGTATATCAGACCATTGATATTCTTGAATAAGTGGGTTCGGTGGCTTACCAGATTGCACTACCCCCTGCGCTCTCGAGGATCCATGACGTATTTCACGTATCCATGTTAAGGAGGTACGTGTCGGATCCGTCGCATGTTATTAGTTACAAGTCTTTGGTAATTAGGGATACTTTGGCATATGAGGAAGTACCTTTTCGGATTTTGGACTGGAAGGTTCAGAAGTTGCATACCAAGGAGATACCGTTAGTAAAGGTATTGTGGCAGAATCATGCGGTTGAGGAAGTTTCTTGGGAATTGGAGGCAGAAATATGCCGGAAGTATCCACAGTTGTTCTGAGTAGTGATCTTGATAGCAGAGTCAATATGGGTATGTATGTATGTAGTACTCTGTTATTGTAGTAGTATCGCAGTGGTTAGTTTCTAGGAGAGTCTTGTAGTATTGTGAGCTCCCAAGATCGTGTATGTATGTAACCATGGTATTTCTCCGCCATAAGTGAGGGAATGTATGTATGTGTGTATCATAACGGGGTTGTATATAAATGGCCGTCGGTTCTTCTTAGTGTATGTATGTATTGTGACAGGGCTGTGTATAAATGGTCGTCGGTTCTTCTTAGTGTATGTGTGTATTATGACGGACCTGCGTATAAATGGCCATCGGTTCTTCTTAGTGTATGTATGTATTGTGATGGGGCTGCGTATAAATGGTCGCTGGTTCTTCTTAGTGTATGTATGTATTATGACGGGGTTGCATATAAATGGTCGCTGGTTCATCTTAGAGTGTGTATGTATTTGGTAGTATGAATGTGTTCGTAATGATAGATTGCAAATTTCAAGGACGAAATTTTTGTAAGGAGGGGAGGTTGTAAGAACATGAACCATAGTATGTGGATTAAATATTCAAAAAAAGGGTAAAGTGGAAATTTGGGCAAGCTTTGTCGACAAAGCCAGAGTTCGTTGACGAAGTCCCTATTATTGTCGGCGACGAAATTCAGTGTCTTGTCGATTAAGGTAATGGCGGACTCGTCGACAAGGACGCCAATTCGTCAACGAATCCACCCGAGTCAAAGGGCTATAAATATCCAAATGAGTTGCTTCTAAGCTAAGTTAGCTTAAAAATCTCTCCCTCTCTCTTTAGAACTCGAAGCTCTCTCTCTCTCTCTCTCTCTCTCTCTCTCTCTCTCTCTCTCTCTCTCTCTCTTTTGATTTCTTCGTCGTTCGTCACCTGATTCGTAAATCCAACGTTATTGCGAGGATCAGGGAAGGATTCTCTACGTTTCTAGCAGATCAGAATCTCGTTTCGAGCAGTTTTAGGTTTCGGGCCAAAATCGAGGTAAGGCTCAGTTTTCATTTCTGTTTCAGAATAAGTATAGTATAAGGATTGTAAGCATGTATCGTACTGTGGTTTGTAGGTTTTGGAGTCTTGGTTCGTAGTTTTGGGGACCGTAGAGTTCGTAGTTGGAATTCGAGTTAAGGTAAGGGGATTCAGTTTATATCAGTTACTTTTCGAAATTGGGATTGGTAAGCTTGTAGGCTACGATCCTATGTATGTTTTGGTAACTTATTTGGGGAAATCTATCAGGTAAAATATGGGATTTTCGGGTTACAGTTTTTTGAGAAAATTTGGGAATTTCGAGTATCATCTCTGTTTTTTTTAGAAAACTGTTTGCTTTGTTTAAACTGTATTATTGAGATGACTGTTATCTATATTTGTATAAAACTGTATAGTTGAGTTTGGAAAACGATATGATTTCCCATAAACCCAATAAGTGTGGTATGTATGGTTGTATATAATTGTTCTAGGTATTTTGTAAAACAACTATGTGGCGGCTAATTACCATACACTGATGAGTATAGGAACGTGAGTTCCAAAATGATTCTAACTTTTGTGAAATCGGCTAGGGGGGCTAATTATTGTACGTCGAAACAGCTATGTGGCGGCTAATTACCGTATGCTGCGCCATGTACCGGTATCAAAACCGTGGGCGAGAGTGTCTGACTTTTATATCCGAGGGTGTGAAATATCACTTGTATCCCAGCTGGTCATCGAGGGGTGTGAGCTACACTATATTGGCAATGTAATAGCTGTGAAGCTTCGGGTTTCATGGAGTAGTTGCGTATTAGTGTGAGCTACATCGTATTGGCAATCTAATCCCTATGAAGCTTCGGGTTTCATAGCGTAGTGTCACGGGCTAAGCTTGTTCAGGGCATTATGCTTGCCTATGACCGCTTATCTCGTGTGTTTGGGATGGGTTTCCATCATGTAAATACTAGTGTAGGGTTATTTTCTAGTATTTCTTTCATTGTAAGCCAAATAAGGCAGTATGACTCCTCGGTCACTTTGATGTTTCCTAGTGCTAGAGTGAGAATGGCCTAGAAAACTCTTTAGGGGAGGGTGAGTGTTCATCAATCATTGTAAAACTCACTAGCAATTGTCAACGTGCTTAGCCTACTTGCCTCCCTCGCTAAGTACAACATGTCAACGGAGGATTTATTAATGAATTACGTTTGCTTCAATATTTACTGCTTGGTTGCCACGGCTTTCATGAATTGATTATTATTTCCGCTGCTATCTGATTGAATGTTAATGAAAGTGCTTCGTGGATGAATGTTGGTAAACAAAAGGCTGGCTAGTTAAGCAAGAGTGCTTTAGCTAGCGCCGCACGGCCCTTCACAACGGTGTGGAAAAGGCGGACCGTGACACGTACTTGCGTATTAGTGTGATGACACTGACCGTATATTTTGGGTGTTGTATGATGTATTGGAATGGAATTGTGAAAATACTGGAACTGTATGAAATGTTTTGAACTGTATCGTATTGTACGGTGTTATATTTTACGTAAAATAACACTACTATGCCACACACTGATATAACCTATTTTCTTCCTTACTGACAGGTGTCTTACCCCGAATGTACGTACAAAGTTTTTTCAGGTCCATCAGGTAGCCGTAATTAGGATCCTAACATTTGGAAGCGGGGGTATCATTAGCTGCTGTTAGTGCTTGTTTAGGTACGAGTTTTGTATTCGAGTTGTCGTGATGGTTTTGTTGACACTCGGGGTATGTTTTGTAATTATGGGAATGTATATCCTAGCATTGTATAGACTCTAGTATGGTATTGTATATGAATAGAAAGATTGTATTCCGCTGTGTATCTGGTGAGTATGAATGTGCATGTTTATGATCGTAAGGGCATCTGTGTACCCCACAGGGTTGGACCCTTATTTGGTATTGTATCATGTATGTTTTAATAGATATAGAGACAGGTTAGGTTACTATATTTACACCTGGGACCCATCTACGGGTTCAGGGCGTGACAAAAATGTCTTACCAGGATGGCGCACCTAACTTTCCTAACCGGGTCTAAACCAGTCTGAGATTATTCAATAGGGCTAATCTCCCTCATCAGGCCCGCACATGGAATACGACCAATGTTTATAAAATTTGTACACGAAAATACGCTTCTACACAAGCAAATACGTACATTAGTATAGCTCAAGCAATATTGCAAGCACGTATGATATGTAAATATGTTCAGTGCTCTAATGTGTACTAAAACACTCAAATAGGTGTAGATAATCAATTTAGATCAAGAGTGTATATCTAAGTAAGATTTGAAACACAATATTAGAATATCACAATATCATATCAAAGTTTTAAATATGCTAGCAAGTTGGTTCAAACAAACTCAATAAGATATTCTCAATGTAGTAAACACAAGGAGAGTTTGAATGCAAACTTTGAAAATGATTTTTGCACACAAAAAATATAGGCTTAGTTGTCTTGCAATGACAATGCAAGAACCACAACCTTCCAAGTTTTTCCACACAATATTTATCAAATAAAATCAGTAGAAGAACTTAAGGTTATACTCTCAAATAAAATCAATCAAACAATATACCAAATGAGAGTACTAGCTAATAAGACTAAACACAATCAGTTTAGAAATACTCACAACACTTAAAAGATCAAAAGAAATAAAGTGTATGAGTGTTTGGGAGTAATATGGGCTAAAATAAGGTTTTAGAAGTTGAGAGAATTTTGGCCTTAATCAAAATGCTAATCCTTACTAATTACAACAAATGAACAGATATTTATAGGTAAGGAGGATTTTTTGACCATTAGGGACACAATGGGAATAATTAAATTTATTTCAAAAGCCATTAAGAAAATTAACCTAGTTTACCCTATTAAAAAATCGATAAAAAATATTTTAACCTGTGAGGTTCGAGTGCACGGCCTGAGGTTCGGGTGCCCAAATAGACTCACTCAGAAAATCGATTTTTAATGGTTCGGGTGCCCGAAGAAATGGTTGGTCGGCTGAGTAAAAGTCAGTAGCATTTTGTTCGTAAATTCGGGTGCCCGGTTCCAAGTTCGGTTAATCGAACCAACCAATTCGGTCACACGAGCCCAATTTGAACGTGATCATTCGGTCGCCCAAGTAGTCGAAAAGTGCTCTGACACAGGTTCGGGTGTCCGAGGAAGATATGCTCAAATCAGGTTCGAGTGCCCGAACACAAAGTCAATATTTTGACTTGTTAGGTCGCCCAGGCTATTTTATATGGCTTAGGTTCGATCACCCTAACCCTCTCAAGATTTTCAATTTAAGCCCATTTTTTCCTAAATTGATTCCTCTGATATAATAAGTGTTATGAAGACTTATTAGTGCATATGTCTTGGAACATAAGGTCTTTTCAAGTACGTCCAAAAACTTGGCGTCAGTCGACCAAATGGTACCCTAAGGTCATTTAGTCCCTAAGGTCTTTCTAAGGTTTGTGTAGGTACCTAAAGTCTAACTAGGGTCGGTTTGAGCATACCTACCTATTATGCATGATGCAAATTATTACAAACCGCAAGGTGTACAATCCATAATAAATATTACATCCCAGATGGAAGAAATGAAATAATATATATAAATACAATACAAAATTCTTCATTTTTTGGCACAAACACCGCACGCCATCATGGTATGTCTTTCAGTCTGAATACGCATGCACAGTGAACCTGCATACAAGCCTTAGTACAACCATCAATACCAAGAGTATTTGTCATTATCAAAACTGGACATGATCAATCTGGTCAACAAAAGGATTTAGAAAACAACAAAAATAATTTTCAAATTTTTAAACAAAATAAAAATTATTATTTTTCATAATTAAATAGATCCTTGAAAATTTTAAATTATAAATTGAATAAAGAATGTCGTGTAATATTTTTTAGTTTTTTGAGTCCTTTTTTTTTTTTTCATTACATAGGAACTCCAACCATCAACAAGCCCTTCGAACCCCCTGGTGCGGCACCAAACCTACGGATCAGCGTCCTCTCCCTAGGTCTCACTAATCAGGTAAAGTCCAAAATGCAGACACGGCTTCCATGCATCAGTTGGACGTTCGGCCAACTCGACCCCCGGGACACATCTCCTTTACCATCCACGGTCCCCACTAGCTCACAGAAAATTCTCACCATCCACGGTCCCCGCTAGCTCATAAAATAAATTCTCACCATCCACAGGTACCGCTGGTTCTGTGAGTATTTACCTCGAATTGAACCCCCGATGCTCCTTCTTACGTGCTGATGCCTTTTCACCGCACCATGCCTGTGGGGGCTTTGAGTCCATTTAACCCATAAGTACCTAACCACTCCTATTACATATAACTTGTTAACTACTTTTTAGATGTAAAAAATTTCAAAGACCAAATAGTGTCATATATATTAAATTATGATTACTTAACTAATTGGTTTATATTGAATCAACTTATATAAGCAGTGATATCGACCTCCCTAAGCAAGATTTAAAAAGACAAATAAATAATTAAAAACTACCTTTTTGTATCCTTTTTGCTTTTCTCAACAGCCCTTTTTGAATCTTCATCTTATTATTTGAATTTTGATTACTATAATTTATACATACATATACATTATGATCAAAATATTGGGATAGTCAACTTTAGGACGTCAAATCCAGGGCAAACTAATAATGTTCGCCACAACCTATAATGAATATCCTATGAAAATTTGAATTTAGGGCTTGTTTTAGTCCTTTGTTCACCCTTACTACTAAATCACGAACTGAATATATAGATATAAGTTGATTTTTGAGCCGAAATCCCTTCCAAAGATTAGGTTTAGTATATGGTATAGATACGGTACTAAAAATCAAAAGTAGATAAAGTCAAAAAAATTTATTTACTCAGAGAGACTTTGAAACAAAATGCCACCATATTTTTTAAGTTTTTAATATTTATATAAAGAATTTAGAAAATAAAAAATAATAATTTTTCAACTTTTTTATGCAAAATAAAAATAAATTATTTTTTTTATAACTAAACAAACCCTTGAGAAAATTTTAAATTACAAATTGAGTAAATAATATCATGGAACTTTTTAGAATCCATTAGTTTGATTCATCAAGATCTATGCTTTATTCGCTTCGCCTGCATTTTTATTTTTATTTTTTAAAAATTTTCAAAAAAATAGTCAATAAAAAAAAATTTTATGATATTTTTAAAAATTATTTGGCTCTTTATGAAAAAATGAGATGTTAGAAAAAAAAAAGTTGACTTTGAGTATTTGATAAAAAAAATTATAAAGTATCTAAAAAAATTTAAATAATTAAAATAGATACATATTTTTTAAAAATATAATTAATGTATTGATAGTTATAAACTAGCTTTTAGCTTTCAAAAGTTTTAAATTTATAACTTTTAAAAACTCATTAAAAAAAAAAAAAGTTAAAAATTGGCTAAAAGTTTTAAAAACTCAAAAGAAAAAGCTAAATAATGGCTTTCTAAAATTGACAGGATAAGAAACCATAGAATACATAGAATCCCATTGAAAGATTTATCTTTTATGAATTGCCCATTTCAAATAAGTCGTATCTCGCTCTTACCAATAAATAAAATTGAAGTTATAATTAAAGCAGCTAGTAGAAAATCAAAATAAAGTTGGGAAAGCAAATTACCAAATACATGCGATCCAACTTTTATTTTATTTTAAAAAAAGTTACGGCGAAAAAAAGGTATCAAACTCAGCCCTAGACCCACTTCTCGTTTCTTACCTCTTCGTGGATGTGAATGGCATCCAACCTTATCTAAATCATGTATTCATGGCCTCTTTCATTTTTCGTCCGCCATTAATTAATGTACCAAAAGCAGACTTTTATTTACGCACTAGAGTTCACAAACAGAGAGCTGTCCAGAGGAACCAGAGTCCAGACCCATCGCAAGATTACATTGCGGATTTAGAAGAAGAAGAAGCAGAACAAAGATTAAATCCAAACCAAACATCCCGTGGTATGAAGGTGTTGTAATAGAATGTGGCAGGGCTACTGTTGTAAGCGTAGACCGTCACGGTCTCCGGTTTCCACCCGTCCCGTCCGCTCCGGTACAGATACAGATAACAGATCTGGTACGTGCACGGCCCGTACAAATAAAACGTGTCTGAAGAACACCGTTCGAAGGTCCTCGTCGACGGATCATCGATTCTCGGCGCATACACCTGATCCATTTTTCAAGTTTTAAATGCACGTTTTTCTGATTTTTGTTGGACCTCCCATTTCTGATTATCCACTTTTTGCTTATAAATTTTGATAGAATTTATTTGAAATTCAATGCGATTTTTTTTTTTTGCAAAATTCAAATCGACGGTCCTCGCCTCCAATTTCTGAGTATAAACTCGTGTTGAAGAGTTCGTGCTTATAAAGTCGGATACAACTTATATGACTGGACGCAAAATTTTGTCTAAATTTACAAATCGAACACCCTAACTTGGAGATCATTTGAAAAAAGAAACATGAAGGAGAGAAAAAGACCTGGTTGCCATAAGCATCGCCAAATGAGATGCTGATTTGATCACGGGTATAGGAGGGTGAAGAGCAGCTTGTCTTTATGGTCACGGTGAAGGAACAGGTCGCTGCATTCTGCGATCTCAAATTAAAAATGAGCAAGTATATATATATATATATATATATATATATATAGAGAGAGAGAGAGAGAGAGAGAGAGAGAGAGAGAGAGATCTGGGATTGAGTGCTTAAAAATTTGACCGAGAAGAATCATTCATTGTACATACCTGGGAGTGGGTAGTGTTGATCTCGAAGGATCCGAGTGGGTGAGGGCGCGGAATGATTGATCTGGCCCGCGACTGCGAGAAGGCGATGAAGATGAAGGCAAGCTGGAGCAGATAGCAGGCGGCTTTCATCTTTTACTCCACCAAAATCCAAAACCCTTCAAAACCAAAACCCTCACACTCACACACAGAAATGGCAGTTATAAAGAAAGAGGGGAGGGCCAAGTGGGTACACATTAGTCATTTAATTTAATAGTGACAATGAATGTTGTAATAAACTATTAATCTGCTTTTTATTATCAGTACATCTATGGTTCTAAGACCACTGAAAAATTAGAATGTATTTAATATTATTTTTGTTTTTGATTTTCTATTTTTATTTCTATATAATAAAGAAATAGATTACAAAAACCATTAAAATGGAGCAGAAAGAAATTCAGAAGCTTCCAGGAAGCAACGTGTTCCGCGCGCCTTATTATAAAAATATTATGGTCCACACACCTGCCTTTCTGCCTATGCATCATCAATACAATATAATATATATGGAGCTCTACTTTACTTTCTAATGAAAATATCATAGAGTTTTTATCTTCCTTAGCTGGATTCTGAATTTTTTTCTACCTGTCCCCAATTACAAATACGTGTGGTGCAAAGGGTGCCACTAAAAATCTATCAATTTAAAGTGAATTTCATCCTTTTAAATTGATTTAGAAGTAATCCAGAATAAGTCGAATTTGATTTACCTTTGTTCAATCCCTTCTAATTGAGTGGGGTGACGGATTTAGGATTTTATCTCATGGATATCTATATAATCGCTATTAACTAATTTTTAAATTCATTAATAATTTTATATATTTTTATTTATTGCTTCTAAATCAATTTAAAATGATGCAAACATTTGAGTCATACCTGTATCGATATTGAATGTGATTCGAATATTGTAGTTAATTGGATTAGAGTCAGGAAGTGCTCATTGTGGTATTTGTAGGATTTTTGAGAGCAGCTTATTGATTTATTGGAAGGAGTGGATTTTTCGATAAATCATTTGTATAGAGAAGGGAACAAAGTGACAGATGCCTTGACTCGACAAGGTGCTATGGGAAGGAATAGTTTGTTTACAAATAGTAGTCAACTCCCTAGAATTAACAATGGTTTGTATAAATTAGAGAAGATGAGTACGGCTTATATGAGGTATGTTTAACTAATTTCCTTTTGATTTTTGCTTATGCTTTTTGTTGTTTATCTTTTGTTTTGTTTTGTTGTGTAAGGTTTGTTTTATAGGTCCTAATTTGTTTCGTTTTGTTTGGACTTGTAACCCGATTTTGGCTGGATATTGGTGTTGTTCTTTGGGAGATTTTTAACGTTTGTCTTTTGTTATCTCCCATTGATTGTCTTGTAACCACGGTATTCCTCCGCCAAAAGTGAGGGGTTATCAATAAATTAATGGAGGTGCCGCCCTTCTTTTAATATGTATATATATATATATATATATATATATATATATATTTATTTATTAGGCATCAATTTGATTAGTATAATCTCTAATGGTCAAGGCCTAATCCCACATTCCTAACTCCTACGTCGTCTCTAAATTTGTCTCATGCCCTCATTTAAACTCTAGCCCAATATTCAATTTTTTTCATGATCAAAACATAAGTCTCTAAATCTATGTTTTAAAAAATTTGTAATACTTAATAATTACTAAATTATAATTTCTAAAATAACTTCAAATTTTTATGTTATAAAATAGAGTGTTCTATCAGATGGAAATATATATATACACATTAAGAATGGGAATGACGATTATCCGTGACCAACCACAAATTACTTTATCTGAATCGTCATATATCCGCAATTTAAATAAGTCGGATATGAATTGTAATATTCTCACCCGACAATCTATCTAATTCACCATAGATTATCGAACCCAATCTGTTTTGTAAGTCTAATTGTTTCACAAGTATTCCCATTCCCAAATTATCTACACCATCATCCCAAAGGGTGAAAAAATATTCCTATTTACTGTGAAAGAAAATATTAGAAAAGCAAAACAAATAATTAGGGCAAATAAAAAAAAAATTAAACGACTTTTAATACTAATTGGTTTGCTAAATATTTTATTTTATTATTTTTACTGATTGTATATATTAAAGAATAATTTTTATCTTTATGTTCTCAAATACTGGTTAAATTTTCTTTCCCCAATTTTCTAATTTAATGCGAGAAAAGGAAAAAGTAATAAAAAATATCATATATATATGTATATATAAACAAAAAAAAAAAAATTGCATTAGAATTGACACATTTTCTTTTCATATTTTTCTTTCCTTCATTCAGGCCGGGGGAAAAAAACCATAAAGATTACCTTCATCAGCAGAATATACACAAACTAATTTCAGCAAAACCTGATCAGAAATTTGGAAGTAGTTTCACTGAAATCATCCAAGCAAAAATCCCATCTAAAAGTCCAACCATTTATCGTAGTAAGCACAGGTGATTGGAGATATAATCCCGTCAGGTGTACACATACTTATCTGAGGACAAACCCCACATGGAATGGAAGCCATGGCCCCTAACATTGCCTCCCCTGCAGGGCCTCCTTTCCTTGTGCACCTGTAACATCGTGTTCCGATTGGTATACGCTCAAAATCTCCATAGCCAGTACTCTTCTCCTCTGTGATCTCATTTTCCAAAACCAAAACATTCACTATCTCCGCAATTTGCTGCATCGTACACTCTGCCTTAAAGACACCTGACCTCTTAATCGAGTTCGATATGTCCTCCAAAGTGGCAAGCTTCAGCTTCTGTATGTGCTTATAACATAGATCTCTAAGAATCTTTATGAAATCTGTGTCGAGTTTACCGTCTACGTACCATGCACCACCAACGATTTCTGCTGATGGTTCAAACTCTGCTGCCATGTAATGTTTTCTCGCTTTGTTTTGGATGTTTACTACCTCTTTTATGAGTTTCTTGGTCTGGAGTGACCTCAGGGACTTGGTAACCACACTGTCTGGGAACTGTGTTTCTCGTTTCAGGTCTCTTGTCCAGATTCCCATGTCTTTCTTGCTTCGGATCACATCATACAGGCGACGTTCATCATTTGATAGAGTTTGGGATGGTGCATTTGACTCCTGCCGCTTCCGTTTCAGGGATGAAGACCCTTGTGATAGACTCATTCCTAAGAAACAAATATTATGCATAAGAAACCAGTCTCATCTTGATTCTCTTGCAAGGTATATTTGAAAGTTCATATTACATAAATTTGAGCAGAATATGATACAAATCATACCAGCTCCTACAACACTTAATTTTTCCATATAAAACTGACAATATTAACAACCTCCGCTGTTTGGCTATTTAAAAAAGACAAATGCAGCAACAAAAAAAATGACATTGTCGCAAAATTCTGTGAGGCCTTGTGATTCAGGATATGTACAGCACCCACAAATTGAAAACACACGCACACACATATAGGGGAAAAAAGGCAGAGAATCCCAACATAATATTGGCACTACTATTACAGATGGATATACTAATAATGCTACTAACAGTTGGCTCACACGTGTACACACACAACATGCAAAAATCACACCTAGAATAGCAATAACTCAGGGTCAACAGTAATATGAATCTACATTGGCACAAAATATCACGAAAGGATATCTCATGCACCAAGTCTTAAGAAATGGTTCTCCTGGACCTTCTACCATTTATACTCCAACAACATTTGACGAAAATCTAAAGAATCAGAATAATTCTATTATCCAAGAAGAAGGATATTAAAGTCAATGGATTAGAGTTTAACATGAAGATACATTACAGCACAATTCAAGGTAATGCAAATGTAATCCCATAACGCATGGCATTTGCTTAAAGGATACAATTAATTATAGCACTTTGAACCTTCAATCAAAAATTTAATGGATAAATTTTTATTTTTATTTTGGAAATTTCATGATTAAGGGTTATGACTGAAATATTTACACAAACTGAAGAGATATTAACATGAAAATTCAATGCAAAGGTGTGCATCTGCAAATTATCAATAAATCAAAATGCAGGTGGAAAATTGAAAAATGCCTTAAAACATCTGTGGTTTTAGGACCCAAACCACCATGTAAAAATTCAGCCCAAGTCATGATTGCTTAATTCCCTCACCCACTTAGGCAGGGCTAAACTACTACCACAGAGAATTACAAATTAATTTCAACAGGAAATGAGATTGAGTTTTCAATGCAAAACAACACTACCCGCTGGCTTTTGGAGTCTTAAATTAATGATCTTCTGCCCAAGTCCCACCCAGTTCACAACTTTCTCCAGCTGGCTAGGATAGTTATATTCAACTCAAACAATAGCAGCACTGCAGCAGCAACCACAAGTTTCAATAAGTGGGCTGATGAGGATTGTTTTATCAGTGCACTGAAATTATTGTGAGAAAATTAATGTTAGATTCAAGAACTATAAGACAGACATAAGGTCCACCTTTTCAATTAATTAATCTATGGCAGATAATAGGTTCAACTGTTCAAGTTTCAAGTGCAAACTCTTCTTCGCCTTTTGATCATCAATCTAGAGATTATATGCTCTTTTTCAGTTAAACCAGATACGAAGTGTGACAATTGCATGAAAATAGGCTCATGTATAAGCAAATACTTAAGTTTGGTACGTGGAGCAAGCTTAGCTAGGCTGGAGACAATTAATTATAAAACATGAAATGCTTCTCATTTCTCTCTCTATTTCTCGTCCAGAGTTTTGCTAATGCAATTACAGATACAATACAGCAAAACAAATTCTTATATTTTGATCCTCATCAAAGGCCAATTGCAGTAAACCAATTAATCGCAAATCCTCAAGAGAAAAATGACACGTTTCAACAACATTGCATAGTTTTTAAACTGACTAATACAATAGCTGAATAAAAATGACAATACCAGAAACTGAAATGACTAATTTATCTTCAAATGTGTCAATTAAGGATTAGCCCCTCAACTTTTTTTTTCTCCAGTTCATACTCAAAATTGGAGTTGAATCATATCTTTAGTAAATTTACCATACTCTCCTTATGTACTGAAAACATTCATAAATAAATATATCATAATTTGATGTCATATATATAATTTTAAATTTTAAATTTAATTTTGCAGCATCTGTGTTATATAGTATCACACAAGTTCCTACATACTCCCTAGTCGAACTGAAAAGCTGTAGTGAGATTGGTCACTTCCCACACATTATTTATTTCTGTGTCATTTGTTTGTCTTAATCTATTTCATTTGCTCTTTTGACTCCTTTCCACCACAAAATTCCAATTCCAAACACAGGCTAGGGGCTTGGGTCACACTCATCAGATCCCAGCGGAGCCACAAAACTTGTCGAATCCCAGTCCACACAAATTCACAGCTTGGGGGCTCTACTGGGCTTCAACATCTCAATGGGGATGGCTCTCTGAAATGAGATTATTGACCTTTATCTTGCAATTTTATGGTGTGATTCAGTTCACCTAATTACTATCAATTAATTGGTCTTTAACTAATCCTAAGGTCCATGGAATCAATAGTCCATAGATTATGTACCAAAGCCAAGTTCGAGAGCACAATTGTGCGAAGGGAAGGTACTAGCACACCTGTCCTTTCAAATGGTACTATGATATATATGGAATGTTCAAACATTAATCAAGCAAAGACTTCAAACTACATTTTTAATTAGGTTACCTTCCTTTGAGTATCATTCCACTCTATGACCATCAGGTATCCCGTTACCTTCCTTTAAGTATCATTCCACTCTATAACCATCAGGCATCCCGTTAAACACGCAAGGCTTCTATCACCTCGAGAATCCTCAAAGAAAGTTATCACACCACTTTTGGTTTTCGCCATTAGATAATTAATTAGGGTGTTTTTATCTTTCATTCAATTCAATACATTCATAATTCCCAAAAGAACTTTTATATTCACATCAAAAAGTCATTCAAGCATGCTAATCATCAAAACATATTTCAAAGATTAAGTGTCTCATATGGCACATGAAGCAATGAATCAAGTGAACATGAAATGAGCCAAATAGGGCACACATACACAAACAAACCAAATTATACATCAATCATCATTCAATGGGTACCAAATGGCACTAATGATGGACCCCAATTCATTCAACATGCTCATGAGGAACCTAAACACAATTTTATGTACAAAATGGGAAACCCTAATTTGACTTTTAATCCTTTTCTTATTCTTCATTTTTTTTTTTTTTTTGTGTTTTTGGAACACTTTGGAAAATCAAATATATGAAGCAAAAGATTGGACAATAACTAGGAAAATTTTATATTTTATTTACCCTTTTTTTGTATTTTTTTGGATTTTTCATTAATTAATAACAAATAAAAACAATAAAAAAATTCTATAAATAAATCAAGTTAAATAAAAAATTGAAAATAGAACTAAGACTTAAACTCTAAAAAAAAAAAAAACGGAACACAAAACCATTATTTATTTAAAAGAAAAAAAATAAAATTAAGGAAAATGTTTTTTTTTTATTAAAAAATCAAATAAAGATAAAAAAAATAAAAAATAAAATGGAAAATATAAATAAAAAAATTATGATTTTCCCCTATTTTTTGAGAATTTATTGCAAAATAAAATCATTTGAAAATTAATTTTTAAAGTTTAAAATAGAAATAAAAAATAAAAATAAAATGGAAAAGGAAAAACTGGTCTGATTGGTCTAAGTGGACTGGCTGGCCAGTCCATGCCACTCAAAAAGAAACACATGTATTTTCGTGAAAATAACAAACACGCACGCCCCGTCGCTCTAGTCGTCTTCTTTGGCCCTCTGAGGTTCTCGTCAGAACCCTAGCAGCTGCAGCTCCTTATTGCCGTCTTCTCTGGTTCTCCGATGCTGGAAACACCACATCGTGGCCTTTGTTCAGCCCCTTGGACTCCTCTGAACATCGTGGAAGCCACAATTTTGTCCAGAACCTGCCGAAAAATGTTTGTTCAGTCTGAACTCATCGTCATCGGCAATAATGGAGGCCACTCTCTTTCTCGGCCACCCAGAGGGTGTTACAACCCTTTTTTGCCTTCTTTACGACCCTTAGAACACTCTTTGACTCCCTAAAACCCACAAAGCCATCCATACACGTGAAAACCTACCTAAACTAATCCCTCCTCTTTGATTCTCTCTCCCCTCTTTTCCTTCCTCTTTTCTTCATTTTTCTCTGTACTTTTCAGTATTTCAAACTCTACCACAACGGCTTAACCTAGTCTACCACCCCAGATTCGCATACAAGACTAAACAAACTTCCAAACAATGATCTCAAACACAAATAAAATCAAACTTTTGATGCGGTCATGACCTTTTTTGCAATTTTAGAACACAACTTAGAGTTCCATCTCGGGCATAGAATAAAGATCACAACTTAAACATGCATGGAACAAAGAAAAAGTTTTTGCATGAAATATAAGAAGCTTCAAAGTAATCCATAACTTACAAGCCCAAAAAGTTCAAGAATATATTCATGGAGTCCATGTAGGATAGGAGGCATACCTTGTCTTCTTCAAAGATTTAGAAATCCCTAAGTGATCTACAATTTGAATCTTCAAATTTTGATCTTCAATGAAGTATTCATCAAGAAAGCTTAAGGAATGGAGGAAACCCTAAGCTTGAAGGCAGGTGTCTTCCTTCTCTCTCTCTCTCTCTCTCTCTCTCTCTAGAGTACAGTGAAATAAGGTGTTGTCCTAACTCTCCTATTACTAAAATGCCCCTTAGAGCGGAAAAGACTTCTCTCCTTGTCCGGACAAGGCAACCTCCAACCCTTATCCTCAATTAAAACTCCAATAAAACAAGGATAACACCCAATTCCAACTAAAAAGCACCTCAAAACAGAAAATTGAAGCTCCGAAGTGCCTCGGACTAACAACTTGCACACTGAAACACCAGAACGGGGAAAAGGACTTTATTTATATGCTCTAGACTCAAACTCACCCCTCATGCTCAATTATCAAAAGATATTTGCAATTTTTGGCCAAATTGACCTTGGACAAAATAGGGTATCAACAAAAATATAAATTATTTAATAATTGTTTTCTGCCATAATTTTCATAGGAATAATTTGGGAAACATCGATCAAAAAACATTAGCAGGGGAAGTAATGCATTTCAGGAAATAGGATACCTGAAATACCTTAATAGAGCGGAAAGCAATGCATTTTGGGAAATGTGATGCAGAAATTTGTGTTAACAACTCTTGAGCAAGTTGGACAATATGCAAATAATCCAGAATTCTTCACATCATTCCTGACACCAATGCATCATCTAGGACGGGGAACATACTCTTAATAAATTTAGAATATCATTTAAGAAATTTTCTTAACACTAAGGCACAATAGCTCAAGCAACAGATCAAATCATTGCAGGAATGACTAACATATTGTAGCAGTCACTGATCCTATTACACTGGTAATAAAATAAAAACAGCTATGGTAGGCACACGGGGTTTCTATTATACTCATAGCATGTAACTGCACAAATTCTGTGTTCTTTCCATACAACAAATTATATGCTCAAGCAAACAAGTTTGCAAGAACTTCTTTTCATCCAACAATGAAGTATGTGCCAACATGCAAGAGCTACAAGATCAAATTACATCATTAACATGTAATTGAGAGATCCAAGTTGCTTCTGTCACACTTTAGAATGATAGAATCAATCTTTTTTAGCCCAATGCACTTTAATTCTAATAAAATTTTAAGAAATGTGAGGATCATTTCATTATAGAAGAATAAGTATTTGGCAAAACTGTATGGCCAGCAAAGCGGAAACCAATCAGGCCTATACTGACGAAAAGGTTTGTGAAATTTAAAGTAGCGCCAATTGGATGAACCAACTTGGTCCACCACTGTAACCCATAACAAGCAGGGCACCACAAGCACAGAGCAATTAATCCAACTCCTACACAATGCCATCTGACCTGCTAGTTAAAAACAGATACTAAGACACTGCTTGTGAAACTTCAAACTGGATTAATAGCATTTTCTGTTCTAGCCCAATCTTGTTCGGAATAAACACTCTCCAGCAAATTGCCATTTTCAGGGAAAAATTTTCAAACTACCTCAAAACAATGTATCTGAAAGGGAATACAAAATTTGAATACTTAACATTCACACCTAAAATAAATATTTAAATATCTACTTAAATTGCCAACTTAAATTATCCAAGTATCGGTGTTTATTTGTGGACAGAAGGATGTACTAATAAAATAAGTCATATCATTTTTCAAGATTTAAAACTTTTCACCTTCAATAAGCAAAGTTAGGGCATTTGCCTCCTCGAGAAACTTGAAATAAATTTTCCTCTACGGAAAATATAAAAATCATTCATGTCCCAGAGACCAAAAAAATGAAGTAAATACAGAAAAATTCTTCTAATAAGAAAAATAATAGTAGCATTTCAACAGAAGTTAATAGAAGAATAACAACAATAGACAAACAATGCTAGAAGGTGAAATGGTCAACGATGAACATCAACACATGATTGAAAACAACAACATAATGAAAATAGAAAAAAAAAAAAAAAACAGAACTAAAAGTCAAAGACGCATATATTCAAGCAGAATCTGAGAGCAAACGTGTGGATTCAAGTGGAGCTGGAATGAAGTCCTAGAAAAAGAAATTGAACCGAGAAAGAGAGAAATCAAGATCTAGAGATAGTATGCATTTTGAATGAACTTGATATGGGGACCAGTAACCACCATCTATGTAGCAGCCAGCAGGAAGCTGCAGAGAAGCTCATCCACGAGGACGGCTATGAAGAAAGAAAGGGAAGGAACACGGGTATGATCTATCAGGGCTGGGAGGAGGGGTTGGGCACATAACTGAACAATTACCTTGAACCACTAACTGAATTAAATTTTTGACGCACCAAAAAAGTGAACTGAAATTGAACATTTTAAAGAGTTGACTGCCAATTTTTTGGCCAAATATCCAACAGTTAATCAAACCAATTAGCTTAAAAATCTATATATTTCAAAATATAAAATTTTTAAATACCAAGTTGGCAAGCTTGGAGCAAGTAACTCCGCTTGTGATGCACTTAATGTACTATCCTTTCACACACAACCGGTATCAAGCCTGGGTAAAGGAGAAGAATTGCATTAGGTAGCTACCAACCAATGTAAAACTTGTCAGATCACTATGATATGCTTCCTTACCGATTATTCCTGGGGCATCCCCTACTAGCAATGCATTGCACTTATACAACCCAGTTTTAACAAAAAGTGAACAAGGATAGACTAGGTTGTCACCCCAAAGCAACGCGCCATGTCGGTGCTTAGGTGCAGTGTCAAATATGGGAAAGATCCTACATCATTCAGGATATGGGCGGTAAAGAAGTTAGTTCAAAAGACTAAGATTAGATTAGCAACTTGGAATATAGGAACACTTGCGGGTAAAAACATGGAAATTGTGGACACAATGATTAGAAGAAAAATTATTCTAATTTGCCTTCAAGAAACTAAGTAGGTGGGGAAAAAAGCTAGAGAAACTAAAAGATTAAGATTTGAACTTTGATACACTAGGAAAAAAAAAACTTAAAGAATTGAATAAGAATTATTGTAGACAAAAACTTAAAAGATAGGGTGGTAAATATCAAAAGAGTAGGATATAGAACTATAAAAGTGAAGATGGTCTTAAGCCCAGAGATAATAAATGTCATTAGTGCTTATGCTCCTCAAGTAGGCTTAGCTGAAAACCTTAGGAAACAATTTCGGAAAGATATGATAGTATTATACAAGACATATTAGGGATTAAGAAAATATTCATAAGAGCATATCTGAATGGACATGTTGGAAAGGATACATGGAAGATATGGATATGTAGACAATAATAAGCCTGGGGAGATGATCTTAGACTTCGCCATATCATACGATTTTATTACAACAAATACTTGCTTTAAGAAGAGAGAAGAACACTTAATAACCTTCAAAAGTAGACAAAATTAAAATCAAATATATTTTTTTCTTAACTAAGAGGGTAGATCGTTTATCGTTTAAGGATTGTAAAGTTATCTCAAGTGAAAGCTTAACCACACAACATAAAGTTTTAGTGTTAGATACATGAATTAAAAAATGGGATAAAATAAACTAGTGTAAGAGAACTAGGTGGTGAAACCTAAAGGGAGAAAATATAATAAAAATTAAAAATAAAATTATCAAAGATGGCGATTGGACTATAGAGGATGGTGTAGACAAACACTATTTGGAGTAGGATAATTAGCTCTATAAAAAGAAAAAAATAGCAAAAGAGATTTAGATGAATCAAGAGGGAGAATCTCGAATAGCAAAGAAATTTGGTAGTAAGATCAAAATGTCCAAAAAGTTGTAAAGACAAAAAGAATTTGGTATAAAACATAACAAAAATGTAGAAACATGAAAAATTTTGGAAAGTATAAAAGGCAAGAAAAGATGCAAAAAATGTTGTTAGATAAGCTAAACATAGATCATTTAATAATTTGTATGCGAGATTAGATACAAAAGAAGGGGAAAGAGACAAATTTAACCTTGCTAGAGTTAGAGAAAGAAAGAATAAGGATTTAAGTAATGCAAAATGTATAAAAAGTGAAGATGATATTGTCTTGGTTAAGGAAGAAGACATAAAAGAAAGATGACAAAATTACTTAGTAAACTATTTAATGAAAATCAAGTAAAAGACTTAAACTTAGAATTGAAAAATGAGGAAAAAACAAAAAACATGAGATTTTTGCACAAGATTAGAGTTAACGAAGTTAAGTTTATACTAAAAAGATGAAAAATGGAAAAACTATAGGACCAGATAACATCCTAATTGAAGTTTGGAAATTCTTAAGTGATAACAGACTTATATGGTTAACTGATTTATTTAACACAATTATAAAAACTAAGAAAATGCTAGATGAATGGAGGAAAAATACTTTAATATCTATATACAAAAATAAAGGAGATATTCAAAATTGTAATAACTATGATTGAATTAAACTTATGAGTTATACAATGAAATTGTGTGAAAGGTAGCTGAACAAAGGTTAAGTCTAATAACGAAGGTCTCAGAAAATAAATTTGATTTTATACCTGGGAGATCTACTATAAAAGTTATATATCTTTTAAGAAGATTAATGAAAAAAATTAAGGAAAAGAAGAGGGACTTGCATATGGTATTTAGTGACTTAGAGAAAGTGTATGATAGGGTACCTAGGCAAGTTCTATGGTAGGTTTTAGGAAAAAAAAAGGGTGTATGTAGTAGGCATACTGATGTCATTAAAGATATGTATGGTGGATTAATGACTAGTGTTAGGACTATAGGAGGAGAGATAAGAGAATTTCCAATCACAATGGGTGTACATCAAGGATCTACTTTGCACACTTATATTTTTGCTTTAGCGATGGATGAATTGACTAGGAGTATCCAAAATGAGGTTCCACAATATATATTGTTTGCACATGATATTTTCTTGATTGATGAAACTAAGGGTAGAGTGAAATCTTAGCTAAAATTTTGGAGACAAATTTTAGAATATAGAGGATTTAGGATAAGTAGAAAACTATAAATAAGACAAAATATATGAAATGTAATTTTAGTAATAGTACGAGGAATATTGCAGACAAAGTTAAACTTGATAATGAAGAAATCAATAGCACTAGTAGATTTCGATACCTTGGATGTATTATGCAAGCTGAAGGAGAATTTGAAAAAGAAGTAATATATGGAGTTAAAGAAGGTTGAGTAAAATGGAGAAGCGCTTTGAGTGTGTTTTGTGATTGTAAAATACCCTTAAAATTAAAAGGGAAGTTTTATAGAACTGTTGCAAGACCAACTATGATATATGAATCAAAATGTTGGGCGACTAAGAAACAACATATCTAAAAAGTAAAAATTGGCAAGATGAGAATGTTTAAATGAATGAATAGTAAATCGCTAAAAGATAAATTAAGAAATGAACATATTTGTGGTAAGTTAGACCTTACTTCTGTAGAAGATAAGATAAGAGTGGGGTGACTCATATGGTTTGGCACTTGCAACGTAGGTAACATAGTACGCTAGTGAGCAAGAGTGATTTAGTTAATGTGAAGGGCAGTAGAAGGGGTAGGAGTAGACCTAAAATAACTTGAAATGAGATAGTGAGTAAGGATTTAATAGCCCTAAAATTGTCGAAGTAAATTGTCCATAATCACATAAATTGATGAAAAAGAATTCATGTAATCGATTCCACCTAGTGAGACTTAAGGCTTAATTTTTTGTTGTTGTTGTTGTTGTTGTTGTTGCAAGCTTGGAGCAAACTGGCAAGATCCTTAGTAAGATTAGGGAAATAGTCTGACCATGAACTAATTGACTATAAATAGGGGTGCAACCGGTTCAGTTTGGTCAGTTTTGAGTAAAATTGCACATCTAAACTGAAATATCCAGTTTTTGAAACATAGAAACTAAACCAAACCAATAGCATGTGTAAAACCAAACCTATATTTGGTTCATTTTGGTTCTTTCTGGTTGATTTGGGCAATGAGCCTCAATTTTTGCCAACTGAACATAAAAAATAGGCATTAAGTTATGCCAATTTAACAAGAAAGTTTGCTCAATGGATCTCCTAAGAATTAGATTATTGAAATAACTATTGATTATGTCTTAGATTAATGAACTAACTAAAAAAATTAGATTAATCATTTTAATTTAATCAAGTAATTGACACAATCCATTCTAGTGAGTTGTTAAAAAAAAACGAAAAAATTCTATTAATTGCATTCATTAGAAAATACAAAATTAGGTAGATGGAGCAATAAATGCCAAATGGTTCTATTAACTGGTAAGTATGTTGAATACTTGAATTCAATTATGGACAAACCCCAACGTCCCAAACAAGAAAAAAAAGTCCATACTCCGTACATCAATAGTCGTTTTTAATATGAATTTGTATTTCTGTACTCCTCTTTCAGAAAAGTAAACATATTCAATACATTTCATACTGCTATACATGCTATAACAAATTATATGCTATAACAAAAGTCGTATTACCACAAAGATCAAGCTGATTTTATATTTCTACAGTCCTTTCTTACTTTCAGGTTTTATTTTTTATTTAATTTCCTTTCCTAGATGATTAGAAGACTTCGAACACAACCACAAAAGAAGTCCCTGTCCCTCAAAAATCAAGATAAGAGGGAGAAAAAGAAAAAGAAAAATCAGCATTACCTGTGAAGCACTGGAACCGTGGAGTCGTGCGCTGGGGCTGCTGTGGGTTGCGCGGAGCACAGGAACCGTGTACGTCGCAGGGTTGCCGTGGATTGTCGTCTTGTTGCGGTGGGTAGCGGGCGGAGCAGTCTGTGCAGGCCGGCAGACCGCCGTAGAGGGCCGTAGGCGTGCCGCTGCACTGCTGCAAGGGAATTTCCCTTTCCTAGGGTTTCAGTGGGGTGGAGAGGAGAGGCGAGGACTGAGGAGAGGACTAACCGCTGGCGCGTTTGGCATTGATGTCTGATGCCTCTCGGTATCGAACACCATTAACAATGAAAATTTATTTTAATATGATTAAAAAATAAAAACATTTAAGTTTTTGTAATAAACAAAATTAAATTTTTGAATACTCGATGAAAATTTATCTTAATACGCTTAAAATTAGAAATATTTAAAATTTTAAAATAAAAAAATTTAAAATTTTGATAATGTTGTGAATGGTGGATGTCACCATCCATCTCCCTCTTGTTCCCATCTTGGATGTCACCATCCATATACTTACCTCATCTCCCTCTTCTTCCATTATTATTATTATTATTATAGAGAGAGAAAAAAAAAAAAAAAAAAAGTAGTGTAGAGTGCAAAATATTGAGCTTGCAGAAAATAAAGAAAAAAGAAATATGAGAGAAAAGAGAAAGTGAGATATTTTATAAGGTAAGAAGTTGAAATATTTGTACAAAAGTCAGGTACATTTTGTAATTCCTCTTAAAATAGTGGATTTTAGATCTCATCCATCCATGGAGTAGGTATAAACCGAATCATGTAAATCCGGTCTCACTTTTCTTTATTATTTATTTTTATTTTATTTTACTTGTGTTCATTACTTTCTAATTATTCACGTCTATTTATTTCTGTATTATTTTATAACACGTTATCAATACGAAACTCTACCCAACTGTTATATTTATATATATACCGCTTTAATGGACGATTTTATTTTTGTTTATTAATACCACCTTAATGACTAGTTTTATTTCTATACTCTCTCTCTCTCTCTTTATATATATATATATATATATATATATATATATATATTACCAATCTCCAGAAGAAATGGTAAAATAGTCCTCCTAAAGAGGCTATATATTTAATCTCCCGAAGAAATAGTAATCGTTTACCTCTTAAAGAGGGTATATTTTTAATCTCCTAAAAATATATATATATATATATATTATATTACTATATCTGTATTATTTCAGTTAGTATGTTTCGCTTTTCTAAATCACTTTATTATTGTTAATTTATTCAGATGTCGAGCCTAAGCAAAGTTGAGTTTGTTCCCCTTAACATCAAAGGCAACAATTGTCTCTCATGGATTCTTGATGTAGAAATCCATTTGAATGCAATAAACTTAGAAAATACAATATTAGATGGAAATACCGCATCCCAGCAAGATTGCGCTAAAGCCATGATCTTTATTCGACATCATTTAGAAGAAGAATTAAAAACGGAATACCTCGCTGTTAGAGATCCACTCGTCCTATGAAGAAATTTAAAAGATAGGTTTGACCATCAAAAAACAGTGATTTTACCAAAAGGTCGATATGAATGGTTGCACTTAAGGTTGCAAGATTTTAAAACTGTTTGCGAATATAACTCAACTTTACATAAAATTAGCTTGAAGCTAAAGTTATGAATAGAAAATATTACTGATGAAGACATGTTAGAAAAAACTTTTACTATTTTCCATCCCACTAATGTGTTCTTACAGCAACAATATAGGGAAAGTAAATTTACTAAATTTTCTGAACTTATATCATGTCTTCTTGTTGCTGAACAAAATAACGATCTTTTGATGAGAAATCACCAAACCCGTCCAACTAGTTCAACTCCATTCCCTGAAGTGAATGTAAACACATCTCGTGGTCGAGGGCGAGGCCGCAGGAATGGTCATGGATATGGTTGTGGCCGTGGTCAAAATAATTACTAGCATCGACGTGAGGTAACAAACCCCCAGAAGAAGGCAAATGATCAAAATCAGCGACCCAAACACTATGAAACTAAATGTCACAGATGCGGAAGAAAAGGTCATTGGTCGCGTACCTGTCGTACACCTAGACACTTGGTGGATTTATACCAAACATCCATAAAAGAAAAGGAAAAGAGTAAAGAAATTGAAACAAATTTTGCTGATAATACTATTCCAATGGACCTTGATACTGAACAGTCCAACTCTATGTATCTTGATGTTGCCGATTTCCTTGTAAATCCATATGAAAATAATGATATAATATTTTAGGACATATATATAGTAAGTAATATTGTATTTTGATAAATTGTTGCTATTATTATAACAATGAGTTTTGAAAATATTTGATGTAGTGAAAATTATCTTAAAGCCTTGAACGAGACTAAGATGTCTATGGAAGAAGTTTGTTTAGCTGACAATGCTACGGCACACACAATTCTCCAAGATAGAAAATATTTCCATTATTTGAAAATATCATCAACAAAGGTTAATACAATATCTGGGTCTACAAATTTGATTGAAAGCTCCGGAAGAGCTAATATAAAGTTACCCAATGATACTTTATTATAAATCGATGAAACTTTATACTCTAGTAGATTTAGAAGAAATCTGTTAAGTTTTAAAGATTTAAGACTCAATGGGTATCATATTGAAACCACAAATGAAGGCAGTAAAGAATTTATTTACATTACTTCCATTATTTTTGTGAAAAAACAAATTTTAGAAAAGTTGCCAACCTTATCTTCTAAACTATATTATACAAAGATTAAAGTAATTGAATCATATAATGTCTTGCACCAAAAGTGCAATGACCCAAAGTTATTTACACTTTGGCATGATCGTCTTGGACATCCTAGAGATGTAATGATGCGAAGGATCATTGAAAACTCATATGGTCATCCACTAAAGAACCAGAAGATTCTTTTGTTTAGAGATTTCATGTGTACTGTTTGCTCTCAAGGGAAATTAATTATCAAACCATTTGTTTCGAAAGTAAATTTTGAGTCACCCAGTTTCTTACAAAGAATTCATGGTGATATATGCGGACTAATACATCCACCATCTGGACCATTTAGATACTTTATGGTTATAATTGATGCATCTACTAATGGTCACATGTTTCTCTACTTTCTACTCAAAATGTTGCTTTTGCTAGACTTCTTTCTCAACTAATTAGATTACGAGCTCATTTTCCCGATTATCCAATTAAATCGATTCGTATGGATAATGCTAGTGAATTTACATCCCAAACTTTTGATAACTATTGCATGTTACTTGGAATAGATGTTGAGCATCCTGTTGCTCATACCCATACACAAAATGGTTTAGCTGAATCTTTTATTAGGAGACTTCAACTTATTGCTAGACCTATGATTATGAGAACCAAATTGCCTATATCTATTTGGGGACATGCTATTCTTCATGCTGCATGTTTATTTCGTATAAGACCAACTGCTTACAATAATCTTTCGCCCATACAATTAGTCTCTGGGCAACAACCTGATATTTCTTATTTAAGAACTTTTGGTTGTATAGTATATGTCTCTATTGCCCCTCCTTCAAGAACTAAAATGGGTCCTCAACGTAAACTTGGTATTAATGTTGGTTTTGATTCTCCTTCTATTATTAGATATCTTGAACCTTTAACGAGTGATTTGTTTAAAGCACAATTTCAAGATTGTCATTTTGATGAAACGATATTCCCTATATTAAGGAGAGCAAAATTAGTGCCTGAAACACAACATGAAATCACATGGAATGCCATGAGTTAATCTCATTTAGATTCTCGTACAAATCAATGTGAACTTGAAGTTCAAAAGAATATACATTTGCAAGGGATTGCATGTGATGACCCAAAAATATATATATATGATTAAAGTACAATAATAATAAAATAATAAAAATAGTCATTAAGTTAATATCAATACAGAAGTGTTTTTCTGTAGGATCCTTGATTCCATGTTTGATGCCTAAGAAAGACCTTGTCTTAGCGAGTGCTCAGAGACCATTGCGGCTCAGTCGCTCCCTGGAGGTCGGCCTGGTCAAAATGGAATTTCATAGGATAAACAGGATAGACACTATTTGTACACATAAATAAGTATATATACATAAAATAGTGTTTTGACAGACATAATTTGTAGAAATACATAATAAGATAATAATAATATAGGTATCATATGTGGGGCCCACAAGACTATGTGGGGTCCACATGAGTCCCGGAGCCACAAGACACTGTTTATATACGTAAATGAGTACATAAAACAATGTTTTAACTGATATAATTTGAAGAAATATATGATAAAATAATAATAATATAGGTATCCTATGCGGGGCCCACAAGACTGTGTGGGGCCCACATGAGTCCCGAAGCCGTATGGAGGTTTACACGAGTCTCAAAGCTATTTAGGATGCATAAAATCGTATAAGAATTATTCGAGTTACGTAGGATCCATTCGGGTCTCGAAGTTGTGTGGGGCCCACAAGACCGTATGGGGCCCACATGAGTTTTCAAAATTCAAATTTAATTCTTGTTCAAAATAAATAATAAAATAAATAAATACTCAAAATAGTTTAAAAGTAATAACAATGATAATAATAATGATAATAATGATTAAGAAAAATAATAAAATAATAAAATAATTAATTAACTAATTGATTAATTAATTAGGTAAGTGATTAATTAAAAATTTATTTAATGGGAATGGTGGCAAGCACTCCCACATGGCCTCCATCCCCATCCCATACTCAACCCATACCTTGCCCATCCCTTGCCCATTCTTTAATTTTTAAAATTTTAATTTCATCCATCTCCCCACACTTTTATAAATTCTATTTCTTCCCCAAAATTTTCCTATAAATAGGGAGCTCTCAACCTTCATTTTTCACAACAATTTTCCAAGGAAGAGAAGGATTAGTGAGTGAAAGAATTTGTGGTGGAGAGAGAATTTTTGAATAAATTCTTAATCACCCACTTTTTCCGATCTCATTTCTTAAAGATAATTATTGTGTTCGTAGCACACGGTAAAAGAAGAAGGTAAGTAAATTTGATTATGTTAGTATTTTTATTCAAAATTTATACCCGAGTTTATTTGTAAGTAAATTTTGATTATGTTAGTTTCTTTTTATTTTAAATTCATACCCGAGTTTATTTTGTACGTAAATTTTAATTATGTTACTTAGTTCCACAAAATTTCTATGAGTTTATTTTTACGCATATTTAATTATACCAGTTCTATCTTTAATATACTTGCATCTATTTTTGGGTTAAGAAATGTTCCAATCCCCTCGGGTAAATTTTCAGCATTTCTTTCTATTCAAAAATAAAATTATATATATTTTTAACACAAAAATTGTGTGGCATGAGTTTATTTTTACGTTGCATTTTTATGAAAATATGAGTAAAGATGAGATTTTCACGATATTATTTTAAATTGCATAAATGATAATAAGATGATTTTCAAACCCCTTATGGCAACGAAAGTTCAAAGTTACAGATGCTCGGTACCGCAGCTTAAAGTTTATACGGATCAGAGTGCACCCACACTGTTTACAGAGTGGTTATTTATGTTAGTGGATTTCTCCTGAGTGCACACCTGGTTTAAGTCCAGGACTTAATAAGGAAAATCTCACTTAAAGTTTACGTACGTTGATTTAGTTTGGTCGGCCAGCCAGCTAAGTCCAGTCTTCGGACCGCACAACCCAGTCATGGGGGTAAACATGACTTACGGCAAACAGGCCTAAGGGTGGGTTTTTACAATATATGTTTATACATATTTAATTACGTGTACAAAGTTACTGATAATTTAAAGGAAAAGTGTAAGTTTACGTGAAAAGGATCATTTTGATGCTTATATGACGATCTAAGGAAAACGTATGAGGAAAAGTATATATATATGTTTATCATTAAATATTTTTACAGTTTTAAAGTTAAAAGTTTAATTTAGCAGTTATAGTATATGATTTAAAAATTTACTGTTGAAATTGATGACAAAAGTTTTATGCAGAAATTGTTAAATTTATGTTTATTCTAAAAGAAATCTTGAAGTTATAGTATTCATTATTGTTTTACAAAATTCTTTAAAAACTCATTTTGGCCACACACTAATAATAATCTTATTTACTTACTGAGCGTCGTCTCATCCCAATCATATTTTATTTCAGATAACTCTGAAGGACATGTCGGGAATCAGGCTTAGCAAGCATGCGGGTGGGGGATTAGAAAAATAAAGATTGATTAGAAATATTAGTATGGTTTCAGATATTTATGTTTGTGTAATTTTCCTTCTTTTGAAATAAATGATTGTAATATGGAATATTAGTGCTCTGGTTTAATAAAAATTGAGTTTATTTGCTTCCGCTGTAAATTAGTAGTAAAAAGTTAATATCCCAGGCCCGTCGGGGTCGGGGTGTTACATTGCAAATCAGTTACTTGATTCTTTTGCAGATGCCAAGGCAATACTAAAATCTCATATACCTGCTGCAAAAACTCTAGCATGTATTGATGTCCCTGAAGGACAACAGTCGGCTAATAAATTTAAGCCACAAGTTAAACGTGGAAGGCCTGTTGGTGCAAAAGATAAGACTCCCAGAAGGAAAAAATTGAAATCTGTAAACGCTCTAGAAGAGGTTGCAGAAATAAGTAATCCAATTAACATTCACAAACCTATTTCTCCTAAAAATGAAATTCCTATTATAGAATCTCCTAAAGAGAAATCTACTCCTGAAGAGGAATCTCCTGAAGAGAAAACTCCTGAAGGTATATCCCTTGAAAAAGGACAGGTACCTAGAAATAATAATGAAATCTCAATGCATTACACGAGAAATTTGGGATAGAAATAAAGTTGTTGTCAATAATACATTTGTATGTGCAGTAGCTACTGACATTACTAGAAGTAATGAAGATCTTGAACCAAAATCTGTGGATGAATGTTGATATAGAAGTGATTGGCCAAAATGGAAAGAGGCTATCACATCAGAAATAAACTCTCTTTTAAAAAGAAAAGTTTTTGGACAAGTAGTCCATACACCAGAAGATATCCAACCCATTGGATATAAATGGGTATTTGTGCTCAAGCAAAATGAAAATAATGAAATTACTCGATATAAAGCAAGGCTTGTGGCGCAAGGTTTTTCTTAGAAACCCGGAATTGATTATGAAGAGACATATTCTCCTGTAATGGATGGAATCACTTTCAGATTCCTAATTGGGCTAACAATCGCTAAACGACTGAGCATGCGTCTTATGGACGTAGTAACAACATACCTATATGGATTGTTGGATAGTGAAATTTACATGAAAATCCTTGAAGATTTTGAGTTGCCTGAAGCAAAACCTAATAATTTATATTCAGTCAAACTCCAACGTTTCTTATATGGATTAAAGCAATCTAGGCGAATGTGGTACAATCAATTAAGTGAGTATCTAGTGAAAGAAGGATTCATAAACAATCCAATTTGTCCATGCGTTTTTATTAAAAGATCAAAATCCGAATTTGCTATAATTGCTATTTATGTTGATGATTTGAATTTAGTTGGGACTCTTGAAGAACTTACTAAAACTGCTAATTATTTAATAGCAAAATTTGAGATGAAAGATCTAGGAAAGACAAAATATTGTCTTGGCCTACATATTGAACATTTAAATGACTGAATTTTTGTTCATCAATCTAAATATACTGAAAAGGTATTGAAACAATTCTATATGGATAAAGTTCATCCTCTGGGATCTCCAATGATGGTGTGATCACTTGATGTTAAGAAATATCCATTTCGACCTCGTGATGAGGAGGAGGAATTACTTGGTCCTAAAGTACCATATTTAAATGCTATCGGTTCTTTGATGTATCTAGAAAATTGTACTAGACCTGACATTGCATTTGTTGTGAATCTACTAGCAAGATATAGCTCTGCTCCTACTTGACGACACTGGAATGGAATTAAATACATTCTACGTTATTTGAGAGGTACATCTGATTTAAGTCTATTTTACTCGTTTAATTCCAAATCTCAACTAGTAGAATATGTGCTTGATATCTATCCGATCCTTATAATGCTAAATCTTAAACTAGATATGTATTTCTTTATGGAGAAACTATTATATCTTGGAAATCAGTGAAGCGGACAATTACAGCAACATCCTCCAATCATTCTGAAATACTAGCTATTCATGAAGCTAGTAGAGAATGTGTGTGGCTTAGATCAATGATTTCTCATATCCAAGAAAATTGTAGCCTTCAATCAATCAAATATGTTCCAATAGTTTTGTATGAAGACAACGCCGCATATATAGCTCAACTGAGAGGAGGATACATAAAGGGTGACAGGACAAAGCATATCTCTCCAAAATTTTTCTATACACATGAACTCCAGAAGAATGATGATATAGATGTACAACAGATCCAATCAAGTGATAATCTAGCATATTTATTCACCAAGGCTTTGCCAACTACAACATTCAAGAGTCTGGTTCATCTTAACGGAATGAGATATCTTAAAGATCTTACTTAGATAAGTCAATATATGGGTGACATCCAAGGGGGAGTGTTGTGAATGGTGGATGTCACCATCCATCTCCCTCTTGTTTCCCATGGTGGATGTCACCGCCCATGTACCTGCCCCATCCCCCTCTTCTTCCCATGCATGTGAATCCATTATTATTATCAGACAAACCCACTTGCTCCTTCCACGACTATATAAAGGGGATCAATGGATTAAGATGATTAGAGAGAGAAAGAAAAAAATGAATAGTGCAGAGTGTAAAATACAGAGTGCAAAATATTGAGCTTGCAAAAAATAAAGAAGAAAGAAGTAGGAGAGAAAAGAGAAAGTGAGATATTTTGTAAGGTAAAAAGGTGAGATATTTGTATAAAAGTTGGGTATATTTTATAATTCCTCTTAAAATAGTGGATTTCATATCTCATTCATCCGAAAATAGGTATAAACCGAATCACATAAATCCGGTCTCACTTTTCTTTATTATTTATTTTTATTTTATTTTGCTTGTGTTCATTACTTTCTGATTATCCACGTTTATCTATTTCTATATTATTTTATAACAAATAACTGATTTATGTACACTTTTTTTCTATAATCAAATGGAAAAAGTAAATAAATAAATAAATTCATTATATTCACTCTCCATTTGAAAATTTAGTTATTTTTTTACAAAGAATGATTTTTTTTTTATATTTTAGCATAAATATTAAAAAAATTATATATAATCATTATAGAAAGTTTTGAGATTTGAGCCGCATTTGTTTAGTAAAAAATTACATTCTCAAAATTTTATTTCACATACAATATGCCAATTTTATAATAACACTTTTATCTATAATTTTTTTTTTTAAAAATATATACAAAAGTAGTTATGTTAGTATTTGGTTTATCATCGCATACAATATGTCAACCGACTAGTCCGGATGCCAATTTTGGATATTTTTTAAACTATTTTTTGATTTTTTTTTGTGTTTCAAGGTTTATACGTGTGTTGTGATGATCGGTCGAGTCTTCTAACTAATTTGTTTGTGTTAGTTTTATGATTTTTTCCTCTAAAAGACAAAACATTATCATTTTCAAAAATGAATTTTAAAAATATTGTTCATGAATTGTTTTTTGAATATATTTTGAAAATTAATCCTTTTCTGAAAATTCATAATTTTCAAGGTATTATGTTTTCTATAGGTTTTATGGTTTTCCTTTTCCAAAAAACCAAAAATTTCCCTTTATGAAAAAAAAAAAAAACTTTTGAAGACATTATCCATGATATGACTTTTAGATAACTTAAAAACTCTATTTAGTCTTTTCATGATCATTTCTGAAAAATCAAATTTTCTTTAAAATTATAAATTTTCAAATTCAAGGAAACAAAATAGTAGGGTTTTCATGAGGATTATGCCTATGCATAGACCTTATGAAATACCCTTTTAGGGTTATGGGATTATTTAACATTTTATGAAAAAAAAAAAAGAAAAAACAAAGAAATTTGCAATCTATTGCAAGCAATCAAGGGCCCATTATGGATTGGCCGATTGGCCTAACCTAAGAGCAGATGCAGTCCCTAGAGGGCGGTCGACCAACCCTATCCTCTCTTATTTTTCTACAATTTTTTTCAAAATTAACTTTAAAAAAATGTCTTTTCCTATGGGAGACACACACATATGTAATTGCAATAACAATTCTTAAAACAAGTCTTAAAAGAGTGCTTAGGAAGTTAATTTTTTATTTAGAAAATTAAGGAGTTACTTTCTCTATTCATAAATGTTCTCCCAAGTCAATCTCTTAAAAAGGTTTCTCCTTTATTTTTAATCTTTTCAAAAAAAAAAAAAAAGTGGCAACTGTATTTTTAAAATAAAAATGAGTGAAATCGACATATCAGTTTTCTCTACCTTAATTATAGGCTAAAAATGGGCTACCAAATCTCTGTCAACATAATAATTCATAATTATAATTATAATCATAGTGTAATAGTTCTATATTATGAAAGTATTATGTTTGATTGCAAAGAATAATGGGAACAATTTAATTCAAAAATTAAAGATTCTAATGAAAATGAGAGCTCTTGAAGCTTTAGATGTGGGGAACATACAGAAATGGAATCCCCTTCTGCAAGAATTTTTCATTCACAGGGAATACGCTTGTGATAATGCGATGTAAGAATGATAACAGATGTTTAGCTAACCACATGTCCTTGAGAACTCCACAGGAGTTATTATTCAGTGTTATGAACTTTAAAATTAATTACTAACCAAGAAGGACATGCCACCCCTATAAATACTATTAATCTATATCCCCTATCAATTCAGTACGACTTAATTACTTTTTTAAACATAATCTATCTTCATTTTTATTTTATCTAGATCAAATACTCGTCATCGTTGTCCATATTAGCACAGAAAATCCAACTCCCAAATATCAACTTTGCAAGGGTCAGTTAATTCATATTCACATCAAACAAAACTTGAAACTAGAAAAATAAAAATTCATTTTAGTTTCCTTTGGTGTGAGTCATATTCCATCCAAGTTCACACTAGAAGAATAAAAGTTCCATCAAATTTAAAAGGCTGCAGCAACATTTGTAAGGGCATGCTGAGGATCATTTGCACATAATGATCCAACAAATTTTGCCAACCCACAGTCCCACCAAGACAAACTACAAAATATCATCTAAAATTGCGCTAAACGCAAATGAAGTCGCCATAGAGCATGAAATGCAAATGCATCGAATTGTGAAGTGCCTCGCAATGTGATCTCCATCCTCAATATTCTGGGGCAATGACTTCCCAGCTCAGAAATCAGTCGGAGGTTTTAGCCGTACCAGTCTCTTGATCCTGTCTCTATCAGTGTTCTCCAGCATTCCCTTCAAAACAGAATAGCCAAGATAGCATCAGTAAATAAGCACTCAACAACATAATGCAGCAAGCATGTAAAACCTTTCTTAGTAATGTAAATCTGGTTACAGAATTGCCACTAGGCCCTTCTCTATTTTTTTGAGCCACAGAAGTACATGGTAGCTAATTCATGTGGTTGCTACCACCATGCTATTGAACAAGAACAAGTCACACAAGTTCCATGCAGTATGAGCAGCATCAAGGGAGTGCTTTTACATTGCTCATGGTGAAGGTGCCCAGGACACCGATCGCCACATGTGTCAGTTGAATGATGAATTGATAATGCAAAAAGAGATTACTAAAAAATTCCCTTGGAATTTGCAGGTTTAATATTTATTTATTTCTTAGAAGTAGGTCATGGATTTTTCTTTCTTTTGTCATTGAATTATAATTGATGAGTGGAGACAATTTCAGAGTTCACTTGTTTCAACAGATCAATGTTACAAACAAAAGAAGCTTCCTCTCATAGGAGACACCCCATGGTCAAAGCTTGATGTTTCTTGTTGAAGGCCTAGGGCCCGAATACAAGGGGGAGTGGGAAGAGATATGGGATGGGAGATGAGATGCCTCCCATTGTGTAGTCCAGGCCCACTATGGGTTCCCAATTGAACAAAAACGAAAAAATAAAAAAGCAAAACAACAGAAGCTTATATTTGTACAAAAAGTCTGGGTGCCACTTTACCTTCCAAACAACTTCATCAAGACACAAGCATATCTTTCCATACTTGTCCAAGAAAATTCGCTCAGTTGGAGGTTTTCCACAAGCATCCTTCACGGCAGAGGTTATAACATAGATTATTTCTGCCACTTGAGATCCAACCGGATAAAAAATGAATTTCAGTCAGTCACAGTCACAGGACAGCATGCAGAGAGTGCAACCTCTGTAGTAAATGCAACTGCTACTCTTCAACAAAATGCTGCATCACAGTACTGAAAGGTACCTACCATTATTTCTCTAAACAAGGGAATCATTTTTTTTATATATATATACTGTTTTTCCTCTCTACTTTGGAGAAATAATGGGACTGCCTTCCGTATGTTGATGTTGCAATTGTGCAGTGAGATATGCAAGAGGCTGGCAAAATTGAATCGCAGTGACTGTTTAAAACATGTAGGTATACCAAATACTAAGGAATAAGCATTGAAAATTCATCAAAACTCAATAGCCCAAATTGGACATAAATTTGGCAACAGTAGAAGCCATGGCTTCTTCCAGTCCTAGTAGTATGTCAAGAAGATAAAACGACCAGAAATAACAAAAATACTCACACAAAAGTTCATCATACTCATCCTTGCCAACAACAAAAACACTGACATCTCCAAGCACTGTGTAAACAATATAAACTGATCTGATAAGAAAAACATAAGTGATGTCATTAAATCAATATCGAAGACTGAAAAATTTCCTGCAAAATGACTATAGAAATAACATTTACCAGGTGTAGGTTGCATGTGAATGCCTTTTCAAGCAATAGGAAATAAGTTGCAATATATTCATTTCTCAAAATATTCCCACACTACATACAATATTCATGGGAGAAGATTAACGACTTTTTCCAGCTATATTTCACTTGCAATCAAATTGCATCATCAGGTCCTAATGACACCAATGAAAGAAAAAAAAAAAAAAATGGTTGTCTTTTTGGTAATATTTGAAAACTATGCCTTTTAAGCCGTAAGAGGAAGAAAGAGGAAAAATAAAACTTCAGGGGCAAAGATTCAGGAGAAATACAACCCCCCCCCCCCCTCCACCTTTTCTAATTTTATTTTTGGATTTTTTTTAAGGGAGGAAAGACTGGCCTTGAGAGAGTATAAAACCAAAGGAAAAGATGCCAAGGATTTGGTTGTCATATAGAAAGTAAAGATGCAAGAATTAAAGGTGAACAAAACTTAGCTGATCTGTCCTCAATAGCAGCCCTAGACAATCTTGGACAAACCAAACCAACAAAAAATAATTATGGTGTTATAAAAGATAATGACAGCGGTATACTTCCAGCATTGGATGGTTGGGTTTCGATGGACTGATAACTTTAGGAAACATATCAACAAAACCCCAGAGAGTTGAAGATTAGTGAATAAATTTGTAGCCAATGTGAAAAATACACTGGAACTAGCTAACCCTTATGATGCACAGGCAAAAGACGAAAACTAGAACAAAGATATTAATAGCATACTATAGGTGACACACTACGACATAGCAGTTTCAATATGAACTGCTAAAATTGGCGACATGAAGTAGTGGATGAAAATAAAACGATCAGTATTTTCTGTGACTTGGTGCAGCAGGGTTGTGAATCTGGGGATGACAATGTGTCAGTCAGGAGTGAGTGAGTGAGAGAGAGAGAGAGAGGGAGTGGTTGCTGAAGATGCATAGGAAGATGAGATAAAGGGAACAATAGGGGTCATTGGAGCAAGAAAGACACATTGCTGAATGGAGGACATGTTGCAAAAAACAGCCCTCCTGACCTAGTAGTTAATTTAGTTAGAGTCATGTGGGACAAAAAGCAAGACCATGGGGGGTAGATACTTGTTAGAGAATAATACAAAAGAATTGGGACAAGTATTATGTATATTTGGAGGCTTGTCTGTAATATTTGTTTCTAGGGGTATGCAATGTAATGCAGTTCTAGGGACGAGTGTAATTTCATGTGAAGAGGCTTTCTTATAAATAGTGTGTGAAAGCCATGCTGTAGACAGTTGTTGATGACTTTGAATTGATTTGAACATGTGATTCCCCCTTGTATCTCCTCTCTCTCCCCCCCTCTTCCTCTCTTCAATTTATTCTTCTCTCTCCCTTTGCTGCAGATCCTTGATGCTGCCCCTGCATCACATAGGTAAAGATATTCCAAAACCAACGAGCTGGAACCATATCCAAAAATAATTTCCTATAGTTCTGATTTCATTGATATAATCATAAAAAATAGTACATAAACACAAAGTGCTTTACTAAAAGATCTCAGCTCAAGTTAAGTGCAGCACAAACAGATCATTCAACGCTGTCCTTGGAAAACAAATCAAAATGAAAAGATTTAATTTGGACTTCCAAAGCATTTCAGAATACATGTTCTAAAATTTGACATAAATCATTCGGTGAAATCCTGAAAGGCTGAACTCCTTTTATAATAAGACGCTTAAAAAAATTCTTCTAAATGCCAAAAAGAAAAAGAACAGATTCATGATGTGGCCTCCATATGCCCTGAGGCCCTTACGTGCAGACAGCAAGCAGATTTTTCATCTAATAAAGAAGGAACAGCATTTTTCCAGTAGACAAGGCAAAAAATAGGTATCATATAGACATAACAGAAAGTTAGATTGGAGAAGGAATTATACATACTTATGGCAAGCAACAAGAAGCTCTTCATTTTTTACACCTTTAAGATTTTCTGCACCTAGCTTGACTAGAAAAGATCGCCAATGTAGCCGCTCCTCAGCTGGAACTCCATTAAAACTGCAATTCATTGTAAAACTTGTGTCAATGTCAATGCTTCAACAATACTGAAATGAGAGAAACAAAAACTCAGAAACCAATTTTGGTGCCACATCCCAAATCCAATTATAAGACAACCAAAAAACCCCATGTTGCCCCATGAGTTGGACTTGACAGATGCATTGAGTTAACTATTTATCTATTAATTCAATTGAATAAGATCATAAATTCTCCGACATGCATATGGACAATGACAGCACTGCCTTATTCCTGCTGACAACAACAAAACATTTCTAAACAACATTTTTTATAACCTCATTGACATTTATAAGAGCATGAAAGGAAGGTGAATTAATATTTGGCATCATCACTTAATCAACAAATATCTGAACAAGAGGTCCAAAAGCTACTGTTTTTCTCGAGTTCCATCTAATAATGCCGAAAAACTCATCTTCTCAAACACAACTCAACAAAGATATCATGTAACTCTAGATTTCGGAGGCAACCAAAAAATATATATATATATATAAAATAAATAAAACAAAGATAAATATAATCATGAATGAGTGGTTAGATGTAAGTGTCATAAAAATTTTACCCTGTTCACTTGTGAAACCTTCTTTTTCGGTTTTCCAAATTTATATAGGCAAGTTGGAAACCATCTAGGCTTGATATACACTGTTGGCTCATAACCTAAGAGCTTTAGTTTTTAAGATGAAAAAATTCTCTTCTTGCTATTTTCATTTTAAGACCACTAAAGTTGTCAATAAATTGCGTGTAATATAAAAGTAATTAGACCAGTAAAAAAGGGAGTTTATCTCCTACCCCCCAAAATTCAAATTTTAGAACAAGAAAAAAGAATTAAATCTGCTCATGAGGTTGTTAGCTTATTGGTAAACGTAGTAGACAAGGCAAAGGAATTCATAATCAAGGCGCACAATTTAACTGAATGTGAAACCAGGAAGAAGCAATCAAAGACCAACAATCCACATGGACAAAAATGTTAGTAGTGAAAAAGGAAAAAAAGCCAACCAACAGAACTACCAGTCACAGCAACAATATTTCAGCTAGCAACCTCACTCAAAGAAAAAAAAAAAAACTTGCAATCTTGCATGCACCCATCCCTAATACCCTTTATGTGGTGTTCAGTTTGCCACATCTAAGATGCCCTCTGGCATTGTGATTCCCAGGAATATTAATTCCAGGTATACAGGATTTTAGGGAATAAATGATTCCCATATTTGGTTCAGAAGCATATTACTGAGGCATGCAGTATTCTTATGTTTGGTTTACTCCTAGGATTATGATAAAAATAACTTATTATTTCGAAAATATACTTAAGTTGAATGGGTGATACTTCACCCAAAAAAATAAAAAAGCTTCTACATAGTACTTCAGCACAAAATTCAACAGATAAAATAAATAGAAAAAATTACCCAACTAAAACATTATATCAAAAGCAATAATTCAACTAAGATTATAAATTACTCCCAGAAGCTATTTTTGCTCTTTTTTTGGACTCTGTGGATCGAAAGGAATGTGAGGATTCTTAATGTCAAAGCAACTCTTTCACATTTATTATCGGATAAATTTATCTTCCTAGCTTCCTTTTGATCACACTCTATGGAGTTCTTTTGGATAGTTTTGTTGTTCAATCTTCAAGGAGATTGGAGGGGGGTGGGGATTTGTTGTAATTGTTTTCTTATCGCTTTTTAAAAAAAATCTTATTCTCCACTCTTTGTAATTTTATCTTAATGAACTTCTAGTTCTGAAAAATAAAAATTACTACATAATTCAAAGGTTAATCTAATAGTGCAACATAATAATAATAATAATAATACGGGGAAAGACACTGATCTCCCTAAGGTTTGGAAAAAATGTAGACTTCCCTTAAAGTTTCAAAAATTCCAGGGACCTCTCCTTAGGTTTAGGGAAAAGATGTGGACCTCCCTAAGGTATCAAAAATTCATGACCCCCTCCAAAGATTTTCCAAAAAGAGACAGGCCTCCTTTTATTGTTTGTTATTGCATGTGAGTTTACGGAGGATGCTGCCCTAATTTTAGTTTATCTAAACTATGTTCAATCCACGTACTCTAAGTTTTTCATGTCATATACTCAATCTAAATATGAAATAGGAAATAATGCAAACAAAAACAAATACACTAAAATCCTTCAAGCTAATGAAACCACATATATAAGGTTCTCTCACATGATCTGGGATTGTAACACGTCACTGCGCTTAACAACCCTGTGCAAAAGCAAATTCTCTAACAACCACCATTCAACTTTTAAGTCCAACGATGCAACTTTCACAGACAATTTTATGTTTTGCCATGACTAGCTAACTACTCTATGACCTATTTGAGCCTCCTCATAATGCTGCAGGTTGACTTGGCGATGGGTAATACAAGCCAACTCACATACACTGCAAAGAACATTATTGTCCACTCCCAACGTGAAAAGGATAAACTTTTGGTCCTACACCATACATATAATAGCAGCCACTTCCCAATCAATATGATCAAGCAGACTCTGTTAGGCCTTAGAGTTGGCTATAATTTCAACTTAATTTTTATTTGGTTGATAGGCTCAATACCTGTATGCTCAAGCAGGACGTCTTATAGATAAATTCCAAGCACTACTACTTTCACTTGAGACAGTTGCCCATGTGTGAAGCATCTCTAAGCAAAAATTGCAGATTTTAAAGGGTTTTATTTTAAGTTGTGGCATTTTACTCAATTTCAATACCTGTATGCTCAAGCAGGACGTCTTATAGATAAATTCCAAGCACTACTACTTTCACTTGAGACAGTTGCCCATGTGTGAAGCATCTCTAAGCAAAAATTGCAGATTTTAAAGGGTTTTATTTTAAGTTGTGGCATTTTACTCAATCGCAGCACTAGTATACCGGAATAATGAATTTAATTTTCTTAAAATTTAAAGTTCTTTACATTTTCATTTATGTAATGTCACCAGCAATCATGTTTTCCCATAGCAGTCAATTATCTAGAAATAGCAACTTTGCATTGCAACAATCACATGAAAGCATTAATACTATCAATATGAGGAAAAAATAAATTAATTAAAAAATAAAGCCCTCCCCCCACTCATCCCAAAAAAAATATAACAATAAATAATTATTGGTGAAGGAGTTACTAAGGGGCAATTTCGAGGTCCGGTGAAAGTCTGAACTACTTATCTTGTTTTCTCACCATTCAAAAGCACAAACTGTGAGCAGTAAGAATAACGCAGAAACATTACCAAGACGACCATAAAATACCAACAACAAAACCATCCCATTCCAAGTTCAACGTCAACCGATTCAAATCCCATCAAAAAGCTAAAATCCCCGTAAGGATCCAAACCGAACTTCAAACTATAGCAAATCAATAAAACCTTCTCGACGAATCCAAACACCAATCACCAAAAAAGGGTACTCGGAAACCTATAGATTTCAACAAAGCATGAAAGGATAACTAAAAAGAAGAAGAAGAAGAAGAAGAAGAGACGATTTGTGATTTGTTATGAATTGGGTATATAAAATGGATGCAGGTGACGAGATGGGAGCTAAGAGATCTCAAACGAGTTGAAGATGGGGATCATGCGTACCGTTCAACCAAGATGTTGCCCTCAGAATTGGCGAACAGGACCGCCAGCAACATTTTCTCAGCTTCTGGTGAAATTCTCAGAGCACACTTTACCGATTTCCCTGCGGTCTGATACGCGTTTGGTTAGCCATCGGATGCCTTTGAAACGTTTACTTACCGGGGAGGTTTCCAGAACGGGACCGGTAACTCGGCCGAGTGATTCACGGCTCGAACGATCCGGTTCACGCACTAACTTATCATTAATTTTATATTTATATTTTACCCACAATTATATTTAATTTTTGTGTAATATAACAAAAAAATTATAAATATTTAAATATATATAAATATACAACGCCTATACTATGAATGTTTTGAATGACAATCATAAAAATATTTTAAAATCAAAATTTATATGCTTTCTTTTCAAGTTGTCTTTTTATCAATTTGTAGTGTTTTAAACTACATAGATTTATTGGTTTTGATTAGTTTCCATCAAATTTAATGTTAGAGGTTAAACTTGATCACAGGCTAGTCTAGTTGTTGACGATTCATTTAATTTAATTTTCACAATAGTATATTGCTCATCAGCTAAAATTAAATATTTTTTAATAATATTTTTTAATGAGTGACTATAAAAGCTATAAGATTATAAAAGTTAAAATTCAACGTGTAAGAACATAATGAGAATCATGGATAAATTTGATTTGATTTTATATTAAAATATTTAATAAGGGTTCGGTGGGAAGTTTATTTTCCACTTTGATGCGTCCTAAAACTCTCTGAATGGCTAGAAATTTTGTCCGAGAAACTCAAAAGTTGTTTGACGCGTGGCAAAAATCACAATTAAAAATTACTGGACCATCCAGCGAGTTTGGCCTAGGAAACTTAACCGCCGTTTGACGCGTGACAAAACTCTCTAGTTCATCCAGCGAGTTTTGGTCAAGTTTTTAAAGTTTTCTTCCTTCATTTTTCTCACGTAATTGCAGAGTCATTCAGTGCAAAGCAAAGTAGGTGCCGGATGATTGGACTGGACGCTGTGCAGGTGACCATTGCAAGGAGGAGCTGAACGTTGTGAAGCCTTACTAAACGTTGGGAAGGAAGGTACAAAAAAATGAGATGAAGTATGTATTTTTCTTGAGCTGAAACTCTTACATTATTTCATTAAGATTCATTAGTTTGATTCAAAAATTGTGTTAGTTTGTGATATAAACTAGTATTTGATACATTCAATTTGGTTGTATTGAACTTAATTTTGCGATTGGAAGTATCATTTGGAAACCCCTATTGACTTTTTGAGTTTGATTCCTATTTTAATACTGACAAAGTACATGTATCTTATGTGTGTACAGATTTATAATTCAGAATGTACACACAGAAGAGGAAGATGGAAGCCAGAAAGCTCACATCAACTGACATTTTCCATAAAAGATAAAAGAGCAAAGAAGAAGACATTTGCATGATATGGATGAATGCTCAGATCAACCGTAGATAGACCCTAGGGACGAGCACATCTCACCAAAAACATTTTTCTAAAAAGACTAAAATTATACAAAGTTTTTAGAATAGTTTTATGATCAAAATTGAGACAAAAACAGAGCTTTCGGTCGAACGACGCCATATTTTTTGGGCAAAATATTCATTGTTAATGCCCTCAGCTGATCGAACCAATATTTGCCCAGAAGTCAAAAGTTTGACCAGCGATGGTTGATCGAACCTGTGGAGTTATAATTGTCATGGTCAACCGAACCATTCGGAAGTCAACTTTTTGACTTTGGACGGTCGACCGTTCTAAAATGAACGTATCATTCACGGTTGACCAAACTGAAGCGTGTCTAACACCCAACTACTTGGTCGACTGAACCTTGTAGTTCAAATTGACCACGATCGACCGAACCCTATGAATGGTCAACCAAACCTTGGCTTAGTCGACCGAATGTATAGGAATGGTCAACCGACCTTGTCTTGGTCGATCGAACCCACGAAGGAGTTCAAAATCGCGCTTGAGACGGTCGACCGAACCTGTAGTTCAAAAGCTCTACGATCGACTAAACCTAGTAATATGGTCGACCAAACCTTGAATATGGTCGACTGAACCTCTCGGGTTAGAAATTTTTAAAGGGCTAAAACGTCATTAACTTTTAATTAAACTTTTTCAAACTACCGAGCGTGTCCCCAATGGTCATATTTTCCTAAAAATCTATAAATACCCCTTCATAACTCCAGATTAGCAACTTTGATTAGCCTAAATTTTCTCTTAAACCCCTTGTTAATCAAAGTTCCCCAAAATCACTTTTATTGTCAAAATCATTCTTTTGGGGCAAAATTTTTTATACAAATCTCTCCACCTCTCTTTCATGTATTTATTTCAAAATCATTTTTTAGGAGAGTATTTTATTTAGGGCATTTTATTTGCATATACTCTCACTAGACACTTAATCTTTGAAAAACATTTTTAAGAGTATTGCTTAGGTTTTCTCCAGGTTATTTATTTGATAAATATTTTTGGGAGAAAATTATTTACAACATAAATATTTTCTTGAACTTAAATTCTTAGATTCTCCAAATATTCTCTATTTGCAAAAATATTTATAGAACAATAATACTCATTTTTCATATATATTCAATTTGTGCAAAATTATTTGATAGCACTCTTACTCTATTGAGCATATTTCATATTATTAGAGAGTGCATGTTTTGAGCCTTAAATTTGTACACATCTACTTTTTGAGAAATATTCTCTGTTGTACAAAAATTTATTATTATTGATATTGTATTCTCGACGGGTTGTCGGAAGAAGGAGACTAGCCTTGTGAATAGTCTCAGACTTGCTCAAAACTGGTTAGGAGAGCACCAGATTGGTTCAAACCCGGTTAGGAGAACTAGGAGATGCACCTTCTTAGAAAGTGTGCAAGGTGTTGGCTCCACTCAGTATGTAAGCTGGGGAATGTCTGCCTCGAAAGGACATTGTAAATAGTTTCTGCTCCACTTGTAAGTGAGCAGGGTTAGTGGAATCCTTGGGGATATGTCCAAGGCGAGGACGTAGACTAGTTTGGCCGAACCTCAATAACAAATATCGTGTGTGTCTCTCTCTCTATCTCATTTAAATTCACTTAAATTTATATATGTGTATGTTTGTTCATTTACCGTTACAATTATTTGCATGCATGCACACACTTAAATTAAATGATACTGCACATGTGTATGTCTGCACTCATGATTTAATTATTTTACATACACGTTTGTATTATGAATGTGATATGATTTGTGGTGAATCGGTGAAATGTTTAAATTAGCCAAAAAAATTTTAAAACTCAATTCACCCCCCTCTTAGGATCACACCAATTCCAACAATTGGTATTAGAGTCTCGTTGCAAAAGGTTTAACCACTTATGCTAAAGATCGCAATAGCTCAACCTTTCGGTGTATCCCTATTTTGAGGGTCAACTCTTTGCAAATCCTCTACTACTCATGTTATATAAATTTTATCGGTTGATTATTGAAAATGCTTTTCTAAAATCAATTGATTGGAGGATTTGGAAAGTATTTGTCAAAGTTATCATTTCCCATAGAAAAACGTTTTTAAAATGCAAAGTTTCCCAAATCTGAAAATGATTTGAAAAAGCATGACACGGTTTTAATGCATATTATTTGTGTGTCATGCATACTTTTATATCATACCTTAGCTACTAATATCTTTTGCAAAGTTTATTTGTGTGTACTAAGGGAAATTGGGAACCATAAAAAATATGGAAAAATCGAGAGAGAAAAAGACACCACTCACGCTCAAATGCCTAAGAAGGAGCAAAGTTATGGTATATCCTCCTCCTTCTACTTTACTGAAAATCTTATCTCATGATTTGTGTGATATATCTTGTGTTATTTTTGTATAAATCATGATGTATTTTATCATGCCATCTTATGAGGTGCACTTTGAAATAATTTTTTTTTCTCTCATAAGATTTTTGGATATATGTATATATAGGGTTAGAATACTTTAAATGATTAAATAGTGTTTGATGTTTAAGAGTTTGAAATTTTAGAAAACACTATTATTATTCTAAGAACCCTAGGAGATTCTAGCCAATACGGGAGTCTTATTGATATATCCAATTTAAGTTTAATATATACATATCATTATGATTGGATAATATATGATAATATTGGCGACTCACTCTAAAAATGAGTAGTTCGGAAGCTATCCCAAGTATAGGAGTTCAATTGTGTAATAATTAGCACAAGGGCCAGATCGTCTCCTTAGGGAATGCAGTTTAATTCCAAACTTTATGTAATCCCAAAGAAATTAAGAAAAGAAAAGTTTACTGAACACAGTTCATATTCAAGTTCCTGAAATTTTTGAGATTTTGTGACGAAATTAAAACAACGTGAAATTTAATTTATGAACCTAATACACACTAAATTAATGACAAGAAACTGGAAACAAGCACAATGAAATAGACGATGACAAAATTAAATACCAAATACAATCATACATTTAATCATTCAGGTAAGAAATAAATCCCACATTTGAAACTTCAGACAAAAACCTAAAAACGAAAACTTTATTACGCAAGTGAAGCATTTAACCATAAATTCATCAATTAACTACTAACTTAAATTTAAACTTAACACAATTAAGAAATCAAAATTAATTCCAACAATGATATTGAAAATTGACTTCAAATATAACCCAAACAGAATTTAAGCTTCAACAATGAAAAAGAGAATAATAAAAATTCTAATAGAAACTTTAAACAAAACTGAAAGTATTAATAATCCAACTTTAAATTAAAGAAAAATAAAATCTTGACAATGAAAATAAATCTAACATTAAAATAAGAAAAGAGAGAAGAAGAAAGAGATAAGAGGGAGAAAGAGAGAGAGAGTAAGAAGACAAGTCATGGAGAAGCCTCCCTTGCTGCCGTGCGGCACCTCCTTCAGCTCCCCCCCCCCCCAAAAAGAAAAAGAAACCCTACCTTCAATCCTAAAAAAATAATAAACTAAAGAGCCCCCATTTGTTGACTTTTCAAACTTGCTTTACATTCAATGCCTTCCAAAACCTTGACTTTTCAAAATTTCCATGGAGAAGGAGAGACCCAACGCATAGCTCCGGTGCCTCTTTGCATGGCCTCCCACGTGGTCACATCATGGGCCTCACACATGAACTTTTCCTTTTAATTTAAAAGCACATGGTCTGCCCTACACATTCAAACCTGATTTTTACCTTCTTACAGCCCGTATCTATTAAAACTCTCAACATGAAAGTTGTAGAGAATTTTCTTGGCTTTCCATATCATCATGAATAACCTCAATCAGAGCTTAGTTGAGAAAGTTATGCTCATATTATAAAACAATATTGAAATAGTCCATAAAAAACAGTGTATGGTAACTTCACATCCAATTTCGACCTTAATGCAGCTAGTATCTCTCAAAATGAAAAACATGAAAGTTGTAGAGTGTTTTCTTATATTTTTACAACATCTTGAATCATCTAAATCGGAGGTTGGATGAGAGAGTTATGCACAAATTACAAAATAGTGTTGAAACTATCCATAATCGTCTAATTAGCTTCATTTTGCGCTCAACGCCTCCATTTACATCATTTTATTTTTTATCCTCTATGAACCCCACATATGCGGCTCTTTCAATAAAAAGTTATGGCCCTCATGTGCACGGTTCACTTTGCACGCATGACCCGCGTACATTTTAATTTCAACTTTAATGTTCAAAAAACATCCTGCAATAATAAGATACCCAAAATCCATAAATTATTGAATAAAAACCCAAATATTATAAATTGAACTTACTGTTAAAATATTGAACATAATTTGGCATTTAATTAAAATTATAATCTTTATTGCATGAATTTAAGTGCCTAATTACACAACTTTGACGCGTAATCAATTGGCTATCCCTTTCGAATGGACAAATTGATTTTGAACATCATTATATTCTTAATGCTATATATATATATATATACATATGCTATAATATAAAAATCTTAAATATAGAAAAATTTGTCCATCACATTGTATTGAGTTTTAGGAAATTTATCTTACGGTATATAATGTAAAATCCTAAACTCATCATTGAGCTTAAATGATAAATTATTTTCTTATAATAAATTAAAATTAAGAAATTCATAAGTTCATCTCCTTATTAGAAAATATAAGTTATGTCAAATAATGCAAATTGAATATATGATTCTTTGGCTGCATAATTAAGGGGGAGTAGATAATTTAAAACTTCATCCAACAACTACTTTGTTATATTATATTTATTATCTAGGGGTTTTATGTTGGATGATCTAAGTGTTGAGTGCCACTATCCTGTGCTTGTTAAATGTTTGCATTATTTAATGGATAATTTATTTTAATTGTTGCCTGCTCTACTGAAATGCATGCTCGTACTGAATGTCTCCTGCATGACTGATGCAGTGATGTGAATTGCAGGCTAGTAGTGGATATAGGTTCTCGCATGCTCAATATGAATTGTAGCTGCATGATGCAGATTATTTTAAACTGCTTGCTTGAATCTATTAGATATTAGGTACATGATAAAATGGGAAAATGTTCAATTTACAAATGGCATGCTACCGAAATTTCATTGGAATTTTCCCAAAAAAAATTTCATAAGTTGTAAGCCGTGTACTAGAATAAATTATGATAAAAATGCATGCTAGGTGATCTTTTTGACTATTTTTATAATGCATGCAAAATAATTAATTAGTTAGCTGATGCATGTTGAATTATAAATGTTGACTCTATGAGTCCAATTCGGTTTTGATAATGACAAAGCACTTGATATTTGATCTGTGCATTAAGATTGTGAACATGAACTATATTAAGCATGCACGGAAGGATAACAAGTCAAGGAAGCCATGAAGATTAAAGCATACATATCTTGGCATAATCCATGAAACTCAAAGAGTACAAGAATGAAGATGCAAGTAACAAGTTCAAGAACATCATGGGTATAGGTACTTAGAAATGAATGTATTTACATTTCATATGATTTAACTTGAGGCTCAAATCATAATCTAGAATGACCTTAGGACTCATGCATTTCATGAACATCATTAGGGGACATTCATGGACTTAAAAATACTTTCAAAACCCCTAAAAATACTTTTATAAAAGAGCCAAAAAAGAGAGCAAAGCGGAATTTTAAACTAGAAAAAAAAAATTCAGGAAATGGTAACTTCAGTAGACTGAACTCAACGATTAGTCGCCTGAAGTTGCAACTTCAGAAGACCGAAGTTAAGCTCAGTCATCTAAAAAATTTCTTTAGAAGACCAAAGATTAAGTTCAATCTCTTGAAGAATTTATGGTGAAACACAGAACTTGGCAGAAGCACCTCAGAAGATTGAACTCATACTTCAGTCGTCTGAACCCGACACTTCAGAAGACTGAACCCCAAATTTCAGTCATCTAACCTTGTGTCCAGGTTAATTTTTTGAAGCTCTAAGGAACGTCAGTCGTCTAGGCCCTTAACCTCAGTCGTCTGAACCTGCGGGAAAGTTTTAAAATTTAATTTTTAATGAAAGAACACGCGAGCTATTTTTTGATCCAATGGTTAAGATTGATTCTAAGGGCAAAATACCTATTTATACATCATCTAAACCCTAGTGCTGAAAAAAAGACTTTTGGAAGAGAAGAGAACATCTTTTTGACATAGATTTGAGAGACTTGAACATATTGTTATACGATTGCCTGCACTCCAACTTATACTTATCAAGCTTGGGCAAATCAACTCAGAAAAACAAAAGGGATTTCATTTACATATCTTGATTTCAACTTGGTATTGAGGTTTGGTAAATCGATTTATTATTTTCAAGAGTTTCTCATCTCATCATTTATTATTGAATATTATTAGAGAGAGATCGATCTTGAGTCCTCATATATATATAGAGAGTGTTTTGACGAGTTCATTACTCGAGAAAGTTTTTCTTTTCCCATTGATTAAATAGTTATCATTCAAGTGTGTCCTTAGTTAAAGACTTGATATTTTGGATACTTCAAAACCATTTTGATTAAATATCCTTAGAAGCTCATAACTATATATATATATATATTTTATTGAGGGATATTTTTTGGGAAAACTTTATATGCAGTGTTTTGATCTTTGGAATACATATATATAGTTACATATTACAAAGATCATATTGTGGTTGAAAACTTAAGAGAAATATTGTTGTAACAAAGTGTGTCAAATCTTTGCAATCTTCAAAGCTGTTTATGTATTCAAAGATTTAACCTAAGTTCTCCAAAGCATTAACTTATATAAATATTTTTGGGAGATTTGATAAAAGGAAATTTTGGTGAATCATATTCTTGCATATAACGATTGTATCGTTACATACATATCGAGCTTCAAGTTTCATCATATGATTATGTATTAGGAATTTCAATTGTACTCACTAACTTTGTTAGAAGCAATATTGAGTGTTTTGCAGATTTGATATTATATTGTAATCAAGGTTCGAGTTGTGAACCAGGTTTGAGAAGAGAGTTGTATCTCTTGTAAGCAGCAGATTAGGAGGAAGTTGTACCTTTTGTAAGCAGCAGATGTAAAGGAACCTCCATCCCAATTTAAGGAGCAGGGATCATAGTAGAATCCTTGAGTGGGTTGCTCAAGGCGAGGACGTAGGCCGGGTTGGCTGAATCTCGTAAAATCGCGTTTGCGTTCTCTCTTCCCTTATCTTTTTAATTTCAGCAACGCACTTCATTACTTATATTGCATGTATGTATGTTGAATAACTTCACATGAACTTGATAAGTAATTTTTTAAATTTAGAAAGAAGATATTAAATTGGTAAATAAGGTTTAAAGAATTTTTTAAAATACCCAATTCACCCCCCTCTTGGAATTACACCTAAATCAACAATAAATGGTATGTGCTTAATGGAAAAACATACACAGTCCTCATGTCATTTCCTAGGTTGCTAGATAATTAAATAGATTAATACATGTTAAATCCTATTGGTTTGCGCTGAACTAAAAACATGTACACACTTTATGGACCTAGGAGAAACTTAGTTCATGGACGTCATTTGGTCCAAATCTTTGGGTTTTGTACTCTCACTCGGGACCTAAATGGTAAAGCATCATCTCTGAAATTAAACGTCACATGTTCCGATGATGGTCCACAAACTAGGGCAATTGCATGACCTAGGGGGAGGCTTCGTATTGTACACACTCATTGTATTTTTGAGTTGTGCCATCCTTTTTGAACCCCTATTGCATTACCTCTGAGTATAGTCTTGATTGGCTATCATGCTTTTAAAATGAAATGCAATATGTTATGCATATGTGTTGAATGATTAATATTTTCTGAATGCTGAAATCCTTTGGAAAGGATGAACATATAAGGAATGCTTTTAAATGACTATCATCCTTGAACTAGATTGCAAGTATGCATGCATGCAAATATACATGGGGAGTTTAAGCCCCACTCTAAGGAAAATGAACATGAGCTTAACGTCTATAATCTCTTGCATGCTGAGTAATATTTAGAAGGATGAACATGTGTCGAGTGTGTTTAAATGAAATCCATTCTTGAACATTAATATTCTTATGTGTGTTTGAGACTATACCAGGGAGCATAAGCCCCATCCTTGAGAAAAGGATTTAAAATACCTAACCTATGGACTCACTTCTTCATTGTTACTACTTTTTGAGTCCGAAATTGTTTTTACCTTGAACTTCACATCCTGTCTCACTAAGCCATAGTGTCTTAGGTTTGGTCATATAATCTTTGTCTAAAATTTCTTGATATCTTTGGGATCTATATGGTTGTTTTTATGGTCATATCTTTTTGGAATATGCTTAAATGTTAAACCGGAAAAATATTGTTTGCTTGAGTTTTAAATTAAAGTTTCTTTTTTAGCAAGCATTGCCCCCAGCATTTATTGAAAATCATAAGGGAGATATATATATCTATTCATATTATATATATTTTTTATATATACATTTTTAAAAGCAAGAAATGAACTTATATAGAATATATTTTATGTCTTGCTTGTGTGCTTAAATGCCTTCATGACTTGTACTATTCTGTGTTAAAAATTGTATGTCATGAAGTTTCAAAATTTTTAAGGGTGTTACTTAACTTGTTCATTGACTTTATTTGAAATGAATGTGAACTAGTTAGACAGTTTTTATACTCAAACCTACTTTTTATATGCCGTATGTTCATAAATTCCAATCTTTGCGGGGATTTACATAGTGATTAAAATGAAATTATTTGTGTATAATTTTGATTTGACCATGTTTGTCATTTCATTTTAAACTTAAATTACCAGTTAACAATTTTGTGTGCGATATTGCCAAATTTTTCTATGCCCAATTCTTATACCAAAAAGGGTGAGAGTTTTTTAATAAAAAAAAAAAAATTCAAAAAGGGGGAATTCTCTTTACTAAGTCTATTTTAAATGATAAAATTTTTTTATACTTAACCTAACCCATTTTGCTAATGCCAAAAGGGGGAGAATTTTTTTTTTTTTTTAACAAAATGATAATGATTGAAAGGGAAAATTTTAGGGGCAAAAATATTGGAGCAAATATCTGAGTTTGTGCTTTGATGCAAAAATTTAAATACATGATCCTTGTAATGTATTCTGTTGACTTTTTGAGTCAATCTCCTATTTTGATTATGATAAACCATAGTATCTCATCTGTTTGTTAAGTGTATGAACAAGTTTACTTTTCTAAGCACAGTTGACAGATGAAAAATGGAGGCCGAAAAACACTTGAATGAATACATTTTTCGGTGTAATCCATGGAATTGCCAAGGAGCAGAGCATGAAGTCTTTGTGTATTTTAAGTTGTATTTTTATATTTTATATTTCATTTTGGGTCTATAATTATATTCCAAGGTCGGTAATAAGTAGTACATGTCATGCATGGTAGGGACTATAAGCTCAAGACCATAGATTGACCTTAGGGATTTGGTCGACCGACGCTAAATTTTTGGGCTTAATTTAAAAGCCTAAGTCATAGACTGACCTTAGGTCCCTAAGCACCTCATGACAAGTCCCCCATAACTTAAAATTTATACCCATATGAATAGGGGTGACTTTAATACAAAATCAGGACCTAAAATGAACATTGAAATGGCCTCGGTCGACCGAACCAGCTTAGTTATAATGTGCTGGTCGACCAAAGCACTGTTGACTGAGGAACTTAAGCCTCGATTGACCGAACATATACAGTATAAAAGATTCGGTCGATCGAACCATACGAAAGTCAACAATTTGACTTCGTATGGTCGACCGACCATTTTTTAACAGACCATCCACAGTTGATCGAACTGACATGTGCGTGATTCCCTACACTCTGGTCGGCCGAACCTCTAATTAAAATTTGACCAGGTTGAAAATTTTGGTCAACCGAACATGCCTTGGTCGACTGAACCTTGGAGGGTCCAAAATCGCCTACATATGGTCGACCAAAACCTCAGTTAAAAAATGCCACGGTCGACCGAACTTAGTGTTTTGGTCAACCAAACCTCAAATATGGTCAACCGAAACTCTCGGGTTGCTCAATTTTTACCGAGGTTAAAACGGGGTTATTTTTATTAAACTCGTTTAAAATAATTTTAATAATCCCTGTGATATCCCCAACGGTTATAATTTTGGCCTTGTCTATAAATATAGGTTCATTTGCTCAATTAAGGGGTAATTAGCATTTTTGATTAAGTGAAAATTTTCTAAAATTTCCAAAGCTCACTCTTCCAAAAACAAAGCCTATACACTCACCCTTTGTTATTCCCTTGAAAAATCTAACTTGGTGAGAGTACCTTGAGTGATTTTACATTGTCTATACTAGCTTAAACTCTCATTGATTTATTGCTTGATTGATTTTGTATTGAGAGTTTTAGCCAAAGTTTTTCCCCTTGGTTTATTTAATAAATTCATTATGTGGGGAAAACTTTGAAGCTTGTGAGTCTTGGCATTTGTATTGCAAGACTCCAAGGCTGGCTTGTATTTTGATTGTGATAAAATTATTTTGACAAGCTTATATTTCAAATATCTCCTGAGCTAATATTTAGAGATAATCATTTTTTAGATGTGAATATTATGGTTGGAACTCTTTAAAACCCTAATTGTGATTGATTAATATTGATACATAGTTTCAAAGATAGATTGATTATATACTCTTGAACTTTACTACATATTAACATTAGATTGAGTGTCATCACATATATTGCACAGAGCTTATAGATCCTATCTTGTTGATGTGCATTGATTAATATTGGTACAAATCTGCTTGTTGGAGAAGCACATACTGTGTACATAAAATTGTATTTTGAATTGGCTGTATTCCAGGCATGGCCTGAGGTGATTTAATGTACCCTGTAAGGATTGGTAGGGCATTCTCCGCCTGGTAAGGAGAGTGTGTAAAGGTTGAGATCAGCCTTGGAATAATTTGACCTGGTTGTGAATGGTGCCACTCCACCCATTAAGTGAGCAATAGTGATAATCCTCGGGTTTGTGAGCCGAGACGAGGACGTAGGCAGTATTGGCCGAACCCCGATAACACATCGTGTGTCTACTTTATAATTTCGCAATTTATTTACTGCACATGTATGTTATTTTCATTAGATTGAGAATGCTGCGCATGATTTAATTTACGTATATTATATTTATCTGTGCATTTGAGATTTTATAGACAAACTCTGGGTTATGTTATACTGCTGCTGGACATTAAACCTAGGACAAAATTTTTAATACCCAATTCACCCCTCCTCTTGGGAATACACAAATTCTAACATCTTCTTTCGTGAATATGCTTGAGCGTTAGTGTCGATATTTTATATTTTGCATATTTTTAGGGGGAGCCTTTTCAGGATGTACCTATTTTACTCTCGTGCGTTTACCATCATCAAAAATGGGGAGATTGTTGACTTTTTGAGTCTAATCCCTGTTTTGACGTTGACAAAACACATGTATCTTATGTGTGTGCCTAGTGTTTTGAACATGTTTACAATTCAGAATGTACATACAGAAAAGGAAGGTGGAAGCCAGAAAACTCACATCAATTGGCATTTTCCATGAAAAACAGAAGAGTAAAGAAGAAGACATTTGTTTTGTAATTATATTGCATTTAATTTTTTTTTATTTTTAGTCTATAATATTGCATGCATTTACATGATATGGATGAATGCTCAGATCGACCGTAGATAAATCCTAGAGACCGGCACATTTCACCAAAAACCTTTTTCTAAAAAGACTAAAATCATAGAAAGTTTTTGGAATAACTTCAGGGTCAAAATCGGGGTAAAAACAAAGCCTTCAGTCGACCGACGCCAGATTTTTTGGACAAAATATTCATCATTAATCCCCTCGGTCGATCGAACCAAACTAGTAATAACTAGCTTGGTTGACTGAAGCACTGTTTGCCCATAAGTCAAAAGTTTGACCTGCAACGGTCGACCAAAACTATGGAGTTATAATTGCCACGGTCGACCGAACCATTCGGAAGTCAACTTTTTGACTTTGGACAGTCGACCGTTTTAAAATGAATGTATCGTTCACGATTGACTGAACTGAAGCGTGTCTGACACCCAACTACTTGGTCGACCGAACCTTGTAGTTCAAATTGGCCACGACCAACTGAACCCTATGAATGGTCAACCGAACCTTGGCTTAGTCAACCGAATCTATAGGAATGGTCAACTGACCTTGTCTTGGTCAACCGAAACCACGAAGGGGTTCAAAATCGCCATGAGACGGTCGACCAAACCTGTAGTTCAAAAGTTCCATGGTCGACTGAACCTAGTAATATGGTTGACCGAACCTTGAATATGGTCGACCGAACCTCTTGGGTTGGAAATTTTTTAGAGGGCTAAAACGTCATTAACTTTTAATTAAACTTTTCCAAAATAGCGAACGTGTCCCCAACGGTCATATTTTCCTGAAAATCTATAAATACCCCTTCATAACTCCAGATTAGCAACTTCGATTAGCCTAAATTTTTTCTCAATTCCCGTGTTAATCAAAGTTCCCCCAAATCATTTTTATTGTCAAAATCATTCTTTAGGGGCAAAATTTTTTATACAAATCTCTCCAACTCTCTTTCATGCATTTATTTCAAAATCATTTTTGAGGAGAGTATTTTATTTAGGGCATTTTATTTGCACATACTCTCACTAGGCACTTAATCTTTGAAAAACATTTTTGATAGTATTGTTTAGGTTTTCTTCCAATTATTTCTTTGATAAATATTTTTAGGAGAAAATTATTTACAGCACAAATATTTTCTTGAACTTAAATTCCTAGATTCTCCAAATATTCTCTATTTGCAAAAATATTTATAGGAGAACAATAATAATCATTTTTCATATATATTCTATTTTCGCAAAATTATTTCATATCATTAGAAAGTGCGTGTTTTGAGCCTTAAATTTGTACACATCTGCTTTTTGGGAAGCATTCTTTATTGTACAAAAATTTATTATTATTGATGTTGTATTCCCGACGAGTTGTCGGAAGAGGGAGACTAGCCCTGTGAATAGTCCTAGATTTGCTCAGACCCAGTTAGGAGAGCACCAGATTGGTTCTGACCCGATTAGGAGAACTAGGAGACGCACCCTCCTGGGAAAGTATGCAAGGTGTTGGCTCCACCCGATAAGTGAGCTGAGGAATGTCCGCCTCGGAAGGACATTGTAAACGATTTCTGCTTCACCCATAAGTGAACAAGATTAGTGGAATCCTTAGAGGGTATGCCTAAGGCGGGGACGTAGGCTGATTTGGCTGAACCTCGATAACAAATATCGTGTGTCTCTCTCTCCTTATCTCATTTAAATTTTCACACTTAAATTTCTATATGTGTATGTTTGTTCATTTACTGTTACAATTATTTGCATGCACACACTTAAATTAAATGAGATATACTGCACACGTGTATGCCTGCACTCATGGTTTAATTATTTTACATACACGTTTGTATTATGAATGAGATATGATTTGTATTGAATCAGCGAAATGTTTAATTAACCAAAAAGTTTTTAAAACCCAATTTACCCCCTTTTTGGGATCACACCAATTCCAACAACCCCCAATTTGAGGTTAGGGTTTATTATGTTTTCCTATTGAACTTATTTAAATTTGTTATTATTTTCATGTGTAATTGTTCTTGTGCAATTTTCTATTAGTTATAAGTTTGGATATTAGATTTTAAATTCAATTTTGTATGAATTTGGATAAAATTTTTAATAAATTTAAAATTAATTTTATTCAAATGCTCATAAATTCAATTTTAGAGACTAGAAACAATATTTCTAAGTACAATATTAAGTTTTGTTTGAAACTTGGACTACTTTCTCTTACATTAGAGAAAGAAAAATATAAAAAAATTTACTCTTTGATGTACGGTAATTAAGAAAAGTGAAGCAAAAATAAAATGTATAATGAGTTAATGAATAAAATTTAAATTTTATGTATTATAAATGTTTGATTTTTTAATTCTTAGTTATAATTTTATTTAAATATGATTTTTTATTTAAATTTGTTTATATGTAACAGGTAAATACAATGGAAGATTTTTTTCCTTAAATAATGTAAGTCTTAAATTCAAAAACGAACATAAAATGAAATAAAATAATAAAAAATTTAAAAATAAATGGTTTTTAAGTCCTCAGGTAAAGTGTTGAAAAATTAAACCTTTTTTTTAGGTTGAAACACTTTTAATTAACATTTTAGATTAGATCAAGAAGGGTTTTACTTGGATCAACTATTTAATCTGAGAGAAAAATAGATTAATTTTATTATATTTTCTCTTTATATAAAAATTAGGAAATATAAAATTTTGTTCAAACACAATTTAAAATTAAAAAAATAAATATTAATGATGTGTCAAATAAACATAATAACTTTGTATTATGCCATGTGCTTATATATACATTTTTATGTTTTGTAAACCTTTAGTATTTCTTGAGGGTCGATCTACAACACACAATTTATGGACAAACCTCCAATGTATGCTCAAATTGATGTAGATTTGGGATCTTCCTATACAAGTGACTCGTTGGGATTAGTCATCCAAGCTAGGTAAGGGGATGCTCTTAGGGTCGAAGGATCAGCTGATAGTTGTCGTATAGATTTATCATACTCGAACTCATCATAACTTCTATGTGGTGCAGTCTAACTCAGTGTTATGAGTTACTAAGTGTAAGGAGTTTGATTGCAGATGGAGATTGCGTGTAATATTTCGAAAGAAACACAATTTATTTGAAATCACTCAATATGTTAGTCCACATACATGTTTAAATGAATTGCTATCGTAGGACCATAACCAAATCACATCGTCCCTAATTACTAGGGAGATAGTGAATATGATTAAGGGAGATGCATCTACATCAATCGCCACATTGAAAGAATTCATAGATCATCGTTTCAGCTATTCGATCTCGTCTAATAAGGATTGGTTGGGAAAATAGAAGGTCATTGCTCAAGTTTTTGGCGATTGGGAGATGTCATATCAAACATTGCCGAAGTGGATGGAAGCGATGTGCACGTACAATCCAAGTACGACAATCAAGTGGAGGTGGACTTCTGTTCTAGTATGTGAAAACACTATAATGTTGGTATTTGCATTTTGGCTATTTGCAACATCCATTGAGGGTTTTCGTCATTGCCCTTTTGTTATATGTGTTGATGGGACACACATGTGTGATAAGTATAAAGGTAAACTCCTTATTGCTACGTCCCCAAAACTTGACTCATTCTGAGTTGTGCTTCCAAGTGTAGAAGTGTCAAGTTGTATCAAGGATGAGTCCAGGATCATATTCCACAGGGACCACTGAGTATCAAAGTATTTATGCAAGTTTAGTGAAATCCTGTTGCTGAAAAATGTGGTTCGAAAATCTTTTTGGTCTTTTTATGATTTTGAAAACAGTAAACAAAGTGGGAGATACTTGAGTAAACTATCAAAATGAGACAAAAGTTTTATCAAATTTCCAAAAATGTAAACCTACTAACGCAAACAAACCAAATAGATTAACTAAAGCAATTTACCAGACACTCGGATTACGGGTTCAATGTCTATTTGCTTCACCATTTACTAATTCCCTAGGCCTTACTCCTCTTCTTGTTAATCCAATCAAGGCATTAATAAGATGAAATTTTATTACTAAAGCTCGAGTAAATTTGCCACATCCAAACGGAAGAAAATATAAACTCTCATTAAGCATCAGCCGAATGTCATGTAAATTAGTTGATGAAAATCTTAGATTAACTCAAGGTTTTGATGTGCCTAACGTCAACAACAAAACAAAAAGCAAGAGCTAGCGATTTATCGATGATTCCTTCAATTTTCGGTTTTAATCAAATAAAAGTTTAACAATGATATCATAGGATAACTAATAAACCATGGAATGCAAACGACATCGACCCACAACTCGAGTTACCGAATTTAGCCACTTATGCTTGTAATAAAAAAACAAGTATGGAAATCCTAGTCTACTTAAGGAAATACCTAAACACGCATTATTAAAGATGACAAATACAAATAAGGAATTAAAACACGCGGGAATAGAAACTTAATCAAACTTAACACACACACACACACACACACACTAAAAATTGGATATTTAACCAAAGTAATAACTTGAACCACAATCACAATTTAAACACAAAGCAAACAAAAATTTAACACATAAATGATAACAAAAAAATAATAAAAACATGAGAAATCAAATTGGACTTAATTAAAAAGACTAAATTAAAACCACCACTAACTAGATAAACAAGTAAGAAAAATTCAACAAAAATTAAATGCTTAACAATATTCAATCTTAAAAGAAATAAAAAAACTGAACTTTATGCAATATTTAAAGTCTTAACAAAAATAAATAAATAAAAGAAATCAGGGAATAAAGAGAGAGAAGAGAGCTCCCGGAGCTTCAGCTAGTTGCAGCGGCTGCTCTGTGATGCTCTGCTGCGGCGGAGTTGGTGTTGCTGAAATGGAGGAGGTTGCTGTGCTCTGCTGTCTGCTGTTATGTTGCTCGGGGCAGAGGATGCTGTTCGTTGGAGCATGGAACAGAGGCTAGAGGACTTGGTTGGCTGGTGCGTTGCAGGAACAGCAGTAGGAAGCTAAATCCGTGGAGTTGCTTTGCTGCAGGCAGTGGAGAGTTGCAGGGTGGCCGGAGCTGTGCAGCAGGGAAGAGGAGAGGCTGGGGCTGGTGTTGCTGGAGGTCCAGTAGCAAGGGGACAAGGGAAAACAGAGCTGAAATGAGAGAGAGAGAGAGAGAGAGAGAGAGAGAGAGAGAGAGAGAGAGAGAGAGAGAGAGCAGAGGACAGGGGAAAGAAGCGAAGAGGAGAGAAGCAAGAAGAAGAAGAAGAAGAAGGAGAAGAGGAAGAGAAGGATGCGGCTGGGGCAACGCCCAACAGGGAAGAGAAAGGAAAAAAAAAAGAATAAAAAGGGGAGAGGGGAAGCACAGCCCTAAGATCCAATCACCAGACCCGATCTGGCTGCATGGCCGGGTCAAATCAAAGCCCATTTAATATATATTCTTTCTTTTTTTTCTTTTTCATTTTTTTGTTCTCTCTTCACCACAAATATGACTCTTCTGGAGCCTGTTTCTCACAAAACTTAAAACGTAAAAGTTGTAGATAATCCTTTTCTCTTTCTCTAGAAATTTGAATCGTCTTGATCGGAGCTCGGACGGAAAAGTTATACATGAAATACGAACAGGTGTTGGTTTTAATTTCTGAGATTTTTCCTGCGACAAAAAATTACCAAAACTTCATAAATAATGCAATAAAATTCAAGAATGATGATTTTGGCACTTTATTAAAATATTGGACAATTTTGGACATTTAATTAAAAATTTAAACCGTAAAGCCCGGTTTAAGATGCCCAATTACGTAGTTTTGACGCGTAATCAATGCAAATAGGCAAAATTTTCTCCTTGCATTTGTTATTGTCCAAGAAGAAAGCTTCAACACTTGGAATTGGTTTTTATTTTGTCTTCATTATGTTACTGACAGGGACGACATTTGCTTGATATCTGATAGGCATCCAGGCATTCTGGTTATGGTACAACGAAATCGTGATTGGCAACCACCACATGCCCACCACTGATTCTGCCTTCGGCACATGGTAAGCAACTTCAATACTAAAGTAGCAAGTTTCAATCTAAAGCCTATGGCAGAGCGTGGATGAAGGTAGCATCAGGTAAGAAATTTTAACAAGTGGATGGAGAGGATAATTTCTGAAGGTGAAGAATCAGCAAAGTCATTTTTTTGACAAAATCCCTTCTCATATGTGAACTTAGTGCCACGATAGTGGACGAAGGTATGAGAACATGACCACTAACCTTGTGGAGTATTTCAACACCATCCTAAAAGGAGCTCGTAGCCTCTCAATAACGGCCCTTGTGCAACTAACATTTTATCATGTTGCACATTATTTCAATAGCCGACGGGAGGCTGCTCGTAAGGCATTGCTAGAGGAAATGCATTTACTCTACGTATACTGCTAACCATGGAAAGAGGGAAGCTTAAGGCAACTAGACATCGTGTCATAACGTTCAACGGGTCCACTGGTACCTTAAGCATAACAATGGCGCAACAAGGACCACGTAAAGGAAACAATGTTCAAAATTTGAGCATTAATGGACGTGAATGCTTATGTGGAAAGTGGCAAGATTTACACTTTCCTTGCTCCCACATGCTAGCTGCATGTGCTGAGACACGACTAAATGCTGTCAAGTTTGTTTACCCATGCTACAGAACTGCCTAACACTATGCGACATACGCAGCTGATTTTAACCTAATTAGGCATGAGGCATACTAGCCAGTATCCTTGTTGACAACATTGCAAGCAAATCTTGCATTCGTTCGGTATAAAGGTTGACCTAGGAGCTCACGTCTACATAATAAGATGGGCGCAAGGGAAAGTAGGAAGAAGAATACGTGCGACATATGCCATGAAGAAGGACACAATCGTACAAGGTGTCCAAGAAGGACCCAACCTGGGGATGGAGCTCGCCCATCACATTGACTAATAACATCTACGAAAGCCTTGGTTTGTAGAATATGTTGCTATGTTATTTGATTTATATAGTGACTGTATTCAGCTTTCCCATTTTGCAGCATCGGTCCAACCAAGCATAGGCTGAGGGTCACGCGGAGCCCTTGTTGTAGTGCCCTGAACTCAGTGGGGCCCATAGTGCTATTTTTCCATAAACATATATAAAACCCTATAATAATCTTTGATACCATAATTATAACGACCCGAACCCAAAAAGGGGTCTCGAGTGTCCCTGTCCATAAATCAATTTAAAAACATGCGGTGGAAGACAATTTAACCTCAAATACTTTACTAGAGTTCTGAATCATCCCAACTACACATATGTATCTTCATTTTATATAATACATCCCAAAATAAACAAAACATGATACACTAGTGTCTCACTTACACTTACAATAACTACAAAATCAAAACCTAGCCCCGTAGCTCGCTAGGCTCGATTCCCTATAGGTCCTGAAAAATAAATTGGATATTGGGGTGAGACACTTCTCAGTAAGACGGATTAGATCATTATCAGTGTGTGGCTAACATGAGTTTTAGTGTGAACAAAATACATTCATATATTTAACTATGAGTGAAATGGCATTTGAAAACTATACTCACACCTATATCATTGAAAATACATACATTTTCCTTGAAAACATACTTTCGACTCAATATAGCCCATTTTTCATAAGTTACATATATGAATAGAGAACCATCCTTTTTGGGCCATTATATAACATCATGAATAACCTCCATGATCAGATTGTGTGGTTCGAAGACTGGACTTAGCCATGGATGGCCTACCACCAGGTTAAGTCAACATACTTGTCTGTAAGTCTGATTTGTTTACCAAGCTTGGTCCGACCGCCAGGGGGTACAACAACTCTTTGTGGCCAAATTGACTATCTAATTACCAACACTCTCATTATAGTGTGGCTGCACTGACATATTTCACTAGCTACGGTATCAAGCTTCCATAAGAGCTAGTCCCTCAGGGTTCATAAACCATATATATAATTTACGTAGTAAAAACAGTAACATGATCTCATTTTCATAAATCAGTATAAATTGTCATGTTCATAAATCTGTATAAAACCTGTCATATCATAACTCGGTATAAAACCGTCATATCATAACTTAGTATAAAATCATCATGTCATATCTCGGTATAAAATCGTCATATCATAACTCGATATAAAATCGTCATGTCATATCTCGGTATAAAACTGTTATATCATAACTCGGTATAAAACCGTCATTTAATAAATCCACATTATTCTTATCATTTTCTGAAATCAGTATAAAATCATATCTTCCACTGTATAATACCATAAAAGCCATCAGGTTTAATTATGCAACAATAATAAACATTCTCATGCTACACGATTTAAGTGATATATCATAATATAATAAACTACCCAGAAAAAATATATCTTGCTGAAAATAAAGGTACAATCATCTCTAGGGTTTACTTTAATTCAAAATATGTGATTTATAGGAAAAAGGAGATGATTACCCTACTCACTTTAGTTTTTTCCAAATACGTACAATAAGCAAAGCCATCATTTTTATACGCCTAAATCATTCAGAAAATCACATACAGTATTCCTGTAATCATATACTTCAGTTTAATCTATTCACATTTCAAAAAATAACTAACATAATCTAATCCCTTTACCTATTCCTAAAAATCTACCTACAACCTTCGGAGGTAACCCTAGCTTTTCCTTAAACTTACCGAGGAGAGAGAGAGATACGATCGGAGAAGAGGAAGAGAGGATCGTAGAGCGTGAGAGAGACCCGAGATATCTTAGGAGAGAGAGAGAGACGTGAGAGAGTGAGAGAAATTGAAACCCTAAGAGAGAGAGAGAGTTTTTCTAAAAAAATGAGCTTATTCCTATTTATAGGCAAGTTGGCCCGCACAAAACCATCGACAGTTTGGTCACTTACTAAACTAATTTTCCCATGTTCTTATATAAAAACTCTTGGTTGTTTGAAACCATCAACAATTTCCCTGAGATTTCTAAAATCATTGACGGTTTGCTCTCAAACCAAACTGTTGCCCCACTAAACCGTTGACGGTTTTCCTGAGATTTCTCAAACTGTCGATGGTTTGGTCTTTGTACAAAACTATTTCCTTTCTTTTCCTTTCTCTTTTCTTTTTCTTTTCTTGGTTTGGGTTCCTACACTTGTATTGCCGAGGGGGCACACTATTTTTAGAGTACCTATTCAATGCGAATGACCACATCCTTGCATGGATCCGGAAGGAAGGATTCTACGGCATTTACCATATTGGTTATATCCAATTGGATGGGCATTTAGTCACAACCTTCATGGAGCGATGGAGGTCAAAGACACATACCTTCCACCTACACCACTGTGAGGCAACGATCATGGTACAGGATGTCCTGACATTATTCGGCCTACCCATTGATGGAAGGCCCGTCACTGGTCATACGTGTGGACCAGTAGACTGTGATATAGACCGATAGGGATGAGTGGCACTGCACCATATGTGCTAGCGGTTGTTAGGAGTTGTGCCACCTGACACGGAGATGACAGGTGTTCGCATTTGTATGCGCTATCTACAGGAGCAGTTCAGTCATTTACAGGCAAATATGGATGCTGAGACTGTAGTATATTACGCACGAACCCAAATTTTGTGGTTGATATATGAGATGTTATTTTTTGATTTTTCAGGAAAATTTGCCTATATGATGTTTTTGCCACTGTTAGAGGACCTTAGGCAGTCTCGCTTGTATAGTTGGGGCTCTACGATTTTGGCATGGCTGTACAGAAATATATACCGCACTATACACCCATCGATGTAGGAGATAAGTGGTCCTCTACGTTTACTACATATTTGGGCATGGGAAAGATGCCCCTCCCTAGCTCATTCATGCCTCGGTATGCTGCATATTGCAAGGGACAAAGACAGTCGTCCAGTTAGCCCAGTACCACTAGCATATTGGTTAGTAACAACATCTGTTACAATGGAGTTGTATTCTAAGTACTATGAATACTAATTTGTAGTACTTACTACTCATTACATTCTAATATTTACGTTTTCATTTTATACAGGTGGAGAGATGACATGAGGGCATCATCCATTGTGCAGTATACATTGCCCTGGAACAGGTTCAAGTTGGACATGCACCAGGAGCAGGAGGTATTCAACTTTAACAAATCATAGCTTTTTTGTAGGAGGTATGTATAATCTGCTTAAATTTTACTTCTGTTTATGTGTAGTTCATATGGAGGTCGTACGTCGATAAGGTTATAGTTGATTTACTCATTGATTATGATGTTGGGAGTGACCTGTGAATAGCCCGAGTGCCACTCATATGCTTTCATATTGTTGAGTGGTATCTCTATGATCGAGTTATGCAGCAGTTTGGCTATCTCTAGGGCATTACCAACCCCTTCTTGACATCAAGGGTACATCTACATCCGCACGACCTCCACATAGTTGATGGACGCGATCAAGGGGTGACGGACTGGATGACTTTCCATAAGATATATATGGATGCATGATAGCATCAGAGAGAGCATATCATCCTAGTGGAGCTGGAGGATGGTCCTTTGCATCCTGATGATGTGGTATAGGTCCATCACACGACCCTTCGTGGGCAGGACTGCCGCTGTATATATGAGCCTCGTAAGTAGACAATAACCCACACATTGTATTTTTGTTATATGGATTTTATGATGCGAATGTACTAACTAAATTTTGTTCTATATTGTAGGCTGACATATTGGAGAAGGTAGATCTAATCTCTTAAGATCCTAAAGCATAGGGATTGGTGAGAGTTGGATTGAAGATTATCCATGAGGACAGACGATGGACCCATGTACCTCAACCTAACCTGCCTACACGAGGAGGTCAAGGAGCTCTAGTATAAGAAGTACATACTCTGCATGCATCTAGTGGTTCATGTAGCCGCTCTGGTGAGCTGTTTGTTATACAGATTGAGTACGCGTTTGGCTCATTAGCACTGTATGCATGTTTAATGGGAGCTGATATTGTGAGGCCATCCAGTAGCAGGTCGTATGATGCAGATGTTTCTTCATCCTCTAAGACTTCAGGTATAAGTATCCCGTTCGACTTTGCTACCACCCCATCTATGTCATTCCTATTGGTAAACAATCTAGATGTGGAGGACATGGATGCATCAGTCATGGCACCTCGTGAGCGTCCAATATCATTATATGAGTTATCTCCTCATCAGCTACATCTGGATGATGATGATGCAGTACCTCAGGGCGGAGATGATAGACATAAAGGACGACGACGTGATAGGAGACTAGATGGAGATTACCAGCAAAGATAGGGTGGACGCAAACGATAGCCACCCCGACACCGAAGACGACTTACGTGTGGCACTTGAGTTTGATTCTTTTGATTTCATTTGTATGGCATCGACACTTTTGATTTCATTTGTATAGCATTGATTCTTTTGATTTCATTTGTATAGCATCATTGAATTATTTCTATATAATTGGGGATGTTTATTTGTTGTTTTCGAATATTACATGTAATTGGAAACTACTACTTGCATAGTCTTAATGTATGCAGTTATGTAGGAAAGTTGTGAAATACTGTTATCAATTTCTGGAATTTATACATTAATTCAACGTATTGTGAATGTCAACATTGGTGTATATATGAAAGTAGTGAAAATAAGTGTCAATTGCTTATGCAAATTGTTGTCTTTGAACGACAGGTGCAAACATGGATGGATATACTCGATTTTAAGAGAAGACTCTGCCAAAATTTTTATAGTAATTTGATTACAGTAATTCATATAGACCGCTTTGTATTTGTATAAATATTACCTAAGTACATTATCTAACCCAAATACGAAATCTCTGACATTTATTTTAGTTATTTGAAGTCCTAATTGAAATACAAAAGTTATTGAAGTGCAATACTTTTTGATAATATATTGGTAAAGGGATATGCACATTCTTACTAAAGTTTTTTTTTTAAAAAAACATTTTGATATTTTTCCAATTTTGTGTAGTAAGGAATAATGGATATTAATTAATGTTGTAAATAATAAAAAATGAACTTCCTAAAAAAAATTTCATTTTTCAGGTAATGCAAAATTCACTAGATGGTCGAGCGATTTTTAACCAAAACTCGTTGGACCATTCAATGAGTTTTAGCTGCCACGCGACAACTAGCGGGCAGCCCTCATACTTTAAAATAAAATTCGTTGGACCATCCAACGAGTTTTATGATGCATCAAAGTGGGAAATAAAGTTCCCACCGAACTTTTATTAAATATTTTAATATAAAATAAAAAAAAAAGGAAAAAACTCGGAGATATTGTATTAAGTTTTGTATAGCAATAAAAAATATGCTTGTAACGCCCCAAAAATAATTATTACAGGAGGATGTAGTGATTTCAAAAAAAAAAAAAAAAAAAAAAATAATAATAATTAATTAATATTATTAATTTAATAATATAATAATATATAAATATAATATTATAAAATATAATAATAATATAAAACATATATATCTTTCTGAAGCTTCAAGCTTCAGTAAGCAAGTAGAATGCCCCACCACTTTGTCTCACTCTCTCTCTCTTGTCTCCGCTTGTCTCTCTCCCACTCTCCTCAATTTTTTTGGTCAAACGAGCGCCGATCAAAAATCAAAAAAATACCACCGGGCTTCATTCTTCGCCACCGACATTTCTACTGGAGTGGATTTGTGTGACATATGATTTATATTGAATTATGGTGTTTTGGTTTTTTGAAATATAAAAGGTGATGAAAAGTGATAAATATTAATGAGTATTTTCTGAGAAATACTGATATGTGAAACATTGATATGTTTATAGGAAAATGATTATAAAATGAGAATTTTTTTATTGAGAAATAATGAAAATAATATATGTGCATGTATATTGAAGAGTTTTCTGAGAAATGACAAAAAGAGAAACATGGATATGTATATTGGAAAAATAATGAAATGCTTTATTGAGAAATGCTGAAATGTGTGAAATGATATATATGTATTAGTATGAGATGAAATGTGAATATTAAAAATGAGAATATTGAAATATAAATTCTGTAATATGAATATTGAAATGTGGAAATTTTGGGAAATGTGAACAATGCAAAGTGTGAAAGCTGCAATGGGATCATTGAAATGTAAATGATGAAATACCAATACCGCATAATGATTGTGGGTATGTGGTAATGATAACCCTGATAGATGTTTATGGAAACCCTAATGATGGGTTGTGATATTGAGCACACTACCGTCGCTAGTGGTGATAGTGCAACCACATGGACTCTTGGAGCACGTGGCATAACAGTCGACTGAGCCGTTTAGTAGAGTTGTTGTGCCCCCTGAGTTCGGATAAGGACTATAGGCCGATCAGTCGTACTACAGATGTGGGATATATGATATGATATTTTGATCTAATCGGGTTGGCCAATTGCGGTTAGATCCAGCCTTCGGGCCGCACAACCCTGACCATGGGGGGAAGCATGACGTGAAAAAAAGATCCTCAGAGCAGCCATGAGTTACAGACACAATATTGGTACTGTGAACCAAGGATACTCATGTGCTGGATAGTAAAATGGATATGTGTGAGTTAATAACATAAATAATCGAGGCGAAGTTAAACTCTCCGTCTGAGGGCTTACTAAGTAAGGTGAGTGCCCTGATGAGTATCAGTTGTAGCCGAACTTAAGTTAATCGGGTAAGGTTACAAATGATTTCAGAGCATAGGGGAGCTGCATGTATGGGCGTGCAATCTCCCTTGTCCTCAGAAACTTCGCTGATAAATATGAGTTGTATATGAATGAACTTAAGAAATGATTTTAAAGCTTATAAAAGCTTGTGTTTTATACCTATATGATTATGAACATGTATATCAGTGTATTTTCTCAGATGAATTGATGTTTTGAAAAGTAAAAACTGAACTCATTCTGCCACACACTGTAAATAATTTATTCCTTCTTACTAAAATGTGTCTCACCCAAATATCTAATATTTCAGGAAATCGTGATTGAGCTGGTGATAAAGCTCTGAGATAGTAAGGAGTTGGTACCTTAATATACAGGGTGAGTGCTTTGAACTAGGGATGTGTGTTTCCCCTAGGATGTGGTGTTTTTGGGAGTGTTAAACATGTATGTATACTTGGATGATTTAGTACTCTTGGTAATAGTATTCTGGATAGTATGTATATATATTGACTTCCGCTATTAGGTCTGTATTTGTGAGATGACTGTTTACTCGCTACCCATTACAGGTCGAGTTGTATGGAAATGATATCAGAGTTCTGACATGATCGATGTTTAGCGATATTTATTTATTATTGGAAAAAAAATTGGCATGGAAAATCGGGGCGTCACAGTTTGCTATTGAGGCATAGGTTGCTAGGTTCTGCAGACTTTAGTAAATAGCGGAATACAATATCAAAGTATAGGAATGAATTTTGAGGAAAATAGGAGACAGGTAGATTAGAAAACAAGTTAGTTATTATTAGAGGATGAGATGAGAATTTATGATTCTGTCTTGCGGCTTAGAAACAGAAGTACTGGGGTTGTTTCTGTGTTTTTTCTATAGTGACGATTTCAGGAAAACTATGGATACTATTTCTAGGTCTTGTTTCTAAGTGGTAGGACTAAATTTTAAATGGGGATTGAGGATGTGGAGATAAATGGTCGTAGAAGAGTAATTTATGAGTTATGGCAGTGTATTGGTTGTGTGATAGTAATTGTATCTTGAGACTAGTTGTTCCCTTTATAGGATGGATCCGGAGAATAGTAACATGAGTGTGGAAGGTTATGGAGCAGGACCTTCCAGTGTAACGCCTCAACTCTTTGTACGAACTCAGAGTGCTACTACACATACGTTATACCAGAGTTTTATCTGTATTCTTTAGTACATAAGATCCATGATTAAAACATAAATTGTATTACATCCCCTTACATTCAACCAGGCTAACAACCTAGTATTGATACAAAAACTTACGTCTACTAACAAGACTCTACGTGCCAAAGTCCCTCTAGAAGACTAGGACCGATGTCCTGTAGGACCTGAAACAAAGGTTGTAAGATTGGGGTGAGACACTTCTCAGTAAGGTGGAAGATATTACATCAGCATGTGACTACATGAGTTTATTTCAATTAAAACAGTTACACAATATCACATTCACAATACTGTACTATAGGAGATATATAAACATAATTTAGCATTATTACAAGCGAGAGTTCCCGAGGTTAGGGTAGGGTACAGGCCCACACACTGTACAACCCCTCCACACGGTACTTAAACCCGTGACTTAGCCCATTTAATTTTTTAAATCATGTATATGAAAATTTAGGACAATGACTAGCTTTGGAACGTCATTAATATGCCTAATTACGCTATGGCACGGGTTGTGCACTGATAAATTCTGACAGGGCCCTGTTCATGCAGGCACTGTCAAGCATGACATATATAGTCTGACTACCCCACTTGGTCCATTATTTCACCAGTGGCCCCACACTCCTGCAAGCCGACTATCTTGATACCCCCACTGATTCACATGTGTGGTTGCACTGTACCTTAGTTACCAACGGAACCGCGCCTCAAGCTATTTAAAACCTCATATAACTTGGAGTGTCTTTCAACTCTTTTAGAGTATCTTTCAACTCCTCTCGTAACAAGTTGTGGTCCCAATTTATCATATATATAATTTAAAATGAAAACATAACAACCTGTGCAATTCCAATAATTTCACAATCATAATCATGTAATCTTTCATGCATTCTTTCTTTCTTTCAGACTGTGGTGTTAACCGGCACAAACGCTCTCGGTTCAACCCTTTTTACATATAAAGCCCGGTGATTAACCGACACCTGTTTTCCACATTTTTAGATAACAAAATAGAACTTCAATTCTCACAGTTCATTTACAAATACAACAGTTTAGTATATTCCACTTCATATCATATGTCACACTTGTTTCGTTAAAATCCGCTTTATATAGTGTATAACTCGAAAAATACCATTTGGACCTCAAACATGGGTATCAAGCAGCTCCTACTTTAGGTTTAAAACAAATTAAGTAGTTTTGGAAATTTTGGAGTTCATATGCCAAAACCTCATTTTTTTGCCAAAACTGTAAAATTGTAAAATCATAAAAAATAACATTTATACTTGTAAAACTTTGCAAATAAGCAGTCAAAACGTGCAAAAAGACATAAGCTAACTTTCTAGCTGTTTAGTTTTCTAAAAATACTGCTGTAAACAAATCCCCTTACCTTAATCTTGGTAACCGAAACATGAACAAATCGATCCAAAACAACAATACAGGATCTTCGAAACCTAAAAACCGAAGAATAATACTTCACTATAATCTCGACTACTGTATATCTACCGAACCAAAAATGAAATTAGATACTTACCTCGATTTTAGGGAAAACCCAAAAATCCTCCAATCAAAAATCTGATCCTCTATAATTGTAGAGATTCTCCTCCTAATCCACGTAGTGATGTTGGATTGTTGATTCCTGCAACAGATGACATGAAATCTTAGAAAGAGAGAGAGGGCTGGTTCGAGTTCTAGAGAGAGAGAGAGAGACAATGGAGATAGCTTAGCATGGAAGCAATGAATATTTTATTTATAACTAGGTTAACCCGGCCAACCTCGTCGACGAGCTGAATTTCTCATCAACGAGCCGAAGAAGGTCGCTCGTGGCCAAGAAAGTGACCTCGTCGATGAGCCTAAGATTTCAGAATCTCTGAAAATCTCTCGGTATCTTCTCGTCGACGTGTCCTTGAGTCTCGTCATCGAGCTACAGAAGAGACTTTGTCAATGAGTAATGGAGCCTCGTCGACGAGCTCTGTTGTTTTATCCTTTTTAATTTTCCTTCTCTTTTCTTCATTTATTTTTTGGATTCGGGTCCCTACATCCAGTATGGGTGGCGGAGACCCTGATGAAGTATTGCGTAGCGTCACCCAGTAGGTGATGGTTGAGATGGCTAGGTGCTCGGGGGAGTGGAGTTGCACGATTGAGCAGTTCACGCATATATGACCCCCATTATTTACTGAAGGAGTGGACCCACAATTAGCATAGAATAGGATCTAGGACATAGAGGACATACTAGTAGTCCTCTCATGTACAGACGAGCAGAGGGTGTTATTTGCCACATTTAAATTAACTGGAGAAGCAAAGCACTGGTGGAGGTCGGTGAGATTATTGGAGGAGCAAAGGCCTAAACTTGTGGTGATAACGTGGAGCCGCTTCAGGGAGATCTTCTTTGAGCGGTACTTCCCTACTACTGTCAGGAGTGCGAAGGCATGAGAGTTTCTACATCTGACACGAGACTCTATGATGGTGCAGCAGTATGCAATAGATTCATTGAGCTCTCTCAGTTTGCCTTGTATTTGGTACCTGATGAGGAGAGAAAGGCGAGGAAGTTTGAGGAGGATTTAAGATAGAATTTATATGAGCAGGTTGTAGGCTTCCGGGCTCCGACCTTCTCAGAGATAGTTGACAGAGCTGCAGTGATTGAGAGTGGCTTGCAGAGAAGCGCTGCAGTACAGAGCCAGGGAAAGAGGCCTGTGCCTTCAAAGTTTCAAGCAAGGTCCAGTTAAGGACCATGGAGGAGACATGATAGCAGAAGGGGATGACGATAGGGAGGAAGAGAATGAGCAGTAGGCAGACATGTAATACCTCAACTCCGAAGGGTCTGGGATATTTACTTTTTACTATTGATTAATAGCGGAAGTAAATAAACTCAATTATTATTAAACCGAAGCGCTAATTATCCATATTACAATCATTTATTTTAAAAGAAGAAAAAATTATACAAGCATAAATATTTGGCATCATATTAATATTTCTAATCAATCTTATTTTTTCTATCCCCACCCGCATACTTGCTAAGCCTGATTTCTGACATGCCCTTCAGAGTTATCTGAAATAAAAATATGATTGGAGTGAGACGACGCTTAGTAAGTAAATAAGATTATTATTAGTGTGTGGCCAAAATGAATTTTTTAAAAATTTTGTAAAACAATATTTAATACTATAACTTCAAAACTGCTTCTAGAATAAATATAAATTTAAAAATTTCTGTATAAAATTTTTGTCATCAATTACAATAGTAAAATTTTATAATCATATACTATAACTGTTAAATTAAACTTTTAACTTTAAAATTGTAAAAATATTTAATAATAAACATACATAAACTTTTCCTTATACGTTTTCTTTAGATCGTCATTTAAGCACAAGAATGATCCTTTTCATGTAAACTTACATTTTTCCTTCAAATCATCAATAACTTTGTACACGTAATTAAATATGTATAAACATATATTGTAAAAACCACCCTTAGGCCTATTTGTCGTAAGTCATGTTTACTCTTATGACTGGGTTGTGCGGTCTAAAGACTGGACTTAACTGGTTGGCCGACCAAACTAAATCAATGTACATAATCATTAAGTGAGATTTTCCTTATTAAGTCCTGGTCTGGAACCAGGTGTGCACTCAAGAGAAATCCACTAACATAAATAACCACTCTGTAAACAGTGTGGGTGCACTCTAATCTATTTAAACTTTAAGCTGCAGTACCGAGCATCTGTAACTTTGAATTTCCTTTGCCATAAGGGGTTTTAAAATCATCTTATTATAATTTATGCAATTTAAAATAATCTCATGAAAATATCATTTTTACTCATATTTTCATGCAACGTAGAAATAAACTCATGCCACACAATTTTGTGTTAAAAATATATATAATTTTTTTTTTTGTTTAATAGAAAGAAATGCTGAAAATTTACCCGAGGGGATTAGAACCATTTTTAACCCAAAATAAATGCAAGTATATGAAAGATAGAACTGGTATAATTAAATATGCGTAAAAAATAAACTCATGAAAATTTTGTGAAACTAACATAATTGAAATTTACTTATAAAATAAAATCGGGCATGAATTTTAAATAAAAAAAACTAACATAATCAAATTTACTTACCTCTTGTTTTACCTTGCGTTATGAACACAATGACTATCTCTCATAAATGAGATCGGAAAGAGTGGGAACTTACTCAAAAATTCTTTCTCCACCACTAATTCTTTCACTCACTAATCCTTCTCTTCCTTTGAAAATTTTTGTGAAAAATGAAGGTTGAGAGCTTCCTATTTATAGGAAAATTTTGGGGAAGAAATGGAATTTGTAAAAATGTGGGGAGAGGGGTGAAATTATAATTTTTTTAAAATTAAAGAATGGGCAAAGGATGGGCTAGGTATGGGTTGAGTATGGAATGGGGATGGAGGCCATGTAGGAGTGTTTGCCACCACTCCCATTTAATTAATTACTTAATTAATTATTTATTTATTTATTTATTTATTTTTTTAATTATATATTTTTTAAATCATCATTATTATTATTATTATTATTATTATTATTATTATTATCATTGTTATTATTTTTAAGCCATGTTTTAGTATTTTTTTTAAAGGATTAAATTCAAATTTCGAAAACTTATGCTGGCCCCACCTGGTCTTGTGGGCCCCACACAACTTCGAGACCTAAGTGGGTCCTACGTAATTCCAATAGTCCTCGCACGATTTTATTAAGCCGACACAGCTTCGAGACTCATGTGGGCCCCACACGGTCTTATGGGTCCTGCATAGGATACTTATATTATTATTTTTTATCATATATTTCTATAAATTGTATCAGTCAAAATATTATTTTATGTACTTATTTATGTATACAAACAGTGTCTACCCAGTTTTATCTTATAAAATTCCATTTTGACCAGGCCGACCTCTAGGGAGCGACTGAGCCGCAATGGTCTCTGAGCACTCGCTTAGACAAGGTCTTTCTTAGGCATCAAACATGGAATCAAGGATCCTAACAGAGAAACACTTTCATTTTGATACTAAAGAAATGACCATTATTATAATTCTACATTTTTTTTTGGGTTATTACAAGACAGATGCCCCCTTCTTGCCCCATATGTTTCAAGAGAAACTTGGGAGAGTGCCGGGTGAGGGAGGTTGTTTGTTATTGGTGCCATGAGCTTGGACATATGGTGAGAAATTACCAGGCACCGCCAGCGATAACGACTGCTCCTCGCCCATATAGAAGAGGCTATCAGGCACCTCGAGGTGGACAACAGAGGAAGACTACTCCGACGCAAGTTTATGCATTAACGCCGAGAGATGTTGAGGCGGTAGGAGATGTGGTGACAGGTACTGTTTCAATACTGTCATTTAAAACTACCACTTTGCTTGATTCTGGGGTGATTCATTCTTTTATTGTCTGGGAATATGTTAAGTTGTGTGAGTTTGAACCTCAGTAGTTAGATGTTAGTTTGTCTATCGCTACGCCGACTAGGGCTGCAGGGATATGTCGAAAGGTACTCAGGAACTATTTAATGGGTGTTTAGGGGAGGTATTTGTCAGCTAACTTGGTGGTTTTAGAGATGCATGAGTTTAAGGTAATTTTGGGGATGGACTGGCTAGCTACCCACCATGCCAGCATCGTCTGCCATCAAAAAGAGGTAGTGTTCAAACCTCCAGAGGGACAGGAGTAAAGATTTGTGGGATTATGTGTGCGCACCCCACCTCAGTTACTATCCACCATTCATGCGAGGAGATTGATGCTAGAAGCCTATTAGGGATTTTTGGTCTATGTGAAGGCGGTATCAGAATGAGAGTTGAGGAGGATATCCTAGTAGTGAAGGATTTTGCTAATGTGTTCTCGGAGGATTTTCCGGGATTACCTCCTGGTTATGAGGTAGAGTTTGTTATTGATTTGGTTCCGGGGACAACGCCGATTTTGAAGGCATCATATAATGACATCGGCAGAGCTGAAAGAATTGAAGGAACAGTTGCAAGAAATGTTAGATAAGGGGTTTATTCGGCCTAGTGTGTCGCCCTGAAGAGCGCCAGTATTGTTTGTGAGAAATAAGGATGGGTCAATGAGGATGTGCATCGACTATAGGGAGATAAATAAAGTGACTATAGAGAATAAGTACCTGCTTCCTCGTATCGATGATTTGTTTGATCAGTTATAGGGGACACAGATATTCTTAAAGATAAACTGACGCTCTGGGTACTATCAGGTGAAAGTAAGGGTGGAAGATGTTTCGAAGATGACATTTAGAACACAGTATGACCACTATGAATTTTTGGTTATGCTGTTTGGTTTGACAAATGCTCCTACAGTGTTTATGGATTTGAAGAATAGGATTTTCCACCAGTATTTGGATCAGTTTGTGGTAGTGTTTATTGATGATATACTGGTGTGTTCAGAAAGCCTAGAGGAGCATGAGGAACATTTGAGGATAGTGTTTCAAGTGTTGAGAGAAAGGAAGCTATATGTGAAGCTCAAAAAATTGCGAGTTCTAGTTGGAGCAGGTTACCTTCCTTGAACACGTTATATCTAGGGGTGGTATTTTTGTTGATCCGAGTAAGATCGAGGCAGTAGTAGACTGGGTATGACCGAAAAATGTGCAGAAGATTAGGAGTTTCCTGGGATTGGTTGAGCACTACCACAAGTTTGTTGAGGGCTTCTCTAAACTGTTAGACCTACTAACTAGATTGACCAGGAAAGACGTGAAGTTTGAGTGGTCTAATGATTGTGAACAAGGTTTCCAGAAGTTGAAGCAACGACTCATCACTGCGCCTGTGTTGACTATTCCTTTAGGAGAAGAAGGTTTCGTAATTTATAGTTATGCATCCCATAAAGGGCATGGATGCATGTTGATGCAGCAGGGAAGAGTGATAGCCTATACCTCACGACAGTTAAAGGAATATGAGAAGAACTACACTACGCATGATTTGGAGTTAGCAGCAGTGGTCTATGCGTTGAAGATTTGGAGACACTATCTTTATGGGGGTACATTTGAGATTTTTACAGACCATAAGAGTGAAGTATTTCTTCACGCAGAAAGAGTTAAATATGAGGCAGAGGAGATGGCTTGAGCTGATAAAGGATTACGACTACACTATCAGCTACCACTCAGGAAAGGTTAATGTGGTCGTTGATCCTTTGAGCCGAAAATCAGTGGATTCATCTGTATCTGCAGTGGAGAGTCAGCGTCTGATCCATATGGATCTAGAGAGGCTCGGTGTGGAGCTGGTAGAGAACGATCACCAGGTATTTATTGCTAACCTGGTTTTGCAGCCAACTTTACATGAGAGAATTAAAGCAGCTCAGAAGAATGATGCAGAATTAGTAGAGGTGATAGAGAAGGTACAGGATCGTTAGAAGACAGAGTTCAGCATCTCAAATGATGGAGCCTTGAGGTTCCGTACCAGATTGTGCGTTCCTGCTGACCTTGAGATCAAGAGGGTTATTCTATAGGAAGCACATCGATCCTTGTATACTGTACATCCGAGTTGCTCTAAAATGTACAGGGATCTTCGAGAGCTTTTCTGGTGGAGCAACATGAAGAAGGAGATAGCCCAGTATGTGGATTAGTATTTGACATGCTAGCAGTTGAAAGCTAAGCATCAAAGACTGGCGGGATCATAGCAGCCACTCAACATTCCTGAGTGGAAGTGGGAGTATATAACGATGGATTTCGTCACAAGATTACCGCCGGCGTTGCATGGACATAACGCTATTTGGATAGTCGTGGATCGACTAACAAAGATTGCCCATTTTTTCCGATCAGAGTTAACTACTCCATGGATAGATTGGCTGAATTATATATCTAAGAGATAGTTAGACTCCATGGCGTCCCAGTGTCTATAGTTTTAGACAGAGACCCACGATTCACATCTCATATTTTAAGGAGTTTGCAAGGGGCCATGGGTTCTCAATTGTTATTTAGCACAACTTTTCATCCTCAGAAAGATGAGAAAACGGAGAGGATGATATAGATTATGTAGGATATGTTGTGAGCATGTGTGCTAGACTTTGGAGGTCGTTGGATGCAGTATTTGCCACTGGTCGAGTTTGCGTATAACAACAGCTACCAGGCCAGCATTGGGATGGAACCGTATGAGGCACTGTATGGCAGGAGGTGCCGATCCCCATTATATTGGGATGATATTGATGAGAGACAGATTTTGGGGCTAAAGCTGATACAGCAGACTCAGGATAAAGTCAGACTTATCAGAGATAGGATCATAACAACACAAAGCCAGTAAAAGAGTTATGCAGATACTCACCAGCGAGAATTAGAGTTTGACGTAGGAGATCACGTATTTCTAAGGGTGGCACCACTGAAACGGGTTATGAGGTTCGGGAGGAAGGGTAAGTTGAGCACTAGGTATATTGGACCATTCGAGATTCTTAATAGAGTGGGTCCAATTGCCTATAGGTTGGCATTACCACCAGTCCTATTTAGGATCCATGATATATTCTACATTTCTATGCTAAGGAAACACGTCCCAGATCCCTCCTATGTGATCAACTATGGAGCACTGGAGTTGGGTGATACTTAGACTTATGAAGAGGTACCAATGTAGATTTTAGACTGGAAGGAACAGGAGCTACGCACGAAGAAGATTCCACTAGTAAAAGTTTTATGGAGCAATCATGCCATTGAGGAGGCTTCCTGGGAATTAGAGGATCAGATGCGCCAGAGATATCCGTATTTATTCAGTGGAGTTCAGAACTGAGCCAGTTAAAGAAAAAGTAAATAATGATGTATGTATTTTGATTTGTATAGTATAGTTTAGGATAGATAAAGTCTTTGGTTTTGGTTATGAAAGATTTTGGGAGAACTTTCTTTTATGTGAATAACTGTAATCTCCTAAGACCCTCCCTTGTAACCACGGTATTACTTCGCCACAAGTGAGGGTTATTAATATATTTGGAACGGGGCTGCTATATGAGTGGCCATCGGCTCTTCCTAAAGCCGAATAAACATTATCTAAGATTGTGATAAAAGTAGGATTATATTTAACAAATTTTGAAGCTGAAATTTTTATAAGGAGAAGAGAATGTAACGCCCTAAAAATAATTATTATAGAAGGATGTAGTGATTTCAAAATAAATAAAGAAATAATAATAAATTAATTAATTAATTATTAATTTAATAATATATTATAATATAATATAATAATATATAAATATAATATAATATAATATAATATAATAATAATATAAAACATATATATCTTCTTGAAGCTTTGAAGCAAGCAGAATACCCCCCCCACTTTGTCTCACGCTCGCTCTCTCGTCTCCGCCTGTCTCTCTCCCACGCTAATCGAAAATCGGAAAATACCACTGGACTCCATTCTTCGCTACCAACATTTCTATTGGAGTGAATTTGTCCTAGGAGCGACATAGGCATATCTCCCGGGATAAGGTAAATTCTCACTCTTACCTCAATTTTTCATAAATTAGAAGTCAAATTGACGATCAAACACCACCATGAGAATCTAGGGATGATTCTCTACAAGTCTAGCGGAGCAGATTTCTCGTAGGGTCGTCGTAGGCATAACCCCAAAACTAGGATAAGGGGGTTATTTAGAGATTAACTGTTATTTAATTAATATGGATTTGGAAATGTTAGAATATTGGGCATTTTGGGGTTGAACTAGGGTTATTGAATTCAAGGTTCGGGTGAGCGTCGCGGGTATAATTTTGGAATCCCTACAGGCATAGTTTAGGAAGCCAGGCATGGGGAATAAATTATTACAGTTATTTTGAGAACTATTGATTTAGTTAATATGTGAAAATGAATATATGATATTTGGCCGAAAATTGTTATGGTATGAATATTAGATAATGTTGTGTGGCATATGATTTATATTGAATTGTGGTGTTTTGGTTTTTTGAAATACAAGAGGTGACGAAAAGTGATAAATATTCATGAGTATTTTTTGAGAAATATTGATATGTGAAACATTGATATGTTTACAAGAAAATGATTATAAAATGAGAACTGTTTTATTAAGAAACAATGAAAATAACATATGTGTATGTATATTGAACAGTTTTCTGAGAAATGACGAAGAGAAAAACATGGATATGTATATTGGAAAAATAATGAAATTGATGGGTGGAGGGGACTCACTCAATCACTGGTATTAGAGTGCCTAGGTTCGCTGAAATTTGCCAAACAGAGGCGAATATAGAGAAATTCAAATTTTCTCCCAGATTTGAAGTTGCTCAAAATCCAAAATTGAGTATACCATTTTAAAATTTGCGTCGAGACGAGTCCAGAGATGAAAACCACGTCTCAAACAAAGTCCCAGGGTCTCTACACGTGCTTTCACGCGTCGCTAACGATTTTAGCGTCAACAACACGCGCCGAGGAGACTATTTACCGGCAACGTCATGCACCGCACGCATCTTCTCCACACGGCTGACATGATCTGACCTGGAAACCCGATCTGCAACCCCGCCCAAAAACTAGCAACCCGAAACCAACCCTGCGAGCACGACCTGACCCAGCTGACGAACCCATAGATCATCGCGACATGCGGTAGGCGTTTAATTCGCCACATGTTCTAACGGTAATCACTGACGCCGTTACACTCCGTTAAGTCAAACCGTTTTAAAAAAAACAGGTCCAGAACTTATTTTGGCTAGTTCAGTGAGTTTTAAACCGGTTCTTTGCAACCCAAAACCGGTTCCTAAATTTTTTCGACCTTCTGAACATATTGGTGGCATCAAATTTTCCGAAATCTATCTCTATCACTCTTTTTTTATATATATTAAATATAATGGCTAACGGTACTGCACAAGCGGTGATTCCAAAGCTGACATGGGAGAACTATGACAATTGGTCTATTCAAATGAGAGCCTTACTAGGTGCTCACGATGTCATGGACATCGTTGAAGATGGGTACAGAAAAGCCCCATAAAAAGAAGATGAAACATTGCGAGGTGATTTTGAATCTTTAAGAATGAAACATACTAAATCTATTGCTGATTACTATACACAAGTTATGGTAGTAGTATTAAATCAATTGAGAAGAAAGAGAGAGACTCTCAACAACGAGAGAATTTGTGAAAAAAATTTGCGAGCTTTGGATCCAAAATTTTATTATATTGTTATGATCATGGAAGAAACAAAAGATTTGGAAACCATGTCCGTAGAAGAACTCGTGGGCTCACTCCAAGCCCATAAGCAGAAAGTTAACAAAAAGAGTGATGATAAAGCATTGGAGCAAGCCCTCCAAATGAAGTTGTCCCTCACTACAGATAGGTACGATAAAGGGGGGACGTCACAGCAAGGAAGAGGACGAGGCCAAGGATCTCGTGGAAGAAATTATGGAAATTTTGAATCTAGGGAAGGCGGCAGAGGCGGAGGAGTTCCCACTAGAGAAGGACGCAATCAACAGAACTATGTCCCACGAGGCAGAGGACAAGGAAGAAGAGGGGGATACAATAACCGCCCCAAATGTAGACAAGAGAAACGTTCAGTGCTATAACTGCCACAACTACGGACACTACCACAATGAGTGCAGAGGTAATCCCCAAAATCATGAAATAAATGAAAATTTAAAATTTGCAAAAAAGGAGAAATCTGAAGGAGAATCATTGATGCTGACGGCACACAATTCAACCCACTAGGACCAAAATGTTTGGTACCTTAACCCTGGAGCTTGCAATCACATGACTGGTAGAAAGAACCTATTTAATGAACTTGATAAGAAAGTTGAGGGAGAGATATCATTTGGTGATCTCTCTAAAGTCCCAGTTCGAGGAAAGGGAAATGTCCTAATCAAGAGGAAGGATGGAGACCATGCTTTTATCTCCAATGTGTACTATGTTCCAGCCATGAAGACTAATATATTGAGTCTCAGACAGCTTGTGGAGAAAGGCTACTGAATTAGCCTTAAAGATAAGCAAATGGTGATAACAGACGCTCGAGGTAAGCTTGTTACTTGAGTACAAATGGCAAAGAATTGAATATTTTCGCTCGCCATTCAACATGATACGCCAAGGTATTTGAGCGCTATCATCAGAGAAAAAGACTAGCTATGGCATCTCAGGTATGGACATCTGAATTTTGAGAGTTTGAAACAGTTGGGAAGCAAGAATATGGTGAAAGGCTTACCCAACATCTACCACCCAAATATGATATGTAAAAGCTATGCTTTGAGCAAGCAACACAAAAATAGCTTTGGAAAGCAAGCCGACTAGAGATCTTCTATGCCGCTCCTGCTAGTACATACAGACGTGTGTGGTCCATTGAGGCTATTTTCAAATGGATAGAACCGATACTTCCTCACTTTCATGATTACAATAGGAAGACTTGAGTCTACTTTTTGAAAAGGAAGTCAGAGGTGTTCGACAAGTTCAAAAAGTTCAAGGCTCTTATGGAAAAATAGAGTGGTTATCGCATTAAGTCACTTTGATGAGACCAAAGAGAAGAGTACAAGGACAAAGTTTTCCTAGAATTCGTTAGGCAACAAGGGATTCAAAAATAGTTCACACCGACCTACACTCCCTTGTTGAACGGTGTAGCTAAGAGGAAGAACCGCACGATCCTTAACATGGCTAGGAGCATGTTAAAGGATAAGAATGTGCCCAAGAGTTTTTAGGCAGAAGCAGTATCATGTGCATTTTATCTGCTTAACAGGTGTCCTACGAAGAGTCTTGATACAAAAATGCCACATGAAGCCTAGAGTACTCACAAGCCCAGTGTGAGTCATCTTAGAGTGTTTGGCTCCATAGCCTACGCCAAGATCCCAAAGGCAAGAAGGACAAAGTTGGAAGATAATGGAGAGAAATGTATCCTTGTTGGATATGGTGACAGCACCATGGGATATCGACTATACAATCCCATCAACAAGAAAGTTATTCATAGTAGGGATGTTATTTTTGAAGAAAATGTGTTAATTTTGGTGTAATCCAAGAGGGGGGTGAATTGGGTATTTAAAAATATTTTGGTACTTTAATATTTAATTGAACCCAAACATACAAGTACAAATTTGGATATACACCGATTTCAATATTATACAACTCACTTGATCTAATCCATGGATATCTCAATTAATTCAATATTACCCAATTATTCTCACGTAATTTAGATATTCATATATATCAATATTTAACACATGCACATAAAATATAATATGAATATAAGTGGGGAAATATAAAGAGAGATAGAGAGATAAGTGCAGACACTGAATTTTTAATGAGGTTTGGCCAAACTCGGCTTACATCCTTACCTTGGGCAAAACCCCCAAGGATTGCACTAATATGTTCCTTTAACTGGGATGGAGCTTCCCATTACAAACCCGCTGCTTACAAGAGGTACAACTTCCTCCTACTTCGCTGGTTACATGAGGCACAACTTCCTCCTTTCCGGTTCAAAACCCGAACTGTCAATACAATAGATAGATGAAATTCCTGAACACTCAAATGCTTCTGAACAAGCTAATGAGTACAATAAAAATTCCTAATACATATTCATATGATAAAACTTGAAGCTTAGTATGTATGTAACAATAAAATCGTTATATGAATGATATGCTTCACAAATTTACCTTTTGAATCAATATCTCCCAAAAATGATTTTATAAATAAATGCTTTAGAGAAACGTATGATTTGATTCCAGAATACTTTATGGAAGATTAGAAAATAAGATCCTTTCAAAAATAATCTTTAATAATGCACAGATCTATGTTCTTACTATCAATAATTTTTCAAGTTAAATCTTTGAATAAATATACAACCTTGAATATTGCAAAGATTTAAACACTATGTTTAAAAATAATATTCTTCAAGGATATGTATTTAGAGGCTCTTAGTATTTGCAATCAAATAATTCCAATCTCTCAGAATGAATATTCAAGAATAAGTTTGTGAGATGAAAATATCTTTGAGTATTATGCAGATCTAAGTTCTTGCTATCAAATAACTCGTATGATTAAAACTTTGAATAAAACTATGACTTTGAATATTTCAAAGATTTAAATAATATTTTTAAAATACTTTTTGCACCAATAAGATAGATCTCTTTGAGTAAAAATACAACTTTGAATATCACAAGGATTCAAACTTTAGAAAGCTATTCTCAAAAGATTTTTTTAAATAAATAACTATGGGAAAATAAGTTTCTTACTCCCAAAAAGATTTTTCAATAAACAAATAATGGAGAAGATGATCAATTAATAAAAAATTGAAAACTAAATAACCTATTTTTCCAAACCTCAAGATTAAACTTAGATTTAGCAGAGGTTGCACATGTATTTGCTTAGATCTTGAATATGCGAATGCCCAAGTAAATCTGTGTTCTTTGCAGTGCAGGCAATGATTCTTAGCAATAGTATTCAGAACTTCTCAAGAGATGTGCAAGAATGTTCAAAGCTCCTAAATCATATGCAAAAAGTGAGGCACTAGGGTTTAAAGGTTAATTTTATAAGTGTTTTTGGCCCTAAGTTAAGGCTTGACCGTTGGATCAACTTGATTAATTAAATGACTTACGTGTTCTCTTGCTAAAGATCATATTTTTAAACTTCTGCAAGTTCAAACGACCGAGCTCTCGAGTTTAGACGACTGAAGTTCTTTAAAGCTCTGAAAGTCAGTCTCGATATAGGGTCAGACGACTAAACTATGGGTTAAGTTTCTGAAGTCCCAGTTCAGAAGGCTGAACAGAAGGTTCAGACGTTTGAAGGTATTTTTCCTGTTCTGTGTTTTAAAATTAATTCTTCAGATGACTGAACTAATTCTTCAGTCTTCTGAGAAAATTCTTCAAATGTCTAAAGTAAAACTTCAGTCATCTGAAGTTGAATCTTCAGACTTCTAAGGGTAATCCTCAGTCGTCTGGGCAGACTTACTTCAGAATTTTCAATTTAGTTTTTCAAAATCATTGGACCTCTCTTACTTTAACCTCTTATAAAACATTTTCCAGGATTTAAAAATAAGTTCTCTAAATCCATATTTAAGCCTAGAAAGTTTTCATGTAATGCATGTGTATGGTATTTTGAGCTTCTAGCTATATCATATAAAATATGCACATACATCAATTCTAAATACCCATTCCCATGACGATCTTAAACTTGACGCTTGCATCTTCATTCTTCAACTCTTTTAGTTCCATGGATTGTGTAAAATTGTACATCCCTTAATCCTCATGGCTTCCATGACTTTCTAACCTTCCGTGTATGCTAAATATTGTTCCTATTCACTATCTCAATGCACTGATCAAATACCAAGTGATTTGTAATTATCAAAATAGGATTGGACTCATAGAGTCAACAAAATGAATCTTGGAAGTGGGACCAGGCTGAATTTTCCAAAGATGTAGAATTAATGCTTGAAGGAGAAGAACCTATACAGACAAGAGAAGTGACTATCGAGTCACAAGTTCCTAAGCTGTAGACACCTCCACACGGTTCACCACAGAGGAATGAATGTCCATCACCAATTGAGCATGAAATCTCAAACATAAGACCTAGAGGAGCTCGTAATCTAGTTGATTTATATGAAACTACAGAACTAATAAAATAGTATGTTACACTATATTGTCTATTGTTGACCAGCAACCCGGTTAGTTTTAAGGAGGCTAACGAAGAATACAAATGGAGAAAAGCGATGGATGAGGAGATTCAATCCATCGAGAAGAACAAGACTTGGGAGCTAACAAATCTCCCGAAGGGCCACAAAACTATTGGTATGAAATGGGTCTACAAGACCAAGAAGAACACTCAAGGAGAAGTTCAGAGATACAAAGCAAGACTTGTTGTAATGCCCTGGACTCGCCACGTGGGGGCCCGGAGTGTTAAGAGACCAATCATACGTCTCTAATACCATTCACGCAGTAGAATTAATTAAATAACCTTAAAAAAAATGCCAGAGTACTATATTTATATATGCAAACCCATAAAAGGTATAACCATATTCCATACTACATAAATAGAACAAAACATTAAACATAGTCTATACCTATATCCGTTCTTTTATTTACTCTCAAAACTACCCCACCCTAGAGCTTTCTAAGCTCGATCACTTGGAGGACCTAAAAATATTAAATATTCGCCGGGGTGAGACACCTCTCAGTAAGGAAGAAATAAGTTACAACAGTATGTGGCTGAAGTGTTTGATATACAATTACAAAATATACATACAGTTGTATTTCACTATCAATAGCAGCTGAGGAAATGCATTCTTAATCACATCATTGTCGACTTCTCTGTCACCCAATCACATACACACATACATAATTATTTTTACTGATAATTCCCGAAAATAGGGAAGTCTACCCGCCCATACAAGTAAATTCTCTCTGCTCTCTCAGTAAGCCCCCGGGTTATGTATCCAGGTAAAGTCTCCGAGAATAGGGAAGGTCACCTGCCCATACAAGTGGCTTCCCTCTGCTCTGGTATCTATAGATAATTACTAGAGCACTTGCCTTCCTCAACAAGCCCTAGGGTGGAGTATTCTACTTTACCCCAAATACTAAGTAATTAAAGTTACACGCAGCTAATGCCAATCATTTCACAAAGATCCACCTGTATATGCATATCACAATCAATCCACACATGATATACACATTCTTCATTCTCACCCACATAGGGTCCATATCCACACGGAATACAACGTCCACACAAGACTCTCATGCATACAACATACACATCCACACAAGACTGGTCCACATAGGACTATCATACATACAACATACACGTTTGGTATCCAAGTAAAGTCTCCGAGAATAGGGAAAGTCACCCGCCCATACAAGTGACTTCCCTCTGCTCTGGTATCCATAGATAATTACCAGAGCACTCACCTTCCTCAGCAAGCCCTAGGGCGGAGTATTCTACTTTACCCCAAATACTAAGTAATTAAAGTTACACGCAACCAATGCCAATCATTTCACAAAGATCCACCTGTATACGCATATCACAATCAATCCACACAGGATATACACATTCTTCATTCTCACCCACATAGGGTCTATATTCATATGGAATACAACGTCCACACAAGACTCTCATGCATACAACATACACATCCATACAGGACTGGTCCACATAGGACTGATTCGCATGGGACTATCATACATACAACATACACGTCCACACAAGACTATCATATATACAATATACACTTCCACACAGGACTGGTTCACATAGGACTATCATACATACAACATACACATCCACACAGGACTAGTCCATACACGACTATCATACATATAACATACACGTCCACACAGGACTATCAACCACACGGGTTACAACACATGCTTCTCATACACACAGGTTACACACATACCACCCTATTCATGGTAAATAGGTAAAACAAACTCCTCATACCACTGCCAATGTTTTACCCCCTAATATAAATTCTCATATAACGACCTCCTCATACCACACTGCCAACGCTATATCGTAATTTACATGAACCTCAGAACAATACACATCCAGTATAGGTAAACACATCAATGCATTCCCATTCACAATATTTAATCATACCAAACAACATCACAACCAAAAATAATTCGCAACCCAAACAGTATCCACAAGTGAACATCAGTCAAAAATCAAGCAGCACTCGCAACCATTTAATTATCAAAGTTGTTTTCATGCCACACGATTTTTTCCAATATAGTATAAAATTAAAAATAGTATTTTCAATACCTGCACTGTTCAGAAAATTATACCTAAATATATAGAATTTTATACCCAAGATTTGGCCAGTTTAAAATTAATAAAAAGTTGTTATAAAGTATTTCCCCTTACCTGCTCCTCAAGTTCCTACCTAAACCGAATAGAAAACAAGACCCTGTAATCCAAAATTCTCAACTCACTCAAATCTTAAAAAAATACTCATTTAATGCATCCTAGGCTCCAAATAATTATATTTAACAAGAAAACTCCAAAATAACTCACTTACCCTGATTTTGGGATGATGCCCCAAAACCCTAAATCAACGATCTGCTCCAATAGCTTTGTAAAGAATGATCCTACAAATCTCGTGGTGGTTTCGGATAGTCAAACCGAGTCAAATCCAGCCTGAAATCAAAGAGAGAAGGCAGAGGGGCCATTTTTTTAGAGAGAGAGCAAAACTTCATGCAAGATTTCTAGCTGAAAATGAAAGAAATCGCTATTTATAGGCAGGGACTCGTCGACGAGGCATGTGGATTTGTTGATGATCCCATAAAGAACACTCGTCGACGAGACCATGAGTTTGTCGACAAGTTTCAGAATACCTCAAACACTCTCGGTAACTCCTCGTCAATGAGACATTGTGTAATGACCCGAAAATTAAAATAATTAGAAAATATAATGAATGAAATGGATTAATGGATAAAAAGGGGAAAAAGAAGAATTTTTCAAAAGAAAAGTAGGCCTCATCGACGAATGTCCTGTCTTCGTTGACGAGTGTCCTTCTAAAGCTCATTGACGAATTCAGTTTCTTGTTGACAAAGGAATCTTGAGAGAGTATATTTTGGAACTCTAAATTTCGTCGATGAAGGTATCTTCTCATCGACAAAGTCTCTACAGTGCCTCATCGACGAATCCATGTGTCTCGTCGACGAAACCCTGTCTTTAAATAGGCTGTTTTTCATTTTTTAGCGTAATTCACGAACCTTCTTCACTCTCTCTCACTCTCTAAGAAACGATCTTCCAGCCTTCTCTCTTCGATTTTGGGCCGGATTTAACCTGATTTGACGATTCGGAACCACCACGAGGTTCGTAGGATTGTTTTCTACAAGGTCGTAGGAGCTGATTGTTGGGTTGTGAGGTTTAGGAAACATCCCAAAATCAGGGAAGGTGAACTATTTTGGGATTTCCTTAATGAATAATGTTATTTGGAGCCTAGGAAGTAGTAAATAAGTTTTTTTTATTAAGATTTAAGTGAATTGGAATTTATTTTAATTAAATTAGGATTTTTGGATTCAGGGTCCAAGTGAACGTTGCGGGTATCGGTTCGGGGATCCTACCAGCGTAGTTTGAAGTCAGGTAAGGGGGAAATATATACATCAAATTAGGTTTTTCATGAATTAAAAAGAATTATGTGTTATTTATGTATATATGTTTTTATGTGGGTTCAAAATGCCAGCCATGAAATTTATGTTTTCTAAGCCTAGGATTGTTTATATAGCTATGTATATGTGAAAGTAAACGAATGAAAGTGAAAGGAATTTTCTGAAGAATTAAGTAAGAAATGAAATGTATTTTTAACATATAAATGTTAATTATGGGTTAACTTATTTTGTAAGGAATGTGCATGAATTTTATTGTTAAACTGTGTGGCATGAGATTCTGTGCAAATATATATATTAAATGTATGAGATGCAGGTTAAGCAAGTAAAGTATTGAGAATAAAATATGACATAGACTATGTTGTCTGTGTATGTTAAATGCAACCATGTAAATGTATGAAGACTAAAAGCCATGTTAGCAGCTATGCATTTCTATGTGAACTAATTGTAGCAGATTTTAGGGCATTTCTATGTGGACTAACAAATGATGGCTAAAGAGCGGCTGTAGTATGAAGTAATGAAATGAAAATGTTATGCAATGAAATGACAATGGAATGATCATGGAATGAAATGACAAATTTGAATGATACAAATGGGAAAGAGTCACTTAAAGTGAAATGAAATGTAATTTTTAAAGCTATGAACATGAACAGATGTGTATGAATGAATGATGACAGAAAGGAATAAAGTATTATGATATTAGAAGTATCTATGTATGTAGAACATGTTACGATTGGGCGAGACAAACTCTTCGCCTAAGGACTTGCTGAGAAAGGCGAGTGCACTAGTAGCTTCAGATGTGGCAGTAGTTGTATAACGTACTAGGGCTGAGGGAACCTATTTGCATGGGCGGGTAGATTTTCCTATCCTTAGGGCTTTTGCCGGTAAACTATTGTTGAATGCGTGAGTACGAGATCAAGTTAAAACTTGAGGGCTTACTGAGTAAGTTGAATGCTCTGGTATGCTTTAGTTGTGACCTTAGGGTAACCTATATATTAGAGTAGAGGAGTGCTACTTGTATAGGCGGGTAATCACCCCTATCCTTGGGAAATCTCATGGGTTAAATATTTGCATGTGATTGTTTAGGTTTAAAAAATGATTTCAGAGTTATGTTAATAATTTACAAATGTAATTAAAATGATATCTACTTACCTCATGTTGGTCACACGCTATTTTAATATGTATACTTCTTCCCTTACTGAGATGTGTTTCACTCGAATATGATTGTTTCTTTTTCAAGACATCCTTGAGGTCGGGCTTAGGGAGCTTGAGGGTATTTAGTCTTTTTGAGAAATATAAAGAAACAGGGTATATGTTGATGACATTTTGGATGTAAATATTTATGTTTTATGATGTGAAAATACTGGAATGTTTTAGAGTTGTGTATTTATGGAAAATGCAGGTGATGGATAAATTTTATGGATTTCTAGATAGGACATAGCAACTCTGGTGTTATGGAATGATGCTATTATAGAATTCTGTTTATGGAGATTATGATTATGTTTTCCGCTGCGTATGTTATGAATTATGATTTATCAAAGATTTTATTAGGTATAACGCACTAGACCCGGGTTTAAGGGTTTAGGGCGTTACACATTGCCCTCATCGACGAGCCAAAGAAGAATGCTCGTCGACGAGACCAGTTGGTTCGTCGACAAGTTCTCGCTGACACCCTTTTAAATATTCCTTTTTATTCCCTCCTTTCTCTCTCCTTTCCTTTTCTTTTATTATTTTTATTAATTAAATTTTTCGAGTCATTACACTTGTCGCCAAGGGCTGCAAGCAGAAATAAGCGATTGATTATGGAGAAATCTTTGCCCCTGTTGCCAGGCTTGAAACCATCAGATTACTAATTTCACTATCAGTACAAAATGGATGGAAGATTTACCAGTTGGATGTGAAATCGACATTTCTGAATGGTTTTCTAGAAGAAGAGATCTATATCGATCAACCACCTGGATATGTGAAGAAGGGAAAAGAAGATAGAGTGTACAAACTGAAGAAAGCACTTTATGGTTTGAAGCAGACACCTCGTGTATGGAACATGAGGATTGATGATTATTTCGAGAAGAATGGACTTCAGAAGTGTCCCTACGAGCATGCGCTATACATAAAGATAGAGAAAAATGAAAGCATGTTGATAGTCTGCCTATATGTTAATGATCTGATCTTCACCAGCAATAATCTAGAGATGTTTGCCGCTTTCAAAAGTAACATGGTCAAAGAGTTTGAAATGATGGATATTGGCCAGATGGCTCATTTCCTTGGCATAGAAGTCGTGCAAAGTAAGAAGGGAATCTTCATCTCACAGAGCCACTATGCAAAAGAAGTATTGAAGAAGTTTGGGATGGAAAAATGCAATCCTGTGACAACTCCAGTTGAAACGGGATTAGAATTGAGAAAGAATGAGCAAGGAGATGTTAACCCCACATATTTCAAGAGTCTGGTTGGAAGCTTGAGGTATTTTACGTGCACTAGATCAGACATACTCTATGGAGTTAGACTTGTCAGTAGGTACATGAAGACTCTTGACCAGTCCCATTTGAATGCAACAAAAAGAATACTCCGTTATGTCAAGGGTACCATCACTGATGGTATGTTCTATTCATCAAGAGGTGATTGCAAACTTATCGGCTCTTCAAATAGCGATTGGGGAAGAGATCTTGATGAAAGAAAAAGCACGATTGGATTTACATTCTTTATGAGAGATACAACATTTACATGGTCATCAAAGAAGCAACCCATCCTAACGTTATCATCATGTGAAGCTGAGTATGTTGCTGCCAGCTCATCTGTTTGTCATGGTATATGGATTAGGAATGTACTGAAGTATCTGAGATTTCTTTAAAATAACCCTGCAAAATTCTACATCGACAACTGATCAGCTATTGTACTTGCGAAGAATCCAGTTTACCATGAAAGAAGCAAACATATTGATACTCGATATCATTTTATCGGGGAGCATGTCAAGAAGAAAGAAGTGGAGTTGATATCTTGCAGTACTTATGATCAGATTGCTGACATTTTCACGAAACCACTCAGGCATGATATTTTTGTAAGACTGAAGATGATGCTTGGAATGAAAAAACCAGGAGAGTCAAGTTAAAGGGGGGATGTTGAAGATTAAACTTGATGATGGGACGGTGGCAACAAAACTTGGTCGGCAGCTGCTCCACCAACCCAGCCCAATATTGTTGAAATTTTTGAACTGCAAGCAACCTACTCCACCTACCAGCCAATTTTGTTGAAATTAATATCAACCTACCATTCATCTTTTGCTATAAATAGATGTGTGTGTGTAAGATAATATGTGGTGTAGAGAAAGACATTAACCAATAAGAAGAGAGATTTATGTATTTTGAATTCCTTTGCAATTTTTCAAATTGAAATCAATTGAGTGTTTATTGTGCAAATTGAGTGTAATCCTCACTAAGTTTCAATTACAACCAGTGATTGAGTGAGTCCCCTCCACCCATCAAAAATGCTTTATTGAGAAATGCTGAAATGTGTGAAATGATATATATATGTATTAATATGAGATGAAATGTGAATATTAAAAATGAGAATATTGTAATGTAAATTTTGCAATATGAATATTGAAATGTGGGAATTGAAATGTGAATATTATATTGAGAATACTGACTGTAAATTCTGGGAAATGTGAACATTGCAAATTGCAAAAACTGCAATAGGATCATTGAAATGTAAATGATGAAATGTCAATACCGCATTATGATTGTGAGTGTGTGGTAATGATAACCTTGACGGATGTTTAAGGAAACCCTAATGATGGGTTGTGATATTGAGCATGGTACCATTGCTAGTGGTAATAGTGCAACCACACGGACTCTTGGAGCATGTGGCATGATAGTCGACTAAGCCGTTTAGTAGAGTTGTTGTGCCCCCTGAGTCTGGAACAGGGCTATAGGTCGACCAGTCGTACTATAGATGCGGGATATATGATATGATATTTTGATCTAACCGGGTCGACTGACTGCGGTTAGATATAGCCTTTGGGCCGCACAACCCTGACCATGGGAGGAAGCATGGCGTGGAAAAGAGATCCTTAGGGCAGTAATGAGTTACAAACATGATATTGGTACTGTGAACCAAGGATACTCACGTTCTGGATAGTAAAATGGATATGTATGAGTTAATAACATAAATAATTGAGGCAAAGTAAAACTCTCCACTTGAGGGCTTACTAAGTAAGGTGAGTGCCCTGATGAGTATTAGTTGTAGCTGAACCCGAGTTAATCGGGTAAGGTTACAAACAATATCAGAGTAGAGGAAAGCTGCATGTATGGGCGTGCAATCTCCCCTATCCTCAGATATTTCATTAATAAATATGAGTTGTATATGAATGAACTTGAGAAATGGTTTTAAAACTTATAAAAGCTTGTGTTTTATACCTATATGATTATGAGCATGTATATCAGTGTATTTTCTCAGATAAATTGATGTTTTGAAAAGTAAAATGTGTTATAACTAAACTCATACTGCGACACATTGTAAATAATTTATTCCTTCATACTGAAATGTGTCTCACCCAAATATCTAATATTTTGGGAAACCATGACCAAGCTAGTGATAGAGCTCCGAGATAGTGGGGAGTTAGTACCTTGATATACAGGGTGAGTGCTTTGAACTAGGGATATGTGTTTCCCCTAGGATTTGGTGTTTTGGGGAAATGTGTTAAACACGTATGTATATATGGATGATTTAGTACTCTAGGTAATAGTATTCTGGATAGTATGTATATATATTGACTTCCGCTATTAGGTTTGTATTTGTGAGATGACTATTTACTCGGTACCCATTACGGGTTGGGTTATATGGAAATGGTATCAGAGTTCTGACATGGCCAATGTTTGGCTTTATTTATTTATTATTGGGAAAAAAATTGGCATGGAAAATCAGGGTGTTACAATGCTAGTGTTGCTACTACTCATCAAGTAGTAGAGATCCCACAATAATTCAAAATTACTTACAAAATCAGTATTGTGATTTAAAATATTAATAAGATATGTTGACACCATGTTTTATTCAAGGTTTTTTACTAATTTGTATTGTGTTAAATTAACATTCTTTCTTTCTTTTTTTACTTATATATATATTGGTTAAATTTTACAAGAGTCTAGTCTAATTGTTGGTTCAACTGCTCCCAACAAGGTCAAGTCTAATTCTCACAGTATGGCTAACCAATTGTGATTAAATATTACTTAATAAAAAATTTTCAATGAGTAATTATTAGGGGTGGGAATGGTTTGATTAACCAAATCGTGACCCCAAAACCGAAATTTAGGTTTGCAAGAAAATTTGAACCAAAACTGAACAGTTTAAAATGGTTAATCAAAATTTGGTTAACCAAAATTTGGACCAATATCCAAAAGTTCAATCAATCGAACCACTAAATTCAACTAAAATTTTAAGTTCACCAAATTGGAAAAATATGCACAAGCAAATAAGAGCAAAATAGTTACATGCATAATTATCCTAATAATAACAAGTAATAATATAATAAGAAAACATATATGTTAGTGAAATTCAAATAAACATTCAAAGAAGAAGAGATGAAAACTAGGACAAAATGAGATTTGGTCATGACAAGAAGAATACTCTAAATCCAAAGAATAGAATCTATGCCAAGAATAAAGGCCTTATGAGATTAGGTCTAATGCTATTGTGCTAATTGCTAATGTGCTCTATTAGAGCTTGAACCTTCTTGCAAGAGTACAAAACAAATGTCAAATCGAAACGATAAGCAATGACAGGCGAATCTTGAACCATGGCTATGGTTCATGGTAGAGAGAGAAAGAGAGAGAGAGAGAGAGAGAAAACCATAGTTTTTAGTTCACATTTCGCTACAAAGTGCAAACTCATTAGACCTGCGAGTGATGTTTGCCAACGATGGGCAGAAAATGGGCCACAATGAGCGATGTAGGTAATGGGTGATAGCAAGTGATGCTAACAATGGGCAATGACAAGCAACGTTGACCAATGGGCAGTGGCGCAACTGTGAGTGGTGTTTGAGTGTTTGTGTCTGCAGTGACTACGGTTTTATTTTGGCTTTAGGAAAGATTGAAGAGGAATAAGGGTTAACGTAGTACCACATTACAGAATTGGATGCGTAGGGAAAGCTAGAAAGAGGGACTTGAGATTTGATTTTTACTTTCGGGATAGTGGGTTCCAATTGTAGCATTAGCTTGTATGTTAAACTAATTAAAAATTAAATAATATATAATAAATATTATATATTCATAATATTTCAATTCGGCTCGGTTAACTGCAGTTAATGAAACTATAAAAACTAAAACCAAATCTTTAACCAAAAAAACTCAAAATCCCAAATCAAAATTGAACCCAAAAATGGTTAATCAATCTTTTGGTTCAATTTGGTTTGGGTTCTACGGTTCAGTTCATTTTTTCAATTTTTCTTGCTTACCTTTTAGTAATTATAATAACTATTGAGCCCAATGGCAACCTGAGAGTAAAGGTAAATTTGGTTTATTTAAACAAAATTGCTTGATTTCCAAATTTTAAACGAAACCATACAGTAAAAGTAGATTACACAAATATTAAAATAATTAAATAGAATAAGGGAATAGATATGCAAAATTATAGTAGTTCGGTTATCCCAAGCCTACGCCCACTCTCTCAAGGCCCAACTGCCTTGAGGTTCCATTGACAAATTGTCTTTTTTTAATGAATGCAAGATTAATGATTATATCCCCTTACTCCGACAAAGATAACTAACATCACAAGAACTTGAATATAAAAAAGAGTATCCTGATCAGAAGGATTGATTTATAAATGAATGACCATTGTGGTTACAAAAACTCTCTAGCAAGATGGTCCAACTAAGACACAAGAGTTTGTTATTTTCCATCGATCTCTTTGAAAAGGGACCATTAAATAAAGAGATTAATGAGAGACTAAGAGTATATGGATGTGCTAATGTGCAACACATCAAAAGACTCTTCTGCATTTTTTGGGGTTTAAAGGGCATATATTTAGAGTTTGTAGTTAAACTAGTCCTTTTCTATAATCTCCCTCTCTCTTTCTCTCCCCACAACCCCACCCCCCCTCCTTCCCCTCCACCCCAAACCCATATGTTTCTCCTGCAACAGAAATTCTAGTTTCTATGAACCCATTGTATATATAAAATGCATGCCTAGACACATACCTTTCTATGTTTGAACATGCTAAGAAAGTTAATAATAAAGGATAAACTTATTTTCCTAGCTCCAACAATTAACTTAATTAACAAGCCTTAATTAATTTAGGACAATCGAGATCAATACGATTATATATACAATATTGAAGAATATATAAATCTCCCAACTACCTCTATCACATTAGTAAGTGTAACTTAAAATGAATAACACATTGAATGGGCATGGGAGAATTGACGATGGGCAGTCCTACTTTGGACTAGCCCCCACTTGAAGTCCTTTAGTGGTTTTGATCTTTTAGGAAACACATATGGGTAGCCTTTGGTCTGTACTCTGCAGTTAATCCTCTCCACATGGGCTGTGATTCTACAAAACCATAGCAGCCCCTAGTTAAAGCCTGAAAGCCCCAAACTCATTTCCCTTTTTAGCCTACCCCAACTTGAAATGGATCTCCCTTCACTTAAATTTCCAGAGATCTCATATCTCCGACGCTCCACTTCTATTCCTTCTCGACAGTTACAGATCATGATCATAAAACACTTCTCTCTCTCAATGCAATCCCAATTATTGAACCAAAGATGCCCTTAAGCCTTAATTAATTATAAGGAGCATTAAAGATCTACATGCACTAATGCACTTAAGGCAGCGTTGTAATTTATGACACGCACAAGAATGGCCATTCATCATCTTTAATCTCTGTATCATTATTGGAGGTCCAGGCCATATGTAGGAATAGCGTTGCTCTAGGAAATAGCATATAAAGGTTAATTTGATCATTTGAACATCTCAAAAATTTGAATCTTAACTTAGATGAATAAGTGAGGGTTTGGAACTAGAAATATTGTAGTTCAAATTTTTCTCCACAGCTTTCGATAAGGAGCTAAAAGAGTTATATACTATATATTTTAATTTATAATTCATGTTTTAAAAGTAGGGAATTTACTTCATGGGATTTTTTCGAAATTTTTGAATGTGGGACATCCAAAATATTTTGTTCACAAATTTATTTTACAAAGCGACATGATCTATGAAAATCATTATATCATATCTCATATTCGAAATTAGTTTCCCGGAATATAAACATAGAAGTTACTTCTTCTTTTTTCAATGGTGGGAGCTAGCATTGTCATGGTTAATAATTAGAAGTTGCTAGTTTAGGGTATGCTTCAACAGTCATAATCACATTACATATATATATATATGGTTTGCTTCCCAAAGGGAAATTAAAATTTTCTTTTATCAGTTTAAACCTAAGTCCACGCAGGTGTGCTTAGTTTAATATGGATGTACATGTGAAGCTTGAAAGCATGCATGTGGATGTGGTTGCTTGGAGCAATATAACGTAATTAATGGGTATAACATGGCACCAAAACAGTGTCTGCCATAAGTCAAAATTAATTACGAATTTGCGGGGTTTACGTGCACAGTGCCCATGCATGTGTTGTGATTGATTCAATTAATGTTAATTAATCAACACTGTGTTCTTAATTTCACATGTTAATTTGGAAAGTGAAGCCAAATTAAACATCATCAGTTATGTCATCACTTACACACACACCACCCCTAGTATTAATTTTTTCTTGTTTCTTCTTCTTCTTCTTCTTCTTCTTCTTCTGTAAATTGAGCTGGGCATTGTGTGGTGTATGAGTATTTTAGTTGTGTGGATATGTGTGTGTGTAAGAGAGAAAGAGAGAATAATGAAAGAATATATATTATATTAATTTACAGAAACATGTCAAAACAAATTACCATGTGATTAAAAGTGGAATAAATGGAGAAAGGTGAGTTTTGCAAACAAGATGTAGTGGATATATGATTAGTGGACTCCTCCAAATGTATGGGTGAAACTAAACACAAATAGAGCTCGATAGCCCGCTTAAGCTAATATATGCTAGATTGGCAAGTTGCGATTGCATATAGTTAGAATCTTGTCTAGAAGGGTGGATGGCTTTGTTAATTTATGACATCAACAATTTGTTGATGCGGCAACATGGCTTGGGAATGAGCTTTCAAACAATTAATAATTAATAGAATCGTACTTGATAATTGTTTTGATATATTCATTCAAAGTGTTTATGGTCAAGATCATTTATACTTTTAAATTATATAACTTATTGTTATTGAGCCTATGTTGTGGTAGGATTTTAAAGTTTCGTCATATGTATATATAAAAGGCAATCAATTGCAAGAAATAGGTTTTTAATTACATATTCTTAATGTCAATTGGAGTTTTTTGTTTATAATACCCCTCCTTCCAGAGCATTTTGAGTTTTCTACAAAATGATCTTGTGTGAACTAACTTCTCTCATTTAGTCAATTAATTAATTTTTTCCTTTCTTTATTTTGAGCCCTTGCCTATCATTCAACCAAGAAAAAAAATTGTAACCTTAGTTCCATTTAGCATCATGCATGACTAAATATTTTTTATAAATCATTGCAACAAAATGTATAATCACAACATATTAATTCCATATTAGAATGGGAGCACGGTTGGGAAGTGATCCACGAGCAACAATCGCATAAGCAAAATTACGCAACCAATATACAAGACCAGATTTATGTGGTTCGGTCCACTATGACCTACGTCCACGGGAGAGCACAAAATCTACTATAACCGTCGGGAGAATTATACAAGGAGAAGGACGAGGCTACTGCCCTCAACTCCTCTCTCACTCTCTCTACAAGGATTCACTCTGCCTCACACACAACACACCACACCTCTTTGTAACACACAACTCTCTACACTCTCATAATACAACTCTCTATACGCACACAACACAGCCCTCTGCTGCACACACATAGCCACACAACTCACACATATATATACACATATGGGAGGGGGAGGAAGTCAAACAAGGCAGCTGCAATTCAACATGGTAGCCAGCTGTTTGGTGGAGGGCTACTGGTCTTCTCAGCAATATCAACATAAGTTATTGGGTGGTATGGCTTTCAAACCCATACGAGCCACACCCTAACAATCTCCACCTTGGCGAGTATCAACTCCCAAGTCCATAGCTCCACCTTGATACGAACTCGATCAAGGTAAGTCTTCATAATTTGATTCAAACGTCTAAACCATGCAAAGAGTACCGCCTTCTTCATCGGCAAATCAAACTCGTCTGTTCGTTTCTAACGACGTATCGCTATCATCATCTGAGGTTAAACTACCAGCCACTGTGGTTCCCATCAACTAGTACAACCCACGAGACTCCCTCCGAGTAAATATCATTGAGTTACGTTGGGTCACTTCCATAGCTCCACCCGCGACTGAGATTTGGCAACCCTTAGAATCCAACCGACTAAGGGAGATCAAATTTCTTCACATCCTTGGAACGAAGTTTACATCATCCAAAATACGGACCGCTCTAGAATGAGTCTTCAGCTTCACAGATCCAATTCCTCTAACATCACATGAAGACCCATCACCAAGTGATACCATACCACGAACTTCTTTGAAAGAATGAAAAAATTATTTCTTAAAACAAACATGAACTGAACTCCCAGAGTCCAAAAGCCATCCATCATCGTTTGGACTGCCATGAGCATTCATGTTCTTTCTCATCAATTTTCATCACTCTCTCTTCATATGATCGTGCTTTTTGCAGTTCAACACTGCACATTTCTTCGATTTTGTCGATGTAAGCTGCTCGTCGTTACAAGGACCTCATCATTACCATGTCATGTGGCATGCTTCGATGCATTGAAACCATCACGTATCTTATTTTCTTCTTCATATCTTTTTCGATCTTCATAGTCCTTCTTGCAGTGCCCCTTTTTATCACACCAGTAATATACGACCTCGCTCGTATCTCGTCCTCTTGTTTTTTGAATGCCATTGTTTACCTCCAAGCTTTCGATTTTACTTCTTCTTTGTCTCTCACTATTAGCTACCAAAACTTACTCGCGAGACGTCACAATCGGCTTTCTTAACGTCTCAGAATCTTGAAGTGATGCCATCACATCATATAGCGTCAAGGTATCTTTCCCCATGAGCAATGCAGTTATCAGACCATCAAATGAAGCTGATAGAGAAAACAATAGTAGAAGCGTCTTATCCTCTTCATCAATTTTTACGCCGAGACTCAACAATTGGGTCAAAATCTTGTTGTAATCATTTATGTGATCAAAAAGACTACTTCCATCATTCATTTGAAGTTGATAAAGTTTCTTCTTCAAAAACAACTTATTGGTAAGGGACTTCGACATATACCTTTGCTCCAATTTCTTCCAAAGTTCCATTGGTGAGGTTTCGTCTGACACCAAATATTTAACTTCATTTGCTAGACACACTCGGATTGTGTTGACCGTCTTCATCTCCAATTCGATCCAATCATCATTTTTGAAATCATCTAGCTTCTTCCTGATTAATGGCTTGATCAAGTCTTGATGAACCAAAATATCCTTCACCATGCTCTGCCACAAACTGAAGTTGTTCCGCCCATCAAACTTCTCCACCTCAAACTTTGAAGTGCCAACACCTGCCATTCTATTCATAATCTCAAAAAAAAAAAAAAAAAAAAGACACTGCCAATGGCTTTAGAACGGTCGAAAACCTTAAAAATGGTTCAAGTCGTTTGAAAAATCGACCCGAAATAGCTCCAAAAATGTCTGGTCAAACTTTTAGTCAAATCGGTCAAAAAGTCAACTCTCTGTTAACTTTAACGAAATTTTCCCTCTCTTAACGGAATATCCCTAACGGCCACTAACATCGCTACTGACACTGTTTGATGACGTGGCATCACGGTCCCCACTTGCTGACGTGTCCTGGGGCCCACCGCCTATGCAGACCACTTGCTAATGTGGCACCGGGGGCCCACTTGCTGTCGTGGCACGGGGCCCACCTCCTATAGGGCCCACTACTGACGTGGCACCGAGACCCACTTGTTGACGTGTCTGTGGATCCCGATTGCTGATGTGGCTTTGTACGGGTTGCTTACGTGTCGCTGACATGGCTACTGACTCGGCGCTGACATGGCCTGTTGACGTGGCTGACACTTGCTTATGCAGCGCTGACTCAGTGCTTGCGTGGCCGCTGATGTCAGTGCCTTCAACTTCTGAACGTGCGCCAGACTTTCGTCGGCGTGTGGGCGTGCGTGACGCTCTTTCTCGATCAGATGCCAGCACGTGAAGGCGCATGGCAACGTGGTCTTTCCACCTGTGGTGCGTGTGAGCGTGTGCGTCGTTGTCCAAGCTCCGTTTGAGCTTTGGTTACTGCCGTTGATTTCGTCTCGACGAGAGGAATGTTTTGATGGTTTCAAAATCGAGTTTCAAGCTACTGGGCAGAGGCTCAAACCTAGGAATTTTGCTTCGATTCGACAATTTTGCTCCAAGCTCGCTCTGATACCATTTATTGGGAAGTGATCACAAGAACAATCACATAAGCAAACTTACGCAATCAATATACGAGACTAGATTTACGTGGTTCAATCCACTGTGACCTACATCCACAGGAGAGCACAAAATCTGCTATAACCACCGGGAGAATTATATAAAGAGAAAGAGGAGGCTACTGCCCTCAACTCCTCTCTCACTCTCTCTACAATGATTCACTATACCTCACACACAACACACCACACCTCTTTGCAACACACAGCTCTGCACTCTCACAATAGAGCTCTCTGCACGCACACAACACAACCCTCTGCTGCACACACACAGCCACACAACTCACACAAATATATACACATATGGGAGGGGGAGGAAGTCAAACAAGGCAGCTACAATTCAACATGGTAGGCAGCTATTTGGTGGAGGGCTACTGGTGTTCTCAGTAACATCAACATAAGCTGTTGGGTGGTGCGGCTGCCAAACCCATGCGAGCCACACCCAAACAAACACATCTAACTAGTTATTCGAGATCGAGTGAGCTTTGGGAGAGCTGTTAGCTTGAACAATATGCAGCCTGAACTCAATATATTTGTGAGATTTTGATTATGTACCTTCACATTGCCAAGACATATGGTGTTGTCAACTCATATGTAAAGGCAATAATATGAATTGAAATGACATGTTAAGGATTAACTTGTGGCACTGGGCGAATTAACGCTCTATGTTGTTAAGAAGAGAGCACATATATAGGTATTTAGTTGTTTACTCAATATGACCAATGATGGTGATTGGAGCCTTGAGGCCTTTAAGAAGGTTGCTGCGGTACTAGTTTTGATTGAGCTGACATGGCCAAATAATTAATTTGGGTATATGTCAAATGCCTTATTGACATACGATAGTGCTTCCTTGTATGTGGGGTAAGCCATGGTTAAGGAAAATCATGTATGGCCCAATTAAGGTGTTGACCCACTAGTTGTGTACAGTATTGATGTTGAACAAACATTACAATTTTTCTTGTACGGATTAACATGCATGCTTATCTGAAAGGATAATTCATGGATTAACATATGCCAATATTTTTTATAATTTTTTAGAAAAATAAATGAATTAAAAATAAAAATAAAAAAAGCTTGAAAGAGAGGTACTTTTATGTTGAGAGAGCTACTTGATAAAAGTCCAATCACCCATTCATTTATTACCTTCTCCACAAAACATACATATAACATAATCATATGTATATACTGCAAACATCAAATTAACACTTGTGTATGTGTGTATATATGTATGCACCCATTATCCTCCCTAGCTACTTAAATGACTACGTACGTGCATACATACAGGCCTGCTTACAATCCACAATTGCGTACATTCCTAGGTACGTACGTACATATTACTCAATAATGCATTCATATATCCCATGCATCGATGTCTAAATCACTCAATGGGGTATCATTTATATCCCTCCTCTCGATCTGCACTCGAAGCACCAAATCCCCCTCTTCAAACAAACAAACAGCATCAATGAAAGTGACCCACGATCCACCACCGCCACATTTATATATATATATATATATGCTCCATCATCCCAATTCGTTTTTAATTTCAAGCCCATCTCATGATTATAATTGCTTGATATATTAATTCCTGTTTAAGAGTTCTTCTATCATTTGAAGTGCAATCCTCTCCTCCTCGTGAAGCCCACTTACTCCAGCTTCTTTTCCGCCCATTACCACTTGAGGCATCTCCTCCGGCGCAGCCGCCGGCGGCGGCTGGGGCGTGGGGCTGCCGTGGTTGTTCTTCTTCCCGAGCTCGACCATCATGACCCAGTGGGCGTCGGAACGCGGACCGGCGCGCTTCTGCCACACCCCAATGTGGGAATTCTCGGTGTCCAGCCTCAGGCACGTCAGAGATGGCGACGGCGCCTTGCAACACTTCCGAAGCTTCGCGCTGAGGATCGCCGAGAGGGCGGTACTGGAAGAAGGGGACGACGGACCGGCCGCCGCCGCAGACGAGGCGGCCGAAGCCTTGTCCTCGTTCGCGGCCACCGGAAAGTTGGTCTTGGCGTTTCTGCCGCTCATCAAAACGGCGGCCTCGTCGTAGGCCCGAGCCGCCTCCTCCGCGGTTTCGAAGGTCCCCAGCCACACCCTTCTCTTCCTGCACAACCACCACCACCACCACATACATAAAAAATTAATATGATCAACATGCATTATATATATAAACACGCAAACACACGCACGCACACTTATATATATATAGGGAGAGAGAGAGAGAGTAGTAGTAGTAGTACAGCAAAGGGTGGCGAATTTCAGCAACCCAAGAGCCCCAGTGGCGTTGCCTGACACCTCTAAACTTCTTTGATTGTACCATGGTGTGTGTGTGTGTGTGTGTGTGTGAGAGAGAGAGAGAGAGAGAGAGAGAGAGAGAAGGGAGGAAGGGGGTGTCAGTGTTAGAGTAAGGGAGGATGCAATATAAAGGGGGACTGAGATTAGACGAAGTGGAAGAGAGCATTTAAAAGGATAATGTGAGTGTGAATGTGTATGTGTACGTGTAGCAGTGTAGGGCAGAAGGCTTTCTTCATTCGCTGGGCTGGGGTTCAGGCGGTGGGCAGTGTAGGGTCCTACTAAAAGATCACGCCATGTGCAGATGATATGGCCCGCTGTTTAATTAACTTCCCTCAATAGGGTTTTTAGTGGCCATGAAGTGGCTTTGGTACCCTCTAAGGAGAAAGACTCACTTGTCCTCAACCCCAAAATAAATAAATAAATAAATAAATAGAAACTACTCCGAAAGACACTCACGCATTCAGAATTGCGCAATCTGTTTGACTAATTCTCCTCACTTCGTGGCCTTATTATCTAATCTTCTCATTTTATTTCTTGAAAGCACACATTGTCCAGCTTCCAAATTTCCATCATTTGCTTTATTCTTCTTTTGGCCGAATTGTTCAAGTCCCTAACATTCTTTCACGTAATTTTGACTCTCGTGGGCATGCTGCAGTCGTATCGTGGACTCAGTCCTTATCCCAATTTCTGTAAATTGTCAGCAAAATTCCAACTACAGTCCTCATGTTTGTCCCTGACTTCCTTACTGACTTTCACGACCTTGTTTATGATCCAATCCTTACTCCTTGCTTTTGTATGCGTTTAAATTAAATTCTGAAAAATCCACAATTTAGCCACAATTTCAATTGTTTGGAAGACTTAAATTACTTTTTTGATTGTAGGGTTCTCATTGGTTTCGAAGGTGATGGTGGTCTTTAGATTGGGAAAAGTTCTCTTGTATTTTCTCTAATATGGGAGGATGTTTTAATCTCGCCTTTATCTGTAGTCTTATTCAGAGAATTCAAGCATCTTACTTGGATTCTCCTCTTTTTAATGATATTACCATTTACCTTAATCAAAAAATAAATAAATAAAAACTACTCCATATAAACAATGTATGTATCAGCTTAATTACTTATTAAGCACAATTTTAATGGAGAAAATATGGTGCTCGTTGCATCTAAGTTTTTTTTTTCCCTCTGAATAAGAAGAAAGATTGATCATGGGCCCTATGCCCCCAATATTGAGAAAGAAAATTTTGGATGATTTTACATTTTTAAGATATTAGTGAATAATATGAATGTGTGATCTTAATTATTTCAAGCTTTTGTTCAAATATAGACTTGCAAGTAAGTTTTTTTAAGTTATCTTTTATATCTTGATCAAAAAATGCATCTGTATTTGTATTGAAATTGAAATAGCTCCAAACTGCCATTAATATGAATGATGTGAAAGCACAAATACTCATGCAGCAAAACTTTAATAGAGTAAATGCAGTGACACGAGTTTTTTTCTCCATCAAATAAGAAGGAAGACCATGTGCCCTATGCCCCCACTGAGAGAGAAATTTTGTGGTTTTACGTTTTTATTATATTAATAATGTGAGTGGCAATTTTATTTCATTGTAATATGATTGGTGTTCTTGTCCAGTCGGGTCAGCTCAAGTGGTAAGGATAATTTGTGATTTTGGTAACCTTAAGGTCACGGGTTTGATTCCCCCTTGAGACATTACGCTGATAAATTACCAGGGATGCGTCAATGGGTAGGCGAATTTCATCCCCCCGAGCTTGATACCGTACAATAGTGTCCAAAGTGACGCGATAATGGCTGAAGTGTCCGGATTATCAATATATATATATGAATGATAATCTTATTGCACACTTTTGTCTTGTAAGTTGGTTTTTTTTTTTTTATCCTTTACATTTCAATCAAAAAATACATACAATATTTATAGGCATTAAAATTGACTACCATTAATACGCTGTTAATATGATTGAGTAATTTTCATATCAACTTTTTATCTGTTCATCAATTTAAATTGAAATGCTCTTATGATGTAAAGTTTTGTTTTTCGAACTTGATTTTGACAATATTTGGATATATATACAAACATAAAAAGAACTATAGTAATTGTACCATTTGGTTTTTGAAATAAGATAGGCCATGAAATATTTTTAAGTAAATGGCCGTATCTCGATTCAAACCAAATTAAGTAAAATGGATATGTTTTTTATTATTTCATATGATTTAAATAATATAAATCATGATATAATCATTTGCCTTAAAATAAAAATATTATATTTTTTGTTATAAACCATTAATGTATTTCTATTGAAAGAAAATAGTTATTACATTCCCACCTCAATGCATTCCAAAAATAAAATGTAAGGTAAATTGAGAATAAACTTAATGCTAAAAACCAATTTTTTGAAAAAATAACAGAGTACCACATTGTTTTCATTCTTATAACATTTACACAAGAAACTCGGGAAAAAATTTATTTTCTATATATTTCATATTAAATGCTTCAAAACTCAAAAGATGATACTCATTATGTGTTTGCGAGTTTACATTTCAGACCTCTAAAAAATCAATACAAAATTATATTAAATTTTATCCAAATACAATCATATATTTTTTTTTCAAAACAAATGGGGCTATTCCCCACCATTACTTAATAGCGCCATGCAGTGGATGCTGTTGTTGCTTTGGCACAATGACTCCCACACTATTTAGGTTATGGCCTAACTTACATAACAAAGTGTCAAAGCCCACTCCCACGTTGTTGCATGTGTGCGTACTTTTTTTACCAAATGCAAAGGAAAAAGGGAGTGAAAAAAACAAACAGCTTTAACAAGCAAGAATAGAAAAAAGAAAAGAACGACCACTTCTGAGGTTTCAAAAACTTCAGAAACTTGAAATTTCAAGAATTCCATGTAGCTATCCTAACGTTTGTCAAAAAGACACAAATTTCTTTTCATATTTTGTAAAAAAATATAGAGAGATTTGTGTCTTTTTTACAAACCCTAAAGGAGATCTATAATATTTTTGAAATCTCAGGTCTATGGCATTTTTTAAACTTCAAAAGAGGTTTTATTTTTTTGTCAAATTTCAAGGGAAGTGAGTGTCTTTTACGCAAAAAATTTACTATGAAAGATAATAATAACAATAATTCTGAAGCTGGGATGTCTTGAAAACAAATTTAAAAGTTCTCTGAAAATAACTTTTGCCTCATAATGTAACATACTAACAGATGCGACTGAATTATTGCCAGTCTGAAACCAAATGGGAGTTTGGGGGGGAGGAGAACAGGAAAAAAGAAAGATGAAAGAACATATGGTAAATCAAAATGGGGCATTCTAATAGATTATATGTTCCCGATGAAGTGTGTTTGGCTTAGCAGTTTGTATTACTTTTGGAGGTTGCAATTAGTATTCAGCATTCATGCATTTGATAGCAGTTAGTGAACGTAGAATTGTGCTTTTCTCCAAGTGTTCCATAAGCTCCATCACCGGCAAGAGCAACTGTTGACTGCAATGCAGCTAGCACAAACTGAGCTGCTGCAGGCCACAACTGCAATACCAAACCTGCCCTAAATCCTTTTGGACCATGAACTTCAGTATATACCTCTGCCGGGAATGAGTGGCATCCCGGAATAATGCATCAGAGAGCTCAACCAGCAGAATTAGCCACGGAACATATGAAGCTTGTCTCAGTCAAAAATCCTGTCACCTGTGGAGAATATTAGAAACACAACGGAACTAAAAATACAGAGCAGCCCTGGTATAACAAACACCGCCCTCCAGCTTTCTGGACTTGAAAGATCAGAATGAGCAGTTTTGGCAGCTTCAAGAAGCCTGCCAGTCAGATCAACCCCAATAATGCCGGCTAACGTACCAGCTGTATTAGAAACTCCCATCACAATTCCTGCATATTTGGGAGCAACATCCATGTGATTTACTGCAAACCCAGCTCTCCCTAGTGCCAGGAAACCAAGAGCCACAGAAGAACAAAAAACAGCCCCACCAGGCGTTCTGAATACAGGAAGTGCCATCAATGCAAACGAAGAAACAAGAAATCCAATGGTGTTCAAAACCTTTCTTGTTTTAGTCACAGACAAGATCCTTCGAGTAATAAAGTGGTCAGCAACTACCCCACCAATATTTGAAAATATAAACATGTTAAAGTAAGGCATCATCTTAGAAGAACCCATTTCGTGAAGACTCAGTTGGAGGCCTTGTTCAAAGTAGGTTGGCAGCCAGTTCATCAGCACATACAAAGCATAATGAAATGTGAAATTATTCACCACAATTGCCCAAATTGGTAAGCTTAGGAGAATTCTTTTCCATGGGATTTTGGAAGTTCTTACAAGATTTCCTCCATTCTCCACTTTCATCTTATGACTCCCTACTATAGGCAACATAGATTCCTCAAATCCAGCAGCAGTGGCTTTTGGCTGTTCAGAACTTGGTGGGTCACAAGCATATTTGAACCAAAGTATACACCACAAGGCCCCAAATGCTGCTTCAGCAAGGAAGACAGATTGTGGGCCTCCATACTTCACTAGACTTGGAAGTACAAGCATACCTGCAGCTGCACCAAGGTACATCCCGGACATAGTAAGTGAAACAGATCTAGATTTCTCATGGACTGGGACCCATTGTGCTAGCACAGTATGGATGGAAGGGAAGATAAACCCTTGTGCCACACCAACAAGCAAGCGGGCCATCACTAATGTCATAACTTGGTTGGGGTCTAAAGGAACTAAAGCACAAATTAAAGACCATAAGACAAATGAAAGGAGAAGAATGCGCCTTCCCCCTATTTTCTGAGCTGCCCATCCTCCAGGAACCTGTGAACAGGCATACCCATAATAGAATGTCGAAAGTATGGTGCCTTTACTTGATTGGTTTACACCAGCAGCATCAGCAGCAACAGTATATGCAATTGAAAAGCCCACACGTTCTACATAACAAACACTTGTGCAAATGAAGGTTAAAACAACAATCCAGTAACGTTTTGGAAATTTTATCCTCATATTTCAATTGTAGTTTCATCACATAGGTCTGCCCCACATTGTCAACTGTACAATGATGACCCACTTTCCAACATTTTTCACTTCTTATCCACACCCCTACTAAAGAATGAAAGATGGCTGCAATGCCTAACCAAAATATCAAGACTTCAGCAGAACCTGTGAGATAAAAGAAGAGAGTATTATCTAACTAATTTTTCCAATTTTTCTCAACATCAAATAATCAGCTTGGTAACCACTGTTTTATATACTGGAAGAAATCTGAACATCACATATACCTCTGATGTATCCAGTAAATGACATAATCATGTTGCAGAAGAGTAATTAAAGGATCAAACAAAGTAATCTCCAAATAAAAATATAATTTAATCAATGTAGTTTACATCATTTTCTTCAATGGCTATGAATAATATTGAAAAAAGTTTCAAAAATTAAGAATGCAAGGAGTCTCACAATATTAACCAAGTTCTCCATCCCAGTCACGCAGGAGTCATCGAGCAGTGCATGCATACTGCTACATTAATCTTGCAGCATGTTGACTCCAAGGTTTCACACGAAGTATTTAGATTTTTTTTTTTTTTATATAAGAAAAAAAATTCTACTTGAGCAATCAACTAAAAAGCAATTACATAAGTGTTGCTCTCCAATCAATTTGGATGTCAGAAAACAAAATACCACAAAAAATACACAAAGGATGTGCACCCAAAGAAAAAAGCGAATAAAACAACTCTATCCCATAACAGGTGGAAGGATGTAGTTATGGCATCAAATATCTTCGAACTTCTCACAACCCACAAAGTCCAAAGAATGACATGCACTGCACTGGTCAAAACAGCCATCCCTTTATTCTCTTTCCAAAACGCCAAAACCACACCAACAAGAATCCATCCACATTTTGTGATACAACCCACTTTTCACCTTTGGATGAAGTCTTCATTACTTTTGATTAAGATTTAAGATAAAGCATTCATTATGGAGTCACTAAAATCTTGGTTTTCATCAGTGTTTTAAAAGGCTCAATCGAGGCTCGCCTCAAGGCAAGGCATGCTTAAAACGCCTCGAGGCTCAATCTAAAATACCAAATTCCAAAAAGGCTAACACATTACATGCTGAGGATTACGCATTTTTACAAAAAGCATGCTATTGGCGCCTTTTTAGTTGAGGCTTATGCATTTTGGGTGTGTGATTCTCAAGTTCAAATTGGTTAGAAAATTTTAAACTACATGTTTTTATTAAATAAATGTCATAATATGAGTTTATTTCTAAAACTCTTGAACCTCAACCTTTCCAAAATAACTGAGAGTTGTCTCTTGTATCATGAAAATAGTTTTAACTTTGTAAGGGTATAGCTATCTCGTCATGATTTATGTCATTTATTCAAGTTAGCAATTTTTGAATGGCCAACAAATATTTTGTGAAGTACATCTAATGTTTCTTTTCTATATCACATTTGTGATTTTCTTAATTTTTACTTTATTTTAAATATACATAATTTATTTAGCAAATTTTTATCTTAAAAAATAAATTCTCAAAAGGCAAACGCCTCGCCTTTTGAGAGTTAAAACGCCTCGCCTTACACCTTCGCCTTTTAAAACATTGGTTTTCATGCTAAAGTAGACTAATCATCCCTAGAAGTATTGATGCTCAAGGGAAATTTTCAATTCAAGGGCACAGCATTCAAAAAGAGGAACCATGGAGCAAAAGCCTCTTCTTATTCTTTTTATCTTCCAGTTCTCGGTAAATACGCTAGAAAGCTTTTTAGAGTAAAAGTATGCAAATTCAAAACTTCCGCACACTCAATCTAGCCCTAAAGCCAACAAGTTTCCTTGAAAAAAGTCCCTTGACTTAGATTTTAGAGACTGCCAAAATCAGCATACCCTTCTAAAGTCGGATGACATATTAACGGAGGACTGCCTACATATTTTAGGCTGCCCATTCAGTTCACCTATTTGTGGCAATGATTTAATAGGCTCAATCAAGGCTCACCTTGAGGCTAGCCTCAAGGCATGGGATGCCTAAAATGCCCAAAGGCTCAATCTAGAATACCAAATCCCAAAAAGGCTAGCATTACATGCTGAGGCTTACGCATTTGTACAAAAAGACACTTTTTGTGCCTTTTTATTTGAGGCTTATGCATTTTAGCTGGAAAATTTTAACTCCATGTTTATATAAAAGGAATGTCATAATATGAATTGATTTCTAAAACTCTTGAACCTCAACCTTTCCAAAATAATTGACACTCGTATCTTAGATTTTGAAAATAATTTTAACTTTGTAATTTTATAGCTATCTCTTGTCATAATTTACGTAATGAATTCGGGTTAGCAGTTTTTGAATGGCTAACAAATAATTTGAAAATAATATTTGATATTTTTATATTATATTTGTGTTTTTATTAATTTTTTATTTATTTTTAAAATATATGTAATTTATTTACATATTTTTATCTAAAATAAAATTCTCAAAGGTCATACACCCCAACACCTTAAGGCTTACGCCCCACCTCTTAAGGGTTAAAATGCCTCACCTTACACCATAGCTTTTTAAAACACTAATTTAGGCATACATTAGGAAATCGTGCTTGTATTATACATTCCTTTGTATTGTGTAATTTCCTGTTTTGTTGGGATTTTTATGTAAATAAGTGTTAGAAGTAATGGGTATAAATACTGGGCAAGTTATTTCAAAGGTTATAATTTGAAATCAGATTGCAGACTGTCCTCTCTCTCTCCCTCTCTCTCGTGTAGCCATTCCCTCTTCTCCTATTCCTTCTTCTCCTTGCTTCTCTGTTCTGTCTAATTTCTCTCAGCTCTGTTCTTCCATAACTCTCTTCTGTTCTCTCCCGATTCTGTTGTCCCCACTGTCCAGCAGCCTCTTCTCTTCTCTCTTCTGCTCTGTTCTTATTCTCCTCCTCTTCTCTTCTTCTTCCAACTCTCCCCCATAATTCTCTCAATTCTCTCTGATTTCTGATCTGCAGTTGCTTTTCTCTACATCAAATTGGTACCATGGCCAGGTTTGATTCAGTCCCAGGCTTCCTTGCTGCTCTTCCATCATATTCCTAACTCCTAAAACAATCTCCATTGAAACTATGTTTTGGAGAGGCCTTGGATTTGGACTTGTGTAGATTTGGAAAAAAATGAAATACAAAATTGTTTTGAGCTTTGTCCAAATCCACCCAAATCCAAATCCGCGGCTCAAAATCCATGCTCCCAAACACAGTGTGAGGATCATCAAAAGCTCAAACCACATCCACCAAACAACTGGAATTTACTTCCACTGATTTCAATCGCTGCAACAACTCATTTTAAAACTCGCAGGACAACCCCAGAAAACTTCAGCAATTCAAGTCACCTCCTATACCATCAGAGACAAACACCACTGAAAACATCTCTGCTGCTGCTTCAAGGCTGTTTTCCGAGGATTTGAGAAATTGCATGACTATGCTGAGAACGTGATAGTCATCACAAGTCATGTTCAAAATCCCTGGTGAGGTAACTAAATTTTCCCATTCATCTTAATCAATGTTCGCATGATTAGTAAAATTAGAAGTTTGCACAATTCCAAATTTCTTGTTACCATTTTTTTTTGGGGACCGGGGGGGGGGGGGGGGGGGGGGGGGAGAATTCCTCTAGTTCATTCATTGATTGGATCCTTGTTCATACCCATACTTCCTTGTGTCCATATTATGTAGGACCATATCAATTCATATGCATTATGTTCAATAGCTTCATATGTGAGCATTACAGTAATTTTAGGATTCATATCACTTGTAGTCAAGTTTGGTCTTCCTTAGCAGCACTGTACGATATTGCATAACCCATGACTACCAACAAAAACACTAAAACCATCCCCACTGAACTTGCACCAATTGAAACCCAATCTTTGTCTGTCCAAGTAGACACTCTTCAGGATTCACCAAAAATTTGATCACGTCACAGAAGTACAGAACAGTTAGCCCAAGTCATGAAGTTGTTAGGAAAACGCCCTGTTGTGGATGACTTAGAACAATTAGTTAGGCACTCTACTGAGTACCCAGATTCAGTAGAGTCAGCCCAGGGCATTCTTCCCACTCCAAGAGTCTCTTAGCACCTAACAAGATGAGTCAGGCTCCAAAATAGACCAGTTGACCAGCCTAGTCCCTCCAGCCTCGGGTTAGTCTAGAGTCTAGATTTGAGAAAGGTAATGTCAAGGTAGATGTGCATACCTATGATGTGTAATAGACATTTAGGCTCAAATTCCTTTTCAAATTGGGTAGGGGAGATGGAGGATTACTTTGAGTGGTACCATATACAAGGAGAGGGCAAGGTTCAGTTTGCGAAGATGAAACTTGTAAGACCAGAGAAGAGGTATTGGCAAACTGTAGGACAAATCTAGGAACAGTTGGATGAACCTCCTATCACCCAAGGGGAAATGATGAGGCAATGATTGAAAGAGAAGTACCTCCCTCCTTCCTATAAGAACCAGTTGTTCAGTAACCTTTTGAAACATTGACGAACCACCACTGTAGCAAGCTATATGGAGCAAATCAAGGAGCTGATGCTTAGAGTGGTATTCTCAAGGTCATGCATCACACTATGACTAGGTTTGTGAATGGTCTTGAGAAGGATGTTAGGAGAGAGGATGAATTATTTTGACCAGTGTCTATAGAGACAGCTTATCAGAAATCTCTTGCCATCAAAAAGTACCTCAAGGTCCCTTGTGGGTCTTCATCTCAAGTGAGTGAGTCTCATCATTCCAAATCCTTACCTCAATCTATGTCTATCATCCCTCAGTCTACCCATAAAGCGAGTTTTGCGAAGCAAATAGAGTTCCACCATGCTGTTCACTCTAGTGAGTCTATCACTCCTCAAGATAGTGCCTCATTAGTGCAATTTCGTCATTGCCATGACATTGCTGCCCATTTTCCCCAGTGAGGCCTACCTTTAAAGCATAAGACTTTTATGTTTGATTGTGAATATCAGGTTGAAGATGTCATTGAATAATCGGGAGATGAGTGTGAGCTTGTTCATGATTTTGAGAAGGGTAACCGCCACGTTAGTGTGGTTAGGATTCTTATGTACTACCATACATAGTGAGAAGTGGACATGCACCACTATTTCCCACACTTTGATTCATTGTGTGGAGATAGGACATGCACGCTAGTTATTTACAGGGTAGTAGCATGAATGTGATCCGAAGCTGCTCAAGGTATATTGAACCTTAAGATGAGTCATACTCTCATCCTTCTAAAGTTTACTTGGTAAACAGCCTATCACCGAGAGGTGTTTTATACCCATCCAAATGGGAAATTGTAGGAATAGGGTCTATTATGATGTACTCCCAATGGATGTGGTCCATGTCCAATTAGGGCGTCCATGGTTATTTGATCACAATGTAACCAATCATGATAGGGAAAAATGTGTTCAGGCATAAAGATAAGAGGATCATCTTGACCCCTACCAAGCCCTTCCCATGGATCCCAAGTTCAGGAAAAAGATAGCCCTTCAAGTCCCAGATTAAAAATGCATTCACTTGATAGATCATAGGGTTTTGAGTGAGAGATCTTTGAAAACAAGTGTATTTTACCAATCATCACTCGAAAAGTTCCTTCTGAGGATCAAGAGTTTCCATGAGTATCCACCCAAAGGTAGGAGGGTCGTTAGTTGAGTTCTCCAAGTGAGTTACAAAGTGGCTACCACCAATACAAGACATTCAACATGCCATAGATCTTATTCTAGGTTCACAATTACCTAATTTGCCACATTATAGGATGAACCCCATCGAAAGTTTCCATGTGAGCATCCACCTGAGGTAGGAGAGTCGTTAGTTGAGTTCTCTAAGTGAGTTACTTAATGACTACCACCTATACAAGACATTCAGCATGCCATAGATCTTATTCTAGATTCACAATTACCAAATTTTTCCACATTATATGATGAACCCCATCGAGAGTTTCCATGTGAGTATCCATACAAGGTGGGAAAGTCATTAGTTGAGTTCTACCCAAAGGTAGGAGGGTCGTTAGTTGAGTTCTCCAAGTGAGTTACAAAGTGGCTACCACCAATACAAGACATTCAACATGCCATAGATCTTATTCTAGGTTCACAATTACCTAATTTGCCACATTATAGGATGAACCCCATCGAAAGTTTCCATGTGAGCATCCACCTGAGGTAGGAGAGTCGTTAGTTGAGTTCTCTAAGTGAGTTACTTAATGACTACCACCTATACAAGACATTCAGCATGCCATAGATCTTATTCTAGATTCACAATTACCAAATTTTTCCACATTATATGATGAACCCCATCGAGAGTTTCCATGTGAGTATCCATACAAGGTGGGAAAGTCATTAGTTGAGTTCTACGAGTGAGTTACCTAGTGGCTACCACCTATACAGGACATTCAGCATGCCATAGATCTCATTCTAGGTTCACAATTACCTGATTTACCACATTATATAATGAACCCTAGGGCATGTTAAATTGCATCGGCGGATGGGAGAACCTCTTGACAGGGGCTTTGTGAGACATAACTTAGTCCTCGTGCAGTACTAGCTTTTCTAACTTTGGAAAAGAATGGATCTTGGAGGATGTGTGTGGATAGTATAGCCATCAACAAAATCACCATCAAGTATAGATTCCCTATCCCTAGACATGAGGATATGCTTGATATGCTACCTGACTCTAGTTGGTCCTCCAAGATTGACCTATGTAGTAGGTATCACCAAATTAGAACTAAACTAGGAAAGGAGTGGAAAATGGCCTCGAGACCCATGATGGTTTATTTGAGTGGTTTGTGGTGCCCTTTGTACTCTCCAATGCTCCCAGCACTTTATGAGGGTTTTGACACATGTTCTGCAATCATTCATAGGAAAATTCCTAGTGGCATATTTCGATGATATACTGATCTAGGAGCACTTGATACATATTTATGAGGTCTTTGTAAATTTGAGAGAAGCGAAATTGTTTGCTAACCCCAAGAAGAGCAACTTCTTACAATCTAGTGTGCTCTTTCATGATTTTGTGATCTCTATGCCGGTTTTCCAAATAAGGTGAGAGCCGTTAAAGAGAAGTTTGAGCCTAGGTCTATTACTGAGGTATGTAGCTTTCATGGCGTAGCTACTTTCTGTAGGTAGTTCATAAGACACTTTGGAACCATCATGGCTCTCATCATTGACTGTCTAAAGAAAGGTGAATTTCATTGGACCCCTTCAATTGCTAGAGCTTTTAGAGAGGTCAACTCTCCACCACTGGCTAAGGAGCTCCCATACAAGAGATAGTGTTTCAAGATATTCACCATATTATCATTATACAAGGCATTGTCTAATGTGAAGCTGAACATCATTCTCTCCATTCCCCATTCCTTCAATAAGTTGAACAATTACTCTATCAAAATCAGGTCTGTATTTGTGGGAGGCATATGACAAAAGCTTTAAAAAAAAAATTGTAACACCCAGTCTTTATCAACATAATGAGCTGTAATAGACATTTACTCATCAGATGTATCAGATGACCATAAGTCATATGTTAAGCATATCCTGCTAGGGCGCACATCCAGATCATGCTTAACTTTTTCCCTCTCTTCTATACAATTTCAGCACATCAGATTTAGTTGTGCTTCTTAAACTAGGTTGAACATCTTAATGTAGATACAAATGGATATCCCTATTCCCCTCATGCTCAACATAAGAATATGGGCATACATGTGTAATAACGGCTAAAGCTAACTTCTCACAATATATTTCTTCATCTATAGGTCAAGTGACTCCCCCAGAAAAGCTAGTACTACACAAGGACTAGGCATGCAGAATGTTTTGCATTAGTTTCTTATTCTTCTTCTTCTCATTTTATCTTGTTTGAAAACTTGTCATATGCTATTATGATATTCTAATGCATTTATAGCAATGGAAGAAGAGACTTTTGACGATATTGACATTGAACAAAGCACAGGAAATAGTTCAAAACATGCTCGAAAACGCACTTCTCAAGTTTGGGATGAATTTGAGAAGTTGCCTGTTGCTATAGATGGAACTCGGCAGGCTAGATGTACGTGTTGTGGGCAAACATATTTGGTGTCAAGTGGTTATGGAACAAAAAACTTGCTATGTCACAAATTGGAGCGCAACCTATAATACTAAAGCTAGGAAAAGACAGCTATAACACTAAGGAGATCTTTTGAAGAAGTAATAATGGCTGAAAAGCAGCAGGAGCAGCATATTCCATCTACCAATGGTATCTTGGTCTCAAATTTCCACGAAATTGTCGAAATTTCTAGTCTCCATCACCCTCAAAATCTGAACGAAACATCCAAAATTTATCAAAATCTCGAAATTTTAACGAAACTTGTCAAAACTTTAACTATGCAATGAAATTTCCTCGGAAATCAAATGAGAGATTTAGGAGTGAAGTGAAATTTCTCTCTTAATTTATTTTATTTATTTATTTATCGAAACAAAAGATTATTACAAGTGCTTTTGAAATTATATGAAAAAATAAACTTACAACATTTTATTAACCATTCATGTCTAAATTATCATTGTTTGCATAATAAATAATATTTAAACGATTTATGAATTTCATTTGTATTAACTGAATATGTTTAATACGCATTATTTTACAAATACTACATTTGATACACATGCTACATTACAGCTTTTCCACCTCATACATATATGTACTGTACTGTAATATATTAGTCCTAAAACTTACATTATTGTCTATTAACCATTTATAAAGTTTCACAAAGAATTCCATGTTTTACTACTGATTTCCATTATTTTTTCAAATGAAAATTGAAACTTCCATCACAATTTCCGTACTTTTGGAGCTTTGAAATTTGAGCTGAAATTGAATACTAAGATCTTGGATATAATAATAAGTTGCACGACTACTGCCTTCTTTAAGTTCTTGGGACTAAAATACAAGAACAAAAGTTGCATTTAATGCTTTTTTTTTTTAATCTTGAATCCTTGTGAAAGGCCTAAAATTCTAACATAACAAATTACTAACATAAATTTTCAAACTAAGGGTAAAACTAGTGCAATCTAGTGGCTAATAATCGAATAAAGTTCGACAATGGCAAATGCCAACACAAAGCATTCATGCTAGTTGAGAATTGCTAAAAATCCCATCAAAGTATCTAATTGCAATCCCTAATGTGAAATAAAAAGCAGTTTTTGCTCCTCTCTTCCCTTCATCAATTTTCTTCTCTCCATGGTTGTTAAGATCGCAATTTGAATCATAGAATCATACGATTCTATGGTCCAATTTTCATCCCCACGATCCAACTCGTACGAAAAATTGCACTCCTGTAGAATCGTGGCAGAATCAATGGAATCAGAATCACAAGTAGGATCATACCGATCCTACATTGCTGCCTGGATTGGGTTTTTTCCCTTTTTTGCTTTAATGGCAGGGCTCAATATGTGTTTTTACTTGTACCAAAGGGCCCAAAGTGTTTACAAACAGCCCAAAATCTTCAAATCTAGGGCAAAATAGCTCCCAGCAGGACAACACCTGAGTTCTGTTCGACAATCGACCACCAGAGACTTCTGTTCGACAACCAGAGAGTTTGGTGTTCAATAAACTTTCAGCAGCAAGCCAGCAACCATTTAATTTGTCCTGGACTCTTGTTCTATCAGTCCTCTAATCACCATTCAACAGCAAGCAAGCCCTTTGGTGTTTGGTCTCCTCTATAACTGTTTGTGTTCAATCAACACTCAGCAGCAACTCTTTGTGTTCCGTGCAAGAGCAGGCTGAGCAGCTCGAGTGCTCAATAGCTGATAGCTCTTTCGTGTTCAACTCCACTCCTCAGTCCTGTCCTCTCTGTTGAACACCTCAGCCCTCTTCAGTCTTCAACCAAGTATGCTTGAAGCATTTTTTCTTCTTGAATCTTGAAAGGAAATAATCATTCAGCACTCAGCAGTGAGCTACAGCTACTGAGATCTGTTTTTCTCCTTCTGCCTCTTCTTTTCTTTCCGTTCATCTTTTTCTTCAAGAAAGAATCAGCAATCTCTTTAAGTTAAAAAGTATTTAACTTCATTTAAATTTTCTCTTTTTGATTGATGATTGCTTTGGTTATTTTTCTATGAACTTGGCAACTTCTTGTTCTAAGAGACTAAGACTTGTGCTGCAGCTGTGCTTACAATATTGCCTACTGCTTACTGCTTACTGCTTAAGCTGTGTAAGCACCCATCACTATCATGTCTAGTGGTGCTGGTGGATCAGGGAAGTGTCAAAAGAAAAAAACCTGATGTTTGATGGGACATGGTATTGAAGTGAATAATGATACAAAAAAGGTGAAATGTCGATATTGTCGAGTTATTTGATCTGGTGCTATATATAGGCTAAAACGCCATCTCACTGGAACTAAGCAAAACGTTGAACCTTGCAGCAAAGTTCCAGAGGATGTGAGAAGAAAATTCCTTGACATTTTGCAAGCCTAATTGCAAATATCTCAACGGAGAAAAAAACACATTCATAGTTTAGAAGATGAATTTTGTGAAGAGCTGCAACTAGCATCAAAAAGGGGTAAAATGGATGGTTTTTTCTCCAACTCAAGAAATCAACATTGATTTCAATAAAGGAGACCAGGATAAAGTTTGTTAGCAAATTGCTAGATTTTTCTGCACTAGTGTCATTTCATTCAATTGTGTAAACAATCCATAATTTGTGGTAATGTTTGATATGGTTGGGAAATATAAACTTGGACTTAAACCACCTTCCAAGTAATGAGGGTCACAAATTTGATTAAAGAGTAAAAGTTATAGTGGAAGAGAATGGGTTACACTATTATGTCTGATGGATGAATAGATAAGAAAAGATGTTCCATTTGTAACTTTTTGGTGAATAGCCCTAAGGGAACAGTCTTCTTGTCATCAATTGACACTTCTGAAATTTCAAAAACTGCACAAAAGGTTTTTGAAATGTTAGATGAGGTTGTAGAAAAGGTTGGAGAAAATAATGTTGTCCAAATAGTCACAAATAATGCTTCAAACTACGAATTAGCTAGAGAGATACTAATGGAGAAAAGGGAAAAATTGTTTTGGACGCCTTGTGCAGCACATTGCATTGGCTTGATATTGGAAGACTTTGAGAAGAAGTTTCAAGTACATCGTGTGACTATTGCGAAGGGTAGAAGGATTAGGATTAGGGCATATATATACTCTAGGACCATGCTCATTACTTGATTGAAGGAGTTTATTAAAGGGAGGATCTCATTGTGACACACTTTGCCACTGCATACTTGATTTTATCTTGCCTTTGTGAGCATAAAAGAGCCTTGATTTCTATGTTTTCCTCAAACAAGTGGACCTTTAGTCGGTTTGCAGTCTCCCAAAAAGGAATAAAAATTCAAAGAATTGCGTTGGACACTCGAGGTTTTTGGCCACATGTCACTTCTTCTCTACGAATTGCATTACCACTAATTAAGGTATTGAGGATGGTCGATTCGAATGCAACACCGGCAATGGGGTTTATTTATGAGCAAATGGATTGTGCAAAAGAAAAATAGGATTGAACTTCAACAATGTTCAAAAGGGGTAACACAAATATCTCTTGGTTTGTTTTAAAATTGCTTTAATAATTAATATACATCTAGAGTACTTTTTCAATTTTATGTCTCTTATTTTAGTTGTTCTTGTTTTAACTTTTGTTGTAGTTATCAACCAATTTGGGACATCATTGATGAGATATGGGAACTTCAACTCCATAGGCCATTACATGTTGCAGCCTACTTTTTGAATCCCCACTATCATTATAGCCCAAAGTTTAAGGTAAATTCAGAAGTTAAGATTGGCCTATACAATTGCATACAAAGAATGTTGCATGATCCTGAAGAAAGAGTAAAAATGGATATGCAACTTATAAATTTAGCTGCTGGATTCTTTGGCATTGAACAAGCTAGAATGACAAGAAATAGAAAATCTCCAGCTAACTGGTGGGAATCTTATGTTGATGAGGGTCTTAAGTTGAAAAGTTTGCAATACGAATATTAAGCTTGACATGTAGTTCGTATAGATGCGTGAGAAATTAGAGCGCACTTGAGATGGTAAAAAAGAGAGAGACTAAATTCCTGAGTCTCTTTGCATTAAAATTTACATAATATTTAAGACTATGAAACTTTTGAATTACAAACTTGTAACTTATAATAGTATTGTGTATTTGTATGGGTGCATACAAAGAGAAGAAATCTTTTACACCATAAGAGGATGAATGATTTGATTTTTTTTTTATGTACAATTTGAAGCTAAAAGAAAGTCAAGCTAGGAGGGAGGCTGATCCTAAAGCTACCAATTTGTGTTTTGATGATATCCCACTTGATGAAAAATGGATAACAGAAAGAAAAAGCCCTACTCTTCCACCCAATGGAAGATGGTTGGATGTTCTTGATAGGGCAGCCCATCAGCGAGCCTCCAATGGTGATTAAAGAGAGGAATCTTGGGATGATGGAGAATTCATTACAAGAACTGTACAAGAAACATGTGAGTTTTGAAAACTTTATATGTAAATATATTTTTTTAAACTACATGTCATTTAACTTCAAAAAAATTATGAACTCATAAATTTGTCTCCATTTGTTCATTGTTTTGAATAAGTGGTTCAAATATTGATGTTGGGATAGGAAAGGAAGATGAAATGCAATTTAATGAAGTTGATGATGATAACAACGAATTTGATGAACCAGTGACTGATTCTAGAAACGAAGCATCCAATACATTTGATGATGATGAGGTCCATGGTGATGATATTGATGATAAACTAGATGAATACATTGATGATGATCTTGATGCATGTGGCTTAGATTGTCCCAACATTGGCAATCTAGCTTGATAGTTTTAGACTTCTTGTTGGTTCATTGTTATTAAAACCTATTTAAGTTTGTATGATTATGTCTTATGAATTGGATTGTTTGAGTATTGAGTTTTAATTGTGTTGTGTGGGAAGCTGGGAATTGGGAATTTTGTTGTGGCAAATGGCAATGAATTGGATGGTTTGGAATTTTGTTGATGATCCCTTTATTTTTTATGATTTTATCATAAATTGGTTTAATTGAGCTACATTCCCAAATATAATAGGAATGCAAGGATTTGAACCTTGATCTCCCCGTTGTACGAGGGCTCTACCTCTTGAGCTACATTCCTAAATTATGTTTTTAACTTGATTTACTTATTAATTAAGCTTATAGTCTTAAGAATTATCATAAAATTCCATATACATTGATTTTAAATATTTATTTTACACTGAAAGTAGAATCCTACGATTCTCAATCTGATTCTATGATCCAATCTTGTAGACCCCTCCAACGATCCTATGTAGGATCTCAATTCTGACAACCTTGCTTCTTTCACCAAAAGAAAACAAATGAATAAATATATCAGTCCTTGTTTGTTTCTAATGTGATGGATGATCATTAGAAAGTAGAAACATAAAAGCACAAACAAAAACTCAAGTTAACATTTTTCTAGTACTATGCAAAGACATGCTTTCCTCTCATCCCTAGCAAAGTAGCATACAAAAGTTGCCCTTTGAGATTGAGTCATTGATCACAACCGAAATTCCCAAATCCATAAATGAACACATTCAATGATGATGTACTAATAAAAATACATAGACCCTTTATCTTTGCACATCACTCTCTTTACTATAGTCCTAATTAAGCCTAACATACTCTATGCAAAATTTCACCATTAAGATCCTTTTTTTTTTCAGCAAATTGTTTTCCACAGCACACAGAGATCCAATAGGAGGAGGGAAAAATGAGAGGAAAGAAATAGGGGCCAAACAAACAAATTCAGAGCCAACAAAAAACAAAGAAAAAAAAAAAACCTGAAACAGAATTTATAACCCAACAAAAAATACAGGTAAAGTCCTAATTAAGCCCAAGAGAGCTGAATATCCAAAATTCACTGGTAACAGCATTCTTTTTCTGCAGAACAGTTTTCCACAGCACAGATGAAATAGCAAAATCATACAAGCATGTACCTAAATCCAAGCAAATTGAAGGTATAGAGGAGATTCTGCAACTGAACAAATGGCTGTAAAATTGAAGTAAAATGTGGCCAAAACCATTCCTCTTAGTCTACTAAATTGAACCAAGACAATTGAAAATTTTTTAATTGCTCAATCATTAAAATAAAAGGTAGTCATTCAAAACGATAAAATGAAAATGTCAATAAGAGGATGTCAACCTCGATTTAATGAAACATAAAAAATGGTGGAGGAAAATATCTAATCGGTTCATACAATGCATATTTAGCAGCCAAATTGTGCAAAATTTAACCCAGAATACAGTACATATATGCAGGCTTTTGGCATTCGCAACAAATCTTTATCCTTTTCAATAAAACGAAAACTGAAATTGGCATTTTTCTAATACTGTACATTCTCTATTTCCCACACTCTTGTAATCGCAAAGCCATGAGATGAGATTTGAATTAATTGTCCAAGTATGAATTCCTTTTCTTTTTTTTTCTGGGGTAATGGCACCCAAACATCAACTTATCATCAGACAAAATTTATTTGCCACACCCTTGCTTTGTTTGAAATGATGCAGCAGCCAGCATGTCATTGCATTATAAAGCACATGACATGTCCAGATCATCATGAGAAAAAAAATAAAAAATAAAAATAAAAAGAAAAATGGGAAGATATCTTAGTCAAATGCTTCACCTTCAATTTATCTGCTTCACGGAAAACCCATTTGCTCAGTGCAGCCACTGGTCCTTACCAGATTTCTCATGCCTGTTATCACAAAATACTTCTCATAAAAACAGCAGTAATATAATTCATTACAAACCAAATGATGACAAGAAGTCCTTAAAACTACATGAAGGTATAGAAAATTAAGAGAACTACTTCAAAAAAGCCCTCTCCAAATTGACAGAGCACTTCAAATTACCCAACCCTCTTTGATCCTTCTTCTTACTCTTACCAAATTCAGTAATATCACCCGACGTCTAGTGTAGTTAATATCAACCTCATCTTATTGAGAAGTGTTGACACAAGACCTATGAGCTCACAAACAAGGGATAAAACCTATAACACAGCATTTGGAGCAAAAAATTGCAATCACAAGAACACCCAACAGCGCGAAGAGAAGCCAAATAATGAGCCCTAACCCAACGCATCGAAAATTTCATCGTCTTCCAAATCTGAAAATTTACTTACATGGCAACATAATAAATTGAAAATCAAAAATCGTTGAAAATATTATTCACTCACAATCATTCTATTAATCTAAGGTTTGAAAACCTAGCTCGAAGAGAATGGCAGTAGACAACAACCTTGCCTTATGAATCTGTCATTATATATATATATATATATATATATATATATATATATATACAGAGAGAGAGAGAGAGAGAGAGAGAGAGAGAGGGAGTTGATCGAGCAGGTAGAAGACTCGAAGGAATCAAGATGGATATGGGTGGGTAAATGGGCGACCCATTATTATCCATTTAAATAAAAGGACTCACTCATGCCCATTTAATAAAGTTGAATATGGGTGAGTAAATGGGTTTAGATTGATATTGTGATGTTTAGACTCTACAATTGAGGCGGATTATTCCTAAACTTTACTATATGGATGTCTATTATTAATAAGATAGAATAATTAGGAAAATATAAGAAATATTTATTCTTTTAATTTTAAATTTTTAATTATATTTCATCTTATTCTAACAATAGTGGGTCCATCAAATCAAATGAGCTGTTAAGGAGGTTCGTAAATTTTTTGACGCCTTAATCCCCAATAATAAAGCTTGTTACTTTTGAGAAAGACATTCCCTTGAGTAGTGTTGAAGCGGATGGATCTCCCATTTACACCGATAAAATTGAGGGACATTTTATCTAGGATGTGGATCCTTCTATATGTGATCCTGATTGTGATTGTCATACATCTTCACATAAGAATGAGACCAAATTGTCATGTAAACCACCCACTTCTCACAGAAGGCCTGACAACCCAAATAGCCCATGGATAACAATCCGAAGACCATCCAATAAACCTAAGCCTCTATGGATCTATGAAAGAGCTCTTGAGATTCTTCAACAAGAAGGCTTACTTCCTCCAAAACAAGATGAATATATCCTAAACTCCAGTTTTAGCCGGACTCTATCTCAGCCTGATCTAATTCCTTGTTGCATGGTCTCCCCATATGATAAACATTTTCCACCCTTGGAACCAAGGTCAAGTCCAGAATCAAATCTCCATTCTAGACCTTTTGTTCAACCCCTTGAAGTCCAACCAGACGGATCCAAAAAGCATCATTCACAAGTAAAACAAGTCCTAAACTGGCAAACTCAAAATGCTAGATCCCAGAATACGACTTTATCTGCTATTGATCATAAGGTTGATAGGCTTATATCTCATGGTACCCAGATGAACCAACGGTTCGATCACCTTGATTTTCAGACTTGATGATATGTACTTTAGCCTAAAAAGGAAGATCAACAACCTTAACACTGAACTCAAACAATACATTATTGCGGGATATTATGGAACAATGTTTGATGAAATAGAGGCAAAAATCAAAAGACTTAAGGATCAATTGTCGCAGATGGAACAAGATCTCCATCCTTCACCACCATCTACATATGATCACAAAGCCTTTCCTTACACACCTTCATACTCCCTTTTCTCACCCCAGTCACCACCATCACCATCTTACTTACCTAACTACTCTAGGCATTTCAAATCAACTGCTGATTTCTTCAAAAGGCATTCTCTCATTCAACCAAAGTCCACCTCCTCAAGGCCACCAGCTTTGGTCAAACCCTCATTTTCCAAACCTTCTTCCAATGATCAAAAGCTTAAACTACCCGTTATGCCTCCTGATCAACCACCATCACTGCTTGCTGATAAAGTTCTCTTCATTTCTGAAACATCTTTTGATGATGCTGATAACAATGATGTTTCCATTGAAACATTGTTAGAAACTCTGTCTACCTAAGATCATGGAATTACTGATCTTTCACATATGCTTATGGCATCTCCTACTGATCCAGGATCATCCAGAACACAGGAATTCAATGAGGAAACTGACACCACAACTCCTATTGTGGAAGAGCCCATAGAAGCTGATTCAGCTACAAAACAATATGTTCCTCAGAACCCTATGAATGGTTTCTGGTTCTCGTTTGAAGGTCTTTCTCCAACAAAGTGGAGAGATAGAATTGGTGAATTTGGTGCTTCGATTGATCTCCAACTTTCTAAACTAGGAAACAATCTTGAAACAGTTCTTATTGAGTTTATATCCAGATTTACTGGATTGTTACGAGATTGGTTTCAAAGTCATGGTGATTACAGGCAACTACAATTCATTAGATCCCAGACCTCTTCTCATGCTCTAGGAACTATTTATCGAGAGTTTATTGGAGATCCTGATACTTATGCTAATGAAGTCATACAAGAGTATTTTGAGACGCGATGCTGTTCATTAAAGAGAAAAGATCTTGATTTCCATTATTAGAGAATGTCCAGGCGATATTATCTTCTTGGAGGTTTTAATGATGAAAATCTCAAGCAAGTTTATATTAATTCTTTACCAGAAGATATTCGGCCAAAACTTCAAAGAAAGATGTCGTCTCTCAGACGTTCGCTCAAAGAGATCTCTATTGGAGAAATTCATCAGCTAGACCTATCTTCTCTTGAAAAACTATGTGATACGTGCCAACTTTTCTCAAAGATGATGAAGCAGAGCCATAAGTTTACCAAGCAATGCAAAAAGCCTTATCTTCATAATAAATGCAAAGAGAAGGATTGCATCTGTAGTCGTAAGAAGAAGAAGCATTACAAAGATTATAGTTTTGATAAATCCAAAAATCTTAGAAGAGTTCCGGGAAATCAAAACGATTCAGATTCTTAAAAAAGAAATCCAAACAGGGACACAATAAATCTCCTCGATGCTTTATTTGCAAGGAGAAAGGTCATTATGCTAAGCAATGTCCTGAAACCAGGCAAAGTATGCAAAATTGGCCCAATAGTTACAAACTAAAGATGTTGAAGCAGGCGTTGAATCTATTCTCTTAGAACAAGAAGAGATGTCTGAAGAGACCATCCTTATCCTTACTAACTTAGAAGATTCTAATTCAGATGATTCTTATTCAGAAGAGATATTCAATGTTCAACCCCTCTTCTCTTCAGAAAAATCACAGATAAGTACTCATATCCAAATCCAACTTCTTCCTGAAGAATATGGTAAACCCATACCTGCTATTGCTTATATTGATACTGGTTTCCATAAAACCATGATTGACCCAAAGATTTTTCTTGTGGACTGTTGGTCTTCCCACACTCAATTTTTCAGAGCTGCAAATGATCAAATTTTTACCACCACTTTGATTTCTAAAAAGAAAATTTGGATTAAACTCCTTCCTAATTGCATCATTTGAACTCATGTCATTGGGAGTTCTCTTCCTCAAAAAGATGTTCTTTTAGGATGGGATGTTTATTGTCTTTCTAAATCTTTGAGGATTCTTCCCACAGGAATTAGGTGCAAAGGAGAATTTAAACCCTTCACTCAAATAAGCAAAATTTATTCTCTTTCCCATTCCTCTTCAGATTTCCAGCCTATTCAAGAACAACTGTTGAAATTATGTGCTGAAAGTCATGTTTAATTCATCCATGATCATCCTTTCTGGAAAAATCCAGACTTCTTTATTCATATCCCTTTTAAATTAAATGAAGATGCCAGTCCAACTAAGGCCTCTCATCCAGGAATGACCCCTTCAGACCTTAAGCTTACAAGAGAAGAATGTCATTCTTTACTAAAGCAAGGACTCATTGAGCCGACCAACTCTTCTTGTGCTTGCCAAGCATTTTATGTCATGCCCCGAATTCGGAAATGGGACCTAGGGGTGAATTTAAGTAACCTAACCTGTCTCTATATCAATTGAAACATACATGATACCACATACAAAGACGGTCCGACCTCGTAGGGTGAACGAATGCCCTATTTACATACATACATACATCCATAGTCATCAAAATATGCGGCAGAGTACGGTCTTTTATACATAACCAGTATCATACCAGAGTCTATACCATACAAGGATACACATCCTTACGAATACCATACATAATACGGGCGTCTACAAAATCCATCACGACAACCCAGCTACACAAACTCATACCTATCAGGCACTAGTAGTAGCTAAACAACACCCCTCGCTTCCAGACTCTAGAATGCTAGTTTCGACTACCCGAAGGACCTGAAAAACATTTATATATATTCGGGGTGAGACACCTCTCAGTAAGAGAGAAAACAGGTTATATTAGTGTGTGGCATACCAGTGTCATTTTACATACTTCATAACACTATAAATACGATATAGTTGAAACAATTCGTACAGTTTCAATACAGTTCCATATAGTTCTAGTGTTTTCACAAAACCCATTCAAGTTCATATGATATCCAAATACATACGTACATACATACATATGGTCAGTGTCGTCACACTAGTTCGCAACTACACAAGGTCACCTCGTCTCACAGCGATTACATTACTACATACGCAACTACGCTGCGACGATCAAGGCCCAATAGTGAATCCATTGCTACATACGCAACTACACAAGGTCACCTAGTCTCATAGCAATTACATTTATACACATGCAACTACGAAGATCTACGACTCAGGCCCAATAGTGAATCCATTGCTACATACGCAACTACACAAGGTCACCTAGTCTTACCTCGATTACATTGCCACGTGCCAAACTACGCTGCGACGACCTAGGCCCACTGTGAATCCATTACTACATACGATGTAGAACACACCTTTGGTGACCAGCCGAATCATACTAGTGATATTTCACACCCCGGATATAGAGCCGGCCACTCTCGCCATGGTAACTACCCGATACCTGGCTGTTTTACAAATCCCTAAAATCATTTTGGAACTCACATTCCCATACATTTCAGCGTACGGTAATTAGCCGCCACATAACTGTTTCACAAATATCTGGAACAAAATACATACATACAAACATACCACACTTATTTGGTTTACGGCAAATCATATCGTTTACAAATTCAAGTATACAATTTATGCAAATATGGATTATGGTTACCTCAATAATACAGTTTAAACAAGACAAGCGGTTTTCCAAACAAAGTAGAGATGATACCCGAAATCCCTAATTTTCCCGAAAACTGTAACCCGAAAATCCCACATTTTTACCTGATAGATTTCCCCAAATAAGTAGTCAAAATATACATACGATCATAGCCTACAGGCTTACCGATCCTGATTTCAAAAATGGACTGATATAAACAGAATCCCCTTACCTTAACCTGAAATCCAACTACGAATTCTATGGTCCTCAAAACTACGAACCGAGACTCCGAAATCTACAAACCACAGTACAATACATACTTACAATCCGTACTACTACACATATACAGAATCAGAAATGAAAATCAAGCCTTACCTCGATTTTTGTCCGAAACCCGAAAACCTCCGAAACGAGATTCCGATTCGCTAGAAACGTAGAGAATCCTGCATAGATCCTCGCTGTAACTTTGGATTTGCAAATCAGACGATGTACGAAAAAGAAAACCAGAGAGAGAGAGAGAGAGAGCTTCGAAATCTAGAGAGAGAGAGAGAGAGAGAGGATTTCCAAAACTTAGAAATGAAGAAACCCAAAAAATATATTTTATAACCCTTTGACCCGAGAGGCTTCGTCGACGAAGGCACCAATTCGTCGACGAAGTCTTTAGGGATTTCATCGACAAAGACTGAATTTCGTCGACGAATCCTAATATTTCCAATTTTCGCCTCTTGATTTTTCTTCGTCGATGAACCTCTGAATTTCATCGACGAAGTCTGCGGAATTTCCATTTTTACCCCTCTTTTACAATATAAACCCACATCTCACAGTTCGGGTTCTTACAATCTCCACTCCTTACAAAAAATTTCGTCCTCGAAATTTGCGATCTCTCATTACCAACACATCCATACTACTACATACATACTCACTCTAAAGCGAAACTAAACTGTCATGATACATACATACTCTAGAGAATACGGCGGTCATTTATACGCAGCCTCGTTATAATACATACATACATTCCCTTACTTATGGCGGAGGAATACCGTGGTCTCTGGAGCTTACAATACAATAGGACTTTCCCAAAGACTAACCACTAAATATAATATGATAACAGAGGATTACATATATACATACATACTCATATCACCCTGCTATCCAAGTACTACTCAAAACAACTGTGGATATTTCCAGCGTATTTCCGTTTCTAGTTCCCAAGAAGCTTCCTCAACCTCGTGGTTTCGCCATAATACCTTCACCAATGGTATTTCTTTGGTATGAAGCTTCTGAACTTTACGGTCCAGGACCTGAATAGGTATCTCCTCATACGCTAAAGTATCCCCAATTTCCAACTCATCGTAGCTAATAACATGAGAAGGATCCAACATGTACCTCCTTAACATGGATACGTGAAACACATCATGGACCCTCGAAAGTGCTAGAGGTAATGCTACTCTATAGGCTACCAGACCCACTCGTTCAAGTATCTTGAATGGTCCGATATACCTCGGGCTCAGCTTGCCCTTCCTGCCGAATCTCATCACTCCTTTCATCGGAGTAATATGCAGAAATACCTTACCTCCCACCTCGAACTCTAACTCATGGCAGCGAACATCTGCGTAACTCTTCTACCGACTCTGAGCCGATCTAATCCTCTCCCGGATCAAACCTACCTTCTCAGATGCCTGCTGTACAAGTTCAGGTCCTAAAACCTAACGTTCACCAACCTCATCCTAATATAAAGGAGATCGACACCTCCGACCATACAAAGCCTCAAACGTTGTCATCCCTATACTAGCCTAGAAACTATTGTTATAGGCAAACTCCACTAGTGGCAGAAACTGAATCCAACTACCACCAAAGTCCAATACACAAGCCCGTAACATATCCTCCATGTATTGTCCTCTCTAACTGTCCATCAGTCTAGGGGTGGAACGTTGTACTGAAAGTAAGCTTCGTCCCCAATGCTTCCTGCAAGCTCTTCCAAAATCGAGAAGTAAACCTCAGATCTCGATCTGAAACAATGAACACCGGAACTCCGTGCATTCTTACTATCTCATGCACATATAGGTCTGCCAGTCTACTCAAATGGTAGCTAACCTTCATAGCTACAAAGTGAGCAGATTTCATCAACCTATCCACAATTACCCAAATAGCACTCTGCCCGTGAAGCGCTGTCGGTAATCCGGTAATAATGTCCATGGAAATATGCTCCTACTTCCACACCGGAATAGGCAAAGGCTGCAACGGCCCTGCCGGCCTCTGATGTTCAGCTTTCACCTGCTGACACATCAGACACTGCTCCACAAACCGGGCAATATCCCTCTTCATACCACTCCACTAGAAAGACTCGCGCAAATCCTGATACATCTTCGTACTACCCGGATGTACCATATACAAAGAATGATGTGTTTCCTCCAAAATCATCCTTCCGATCTCATCGTCATTTGGAACACACAGTCTGGTCCCAAACCTCAACACACCTCTATCAAAGATGTTAAAATCTGCAACCAAACCCTGCTGCACTTTCTCTACAATCTCAGCTAACTCTACATCATTGACCTGTGCGACTTTAATACGCTCGAACAAAGTCGGCTGAATCACCAAGCTAGCAATGAAAGCCTGATGGTCACCGAACACCATTTCCACCCCAAGGCTCTCCAGATACTGCCTGACATGATGCTGAGCTACAACTGTAGTTACTGCTGCATGTTCTAACTTCCGACTCAATGCATCTGCTACCACATTAGCCTTCAATGGGTGATAACTGATTGTGCAATCATAATCCTTAATCAACTCTAGCCACCGCCTCTGCCTCATATTCAGCTCCTTCTACGTGAAAAAATACCTAAGGCTTTTGTAGTCAGTGAAAATCTCAGATTGAACACCATACAGGCAGTGTCGCCAGATCTTCAAGGCATAAACGACAGCAACTAACTCTAGGTCATGCGTAGGGTAATTCTTCTCATACTCCTTAAGTTGCCGAGAAGCATTATTATCCTGCAGATAGATGTTAGTGACCATTATTGAGGAGCATTATTACTTAAAGAAAAAGAAAAAGATAAAAAAAGGTCTTATTGCAGACATGCCAGTAGAGAGTTCAAAGAATCTCAAAAGCATTATCACACTGTTTATAAAGAAATTCTTGTGGTAAAAAATGGGATTCAGAAATTCAACTTTTATGTTAGGACGAAGCACTTTATAGTCGAAATGGACAGTTCATCTTTCTCTAGAATGCTTGAATTCAAAAATAAGATTCTTCTTGATCCACAAATTCTCAGATTAAAGGATTGGTTTTCCTGATATGATTTCTCTATGAAACATATAAAAGGCGTCCACAATGTTCTATCCGACATGCTTTCTCGTCCCCGAAAAACTTATTTTCTAATCTCAAGCCACCAAGCTATCCCTTTAATCTTCATGGCCTCCTCCTCCTCTTCCTCATAAATCCTTCATCCAATTGCCTCTATTCAGATGAATTTCCCTCTTGAAATCGCTTCACAAAATCTAAACTCAGCCCAGTTGAAAATTCTTGTTATGGCCCACTTTAGATCTTATGCTGACAGGATAAGCCACCACCTCACCTTTCCATCTTATCATTTCCTCAATCCATACATCATCAAGCCTTCGTCTTTTGATACTAATGCTATATGGTATATATGATATGTTTCTGTTTTACAAGTCCATGTTGTATTCATTCCTCTGCAGGAAACCTACGTTCATCTCCATGATCCAGCTAATCAAGGCTTTCTGCTATGGACTCTTTTACAATGGTTCGACCCACTTCTCACCAGGAGAAAGAATTTGACCATTCTCATGGGAAATCACAATCTCTGGAAGCTTGACCCATGGATCGCATCCACTGTTCATAGCGTCTTCATTCTACACAGGCCGTATTTCTACAACTCTACCAGGAATCTTCTTTGGTCACAGAACTGTGCATACGAATGGGATACTCTGTACGATTTTCCTAATTCATGGCCAAGTTACAAGCTCCCACTACTCAAGTATCTTTGTGAGACGAATGATTTCAAGTTCTGCTATGAAATCCTCCATGCCATTCCAAACATCGTACTAGCACCCAAACCGCCATCTTACAATAATCTTCCACAAGATTCTCAAGATCCAATGGAAACAAATGATGACTACTTCATCACACCCACGTATCATCATCCCATGCACGGGGAAATAACCGATGAGGATTACGTCAACCTCAATCTATCTCCATCGCATCACATGTAGCATCACATGTAACATGTATTATTAGTTGTGTGACTACTTTGTGAAAAGTTGTGGTCCATTAGTCAAAAGTTGCAGGCTTTTGAAAAGTTGTGGTCCATTAGTCAAAAGTTGTAGGTTGTTAAAGGTGGTGGGAAACTGCACAAATGCAGCCGCCCATGTGCTGTCACCTTTTTCCAATTGTTTGTGCTGTCAACCTTTGTCTGCCATTACTTTTTGACTTAGGTCTGTTTTAGTCATTGTATTTACGTCTATTTAGGAGAAAGCAGGTTGCTTGTGCTTTACCCTAAATCTCTATATAAGGGACTGCCTTCCCATATGTAAGGTAGAGAGGAATTGGAGAAAATAAGAAATCGGTGTGTACCCTTTATGGCTTTCTAAATTCTTCTTTCTTTCCCTAATTCTATTTGTCCAAAGGGCTTTTATGCCTTACGTCTATGAGCTTGTAATGTAGATATGGACTCGAGTATGCTCTGTGCTTACATCCTGCACATTAGAAATATTGTACAGTCCCCATTGATCTTGCTTGAAGAAACATTGGTGCATGACCCCAAGTTCTCCGTTCACAGAGTCGGGAGCCCCTTGATCTTAACTTGTAAACATATGATCTGGAGCCCTTTCTCCAAACACATCCTTCTCACGGATTTCAAACGGAGAACTTGGGGTCATGAACCAATGTTTCTTCAAGCAAGATCAATGGGGACCGTATAATCTTTCTGATGTGCAGGATCCTTCTAAGAGGCAAGCACAGAGCTTTCTCGAGTCCATATCAACATTACAAGCTCATATAAGTGAGGCATAAAAACCCTTTGGACAAATAGTATTAGGAAAAGAAAGAAGAATTTAGAAAGCCATAAAGGGTACACACTGATTTCTTATTTTCTCCAATTCCTCTCTGCCTTACATATGGGAAGGCAAACCCTTATATAAAGATTTAGGGAAACACACAAGCAACCTGTTTTGACATAAAGACAACGACTAAAACAGACTTGAGTCATAAAGTAATGGCAGACAAAGGTTGACAGCATAGACGACTAAAAAAAGGTGACAACACATGGGCGGCTGCATTTGTGCGTTTTCCCACCACCTTTAACAGCCTACAACTTTTGACTAATGGACCACAACTTTTCATAAAGTAGTCACACAACTAATAATACATGTTACATGTGATATTATAGGATGCTACATGTGATGCGATGGAGATAGATTGAGGTTGATGTAATCCTTATCGGTTATTTCCCCATGTATGGGATGATGATACATGGGTGTGATGAAGGGGTCATCATCTGTTTCCATTGGATCTTGAGAATCTTGCAGAAGATTATCGTAAGATGGTGGTTTGGGTGCTGGTAGGGTGTTTGGAATGACATGGAGGATTTCATAGCAGAACTTGAAATCATTCGTCTCACAAAGATACTTGAGTAGTGGGAGCTTGTAACTTGGCCATGAATTAGGAAAATTGTACAGAGTATCCCATTCATATGCACAGTTCTATGACCAAAGAAGATTCCTGGCAGAGTTGTAGAAATACGGCCTGTGTAGAATGAAGACGCTATGAACAGTGGATGCGATCCATGGGTCAAGCTTCCAGAGATTGTGATTTCCCATAAGATTGTTCAACTTCTTTCTCCAGGTGAGAAGTGGGTTGAACCATTGTAAAAGAGTCCATAGCAGAGAGCATTGATTAGCTAGATCATGGAGATGAGCGTAGGTTTCCTGCAGAGGAATGAATGCAACATGGACTTGTAAAACAGAAACATACCATATATACCATATAGTGTTAGTATCAAAATACGAAGGCTTGATGATGTATGGATTAAGGAAAGGATAAAATGGAAAGGTGAGGTGGTGGCTTATCTTATCAACATAAGATCTTAAGTGGGTCATAGCAAGAATTTTTAACTGGGCTGAGTTTAGATTATGTGAAGGGATTTCAGGAGGAAATTCATCTGAGTAGAGGCACTTAGATGAAGGATTTATGAGGAAGAGGAGGAGGAGGCCATGAAGGAGACCATGAAGATTAAAGGGATAGCTTGGTGGCTTGAGATTAGAAAAGAAGTTTTCCGGGGGCGAGAGAGCATGTCAGATAGAACATCGTGGACACCTTTTATATGTTTTACAGAGAAATCATATTCGGAAAACCAATCCTTTAATCTGAGAATTTGTGGATCAAGAGGAATCTTATTTTTGAATTCAAGCATTTATAGGGAAAGATGAACTGTCCATTTCAACTATAAAGTGTTTTGTCCTGACATAAAATTCGAATTTCTGAATCCCATTTTTTACCGCAATAATTTCTTTATAAACAGTGTGATAATGCTTTTGAGATTCTTTGAACTCTCTACTAGCATGTCTGCAATAAGACCTCTTTTTATCTTTTTATTCAAGTAATAATGCTCCCTAATAATGGTCACTGGCATCTGTCTGCATGATAAGATTCCCTGTGGATGGAATAGTCAAAGGCAGTGGAATTTTTGCAGCCTTTTTAAGATACGGGCAACTTTTTTCTCTTCAGGGCCCCATGACGGTGGTTTTTCCTTCAAGAAACTTGACAGGGCATTAGTAAAGTGATTTGCATGAGGGATAAAGTCTCTTACATAGTTGATAATTCCAAGAAATTGTTGGATCTGCTTTACAGAAAGGTTGTCATCAGGGTAATGTAATAATTCCTCAGCGAGATGGGTTCCTGGGTGAATGGTCCTTTGTGATATTTTCATTCCCAAAAAATCAATTTCACATTGTTCGATTGTGCTTTTCTTTTTTGGAAGCATAATTCCAAATTGTGTTGCCAACTGTTGAAATTGTTGAAGAAGATGATAGTGTTCTGCTTGGGATTTGGAGAATAATAAAATATCATCAATGTATATCAGAGTACTGTGAAGAATAGGGTTAAAGATTCTAGTCATTGCTTTCTGAAATAGTGATGGAGCAATCTTCAAGCCAAAGGGTAAAACAGCCCTTTGAAACTGTTCATTCGGAATGTAGAAGGCAGTTTTGTATCTGTCATCCGGATGAATCCCAAGTTGCCAAAAAGCACCTTTTAGATCAAACTTGGAGAATATTGTTGCATCAGCAATATGAACAAACTGTGTTGTAGCCTTTGGAATAGGAGATTTATCATCCTTAAATAAAGTATTAAAAGGCTTGTAATCAATGACTAATCTTTTCTTTCCTCTGATCTTTTCTAATCTTTTTCAAAATAAAATGCTTGGCAAGCCCAAGAAGACTTGGTCGGCTTAATGAATCCTTGCTTTAGTAAAGAATGACATTCTTCTCTTGCAAGCTTAAGGTATGAAGGGGTCATTCCCGGATGAGAGGCCTTAGTTGGACTAGCATCTTCAATTAATTTAAAAGGGATATGAATAAAGAAGTCTAGATTTTTCCAAAGAGGATGATCATGGATGAATTGATCATGACTTCTAGCACATAATTTCAACAGTTGTTTTTTAATAGGCTGGAAATCTGAAGAGGAATGGGAAAGAGAATAAATTTGCTTATTTGAGTGAAGGGTTTAAATTCTCTTTTGCACCTAATTCATGTGGGAAGAATCCTTTGAGATTTAGAAAGACAATAAACATCACATCCTAAAAGAACATCTTTTTTAGGAAGAGAACTCCCAATGACATGGGTCTAAATGATGCAATTATAAAGGAGTTCAATCCCAATTTTCTTTTTAGAAATCAAAGTGGTGGTAAAATTTTGATCATTTGCAGCTCTTAAAAATTGAGTGTGGGAAGACCAACAGTCTGAAGGAAGGATCTTTGGGTCAATCATGGTTTTATGGGAACCAGTATCAATATAAGCAACAATAGGTATGGGTTTACCATATTTTTCAAGAAGAAGTTGGATTTGGATATGAGGACTTATCTATGATTTTTCTGAAGAGAAGAGGGGTTGAACATTGAATATCTCTTCTGAATAAGAATCATCTAAATCAGAATCTTCAGAGTCAGTAAGGACAAGGATTGTCTCTTTAGTCATCTCTTCTTGTTTTGAGAGAATAGATTCAACGTCTACTTCAACATCTTTAGTTTGTAACTGTTGGGCCAATTTTGCATACTTTACCTGGTTTTCAGGACATTGCTTAGCATAATGACCTTTCTTCTTGCAAATAAAGCATTGAGGAGATTTATTGTGTCCCTGTTTGGATTTCTTTTTTAAGAATCTGAATCATTTTGATTTCCCAGAACTCTTTCTAAGATTTTTTTATTTATCAAAACTATAATCTTTGAAATGCTTCTTCTTCTTACAACTACAGATGCAATCCTTCTCTTTGCATTTGATCTGAAGATAAGGATTTTTGCATTGCTTGGTGAACTTATGGTTCTGCTTCATCATCTTTGAGAAAAGTTGGCATGTATCACATAGTTTCTCAAGAGAGGATAAGGCTAGCTGATGAATTTCCCCAATAGAGATCTCTTTGAGTGAACGTCTGAGAGACGAGATCTTTCTTTGAAGTTTTGGCTGAATATCTTCTGGTAAAGAATTAATATAAACTTGCTTGAGATTTTCATCATTAAAACCTCCAAGAAGATAATATTGCCTGGACATTTTCTAATAATGGAAATCAAGATCTTTTCTAAATAGCATCGCATCTCAAAATACTCTTGTATGACTTCATTAGCATGAGTATCAGGATCTCCAATAAACTCTCGATAAAGAGTTCCTAGAGCATGGGAAGGGGTCTGGGATCTAATGAATTGTAGTTGCCTGTAATCACCAAGACTTTGAAACCAATCTTGTAACAATCCAATAAATTTGGATATAAACTCAATAAGAACTGTTTCAAGATTGTTTCCTAGTTTAGAAAGTTGGAGATCAATCGAAGCACCAAATTCACCAATTCTATATCTCCACTTTTTTGGAGAAAGACCTTCAAACGAGAACCAGGAATCATTCATAAGGTTCTGAGGAATAGATTGTTTTGTAGCTGAATCAGCTTCTATGGGCTCTTCTACAATAGGAGTTGTGGTGTCAGTTTCCTTATTGAATTCCTATGTTCTGGATGATCCTGGATCAGTAGGAGATTCCATAAGCATATGTGAAAGATAGGTAATTCCATGAACTGAGGTAGACAGAGTTTCTGACAATGTTTCAATGGAAACATCATTGTTATCAGCATCATCAGAAGATGTTTCGGAAATGAAGAGAACTTTATCAGCAAGCAGTGATGGTGGTTGATCAGGAGGCATAGCGGGTAGTTTAAGCTTTTGATCAATGGAAGAAGGTTTGTACAATGAGGGTTTGACCAAAGCTGGTGGCCTTGAGGAGGTGGACTTTGGTTGAATGAGAGAATGCCTTTTGAAGAAATCAGAAGCTGATTTGAAATGCTTAGAGTCGGGTAAGTAAGATGGTGAAGGATGGAGATCTTGTTCCATCTGCAATAATTGATCCTTAAGTCTTTTGATTTCTACCTCTTTTTCATCAAACATTGTTCCATAATATCCTGCAATAATGTATTGTCTGAGCTCAGCGTTAAGGCTGTCAATCTTCCTTTTTAGGCTAGAGTACATATCATCAAGTCTGGAATCAAGGTGATCAAATCGTTGGTTCATCTAGGTACCATAAGATATGATCCTATCAACCTTATGATCAATAGCAGATAAAGTCATATTCTGGGATGTGGCATTTTGAGTTTGCCAGTTTAGGACTCATTCTGCTTGTAAAGGAAGCTTTTTGGATCCGTCTGGTTGGACTTCAGCGAGTTGAACAAAAGGTCTAGAATGGAGATTTGATTTTGGACGTGACCTTGGTTCCAAGGGTGGAAAATGTTTATCATATGGGGAGACCATGCAACAAGGAATCAGATCAGGTTGAGATAGAGTCTGGCTAAAACTGGAGTTCAGGATATATTCATCTTGTTCGGGAGGAAGTTAGCCTTTTTGTTAAAGAATCTCAAAAGCACTTTCATTGATCCAGAGAGGCTTAGGTTTATTGGATGGTCTTCGGATTGCTATCCATGGGTTATTTGGGTTGTCAAGCTTTCTGTGAGAAGTGGGAGGTTTACATGACAATTTTGTCTCATTCTTATGTGAAGATGTATGACAATCACAATCAGGATCACACATAGAATGATCCACATCTCAGATAAAATTTCCCTCAATTTTGTCAGTGTAAATGGGAGATCCATTCGCTTCAAAACTACTCAAGGGAATGTCTTTCTCAAAAGTAACAGGCTTTATCATCAACGATTGGAAAACTAGAGGTGTGCTGGAAGAAGTAACATCTTTTGGTTGTTTAAAGATAGTTTTCACTGTCCCATCAGAGAGTTTTTCAAACTAAGAATCTGTAAGATGGACTGGAATTGATTGTTGATGAAGCTGCTCATAACTGGTAATCCACTCCGGAGGAATAAGTTGTTTTAATTCTTCTCTGGGAATCTGTTGTGGAATTTTAAGGATAGTGGGAACATCATTTCCTCTTTCTACAGTTATCAAAATTTTGTCCTCAGATTGTCCTGGGAGAGGAAGATCAACTGCATGGTCTCGAAGTCTATAGATCGGCTGATGATGAAGAGTCGCCATGTAGGCAAAAGAAACCCTCGGAGCATCGGTAATTTGAAGCTAAACCTTTATACGATTCTTCAGATTCTTGTCTCTTAAAGGAATATTGATGTTTGGGAAAAAGGTGAGATAGACGCTACCAGCTTGAAGAGTGGTAAGCGAAGTTCCAATTGCTGCATGCTCATACTGGGTATAGGTAGTATTAAGAAGGGTAATCTTGACTGTAACAGGAAGTTCTTTACGGCCATGACGAGTAAGAAGAAGTTGGACAACTCCAAAGTGAAGGTGAGTATAGCCTTCTCTGATCCATTAATTGATTAGATCCTGGTCAAGCTCAAGATCAACATACTTCTCTTTGGAGGAAGCTGGGATAATACATTTATCAAGGGTTGTAGTTTGAACATATTCTTTAACATGGGGTCTATTATGAGAAACAAGGAGGGTACAAACTTGACTAGCTGGAGATTTCTTTCTTCTGAAAATATTATAAGGATTTACAAGAGAAAGAGAGGTTTCTTGAATTTGAGTAGAGTTAGGAATATATGAATATTCAACTAGGTTGGTAATCTTGGAAGAAGTGGTTCTTTTTATGGAAGGTGGAAGAGAAATCGAAGAAGAGAGTCTGGCTGGAGTAATCTCAAAACTTTGAGAGTGAGAATCTATGGTTGAAAATTTCCTTTAACTATTTGTACCTCGTTCTTTTATAATCACCTCTATGAACTTAACTCCCCTAGACTCCAGGTGAGAACATGGCTCTGATACCACACAGAGTCGGGAGCCCCTTGATTTTAACTTGTAAACATATGATCTAGAGCCCTTTCTAACAATAGTGGGTCCATCAAACCAAATGAGCTGTTAAGGAGGTTCAGATTGCTATCCATGGGCTATTTGGGTTGTCAGGCTTTCTGCTCCGCAGGTTTCTTCTGCCTACATGGTGACTCTTCATCATCAATTGATCTATAGACTTCAAGACCATGCAGTTGATCTAAATATACACTTAATTTATAAGTTAAATCTCACAATGACAATATTTTACAAATTAGGGGCATAGATGTAATTTTATAATTTTTTATTTAAAACAAAAAAAAAAATTTAACTTCCATTGTCTTTCTAACTCCTCTATTATTCCCCGAACATAAGAAATTTTAAAAATAAGGCATGGATTTAAAATTTAAATAAATATTCTTAATTTCCCATTAACTCTAGCTCCTAGAGATAAAAAAAAAAATTCAAAAAGTTAGACAAATGTAGTGTGTCTCAACAACTAGCATAAGTAAAATAAATATTTTTATAATTTTATATTATTTTTAATAATAAAATACACATATAACATATATTATATCTATTTATATGAAAATAATACTTTAACATAAAAATATCTTTAAAGCAAAATATGCGCAAATCAGCTTGGTTTTTAGAATATTGTACAATTGCCCTGTAATTGATATACTTATTTACTTAACAGCGCTATATATGAAAGAAGTAGACATTTTGTTCTGCACAGATCTGATTTAAAAAATAAATTTTGATAAAATCATTGTATTATAACATTTTAAAAAATATAAATTTTTATTTTTTTAATTTTTAAATCACAAAATTTAACTGCATAATTAAACATTAGCCTCGAAACTTTGACAACATTTTCTATACATTACAACAAAAGGGGGGGTTCTTCAGAGCCAACATTGGTTGGAATTTTAGTGTTGGGCTGCTTTTTATTGTTTTTTAATAGTTTAAAATTGTCCAAAAAATTTCCAATTTATAAGTTGATAAATATTTTCAGACTAGCCTAAAAATAGAATTATTAATGTTTTAAAATTGTAATATAACTTTTTAATTTAACTTTTGTAATAATTAATGATATTTTTTTATAAATGTTAACTCTAATTGAATTTAAAAAAATTGTTACAGTTAATCTAAACTAATGTCTATCATCCTCATTAGATTTTTTATTTATTAGTGAAAGTATAAATTTATGCATAATAATGATTACAAAATCACCCCATAAAATAAAATTATTAATATTTTAAAACCGCCTTGTTAGCTTTGGTGTATTTCTAAGAGGAGGGGGTGAATTGAAATTTTAAAATTTATTCCTAGGTTTAGCTAATCTAATAGTAGTGTATTTGCAACCTAGGGTCTGTCTATACAGTTCCAAATGCGCATATAAATATAACATAGGAAAGTTAAATCATGCGCGACATTCACAACATAACATACACGTGCAATAAATAAATTATGGAAGAACTAAATGCGCACACGATATGTTATCGGGGTTCGGTCAACTGTGCCTACGTCCCCGCTTCTAGCTCATAAGCCCGAGGATTCCACTAATGCTCACTAACAAAGATCACAAAGATACTCCAAATATCTTCAACAGAAGTTTTTATCAAAGTAAACCATAAGAGATTTTCAACAATGGTTTGTAAAATATTTACTTGATCTTTGTATTACAATGATAATCTTAATCAAAGGTATAGCAACAAAGATCTTTTAGTACTCAAGCAAATATCTCAAAATATATATTTCTCAAATATAAACACAAGAGATATTTTGAAAATGATTTGTAAAATATTTTAGCAATCAAAATCCAATGTGAACTCTTTGAGTATTGCAATGACAATGCAAAACTCAAAGGCTCAATGAAGTATTCTTAGGGAAGACTTATCAACAAAGTCTCCTAGGGAATATTCAAGTTATCAACAAAGTCTCCTAGGGAATTTTCAAGTTTAGCTCTCTAATAAAATAATCTCAATCAACAATAACAATAGAGAGCTTAAGCCTAATGAGAAGAACACTCAATCACACTTACAAAGAGATTTAAACAATAAAATCTGGTAAGAATGAGTGTAGGGGGCTCAAAAATGAGTATAGTAGATTTTTGAAGTTCAAAGGATTTTTCTTAATTAAGATTGCTAATCTCTACTAATTTTTGCAAATGAGGGAGTATATATAGAGTTCCCCAAAAATATAACCGTTCAGGACACATAGGGTATTGTTATAATTGTTTTAAATCATTTTAATCCAATTAACCCTGTTTAAAATATTTAACCACGGTAAAAATATTGGGGCAATCCGAGAGCACCGGTCGACCGAAGGCAGGTTCGGTTGACCGAGTCATGCAAGTTCGATCGACCATGAATGATTTGAACTACAAGTTTGGTCGACCAGGTATAGTGTCCCAAAGGCAATTTTTCTTTTCTGCGCGGTTCAGTCGATCGTGAGGTTTTGAACTAAGTAGTTCGGTCAACCAGGGCGTTGGATTCTCCCACGTGTGAACTCGGTCGACTAGGTGGTTGGCTTAAGATTTGGGCTCAGTCAACCGTATGGTCAAATGGTTGACTCGAAGGAAGTTTGGTCAACCGGGTAGAATGAACTGGGCAAAGCTCGGTCGATCGGGAAGTGGTCAAACTGTTGACTCAGCACCAGTTCGGTCGACCGACCGGTTTACACTATGGAAGTTTGATCGACCAAACATGCATTTTCAATGCATTTCGGTTCTAACTCTCTTATACATTCACCCTATTCATATGACCATATATATATATATATATGTGCATGTATTAGTGTCCTAGGGTCATTCTAGGCCTTTTTCGTTTTGAGCTTACCTATCAAACCGTGCAGGTGATGTATATGATTATTACATTCCAAACCCTATTTACTATTACAGACCCATAATGAATAATGAATTTAAATACAACATAAATAGAGTCTTCAAGGTCTTCAACTTCTACTTCTCGTGCCATCGTTTTAATTTGTCAATTGTATACCTACACATATCATCAACCATCTATCAAATACGACAAGTATTTGTTATTATCAAAACCGGGTGTGACCTATAAGGTCAACGCGTCTCAATTATAAACTTCAAAATTTAATTTATTTAGTACCATCTTCAAATTTTTTTAAAGTCTGATTTCAATAGAATTCCAGCTAGGAGCAATATTTGCTCAGAAGAAGACTTGATATTTAAAGAAGTAAACTTTTAACCAAATATTTCCATTCCAAATTTTCAAAGATCAAAATTTAATTCTTCAGTTACACTATCTCAAATTTTAGATGGCTTAGATAAAAAGAAAAACTCTTTTCCAAAACATTTGTTTGTTATTCGATCCTTTATGTTTGAGGTCAATGAAACTTATCTTAGGAAAAACTTTCTTAGAGAGTTTGATCAAAAGAAAAAGAAAAAAACTTCACTCAACTCACAATCAAAAAAAATTAGATGTCCTTCAAAGTTGCTAATGTTATTATATTTTTCCAATAACTTACATATTCCTTTCTTCACTTGGTGTGAAATCAGTTATCTAAAGCAAAACGGTAAATCTATTGATGTTATTTCTTAATATCTTAAAAGTTAGAAAATTTCTGATTTTAAATACGCCACTTCAATCCATCATCAGGAGATCAAACTTACTATTTTAAATACTTGAATTATAGCCTCTCCTTTCAAAACCATCGACACAAGAGAAATTGAAACAAATCAAGTTAATTTCATTATGAGACATTAAGAACCTTCGATGACAAAATAACTTTACAAATTAACTTCTTTATACTATTTCAAGCCAACTCATTAGAATTGAAGGCAAATTGGACAATGTCCAATTTCAAAAAACCTTAGGAGAAGAAGCCTCGAAAAAATCTCAAACTTTTGTGGATAAGACTTGGCCACTTATCAAAGTTACACATTTAGAAAAGTAATATTTTTCCAAACTTAAATTAGCTAATCCCTTAATGGAAGAAATTTCTAAAAATTTTGAACTTAACATATCAAAATCTCCATCATCCAAAGTAAATATGACTACAGCTAACCCTTTTAAAGGTACTATCTTGAAAATTTTTTATCTTAAAGAAAATCTTGAAATTAACAAGCTTTGTAAAGGACATTCAAAAAATTATAATCCTAAGCCAACCCCACCAAATCTCCAATTTGAAGAATTGCATCTAATAAATCAATCCAAATATGATGTTGAAGACATTTATGAACGGAATCTTGACGGTCAATATGAACATCAAATTCCTAATAATCTCATTGCTTATAAAACCAAAAATAATAATGATCCTTACATAGCTAGAACTCTCATTGTAGGATTTATTGGACAATTAAAAGGATGGTGGGATAATTATTTATTAAAAGAAGAAAGAACCTACATCCTTACTTCATTAAAATAGAAGAACTAGAGTAGACTTCGGATGTTGTTTCAACCTTATTATTTGCCACTCTTTAGCACTTTGTTGGGGAGCCAATGCATTGAAAAGAAAGTGCCTCTGAAATCATTTCAAACTTAATTTATCAAAAGCTTCAAAACTTTTTTTGGTACAAATACATCTTTTTATCCAAACTCTACATTAGATTTGACGCTAATCAACCTTATTGGAAAGAAAAACTCATCTCTAGAATTTTTGTAGAAAAGGTTGAGACTAAAATTAGAGAAATATTTAATGGATCAATTCCTTATAAGGATCTAATCTTTGGTGAAATTAGCAATCACACAAATCAAGAAGCTCTAAGCCTTTGTACTTATTTCAAACTTAAGGCAAAACTAAAATTTGAATTTAAAGAAAGCTGAAAAAACTAGAAACTTTTTGTGATATGAGAAAATCTTTCCTCCATCTTCTAAAGAAAATAAGAGAAAAGATTTTCAAAGGAAAAATTTTAATAGAAATATTAGTACTAAAAATCAATCTCAACCTTTAAAAAATAAATATTCAAAAAAGAAAAATAAACCCTTAGGTCATCAAATAAACCTTCAACTTCTTCCCTCATCATTTGTTGAAAATGCAGTAAAATTGATCATTATAAGTTTCAATGTAAATCAAGACAAAAAATCTAGAGCATAGAAATTGAAGAAGAATCAAACTTTTAAATCTTTTGATGAATTCTAATGAAAAATCTTCAAATAATAGTAAAAGTGAAATAAATTAAATACATGAAAAAAACCAATCTTCAATCTGAATTTCTTTTGAATGTGACTATTTAGGATCATGGACTTGCAAACTCAGCATTATTAATATTATCACAAGAGATAAAAAAATATAATTGACCTTTTTGAAGAAATAGAAGATATCGATCTTAAAAGAAAATATTTAGAAAAAGATTTTAGATAAAGACAACTCAAAACAAGAAAATTATTACAATCTTAAAGAAATAATAAATAGAGAAAACCCCACTAAACCGACCTCAATCTCAAACCTTCAATATGAAATAAAAGAAATAAAAGCCCAGATAAAAGAACTTCAATATGGAAATAAAGAAATTAAATCTAAATTTTTATCTTTAATATCACATTATGAATATAATTTTAAAGAGAAAATTGAAGAAACTCCTGAACAAGAAAAATCTAAGTTAATCAACCTTACTTCAAAAATTAATTATCATAAGTAGTGTGTAAAATTTAAACTTTGTATTTAATCTAACTTTGTCTTAGAAGCTACTACTGTAACGACCTGCTTGATTTACCACATAATCAATCATATTAAATATTCAGATACCAATAACTAATGGTATAGCGAAGTGGACCCGAACTCGTGAGTAACGGGGACGCACTTGTCATACACAGTGGACGCCTAAGCAGCGGTAAAAATAAAATTCATCCACCCAACCATAAAATACAATACCAGAGTTACTTTCATTCCACCATATTTCTATAAATGTATATATACAATCCTCAAAAACACCAAAAAATAAAATTAGGATCTTTCATCAAAAACCAACTGACCCTAGTTCAAAACTAACCCTCCTAGCAGGGTAGTGTAAACTGCCCCTAACAGTACGGAGCTCGGTCCGCTTGTCTGTCTAGGTTTCCTGAAATATTTTAAGTTGAGGTGAGACACCTCTCAGTAAAGGAAATAAATTAAATATAGTTGTGTGACAACATGAATATTTGCATGCTATAATAAATATACAGTACATATCACATACCTGAAAACACTGATAATATCATAACTAAATAAATATACAATTTCATAGTTATACTAAATCATACTATATCTCAATGTTCATAAAATCATCTACTATAAATAGTAGTACTAAAGTATACCCAGGATGAATAGCTATTTGGTGTGATGTATTACCCCCCATGACGAGTTGTATAGCCTGAAGGCGAGACCCGACAATGGCTGGCCGACCACTGCCGAGTCAATATGTTTGTAAATATGATGGGCCTGCCACACCCTGGTTCGGACTGCGAGGTGGACGTCTATAACTCTACACTGAAAGCCACATCGACTATTCATCTCCCACCCCCTCTACTGGGAGGGATGGTTAGCACAAGTCTGAACTAAACTGAATTGTATAGCTACAGTACCGTACTCCTGAAAACTGATTCGAACTATCATCCGGGTTCTAATAACATATAGTACATGATCATATACTGTTTTAACATAAATAGATTGATAGCATTTTCTGAATTCTGTCTTAACATAAATAATCACGGCCTTGTGCAGGATAATATACATAACTGCGGCCTTGCGCTGGATAACATTCATTACTGCGGCCTTGCACCGACTATCAATCACGGTCTTGCGCCGAACATATCATAGATACTGAATTGAGCATATGTACTGTTTATCATCTATTCTAAAACCATAATTTCCTATATTATTCATGTGATTTCTGAAAATAACTATAAACATGCCTTTTCTATAAATCTAACTTAACATAATACAATATACGTGAAATAATATTCATGCCACACAAATTGAATAAAAACATGAAATCTGTTCTAGAATTACATTTTCTGACATTTTACACTAAAAACATATTCTTGTGTAACAGCAGTATTTTCCCAAATATGTTTTCCCAAATATACTCATACATAATACATGCTTTCCAAAAATTAATCTACTATTAAATAATAATAATTTTCATGAAAAATTACTGCTTTAGTTTATTCCTTTACCTTACTACTAGAAAGCCCCTAAAACGACTAATCCTGCACTCACAGGGTTCCCCGCTCGGCACCCTGAAAATAACATTGCCCCAAACAAAATTTCAGTATTTCTTCAAATACTACATTTTCTACAGTTGTAGGAATGTCAAATACTCAATAAAAAGTCTTATCCTGAACCTGGGTTAGAGTCCAAGTTAGTCCCACCAACGATCTACTCCTGCAGACTTGAAGACTGCTTTAGATCATCGATTCGGCAAATAACGGACCCAAAATCTAAGAGAGAAGGAAGGAGAACCAAAGAGGAGAGAGAGAGAGAGAGAGAGAGAGAGAGAGAGAGAGAGAGAGAGAGAGAGAGAGAGAGAGAAGTTCTTCGCATGAATTTGCAGTGAAAACCGAGTTCAGACTATTTATACACCTGCACTCGTCGACGAGACACATCACCTCATTGACGAGGCCACGAAGGGAGTTCGTCGACGGATGCTTATTCCTCGTCGATGAAATTCAGAACTGAAAATGGCCCCTCGATAACTTTTCGTCGACAAAACGCGTGTCCACGTCGACAATCCCATCAAGCGTGTTCGTCGACGAGACCTTGTTGAATTCCAAATTTAGAATTTTCTTTTCACTCCTCCTTCTAATATTTAATTAATATAATTCACCGGGTCTCTACAACTGCTCTTCTTGAATTTGCAACATATATCAACTATGTTCAAGGACTCATGCCTACACAATATTTTAAAAAAACTTTAGAGCGACTTTACTTAGTCACCCAATCTAAACTAAACATTAGTTATAAGGTGTTCAATGTGTATATTTATAATGAAAATGTTTGAAAACTAAGGCGTAATCCCAAGAGGGGGGTGAATTGGGTTTTTAAAAGTTTCTTTTAAATCTTTTTTACAAATTCACAACCTTTTGTAAATTTAGCAAACACACAAGAATGTTTTGATTTTTAATACAACCACAATCCACATTCAATACCAACTCAAACCAAATGCTTTCAATAATGACAATTAGTCAACCAATCAACCAATCAATCAAACACAAAATACTTAACCAATATATGAGCTACAACAATACTTCCTTGATTCAACATTTGTATAACTCAGCGTAGAGTTTGATAAAAGCCCTGTATTTATGAATTTTATGCACTTCTTTTTAACCAAGGTTTCACAAACAATTAATCAACGTACTCCATTTAAGGTTTCCGCAAAAGATTAATCAACATACTTCCTTAAATTAAAAATTTTCTCAATCTCAATATTTCAGCTTCATGCACTTAGATACACCACCATGCAATTTATACCTACTAAAAAATTAAAGAGTAAGGGTTGAGAGTGAGACCAAGTTTTTTACGAGGTTTGGCTTATATGCAGCCTACGTCCTCGCCTTAGGCAAGACCACCTAAGGATTCCACTACAGCGTTCCTTTACGGGTGGAACAAACCTTTACGATCCTTCCTTTAATTAGGGTGGAACCCCCTCTACCCCACGCTCGGTACAACGATCCAACCAACCTTGAACCGTCAAAAACTACAAGAGAAACAAGAAACAATTCTTGTGTACAAGAGATGCTCTCAGATAGATCTGGTTAGTACAAATATAACACATCTAATACTTCAAAGTAAATATCAAAGAGAATTGAATTGAAGCTCAAAGAAGTATGTCAACGGGATTCTTCTTTTGATTTGTATCAAACCTCAGAAGATTAATTTCAAGTCAATGATCAGAGACTCAGTTTATCTCAGAAAATTCTCATTAAGAATATGTGAGCAAGAGAGCTTTGAGAGAGAGTGAGTAATATAGCTTGAAAACTAATTTTCAATTCTTGATATTGATTTGATTTGAGAAACTACGTATTTATAGCCTCAAAAAGTGTTAAATTCATGTTGCCCAAGTTACTTGGAGTGTTTCCCAAGTTTATACGAAATTTGGGGTACAAGCAACTCGATTTTGTAATTTAAAAAGTTATTTTAAAAACTAGTCGTTCGAGGGTCAGTCGCTCGAGCCCTTCGAGGTCAATCGTCTGATCCTTTTGAACACAATGCAAATTTTCAGTTTAAAACAGGGTCAGGTGCCTCAGGATTCAGGGGTTAGTCGCCTAATCCTTCACTACCTATTCAAAATCAATTCAGGAAAATCTTCAGTCACCCTGACCAAACACAGGTCAGTTGCCTGAACAGTTATAAAATCTGTTTTTGAGGTTTGTTTCTAAAATCCTTAGCCATCTTGCTTTGATACATTTAAAAATCATTTTCTAGGGTTTTCAAAGTAAGGTCTCTAAGTCCATGTCAACCCCTAATGAGCTTCAAAGTATTCAAAATGATATTTAAAATGAAGTACTTACATAAGACTTCCTAAAGACTTAAAAACTCTCTAAGCTTGAAGTCTTCATGTATATCTTTGCTTTGAATCTGCTTAGACTTAAGCTTCAATATTCTTTCAGCTTCCACATGTTTTGAACATCTTAGTCCTCTTGAGCTTTCTTTTGATCACCTTGTTGATGAAGTATAGCTTTATGGTACTTGTGATCTTGGACTTTCATTTCTTTGAACCTTTTGAACTTTGTCATACTAGGTTTCCTGAAATATCATCACTTAAATAATAACTTGTTAAATTAACCTTTATTTGTTATCATCAAAACAAGAATCGAAAGTCATGTTAGGCCAACATGTTTGTTTTCAAACCTCTTTCATCCTCATTAAAAAATTAAATTTAAGGGTTTTTCTTGGAGCTCCTTTTCTTTCTATAGTCCATCCCTTTGCAGTAGATTCATACGGAATCAAAATAGAGATAAATGGTAAAGAAATCTGTTTTGAATTTTTTTTTTCCAATAAAATAAAAAATGAATTGTTGTGTAAAACCCCCAAATATACACCGTGGAATATATATATATATATATATATATCAACCACAACAAGTAAATGAAAGCAATAACAATAACAATGACACCAAGGATTACGTGGTTCGGCAATGTCTACATCCATGGGAGCAAATAGTAAGGATTCAATATCTTCTTGTGTAGATTATATGAGTAATACAAGAACCCTCTCAATTCTCTCAACAATTATCAATCAACACCCTAAATACATCTAATAGGACATATAAATAGAGTTCCCGAAGTTTTTCCCTCCAAACCCTAACCATACTAACGTTCCCCATTCAAAATTTGAAATCTGAGATGAGTGTCCTGAGCCAAACCGTTGATGGTTTTAGACAGAATAGAAAGTCATTCAGGTACTGTCCCAAACCGTCAATGGTTATAGGGCTACCGTCGATGGTTTGCCCTTCTGCACTGTTGCACCATGGTTTTCTTCATGCTTTCATTTAGAATGTGAGCCACATTTCACAACAATCTCTAATTTGGCGAACATATGCCCTATAGGAGAAACCAAAAAACATGAACCCACTACTCCACCTTGAACTTGGGACGTTAGGTTGGGACCGCCTCCCGTCTAGTAACTAAAGACAAACTGTGATGACCCAAAAATATATATATATATATGATTAAAGCACAATAATAATAAAATAATAAAAATGGTCATTAAGTTAATATCAATACAGAAGTTTTTTTCTGTAGGATCCTTGATTCCATGTTTGATGCCTAAGAAAGACCTTGTCTTAGCGAGTGCTCAGAGACCATTACGGCTCAGTTGCTCCCTGGAGGTCGGCCTGGTCAAAATGGAATTTTATAGGATAAACAAGATAGATACTATTTGTACACGTAAATAAGTACATAAAATAATGTTTTGACTCACATAATTTATAGAAATATATGATAAAATAATAATAATATAAGTATCCTATGCGGGGCCCACAAGACTGTGTGGGGCCCACATGAGTCCCAAAGCCGTGTGGAAGTTTACACAAGTCTCGAAACTATGTAGGGCTCATAAAATCGTATGAGAATTATTGGAATTACGTAGGATCCATTTGGGTCTCGAAGTTGTGTGAGGCCCACAAGAACAGGTGGAGCCTACAAGACCATGTGGGGCCCACAGGAGTTTTCAAAATTTAAATTTAATTCTTGTTCAAAAATAAATAATAAAATAAATAATTACTAAAATAGTTTAAAAGTAATAACAATGATAATAATAATGATAATAATGATTAAGAAAAATAATAAAATAATTAATTAACTAATTGATTAATTAATTAGGTAAGTAGTTAATTAAAAATTTATTTAATGGGAATGGTGGCAAGCACTCCCACATGGCCTCCATCCCCATCTCATACTCAACCCATACCTTGCTCATCCCTTGCCCATTCTTTAATTTTAAAAAAATTATAATTTCACCCATCTCCCCACACTTTTATAAATTTCATTTCTTCCCCAAAATTTTCCTATAAATAGGAAGCTCTCAACGTTCATTTTTCACAACAATTTTTCTAAGGAAGAGAATGATTAGTGAGTGAAAGAATTTGTGGTGGAGAGAGAATTTTGAGTAAGTTCTCACTCACCCACTCTTTCCGATCTCATTTCTTAAAGATAATTATTGTGTTCGTAACACAGTAAAAGAAGAAGGTAGGTAAATTTTGATTATGTTAGTTTTTTTTATTTAAAATTCATACCCGAGTTTATTTTATAAGTAAATTTCAATTATGTTAATTAGTTCCACAAGATTTCCATAAGTTTATTTTTACGCATATTTAATTATACTAGTTCTATCTTTAATATACTTGCTTCTATTTTTGGGTTAAGAAATGTTCTAATCCCCTCGGGTAAATTTTCAGCATTTCTTTCTATTCAAAAATAAAATTATATATATATTTAACACAAAATTGTGTGGCATGAGTTTATTTTTACGTTATATTTTTTTTATGAAAATATGAGTAAAGATAAGATTTTCACGATATTATTTTAAATTGCATAAATTATAATAAGATGATTTTAAAACCCCTTATGGCAACGAAAGTTCAAAGTTACAAATGTTCGGTACCGCAGCTTAAAGTTTATACGGATCAGAGTGCACCCACACTATTTACAGAGTGGTTATTTATGTTAGTGAATTTCTCCTGAGTGCACACCTGGTTCCGGACTAGGACTTAATAAGGAAAATCTCACTTAAGTTTACGTACGTTGATTTAGTTTGATAAGCCAGTCAGCTAAGTCCAGTCTTCAGACTGCACAACCCAGTCATGGGGGTAAACATGACTTATGGCAAATAGGCCTAAGGGTGGTTTTTATAATATATGTTTATACATATTTAATTACGTATACAAAGTTACTGATGATTTTAAGAAAAAGTGTAAGTTTACGTGAAAAAGATCATTCTGGTACTTAAATGACGATCTAAGGAAAAATATATGTATGTTTATCATTAAATATTTTTACAGTTTTAAAGTTAAAAGTTTAATTTAACAATTATAGTATATGATTATAAAATTTTACTGTTGTAATTGATGACAAAAGTTTTATGCAGAAATTTTTAAATTTATATTTATTCTAAAAGAAAATTTGAAATTATAATATTAAATATTGTTTTACGAAATTTAAAAAAAAAAAAACTCATTTTGGCCACACACTAATAATAATCTTATTTACTTACTAAGCGTCATCTCACCCTAATCGTATTTTTATTTCAGATAACTCTGAAGGGCATGTCGGAAATCAGGCTTAGCAAGCATGCGGGTGGGGATAGAAAAATAAAGATTGATTAGAAATATTAGTATGATGTCAGATATTTATACTTGTGTAATTTTTCTTCTTTTAAAATAAATGATTGTAATATGGATAATTAGCGCTCTGGTTTAATAATAATTGAGTTTATTTGCTTCCGCTGTAAATCAATAGTGAAAAGTTAATATCCCAGGCCCCTCGGGGTTGGGGTGTTACACAAACACCAAGTCCAAGAAACGCTGCTTGAACTTGCCGATGGCAATTTCGGCTTCTACCATCAAACCCAATACAGTTGTAGATGCAACACCTGAAGACTTCACCCTCCAATAAGGCCTTCCTACAATAGTAAACACAAACGCTGCTGCAAGCCTTCTATTACCAAAGCGCCTTGTACAGTTTTCAACAAATCTCACAACTGACGGTCCACTCTGTTACCTACCGAAACACCCCATTGCACAATCATAAGAGACCTTTGACATATCTCGGACATCACAGCCCGTCCTTGGGTACCGAGTGGTAAACATTTCACATAGATTCTCCACAAAACTCCCTGAGATGGCAAACAAAGTCTTCATGCGGTTCTGTCCACAAAGCCACCCTAAGATAACACTAATCTCCCTGCAGATCTGTCTATGTGAATCTTCAAACCAAGGCCCTTTTTGGCCGTACTCGACACATTCATGTCAAAGCCTTTCAACAAAGTTCCCAACTGATCAGCCTCAGTCAAAGTCTTCCCAACCAATAACATGTCATTCACACACAACATATACATCACTTCACTGCATCCTATCATCATCTTCCTCATTGGAAGCCTCATGAACTCCCACACTTGGTTCATATGCAATACCTAAATTTCCTCCACCATAACACTCATCAATCTATTTTTCCATTTTCTGTGCACAATAACTTGAAAAATAGTAGGAACCTTGCAGCTGGTAGTAATGAATGCATAAAACACCTGAGAGCAAAATTTATACCTGAGTGGTGGTCTAATAGTGCACATAGGCTTATCGTGATCCTGCTGGTCTCCCGAGCTGAAACTGTAACGACCCAAAAATTTTAATTAATAAAAATAATAAAAGAAAAGAAATGGAAAAGGGAAAAAGGGATAAAAAAAAAATATTTAAAATGGTGTCAATGAGAACTCATAGACGAACCAACTGATCTCGTCAACGAGCATTCTTCTTTGGCCCGTCGACAAGGGTAATGTCTCGTTGATGAGGATTTACCAAGAGAGGTTCTCATATTTCTGAATTTCATCTACGAGCTTCTGGTTTCGTCCACGAATGGTGTTCTTGGGCTCGTCAACGAGTCCACATGTCTTGTCAACAAGGCCCTGTGTAACGACATGCTTATATATCATATAAGAAAACATATTTAATAATAAAGTCACACGAACCCATGGGTAACGGGAACACATCTGACATTCACAATAGAAACCTAAGTAGCAGTAAATATAAATCACATTCTCATAACTACAAAATGCATAATACCATAGTCAACTACATTCTCAAAATATTGTGTTTATATACAATCTCAAAAAACACAAAAATATTTACATATCTAGGAACCCACAACATAAATTTCATGTCCCTAGATCAAAACTTACCCTCCTAGCGGGATAGTATCAACCTATCTCAATATCGGCCTCAATCCGCAGGTATTTATGGGTTTCTTGAAAATTATTTAAGTTGGAGGTGAGACACCTCTCAGTAAGGGAAAATAAACTAAAGACAGTTGTGTGGCAATGTGAATATTTGGTGCTATAATACATATGCAGTACATTTCATATACCAGAAAACATTCATTAAAACATAACTGAATAAGCATATACTTTCGTAATTTCTAATAAATTGTATTGTACATAAACTTTCTAGTATGGCTAATAATATTGAAAATCTACCCAGGATGTCTAGCTAGCTAATGTCATGTATTACCCCCATGACAGGTTGTGCAACCCGAAAGCGGGACCAAACAATGGCTGGGCGACCACTGTCAAGTCAAAAATGTCTGTAAGTACGATGGGCCCGCCACACCCTGATCCGGATTGCCAGGTGGATGTCTACAACTCTACACTGAAAGCCACATCGACTATCCATCTCTCACCCCCTCTACTAGCAGCGGCAATTAGCACAATTCAGAACATAATAATCTGATCTGTATAGCTACATTACCGTACTCCTGAAACTGAACTAAACTATCATCCAAGTTCGGATAACATACAATACATGATAATATATTGTTTAACGTAAATATATTGATAGCATTTTATGTAATAACATAAATACATGCGGCCTTGCGCCGATTACTTTCATATCTACGGCCTTGCACCGAAATCATACATAAATACGACCTTGCGCCAAAATCATACATAAATACACGACCTTGTGACGGTACGACCTTGCGCCGAACATTTCATATATAATAACTTGAATAAACATGTTATTTATCATGTATTGCAAAATCATAATGTACTGCATTATTCCATTTTTTCTAAAACATACTTTATTTGTAAAATTGCCTTCACATAAAATAATATTCATGCCACAAAATGCTGAATAAGACCATATATTCTATACTGAAATCATATTTTCTAGCATTTCTTACCAATACATACATTTTAGTATAATAGCAGTATTTTCCCAAATATGCATTTTCTCAATAATATAAAAATATAATTGTAACAACCTGCTTAACTTATCACATAATAAACATAAGCAATAATAACATTAACCCGAACCCGTTGGTAGCGGGGATAGCCTGACATAAATAGCGGAAACCTAAGCAGTAGTAAAAATAAATTACATCCATCAAACCATTAATTATATAATACTGAAGTCTACTATATTCCCAAAACACAGTATTTGAATACAATTTCCAAAACATCAAAATAGACCTAGGATCTTACAACAAAAATCTCCTAATCCTAGATCCAAGCTTACCTTTCTAGCAGGGAAGCTCAACTCACTCAACGGTGGCCATGACCCACCGGTCTCTCAGGGTCTCTAGAGAAATTAATTAGGTTCAAGGGTGAGACATATCTCAGTAAGAGAAAATAAACTAAATATAGTTGTGTGGCAACATGAACATTTAAGGCAATTATACATATACAGTACATTTCATATTTCTGTAAACGTTCATCGTATCGTACTGAATAATCATATACTTTCATATTTGCTAATAAATCATATCGTACATAAAACATCTCTTATAACTGATAATACTGAAAACATACCCAGGATGAATAGTTAGTTGATGTCATGTATTACCCCCCATGACGGGTTGTGCAGCCCGAAGGCGAGACCTGACAATGGCTGGCCGACCACTACCGAGTCAAAAATGCCTGTAAGTTCAATGGGCCCGCCACACCCTAGTCCGGATTGCTAGGTGGACATCCACACTCTACTGGAAACCACATCGACTATCCATCTCCTACCCCCTCGTGGGGTGGTTAGCACCAATCTGATAATAGATATCTGATCTATAAGTTACGGTATCGTGCTCCTAAAACTGAACTAAACTAACATCTGAGTTCTGATAACATATAATACATGATATTATAGCATTATTCATCATTTCATAAATATGGCCTCGCATCGAAATCATTCCATATATACGGCCTCGCGCCGAATTTTTCATAAATACGGCCTCGCGCCGAAATCATTCCATATATACGGCCTCGCGCCAAACATTTCATAAATATGATCTCATTCCGAAATCATTTCATATATATACGACCTCACGCCGAAATCATTTCATATATACATCATTCTGAAAATAAATGAATTATCATGTATTTTCAACATCATTTGTACTGTAACATTTCATATTCCTGAAAACATGCTTCATTCGTAACAAACTCATATCGTAATACATTTCACGTAAAGTAAAATTCATGCCACACATTTGTTGTACAAAGTCATACATTGTATTCTAAAAATCATAATTTCTAGCATCTCATACATATATATACATTTTAACATAACAACAGTATTTTCTCAAACATGCATTTCCTTTGTAATATTCAAATATAATACATGTTTTCCTGAAAATAAGTTTACTCATACATAATAATAATTTGCATGGAAAATAATTGCTTTAGTTTATTCTCTTACCTGGCTACTGAGAAAAGCCCCTATAAATTCTGGACTCACACCCGTAGGATTTCCTGATCAATACCCTGAAAATGAAAACTCCCAATTGTAAGAACCCGAACCGTGATAAATGGGTTTAATTCTAAAGAGAGGGACATTTTGGTAAAAGTGCAAGATTCGTCGACGAAGCTAAATTTTTTCGACGAGGAGAAGGCAAGGAGTCTCGGAAAAACGGGCGATCTCAGATTCGTCGACGAGGACACCTATTCATCGATGAAGGTGGTGAAAGATTCATCGACGAAGGCACCATTTTGTCGACGAAATTGGGTCAGGTAAAAGGGTTATAAAAGGAAATTTTCATTTCTTCTTCACTAAGTAACTTAAATTTCTCTCTCTCTCTCTCTCTCTCTCTCTCTCTCTCTCTCTCTCTCTCTCTTTCTCTCTCTCTCTCTCTCTAAACCTCTCCCTACACTCTCTCTCTCTCTCTAGATTTCTTTGTTGATCGTTGACGGAATCGAAAATTTGAAGTTACCACGAGGATCGTGGAAGGATTCTCTACAACTTCTATGGACCAGAATCTCGATTTGGAGATTTTCGGGTTTTGGCGGAAAATTGAGGTAAGGCTTGATTTTCATTTCTGATCCAATAGTTTTGTAGGTAATGGTTTTGTGAATATATTTTGTACTGTGATTTGTAGGTTTTGCCACTTGGTTTGTTGTTTAGGGCCTTGAAGTTCGAGATTTGCTTTTCGGGGAAAAGGTTTATATTGGTTATTTTTGAAATCAGACTTGTTGGAACTATGGTTCACGGTCCTGTGTGTGTTTTGACTACTCATTTGAGGGGATCTAACAAGGAAAACTATGGATTTTTCATTATTACAGTTTTGGGAAAAAGGGGGCGACAGGCTGCATTCCTGGTTTTGTTGAAAACCGAGGGTATATGTTGATTTATATTGCGATATTGGGATGGCCATGCCTTGATTTGTTTAAACTGTATTTTTTTGAAAAAATATGATTTAGATTACCAAATGGGTGTGGTTTGTTTGGTTATATGAGCATGCATGTGTGTGTGATATGTTGAAATGTTAGTAGGAACTAGGTTCCGAAATTGTTCCAGGTACTGAGAGTGTTCGGCTCTATATCTGAGGGCGTGTGTTTATCGCCTGCCACGTAGGCAAGAGTGTCTGGTTCTATATCCAAGGGCATGAGCCTATACCGGCAGATCAGGCTGAAGGGTGTGGATCCACTAGTCATGCACCGGTACGATGCTATGGGAGTCGAGGACTAGCCATGTTCCGCTGGCGCCGTGCTTCGTAGGTTGGTCAGGCCAACGCCGGATTGTCATAGACCGGCTTCGGGCCGAAAGGTGTGACGACACCAGGATTGCTAATCATGTGTTGTGTGTGCATGCATGCACTGTGTAAATTAGTACTGAATTGCATTCAACTGCGTGCATGTTGCATCATGGTAACACTTAAATGCCACACACCGATATAACATGTATTCTTCCTTACTGAGAGGTGTCTCACCCCTACTATACGTACATTTTTACAGGTCCTTTGGGTAGCCGAAACTAGCATCCTGGTGTAGGGAGCGTAGTGGCCAGTATACTGCGTTTAGCGCTTGGGTAAGTGCTAGGATTGTATTTTTTGTGGGTTGCCATTTTAGGATGTGTTGGGCACCTAGTTTGTACGTTTTGATAGAGCCATGTTCTGCTCTTGTATAGACTCTGGTATGGTAGTGCATATGTATGTATGGTTTTTTCGTTGCGTATATGATTGTGATTGGATGTGTTTATGGTGCCTGGGAACCCTCATCCATTATACTGTATCTTTGGATGTTTTATCAGATACAAAGACAGGTTAGGTTACATTTTCACCTCTGGGTCCTATTTTGGGGTTCGGGGCATGACAGCTTGGTATTAGAGCTAACCAGGTTACTAGATCTTGTAGACTTGGTTAGGCTTAGTTGTGAGTACATACCCGAGTATAGGATGTGGATATAGGTAGAGTTGGTTGAGGGTTATTCGATTGCTAGATCGGGATTTGTCGACGGTATTTCTTGTTTTCCCTGGGATGACAATTCCAGTAAAAGTAGGGTAGATCATTGATGACTTTCGTGTCGGTGTGATAGGACAGACCTAGACCTGGCAGGGAGTAGTTAACACGATTAGTGTAGATCATTGTGTTAACTATATGTGTTTTAGGGATACTGATAGATTCCTATTGTGTTGCAGAATGGAGTCCAAGGATAATAACCTGGGGAGTGGCTCCGAGGAGACTGCGAGTGATGAGTCTCCTTCTATGCCTTGGGATTTGACGAGGCAGGTATTACAGGAGATCAGGCGGAGTGTGAGGAGACGCGAGCGCTCTCCTACTGCTGCGGGGTGCAGCATTGAGAGGTTCACATGTATGCATCCTCCGACTTTCTCTAGAGGACCTGACCCGACGATAGCAGAGGATTGGATGGAGAAGACTGAGAGGATTCTGGAAGTCTTGCACTACACGGATAGGCAGCGACTCCTCTATACTACTTTCCAGCTGTCTAGGGAGGCGGGTCGATCGTGGACTACGGTGAATCTGCTGGAGAAGCAGAGGGGTAGTCCAGAGGAGATGACGTGGAGCCGTTTCAAGGAGGTGTTCTTTGACAGATACTTCCCGGCTTCAGTACGTGATGCGAAGGCAAATGAGTTTTCTATGCTGGTTCAAGGGAATTTGACGGTGCAGGGGTATGCAACTCGATACATAGAGTTGTCCCGCTTTGCACCATGTATGATATCGGGCGAGTATAAGAAGACTCAGAGGTTTGAGAAGGGTTTGAGGAAGGATATTTGCAGACTGGTGGGTATGCTTTAGATCTGCGAGTTCCCAGTGTTGGTAGATAAAGCCACAGCGATTGAGATCGGTATCCGAGAGGATGAGGTGGATCAGGAATCGAGGAAGAGGACGGTACCTTCTGGTTCTCAGACAGGATCTCGTCAGGGATCATGGAAGAAGAGGAGCAAGGGCTTGGGTTATTGTCGGAATACCAAGCACTAGGGTTCTCAGGGGGGGCAGACTAGTGGTCGTTGTACCAGGTGTTTCAGATGGCATCAGGGTGAGTGTCGATCTTTTGATGGTAACTGCTATAACTGTGGTCAACCTGGTCACATGTTTCATGATTATCGTGCACCAAGGCGAGACATGCCTACAGTTAGTGGGAGCTGAGGAAGCAAGCAAATACCTCGGGGAACCGTTCAGGCGAATACAGCTCCAGCCAGAGTATATTCTCTTACTCCAGCGGACGCTGAGCATGCAGGTAACGTGGTGACAAGTACCTTATTATTGCTTTCGAATAAAGCTTCTGTTCTATTTGATTTGGGCGCAACCCATTCTTTTGTATCTGTGAATTTAGTGGGACGGTGTGGGGTTGAGACCTAAGACATGAATGAGGTGTTATCTATTACAACGCCATCTAGGAGTGTATCTTTCTGTAGGAAGATGTGGGTAGACTACCCAGTGGAAATTCAGGGAAAGCTGCTACCGGTAAATCTTGTTGTATATGACATGTCGGGGTTCGTTGTCATTCTGGGGATGGATTGGTTGTTCTCTAGTTATGTTGTGATCGACTGTCGTAGGAAGGTGGTAGTTTTCAGACCTCCTAGAGAGCAGGAATACAATTTTGTGGGATCGTGTGTGCGTCCAGCGCTATAGATTCTGTCGGTACTACAGGCGAGGAGGCTACTCTTGGACGGATCTCAGGGGTACCTAGCTTGTATGAAGGAACCGCCATGGGATGAGTTGAGACTCAAAGATATTCGGGTAGTCGGCGAATTCCTGAATGTGTTTCCAGATGATTTACCGGGTTTACCTCCAAATCGTGAGGTGGAGTTTGCAATAGAGTTGTTGCCTAGTAAGGCACCAATCTTTAAAGCTCCGTACCGGATGACTCTAGGAGAACTTCGGGAGTTGAAGGAGCAATTACAGGAATTACTGGACAGGGGATTCATTCGACCTAGTGTTTCACCCTAGGGAGCTCCAGTACTATTTGTAAAGAAGAAGGACGAGTCGATGCGGATGTGCATTGATTACCGTGAGATTAACAAGGTAACTATGAAGAATCGTTATCCTTTACCGCATATAAATGATCTTTTTGACCAGTTGCAGGGGACACGTGTCTTTTCGAAGATTGACTTGCAGTCAGGATATCATCAGGTAAAGGTTAGAGCAGAGGATGTAGCGAAGACTGCTTTCTGGACCAGATATGGCCACTACGAGTTCTTAGTCATCCCTTTTGGGTTGACGAATGCTCCAGCGGTGTTCATGGATCTAATGAATAGGGTTTTCCATGAGTACCTAGATCGATTCATAGTGGTATTCATTGAAGACATTCTGGTATACTTGAGGAGTATGAAAAAGCACGTGGAACATTTGAGGTTAGTGTTACAAATTCTGCGGGAGAAGAAGTTGTATGCTAAGCTGAAGAAGTGTGAATTCTGGTTGAGTCAGATTGCGTTCTTAGGTCATGTGGTTACTAGGGATACCATATCAGTTGATCCTAGCAAGATTGAAGTTGTGATCGACTGGGTAAGGCCGAAGAATGTGCAGGAAGTTTGAAGTTTTCTAGGACTGGCGGGTTACTATCGTTGGTTCGTGGAGGGTTTCTCTAAACTATCTGGACCTCTGACACGATTGACCTGGAAGGGAGTCCAATTTGAGTGGACCAGTGATTGCGAGCAGTACTTTCAACAGTTGAAGCACCGGCTAGTTACTGCTCTAGTGTTGACCATTCCTTCAGGGGATGGTGGGTTTGTAATTTATAGCGACGCGTCTTTGAAGGGTTTGGGATGTATGCTTATGCAGCAGGGTAAGGTGGTGGCGTATGCTTCTCAACAATTGAAAGTGTACGAGAAAAATTAACCTACGCATGATCTGGAATTGGCTACTATGGTTTATGCATTGAAGATCTGGTGACACTATTTGTACGGGGTGTAGTGTGAGTTCTTCACTGACTATAAGAGTCTCAGGTATTTCTTCACACAGAAGGAGCTGAACATAAGGCAGAGGCAGTAGCTAGAGTTGATTAAGGACTATGATTGCACGATCAGTTATCACCCACGGAAGGCTAATGTGGTAGCTAATGCGTTGAGTCGGAAGTCAGGGCCTATGGTTGTATCTGCAGTTGTAACTCAGTGTCACATCAGACAGGATTTGGAGAGCTCAGGTATAGAGTTGGTGGTTGGTAATCATCAGCCTTTCCTTGTTGTTTTGGTGGTCCAACCAACCTTATTTGAGTGTATAAAAGCCGCGCAGGCTAGTGATGCAGAGTTGGCAGAGGTTATGGAAAAGGTACAGCAGGGACTGGGTATAGAGTTTAACATCTCTAAGGGAGGTGTATTGAGGTTTGGAACCAAACTGTATGTTTCGAATGACGATGAGATCAAAGGACGATTCTCGAGGAGGCGCATCTTTCTTTGTATACGGTACATCCTGGTAGTACGAAGATGTATCGGGACCTGTGCGAGACCTTCTGGTGGTCTGGTATGAAGTGGTAGATTGCTCAGTTCGTAGAGTAGTGTCTAACGCGTCAGCAGGTGAAAGCTGAACATCAGAGACCGGCAGAGCCGTTGCAACCTTTGCCTATTTCGGTGTGAAAATGAGAGCATATTTCCATAGATTTTGTGACCGGATTGCCACAAGTACTTCATGGGCAAAATGCTATTTGGGTGATTGTGGATAGATTGACGAAATCTGCTCATTTCATACCGATGAAAGTTAGCTATCCTTTAAGTAGGCTGGCGGAGTTGTATGTGCATGAGATTGTGAGAATGCATGGGGTACCGGTGTCCATTGTGTTAGATCAAGATCCGAGGTTTACTTCTCGATTTTGGACGAGCTTGCAGGAGGCATTGGGGACGAAGCTTACTTTTAGTACAGCATTCCACCCCCAGACTGATGTACAATTGGAGAGGATGATACAGATATTGGAAGACATGTTTCGAGCGTGTGTGTTAGACTTTGGTGGTAGCTGGATACAGTTTATGCCACTTGTAAAGTTCACTTATAATAATTGCTTCCAGTCTAGTATCGGGATGACACCGTTCGAGGCTTTGTATGGTCGGAGGTGTCGATCTCCTTTGTGTTGGGATGAGGTTGATGAACGTCAGGTGTTAGGACCTGAACTCGTGCAGCAGGTGTCTAAGAAGGTGGGTTTAATCCGGGAGAGGATTAGATCAGCTCAGAGTCGGCAGAAGAATTATGCAGATGTTCGCCGCCGTGATTTAGAGTTCAAAGTGGGCGGCAAGGTATTTCTGCGTATCGCTTCGATGAAAAGGGTGATGAGATTTGGGAGGAAGGGCACGTTGAGCCCAAGGTATATTGGACCATTCAAGGTACTTGAGCGAGTGGGTCCGGTAGCTTACAAAGTTGCATTACCTCCAACACTTTTGAGGGTCCATGATGTGTTTCACGTATCCATGTTGAGGAGGTACGTGTTGGATCCTTCACATGTTATTAGTTATGATGAGATAGAAATTGGGGATACTTTAGTGTATGAGGAGATACTTGTTCGGGTTATGGACCGTAAAGTTCAGAAGCTTCGTACCAGAGAGATATCGTTAGTGAAGGTATTGTAGCGAAACCACGAGGTTGAGGAAGCTTCTTGGGAACTGAAAACGGAAATACACCGGAAGTATCCACAGTTGTTTTGAGTACTTGTACATGATCCTACTGTGGGTTGGGATAGGTGGTTAGTCGTCAAGAGTGTGTGTGTGTGTGTACTATGAACTCCTGAGACTGTTGTATATGTAACCACGGTATTCGTCCGCCATAAGTGAGGGTATGTAGGTGTATGTGTATGATGGGACTGCGTTGTAGTAGTTGCCAGTTTCTTGTTAGGGATTCGTATATGTGTATTCTGGGTATGACTTTATGAATGAGAGATGGCAAATTTCGAGGACAAAATTTTTGTAAGGAAGGGAGATTGTAAGAACTCAAACCGCGATAAATGGGTTTAATTCTAAAGAGAGGGACATTTTGGTAAAAGAGCAAGATTCATCGATGAAGTCGGATTTCGTTAACGAAGCCTGTGTTCTTCTCGTCGATGAAATTCAAAGACTCATCGACGAGGAGAAGCCAAGGAGTCTCGGAAAAACCGGCGATCTCAAATTCATCGACGAGGCCTCCGATTCGTCAACGAAGGTAGTGAAAGATTCGTCGACGAAGGCACCATTTCGTCGACGAAATTGGGCCGAGTCAAAGGGCTATAAAAGGAAATTTTCATTTCTTCTTCACTAAGTAACTTAGATTTCTCTCTCTCTCTCTCTCTCTCTAAACCTCTCCCTACTCTCTCTCTCTCTCTCTCTCCTTAAATTTCCTCACCGATCGTTGACGGAATCGAAAATCTGAAGTTACCACAAGGATCGTGGAAGGATTCTCTACAACTTCTATGAATTGGAATCTCGATTTGGAGATTTTTGGGTTTTGGCGAAAAATCGAGGTAAGGCTCGATTTTCATTTCTGATCCGGTAGTTTTGTAGGTAATGGTTTTGCGAATATATTCTGTACTGTGATTTATAGGTTTTGGAACTCGGTTCGCTGTTTAGGGGCCTTGGAGTTCAAGATTTGCTTTTCGGGGAAAAGGTAAGGGGAACTATGTTTATATTAGTTATTTTTGAAATCGGACTCGGTGGAACTGTGGTTCACGGTCCTATGTGTGTTTTGGCTACTCATTTGGGGGAATCTAACGAGGAAAACTATGAGTTTTTCATTATTACAGTTTTGGGAAAAAGGGGGCGACGAGCTGCATCCCTGGTTTTGTTGGAAAACCGAGGGTATATGTTGATTTATACTGCGATATTGGGATGACCGTGCCTTGACTTGTTTAAACTGCATTTGTTTGAAAAACCATGATTTAGATTACCAAATGGGTGTGGTTTGTTTGGTTATATGAGCATGCATGTGGGTGTGATATGTTGAAATGCTAGTAGGAACTAGGTTCCGAAATTGTTCCAGGTACTGAGAGTGTTCGGCTCTATATCCGAGGGCGTGTGTTTATCGCCTGCCACGTAGGCAAGAGTGTCTGGCTCTATATCCGAGGGAGTGACCCTATACCAGCAGATCAGGCTGAAGGGTGTGGATCCACCAGTCATGCGCCGGTACGATGCCATGGGAGTCGAGGACTAGCCATGTGCCGGTGGCGCCGTGCTTCGCGGGTTGGTCGGGCCAACGCTGGATTGTCGTAGACCTGCTTCGGGCCAAAGGGTGTGACTACACCAGGATTGCTGATCATGTGTTGTGTGTGTGTGTGTGCACTATGTAAATTAGTACTAAATTGCATTCAACTGCGTGTATGTTGCATCATGGTAACACTCAAATGCCACACACCGATATAACATGTGTTCTTCCTTACTGAGAGGTGTCTCACCCCTGCTGTACATACATTTTTACAGGTCCTTTAGGTAGCCGGAACTAGCATCCTAGTGTAGGGAGCATAGTGCCCGGTGTACTGCGTTTAGCGCTTGGGTAAGTGTTATGACTGTATTTTTGGTGGGTTGCCATTTTGGGATGTGTTGGGCACCCAGTTTGTACGTTTTGATAGAATCATGTTCTGCTCTTGTATAGACTCTGGTATGGTACTGCATATGTATGTATGGTTTTTCCATTGCGTATATGATTGTGATTGGATGTGTTTAGGGTGCCTGGGAACCCTACGGGGTTGGACCCTCATCCATTATACTGTATATTTGGATGTTTTATCAGATACAGGGATAGGTTAGGTTACATTTTCACTCCTGAGTCCCATTTCGGGGTTTGGGGCGTGACAGCCCAGTACTAAACTTCAATATTTTCATGCGAATGTCATTTCCTATAACTATAGTAGGACCAAATTTGGCATAAAAAGCCTTACGTCAACTCATGGATGATTTTTAACAGAGTTCCATCGACGATCCGCTCCGGCAGATTTGGAGAGAACTTCCCCAAGACCGTCGTGGTGGCTTCAGATCCTCAAACCGGTAGAAATTCGGCCCGAAATCAAAGGGAGAATAGGAGGGAGCCTAAGGGAGAGAGAGAGTGAGAGATTTCTTAATTTTGAAGTTTAAATCCAGGTTTTTGATATTTATAGGACTGGATTTGTCGACGAGACACGTCACCTCATCGACGAGTCCTGTAGAAAGTTTGTCGACGAACCTGCCCCTTCGTCAATGAATTTCGGACTTCCCCAAAACCCTCTCTCAGTATCTTCTTGTTGATGAATCTTGTCTTCGTCGACGAGGTCCTCTTATACCCTCGTCGACGAATCCCCTATGTTCGTCGACGAGGCCATGATAATTTCCCTTGGTTATCACGTTTGTTGACGAAGTCGACTTCCTCCTTCTGTTACTATTTCCATTTCTTTTCCTCTTTATTATTTAAATCCCATTATTATTCGGGTTGTCACAATAATACATGCTTTCTTGAACATAATTCTTCTCATAATTTAATAATAATTTTCATGAAAAAATAACTGCTTTAGTTTATTCCCTTATCTGGCAACTGAAAAGCCCCTATGTATTCCTGGTCTCACTCCCATAGGATTTCCTTATCAATACCCTGAAAATGACAACTCCCAGAACTAAACTTCAGTATTTCTCTGTGTATAACATTTCTTATAACTATGGAAAACCCAAATATCAAATAAAATGCCTTACCTTGGATTTGGGATGAATTCCAAAGTAGCCCCACCGACGATCCTCTCCGATAGGTTTGCAGAGAACTTCCCCAGGAGCCTCGTGGTGGCTCCAGATCATCGAAATGGTGAGAATCCGGCCCGAGATCTTAGAGAGAAGGAAAGAGGGACATAAAGGAGAGAGAGAGGAGAGTCAGCGCGTCAAATTCCAAGAAGGCAATTTGTCAATGATTCTCCCCCTCGTCGACGAAATTCAGAATTTCCAAAACATCCTCTCGGTATCTTCTTGTCGATGAGACACGTCTCGTTGACGAGCCCCTCATGTGTTCTTGTCGACGAATACCCTGTTCGTCGACGAAGCTCAATTTATTTACCTTCTTTAATTTCTTACTCCTTCTTTTCCCATTATTTAAATACTTTAATTCACTTGCATCACTACATTTTCCCCTCCTTATAAAATTTTGTCCTCGAAATTTACTATCCATATAACCCATCATCCCTTGAGAGCAAAACGGTCTTCTTATTTTAATACTTACCCTCACTTATGGCGGAGGAATATGGTGGTTACATTCCTAGTTCTAGGAGATTACATGTATAAAATAAAATAAAAATTCCCCAAAACTAAAATATTACTTATTAACTAAATTATTACATGTACCTGCAAAAGAAACATTATACGATTACTTACATTTCCTTTATCAAGACTAAACCTCTTGGAACAACTATGAGTATTTCCTTTTAATTTGTTCCTCGAATTCCCAAGAAACCACTTTTATTGCATGGTTCCTCTATAGAAACTTTACTAGAGGAATCTTCTTGTTACGTAGTTCCTGTTCTCTTCTATCTAGAATCTACACTGGTACCTCCTCATAGACTAACAAATCACTGAGCTCTAATTCACCATAGTTGATTATATGAGAAGGGTTTGGGATGCATTTCCTCAAAATGGAAACATGGAATACGTCGTGCATCCTGGATAACGCAAGTGGTAAAGCTAACCTGTAGGCAACCGACCCCACTTTCTTTAAAATATCAAATGGATCGATGAACCTAGGGCTAAGTTTACATTTCCTTCCAAACCTCATAACCCCTTTTAAAGGAGCTATCTTCAAAAACACATGATCACCAATATCAAATTCTAATTTCCTGCAGCGATTATCGACATAACTCTTCTGTCGGCTTTGCATTGCACTGATTCTATCTCTGATAAGCCACACCTTATTGTACGCCTACTACACAAACTTTGGTCCCACAACTCGCTGCTCACCCATCTCATCCCAATATAATGGAGAACGACATTTTCTATCATATAGTGCCTCAAACGGTGCCATGCCAATACTGGCCTGATAACTATTATTATACGTGAACTCTACCAATAGCATGTACTGAGTCCAACTATCCCTAAAGTCCAATGCGCACGCTCAAAGCATATCTTCTAATATATGTATCGTCCTCTCAGTCTGTCCGTCCGACTGAGGATGGAATGTCGTGCTAAAAGACAACTGAGACCCTAGAGCCTCCTACAAACTCCTCCAGAAACGTGACATGAAATGCGGGTCTCGATCTGACACTATGGACACAGGAACTCCATGAGAACGAACTATCTCCTGAATGTAAATCTCTGCTAAACGATTAAGGGAGTAGCTAATCTTGATAGGAAGGAAATGGGTGGTCTTAGTCAACCGATCTACAATCACCCAAATTGTATTCTGGCCATGCGACGCCGATGGCAGCCCTGAAACAAAGTCCATGGATATATAATCCCACTTCCACTTTGGGATAAATAGCAGCTGTAACTGACCCACCGGCCTCTGGTGCTCAGCACATTGTGCTACATACTCAGCAATCTCCTTCTTCATACCAGCCCACCAGTAAAACTCTCGCAGATCACTATACATTTTCATACTGCCGGGATGAACTGTATACAAAGATCTATGAGTCTTCTCTAAAATAGTCTTCCTGATGTCAAAATCAGCAAGAATACATAATCTGGAATGGAACCGCAGGGCTCCATCATCTGTAATGCAGAATTTCTCTCCCTGACCAGTCTGTACCCTAACCATCACCTCTGCTAATTCTAGGTCTTCCTTCTAAGCAGTTTTAATTCTTTCCTACAGAGTAGGCTGTACCACTAAACTGGAAATACATACTAGAGGATCACCCTCTACCAATTCTATACCGAGTCTCTCCAGAGCCCTTATAATCAGATATTGGATCTCCATAGCTTCTAACACCAGTCTCGCAGACTTCCTACTTAATGCATCAGCTACCACATTTGTTTTTCTTGGGTGATAACTGATGGTACAATCGAAATCTTTAATAAGCTCCAATCACCTTCTCTGTCTCATATTCAATTCCTTCTGAGAGAAAAAATACTTCAAACTCTTATGGTCAAAGAAAATTTCACACTGCTCGCCATATAGGTAATGCCTCCAAATCTTCAATGCATGTACCACTGCAGCTACTTCAAGATCACAGGTAGGGTAGTTCTTTTCATAGTCTTTCAACTGCCTGGAAGCATACGCTACCATTCTACCATGCTGCATTAGTACATAGCCAAGTTCATTCAAGGACGCATCACTATAAATAGTAACCCTCACCCCCTGACGGGATGATCAGAACTAGTGCCATGACAAGCCCCTGCTTCAATTCTTGAAAACTTTGCTCACAGCAATCATCCGACTCAAATCTGACATTTTTCCTAGTCAGTCGTGTTAGAGGTCCTGATAATGCTAAGAACCCCTCAACAAAACGACGGTAATATCCAGCTAACCCCAAGAAACTTCTAATCGCCTAGACGTTCCTCAGCGTAGCCCAATTCACTACCACATCAATATTACTGGGATCCACAAAAATTCCATCACCTGAAATAACATGCCCTAAAAACACAATCTTCTTGAGCCAGAATTCACATTTACTGAACTTAGCATAGAACTTCTTTTCCCTGAGTGTCTGAAAAACTTCTCTCAAATGCATCTTGTGCTCCTCATAGCTCCTCAAATAGACTAGTACATCATCAATAAAACCAACAACAAACTGGTCTAAATATGGATAGAAGATCCTGTTCATTAAGTTCATAAATATTGCAGGAGCATTTGTCAGACCAAACGACATAACAAGGAACTCATAATGCCTATACCTGGTCCAGAAGGCTGTCTTTGATACATCTTCTGCCCTCACATTCACTTGATGGTAGCCTGATCTGAGGTCAATCTTGGAATATACCCGTGTACCCTGGAGCTGGTCAAATAAATCATCTATACGGGGTAGAGGATACTTGTTCTTGATGGTCACTTTATTAATCTCCCTACAATCTATGCACATCCTTATAGACCTATCCTTCTTCTTCACAAACAATATTGGAGCTCCCCATGGGGATACACTAGGTCATATAAAACCCTTATCAAGTAAATCCTGCAATTGATATTTCAATTCTGCCAACTCTGTTGGCGCCATTCAGTACGGTGCTTTAGAGATCAACATTGTACTTGGAAGCAGATCAATGAGAAAATTTATCTCACGATTAGGTGGCAATTCTGGTAATTCATCTGGAAACACATCTGCAAATTCTTCCACTACTGGCATACTAGTGAGCTTCATTTCATTCTCTGACATTTCCTTCACAAAAGCCACGAATCCCTAACAGCCACTCTGAAGTAGTTTTCTTGCCTAAATAGCCGAAACTAACTGAGGTAGAGATTACACTCGTGACCCTGTAAATTAGAATTCTGGTCTTCCTAGAGTTCTGAATATCACTTCTCTCGCACATCATTCTATAATGGCAGAGTTAGCTGCTAGCCAATCCATGCCAAAAATGACATCAAACCCTTGCATGTCCAACACCACTAAATCAGCAGATAAAATTCTCCCTTAAACATCAACTAGACAGCCACGAAGTACCCTACTACACCTCATTGCTGACCTGGTTGATGTAGTCACTAATAGTTCAACATCCAGTGATTGTGTTTCAGTCCCACACAATTTAACACACCCCACAGATACAAACGAGTGTGTGGCACCTCAATCAAATAATGTAATGACTTTAAATAAAAACATACTAATCATACGTGCCACCACATTGCCGACTGCCTTAGCATCACCCAGCGTCAGAGCAAAAACTCTGGTTGGAGCCATGTTCCTCTACTGGTCTCCACGTGGCGCCTAATAGTCTCCTCGAATAGGTCTAGGAGCGAGAGCAACACCAATCTAAGCCTAACAATCTCTCATCACATATCTCGGCACCCCACAAAGGTAGCAAATACCTCCCCCGGCATGACACTCACCCGGATGTCTCTTCCTATAAATTGGGCAAGCTGGAAGTGGTTGCATGCCCTGAAAACCACGATTCTCGGTCTCCTACCTCCGGTCTATGTAGTAGCCACCTCTTTTCCACAAACTATGACCAACCCCTTGCTGGGAACCAAACGGCGTGGATCTCTTCTTCTATCTCTACTCCTCCGCCTTCAACCGCTCTCCAATCTCTGCTATATTGGCCTTATCCACAAACTCACAAAAATCCTGCAACTTCAGTACCGATACCTGCTTGTATATTTCTCTACTCTACCCCCTTTCAAACTGTCGTACCTTTTTTGCCTCATTTGGAATAATGTACGGGGCGAAGCGAGATAGTTCAATGAACCTTACAGAGTACTGTTGCATTGTCTGCTGTCCCTGCTTTAGATTCAGGAACTCCTCTATCTTAGCTTCCCTAGACAAGGCCAAAAAATACTTATCGAAGAATATCTCCTTGAATCGCTCCCATGTCATCTCCATAGGTACTATCATCTGCTGCTCTAGGAGTTTCACTGCCGTCCACCATCTCTCGACCTCTCCAGTCAATTTATATGTAGCGAACAGCACCCTCTGCACCTCATAACACTGCAGCACTGCAAATACTTTCTCAATCTCCTGCACCCAGTTTTCAGCAATAGCAGGATTAGTTCCTCTTGAGAAAGCCGGAGGATTCATCTTAATGAATTTCTCAATCGAGCTACCGTGGCCTGCTAACGGACCACCCTGTTCCCTCGAACTCCTGGCAATCTCAGCCATGACTTGCTGTGCCACACTGCGCAAAATTGCATCTGAATCACCACCCGCAGTGCCTGAAGGTCCAGCACCCTCATTTCCACTGGCATAAGCACTACTGCAACCAGGGTCCATCCTGAAAAAACAAATAACTTAACTTAAAACCCCTTTCACTATACATATCTAACCAATATAGTACATTCCTAATTAGTTCATCTCTCCTTATCTTAATTCAAGGTTCAATCCTACAACCTAGATACCCAACCCGACGATAGTCTAACATAACTTTCTTGAAATCGTCACCCTAGGAAAATCATTCTAACCACCACGAAAGTCCAACATCTAGACTACAAAACCAGACCTCAAATCCCTTTACCCTATACTCTGGTACTATTACTGCTGCATTCTAGAGTCTATAGAACCTAGCATCCTAAGCTCTGATACCAAACTATAATGACCTGCTTATATATCATATAAGAAAACATATTTAATAATAAATTCACCCGAACCCATGGGTAATGGGGACATATCTGATATTCACAGTAGAAATCTAAGCAGCAGTAAATATAAATCACATTCTCATAACCACAAAATGCATAATACCAGAATCAACTACATTCTCAAAATACTGTGTTTATATAAAATCTCCAAAAACACAGAAATATTTACATATCTAGGAACCTACAATATAAATTTCCTATCCCTAGATCAAAACTTACCCTCCTAGTGAGGTAGTATCAACATATCTCAACGGGGGCCTCGATCCGCTAGTTTTTTTGGGTTTCCTGAAAATTATTTAAGTTGGGGGTGAGACATCTCTCAGTAAGGGAAAATAAACTAAATACAGTTGTGTGGCAATATGAATATTTGGTGCTATAATACATATACAGTACATTTCATATACTAGAAAACATTCATCATAACATAACTGATTAAGCATATACTTTCATAATTTCTAATAAATCATACTATACATAAACTGTCTGCTTGACTAATAATATTGAAAATTTACCTAGTATATATAACTAGCTGATGTCATGTATTACCCCCCATGACGGGTTGTACAACCTAAAGGCAGGACCCGACAATGGCTAGCCGAACATTACAGAGTCAAAAATGTCTATAAGTACGATGGGCTCCCCACACCCTGGTCCAGACTTCCAGGTGCACGTCTACAACTCTATACTGAAAGCCACATCGACTATTCATGTCCCACCCCCTCTACTACTAGGGGCGGTTAGCACAAGTTTGAAATCTGTATAGCTATGGTACCGTGCTCCTAAAACTGAACTGAACTGTCATCCAGGTTCTGATAACATATAATACATGACAATATATTATTTAACGTAAATAGATTGATAGCATTTTCTGTAATAACATAAATACATGCGACCTTGTGCCGATTACTTTCATATCTGCGGCCTTGCGCCAAAATCATACATAAATATGGCATTGCACCAAAATCATATATAAATACACAGCCTTGTGCTGGCTATCAATCACGGCCTTGTGCTAAACATTTCATATATAATAACCTGAATAAACATGTTATTTATCATGTATTGCAAAATCGTAATGTACTGCATTATTCCATATTTTCTGAAAACATACTTTATCTGTAAAATTGCCTTAACATAATATTTTTGGCATAAAATAATATTCATGCCACACGATGTTAAATAAAACCATATATTCTATACTGAAATCATATTTTCTGGAATTTCTTACTAATGCATATATTTCAGTATAATAGCAGTATTTTCTCAAATATGCATTTTCTCAATAATATAAAAATATAATACATGCTTTCCTAAACATAATTCTTCTAATAATTTTCATGGAAAAATAATTACTTTAATTTATTCCCTTACCTGACAACTGAAAAGTCCCCATGTATTCCTAGTCTCACACCCGTAGGTTTTCCTGATCAATACCCTAAAAATGACAACTCTTAGAACTAAACTTCAGTATTTCTCTGTGTATAACATTTTCTATAACTACGAAAAGCCCAAATTTCAAATAAAATGTATTATGTTGGATTTGGGATGAATTCCAAAGTAGCCCCACCGATGATCCACTCTGGTAGGTTTGTAGAGAACTTCCCCAGGAGCGTCGTGGTGGCTTCAGATCGTCGAACTAAAGAGAATCTGACCTAAGATCTTAGAGAGAAGGAAGGAGGGATGCAGAGGAGAGAGAGAGAGAGAGAGGAGAGTCAACACATCTTTCAGTCTGAAAATGAAGTTTGGGCTATTTATACACTGGGTTTCGTTGACGAGCAATGTCACCTCGTCGACGAGGTCAAGAAGGCAATTCATCGACAAAATCTCCCCCTCGTCGATGAAATTCAGAATTGCCAAAACATCCTCTCGGTATCTTCTCGTCGATGAGACACGTCCTCGTCGACGAGGCTCTGTTTATTTACCTTCTTTAATTTCTTACTCCTTTTCCCATTATTTAAATACTTTAATTCTCTGGGTCACTACACCCAAACTATAAATAGGGATTCCTTTCATTTTCAACAAGAAAATGTTGCATGTACCCTCTCTCTCTCTCTCTCTCTCTCTCTCTCTCTCTCTCTAGAAAATGGTCCCTCTGCCTTCTCTCTTCGATTTCGAGCTGGATTTAACTGGTTTGACGATCCGGATCCACCACGAGGTTCATAGGATCGTTCTTTACAAAGTTGCGGGAGCTAATCGTTGATTTAGGGTTTTGGCGCACCATCCCAAAATAAAGGTAAGTGAGTTATTTTGGAATTTTCTTGTTAAATATGATTATATGGAACCTAGGAAGTATTAAATGAGTGTTTTTATGAAATTTGAGTAAGTTGGGATTTTTGGAATAGAGGGTTTTGTTTCCGTTTGGTTTAGGCAGGAACTTGAGGAGCAGGTAAAGAGAAATACTTTATAACAGCTTTTTTATTAATTTTAAACTAGTTAGATTTTGGGTATAAAATTCTATATATATATATATATATTGGTATAATTTTTTGAACGGTGCAAGTATTAAAAATATTGTTTTTGATTATATATTATATTGGGAAAATTCGTGTGGCCTGAAAACAACTTTGATAATTAAATGGTACGAGTATTGTGGAATTATGATTTATTGTGTGATTGTAACGGCTTGAAAAATTTAATTAATAAAAATAATAAAAGAAGAAAAAATGGAAGAAAGAGAAATATTTTGAAGGGTGTCAGCAAAGAATCGTCGACGAACCAACTGGTCTCGTCGACGAGTGTTCTGTCTTGACTCATCAACGAGGGCACATGTCTCATCGACAAGGAGTTACTGAGAGGGATTTCACATTACTGAAATTTGCCAACGAGTTTCTGATTTTGTCACTAAACGGTGTGTTTGGATTCGTCGACAAGTCCACATGTCTCGTCGATGAATCCCTACCTATAAATAGCAAATTCTTTCATTTTACTGCGAATTTTCCTGCATGCATCCTCTCTCTCTCTCTCTCTCTCTCTCTCTCTCTCTCTCTCTCTCTCTCTCTCTCTCTCTCTCTCTCTCTCTCTCTCTCTCTCTCTATAAATTTGGCCCTACTACCTTATCACTACAATTCCAAATCGGATTTAGCTCGATTCGACGATCGGAAGCTACCACGAGACTCCTAGGAAGATTCTCTGCAACATAAGCGGAGTAGAATTTTGATTTGAGAGGTTTGGGAAACATCCCAAAACCAGGGTCAGTGAGATAATTTAAGGTTTTATTTTTATTTTGAGAAATTTGAAACCTAGGAAGTATTATATGAGCATTTTTTTTAGATTTGAGAAAGTTGGCATTTTTAGAATACAGGGTCTCGTTTTGTTCGGTTTAGGTAAGAAACCCGAGGAGTAGGTAAGGGGAAATATTTTATAACAGCATTTTTATTAATTTTAAACTGGCTAATTTTGGGTATAAATTCTACATATTTAGGTATAATTTTCTGAATGTGCAAGTATTGAATTTGGATATATAATATATTGGGAAAATTTGTGTGGCATGAAAATAGCTTTGAAAATTAAATGGTTGCGAGTACTGTGGGATGATGATTTATTGTGAATGCGAATACTGTTTGGACTGCGATTTCTATTTTGTTAGAAATACTGGTTGGTTGTGGATACTTTTTGATTGTGTATATTGTGGTAGATGTGTGAATGTGTTAAGTGGTTCGATTTGCTTTTGATTTGTGTTGTGGTTCATGTAAATTGCGATATAGCGCTAGCAGTGGTATGAAGAAGTCGTTATATCGTACTTGAGATAACTGTTATATAACGTTGGCATTGGTATGAGGAGGTCGTTATATGGCATTTACATTGGGGGGGGGGGGTAAACAATGATAGTGGTATGAGGAGTTTGTTTACCTACTTACCATGAACAGGGTGGTATGTGTTGTAATCTATGTGATGATTTGTCCTGTGTGGACCGTGTACCTATGTGGTTGATTAGTCCTGTATGGACCAATCCTGTGTGAACATGTATGATGTATGTATGAGAGCCCTATGTGGACTAGTCCTATGTGGATGTGTATGTTGTGTGTATTAGAGTCCTGTGTGGATGTTGCATTTGGTGTGGATATGGACCTTGTGTGGGTAAGAATGGATAATGTATATCCTATGTAGATTTATTGTGATATGTGTATATGCGTGAAACTATACGATATAATTTCCATTGGTGGCATGTAACTTTAATTACTTAAGTATTTTTGGTAAAGTAGAATACTCCACCCGAGGTCTTGCTGAGGAAGGCGAGTACTCTAGTAATTATCTATGGATACCAGAGCAGAGAGAAGTCACTTGTATGGACGGGTGACCTTCCTTATTCTCGGAGACTTTACCTGGATACATAACCCGAGCGCTTACTAAGAAAGGTGAGTGCCCTGGTGTTAGCACTAGAGCAGAGGGAGTTTACTTGTATGGGCGGGTAAACTTCCCTATTCTCGGGAATTATCAGTAAAAATAATTATGTATGTGGGCATGTGATTGGATGACAGAGAAGTTGACCATGGTGTGATATGAACGCGTTATCTTGGCTGCTATTGGTCATGTAATATGGATTAAGTGGTTGTACTTACATATGTAAAAATAGCACTCTAGTATTATGTTCGAAGTTATTTAATTTTTTTTTTTCGCTTCGTGAATGGTATTAGAGACATGTGTTGGTCTCATAACACTCTGGACCCCACATGGCAGGTTCGGGGCGTTACAATTGGTATTAGAGCATAACGATCTTGCAGACTTTAGGAGGATTAATACCAGAGTATAGGTTTGAGTTGAATAAGGGAAGGAATAGGTAGATTAGGGTGTTGACAGGAGGTTGAGTTTGTTTCGTAGCTTGGAGGCAAAAATTCCTTGACGGACTTCTGTGATTTTCTAAATCAGTCAACGGTTTCAGAAAACGACGATAAATCCATCGACGGTGATGTTTCTGAGCGGAGAAATTGAAATTTGGAATTGGGATTTGAAAATTAAAATGATTGCTCATAAACGGATGATGGATATTTAATTGAGGATTTGGATATTAAATTGATTTCATGTTTTGTGATTTTGTCAAATATATTAAGATGTAGAGATTCTAAATTGCCTCTATTGTATATTTATATTCAGGGATGGATCCTAGAGGCAAAGGAGTGGATGAAGAAGGAGAAAGTGAGTTGGGAGCTTCCAACAGGGATGAGATTGACACCTTCCAACTATTGCGAGGATTAGCTCGCCAGGTTAGGGAAGAGATAAGACGAGACTTCGGGGATCAAGCTACTCACTAGTGCACCAGGGTTGCATGATTGATCAATTCATTCGTATGAAACCCTCATATTTTGAGGGTGGCACTATCCTAATTAAGGCTAAGACGTGGATGCAAGAGATGGAAAAGATACTCGTAGTGTTAAACTGCACCGAGGAGCAGAAGGTTCTTTTCGCCACCTTCAAACTAGCCAAAGAAGCTAAACGGTGGTGGCATGCAATGAAGCTATTGGAAGAACAGCGAGTGGTACCTATAGTGATGACCTGGGGTCATTTCAAGCACGTTTTCTATGACTGATACTTCCCCACCACCACTAGAAATGTGAAGGAGGAGGAATTTTTCAGCTTAACTCGGGGGCGCCTCACTGCTCAGCAGTATGCTGCTAAATTTTTGGAACTATCTTGTTTTGCACCTTCCACGGTTCTAGATGAATACCAAAAGGCGAGGTGGTTTGAAAGGGGCCTGAATCAAAGGATTCACGAGTATATGGCGTGTTTGCAGATTCAAGATTTCACGAAATTGGTGGAGAAAGCTACTGCTGCAGAGTCGAGTCTACAAAGAGGTACAGAGGCATCAAAACGAAGGAAAAAGCCTACGTCTCCTCATTCCCAAGAAAATTTTAGACAGGGGTCGTAGAGGGGAGATAGAGATGCTACAGGTCAAGGGTCGGAAAGGAATGATAGAGGATGACAAGGCGATTCTTCATGCCCCCATTGCCCTAGATGTAATCAGCGGCATTGGGGAGAATGTCGGAGTAGGGGTTTCGTATGCTATAGATGCAGCAAACATGGTCACATAGCTCGGGAATGTCGAGAATCGCCGAACAATGCACCAGCTCTGAACCAAAACTAGAGGAACAACCCGATGCCTCGCGGTGACGGTGCCCCGACACATATCTATATGCTGGGTACACCTGAGGAGGACAACACTAAAGGCCCAAGTAATATGCTTATGTTAGCTTGTATGTTAATTTTGTTTGATTTTGCATGATTTGGTGTTGTATATGATTGAACTGGTTGAAATGTATGAACATGTTTAGATAGCTTTTGGTTGTGAAAATGGGTGATTAATGAATTTCGAGGACGAAATTCTTTGAAGGAGGGGAGAATGTAACAACCCAGAAAATTTAATTAATAAAAATAATAAAAGAAGAGAAAAGGGAGAAAAGAGAAATATTTTAAAGGGTCTCAGCAAAGAATCATTGACGAACTAACTGGTCTCGTTGACGAGGGCACATGTCTCGTCGACGAGGAGTTACTGAGAGGGATTTCACATTACTGAAATTCATCGACGAGTTTCCGATTCCGTCATCGAACAATGTGCTTGGACTCATTGACGAGTCCACGTGTCTTGTCGACAAATCCCTGCCTATAAATTGCGAATTCTTTCATTTCAGTGTAAATTTTCCTACATGTATTCTCTCTCTCTCTCTCTCTCTCTCTCTCTCTCTCTCTCTCTCTCTCTCTCTCTCTCTCTCTCTCTATAAATTCGGCCCTACTACCTTCTTACTAAGATTCCGAGCTAAATTTAGCCCGATTCGACGATTGGAAGCTACCACGAGACTCCTAGGAAGATTCTCTACAACATAGGTGGAGCAGAATTTTGATTTGAGAGGTTTGGGAAATATCCCAAAATCAGGGTAAGTGAGATAATTTAAGATTTTATTTTTATTTTGAGATATTTAAAACCTAGGAAGTATTATATAAGCATTTTTCTGAGATTTGAGAAAGTTGGTATTTTTGGAATACAGGGTCTTGTTTTGTTCGATTTAGGCAAGAAACTCGAGGGGCGAGTAAGGGGAAATATTTTATAACAGCGTTTTTATTAATTTTAAACCAGTTAATTTTGGGTATAAATATTTAGATATAATTTTCTGAACGTACAGGTATTGAAAATACTGTTTTTGAATATATATATATATATATATATATATAAAATATATTGGGAAAATTTGTGTGGCATGAAAATAGCTTTGAAAATTAAATGGTTGCGAGTACTGTGGGATGATGATTTATTATGAATGCGAATACTATTTGGACTGCGATTTCTGTTTTTTTGAAAAATACTGGTAGGTTGTGGATTCTGTTTGATTGTGTATGCTAGGGTAGATGTGTAGATTTCTTGAGTGGTTGGATTTGCTTTTGACTTCTGTTGTGGTTAATGTAAATTGCAATATAGCGCTAGCAGTGGTATGAAGAGGTCATTATATCGTACTTGATATAACCGTTATATATCGTTGGCAATGGTATAAGGAGGTCGTTATATGGCTGTTTATATTGGGGGGTAAACATTGGCAGTGGTATGAGGAGTTTGTTTACATTCTTACCATGAACATTGTGGTATGTGTTGTAATCTATGTGATGATTTGTCCTATGTGGACCATGTAACCTGTGTGGTTGATTAGTCCTATGTGGACCACTCCTGTGTCGACATGTATGATGTGTGTATGATATTCCTGTGTGGACAAGTCCTCTGTGGACGTGTATGTTGTGTGTATTAGAGTCATGTGTGGATGTTGCATTTGATGTGGATATGGACCTTGTGTGGGTAAGAACGGATAATGTGTATATCATATGTAGATTTATTGTGATATGTGTATATGTGTGGAACTCTGTATAATTTCCATTGGTGGCGTGTAACTTTAATTACTTAACTATTTTTGGTAAAGTAGAATACTCCACCCGAGGGCTTACTAAGGAAGGCAAGTACTCTAGTAATTATCAATGGATACCAAAGCAGAGGGAAGTCACTTGTATGGACGGGTGACCTTCCCTATTCTCGGAGACTTTACCTGGATACATAACTCGAGCGCTTACTAAGAAAGGTGAGTGCCCTGGTGTTAGCACTAGAGCAGAGGGAGTTTACTTGTATGGGAGGGTAGACTTCCCTATTCTCGGGAATTATCAGTAAAAAATAATTATGTATGTGGGCATGTGATTGGGTGATAGAGAAGTTGACCATGGTGTGATATGAACACGTTATCTTGGCTGCTATTGGTGGTGAAATTCAATTGTATGGATATTTTAATTATATATTAAACACTTCAGTCATACACTGTTGTAAATTATTTCTTCCTTACTAAGAGATGTCTCACCCCATTGATTTATCAATATTTTCAGGTCTTCTAGGTGATCGAGCTTAGAAAGCTCCAGGGGTAGTTTTGTGAGTAAATAAAAAAGATAGATATGTATAGTTTTATGTTTAATTATTCTAGTCATGTAATATGGATTAAGTGGTTGTACTTTAATTAGCACTCTAGTATTATATTCGAGGTTATTTAATTTTTTTTCCGTTGCGTGAATGGTATAAGAGACGTGTGTTGGTCTCATAACACTCCGAGCCCCACATGGCGGGTTCAAGGTGTTACAATGATTGTGAATACTGTTTGGGGCTGCGAATTCTTCTTGGTTGAAAATACTGATTGGTTGTGGATACTGTCTGATTGTGTATACTGTGGTAGATGTGTGGATGTACTTGAGTGGTTGGTTTGTTATTTATTTGTGTTGTGGTTCATGTAAATTGCGATATAGCGTTGGCAGTGGTTTAAGGAGGTCGTTATATCGTACTTGATATAATCGTCATATAAAGTTGGCAGTGGTATAAGGAGGTCATTATATGGGCATTTATATTGGGGGGTAAAACATTGGCAATGGTATGAGGAGTTTGTTTTTCCTATTTACCATGAACAGGGTGGTATGTGATGTAATCTGTGTGATGATTAGTCCTATGTGGACCATGTAACATGTGTGGTTGATAGTCCTATGTGGACCAGTCCTGTGTGGACATGTATTTTATTATGGACCCTGTGTGGATGTGAATTAAAACTATATGAATTATCTTGTGTGGATTGGTTGTGGTATGCATATATGTGTGGAACTCTGTGAAATGATGACATTGGATATGTGTAACTTTAATTACATGAGTATTTATGGTAAAGTTGAACTCTCCACTCAAGGGCTTGTTGAGGAAGGCGAGTGCTCTGGTAATTATCTGTAGATACCAGAGCAGAGGGAAGTCACTTGTATGAGCGGGTCTCAGAGGCTTTACCTGGGTACATAACCTGAGGGCTTACTGAGAAAGGTGTGTGCCCTGGTATTAGCACTAGAGTAGAAGGAATCTACTTGTATGGGCCGGTAAACTTCCCTATTCTTAGAAATTATCAGTAAAAATAATTATGTGTATGTGATTGGGTGACAGAGAAGTCGACAATATTGTGATTAAGAACACATTTTCTCAATTGCTATTGTTAGTGAAATACATTTGCATGTATATTTTGTAATTATATATTAAACACTTTAGCCATACACTTTTGTAACTTGTTTCTTCCTTACTAAGAGGTGTCTCACCCCGGCAAATATTTAATCTTTTCAGGTCCTCCAGGTGATCGAGCTTAGAAAGCTCCAGGACGGGGTGGTTTTGTGAGTAAATAAAAGAATGGATATATGTATAGACTGTGTTTAATGTTTTATCCTAGTTATGTAATATGAAATATGGTTATACCTTTTTATGGGTTTGCATTGGTAAATATAGTACTCTGATATTTTGTTTGAGGTTATTTAATTAATTCTGTTGCGTGAATGGTATTAGAGACGTGTGATTGGTCTCATAACGCTCCGGGCCCCACATGGCGGGTCCGGGGCATTACAGAAACTCCCTACAATATGAACAATGTCATCTCTGCCCTGAGTCTGTTGCTTCACCTGAATTACATGTTTGCTGCTGCAGCAATTTTCTAGCATTTGTTTCTCTTCCTTTACCTAAGCCCATGGCTTTCTCACCAAAAGGCATGTCTTTGATCACCCTTTGTTTGCCACAAGATCACCCATCTTGCACCCACCTTTCTTATACTCCAGAGAGACGTACTGACCAGACATAACACCAAGTCTAGATCTTCCATCACTAGAATAGTGCACCAGTGGACATGCACTCACAATCGAGTAGTCTACCGCAAAACTTGCCCACGATTCACCTACAACTCTCCCATCTAGTAATACCTTTGGTGATCAGTAACACAAGAAATACGTCATAATCACTAACTTCACCAAGAAGTACCCTACAAGCCCTGCAAATAACTTGTCCTACTCACAAAAATTCTTGAACAAAACCAACGTACTTAGCCCCAATGTCTGACCTGAGGATCTTTCTGTTAGTATGGTACTCCACCTCAACCACAAGTTAAACCTGGTAAATACATCAACATCAGGTTTGTGCTACATGAGATAAACCAAGACCTTTCGTGATACACCCATGAAAAACATATGTCTGGCTCGTGATGCTAGCCTCACCTGTTCCCAAACACCTGAATACATGTAGTCATCCATATGTCTTAACTGCATATGCCACAGAACATTTGACTCAGATTCTATAATTGCAGCTCTACCTACAACTGTTGTACCTAGCAGTGCATAGATATTTCTCGCTACCTTTTCTCCTTTCATCACTATTGAGTCGCCTCCACACACTTTCATTTCCCCACTTTTAGACTTGTAACTATACCCGTTACAATCTAAAGTGCCCAATGAAACTACATTCTTCCTTGGACCCGGTACATGCCTTACATCACATATGGTTCTCACAACACCATCATACCTCACAACACCATCATACATTTTTTATTTTGACATTTCCAATACCAATCATTTTGCATGAAATATCATTTCCCATCAAAACACAACCAGTATTAACTAACCTGTTGTAACACCCTGAACCCGGAAAGGGGGGTCCAGAGTGTTGTTCTAAATAAATCTCTGATACCACATAATTACATAGTGGAAGATCTCCAAGCATATTACCAAAGTACTAAAAACCACCCTTTATTACAATAAAAACCCGACTATCACAATCAAGTTTTGAACTCATCAAAAACATAAATAAAATAATAACAATTCTAAACAAGAACCTTCTACCCCACCAACGCTTCCACTGTGCACTATGATTACTGTTATACTCCTCATGGCATCTAAAAATAATTGATCATGATGGGATGAGACACCTCTCAATAAGAAGGAATAAATTATTATCAGTGTGTGGCCAATGAGTTTTAGTAAATCATATATAAATAACATTTAATCATGTGGGTCGTGTTTACATATAAAACAGTATAACTATCTTCTCATTTCCTACGTCATGTTTATGTAAAAAACAATATAACGACCTCTTCATTTCACTACCAATGTTATATTACAATTTACAGGATAGACAATAAACGAACTCCTTATTTCCAGCCAACGTTATATTGCAATCTTTTTCAACATTTCCCAGAAAATCAGTACATCACCAAACATAATCTCTTAGATATATCATAAAATATCACTCCACATAATCTTACTATAACTAGTACCATACTATGAAAATCTCAACCGGTTTAATTTATACAATAAACTAAATTATTCTCATGCCACACATTTTAAACAATAATTCATACTTTAATTAATCACATATACTCATATTAAAATCAACATAATATCCATATAATTATATTCTTCAATTTAAACGGTTAATTTTAAAAACAGCAAACATAATTTATTTCCCTTACCTTATCCAAGTAGTGGTGTCTATGACGCCCAAATGACGAATTCGATTAAAATGTTGGTGGTTGAATTTGGAACCCAAGGGTATTTTTCATTCTTCAATTGGCACACAATTCGCCAAAGAAATTGAGGAGAGAGAGAGAGAGAGAGAGAGAGAGAGAGAGAGAGATTGAATGAAATATAATTTCAATCTTCCAGGAAGTAATCTTATATATAAAATATATATATATATATATAATATAACATTATATTATATTATATTATATTATATTATATTAATATATTATTATATTATATTATATTATATAATTAATAATAATTATTAAATTATTTAATTTTATTATTATTATTATTTTAGGATCATAACCCTAATCAAGTATAACTATTTTTGGGGTCGTTACACCTGTAAGTGTCAAACCATTTTCTATTTGTTGTCATGTGATAAGAGCAATAGGTATCTAGAATCCAAGAATCATTTATGAGGCACTCCGAACCCAATGAAACACATAACATATCCCAATCACTGCATTCCGAGTCTTCTTCCACTACATTTGCAAATTTTGACAAATCTTGCTAATTTTCAGCATTCCCATTCTTCCACTCTAGCATTCCCATTCTTCCACTATGGACATTCCAATCTTATGTGCCCAATTTTACCTCACCTAAAATACTCCAAGTCCTTCCTCTTCCTGGACTGCAACCGAGATCTGCTTCGAGAGTTACGTTTTCCACGTTCTTCGTTACTTTTCACCACAAGCCCTTCACCATGTGAAACATCATCACTAGCTATTTTCCTTTGATAAAAATCAAGCAATGCGCTTGTCACCTCTTCCAAATTCAGGCTTTCTTTGCGCTATGTAAAAGTGGTAACCAAGTTTTCATATGTATTAGATGCAGGTAGGGAATTTAATAGCATTAGCGCCTTGTCTTCCTCCTCGAACTTTACATCAACACGCACCAAATCACTCACTATCTGATTGAATGTGTTGATATGTTGATTCAATTCTGAACCTTCCATCATCTTAAGTCAATACAACCTTTTCTTAAGAAAGAGTTTGTTTGATAAAGACTTAGACATATACCGGCTTTCTAGTTTCCTCCAAACTACTACCGAAGAATCCTTATCCATGACGTGATACAACACGTCATCAGCTAAACATGGACAGATGGTTGATACTACCTTTGCCTCCAATTCATTCCATGTTGCTTCATCTATGCCTTCCAGTTGAATTATGTATAAGGCCTTCATCATGCCTTGTTGTACAAAGAGATCCTCCACCCTTCTCTGCCACAAACCGAGATTCCCAGTTCCATCAAACTTGACAATGTCAAATTTTACAGATGAAGATGCAGAGGCCATTAAAACAATGCTTTAATACCAATTTGTTGTGTAAAACCCCTAAATATACACTGCGAAATATATATTTGTATGTAAAGGATCAAACACACACTGCATCAATCTAATAATGAAAATACATAGCAATCCATAGCCACAACAAGTAAATGAAAGCAATAACAATAACAACGACACTAAGAATTACGTGATTCCACAATGCCTATATCCATGGGAGCTAACGACAAGGATTCACTATCTTCTTGTGTCGATTATAAAAGTAATACAAGAACCCTCTCAATTCTCTCAACAATTATCAACCAACACCCTAAATACATCCAATATGACATATAAATAGAGTTATCAGAGGTTTTCCCTCCAAACTCCAACCATACTAATGTTTCCCATTCAAAATTTAAAATTTACGCTAAGTGTTCCGAACCAAATCATCAACAGTTACAGGGCTACCGTCGATTGTTTGCCCTGCTGCACTTTTGCATCCTGATTTCCTTCGTGTTTTCCTTTAAAATGTAAGCCACATTTCACAACATGAATAAACTCAATCTCATTGAAAATAAGAATGTCATCTCAATATTTTTTATATATCAAAAGAAATCAATATAAGAGAATTTAGCAACAACTTCAATCTTTTTAAATCATTAAAAAAGTAAATCAATTCAAAGAAATTTTAAAAAAGGAAGTTTGTGCAATCTTGACAAATGCCTTTTGGAAAATAAAACTAATATTATCAGCCTTTCTTACGAAAAATATTTCAATGAAAGAAATTCTAGCCAAATTCGGTCATGTTCATATGCATCAAGAATTAATGAAATATTGTAAAAAAAATCAATCTTTATTAGAGAAGGGTCTTATTCGCAAGTCCAAGTCACCTTGGAGTTGTACTGCCTTTTATGTTAATAATCAAGTTGAAATTGAAAGAGGACTAACCCGTCTCTTTATCATTATAAGTCTCTCAATAAGGTACTATAATGGATTAGATACCCTATTCCAAATAAGAAAGATCTTCTTGGTATACTACATTCTACCACAATCTTTTCTAAATTTGACATGAAGTTTGAATTTTGACATATTCAAATTTCAGACAGAGATTGATATAAAACATATTTTTACAATTCCTTTTAGAAGTTATGAATGAAATGTAGCGCCCTTTGGTCTTAAAAATGCTCTATCCACATTTTAGAATATCATGGATGACATTTTCAATCCTTACACCACCTTTTCCAGCTTCTAAATCGGTGATGTCTTTTTTCTTTTTTTCAAAATTCATTGAAAAACATTTTGAACATCTCCAAACTTTTCTCAATAGTTGTCAAAAGAACTGGGTTAGTCCTATCCATAGTAAAAATGAGATTCTTTCAAACCAAAATAAGATTTTCGGGCCATGAAATTATCAAGGTACAATAAAACCAATTTAAAAGCAATTAATTTTCTAAAAAATTTGTAGATAAATTTAAAAACAAAAATCAATTGCAAATATTCTTGGGATGTCTTAACTATGTATTTGACTTTTACACTAATTTAAAGATGATTTGCAAACCTTTATTCCAAAGACTTAAGAAAAACCCACACGTTTGGACTCAAAAGTATAGCAGTATTGTCCAAAAACTCAAAAGACAAGTTATGAATCTTCCCTATCTTAGCATTTCACATATTTAAGCTGACCTTAGAGTTCAAACTGACTCTTTAGAAGTAGGATATGGTGATGTCCTTTTACAAACCTTGAAAAACCAAACTAGGATTGTGCGGTTTCACTCTAGTATATGGTTAGGACTCCAACTTAATTATTCTACTATTAAAAGGGAAATTTTATCCATAGTATTATGTATTCAAAATTAATATGATCAAATAAATAATTTTTACTCAAAATAGATTGTAGATCTGCAAAATAAATTTTGCTAAGAGATGTTCAAAACCTTGTCTCTAAGCAAATTTTTGTCAGATGGCAGACAATCTTTCAAGCTTTGATTTTAAAATTGGATTTATCAATAGGAATGTCAATTATTTTCTTGATTTTTTTAATAAGAGGGTTTTTGCAGGGAAAAGTGCTTGTTCAGAAAAAATGAGTGATAAAAAAGAGAAGAAAAATTAGTCTTCCAAAGTCGTTCAAGTTCTAGGAATGCGACAGTGCACAACAGATGATTATGCTTTACCATTGTCTTTGTCCTCCTCTCCACCCTTACACCTTCAAGGCCAAACAAATTTACTCTCCTTGGATCTATTCCACAATATCCTATTAAACCTTTAAAGCAAACACATAAATCAAAGACTCCCTTTGCATCCCAATATATTCCTAAAGATAATATTTTTCCTGTTACTATCTTAGAACTTGAATTTCCCTCTATAGAAAACTCAAAAATTACAAAGAAATTATTCCTGATATTTTTCACTTCACCTCTAGAACACTATTTTAAGACTCAAATCTTTTAAGAATTCATCCTTGTGATACTCAATGTTGGCATAAGTGGTCATTAGAATCAATTAGAGAGATTATAGGGATGAGCCTTGATTTCCTTTATTCTAGTCATAATATTTGTATATCCAAAAATAAGTTTCAATAATCTTTTATATATGTGTATTACCATCCCTGTAAAATTATAAAGGAAATACAATTTTTCCCAAAAAGTTTGACATGGTATTAAAGCAAGACGTGGATTCGATCCCCTTCACGAAATCGTTGTCACAATAAGGATAGACTAGAACGTCTAGTGATGCTCTCGGAAGAGTCGAACCCTTCGCCGCCTACCACCACAGATCCATCCACAGTAGATGAGACATCCAAACCAGAACCCTAAACTCTCAGACCCAAACCCTCATCTTTCGCCCAAACTAGAATGTCCAGCGGTGCACTCGGAAGATTCGAACCCTTTGCCGCCTACCACCACATATCCATCCACGACTACATCCAAACCAAAACCCTGAACTCTCAGCCCCAAACCTTCATCTCTCGATCCAACCTAGAACTCGTCACAGCAAACACCCATCTTCCAATCCAAAACTCATCAACAGCTGATAAGACCCTGCCATACCTCATAACAAACGACGACGATTCCTTCGACTTCAATGGAGGACACTGATGACCTTGGAAACTCTGGTGTTATTTTATTTAGTTCTTGTCAAAATGCTGATATTGATATTTGGATACTTGACTCTGGGGCTACCAACCACATAACATCCAACTCTAATGATTTCTCACACACTTCAAATGCCAATGGGGTTGTTTCTTCGGTCACCTGGCACGGTGACTTTATCACCTTCTCTCACATTATCTAATACTTTATTGGTTCCCTCCCAGTCTCATAAGTTACTTTCTATTAACCAAGTAACAATAGACTTAAATTGTATTGTGCTCATTTATCCTACCTTTTGTCTTCTTCAGGATATTCTCACCAAGGAGATCATTGGGTGTGGTACTAAGAGGGGGAGATTATACTACATGGATGATTTCAGTGTGGGCCAAGCACATCATATGTGTCATCCGAATGGTACCAAGGAGAGATAGATTTGGCTTTTACATCGTCGATTAGGACATCCGTCATTTGGTTATATGTAACATTTGTTCCCTAATTTATTTTCACATATATCAACTGCTGACATTAAGTGTGATACTTGCATTCTTGCTAAAAGTCATCGAGTTACTTATCCATTGAGTATGCATAAAAGTAACGTTCCATTTTCTTTAATTCATTCTGATGTGTGGGGTCCCTCTCTTGTTTCTCCTACATCTGGTAATCACTGGTTTGTAATATTTGTTGATGATTGTACTCGCATGACTTGGCTATACTTGCTGAAACATAAAGATGAGGTATTGAGTGTGTTCAAATCATTTCATGTAATGGTTTAGACTCAATTTTCAGCCAAGATACATTCTTCAGTCCGATAATGGTGATGAATATGGTAATCGGGGATTCCATTATTTTTTCCAACACTATGGAATTATTCAGAAAACTTCTTGCCCACAGAATCCTCAGCAAAATAGTCTTTCTAAATGAAAAAACCGACATATACTTGAAATTGCTCATGCCCTCTTACTTGGCACCCATGTACCCAACCGGCACTGGGCTTATGCAGTTGCTACAATCGTGCACCCCCTCAACCGTATACCATCCAAAGTTTTGGATTTTAAGACACCCCTACAGGTTGTTTCAACTTATGTGTCCTTGCCCACAGTGTTAATGATTCCTCTTGGGGTCTTTGGATGTGTAGCTTTTGTACATATCCATAAGAACCAACGCAATAAACTTGATCCCTGTGTTGTTTGGTGTCTTTTTTTAGGGTATGCGTTACATAAAAAGGGATATCAGTTCTATAACCCAACCTCCAAGTGCACCTATATAACTATGAATGTAACGTTTCTGGAATCCGACACGTTCTACTCTGTCTTGGTATCCAATTCTTCTATTTAGGGGGAGATCCAAGTTGAAGAGCATAATTAGTCAAGATTTTACTGTGGTTTATTGACATAAATATGGTAGTCAATAAGGAACTGAATGAAGCTCCAAATGCATATTTTGAGGTTGATATAACTCTAAAAGCTACACCACCTATAGATGAACCAAAATCACCCCACTCCTCTGTACTTGAAGAGCCATCTCCTGAGAATATCCCTGAGGTAAACTCTCCCATTGCATCTCCAACTAATAATAATATGGATACTTCTGCTAGTTATATCTTACCTTTTAGGCACATCGTGGAAAGGTACCAAATAGGTACTCTCCAGAAATTGAGGAACGAAGGTCAAGGTATCCAATTGCCAACTATGTATCTACAAAGCAACTATCCGAACCCCTCAAAACATTTGCACACAAACTTTCCTCATGCCATGTTCTTGTTAATGTTCATGAAGCTCTAACAGACCTTAAGTGGACCCAGGCTAAAAAGGAAGAGATGAAGGCATTACTAAAGAACAAAACATGAGCTCTTGTGTCATTGCCTAAAGGAAAAGGACGGTGGGGTGCAAATGGGTGTTCTTCATCAAACACAAGGTAGATGGATCTATCGAATGATATAAAGCAAGGCTGGCGGCAAAGGGCTATACACAAACATATGGCGTGGACTATTAAGAAATGTTCTCACTAGTAACCAAGTTGAATACAGTTAGAGTCTTGTTATCTCTAGTAGCAAACCTCGACTGGCCGCTGCACCAGTTTGATGCAAAGAATGCCTTTATTCACGGTGATCTTGAGGAGGAAGTGTATATGGATATTCCACTAGGCTACACTTCAACCTCAATGATTGAGGTTGTGTGTAAATTACAACGTGCACTGTATGGACTAATGCAATCACCACAAGCATGGTTTTGGCGATTTAGCTTGGCAATGAAGAAATATGGTTTTCGATAAAGCAACTCATACCATACACTTTTTCTGAAGCATCAACTAGGCAAGGTAACAACATTGATAATCTATGTAGATGACATGATTATTAAAGGAAATGATTCAAAACAAATTTTGAAACTCCAAAAGTAGTTAGCAACTGATTTTGAGATGAAGAATTTGGGAGGACTCAAATATTTTCTAGGAATTGAAGTGGCTAGATCAAAGCAAGGTATATTTCTCTCCTTGAGAAAATATATACTTAATCTACTATCTAAGGTGGGATTACTAAAGTGTAGACCTGCAGAAACACCAATAGTTCAGAACCACAAACTTGAAGAATATCCAAATCAAGTACCGACAGACAAAGAAAGCGACTAGAGGTTAGTTGGAAAACTTATTTATCTCTCACATACTCTCCCAGATATTGCTTATGTTGTAAGTGTAGTAAGTCAAGTCATGTACTGCCCTAGTGAGGATCACACGGATGCAGTGATCCAAATTCTCCGATACTTAAAGTCATCTCTTGGAAAAGGACTTATGTTTTCAAAGAATAATCATCTGAGGGTTGAAGGATATACTAATACAGATTGAGTAGGGAATATCTTGGACAGAAAGTCCACTTTAGGTTACTTCATGTCTTTTGGCGGGAACCTGGTTACATGGGAAAGTAAGAAACAAAAGGTAGTGGCATTATCGAGTGCTGAAGCCAATATCTGTGGAATGGCTAACGGTCTTTGTGAGCTCCTCCAACTAAGGAGACTAGTAACGAAAATCGGCTTTACTCCTAGGTCCAAGATGGATCTTTTCTATGACAATAAGACAATTATTGATATTTCCACAACCCTATCCAGTATGATCATACCAAACATGTGGAGATAGATCGACACTTCATCAAACAAAATCTTGAAGTCAAGATAATTTGCTTTCCTTTCGTGAAGTCTGAAGACTAGTTAGCAGACATACTTACAAAGGTAGTGTGTAGCAAGAACTTCTACAACTCACTTGACAAGTTGAGCATAAGAAATTTGTATGCACCAACTTGAGGGGGAGTGTTGGTGTGAGTTGTCATTAGAATCAATTAGAGAGATTATAGGGATGAGCATTTATTGTAAATCCCTTGATTCAAGGATCATCCTTTATTCTAGCCTTAATATTTATATATCCAAAAATAAGTTTCAATAATCTTCTATATATGTGTATTACCATCCCTGTAAAATTATGAAGGAAATGCAATTTTTTCCCAAAAAGTTTGACACTCAATCCATCATCCTAAAGCATACTCGTGATAGAAATAATGACAATCGAATTGCTTTTAGCAAAATGGAAGTTCTCAAAGTTGTATTACCTTAAGATTGGAATCAATCTTTATTTATTGAAAAGTCATTTCCAAAAAAGTTAAACCACCAAGATATAATTGCATTGATTGTAAAAATTTCTATTAAAATGCTTCTTATTTTAGAAACTTCAATGACTCTTGGTTTATTCATTTTAACTCACATTTTCAAAAATATGTACCAAATTGATTTATTTAATGGTGGATGAATTTTAGGGCCACTCCTCATATCTTTTGTAAATGTTTTCAATGGCTACAAACTTTTTCAAAGAAACATTCAAGCTTTCAAATTCAAAAGTAAAGTTTCATATCATAATCAAGTTTAAAATCCCACGGATCATTTGTTGGAATTGTGCTCAAATGAAAAATTATGATTTTGCTCTTAAATTGACTCAAGAATTCTTCAATGGCTAAAATCGTTTTCAAAACCCTCAAAAACTACAACATCATCTTCAAGTGCTAAAGTTTTAGCCTCTTTGGCATGCTAAAAGTAAGTTTCAAGTTATCCTCGCTACAACATCATCCATTTAGTGGAGTTGGCTTGAGATAATATCTCTCCATAAAACATTGTTTTGACCATTATAAAAAGTTCGAGTGAAGAATTATGATTTTTCTATTTCTTTAGCCCATTAATTTAAAAAAAAAATCGTGGGCTAGCTTTGGTCAATCACTTATTTCTAAACTTTAATTTTAAAGTTTTTACTATATCCTTGGGTTTGTGTTTCTCTCCACCGACAGAGTCGACCATAGTTCATGTAACGTCCTCTAAATTTAAATCATCATTTCATTTTATTTTATTTTATTGTATATAATGCATATGAACAGCTCTAATACCCCTACTATGAAATCTCAGGCCTCAGCAGGGCGCTGGGGTATTCCTGTACACAAAATCATACCTACGCAGCGGAAACATAAATCATACAACTATATATACCATACAATACTAGAATTCAGTATTTCCAAACCACAGTAATATATTACATCTCTCTCCAGTATCATCTACCCCAAAACACTAACTCTGTACAAACTTACCCTAGAAGTAGGGCAATAAAACAGTCACACTATCTGCGAGTTTGATCTGCTCGCCTAGTTGGCTCACCTGAAAAATGTTAAAGTAATGGAGTGAGTCGGCGCTCAGTAAGTGGAAATATGCTATTACTAGTGTGTGGCTACTAAGTTGCATACTATTTAAATAACATTTGAACTGTATGAAATGGTAAATTTGTAAAACATATCTTATATTTTCACAGTTTAAAGTATAACGACATCATCTGAACTTTGTACTTTTCCTACTGCTAATATCATATTATATTCATCAAATACTGTAAAATTGTATAAATATACATAACTGTGCTTTATTCCTGGAACTCTATATGCATGATTTGACCCCTCATGACAAGGTTGTGTAGCCCGTAGGAGGGACTTACTCTGGTCGACCCTCCAGGTAAGTCATTATACTCTACACTACCTCAGCCCGGCCAAACTGCATCCTCTCCCAGGCCCGGGACTAGCTCCTATCTCGTCAAACTGGCCCCCTTAACCCAGCAAACTGGGGAGCTGCATCCTCTCCGAGCACAGTTTGACAGTACTCACACACTATCTGAGATATGTGGTTGTACTATATCTATATTAGCAATGGTACTGTGCTTTGTTTTCTATATCTGTATCTATAATATTTCACAGGGATCTGTTACTACATACATAATACTATAATCTTTCTACTATTTTCATCATGTTTCTAAATTAACCATAACAATATATTATGTACTATAAATACTGTAATCTCTGTATAGTATAACTGTAGCATCTTGATGCTATATCTGTATATCTGACTGTATAATCTTTCTGTATAATCTGTCTATATACTCTGAGTGTTATGGTATTAGGAAACATGGCATACTGTAAATGCTATACATATATATACTGATCTGAATAAAAACTGTGTTGTTCTATTCTGGATAAAAATGGTAATATATTGATTTGAATAAAAATCTGTATATGTATACTGATCTGAATAATTATCTATATATACTGTCTATATCTATGTATTCTGTATATATCCTGTGAAAAACTATATAAATTCTGTATCAGATAAATATGTACTTAGGCCACACATACATTAAAACTCTTTTTCTGTAAAAACTGGATAATAAACTGGTATATATATAATTAAAACTCCTAAATAGCATATTTCCCTTACCTAGTTCCTAAAAAACCCCTACTATACTCTGGCCTTACACCCGTAAGGTTCTCCACTTAATACCCTGAAAACCACATTTCCTAGAACAAAATATCGTTATTTCTTCGTATACTTTATTTCTTATAATTGTAGGAAAAACAAAAACTGAATAAAATGTCTTACCCTGAAATTGGGATGGAATTCAAATCACTCCCACCAACGATCCGCCCTAGCAGACTTGCAGAGAACTTCCCCAGGAGCGTCGTGGTGGCCTCAAATCATCGATCCGGCGAGAAACGGAGCCGGGATCAAAAAGAGAAGGAGAGGGAGACGTTAGAGAGAAAGAGGGAGGGTTTTGCGCCAAACTTCACTGAAAAATATGGGTTTTAGCTATTTATAACCTTGGGTTCATCGACGAGGCACATCATCTCGTCGACGAGTCCCTGAAGAAGTTCGTTGACGAATCTTCACTCCTCGTCAATCAATTTCAAACTGCCTTAAAACCCCCTCTCGGTATTTTCTCATCGAAGAGACGTGACCTTGTCGACGAGACCCTAATGTATCCTCATCGACAAATCCCCTGTGTTCGTCGACAAGGCCTCATTTAATTTTCCTGGGTTATTACATTCTCCCCTCCTTATAAAATTTCATCCTCGAAATTTACTATCTGTATTGAACCCCATCCAGTAAGGAAGATGGTCTACTTATTTTATTACTTACCCTCACTTTTGGTGGAGGAATACGGTGGTTATATTTTATGTTCTAGGAAATTACACATATAAAACTAAAAGACTACTTACTAACTAAATTGATACATGTACCTGCAAAAGAAACATTATCTAACTAATTATACCTTACTTGATTACCATTAAACTTCTTGGAATATCTGCAGGTATTTTTGTCTCATCTATTCCTCGAGCTCCCAAAAAGCTTCGTCTATAGCATGATTCCTCCACAAAACCTTTACCAGCTGAATTTCTTTGGTGCACAGTGTCTGTGTCTTTCTGTCCAAAATTTGTACTGGTGCTTCTTCATAAGCTAATGAATCCTTAAGTTTTACTTCTGCATAACTAATTATGTGGGAAGGATCTAGGATATATTTCCTCACCATAGCTACATAGAATACGTCATGTAGTCTGGATAAAGCTGGAGGCAAAGTTAGCCAATAGGCTACTGACCCAACTTTCTTTAGTATCTCAAAAGGGCCAATAAAGCTAGAGTTCAGTTTTTCCTTCTTCCTAAACCTTATAACTCCTTTTAGGGGAGCTATCTTCAAGAATACTCGATCCCCCACTTCAAATTCTAATTCCTGGCGGCGAGTGTCTACGTAGCTTTTCTACCGACTCTGCGTGGTACTGATTCTTTCTTTAATTAGTCAGACCTTATCACAAGCCTTCTATATTTTCTCTAGACCCAAGACTCGCCTTTCACCTACCTCGTCCCAAAAGAGAGGAGAACGACATCTACTACCATACAGTGCCTCATAAGGTGCCCTGTCAATGCTAGCCTGATAGCTATTATTATAAGAAAACTCGACTAACGGCATAAATTGGGTCCAACTACCCCCAAAATCAAGCACGCAAGCACGAAGCATATCTTCTAATATTTGGATCGTCCTCTCGGTTTGTCCATCTTTCTGGGGATGGAAAGTAGTGCTGAATGCGAATTGTGTACCCATAGCCTCCTGAAAACTTTTCCAGAATCGTGAAGTAAACAGAGGATCCCGGTCTGAGACTATGGATACTGGTACACCATGGACGCGAACTATCTCCTAAACATATATTTCTACCAATCTATCCATGGAATAGCCGACTTTAATCAGAATGAAATAAGCGGTCTTCATCAGTCGATTAACAACCACCCAAATTGCATTCAACCCCTGTCGCACTAGTGACAACCCCGTGACAAAATCCATAGAAACATGATCCCATTTCCACTCTGGAATGAACAACAGTTGCAACTGCCCTGCTGGTCTCTGGTGCTTAGCCTTAACCTGCTGACACGTCAAGAACTTCTGTACAAACTTGGCTATCTCCCTCTTCATTCCACCCCACCAAAAATACTCTTGCAGATCCCTGTACATTTTAGTACTGCCGGGATGAATCGTGTACAATGATCTATAAGCTTCCTCTAAAATCATTCTTTTAATTTCATTGTCTGCAGGCACACAAAGTCTGGTGCGAAACCTCAGAGCTCCATCATCAGAGATACTAAACTCTTCTCCCTGACCATCCCGCACTTTAGCCATCACCTTTGCCAATTCTGCGTCATCACCTTGAGCTGCCTTAATCTTCTCATATAGTGTTGGCTGCACAATCAAACTGGCGATACATACCTGTGGATCATCCTCTACCAACCCACACTAAGTCTCTCCAAATCCTTCAGAATCGGGTGTGGAATCTCCATAACTACTAGTACCGGTCCCACTGATTTCCTGCTCAAAGCATCTACTACCACATTCGCTTTCCCTGGGTGGTAACTAATAGTACAGTCATAGTCTTTAATAAGTTTTAGCCATCTTCTTTGCCTCATATTTAGTTCTTTCTGGGTAAAGAAATATTTCATGCTTTTGTGATTCGTGAAAATCTCGTACTTCCCACCATATAGATAATGCCTCCAGATCTTGAAAGTGCACACCACTACAGTTAATTCCAAATTATGCATAGGATAGTTTTTCTCGTATTCTTTAAGTTGTTTAGAAGCATACGCAATAACCCTGTCATGCTGCATCAATACACATCCAAGACCCTTCAATAATGCATCACTATATTATAAATCCGCCCTCCCCTAATGGAATAGCTATTACAGAAGCTGAAACCAACTGCCGCTTTAACTCTTGAAAACTTTGCTCACACTCACTAGTCCAATCAAACTTTATATTTTTTTATTGTAAGTCGTGTTAATGGACCTGACAACCTGGAGAAACCATCTACGAAGCACTAGTAATAACCTGCTAATCCCAGAAAACTTCTGACCTCCTGAATATTCCCCAACCTTTTCCAACTTACCACTACCTATATTTCACTCGAATCAACTGATATACCTACCTCAGATATCACATGGCTGAGAAAGGTAACCTACCTTAACCAGAACTCACATTTCTTGAATTTTGCATACAATTTATTTTCTCTCAATATCTGTAACACCAGCCTCAAATGATGCTCGTGCTCCTCAAAACTTCTCGATTAAACTAGTATATCATCAATGAATACAACCACAAATTGGTCTAAATACTGATGGAACACCCGGTTCATTAAATCCATAAATACTGCTTGTGCGTTAGTCAACCCAAATGACATCACCAGGAACTCGTAATGCCCATATCGCATTCGAAACACCGTTTTCAGAATATCTTCTGCTCAAACTTTAACCTAATGGTAACCTGATCGTAAGTCAATTTTAGAGTAAACCTGGGTCCCTTGGAGCTGATCAAACAAATCATCAATCCTAGGGAGAGGATATTTATTCTTGACTGTTAGTTTATTTATCTGCCTATAATCAATACACTATCTCATGGTTCCGTCTTTCTTCTTCACAAACAGAACTAGTGCCCCCTAAGGCGACACACTGGGCCTGATGAAACCTTTATCCAGAAACTCTTGTAACTAATCTTTCATTTCTCTCAGTTCAATCGGAGCCATACGATAAAGTGCTTTCGATACCGGTGCAGACCTTGACAACAGATACAGTAAATTCAATGTCATGGTCCGCTGGTAAGCCAGGCAATTCATTTGGAAAGACATCTGGAAATTCATGTACTACTAATATATCAGCTTGTTTTATCTTTTCTTTCGGTGAATCTTTTACGAATGCAACATACCCCTGGCAACCATCCTGTAGTAATCTCCTCACCTGAATAGCCGACACCATCTGTGGTGAGGCATGCACGTGTGAACCAATAAATCTATATTCTTGCTCGCCCGGGGCTCTGAAAATTACTTCTTTCTTATGGCAATCTATGTTGGCGTGATGAGTTGCTAGCCAATCCATGCCCAGTATTACATCAAACCCCTGCATATCTAGGACCACGAGATCAGCTGGTAGTACTCTCTCCTGAATACTTACTGGGAAATTCAGAAGCACCTTCTTGCACCTTACCACAAATCCCATTGGCGTACCCACAGAAAACTCTACATCTAATAGTTGTGTCTCTACCCTAGTTATTCTGACATACTCTGCCGATATAAAGGAGTGGGTGGCACCTGTATCAAACAAAACAATAATTTTATACGGTAAAGCAATAAGGGTACCTGTAACTAAGTCTTCGGCTGTCTCAACTTCACTCAGCGTTAATGCAAAGACCATCGTCGGCGCAGTGTTCCTTTGCTGAGCTCCACAGGGCGCTTGGTATCCACCATGAAACGGTCTAGGAGCTAGTGCATAACCTGACAACATCTGAAAAGATTGAGCCATATAACCAGGCCCCGCGTACCGATAACAAACATTCTCCCCCAACCGGCACTCACCTGGGTGTCTCCGACCACCTTTGGGACAAGCGATGGGAGACTGACCACCCTAAAATCCACCCTGATCTACTAACTGTCTCTGACCTCCGCCAGATCTACCTACTCTCCATGGGCCTTGGCTGGACCCTACCTGAAAACTCGAGGGTGCAACCCTCTTCTTCTAATTCATTGTCTTAGTCTCTCTCAGCAGACTCTCCTCTGCTATGATAGGTCTGTCAACTAACTCCAAGAAATCTTGTATTCTCAATATGGCCACCTGTCTATAAATATCACCCCTCAAATTTCTTTCGAACATTTTAGCCTTCTTAATTTCATCTAGAACAATATAGGGGCAAAAATGCGATAGCTCAATAAATATCGCCGAATACTACTACACTGGCAATGAGCCCCGTGACAAAATCAGAAACTCTTGTGCTCGAGCCTCTCTGATTGAGGCAAGATAATACGTATCAAAGAACACGTCCCTGAATCGAGCCCTAGTCATCAGTACTGGAGTCGTCCTCTGCTTCTCCAACAGTCTAGTGGTTGTCCACCATCTCTCGACCTCCCCTGCCAATCTATACGTATTGTACAGAACCCTCGGCTCATCAGTGTAGTGACGTACCGTCAAAATCTTCTCTACCTCCTGCATCCAATTCTCTACAACTGCTGGGTCAGCCGCTTCTAAGAAGGTCAGCAGATTCATGTTCATAAATTTCTCTATCATACACCCCTAAGCTAAAGATAGACCTCCCTGCTCCCTAGATCTCCGAGCAATATCAGCCATAACTTGTTAAGCCACACTACGTAGCACAACATCTAAATCCCCGCCTCCTACACCAAAAGGCCCAGCTCCATCATCTCCACTAGCATGAGCGCTATTACCTCCTGGGTCCATCCTACAAATACATAAAACACCGTTTCAGAATCCTATTCCCTTACATATCTAATCTATTCATTTAATTGAAACTCCAATTTCTCTATTAACTACTCCCTTGTTCTTACCCTAAAATCCAATCTTGCAACCCAAACACATGACTCGTCGATAGTTTACTATGATTTTCCTGAAATCGTCACCCCAAGAAAAACACAGAAACCATCACAAAAATCCTATATCCAGACCATTCAACAAAACCTCAAATCTTTTTTCCTATATTATGATATTGTTTCCCACTGCACTCTAGAGTCTACAGAACCTAGCAACCTAGGCTCTAATACCAAAATGTAACGTCCTATAAATTTAAATCATCATTTCATTTTATTTTTTTGTATTTAATGCATATGAATAGCTCTAATACCCCTACTATGAAATCTCAGGCCTCAGAAGGGCACTGGGGTATTCTTGTACACAAAATCATACCTACACAGTGAAAATATAAATCATACAACCATATATACCATACAATATCAGAATTCAATATTTCCAAACCACAGTCATATATTACATCTCTCTCCAGTATCATCTACCCCAAAACACTAACTCTGTACAAACTTACCCTAGAAGCAGGGCAATAAAACAGTCACACTATTTGCAAGCCCGATCTGCTCGCCTAACTGGCTCACCTGAAAAATGTTAAAGCAATGGGGTGAGTCGACGCTCGATAGGTGGAAATATGCTATTATTAGTGTGTGGCTACTAAGTTGCATACTATTTAAATAACATCTGAACTGTATAAAATGGCAAATCTGTAAAACATATCTAATATTTTCACAGTTTAAAGTATAACTATATCATCTGAACTTTCTACTTTTCACACTGCTAATATCATACTATATTCATCAAATACTATAAAATTGTATAAATATACATAATTGTGTTTTATCTTTGGAGCTCTGTATGTCATGATTTGACCCCTCATGACAGAGTTGTGCAGCTCGTAGGCGGGACTTACTCTGTTCGGCCCTCCAGGTAAGTCATTATACTCTACACTACCTCAGTCCGTCCAAACTGCATCCTCTCCCAGGCGCAGGACTGGCTGCTATCTCATCAAACTGGTCCCCTCAACCCAGCGAACTGGGAGTTGCATCCTCTCCGAGCACAGTTTGATGGTACCCACACACTATCTAAGATATGTGGTTGCACTATATTTGTATTAGCAATGGTACCGTGCTTTGTTTTCTGTATTTGTATTTGTAATATTTCATAGGGATCTAATACTATATACATAATATTATAATCTTTCTATTGTTTTCATCATATTTCCAAAATAACCATAACACTATATTATGTACTATAAATACTGTAATCTCTGTATAGTATAACTGTAGTATCTTGATGCTATATCTGTATATCTGACTGTATAATCTGTCTGAATAATCTGTCTATATACTTTGTCTGTATACTATGAGTGTTATGGTATTAGGAAACATGGCATACTGTAAATGTTATACATATATATACTGATCTGAATAAAAACTGTGTTATTTTGTTCTGGATAAAAACTGTAATATACTTATCTAAATAAAAATCTGTATATGTATAATGATCTGAATGATTATCTATATATGCTATTTATATCCTTGTATTCAGTATAGTATGCTATGCTGTGAAAAACTATATAAATTCTGTATCAGATAAATATCTACTCAAGCCACACATACATTAAAACTCTTATTCTGTAAAAACTGGATAATAAACTAGTATATATCTATATAAAATCTCTGAAAACATGATTAAAGCTACTAACATAGCATATTTCCCTTACCTAGTTCCTAAAAAGCCCCTACTGTACTCTGGCTCTACACCCATAAGGTTCTCCCCTTAGTACCCTGAAAACCACATTTTTCAGAATAAAATATCATTATTTCTTCATATACTACATTTCTTATAATTGTATGAAAGGCAAAAACTGAATAAAATGTCTTACCCTGAAATTGGGATGGAATTCAAACCACTCCCACCAACGATCCGCCTCGGCAGACTTGTAGAAAACTTCCCCAAGAGCGTCGTGGTGGCCTCAGATCGTCGATCCGGCGAGAAACGAAGCCGAGATCGAAGAGAGAATGAAAGGGAGATCTATAGAGAGAGATAGAGAGGGAGGGTTTTGTGTCAAACTTCACTGAAAAATCTGGATTTTAGCTATTTATAGCCCCGGGTTCATCGACGAAACACGTCATCTCGTGGACAAGTCCCTGAAGAAGTTCATTGACGAATCTTCACTCTTTGTCGATAAATTTCAGACTGCTTTAAAACTCCTTTCTGTATTTTCTCGTTGACGAGACGTGACCTCGTCGATAAGACTCTCATGTATCCTCATCGACAAATCCCCTGTGTTCGTCGACGAAGCCTTGTTTAATTTTCCTAGATTATTACAATTCAAGCTTACTATAAGAAAATATAGTAGGACTTTCCCACTAGTGCCTGCAAAATGGTGCTCTTTGTTGAGATACTCCACCATAATTCAAGTTTACCACGACAAAAGATAGTGGGACCTATCCACTGGTGCCTTGAAAGAGTTCCGTCAATAATTCAAGTTTTATTGTCTAGATTCATGATACCAGACTAGAAGGGATTTTTGAGTTTGTAGAAAGGGAAAAAAAAAAAAAATTCTTCCTTTTTCTATCGTTAAGTAGTAAACATGATTCAATTTTACTTCAAATAAATCAAGTAACTTTTATTTTATAATTGAAGAGATTTTAAATTTAAATTTATATTAAATTTAAATAAAATATATTTTAAAACTATATTTAAAATATCTATTAAAATTTAAAATTTATACTTTTAAACAGTACTTTATTGATTTTAAATTGATTTAATATACCTGCAAATTTAAAAGAGTAACATTACTACACGTCATTTTTTGCCACAACGGCTCTGCATTATCCTGAGAATATTTTAATTTTTAATTAAAAGGAAAAGTGGAAGACAATATTTTGGGTGGGAAAACTCCCATCATGAGGGCAGACTATGGGACACGTGTCACGCTGGCAGCTTGCCGCTACTGAACACAGCACTCGGGCAGTCCGTGGGCCCCGGGCCCACACTCAACAGTCCCTTGCCCACTATACCTTCATTTATTGCAAAATCCCACTCTGAGAAATATCCAGGGAAGCCAGAGCTGAATATACAACATCGTACGTGTTGCATTTCCATTGGGCAGTCACTTTGCTATTTTCTGCATTTTACCAGGGGAGTTATCGAGTACACGCGCCTATGCGCATTGCGCACGTTCTCATGTTGACTTTCCAGTGCGGAACGCAACGCGGAAACTGGAAATTGGGAGGCCGTGCGAGGAAATGTAATTATTTTACGTCTCTATACTTTTATTTATTTTTAAATCACCCCCATTTTTAAACTTTTTATTCATCCCTATACGCAGACCCCGACTCGAAGTTGGTGAAAAATTATATCAGTTACTTCTGTAGATGACAAGCCATGATGTGCCGCGTCAACTCCCTAAAATTTTATTTTTTATTTTTAAAAATAATTATGCAAAATATGAGAAGTGGTTCAAGGATATTTTAGTTTCATAAAACAAAAAACAGTTATGGGACAGTTATAATATAAATCAAGTAGGGAAATCTTTTTTTTTTTTACCTCCAAGGTATGGTTCAAGTGGTAGTGTAGGCTGTGAGAGTACCTCTTACGAGGTCAGGTGTTCAAATCCTCCCGAATTCGTTTCTGCCCTTAAACTCCCGAATTTACCCTTCTTTTAGAGTTGTGGGGTCAACTTTCAGGAGCACACGATTAGTCACATGGACTGTAAAACTGACACGTGAATACCTGATGCGTAATCCAAAAAAAAAAATAGGGAAATTTTTTTTTCTTAGTAGTAGTAATATAAATTTTATATATATATATATATATATATCCTATTAAAAAATGTTGATTCAAATATTCAGGTAGCATTGGGTTTATAAAATTTAATATTTTAACGAAGTTTTAAATTACTAAAATCTATAATATGATTAGTGATCGAATGACTATGCATGTATGATCCACGTGTTACACAAATTTTTTTTGACAATAATACCAAATTTTATTTTACTTTTTAAACAACTCAGATCATTATATAAATAAAAATGCGATATCCTTATTTTTTTTGTTTAAACTATATAAATATGCAAAAAAAAAATAATTCTAATATTTTTTAAAATACCAAAAAAAAATAAAACATTAAATGCACGTACATTAATGAAAAATTTAGCGAGAAAAAACATCATCATCAGATAAAAGTACTTCAAATTTTTACTAAAAAAAATTTAAAATGTTAGTACTCATATAGATGTAGTGGCAATTAACAAAATAAAAAATGATAAAATAAAAAAAAAATTGTTGTAATAATAAATAAATAAATATTAATTTAAAATCGATTGAGTGAAAAACAAAATGACACCAACATGTCATTAATTACCAAAGCGTTATCACCATCACTTCTAACTCTTCCCGCTATGCCCAAACCCTAACTACCGCCTCCAATCCCATCATTGCGCAATTTGCCTCTCTCAACATTCTCAATCTAGAGCTCTCCTCCCTCCAAGACATAATCACTCGACTCATGGTGGTCCATCGTAGACAAGGTCGCTTAAGCTCGCAAGCTCTCTCTCCTCGACCACCCCCTCACCTGCCTCTCCTTCACCATCCTCGCTATGACCAAGCGTCGTTACTGTAACACTCCTTTAGTTGAAATCGACTCACTTGAAGGCTTCAATTTTGATTCCTTGTATGATTTGTACCCCCAAATTTACTCTAACCCAACCAAATCCATGATCCCATTCACTTTCTAATGACTTCATGTCGAGCTTCCTATAACATTATTCATATAAAATTGGGAAAGCAATAAGAGATGATCAATCAATTGTTTATTCAAATTATTCTGCATTGTTGTTTATGGTGTAGTTCTTATACTTTGGGGGTTAATAAACAAAGGGAGAAAAACATATGGATGCGTTCTTGGTGTAAAGCAGCAGCAAAGATTCGTCGACGAGTGTCCTTGTTGACCTTATAGGTCATATCCTGTTTTAATTATGACAAATACTCAAGTATTTAATGTCTATCAAGTTTGTGTGCAGGTCCATATGAGTAGATCACTTGATGGCATCTAAAGACTCTAAGTCTAAAGACCCAGAAAAATTCTTTTTTATTGTAATCTATATTAATTTAGGTCTGTTGACTTTTTGAGTCTGATATCTATTTTTTATGCTGACAAAGCATATGTATCTTACCAATGCACTGAACTTATGAACAGGGTTAATTCTTTGCACGCATGGATGGTAAAGATATAGTTGATGACATAAGGAAATCAATGCCCACACCATATAATGGCGTTTGGAGAAGTAAAAGGAATGAAGACCTATTTTCAATTGTATTTGCATTCATTTTTATATTGGTCTATAATAATTTATATCAGTCTGTAATAATCTCTGCATATCATGCATGTAGATAATTGTAAGCTCCACAAGATCATAGTCTGACCATAGGATACCAAAAATGGCCTGCAATAATGTCGCCGAATTTTTGGGACTATCTCAAAAAGACCTCAATAAGACCCCTAGTATGACTCTAGGTCCCAACACTCATGCACATATATCATAAAGAATTCAAGAGTGTTTTGAATTAAATTGAACATTATACAGAAATTTGGGAGAGCTAGGACGACCGACCCCAGGAATTCAAAACTCCTCGGGCGCCCGAACTGTTGAAAAATTAACAGTTGACTTAGGCTCTCAAGCGACCGACCATATTTGTGCATACTGACTACGGGCGCCCGAACGACTTGAAAGGGACATTCCACCAACTCGGACTACCGAGCTATTTAGTTCAAATTGAATCCCAAATGATCGAACACACGAGTTCGGGCTAGCGGACCTATGACTGGGCACCCGAAGTTATAAAGTAATGTTTCTGACTTTGATTCGGGCCACCAAACTTGAACTTGGGTTGCCGAACTGATTTTAATAGCTTTTATTATTGTGTCTATTCGGGCGACCGAACCTTGGTTCAGCCACCCGAACCTTGTCGAGTTAAAATTATTTTAACCGATGTAAATACGGGTTAATGAGGGTTAATACTTCCTAAACACTTTGGAACTTTTCTAAGCATTCCCTATGGGTCCTAAATGACTATAATTTCACCTTGGTCTATAAATATGAGTTCATTTGTGTGGATTAAGTAAAGATTAAGAAAAATCATTAGCCAAAATTCTCTCGAATTCAAAATCTCATTTTTCCTATAAACCTTCCAAACACTCTCATACCTTCATTCCATTAATTATTTTTAGCTTTGTGAGAGTTCTTGCTTGGGTTATTAATTAGTAGAGGTTGCTAATACTCTCATTGTTCTTGTTTGATTGATTTATTTTTTGATGAGTTAGCAATGTTTACCCCACAAATTTGAATGTAATAAATCTTGTGTTGGGATAAACTAGTAAGCTTAGGATATTTGCATTGTTATTGCAAGTGTCCCATAGTTTTGATTTTGTTGTGCAAAATATTTTTTACAAGCTAAAATATTTTTCAAACTACTCGTGTGCTTATTTCATTGAAGAGAATCTTTTAAGTTAGTTTGAATATTTGATTAAACATTTTTGAAACTCTGATTGAACATTGAGGATTGATATTAACGTGTTTCAAAGATTTAACTTGTTTTGAACACTCTTGAGCATATTAGTGATAATACCTTGTTGAGTGTTGCTTGCACAAAATCACATCACTGAACTTACATTTCCTATATTGTTGAAGTGTGGTTGATTGATTATACTATGCGTATTGGGTACATATCTGCTTTACTTGAGAAGCATAATCATTATACCAATTATTTTGTGAAAAATACTATTGTATTTCCAGGTGTGGCCTGAAGGGGCTTGATCTAGCTTGGAAGGACCAAGTTGGGATCAGCCTTGTGAATTTGACCTAGGGTCTTCTCTGTCCCGCAAGGAGAATTTGTAAAGGTTGAGGTCAACCCTGTTCTAATTGACCTATTTGTATTAGGTGTCGCTCCACCCGTTAAGTGAGCATTAGTGAAATCCTCGGGCTTGTGAGTTAGAGGCGGGGATGTAGGCACAGTTGATCGAACCCCGATAACATTTCTTGTGCGTGCTTTTAATTTTTACTTTTTAAATTCCAACACATGAATGTTTATATTTTACTATTGTGAATGATTGGGTTTATAATTGGATAGATAGACCCTAAGTTGAGTAATACTGCTATTAAACCGATTCACCTAGGAAGTAATTTTTAAATACCCAATTCACCCTTTATTGACTTTTTAAGTCTAATCCATGGTTTTAATAATAAAAAATCACAAGGTTCTTATGTGTGTATCCAGTGTTTAAGTAGACTTGATATGTTAGCGCACACAATAGGAGACTGAAAATGGAAGCCAAAAGAAACTCGAAGGACATGTACATCAGCTGGCATATTCCAAGGAAGTCACAAAAGCAAAGAAGATTGAAGACATTTAAAATTCACTTGTATTGCATTTAGTTTTTCTATTTGGTCTGTAATACTAAATAAGAAATGGTTTGTAATAATTAAATATGCATGTTTGGTCGACCATACTGTACAAGTACAATATCACCCAGTCGACCGAACTGGTGCCGGGTCAATAGTTTGACCACTGCCCAGTCGACCAAACTTGCCAGTTCACTCTCACCCGGTCGACTGAACTTCCTCAGAGTCAACAAATTGACCATACGGTCAACTAAGACCAAAACGTAAGCCAACGCCCTAGTTAACCGAGTTCCCACATGTGAGAACTCAATGCTTCAGTCGATCGAACTACTCAGTTCAAAACCTTCTGGTCGACCAAACCGCGTAGAAAAGGAAAATCGCCCTTAAGACACCATATCCGATTGATCGAACTATTAGTTCATATCTTGTCCGATCGACCGAACATGCACAACTCGATTAACCGAACCTTGCTTCGGTTGACCGGTGCTCTTGGTTGCCCCAATATTTTTACCGCGGTTAAAATAATAAAATAGGGTTAATTGAGTTAAAATTTTCAAAACAACTATAATAATACCCTATATTCCCCTAACGGCTATAATTCTTCCCACTTCTATATATAGCCCCTCATTTGTTAGGATTAAGCATAGATTAGGATTTAAGATAAGGAAAAATTCTCTGAAAATATTTTTTTCCCAAAATCTCTATATTTTCATCTCTTCAATCTTATTGCAAAAATCTACCTCTTATACTCATCCAATTATTTATCTTGAAAGAAGGTAGTATTCTTTATACTCTTTGCATAGGCTAAACTCTCCTTAGTTTTTATTTGATTGTGTATTGATTTTTGGAGAGTTGCTTAAGGTTTTTCCCATAATATTTCATTCATAAATATTTGATTGGGAAAAACCCTTGTATGGCTTAAGATCTTGCATCCTCATTGCAAGTATCATAAGCTTGATATGTGTTTTGACAATAACATATTTAGCAAGCTTATAAACCCTATTATCTACTGTACTTAATATTTGAGAAATATTTTTGTGATATCTATTTAGGGTTGTTGAGACTATCTGATTGTTCCCACAAAAAGCATATTAGCTTGATATCAAAAGTCTCACTCTCACACACATACATTGATATACATTTGATTGAGAGTTAACACTTGAGTTAACAAAATCTCACTTGAGCTTAATATCCTGTCATATGTGAGTGCATTATTTGATTGCGCGCATTGGTACAAATCTACTTGTTGGAGAAGCATTGAAATTGTATGTAAAAATTGTATTACACATCTATTGTATTTCCAAGTGTGGCCTGAGGGGGCTTGATCTAGCACGGAAGGATCAAGTTGGGGTTAGCCCTGTGAATTTGACCTAGGGCCTTCTCCGCCTCGCAAGGAGAATTTGTAAAGGTTAAGATCAGTCCTGTGCTAATTGACTTGGTTGTATTAGGTGTCGCTCTACCCATTACGTGAGCATTAGTAGAATCCTCGGGCTTGCGAGCTAGAGGCGGGAACGTAGGCAGTATTGGCCAAACCCTGATAATCGTGTATCTATTTATATTTTCGCACTATATATTTACCTCATATGTATGTTATATTGTGAATGTTGTGCATGATTTAATTTTCGTATATCATTATCTATGTAATTGGTGTATGATTAGAAAGACCCTAGGTTATGTTATACGGGTATCTCGTTTAACCTAGGAGATAAATTTTAAAATTCCAATTCACCCCCCTATTAGGAATACACCAAAGCTAACACCCCCCCCCCCCCTCTTAGGAATACACCAAAGCTAATAGGGTCTGTAATAGTAACATAGGAAAAATGTCTGTAATAATCCCTGCATATCATGCATGTAAGTTCAAATAAGCCCAAAAGACCTTAGAAAAAGACCTTAGGTCCCTACACATCCTTGGAAATCAAATGACCTTAAACAAGGTCGACCGACGCCAGGTTTTTTAGGCTAAGTTAAAATGTCTAAAACCTTAGAAATGACCATAAGTTTTTGCACATACACATAAGAATGTCCCCAAAATCACTTATAATATCAGAGGAATTAGTTGAAGAGAAAATGGACTTATAGGGCAAAACTATGAGGTTTCAGGCGACCAAACCCCAGGTGTTAAAAACACCTCGAGCGACCGAACCCTTAACAGGTCAACTTGTTGACTTGGGTTTCGAGCGACGGAACCATTTTGAACATACAGTCCACAGGGTACCGAACCTTGTTTTTAACTTTTCCCACTAACTCGGTAGCCCGAATTTCATGTTCAAAATTGTCTCGGGCTACCAAACATAGGGGTTCGATTAACTGAAATCTTGACCAGGCACCCGAACCGCGGACAGTGTGGAAATCGCATCTGTTCAGCCAACCAAACCTTGACTCGGACACCCGAACCTTAAAAAACAACTTTTTTTCATTGAGTTTATTCGGGCGACCAAACCGTGGGTCAGTCACCCGAAACTCTCAGGTTGTTTTATATTTTTACCATAGTTAAGACGGTTAAACATGGTTATTTTTACTAAACCGTTTTAAAACAAATTTAATAATTCCTTACATGTCCCCAACGGTTATAATTTTTACCATTTTTATATATAGGGGTTCATTTGCAAGGATTAGTGAGAAATTAGGATAGTGATTAGTGAAAAATTCTCTGAAAATTTCCAAAGCCTATATTTCTTTAATAATCCTAAATACTCACCTACTTCATTTTCTTTGATCATCCAAGCTTAGAGAGAGTGTCTAGATTATAAGTGCTTCATTCTAAATAACCCTATACTCTCATTGAAATTTGTATTTTTGATTTTTGTATTAAGAGCTTGGGTAGGTTTCTTCCTACATATTTAACTTGATAAATCTAGTATTGGGAAAACTCATTAGCTTGAGGATTTTTGCATTGTCATTGCAAGATTTCTTAAGTAATAATTTTTGTGTGTAAAATATTTTACAAAACTTGATTTCAAACAACTCTTGTACTTGATACAATTTGAGAAAATATTTTTGAGTTCATTTGAATATTGTTACTAGCAATCTAATATTGAGATTTGATATACTTTACTTTCAAAGATTAGCTTGTTTGAACACTCTTGTGCATACTTGAGATTATCATTATATTAAGTGTAGATTGCACATATACACCACTAAGCTTATCTTTCTTACATGTTTGGTGTGCATTGATTATATTGTACGTAGTGGTACATATCTTCTTGTGTAAGAAGCATTTGTTTGTACGTAAAATTTTTATATCTGTTGTATTCCAGGCGTGGGCTTGGAGAGAGAGACTAGCCCTGTTGAATAGTCCCGAATTGGCTTAAACCTAGTTAGGAAAGTTAGGTGCATTATCCTGGTAAGGTGCGATTATAGGTTAAGGTCGGTCCTGTTAATTGACATGATTATAACCGGTGCCGCTCCACTCATTAAGTAAGCCATAGTGAAATCCTTATGCTAGTGAGGCAAGGTGGGGACGTAGGTATAGTTGGCCGAACCCCGATAACATATCGTGTTTGCACTTTACTTTTTCATAATTTATTTTCTACACATGTATGTTATTTTATGAATGATGTTATTTAATTTTCGCATATTATCTATGCATTTAGGTTTATGTGTATATAAAAATACCCTAGGTTGTGAAATACTGCTGTTGGATTAGCTAAACCTAGGAATAAATTTTAAGTACTCAATTCACCCCCCACCCTTTTTTGGGAATCAACCAAAGGTAACGATCCTATTCTCGTCGATAAGTGCATCTGGGCTGCGAGAGAAAATTCAAATTTTGAATGTAAACGGTGTGATGGTTGGGATTCAGAGGGAAGCCTCTGAGGGCTTGTTATATATGTTCTTCTAGGCATATTTTGATATGTAAGAGAGTGAGAGAGGATGAGAGAAGGAGAGAAGATCATTGTAGTGTATAATATTTTATCTTTATAATGAAATCTCTTATCGATTGCTCTCATGGATGTAGGCTTTTCCGAACCACGTAATTCTTGGTGTTGTTGCCTTTATTATTGTTTTCTTTATGTTGCTATGGTTGTGGAATGATTTTGTATTTATCATTGATATTGTTGCAAGTATATGTGTGATCCTTTTATACAATGTTTTATTCCGTTGTGCAATTGATTGAAGAGACGTTATTTCATAACAATTGGTATCAGAGCATTGTTGTATTGGCCTCTACATTGAAGGATCTTGCGGTACAACAAGGTATGGTGAAAGGTTTATACAAAATTCAACCGAATAGCACGGATGCATTGACTTGGAATGAATTGGAAGCAATCATTCTATTTTATTTGGCTAAGGATGTGTTGTATCACATCATGGATGAAAATTCTCCGGCATTAGTTTGATGAAAACGAGAATGTCAATTGTTGACCTTATAGGTCATATCCCATTTTGATTATTACAAATACTTTGGTATTTAATGTTTGCTTTAAGTTTGTGTGAAGGATCAATTGGCAGTATCATATGGTGCACATGGACTTGAAGGGAAATGAAGACCCAAAGTGTTTATTCTTGTAATTTATATTTAAATTCATTTGGGTCTGTAATATTAATCCAAAGTCTGTAATAATTAATGCATGACATGCATGGTAGGAACTATAAAGCTCAAGAAGGTCGACTGACGCCAGGTTTTTAGGCGTACTTGAAAAGCCTAAACCATTAACTGACCCTAGGTCCTTGCACAAGCACTTAGGATTATCCCCACTATCATATATGCAATTAGGGGTATCTTATGGTCTAAAAATATAACTTAGGTTTTAATTTGACCTGGCTTCGGGCGATTGAACCTTGGCGTTGAAAACGCCTCGGTCGATCGAACGTAGTGAAAGTCAAATAGTTGACCTGACTTCAAATGACCGAATTGAAATAAACTGAGTGTTCACAGTCAACCGAACTCAAAATAAAGACTTTTCCAACGACCCGAGCACTCGAACTTCATGGTCATTTTGACCTTGAGCGACCAAACTTAAGACCAGGAGACCAAACCTCGAGCAGGTTGGAAAATCGCCCAAACCAACAAGCCGAATGTTTCACCAAGCACCCAAACTTCAAAAGTACCTTTTCTACATGTGTTTGTTCGGGCGACCAAACCTATACCTTGGTCAACCAAAACTCTAGGGTTGCATAAATTTTAATTGCGGTAACACAGGGTTATTAACGTTAAATTGGTTTAAAACAAATTTAATAATCCCCTCTATATCCCAATGGTTATTTTTTTAGGTGAAGCTATATATATGGGCTCATTTACGAAAATTAAGAAAAGATTAGGGAGTTTGATTAAGAAAATATCCTCTGAATTTTTGAGAGCTCCTTCTTCACACTCAAAGTCAAATACTCATTCTTTGATCATTCTTTTGCAAAACCTATTTGAGTGAGAGTATTTTAAATCATCATACACTGCTTAAACTCTTATTGTTATGTTAATTGTTGATTTTCTAAAAGAGAACTAAGCCAAAAAAATTTCCCATAGATTTAGTTCATAAATTTATTGTGTGGGGAAAATCTTGCTAGCTTGCGAGTCTTTACATTTTGATTGCAAGACTCTTAATCTTGTCTTGTGTTATGAAGCAGATATTTTTGACAAGTTTGGTTTATAAAATATCTCTTGTTCTTAAAGTTTTTGAAAATCATTTTGAGATATTTGATCTTTCTCTTGTAAATCTTTGAAATTTTATTTGTGATTGATATATTGATATACATTGTTTCAAAGATATTATTGTAACACACTCTCACACTTTGATTGCATATTGACAATATCTTGAGAGTAGGTTCACACATATTCACTAAGCTTATAGATCTATCATTTTAAAGTGCATTAATTATTGCATGTGTGTATTGGTACAAATCTGCTTGTGTTTAGAAGTATTAGAATTGTACACAAAAATTTGATATTCACTATTGTATTCCAGGCGTGGCCTGAGGGGGTGTTGATCTAGCCCGTAAGGATTAGTAAGGTCTTCCCCGCCCCCATAAGGAGAGTTTGAAAGGGTTGAGGTCAGCCTTGAGAATTTGACCTGGTTGTAACCGATGTCGTTCCACCCGTTAAGTAAGCAATAGCGGTAATCATCGGGCTTGTAAGCTGAGGTAGGGACGTAGGTAGTATTGGCTAAACCCCGATAACATATCGTGCATGTACTTTATATTTTCATAATTTATTTTCTGCACTTTCATTTTCAACACTTGTATGTTGTATGTTTGATTCATTATATGTTGTACATGTTTTGATTGGATTTATGATTATATAGACAGACCCTAGGTTGTGTATTACTGTTGCTGATTCGGATAAGCCTAGGAATAAATTTCTAAATATCCAATTCACCCCCCTCTTGGGAATACACCAATTCCAAAACCAATATATGTCTAAGGGTTCATTAAAATCTGCAATTGTAGTAGAGGAAGACTCAGAATGTAGTGATAGAGATATGCTATGTGTTTCATCGGGTTCGGAGTGCCTCACGGGTGATTCTTGGATCTTAGATACCGAATGCTTTTATCCTAGAAAATGGTTTGAAATCTACAGGTCAGTTTATACTGGTTGTATTTTGATGGAAAATGATATTTCATGCAAAATGTTTGCTATTGGAAATATCAAAATCAAAATGTATAATGATGTTGTAAGAACCATATGTGATTAAAGCATGAATTGGGTCTAAGGATGAATGGTATTTCATTGGGAAATTTAGACCGTAATCAATATTGTTACGAGTCTGAATGTGGAGAAATGAAAGTGTGTGAAGGTAACTTGATAGTGATGAAAAGGGAAAAAGTAGAAGGAAATATTTATGCATTGCTAGGTATTACGGTTGTAGGTGGAGTTGCAACTATTAAATCTGAGTTAGGTATCCTGTGGCATGTACGGTTAAAGCATATGGGTGACTACATGTTTTCAGATGTCTGGGAACCGATGATGATACCATTAAGGAATAGACATAAGTATTTCGTGTGTTTATCATGGAGGGTCTTGTGTGTATTTCATGTAGTGGTTGAGATGGAGAACCAGACCGGGAAAGAGATTCTCAAGTCAAACATTGGGGCTGAGTACACTGGTTTTGTTCAAGAAGTTTTATGAGTAGGGCAGGTTTTATGTAGGGCTTGCAGGGTACTTCTTGGTGAAGTCAGGGACTATGGTGTGTTTCTCGTGTGACTAATCACCAAAGGTATCGCTAGATGGGAAAGTTGCAGGTGAATTGTGTGCAAGATTTGTGGTAGACTACTCGGTTGTGAGTGGATATCCACTGATGCACTATTTTAGTGATGGAGGATCTAGGCTTGATGTGATGTTCAGACAATACACTTTTCTAGGGTATAAGAAAGGTATGTGCAAGCTGGGTGATCCTATAGCAAACAAATGAATGATCGAAGACATGACTATTGGTGATAGAGCCATGGGGTAGCGTACTTAGGTAAAGGAAGAGAAACAAATGTCAGAAAACTACAGTAACATCAATCATGCTATTCAGGTGGAGTTAGGGACTCAAGATAGAAATGCGGGGAGTTCTATATCAGGTCAATGATATCATGGTATGAATGGGTGTGTGATGCAGGTGGAGCAATAGACTCAGGGCATAGATGACATAGTTCATATTGTAGGGAGTTTCAGCTCAAGAGACCAGCAGAATCATGGTCTGCAAATGTGCACTATCAGATCACTACTCAAGTGAGTTAGTGAGGCTTCCAATTTAGAAGAAGATTATAGGATGTCGTGGAGTGATGTATATGTTGTATGTGAATAACATGTTATTGGCTGGAAAGACTTTAACTGAGGCTGATCAGTTAGGAACTCTGTTGAAAGGTTTTGACATGAATGTACTTAAGGCCAAGATGGGTTTTGGTTTGCTAATTCGCATGGACAAAATTGCAGGGAGATTGGTGTTATCTCAGGGTGGTTTTGTGGTCAAGGCTACAGGGAGATTGGCGTTATCTCAGGGTGGCATTGTGAATGGAACCGCAGGGAGACTTTGTTTGTTGTTTCAAGGGGATTCTATGGAGAATCAAAATGGAATGTCTACTGCTCAATACCCAAGGACAGGTTGTGATGTTTGATATATGTCAAAGGTTCCCCATGATTGTGCAATAGGGTGTTTCAGTAGGCAACATAGTGAATCGTCAGTTGCTAGTTTTGTTGAAGACTATATAGGGGGCTTTAATGATATAAGGCTTGCAGCAGTTTTTGTGTTTTCTATTGTGGGAAGGTCTTGTTGGAAGCCTAAGGTGAAGTCTTCGAGTGTTGCATCTACAACTATATCGGGGTTGATGGTAGAAGCTGAAACTGCCATCGACATGTTCAAGTGGTGTTGTTTGGACTCGGTGCATGTCTCTAAGTGCTATAAGGGAGACGGTCCCAACCGAACATTTCAAGTTCAAGGTGGTGCAGTCAGATATGAATTTCGAGTTCTCCTAAGGGGCGTATAATCGCCAAGGTGGAGATTATTGTTTATGGTGTGGCTCTTATACTTTAAGGGTTAATAAACAAAGGGAGAAAAACTTATGGATGTGTTTTTGGTGCAGGGCAGCAGCAAAGACTCGTCAAAGAGGAGATACCGAGAGCCATAAAATCTCAGAATTTAATAGTCGATGAGTGGTCTTCTCTGTCTCATCAATAAGTGCCTTGTTCTCATGGACGAGTGCATCTGGGCTGCGAGAGAAAATTCAAATTTTGAATGTAAATGGTGTGACAGTTAGGGATTCGAAGGGAAGCCTCCAAGGGCTTGTTATATATATATATATTCTTCTGGACATATTTTGATATGTAAGAGAGTGAGAGATGGTGAGAGAATGAGAGAAGATCATTGTAGTGTGTAATATTTGATCTTTATAGTGAAATCACTTGTCGATTGCTCCCGTGGATGTAGGCTTTGCCGAACCACGTAATTCTTGGTGTCGTTGATTTTATTATTGTTTTCTTTATGTTGCTATGGTTGTGGAATGATTTTGTATTTACCATTGATATTGTTGCAAGTATATGTGTGATCCTTTTATACAATGTTTTATTCCGCTGTGCAATTGATCGAAGAGGCGTTATTTCATAACATGTTTGATTTGTTCAAATGAAGTTAAAGGAGAAAAAAATTGAATAGTTTGATTGGAGGTGGGTTGGGATGTTCAATGGTATAGTCTTGAAATTTTCAAGAAAAATGAAGGGTATTTTGGTCTCTTTGGTACTGTTTTAATCATTAAAAGTTACAATACCACATATAATATGATAATCACATTCCTCTAAAAAGTTAGGCCAATGACATAAAATGATAATTTAAGATTGTTGGATTCTTAGATTTCTATTGCGAGCCAAACGTGTACATGTTTTTTCATTATTGGAATATTATATTTCGAGTGATCACATTTCATGGACTAAATACCTCCTTAGAGAAATATGTTTTTTATGGACATGTGACCATCACAGATCCACGTGATAGCATTCGAATGGATGAAATAGGTGAACCATACGGTCTCACCCTCTTTGCTACTATGTGGGTCTGTGACGACACAGGACCCATGACATTAACTTTTTTTTTTTAACATTATAAGATGTACGATTGCGATGCTTATTTGGTATAGTTGAGCTGAAAGTATTACCATCTTAATTTCTATAGTTTTATTTTTAAAAATATTTAGGTCGTATTAGAGAGAGTATGAATTTAAAATTCTATATTTATATTGATATGGATTTAGGTGAAATTTTGTATGACAATTTATTTATTTTATTCAAATTTATACAAATTTAAATCTAAGATTCAAAAGGTAAATTCTTGAATATGAACATATATATATATATATATATATATATTCAAAAATGTTTAAATGTGAGAATTTAATGTTAATTCATCCTAATTAATGTTCGTTGATGAGAATTCTAATTTTCAATTGTCATTTTAAATTGATTTAATCTAGAACATAATAAAAGTTCTTAACCTAGATGGGTTGACCTTGAAAATTTAATAGGAGGAGAAACATATGCATGCTTGAACGAGTAGGAATAAAATTATAAAAATATGTAAAACATAATAATCTTTAATTCATATCAATGATATTATAATCTCATTATTTTATAACTTCAATGGGAACATATATATTTAAATTTTAATTTGGATTTTTATAATTACGTATATTGTAGAGACCCGGAAAAACGATCATAATAAAAATAATACAGAAAAGGGGAAATTGGTTTGGTGCAGGACCAAACCGTCGATGACTTGGTGAGCTCTGAGAAAACCGTCGACGATTTCAGGAAAACTGTTGATGATTTTGCTCTAGGATAGTGACCTATAAATAGACCTAAATTCATGTTATTTGAAGAAAATTAAACTCTCTCTCTCTCTCTAACTGCAGCCCTTCCACTCCCTCTCTTCAAATTTTACCCCAAAACTCAGCCAGATTGATAAATAAACATCATTTTGGAGTCCTGTCTGCAATTCTTAGCTATTTAACCAAGATGGATTCGTAGTTTGGGGATCCTAGGCACCACTCCAAGAAAAAGGTAAAAGGAATAGATTATGTCGATCATTTTCATAATTTAACCGCTTAAATTATAGTATTCGATTACAAGAATAGTATATATGATTTCTGGGTATTCAGGCATATGGAAATGATAGATTTTGAAATTTGTCATATGTATGTTTTGGGGAAAACATGGTATTTGAATTTGGGTAAACCCTAGGAAAGTTTATACAAATATTTTCAGCAGAATAAAATAGTTTTTCAAGTAGATTATTATATAATGAAATATTTACTCAAATCGTGTGACATAAGTAATGAAATTATGATAAAGTTATTTTAGAATTTTGATATGATAGATTTATACATAAATTATGATATGACAAATTTATACATGATTTACGGAATTACAGATTTATTTTCAAAATTCATGATATGACAAAGTTTATACAAAATTCATGATACGACAGAATTATGCAAAAACATGACATGATGAATTTATGCAAAGTTATGAAATGACGGTTTTAAGCTGAGTTATGATAAGTTATACCGGTTATATACCGAGATAGTTATGATATGATAGTTTTATACCGATTATGATCTGACAGATATGATGTGATAATGAAAACATGATTTACACAGATTTATGAAATAATGAGTATGAAATGAGATCACGATAACATTTATATTATATATTGCTATATGATATCAGAACCCTGATGGACTAATTATGTTCAGAGCATGGTACCGTAGCTAGCTAGCAAGATTCGACGGTGCAACCCCCCTATGTCTGGAAGTGTTGCAGAGAGCAGGATGGGTTCGGGCCTGGCTAGGTGTACAAATCAATCAGTGCAACCACACTTCTTAGATAGAGTGTTGGTGTTGGATAGTTTATTGACATGTGAAGTGTTGCGAAGATCAGGATACCCTCTGGGTCCGGCCCATGAAGTGTTGCGGAGAGCAAGATGGGCCCGAGCCAGGCTGGGTGGGCAATCGTACTTACAGACTTTTATGTTTGACTTAACGTGGTAGGCCAACCATTACTAAGTCCAGCCTACGGGTCGTATAGCTCGGTCATGTGGGGTTATTACATGACAAGATATATGAATGTCCTAGGAAAAGTTTTATGTATGTATAGATATATCAGACGATTTACAAGCACAAAGAAATCTATTATGATAAAGTATGTTTATGTAGAAAAGCATGTATGTTTCTAAATATATATGTATTTTTGAGTACAAAATTTACATGATTTACCAGTTAAAGTAATTACTTAAAGATTCTATGTTATGCTACACCAAAACTCATGTTGCTACACACTAACAATAATCTGTTCCGTCTTACTGAGAGGTGTATCACTCCTATAATCTTTTAACATTTCAGGAAATCCAAGGAGCAAAGCTTAGACAGCTCCAGGCAAGATTAGTTAGTTGAGTTTGAAGATAGTGCTAGTGAGACACTAGTATGCATATGTATACGAATATGTTTTGTATTACCTTGGGCTATAGTATTATTTGGTTTTTTGGGGAGGCATGTGTATATATGATATGATGGTTTTAGCACTCTAGTATTGTATTTGGGGTTTATGTATATGTTTTCGTTGCATGTTTTATATGAGATATGGACAGGTGTACCCGGTACCCATTGCGGGTTTTTGGGTTACTACGGTGTGGTATCAAAGATATGTGTAGACAGGATAGAACTCTGGGCCCCACTGGGATTTGGGGCTCTACAGTGTGGTATCAGAGCCTAAGTTTCTAGGTTCTATAGACTTCAGCGGATAATAATACCAGAGTATTGGAATGGATCTTGATGAGGGTAGGAAATGGGTAGATCAAGATTCTAGTAAGACACACTGCCTAAGGGGTTACTAAGTAAGGTGAGTGCTCTGATTAGTATTAGTTGTAGCTGAACCTGAGTTAATCGAGCTAGGCTGCAAACAATATTAGGGCAGAGAGAAACTACTTGTATGGATGGGTAAGCTTCCCTATTCTCAAGAACTTCGCTGGTAAACATGGGTTGTGTATGAATGGATTTGGAAATGAAATTTTAAAGCTTATGAAAGCTTGCGTTGCGTTGTATATCTATATGATTATGATTGTGGAAATAGTATATTTTCTCATAAGATATTATTACTAAAACGAATATATATTATGATATAATGAATCTCATACTGCCACACAATGTAGATAATTTATTCTGTCTTGTTGAGATGTGTCTCACCTAATCATTTAAATATTTTAGGAAACCAAGATGGACCTGGTGATAGAGCTCCGAGATAGAGGGGAGCAGATACCCTAGGTAGACAGGGTGAGTATTTTGAGTTAGAGAGGTTTGATTCCTCTAGAGGTTTTATATTAGACTTGTATATGTGGATGGTAGTACTCTGGTATGTATATTCGCTGTGGTATGTATGTATATATATACATAATGACTTCCACTGTTAGGGTTGTGTATATGAATACCCGGTACCCACTTTCGGGTCAAGTTATGTATTATGGTATCAATGGTTGATGTGACTGATATGTGGTTATATGTGTTGTTTATATGGAAAAAAAATGGTATGAAAAATCGGGGCGTCACATGGTATCTCACCAGCTCGGACAACCACTACAGACCATCTAATCCCAACCCATAGTACACTAGGCTCGGTTCCCTGAAGGACCTGGAATATTAGATGAATATTGGGTGAGACACTTCTCAGTAAGGAGGATCAGGTTATCATCAGTGTGTGGTTAACATGAATTTTAGTGTGAACATATTATTTCCATTTATTTAACTAAACTATAAAATGGCATTTGAAAACTATACTCACCTGTCTAACTGTATGTAAGCAGGTTTTGTGCAGGTTAAGTAGTTGAGTGTAATTAATTGTAAATCTAAATGTGATGGTTTTTTATGTTAAGTGGTTTTAGGAGAATTTTGATTTGGTTATTGCAATCTCCCAGAGCCGTTTATGTAACCACGGTATTCCTCCACCACAAGTGAGGGTAATTAATAAAACTTTAGCGAATTTTTCAAAAGTGGTATAAGTGTTAGAAGCAAATTTTGAGAACGAAATTTATATAAGGAGGGGAGGATGTAGAGACCCAAAAAAATGATAATGATAATAATAAAAATAATACAAAAAAGGAGAAATCGATTTGGTGCAGGACCAAACCGTCGATGGTTTGGTGAGCTCTGAGAAAACCGTCTATAGTTTTGAGTTACTGAAGCCTAGTAAGGATAAAATGATAAAAATCAGTTTGGTTAAAAACCAAACCTTTGATGGTTTCAAGAAAACCATCGATGGTTTTGCTCTGGAACAGTGACCTATAAATAGACCTAAGTTCATTTTATTTGAAGAAAATTAAACTCTCTATCTCTCTCTCTCTCTCTCTCTAGTTGCGGTCTTTCCACACTCTCTCTTCAAAATTTTACCACAATACCCAGCCAGATTGATAAATAAACATCATTTCAGAGTCTTGACTACATATCTTAGCTGTTTAACCGGGGTGGATTCGTAGTTCGGGGATCCTAGGCACCACTCCAAGAAAAAGGTAAGGGGGACAGATTATGTTCACTACAAAAAATTAGGGTATTAGTAATGGTTTTAAAATAGTTGTTATATGTGCCATTACTAATAACTTTTAGTGATGAATTCAAAATTTCGTCACTAAAAATGGAGCATTAGTGACGGATTATAATTGTCACTAAAACCCTAATACCGTAACTATATAGTCTAGAACGGCTCAACTCAAATCTGTTACTAATAGTAGGGTATTAGTGACGAATTATAAATTCGTCACTAAAAGTAGGGTATTTGTGAAGGAATGAAATTTGTCACTAATAGTTTGGTTTTAGTGACGAATTACAGATTCGTCATTAATACTCTAGCATTAGTAAAGGATTCAAATTCGTCACTAATACCCTACTATTAGTGACGAATTTCAATCCTTCACAAATACCCTACTTTTAGTGACGAATTTGAATCCTTCACTAATAATTAGAAAAATAAAAAAAATATTTAATACTAATTTTTTTAATCATCAATTCTTATACAAAAATCTATAATTACATTTTCAAATACATAAACTGAAACCGTAATTACTACAAAATTCGTAAATCATTCAAAATTTCGAATTTAAATGTAAATTCAATTAAAATAAAGAAATAACATATGTTTAGATAATAAAAATTATTTAAAAATATTCAAAATTCAAATACAAATACTAGTACAAATTCAAATTAAAATACAAAAACTTCATTTGTTCAAATAACAATAAAAATTATAAAGAAATAGTCAAAAGTTGCATCTAACGATTGTAGTGCATGCATGCATGACCTCGTGCTGATGTTATGACAACCACAAATCCTAGAAATTAAGAGTCATTAAAAAAATTTTAGTATACAAATGGAGGAGAGCTAGCGTTCAGTATAATTAGGAAAAATAATTATACGATATAACAAATTCGCAAAGATTTCATAATCATGCATATTACATAATTTGTACGGTAGTAATATCAATAATGAAAAATGTAATGTTGCGTTCGAGAGCATAGATTTCGAACATTTTGAATGGATTTGGACAAATTTTATTACAATTTGATATTACTTTTTATTTAAATTCAATGTAAATTCAAGTCCAAAGTGTCTCCAAACATGAGGAGCATAAAATTATATTGAAATTTATTAAAGTCTATTTAAATCTAAATTTAAGATCTAAAATGCATGCTCTGGAACGCAACATAAGATTAGTTTATGGGGGATTTGCACAATGACTCAATGAGATATTAGCATTGCGTGGGGAAGGGGATGCAGCGAATAAATCCAGTCGAGGACACGTGTTCATTAGCATGTTTTACTATTTCGTAGACAAGCATTATTGCTTTACTTGAAATAAAACTCTAAACAGCGATTGTGGGGTTTGCATAGGAGGGAAATGGGAAGATTCATGGAGAAAAAGGTCATGAACTAGCATGAGCAAGTGTGTATCTTTTCAAGTTTTAATGAGAAAATATTAGAACTGCGTAAAATATGCCAGTCAAATGGACATGAAATTGGTCATTTGTTTGGTAGCTAAGAAAATCATGAAAAATAAAATATACCCTAGGGGCTTTCATCGGTGATCTTGTGCATGGACCATTTTTCTCCACTTTTTTTTTGTTCTTTTCTACAGTGACATTGCAACCCATATGTCCAGATGAATCCCTAATTTGTGTCACATCTAGGCGTTCCTACGGATTTTCAAAACTTGAAATTTGAAGCATAGATGGAGGGAAGGTGAATGTGGCTACGTGGACAATATTTACATTTACCTATCCATTTGTTAGACGAATCTAACTTATAATTTGACCTTATCTGCGCAATATTTTAATTAGGACTGATGGAGATGCCAATCCAATCGTTATTACTTTAACATTCATTTTATCATAATTATCGGTGTTCATGGTTTTTTTTTTTTTTTAGGAAAATTTTAACGAAAATTCGACAGCATACCGTCTATAAATTGAACATTTTCCCATAAAACCTGTACCTAATAAGTTTAAATAGATCATTTATAAGAAGTTCAAGGCACACGAAAACCTATATCCACTACCAGCATTCAATACACATCAACTACATCCGTCATGCAGGAGGCATTCTAGACTAGCATGCAATCATGTAGCAATTAACAATTCACGACAGTAATACATGTATCCATTAAATTTAGAATATAAATAGCAGAGAACAGTGGATAATATTGAGTTCAATGTGGTATTGTTATTCATCTAGGCATTTGTACATGAACGTTATGAGATAATGAGAGCATTTAATTTAAATAATTATGAAAATGATGTTCCCTCTGAATTATGTATATATTCAACTTATGCCTTTATCAAATTTACAAATTCTTAACCAAGTGTTTATAATATTTTCAATGATTTCGGCTCGACAATGAATGCTTTAGGCTTACCGGACCAAAAACATATAAATGAATGTTTTTTTAAATGAACTAAGCCTATATTGCCTCATTTCTTATGATTCCTAACTTTCACTCATCCTTTCAAAAATATTTTAACATTGAAACTTATCATAATTATCAGTGTACATGGTTTTCTTTTTTTTGGGAAAAATTTTAACGAAATTTTGGCAGCATGTCGTTTGTAAATTGTAAATTTTTCCATAAAACCTACACTTGATAGGTTCAAATAAGTCATTTATAAGAAGTTCAAGGCACACAAGAACCTATATTCACTACCAGCATGCAATACACATCAACTGCATCCGCCATACATGAGGCATCTAGATTAGCATGCAATCATGTAGCAATCAACAATTCACGATAGTAGTACATGTATCTATTAAATTCAGAATATCCAGCAAGTAACTATCATCCGTACAAGATGAATAACTATCATATGAAAATATCCCAACTGAACAAGATATACAACTTTAATAACAATAATAAATAAATAAAAACATGTACGCATTATGCAACCATATCAAATAATTAGAAATGACAACATCCAAAAGCAGGATGGATATATAAGGAGGATGCATTTAGAAGGAGCACATATCCAAAACGACGGTCCGTTCAAAAGGGAAGCCGCATTAAAACGAAGATGCATCCATAAGGAGGATGCATCCAAAGGGAGGTTGAATCCGCAGAGAGGATGCATAGGCACATCTACAAGGAGGATGCTTTCACAAGGATAATGCATTCAAAAAGTGCAACACTGATGGAACTTTTTGAAACAAGAAAGATTTAATATTATTCTCAAGTCATATCTGTTTGTAATATTAATTTTTTGCATTATTCATGCAAACTATCTATAACTACATAATATAAAAATTGCCCCAAATATAAGACTTTAGTTCTTCCCTGAATTTATACTTTTCCTAGAGAATACATGTAATGCTATCTCCCCCCCCCCCAAAAAAAAAATGGACCCTATTACCGTCACCCCCTAAGACTCAGCTTAATAGTTTTAAATGTCCAAGTTAGAATAACGTATAAAGCTCTTCAGAGGAGCTAGTATAAGTATTCGTTAATCATTGAAAAATTAGCTATATTATAAGACAAACAAAATCATAAAATACTTTTGCACAAGTACTATGTTAAGTTATAAGTATCATACATACCTTCTAATCAGAGGAGCCACCCACATCATCTGGTCGAGATTGGCGCATCATTTCCTTAAATCGTGCTTGCCTATCCATCATGACTTGCATCTGGGCTTGAAAGCTGGAAACCGTGTCTCTCAATTGCATGTTCTCCATTTCCATCATCTACATCCGTCGAGCCATCTCCTGCTTATCATACTTGGCATCTCGATGCCCTCGTTCCATCTCTACACGAGCTGTCGCACCCATGGATGATGATGCTATTGGAGCAATGTATCCACTTCTAAGACCTTTCATCCGGCCCCCCACTCGTTGCTCAAGCACTTGAGAAGTGATATCAAAATCTGTCATGTGCTGACTCTCCTCTGAAACAGGTGCATCCCTCAGTTCGACCATCCGTGCCTAATTTCAATCACAAAAATGATAAAAAGAAATAAGTAAGACTAAAACTTTGATGTTTTAAATAAGGTAATAAACTAAATCTTTTGTTTCACTTACATGGCTGTCCTACGCACCCTCGCACCACTCCCCTGATCGCTGTTGGTGTGTTCTATGATAAAGATCCGGTAGCAGGTCCTCTGCGCCAGTCTCAGGATCACGCTACATTATCATATAAGACATCATTAGTATTATGTCACGTAATGGTCAGATAGTTTTATATATAGTAATTGCCTGGCAATGATTTACGAATAGCCTCAATCCACCGCAATGCGTCATAGGGAGTTTGCTGCGGTTCGCAGCATTTGTTTCACATATGGCCTACAAGGAAGATGTAATGACGGTTTATTAGCGACATCATTATGAAAAATTTGTGATTATAATACAAACACATCACCTGATAGCGTGAGTCGCGGAAATGGCGACACACCACCTCCCAATCCTTTTAGGATATCTTATCGTATGGCCACCCTTCTACTTTATCTCTCATCGCTCGAAAATGGGAGCGCATTTTTGAGCGATAAATCTTAAATTTATTACACAATTGGACGTCGACTGCCCTCCTCACATGGTCATCCTCGAGGATGTCCATATTAAACTCCTCCTACATATATAGGTAATACAATTACAATGTTAGACAGTTATTATTTAAAATAAAATAAAACTCGAAATGAACTCCAACAATCTCTTCAAAACTCACATATTAGCCTCATTTTATTTCTAATTTTATATATTATATAAACCAATCTACTATATTAATTATCTAATTTGATTTGATTTTTTTTTTTTGTTTTCATTGTCATTTAACTACTTTTAACTTAAATTAGGCCTTGATTTCATATAAACAATGCATTGCCTTCACGCTAATTTATACCATAATATATATATATATATATATATATTCATATTCACATTTAAAGTGAGTTTGTCTTCTTTAGCAACTTTCACTTAATTGGGCAAATGTGTATTTTTTTAAAAAAAATTAATAAATTTGGGGTGAATGCGTTACATTTTAATTTTGTGACACTATTTTCCCTCTTAATAGAGAAATTCAATGTGTTAAGTGCCAACATTAGTAAAATATAAAATATAAAAAATCTCATATTTAACAGCATTATTAAAAAATTTTAGTGTACTATTTTCTAAAATTATTTCAATTTTTAATGGAGGAGGGGGCATCGCTAGTCTTTAAATTTTTGATTTTTTCAGTCTTTGTTCCTAATTTTGGTTCTCGCTTTCATAATTTTTGACAATAATACTAAAAAGCCTCTAAAATAATAGTTGTGAACTTTACAAGCTTCCAAGATAACATAGCTTGACTGCAAATTGGTGTCTTAGACAAATTAAAATTATATGGTACCCACTTTTACTGCATCATTTAAGTTTTAAATTTGTGTTGTGCACACAGAGCCACTAAAAAATAAATTACTAAAATTAGAGTTGTGATAATCATATTTATCGATTGAAGAGCGACATGTATGTCATTTATTATAAAATTAGGGATAATAAAATATTAATTACAGTAAGTCATTAACATATCTATTTTATATATATATATATACTCTAAACTAGGTGTAACATACCAATAAGTTGGTTGACTCACCCAGCTAATATTTTTCAGATTAATTAATTGGCTTCCCCTTCACAAAGGGGAACCCTAATCCCCATCTCTAAACTTCTTCGAAAGATTAAAACTTGAGATCCTGAAGACATTTTCACTTCTAATTCAACATTAATTCATTTGCATGTTTTGAATAACATAAGTTAGTTATGACCTTTTAAGGACATATCTAAAAATATATTTACCTTAAATTTGAGAGAGTCAAATTGGAACTTTAAACTTAGATTTGTATGAATCTAGGCAAAACGTAATACATAATTATATTTATTTTTATAACTAATGTTTTGGTATTCTATCTTACTTGATTTTAAATGTTTACTAAACTCGTTGGCAATTGAATGGGTCACCTAAGCCTAGTATCGACAACATGCATGCTCTCTTCTACAACTCGATAAATTTGCTAGTGAGAGCATATCCGACAAAGATACCTTCGTCCATTTCTATTCATTTTTTCTTTTCTCTTTGTACCATTCCAAAAAATAATATTAGTGATAAAATGATCAATGACCAAAGTCTTACAAACTTAAAGATTAAAAATTATAAGTACAAAAATAGTCTCTTTAAACATGGAGATAAAATTGTGTGTAACATCTCCTATTCAAATCTTGATATAGAAATCTTTTGAAATATTGAGTGTTATATTTTAGGTTTATTGTTTTTTTTTTCTAGATTTTTTTCATGACTAAGTAAAATTTTTAATTACCATTTACTCGTATGGGTGGATCCACATATGTTTGCATGTTGGCTTGTAGTGCTCACTAAATTGACAAAAATTCCTCATATTTTCAACATGATATATGTCAATAGGCTTTGAAAAATAATACCAATTAGAAAAATAAAATATAAATATAAAGGAATTTACTTTCTTATTTTAAATTTATAAAAAATAAAAATAAGAAATAATAATTATATTAAAATAAATTTTTATTCTTAATGGCATTTGATTAGAGAAAAAATAGTGTAAAATGAGTTATTATATTTTGTAATTTGTATTCTAACGTCATTCTTAAATTAACATTATAATAATAGAAAATTCTATACATCACCAAAAAAAAAAAAATCATTACAAAAATATTTTGAAAGTGATGTGCAATATGATGATTCATTGATATTTATTGAGTGTGAAAAGATGAAAAAAAATCGTAATTATTTTCTTGTTATGAATAAAAAACAATTATGATGATTTATGATATAAATGAATAATTGAAATAACAAAGAGTTGATGAAAGAGAAAACGACGCACCAGAACTTAAACTCCGGGAGGTGGCGAATGAAGGGACAAAACTCGTCGAATCCTCGGGTGGGGAGGGTGGGGCTGTCAGAGAGGTCTTGGATCTCAGGGTCGACTTGGGGTGAGAGGAAAGCGATGAGGAGATTAAGGATGTAGATGTCCGGTGAACAGGGCATACCAGGTGAGAGCAGCGAGAGACTCGGAGGCCGAGAGAGGTTCGCGGGAGCAGGAGGGGAAGACTGGGAGGCCGATAGAGGTTCGCAGGAGTAGGAGAGGAAGAGGACGAACCAACTGGGGAGTAGGAGGGGAAAGTGTGGGAAAATATCCCTTGAAAAGGAATAAGGGTTTTTAGGCATTAGTGACGGTTTCAAAACCGTCACTACTACTCTCCGTTTAATTTTTTTTTACATAATATAGCATTAGTGATGGTCCACAATTCGTCACTAATAATGGACTAGTAGTGACGAATTTAGGAATTCGTCACTATTATTCTGAACTTAAAATTTTTCATTTAAAAAAAAAAAAGAAATATTAGTGACACATCTAAAAATTCGTCACTATTGGTCATTTATTAGTGACGAATTTAAAACATCGTCACTCATACTCTAAAATTAAATTTTTATTATTTGTTAAAAAATAAAAAGAAGTATTAGTGACGGCTCTATAATCTGTCACTAATAAGTGACTCTAATAGTGACGAATTTATAATTTCGCCACTAATACTCTGAACTTAAAATTTTTTATTTTTTTAAAAGAGGAAATATTAGTGCGGTTCTCCAATCCGTCACTAATAAAGGTCCAATAATTATGAATTTACAAATTCGTCACTAATACTCTGAACTTAAATTTTTTTTTATTTTTTATTTTTTAGAAAGGAAGTATTTGTGACGACCCGAAGAATAATGGTATTTTAATAATAAAGAGGGAGAAAAATGGAAACAGAAACAAAAGGAGGCAGCAGACTTCGTTGACGAACGCTTCGCGTTCGTCGACAACATTGCACTTTGAGAGTAATAAATGAGGGAAATTATCAGGGCCTCGTCGATGAACACAGGGGATTCATTAACGAGGGTATAAGAGGGTCTCGTCAACGAAGCCAAATTTCTTCGATGAGAAGACACCGAAAGAGGATTTTTGCAAGTCTGAAATTCGTCGATGAGGGTGTAAGTTTGTCGATGAACTTTTTACAGGACTCGTCAACGAGGTGACGTGTCTCATTGTCACGAGCTAAGCTTGTTCAGGGCATTATGCTTGCCTGTGACCGCTTATCTCGTGTGTTTGGGATGGGTTTCCATCATGTAAATACTAGTGTAGGGTTATTTTCCAGTATTTATTTCATTGTAAGCCAAATAAGGCAGTATGACTCCTCGGTCACTTTGATGTTTCCTAGTGCCAGAGTGAGAATGGCCTAGAAAGCTCTTTAGGGGAGGGTGAGTGTTCATCAATCATTGTAAAACTCACTAGCAATTGTCAACGTGCTTAGCCTACTTGCCTCCCTCGCTAAGTACAACATGTCAACGGAGGATTTGTTAATGAATTACGTTTGCTTCAATATTTACTGCTTGGTTGCCACGGCTTTCATGAATTGATTATTATTTCCGCTGCAATCTGATTGAATGTTAATGAAAGTGCTTCGTGAATGAATGTTGGTAAACAAAAGGCTGGCTAGTTAAGCAAGAGTGCTTTAGCTAGCGCCGCACGGCCCTTCACAACGGTGTGAAAAAGGCGGACCGTGACACTCATTGATGAATCTTACCCTATAAATAGTAGAAACCCGTATTTAAATGAATAATTTAAGAAAAAAAAATCTCCCTCTCTCTCTCTATAGTTTCTCTCTCCTCTCTCTTTGATTTCGGCTCCATCACTCACCGGATCGATGATCTAAGGCCACCACGACGCTTTTGGGGAAGTTCTCTCCAAATCTGCAGAAGCGAATCATTAGTGGAAACTAGTCGAAATTTATCCTTGAGTTGAGGTAAGGTTTTTTATGTCAAATTTGGTCTTAGTGTAGTTATAGGAAATGATATTCCGTGGAAATACCAAAGTTTAGTTCTGTGAATTATTGTTTTTAGGGAGTTGAACAGGGAACCCTACGAGTGCAGAACTAGAAATTTTAAAGGATTTCTTTCAGTGTCAGGTAAGGGAATAAACTAGCAATTATTTTCTATGTAAAATATTATTATTTATCAGCAAATTTATTTTCAGGAAAGCATGTAATGTATTTTTATATTACGAAGAAAATGCACATTTGGGAAAATACTGCTATTATGTTGAAATGTGTATATATATATATATATATATATATATGTATGAGATGTCAGAAATTATGATTGTAGAATATGTAGTATGATTTTATACAGTAAATGTGTGACATGAATATTACTTTACGTGAGAAGTATTATGATATAACTATGTTACGAATGAAGCATGTTTTCAGGAATATGAAATATTACAGTACAAAATGATGTTGAAAATACATGATAATTAATTTATTATTCATAATGATATGTATGAGATATTCGGCGCAAGGTTGTGATTGATAGCCGGCGCGAGGCCGTGTTTTACGTATGATTTCGGTGCCAGGCCGTATTTATTAAATGTTCGGCGCGAGGTTGTATTTATGAAATGTTTGGCATGAGGCCGTATTTATGAAATTATGGAAATGCTATCAATCTATCTATGTTAAACGCTATATTATCATGTATTATATGTTATTAGAATCAAAATGTTAGTTTAGTTCAGCTCAGGTGCACAGTACCGTAGCTTATAGATCAGATATCTATGTTCAGATTGGTGCTAACCACCCCACGAAGGGGTGGGAGATGGATAGTCGATGTGGCTTTCAGTGTAGAGTGTAGACATCCACCTGGCAGTCCAGACCAGGGTGTGGCGGGCCCATTGTACTTACAGATATTTTTGACTCAGCAGTGGTCGACCAGTCATTGTCGGGTCCCGCCTTCGGGCTACACAACCCATCATGGGGGGTAATACATGACATCAACTAGTTATTCATCCTGGGTATGTTTTCAGTATTATTAGCTATACCAGATAGTTATGATTAGTATAATGTACTAGAAATATGAAAGTATACGTTTTGTGATTATTAAATGATGAATGTTTTCTGGTATGAAGTTTGTACTGTATATCTATATTATCATTAAATGTTCATGTTGTCACACAGCTATATTTAGTTTATTTTCTCATACTGAGAAGTCTCTCACCCTTGAACATTAAATGATTTTCAAGAAACCTAGAAAGACCGGCGGAGCGTGGCCGCTATTGAGTTTATTAAGTTACCCCGCTAGGAGGGTAAGTGTGGTGCTAGGATCAACAATTTTTGTTTTAGGATCCTACTTTTTGGTGTTTTTGGGTATTTTGGAGATTGTATATAAATGTTGTGTTTTGGGATTATAGGTAACGCTAGTATTATGTATTTTATGGTTTTGAGTATGTGATTTATATTTACTGTTGCTTAGGTTTCCGCTGTGAATGACAAGTGTCCCCGTTACCCACGGGTTCGGGTTGACTTTATTATTATTAAGTATGTTATATTATATGATAAGAAAGGGGGATGTTACAGTTTGGTATCAGAGCCTAGGATACTAGGTTTTGTAGACTCTAGAGTGCAGCAGTAATATAGGATAAGGGAATTTGAGGTCTGGTTTTATAGTCTAGATGCAGGACTTCCGTGGTGATTTATGTGATTTTCCTAGGATGACGATTTCAAAAAAGTTATGATAAACTATTGTCGGGTTGGGTATCTAGGTTGCAGTATTGAACCTTGAATTAAGATCAGGAGTGGTGAATTAATTAAGGGAATATATTATATGAGTTGGGTGATATGTATAGTGAAGAGGTTCTGAGTTAAGTTATTTATTTTTCAAGATGGACCTTGGTGATAATAGTGCCCACGCCAGTGGGAATGAGGGTGTTGGACCCTCGTACGTTGCGGGTAGTGATTCAGATGCAGTTTTACGTAGCGTAGCATAGCAAGTTATGGCTGAAATCGCCAAGAGTTCGAGGGAACAGGGTGGTCCATCGGCAGGCCACAGTAGCTTGATAGAGAAATTCATAAAGATGAATCCTCTAGCTTTCTCAAGGGGAACAGATCCTGCAGTCGCTGAAAACTGGGTGCAGGAGATAGAAAAAATATTTGTAGTGCTACAGTATTCAGAGGAGCAGAGGGTGCTGTTTGCCACCTACAGATTGACCGGGGAGGCTGAGAGATGGTGGTTGGTAGTGAGACTCTTAGAGCAGTAGAGGATAGTACCTGTGGAGATGACATGAGAGCAATTTAAGGAGACATTCTTCGATAGGTATTTTCCAACCTCGTCCAGGGTAGCTAAGATTGAGGAGTTCTTGAATCTGAAGTAGGGACAGCAGACCGTACAGCAGTATGCGGCGAGGTTTATCGAATTATCTTGCTTTGCCCTGTACATCATACCAGATGAAGCGAAGAAGGTACAATAGTTTGAGAGAGGCCTAAGGAGAGAAATTTATAAGCAGGTATCGATATTGAAGTTGCAGGATTTTGCTGAGCTAATGGGTAGAGCCACTATAGCGATATTGGGGAGCGGTTGGATGCTGAGGAGCAGAGGTAGAAGAAAAGATCCGCACCTTTTGGTTCCCAGCAGGGAGTCGGCTGTAGTTAGTGGAAGAGAGGTGGCTATTACAGAGACCGGAGACAGGATACCGGGAAATATTATATAATGAAATATTTTCTCAAATTGTGTGACATAAGTAATGAAATTATGATAGAGTTATTTCAGAATTTTGGTATGATAGATTTATACAAAAATTATGATATGACAAATTACATTTACGAAATTACAGATTTATTTTTAGAATTCATGATATGACAAAATTTATACAGAATTCATGATACGATTGAATTATGTAGAAACATGACATGATGAATTTATGCAGAGTTATGAAATGACGGCTTTAAGCCGAGTTATGATATGTTATGTCGATTTTATACCAAGACAATTATGATATAATGATTTTATACCGATTATGATTTGACATATATGATATGACAATGAAATATGATTTACACAGATTTATGAATTAATGAGTATGAAATGAGATCACGATAACAGTTATATTATAAATTGTACTATATGATATCAGAACCCTAATGGACTAATTATGTTCAGAGCACGGTATCGTAGCTAACTAGTAAGATCCGACAGTGTAACCCATCTGTGTTCGGCCCAAGAAGTGTTGTGGAGAGCAGGATGGGTTTGGACCAGACTGGGTGTATAGATCAGTCAGTGCAACCACACTTCTCAAATAAAGTGTTGATGTTGTATAGTCGATTGACTTGTGAAGTGTTACGGAGAACATGATACCCCCTTAGGTCCAGCTTACGAAATGTTGCAGAGAGCAAGATGGGCTCGAACAAGGTTGGGTGGGTAATCGTACTTACTAACTTTTATGTTTGACTTAGCGTGGTAGGCCAATTATTGCTAAGCCCAGCCTACGAGCTGCACAACCAAGTCATGTGGGGTTATTACATAACGAGATATATGAATGTCCTAGGGAAAGTTTTACATATGTATAGATATATCAGATGATTTACATACACAGAGAAATCTATTATGATAAAGTATGTTTATGTAGAAAAACATGTATGTTTCTAAATATATATATGTATATATGAGTACAAATTTACATGATTTATTAGTTAAAGTAATTACTTAAAAGTTATAAGTTATGTTATTCCAGAACTTATGTTGCCACATACTGACAATAATCTATTCCGTCTTATTGAGAGGTGTCTCACTCCTATAATCTTTTAACATTTTAGGAAATCTAGGGAGCTGAGCTTAGAGAGCTCTAGGCAGGATTAGTTAGTTGGGTTTGAAGATAGTGCTGGTGAGACACTAGTATGTAATGTATACAGATATGTTTTGTATTACCTTGGGCTGTAGTATTATTTGGTTTTTTGGAGAGGCAAGTGTGTATATTATATAATGGTTTTAGCACTCTGGTATTGTATTCGGAGTTTATGTATATGTTTCTGTTGCATGTTTTATGTGAGATATGGACAGGTGTACCTGGTATCCATTGCGAGTTTTCGGGTTACTACAATGTGGTATCGGAGATATGTGTAGACAAGATAGCACTTCAGGCCCCACTGGGATTCAGAGTGCTACATATATGCTCTATTATTCTTCAAAATTATAGTATCCCACTCCTTACACTTTTGAACCTATAGCTCGTTGGCTAGGCTATTCTTGATTGTTGGGCTTCTAAGCGAACAACCATTTGCAATGCTACCAACTACTCTTAATTTTTTAATAGCTTGTTTATTTTAATAGAATAATTTTTTTTTTGGAATAAAAAGAAATATAGTTTGAATTTTGAGAATAAAGGGGATATGTATTCTTTATACATTACTAATTATTTATTATTTATTCCTTATTATGTTCTCATAAAATATTTTACACTGTTATTTGCTTTATAATAAAAACATAATTTCTTATATAACTAATTGTAACTAAATCATTAAAATTAGTATATTCATGAAAATAAGCATTTCACTAACCAAAAGTGACACAGGACTTTTTTGTAGATATAGAGAATTAAGATAAATTCGATATAAGTGTAAACGAATCCTTCAAACCTTTTACGTGAACCAAACTAATTAGGGGAGGATGTAACGGGATCTACTACTTTAGAGTTACTCTTCGTAAGAAATCAAACTCAAAACCTTTCATTATCAGAAAACTTTACAATCCGTAGAGGTCTACTTGAGCCAATCCTACTTGAGTAAATTAGAATGGTAAATATTAATATTGATCATTGCATACTTCTTATCTTGGATTAAATATATTTCTAAATATATTATCATCTTTATGTTTTTTATAGTTGACTTTACCATCACAATTCACATGATATTTTCATGGCTCAACTCATATACCAGGGCAACAAAACCTTAGGGTGGATATGATACAACGATGGATCTTGATTAACTTTGATAGCGTCTACGACAATATAAGTACTCATACCCATTTATATAGTATAGATTTTTTGTTGTTATTGTTGTTGTTGTTTTTTTGTTTTTTGAAGTGGATTTTGAAATGTAAAAAAAGATAACTTTTCACCAACTAAAAGTGGGTCTTATTCATGCATAGTGGAAATTTTATATATTATTATTGATAGAAATTGATAATACTTTATATTATTTTTAATTAAAATATAATAATGATGAATTATATTAACTAAAAATATTATTTAAAAATATTAATTAAATTATAATTGAAAATTTTAATTTAATTGATTACAATTAGTTTTATTTCATTCTAATATTTTAAATATATTTGTTTTATTTTCATTATCTTAATCACACTTTTAAATTTTTATTTGATTCAAATACAAAAATAAGTATATGTTCATTTATTATGTTTAAATTTATATTAATTTTTGAAATATTAACAGAAAATTTTAATTTTTGTTTCTACTTTCTACTTTTTGCTTCCATAAAATTTGAGAATAATATTGAAAATTCTTAGATATTTTATTATGCAAAAAATACATGTCTTGTGTTTAGAAATATGAATTTTAAACCTTGAATTTGGATTTATGTAGTTTTGAATAAAATATATTATAAATTTGTATTGAATTTTTTTTCAAATCACACATATTTAAATCTAAGTCTTGAAATTCATAATCCTAAACCTGCCTTAATTTTTTAAAAAAATTTACAAAATATTTGCTTGTAATAGAATTTTACCTTTTTAAAACAAAATATGAATGTTTTATAAAAATACATAATAAAATTTATCACCAAAACAACGGCGTCTATTTGATATCATTTATGTTTTCGATTTTCTACTTTCATTTCTGTATAGTGAACAAACTAACTATGAAAATGTATTTGTTTATGTTGCTTATTTTTTGTTTGTGTTGATGGTTTTCAGTTATTCGCAAAAAAAAAAAAAAAAAATCATATTTTATCATTTTTCATTGTTTCGACAACTTGTTACCAAAATATTTTAGTAGAAAAATTGACTTTTTTGGATCAAATCATTCATTTTATCCATACTTTTTAATCAAAATTACATGAATTTTGATTATAATTAAAATAAAAAATGCTCATAAAATTTCATAAAAAATAAAACCCATTTACAAAAGATTTTACTTAAATTGTGGTATAGAATATGATTGTTCTAGTAAGTGAATTTCGAAAGTAAAAGTAAAATAATTGTAATAAATTTTATTTTTAGTATAATATTTTTTATTACTCTATAATTTTATTATTTTAATCATAATTTATAATTATTTTTTAATTTCAAGGATAAAAATAAGCATTGTCTAGAAATACTAACCAAACAAATTTTTAATTTTTAATTTTTAATTTTTATTTCCATAATTTTTGGCATATCATCAAATGTTCCCTTAATTTGCAAAACACATTCATTTACATTTAGATTTAGATTTACATTCAAACATTTAATAATATTGATTACATAAATTTTACCAAATTTGCACAACTATTGTCAAGAGTTTTTTTTTGCCATTTCACTTTTCTTAACATGTCGTCTTTAACCTTGTCGCGTTTTTTCATGTATGCCTATGCCGGCATGCTAAACGCCTTTACAAATTTGTTGCCCGAACGGAAATTTGCGTAAAGTGAAGATGGTACGTGCAAATACCCAAAAAGCAGAGGACGCTAACAAATTCATTTCCATAATTACCATCTTTAAGACTCCGATCACCTATTTAGTGCTGCTTTCGCGGATCTCTCTCTTCTCCCTCTCTTCAAGATAGGATCCTCGTTAACACTGTCTTGACCATTCTGCTGCTCTCATTCCAGACTTCAGATCTCCAAATCCAGAGGTACCCACTTCTCACAAAGGTACTTGCCATGATGTCAAGCTAATTTGCTTTCCTTTATGATATGTTTGAGTGAGTTTCGATCCAAGTCACGTTTGTTAGAGTCACTGTGTTCCCGATTTTCTCACTGAAAATTGGTGTGCCACACCATTTTTCAGCGCTAATTTATATTTGATGATATGGGTTTTTTGTTTGATGATTTGGTGTTTTTTGTTTGAATGTAGAGCTGAGAAATGGAGCAGATTCTGCTACATGGGACGCTCCACGCCACGATCTATGAGGTGGATAAGCTGCCCGCCGGCAGAAGCGGTCCAAAGTTCCTTCGGAAGGTATATTTTATGCCTCTTGAATGGATCACAGAGCTACTGATGGTTTTCTTCCTTTAAATTTTAATTTCCCCCTACACCCGTTGTCTCTGCTTTAGATAATGGAGGTAGGGGCACGTGCGATGCACGCGCCCCTGTACCCACACCGCTGTTGTTTCTCATGATGGGTTTGGAGAGGGAGAAGGAACACTGGGTTTAATTAGTGTGGTTGGTGGGTTTGAGGTTTTAAGTACATCTAAGCTTGGTTGAGGTTTATTTCACCCTGACGTAGAATGTAGATCTATGATCCCAAAGGCCCAGTTAAGGGCTCCTCAATTCAACCATGTTGTAATTTGTATTGCCTTAGGAAATCCAGAAAATAAAAAAATATCAGATTTTTTTTCGGATCTAGGCAGTTTTCTGATTGTCGAACACAAATAGATGTTGTACCACTTTTAATTTTATATGTCGTTTCGTTATTTTTCTGATACGCATGTATGTTGTTGATTGATGGCTTTACGACATTACACAGGATCTCATAAAGCCAAGTCAGGAAACTTGAAAAGTCATTGTTATTTTTTTGAAGTCCAGGCTATATTTTCTTACTTTCTTTCACTCTTACATTGCGTCTTAAACTTTACTCTCTCTCTCTCTCTCTCTCACTCTCTCTCTTTTTGCATAATTTTATACCTAGATTGGCATAGTGAAGTTTCAAGCATGCCTTAATTGGACAAATTTGGTTTCATTTTTGAAAAGAGAAAAAACAATCAGGAAATGTACTGTCTTTATTTTTTGGGTGAGAAAAAATTTCTTTGATTGTATATGGCTGGAGAAAAGATTCACTGTTTCATTTTAGTTCTGCATGATGCCTGAAAAGTTAAAGAGTTGAAAATATTTTATAGCAGTATAGCACAAAACAGTTGTTTATTTGAATGAAAAGGTTTTAAGAGAACATTGGCAGCTGGTACAAAATTTGGATTTTTTTTTAATCACTGTTAATGATCAATAAATTTGTTGTGATACTGCTTGATGTTGAGAGCAAGCAATTGTTATTTGTTTACTTTTGTTTTAAATTTTCCAAACTCAGATGCTTTTGTATTATATCTCTGTGAAAGGGCTGAGAGGCAGGATGGACTAACAGGATTTTATTTTGATAAAATTACACACTTAGTCCCTGGAGCCCCACGCGTATTCAACTTCTTGATTTTTAATTCTGACAAGTAAATCCAGATCCCTGAAGTTTCACATTCTTCTTTTATGACTTCCTGAATAGTGACTTGGACAAGCATCAATGTGAACTTCAAGGATCTATTTGTACAAATTAACATATTTACAAATTAAGTGCAATTGCATGAAAACATCAAGGCTCTGCTAAGTTTAGCTGCAATATTTTTTCTAAATAAAAACTTGCATGTGTTAATCCAGAAAGAAGACACCAAACCTCCCCTGTTCCCCTGCACTTGTGCAGCAATTCTTATTATCAGAAGTTTGTCTGTTAGCCCATTAAGGTATTCATTCGCCACCTTTATTAAGCAATGTCATTATCCTCATTGGTTGAGTTTTAAATATTATCATTCATATGTTCATTTTTATTATCATTCTTCCTTGTTGTTCGCATTTTATTTTAAACATGTTTCTAAACACTGGACATCTGCAGGCTTGCTGCCTCATGAAAGGTCAATTGAAAAGGTTTTTCATGATTCATGTGTGCTAGCATGGAATGGTGTCAACCTTTGTTATACTAGAATTTTATTCTCAGAATTATCAATATATGTTCTTTTGCTTCCTTTATATATATATTTCTAACAGCTGAGTTCTTATTGTAGCTTATGGAAAATGTCGAGGAGGTTGTTGGAGTAGGCAGGGGAACCCCTAAAATCTATGCAACCGTTGATCTCGAAAAGGCTAGGGTTGGGCGTACCAGAATATTAGAAAATGAACGCGCTAATCCCAAGTGGTATGAATCGTTTCACATTTACTGTGCACACATGGCTTCAAATGTTATATTCACTGTTAAAGATGACAATCCAATTGGAGCAACTTTGATTGGAAGAGCTTATGTACCTGTTCAAGATCTCATGTATGGAGAAGAAGTGGATAGGTGGGTTGAGATTGTGGATGAAGACAGGAATCCCATTCATGAAGGTTCTAAGATCCATGTGAAGCTACAGTTTTTTGAAGTTAGTCAGGACCGTAATTGGGATAGGGGAATAAGAAGCTCTAAAAATCCTGGAGTTCCATTTACATTCTTTTCACAGAGACGCGGATGTAGAGTTTCTTTGTACCAAGATGCTCATGTCCCAGACAAATTTGTCCCAAAAATTCCTCTCTCCGGAGGCAAGAATTATGAGCCGCACAGATGTTGGGAAGACGTTTTTGATGCAATCATGAATGCAAAACACTTGATATACATTACTGGATGGTCTGTTTATACTAATATAACCTTAGTAAGGGACTCAAGGAGGCAAAAACCGGGAGGGGACATCCTACTTGGTGATCTGCTTAAGAAGAAGGCAAGCGAAGGTGTTAGGGTTCTTATGCTTGTTTGGGATGACAGAACTTCTGTTGGTTTACTGAAGAAGGACGGATTGATGGCTACCCATGATGAAGAAACTGAACATTATTTCTCAAATACTGATGTGCACTGTGTCTTATGCCCCCGTAATCCTGATGACGGTGGAAGCATAATTCAAGATTTACAAATTTCTACCATGTTCACTCATCACCAAAAGATAGTGGTTGTGGACTCTGGGATGCCCTCTGGAGGATCTGAAAAGAGAAGGATCGTAAGTTTTGTTGGGGGTATTGATCTTTGTGATGGGAGATATGACACCCCATTCCATTCACTTTTCAGGACACTGGACACAGCGCACCATGATGATTTTCATCAGCCCAATTTTACTGGTGCTTCAATTGCAAAAGGTGGACCCCGAGAACCTTGGCATGACATCCACTCGCGGCTTGAAGGACCCATTGCTTGGGATGTTTTGTTCAATTTTGAGCAGAGATGGAGAAAACAAGGTGGGAAAGACCTGCTTGTTCAGCTGAGAGAGCTTGATGATGTCATTATCCCCCCATCTCCAGTTATGTACCCAGATGACGAAGAGTCCTGGAATGTACAGTTATTCCGATCCATTGATGGTGGGGCTGCTTTTGGTTTCCCTGAAACACCTGAAGATGCAGCTAGAGCTGGGCTTGTCAGTGGGAAGGATAATATCATTGATCGAAGCATTCAGGATGCTTATATTTATGCCATTCGACGAGCGAAAAATTTCATTTATATCGAAAATCAATATTTTCTTGGAAGCTCTTTTGGCTGGACTCCAGATGGTATTAAGGGCGAGGATGTCGGTGCTTTGCACTTAATTCCTAGGGAGCTATCACTTAAGATTGTTAGCAAGATTGAGGCTGGGGAGAGATTCACTGTTTATGTTGTGGTCCCAATGTGGCCTGAGGGGATTCCTGAGAGTGCATCAGTTCAGGCCATCTTAGATTGGCAGAAGAGGACAATGGAGATGATGTATAAAGATATTACTCAAGCTCTTAGAGCCAAGGGTATTGAAGAAAACCCCAGGAACTATTTGACATTTTTCTGCCTTGGAAATCGGGAGACGAAGAAAGCCGGAGAATATGAGCCTTCAGAGAGGCCAGAGCCTGATACAGATTATATCAGAGCCCAGGAAGCCCGACGCTTCATGATTTATGTTCATGCAAAGATGATGATAGGTAGCTAGTGGTTATAAGTTTTAATCTGATTATTAAATTATCTTAACCAACTCAAATTTCACAAAAGCATGTTATTTCTTTCCTCTTGATTTGATTGTTCTCAATTTGGAATGAGGTCTTGAAGAATCAAGATCGTTTAAATCTTTTTGAATTACTGAATTTTTGGAATGACTTAACATCCGCAAATTCTGTTCCTCTATCAAATTTGGGTCCTTCTGAAAGTCTCAACCCATGCCAATTTTGCAGTTGATGATGAATACATAATCATTGGATCCGCCAACATCAACCAGAGATCAATGGATGGGGCCAGGGACTCTGAGATAGCCATGGGTGCTTACCAGCCACATCATTTAGCTGCCAGGCAGCCAGCACGTGGACAGATTCACGGATTCCGAATGGCATTGTGGTATGAGCACCTCGGCATGCTTCATGAATCCTTCCTCCAGCCAGATGGTTTGGAGTGTTGTGAGAAGGTGAACCAAATTGCTGACAAATATTGGGATTTGTATTCAAGCGAGACACTTGAACATGACTTGCCTGGTCACCTGCTCCGCTACCCTGTTGGTGTTTCTGGCGAAGGAGAAATCCATGAGCATCAGGGAACTGAATTCTTCCCAGACACCAAGGCTCGTGTTCTTGGCGCCAAATCTGACTACCTTCCGCCAATCCTCACGACTTGAGAAAATTGTTGTCTTGGTTCTGCTCCAAACATAATAACTTCTTTACTCTGTAATGCTAGATATAGCAGTGGACTAATAAATTGTGTTGTGTGACTAGCTGCAGAGGGGTTTTTTTTTTTTTAAAATTAAGAATACTTCTGAGATGTTTATATTGTTTGCAAGAGGTGCGAGTCTGGTTTATATTTTGTATACGAACTAGCTTATCTAATGAAAGATGTTGTGTTAAATCCATGTGTTGAATGCATATTCTGGAATGTGGTAATGTTCAATTTTTTGTGTTGTAGAAATAATCCGTGACCCATCTCCCTGGATTCGACTCCATATGGGTTCAACAAAACTTTTGGGTGCAGCATGCTAAACCTTGTTTAGCCAGATGAACTTTGGACGGGACTACTACGATGACCTGATCTTGTGACTATTAACTCATTCTGCTTATAATCATTATTGATTTTTGTTTCTGTTTGTACCTGTTAGGAAATTTTAATTTCCTATTGTGAGCTCACAAAACAATTATTTTATTGGGTTATTTTAATATCTGTTGGGTATGAACTTTGTAATGTGTAAAAAAGTTCAATACTAAACTAACTTAGGACTGATGGACTTCTAAAATTAACCTAAAGAAAAGATTATAAGGTTATGGTCCTCAAGTTAAATCAGAAATAGTTTTCACGTTCTTCCTTTCTCCATCTAAACAGAAGAACACAAGTGAGGTACTTGAAGATTTGATTCTGAAAGATCAAAATTTTTCGCTAAAGGCTGTTGAACAATTAAATTAGACACATTTATGAATTTAGGTATTTATTTTGCATTTAGTATGGATGCAGATATTTATTCCGCGTTTAGTTTTCTTAATTGAATAACATGATGATCTTGGGTTATTAGATTTATGGATTAAAGTTATTTCCAACAAGTAGTCAGAGCCTAATCATGTTATTGATTAAAAAACTGTGCATGATTTGGAAATGATAAAATTTTAAAAAAATCTAGATTAAATATATTGTGTGATTTTATGGATGAATATGTTTTAGGTTAACGGATTTTTATTCACCATGCTTAAGGTTTGGGGTTGATTTGGAGTAATTCCAATTGAAAAAAAAAAAAGGTTTAAAGCCAGAGCAATGGGCTGATCAAATTTTAATTAGCGAATTGTGCGCTTTTTCTGTTTAATTCTCTCAATCTTGTGGTAAGATCGGAACTGGGTATCCAAAGTTCACCTCGAATTTTGCGTTTCTTTAGTTGGGTGTATTAGATTTTTGTTCTTTAAGAATGGAACATTTTTCTGGGATCTTCTGTTTCATTGAATGCAAGTTTGATTTCCAATTGAAGGCAATTTACTTTCTGTACTCTACGCCTTTAAGCATGCCTTTACAATCAGTGTTCGTTGGAGGGTGTCAATGATCGTTAAGATGAACAACTGACCTTGAATATTCAGCGCATGTCTGGATTGAAAATTTTAACTGTACGTGATACTTAACAGTTAGTAGCACTGGCATCAATGATTCTGCAGTGTTTGCTCTACAGTGTTGGAGCCAAAATCTTTCCTGTAGGGGAAATCACTTGTACTTTAGATTTTTGCCAGTATTTATTTTCACATGCTATCATAACATCACTTATTTAACTATAATACTCCAGTAATCAAAATAATTTGTGTATGCCTACTATTTCAGTATAAGTATATTGAAGTAATAAATTGTCAAAGTAACCTCTATTATGTAGATGCATTTATATTGAAACATTAGGGACGTAAGTATGCTATTTGTGTGAGCAATGATCGGTCTAAAAGAAGGTCATTGTTAAGCCAAATAACTTACATACTTGCGGTGATAAATACGTTACGATTGTTAGATTTTCCAAGTGAATAATAATTCGGCCCAAAGAAAGACTTATTGTTTGACAAGACTTATTGTAAGTATTTGATCGCTACATGAAAGATACCACTAACAAGTTGATATTTTTGTTCAAAGATAGAATATTAATGTTGTACTAGGTATTTTCAGATGGGGCCCACTTTTATTTGTTAATATACTTGTCATGTATATATGGAACTGATTTAGGAATTTAATATGACTTGTATATTATGATTGACTATGTTGTTTGGTTTTTTGTTCTGCATTCAATTACTGCATCTGCTACTACGATTTCTGTCAACATAAATTCTATTCCGATACTTAATGCCTCCAACTTTGAGAACTGAAAGGAGAATGTCATGATTGTTCTAGACTGTATGGATCTGGATCTTACGCTACGAACAGAATGGCCTCCTGCTCTTATAGATACAAGTACCTCTGATATGAAGAGGGATTTGAAGAGGTGGGAGCATTCTAATCGTATGAGCCTAATGATCATGAAACACTCTGTTCTAGAAGCATTTAGGGGCGCAATGTGTGATAAGAATAATGCTAAGGTATTCCTTGAGGAACTATAGAAACATTTTGTAAAAAATAAAAAGGGGCGCAATGATCATGAAACACTCTGTTCTAGAAGCATTTAGGGGCGCAATGTCCGATAAGGATGATGCTAAGGTATTCCTTGAGGAATTACAAAAACGTTTTGTAAAAAACAAAAAAGCTGAAACAAGCAACCTTTTGGCTAGTCTTGTTTTAATGAGGTATAAAGGAAAAGGTCATATCAGGGAATATATTATGGAAATGTCTAATATCACTTCAAAGCTAAAAGCACTTAAGTTAGAGCTTTCTGATGACTTGCTTGTGCACTTAGTTTTGATTTCCCTTCCTGCACAATACAATCAGTTCACTATAAGTTATAATACTTGAAAGGATAAGTGAACTTTTAATGTACTCATTGCTCATTGCGTGCGAGAAGGGGAAAGGATTAAGCAAGAGAAGACAGAAAGTGCTCACTTAGCAATTTCCTCTAAAGATAACAAAAGGAAGAAGGGTAAGGATGCTGCAATTGGGACATCCCAAGGAAAACTGCAAAAGAAATCAGACCAAGAATTTGTCTGCTACTTCTGCAGGAAGGGAGGACACCTCAAGAGGAACTGTCACAATTACGCCACTTGGCGAGAAAAGAAAGTTACACTTATAACTTTAGTTTGTTCTTAAGTTAATTTGCCTATAGTACCTTTACATACTTGGTGGGTAAATTTGGGTGCTACTACTCACATAAGTGTGTCAATGTAGGGCTGCCTAAGAAGTCGAAAGCCGATTGGTTCTGAAAGATTCATCTACGTAGGCAACGGTAATAAAGTTGAAGTTGAGGCAATTGGGACATTTAGATTGTTATTTAAATCCGGTTGTATTTTGGATTTGGAAGAGACATATGTGGTACCGTATTTTAGACGGAATTTGGTTTCAATTTCTGTATTAGACAAATTTGGTTAGTCTTGTTCTTTCGGAAATAATAAATTTTGTCTTTTTCAATATTCAAATATGATTGCAATTGGATCTTTGGTTGAAAATTTATATATGTTGGATACTATTGCTGTAACGCCCTGAACTCGGAAGGGGTCCGGAGTGCTATTTTTCCATAACTAAATCCATATATTTCTGATACCACAATTATAACAACCCGAACCCAAAAAGGATCTCGGGTATCTCTGTCCACAACTCAATTTAATACATGCAGTGGAAGATAATTAAACCTCAAATACTTTGCCAGAGTTCTAAACCACCACAACTACACATGTATCTCCAAGTATTAATATTACATCCCAACATAAACAAAAACATAACAAACCTAATGTCTCCCAACACTTACAATAAACCAAAAATCTAAACCCAGCCTTATAGCTCGCTAGGCTCGACTCCCTGTTTGTCCTAAAATATGAAGATTTTTATTGGGGTGAGACACTTCTTAGTAAGACGGAATAGATTATCATCAGTGTGTGACCAACATGAGTTTTAGAGTGAGCAAAATACATTCAATAATTTAACATTAAATGAAAAGGCATTTATACATTGTACTCACGCCTATATAATTTTAAAATACATAGTTTCCTTCAAACACAGTTTCGGCTCAATATAGCCCCTTTTACATAAATTACATAAATGCATCAAGAACCATCCTGATTGGACTAATCAATATGTTTAACCCCCATGATAGGTTGTGCAGTCCGTAGACTAGACTTAGCATCTGGTCGGCCAACTAATGCTAAGTCAAAATATCTTGTCTAAAGTATATTTTGCCTACCTCAACCTGGTCCGGACTTTAGGAGGGGACGACCCTACTCAAGCCAAACCGACTATCACTAGCTCACACTTCCCTTATAATGTGGTTGCACCGATCCTTTTCACTAGTTGCGGTACCGAGCTTTAATAACATCTAGTCCCTCAGGGTTCATAAACCATATATATCAATTTACATAAATAAAAATAATAACATGATCTCTTGTTCGCAACTCGGTATAAAATCGGCATATTCACAAATCGGTATAAAATCGTCATTTCATAATCAGTATCAAACCATCTTTTCATAACTCGGTATCAAACCTTCTTTTCATAACTCTGTATCAAACCATCTTTTTCACAATTTCACAATATTCTCAACATTTCCAGAGATCAGTATAAAAACACAACTTTCACTGTATAATACCACGAAAATCCAACAAGTTTAATTATGCAATAATAATAAATCATTCTCATTCCACACGATTTGAATGTTAAATCATAATATAATAAATTGCACAGGGAAAATATAATTTGCTGAAAAACAAAGGTATGATCATCTCCATGATTTAATTCAACTCAAAATACATGTATTATAGGAAAAAGGAGATGATCACCCAACTCACTTTAGTTTTCCCCAAATACTTATAATATATAAAACCATCATTTTCATACGCCTAGTTCATTCAAAAAATCATATACAGTATTCCTGTATCCATATACTTCAGTTTAATCGGTTCACATTTCAAAATAACTGACATAATCTAGTCCTCTTACCTATACTTAACTTTAACCGGTTGGATTTTAAAATAACAACTAATATAATATCCCTAGGATCATAAACTCCAGTTTAATCAGTTGAATTTTGAAAACAAACCGGCATAATTTATTCCCCTTACCTATACTCAACTTTAACCGGTTGGATTTTGAAATAACAATTAACATAATACCCCTAGGATCATAAACTTCAGTTTAATCGGTTGAATTTTGAAAACAAACTGACATAATTTATTCCCTTTACCTATTCCCGAAGATATGCCTACCACGTTCTTGAAACGGTGCCTGCAACATTTGGAAGACGAACTTCCCAAGCTTCCTTAAACCTTGCCGCAGAGAGAGAAGCCGACAAGTTGAGAGGAGAGAGACGATCGAAGAGCGAGAAATGACTCAGGGGTGGGAGAGAGAGCTTGGGAGAGGGGACGGATTAGAGAGAGAGCTTTGGCTTGTCTAAGAAGCCTCCCCAAGATATTTGTATATATAAATATTATAACAAGATATTTGTATAAAGATATTTGCATATATATATACTTTGGCTTGTCCAAGAAGCCTCCCCGAGATATTTAGACATATAAATATTATAACAAGATATTTGTATAAAGATATTTGCATATATATATATATTTATATATATATATATATCATAAGATCATAATCTTATAACCTTATATTAAATTATATTATATTAATATATCATTTTATTATATTATATTATTTACTCAATATTCATTATTAATTAATTAATTTATTAATTATCATTATAAATTATTTTTTTCGAGTTTCTACAATTGCCTCTAATAATGAGTCCTTGCATGTTAGTTCACGAGGTACTAAGCGCAAATTAACTGAGGAGGATTCCGCCACCTTATGACACAAGCGGTTAGGACATATCTCTAAATAGAGAATGGATAGGATTGTGTCAGACGGAATCCTAGGACCCCTTAACTTAACAGACTTTAAAGTTTGTGTGGAATGTATTAAGGGGAAATTGACAAAAAAAAAAAAAAATTTAGGTGACAGTAGAGCCTTTGGTGTCTTAGAACTAATATATACTGATATATGTGGTTCATTACCCACGGTTTCTTGGAATGGACAACAGTATTTTATCACGTTCATAGACAATTACTCGCGCTAGGGGTACCTTAATTTGATACATGAGAAGTCACAATCTTTGTGACCGTGGTGGTGAATAATATGGTTGATATGATGGATTAGGAGAACAATGTCTAGGACCTTTTGCTAAATTCCTAGAGGAATGCGGTATCGTCCCACAGTACACCATGCCAGGGAAACCTAGCATGAATGGTGTTGCTGAGAGACGAAACATGATGCTTAAGGACGTGGTAAGAAGTATGATTAGTCATTCTTCCTTACCAGAATCTCTCTGGGTAGGAGCACTAAAGGCTGCAACATATATATTGAATAGGGTGCCAAGTAAGGCAGTAGCTAAAACTCCTTATGAACTTTGGACTTGGAAAAATCCAAGTATTAGACATTTACACATTTGGGGTTGTCCGGCTAAGGCTAGGTCTTATAGGCCTAATGAAAAGAAAGTTGACCTAAGGACAATTAGCTACTACTTTTTTAGGAACGCTAAAAGGTCAAGGGGTTATAAATTTTATGATTCCTCAACAAGGACCTTCTTTGAGAAGGGAAACGCCAGGTTTCTTGAGGAAGTTGAGTTTGTGGGGGGAGATAAGGTTAGGGATATTGTCTTTGAGGAGGCTAAACTCTCAAATAAAATCAATCAAGTAATAATACAAGTGAGAGTTCTAGCTGGAGAGATTAAGCACAATAGTCTTAAAGATATTCACAATGCTTAAAGAGATCAAGAGTGTGGAGTATGTGAGTGTGTGGAAGTAGTATTGACTATAAAATGATTTTTGGATTTGAGAGAATTTTGGCCTTAATGATCTTTCTAATCTCCTTGCTAATTATTCCAAATGAGGGGGTATTGATATGTCCAAAATAAACTAGCCAATAAGAGTGAGACAACACCTGGCCCGTGGTCCCCTCCCCCCAATCGGAAGTCAAACAATCTAACGAGAGCAATCAACTCCAACTCAATAAAGAGGAGGAGAGATCTAAGCCAGCGGCTTAAATGGTCGAGTGATATGCGTGAACACTTTATGACCCGAGAGCAATTCAAGCCCCACGCAATAAAGGCGAATCAACCAAGGGTCAATTCGAGCCCCTATAAGAAGGGATCTGGAGAAGAGGCCAAGGTAAGTCATTCAACCTATTCTATTGTTGCATTCAGTCTCTCTAAAGCATCCCTCTTACTTAGGCATCGGAGTGATCCCCCGGAGTACACCCCGGGTCCTCCAAGCCTTTCTTTTCTTCCCTTTTCAGGTCAGTGGAAGTCGAAAGAGAAACCCTGCTAATTTTACCTCGCAACAGTTGGCGCCATCTGTGGAAACCTACTTTTGAGAGGCGATCACATCTTGCTCTCAACTTTCGAAATTCAGGTAATGCCGACCTCACACAGTTCTACTTCCATCCCTACTGCAAGAAAAGAATCGTCCCAGTCCATCCACTCCACATCCGCACAACCATCGGGCGTCAGCAGGGAGGAATTCCTCCCTTTCCAAAAGGAAATTAAGGATATGCTCAACCAACTCTTACAACAAAAGAGTTAGGAAGGGCACGTCCTCCACCAACGGCAAGAGAGCCCCACTGCAGACAAGAAAGCTGACAAACCAGTGGAGAACGAGGAAAAAATCTACCTCAACAAGAAGGTAGAGGACGCAAACAGCGAGGAAGTCAACCAATAGAGATCCACGGAACTCGAAGAAAGGATCAAGAAAATAGATCACATAGAAAAGATGATGAGAGAGGGCAGAACCAAACCCTTCTACAGGGAAGCGTTCCTAAGGTCCTCAGAGCTGTCATTCAACAAGGAGATCATGGAGGCTCCACTGCCAAGTAGATTCAAGATGCCCACCTTCGAAAGGTACGAAGGTCTGTCTGACCCAATTGATCATCTGGACACCTTCAAAATGGTGATGCAGCTACAAGGTGCTCCAAGACGCCATCATGTGCCGAGCCTTTGCAACAACCCTTAAGGGTACTGCAAGAGACTAGTACCGAACTCTGCGACCGGGATCGATCGGTTCCTTCTCAGAGATGGAACAACTATTCACCAACCATTTCCTTAATAGCCGGAGAATTGCTAAAACAACGGGCCATCTCATGAGTATGGCCCAAAGAGAGCATGAAACTCTAAAGAAATTCATGTACCGCTTCAACACGGCCACCCTAGAAATCCACATTCTAGACATGGGGGTGGCTTTAACAGCCTTGACAACGGCTCTTCAGTCTGGAAGTTTCTTATACTCTCTAAGGAAAAAGTCGCCGGTGGATATGGGGAAGCTAATGGCTCGAGCACAAAAATACATCAACTTGGAGGAGATGATGGACACAAGAGGAAGTCGCATAGAACATAAAAGGAAAAGTAGTGGTAGGGAGACGGGAGAATCCTATAGATCTATGAAAAGACAAGAGGCTAGCACACTACACGCAAGCCCAGCAGATGAGCACGACTCATTAAGCATCAAAGGCCCAAATGATGAGCACGACTCGTAAGGCCAAAAACAGCCCAGCAGATGAGTACAACTCATTAAGCATTAAAGGCCCAAATGACGAGCACGACTCGTAAGGCCAAAAAAGCCTAGTAGATGAGCACGACTCATTACGCATCAAAGGCCCAAATGACGAGCACGACTCATGAGGCCAAAAAAGCCCAATAGATGAGCACCACTCATTACGCATCAAAGGCCCAAATGACGAGCACGACTCGTGAGGCCAAAAAAGCCTAGCAGATGAGCACGACTCATTATGCATCAAAGGCTCAAATGACGAGCACGACTCGTGAGACCAAAAAAGCCTAATAGATGAGCACGACTCATTACGCATCAAAGGCCCAAATGACGAGCATGACTCGTTAGGCCAAAAAAGCCCAGCAAATGAGCACAACTCATTAGGTAAAGAGGCCAAAATGACGAGTACGACTCGTAAGACCCATATCAGCCCAACAAATGAGCACAACTCAATAGGTTTAAATGGCCACGAAGCCGCTCGGTAAGATCAGTTCGGCCAAATTCGCTCCATCCATGAAGCTGCTTGGTGAAATTAGTTAAGCAAAATTCACTTTATAAGCCAGCCCGGCACAAGCTTCTCTTCAAGCATGCTCGGTAAGCCCCGCACCAAGAAATTGCTCCATGAAGCAGCTCGGCGAAATCAGTTTGACAAAATTCGCTTCAAGAGTCAGCTCAGCAAGAGATGCTCGTTTAGCTTGCTCGGCAAAAGCCACTCCCCGAAGTTGCTCCATGAACCTGCTCGCTGAAATCAGTTCGGCAAAATACGCTGCATGGATCAGCTCGGCATAAGCTGCTTAGCAAGTCCCGTTCCCCAAAGTTGCTCCATGAAACCACTCGTCGAAATCAGTTCGGCAAAAATCTTCCACGGCAGCTCATTAAAAAGTCCTCCTAGGAGTAGCTCGGACAGCTCGAAAAAATGCTCCATTGATCAGCTCGGACAACTCAGACTAACAGCTCAGATAGAACGACCAAAGTTCTATGCAAACAGCTCGGACTAACAACGCGAACAGCTCGAACTAACAGCTCAAACAGGTCGGCCAAAGTCCTATGCGAACATCTTGGACAGATCGCCAAAGTCCTACGTGAACAGCTCGAACAGGTCGGCCAAAGTCCTACGCAAACAGCTCGGACTAACAGCTCGGACAGATCAGCCAAAATCACCTCGAAAAATTCTACCCAATTTCGAACATCAGCTCGGAAAATTCTCCCCAGCTTGGAACATCAGCTCGGAAAATTCTCCTCAACTCGGAACATTAGCTCGAAAAATTCTCCCCAACTCGGAACATCAGCTTGGAAAATTCTCCCCAGCTTGGAATATCAGTTCGGAAAATTCTCCTCAGCTCATAAAATCAGCTCGGAAAATTCTCCCCAACTCGGAACATTAGCTCGAAAAATTCTCCCCAGCTCGGAACATCAGCTTGGAAAATTCTCCCCATATCGGAACAGCTCGATAAATGTCCTCCGTGAAATAGCTCAGAATATTAGTTTGAAACATCAGCTCAGAACATCAGTTCAGAAAATTCTCCCCAGCTCGGAACAACTCTGTAAAATTCCTCCACAAAGTAGCTCGGAATATCAGCTTGGAACACAAAAAAAAAAGAGTTGGAAGAGAGAAAGAAAGAAGAAGAAGAAGAGGAGGAGGGAGCATTACATATTTCGGGGGGAGTGTACAGATTCAAAATTTCGTTTGGAAATTTGAAACTGAGGGAGGGACAACTGATATGCCCAAAATAAACTAGCCAATAAGAGCGAGACAACACCTGGCCCGTGGTCCCCCCCCCCCTGGCGAAAGTCAAACAATCTGACGAGAGCAATCAACTCCAACTCAATAAAGAGGAGGAGAGATCTATGCTAGCGGCTTAAATGGCTGAGTGATGTGCGCGAACACTTTATGACCCGGGAACAATTCAAGCCCGCGCAATAAAGGCGAATCAACCAAGGGTCAATTCGAGCCCCTATAAGAAGGTGTCTGGAGAAGAGACCAAGGTAAGTCATTCAACCTATTCTACTGTTGCATTCAGCCTCTCTAAAGCATCCCTTTTACTTAGGCATCGGAGTGATCCTCCAGAGTACACCCCGCGTCCTCCAAGCCTTTTTTTTCTTCCCTTTTCAAGTCATCGAAAGTCGAAAGAGCAACCTTGCTAATTTTACCCCGCAACAGGTATATATAGACTTCCCAAAAAATATGACCATTAAGGACACATATGGAATAATTATAAAATTTTTAATATTATTTAAATAAATTAACCTCGTTTAAAATATATTAACTGTGGCAATAATGAGGGGCAACCCGAGAGCACTTGTTGACCAAGGCAAGTTTGGTTGACCGAAATTCTTAAGGTTCGATAGACCAAGAATAAGATGAACTGTGAGTTCGGTCGACCAAATTTGTAAGTCCAAGGCAATTTTCCCTTTTTGCAAGGTTTGGTCGACCGAGGATATTTTGAACTAACTCGATCAGTCGACCAGACTGTTGAGTTCCCGCATGTGGAAACTCGGTTGACCAGGGCGTTGATGTGTATTTTATTCTCGGTTGACTAGGAAGTCAATAAAGTTGACTCTTGGGGAGTTCGGTCAACCGGGGTCAAATCAACTGTAAGAGTTCGATCGAATGGGCTATAGTCAACTTGTTGACCCAGCACCGGTTCAGTCGACCGGGCATTTTTGTACAAGTAAGTTTGGTCAACCGAGTGTACACATTTTGTGCATTTTGGTCATATTTCAAGCATTCAATCACCCTAATCAAATGATCAATTATATGTATGCATAAGTAAGTGTCCTAGGGTCATTTCGAGGTATTTTTTCATTTTGAGGACACTGAAAAAATTCAGTGTCGGTCGACTGAAGGGTGTTCCCTAAGGTATTTCTATGGTCTGTGTAGGTACCTAAAGTCCAATTAGGGTCGATTTGAGCATACCTACCTACCATATATGATGCAAATTATTACAAGCCATAGGAGTGCACAGTCTATAATTAAATTTACATCCCATAATGAATAAATGAAATAATGAATATAAATGCAACACACAATTCTTCATTCTTCGGCACGAACACGGCACGCCATCATGATATGTCTTTTAGTCCAAATACACGTGCATGGTGAACCTACATGCAAGTCTTAGTACAACCATCAGTACCAAGAGTATTTGTCATAATCAAAACTGGGTGTGACCTATCAGGTCAACAGACTGAGCTATCCTAACAAAAGGGTAAGTAGTTGAGTTAGGGTCAGATAGGTTTTTGGATTGAGACCCTAGGATATTTTTGGTCTTCTTGTGGATGATTGTATATATATATATGACAGACATGGTAGAATTCAGGTATTGTGCCCATTGTTGCATGACATGTATGTAATTTATGTTTTTCGCTGCTTAGGTATCAGAGATGTATGACAGGTATATCCTCAGTACCCATAGGTCTGAGTTGATCATGACTATGACAGTTTAATAGGATATTAGAAACATTATGTTATAGTTATGGAAAAAAAAATATGGTAAAATAGGCAGGTCTTTATAATTTGGTATCAGAGCCTAAGTTGCTAGGTTCTGTAGATGCTAAAGTGCAGTGGAAAACAATACCAGAGTACAGGAATATATTAGGAATTCAGTGAGTCACTGTTTAAAAGGTACTTTTCCACTGTCCCGGGGTGACCGAACGTTTAGTTCAAAATAGGCTCGGGCGATCGAATCGTGAGGTTTGGCAAACCGAACTTCTCATTGGATGACCAAACCTCGATCATTTGGAAAATCACCTTGGCTTTAGCCAATCGAACTTTCCCTCAGGCACCCAAAGTCAGAAAGTGAACTTTTCTGTCTGTGTCTGTTCGGGCGACCGAAAGTCTCATGTTGCCGTATTTTTAACTACGGTAACTAGCTCTAAACATGGATTAATTATTAATTAAACTTTTTATAAATTCCCTCTGTGTCCCTATCGGTCTAAAATTAAGGGAATTCTATATATACCCCTCATTTGTCTAGATTAGAAGTAGATTAGCAATATAATTAGACAAAAATTCTCTCTGATTTTTTCTTGAACTCCAATTGCATATACTTCATATCTTTAAGCCTATATTTCATACTCTCTTATATTCTTACTTGAAAAAAAATTTTAAAACCAGAGAGTATTATTTGCTTACTCCTTTCTTGCAAACAAATTGCAAGTTAGAGGGAGTTTGATTTTCACTTGTTGTGTGCCTACATAGATTTTTCCTTTAAGCTCGTTACTCTCATTTTTGTGTATTGATTGATATTTTTCTTGGAGAGTAAAGTTAGGGTTTTTCTCAAAGTATTTGACTGATAAATATCTTTTTGAGAAGAACTCTTATTAGCTTCTGAGTCTTGGCATCTTTATTTCCATATTCGAAAGCTTGCTTGCATTTTCGATAAAGTACTTTTGAGCAAACTTGAACCCTATCTCGTTTGTGTTTATACTTGAAAAAATATTGTGTTGATATTTTCTCCTTGAGATTCAAAGTTCCATTGATTATATACTAATTTTATTTGTTTTGAATAAAAGGTAATTACTCTCATGTATACTCACATATATACACTACTATTAAGAGTCGAAATAGTGTTTTAGCAAATCTCACTTAAGCATTAGATCTTATCATCTGTGAGTGCATATATTTTAGATCGTAATTTTGTACAAATCTGCTTGTGTTAGTAGCATTAAAATTGTACATAAAATTGTGTTGATTATCTGTTATATTCCAGGCGTGGCCTAAAGGGGCGTTAATCTAGCTCATAAAGATTGGCTGTAAAGGTTGAGGTCAGCCCTGGTAATTTGACTTAGTATTGTAAATGGTGTCGCTCCACCCGGTAAGTGAGCATTAGTGGAATCCTCGGGCTTGTGAGCTAGAGGCGGGGACGTAGGCAATATTGGCTGAATCCCAATAACATATTGTATGTGCACTGTTTTATATTTCCGCATATTATATTTATTTGCACATTTGATATTTACTTAGAAAGACCCTAGGTTGTGTATTACTGTTACTGGCTTAGCTAAACCTTGGAAGAATAATTTTAAAATATCCAATTCATCCCCCCTCTTGGTATTACACCAAAGTCAAAAATTGGTATCAGAACCTCGTCACATAGACCTAAACCTTATTTTGTAAAAGATCATGATGGCTCGAGTTGGTGTATTCCCATCTTGCGAGGGAAGGTTATCTGCAAATCCTCCAATGTTTTACTATGAAAATTTCACCTAATAGAAATTTAGAATGACTATATTTATTAAAGCACTAAATTGGAGGATTTAGAAAATTATTGCTCATGGGAATGTTGTGCCTATGAAATTTGTTGATTATGTTAAAATTCCCAAACTTGAAAATGAGTTGAATGAGAATGACATGAATTTAATGCAAATAAATTTTAATGCTATGGACACTTTATTGCTTGCTTTAGATTCTAACATTCTTCATTAAGTTATCGTATGTCAAAGTGCGAAAGAAATATGGGAGGAACTCGAAAAGAGGTATGCAGAAACTAAGCCAGAAAAAGCTGTCACTCCCAGTGATTCAAGCCCAAAGGATCATGGTAGAGAAAATCAATGCTTTATAGCTTTAACTGACAAAGAGGTAAATTCGTCTCCTTCCACCTCATTAAATGATTCATGCAATGATTGTATTAAATTTGACGATGCTTCTAGTAGTGCATATTGTAGTGAGTTTGATGATGATAGCATGCCAACTTATGAGGAACTTAAAAAGGAATATATTAAAACTCGTAAGTGTCTTGTTAAAGTTGTTAAATGCTATACTGTTTTGAAAAACAAGAATGAGACATCATTGAAAGAACTTGAATCAAAATTTCTTGTTGAAAAGGAAAATGAATTGAAAATAAAAAATTTTGTAAACAAGAATGAAAATTTGGAAAAATAACTGAATGCCTTAAGATCCCAAATCTTTAGTGATAATAGAGAAGGATTGTCTTATTTCAGAAATTGAATGTAAAGCAAACACAATGTCTAAAGAATTCATAAAACTAAAAGGTGTTTGCAAGGGTTTAAAAGATCTAAAAATTCAAGGCCTGGAAAGAAAAATTGGGGACCAAGCTAAGATCATTCATACATTCACTAGGGGCAAAGAAAACTTTAACAAGCTCTTAGTTTCACAAAAGATGACCTTAGACAAAGAAGCTATAGGATTTAATGGAATTGAAAACAGGAAGAGGAAGAACCTATACAAGGGGTACTTTGTAAAAGAATCTAAACATTATGCTAGTACCTCCTCCAGTTTATATACTCACACCACATGCGTCTTGTGTAAAAGGAAGGGGCACATAAAGTTTGATTGCCCATTCAAAAGAAAAGGTGTGAAAATGAAACAAGTATGGAGAGTCAAAGAAAAACCTGGATTCATCTCACCTTGACTCTAAAATAACTGAATGCCAAAAAGTTTATCCCATCTTACTTTCCTTAACCTAGTTGATTCCTTTACCCTTTTCATCGAAATCATCAAGCCTTGGAAGAACATAATGTCAAAATTGATGTACTTAATGATTCATAAGTCAAGAATATAAATCACCTTGACTGATCTTTTCTGAGTAAAAGTCAAAATGATGTTAAAAAGGAAGGTTTGATTGGGTTTGGTCGGCTGAACATATTTTATCCTAAAGTCATCGGTCGACCGAACGAGTTTGTTGACATGTGTTGACCGCCTCGGGTGCTCGACTATTTTAGTTAAAAAGATGTTCGGGTTACCGAACTTGTGTTTTGGCAAACCGAAGCTAAACCTTGAGAAACCGAAGCATGTGATATGAAATGACACATCAGTTCGATCAACTGGCCTAAAATAGAACTACTGTCTTTGGGTGACTGAAGATAAGAATATAAAAGGCCAACGGGATTTAGCCAACCGACCCTAGACCCTGCTAACTGAACATACTCAGCCTCCACCACTTTTAATGTGGTTCGGTCAACCGAACACTTCAACGGGTGACCGAACCCATGATTTTTATATATAACAGGCGTGGAACTATTTCATTTTTTCGTCCATTTTCAGAGCAACCCGTGCGCTTTTCTCTTATCCGTGCTCCTTACCTTTTGTCCCACTTTTGTTTCTCTCAAATACCATCATCCAACCATGTCTGGAGCCCTAAAGCGCCTTGAAGCCGATATTGCTCTCGACGAATGGTTCATTTCTGCAAAGAGAAGAATCAAGTATGAAGGGACCTTCAAGGTTAAGGAACCAATTTTGGGTAAGATCCTTGATATTGAATTTATGCAAAATCACTTCGATAATGTCTTAGAAATGTTTAAATATCAAGGTTGGTATAATTTCATCAGCCATCAGCCTAGAGGGATGTATCCTACTCTTGTGAAATTATTTTATGCAAATCCAGGGAAAGATGATCAAGGGTACTACTCTAAAGTTTTTGATATTGATATTCAATTTGACGATGAATATATTGCCGATACATTTGATATTGAGCGAGGAGAGGATGTCTGCCTAGATGCGGTATCCACATGGATAAATGAGCAGGAGTTCTTGGTGGAAAGATTTGTAAATCTGGTTATAACTAATCATGTGGTTGATCTCAATCATACTCCCAGCTATAGATCCTTGAAACTCGAGGCAAAGGTTGTGCATCACTTAATTACATACAACATTTTACTGAAATTTGGATCTAAGGACCACGTATCATATCTAGACTGCTTCGTTATGTGGTGCCTCTTCACGAGAAAGAAGCTGGATCAGCCAACACTAATCATAAAGTGGATGTTTATAAAAATTGTTGGGAAAAGAATCATCTTGCCATATAGGGGTATTCTAAATAGGATATTCGTGAGAGAGAAAGTGGCCTGAACACCATACTCACTGCTCAAAAAGATGAAAAGCTCAGACTTGTTCTCCTCTACCACTTTGAAATTGAAGGGCTACGAATTGATCGACAACATGTGGTTACCAACCATTCCAGGGAGAGTAGGAGGCCCACTAGAAGCTCCACAAGAACGGCCTCATGAGCCCACTAACGTAGAAATCATGACAGCTACTACAGGTCTCACTGCTTCTTTCAATGAATTCAAGGGATCTATGCAGAGTGAGTTGAGGGAGCTGGCTACAACTTCCCATGCTAGGTACACTGAGCTTCACACTAAATTTAGTAAATTTGAATGCATTGCAAAGGTAAACTTCCATATTCTTAATGAATGCCTAAGGGACCTGAACGAGAGTAATGAAAAGAAGAGCATATGGATGTAAGCAATGAAGAAGAAGGATCTGCAGATGGAGAGACATAGAGGAGACACGCAGTATCAACCGCTTCTCTACTTTCTTTTGCTTAAATACACTTTGGGTCTATAATATTGATACAACTTTTATTTTGCTTTTGCACTACATATTCATCCACCACACTCACACATTGTTGATTATTGCTTTCTTTTTATGGTGGTTGATATGATCTTTTATCACATGTTGGCATGAGGTTTTGAATTTCACTTAATATTCTGTTTGATTGTTGATGCCTCCTACATAGCGGATGTAGTGAATGTGATTTGCTTGCTGGTAGTGGATCATAGGTTCTCATATGCCTAAACTGAATTATAAATTGCTTCTTTGAACCTATCAGGTACAGGTTTTATGGGAAAATGTCCAATTTACAGATAGCATGTTGCCGAAATTTTGACAGGAATTTTCCCAAAATAAAACCTTGTACATAGATGATTAATGTTAAAATCCTTTTGAAAGGACGAGTGAAAACTAAAAATTTTGAATTTCACCCTTACATAATCATTAGACATTTAGAGGAACTCAGCTCCATCTCTACAAAAAGAGCTTACAGAGCTTATATGGATCATTTTTGTTTATTGAAATATTGAGGCTCTCCAAAAAAACCTTGAACATTATATCTAGTACCTAAAGCTTCATAATCTAATATGGACTGTTCTTGGTTTTTAAGCATCATATCATGCCTTAATATCACTTTTCTGATGCATAAGTGAACTGTAGAAATAATTATACTGGTTGCAATTTTTTTTAACATGAATTAATTCAATATCCAATTAAGTTTTTTTTAAGGCTTATACTACTAGGCATAATGAAATGCATCTTGATTAGTATAAGCAATTCATTTCAACTAAGCCAAAACTTCAAATTGTTAGGGGGAGCAACTCAACTTAAAATACTACGACTTTGAAGTTCCTTAACAATTCTATCACTTACATTCATATTCTTAATATATATATATATTGAGATGTTTGTTTTATATTGATCATGAATATTGGATGTATTTGAATCGTTGCATGCACTGCCTTGGACTATATTGAATACCTTGCATGAATTGAATGATGAGCTATACTTGTAATCATTCAGGTCTTTGATTTATTATTATTATTATATATATATATATATATATATTGAGATGTTTGTTTTATATTGATCATGAATATTGGATGTATTTGAATTGTTGCATGCACTGCCTTGGACTATACTGAATACCTTGCATGAATTGAATGATGAGCTATACTTGTAATCATTCAGGTCTTTGATTTATTTTTGGGAATTGCTTTATTTTCAAATGACATGCTGTCGAAATTTCAAAAATTTCTCCTAGAATTAAATCTTATATCTGAATGTCTTTTATCTTGTATTTACTTTCCTACCTTAGCCCCTTCTTGCTGATGTCAAAAGGGGGAGAAGTGTCTAATGCAAAATTGGGAAAGTTAAATGCATATTAATTGAGCTTTATTGACAACTATAGATTGAATGCATAATCTATGTATGGTTATCTTCATTTGTCATATGCCTGCACCTTAAATTTAAATTCTATGCACATACTTAGGGAGAGTCTGTTTGGCTCTACCTACTTTTGCAAATTATTTTTGTCATCATCAAAAAATGGAAAATGTTGACTTTATGAGTCTAATCCCATTTTGATTATGACAAAACCAATGTTTCTCACCTGTGCGCTGAGCATCTTGAAGAGGTTCATCATTAGCATACACTGATGGTAAGAACTCAAGGAAGTCATACGGACCACAAAGATCATTTAATGACCCGAAAATTTAAAATAATTAGAAATATAATAAATGGAATGGATTAATGGATAATAAGGGAGAAGGAAGGATTTTTAGAAGGAACAGCAGGCCTCGTCGACTAATGTCCTATCCTTGTCGACGAGTGTCCTTCTAAAACTCATCGACGAATCCAGTTCCTCGTTGATGAAGGAATCCCGAGAGAGTATATTTTGGAACTCTGAATTTTGTCAATGAAGTCTCTATAGTGCCTTGTCGATGAACCCACGTGTCTCATCGACGAAGCCCTGCCTATAAATAGAAAGTTCTTCATTTTTCAGCGTAATTTACGAACCTCCCTCACTCCCTCTCTCTCTCTCTAAAAAATATGAACCTCCAGCCTTCTCTCTTCGATTTTGGGTCGGTTTTGATTCTATTTGACGATCTGGAACCACCGCGAGGTTCGTAGGATCGTTCTCTGCAAGGTTGTAGGAACTGATCATTGGTTTGAGAGGTTTGGGAAACATCCAAAAATCATGGTAAGTGAGTTATTTTGGGATTTCCTTAACGAATAATGTTATTTGGAGCCTAGGAAGTAGTAAATAGGTGTTTTCTAAAGATTCGAGTTAATTGGAATTTATTTAATTAAGCTAGGAGTTTTGGATTTAGGGTTCAAGTGAACGCTACGAGTATCGGTTAGGGGATCCTGCCAGTGTAGTTTGAAAGTGACGGTAAGGGGGAAATTTATATGTTAAATCAAGTTTTCATGAATTAAAATGGATTATGTGTTATTTATTTATATATGTTTTCATGTGGATTTAAAATGCCAACCATGTTAAAATATGTTTTCTGAGCCTTAGAATGGTTATATAGCTATGTATATGTGAAAGTAAATGGATGAAAGTGAAAAGGAATTTTCTGAGGAATTTATGTGAGAAATGAAATGTATTTTCAGCTTATAAATGTTAAATGTAAGTTGACTTATTTTACAGAAATATGTATGAAATTACTATCAAATTATGTGGCATCAAATTCTATGCAAATATATATATATTAAATATATGAGATGCAAGCTAAGCAAGTAAAGTATTGAGAATAAAATATGATATGGACAACGTTGCCTGTGTATGTTAAATGCAACCATGTAAATGTATGACAGCTGAAAGTCATGTTAGCAGATTCTAGCGCATTTTTATGTGGACTAACTGTCGCAGATTCTAGCGCATTTCTATGTGGACTAAGAAATGATGGCTAAAGAGCGGCTGTAGTACGAAGGAATGAAATGACAATGGAATGACCATGAAATGAAATGACAAATGTGAACGAAGTAAATGGGAAAGAGTCACTTAAAGTGAAACGAAATGCAATGTTTAAGCTATGAACATGAACATATGTGTATGAATGAAAAATGACAGAAAGGAATAAAGTATTATGATATTAGAAGTATCTATGTATGTAGATTAGGTTACGATTGGGCGAGGCAAACTCTTTGCCTAAGGGCTTACTGAGTAAGGCGAGTGCACAAGTAGCTTCAGATATTGCAGTAGCTGCATAACGTACTAGGGCAGAGGGAACCTATTTGTATGGGTGGGTAGATTTCCCTATCCTTAGGGCATTTGCCGGTAAACTATTGTTGAATGTGTGAGTACGAGATCAAGTTAACACTTGAGGGCTTACTGAGTAAAGTAGTGCCCTGATATGCTTTAGTTGTAGGCTTAGGGTTACCTAAGTATTAGAGCAAATGAGTGCTACTTGTATGGGCGGGTAAACACCCCTATCATTGGGTGATCTTGTGGGTTAAATATTTGCATGTGGTTTAGGTTCAGAAAACGATTTCAATATTATGATAATGATTTGTAAATGTATCTAAAATGATATCTTTATATCTTATGTTAGCCACACGTTATTTTAATATGTATGTTTCTTCCCTTACTGAGATGTGTCTCACCCGAATATGATTATTTTTTTTTCAGGACATCCTCAAGGTTGGTCTTCGGGAGCTCGAGGGTACTTAGTTTTGAGGAATATTAAGAAACAGGGTATATGTTGATACTATTTTCAGGACATACTTATGTTTTAAGGATGTTGTGAGAGAAATGATTGTGAATATACTGAAATGTGTTGGAGATGTATGTATCTATGGAAAATGCAGGTGATGGATAAATTTTATGGATTTCTAGTTAGGATATAGCAAACTCTGGCATTATGAAATGTTGGTATTGTAGAACTATGTTTATGGAGATTATGGTTATGTTTTCCGCTGCGTATGTATTGATTTATGGATTATCAAGATTTTATCAAGTATAACGCACTGGACCCGGGTTTAAGGGTTCAGGTTACAGATCATGTTTCATATATGACATTTGAAGAAGCAAAAGAATGAATACCTCTCTGCTATTGTATTTGCATTCAATTCTATTGGGTTTGTAATATATTATGGTCTGTAATAATTGCATCACATGCATGATATGACTAAATGCTTAAATAACCATAAAACGACCTTAGGTCCTTAAGCATCACTTGCAAGATCCCCTGAAACTCACAAGTCATATCCATGCAAACATGGGTGAATTTTAAATCAAAAAACATGACCTATCTTTACTCTTAAAAGGGTTTCGGCCGACCGACCTCAGTCCGTTAAAAACGCCTCGGTTGACTAAATAGGCAAGAGTTAACAAAGTTGACTGAGGCTCGGGCGACCGAACTTAAAATGAACTAATTGTCCCTAGTCGACCAAATGTTTAAAAGGTACTTTTCCACTGTCCCCGGGCGACCGAACGTTTAGTTCAAAATAGGCTCAGGCGATCGAATCATGAGTTCGGAAAACCAAACTTCTCATCGGGCGACCGAACCTCAATCGTTTGGAAAATCACCTTGACTTCAGCCAACTGAACTTTTCCTCAGGCACCCGAAGTCAGAAAGCGAACTTTTCTGTTTGTGTCTGTTTGGGCGACCGACCCTAAGGACTGGGAGACCAAAACTCTCAGGTTGTCATATTTTTAACCGTCATAACTAGCTCCAAACAGGGGTTAATTATTAATTAAACTTTTCAGAAATTCCCTTCGTGTCCATATCGCTCTAAAATTAAGGAAATTCTATATATACCCTTCATTTGTCCAGAGTAGAAGTAGATTAGCAATATAATTAGACAAAAATTCTCTCTGATTTTTTTTTTGAACTCCTATTGCATATACTTCATATCTTCAAGCCTATATTTCATACTCTCTTATATTCTTACTTGAAAAATATTTTTAAAACCAGAGAGTATTATTTGCTTACTCATTTCTTGCAAACAAATTGCAAGTTAGAGGGAGTTTAATTTTCACTTGTTATGTGCCTACATAGATTTGTGCTTGAAGCTCATTACTCTCATTTTTGTGTATTGATTGATATTTTTCTTGGAGGGTAAAGTTAGGGTTTTTGTCAAAGTATTTGACTGATAACTATCTTTTTGAGAAGAACTTTGTTAGCTTTTGAGTCTTGGCATCTTCATTGATAGATTCGAAAGCTTGCTTGCATTTTCGATTTAGTACTTTTGAGCAAGCTTGAGCCCTAATCTCATTTGTGCTTATACTTGAAAAATATTGTGTTGAGATTTTCTCTTCGAGATTCAAAGTTCCTTTGATTATATACTAATTTTATTTGTCTTGAATCAAAGGTAATTACTTTCACATATATACACATATATACACTGTTATTGAGAGCCGAAATAGTGTTTTAGTAAATCTCACTTGAGCATTAGATCTTATCATCTGTGAGTGCGTATATTTTAGATTGTAATTTTGTACAAATCTGCTTGTGTTATAAAGATTGAAATTGTACATGAAATTGTGTTAGTTATCTATTATATTCTAGGCGTGGCCTAAAGGGGCATTAATCTAGCCCGTAAAGATTGACTGTAAAGGTTGAGGTCAGCCTTGGTAATTTGACCTGGTGTTGTAAACGGTGTCGCTCCACCTGGTAAGTGAACATTAGTAGAATCCTCGGGTTTGTGAACTAGAGGCGGGGACGTAGGCAGTATTGACTAAACCTCGATAACATATCGTGTGTGCACTGTTTTATATTTCTGCATATTATATTTATCTACGCATTTGATATTTGCTTAGAAAGATCCTACGTTGTGTATTACTGCTGTTGGCTTAGCTAAACCTAGGAAGAATAATTTTTAAATATCAAATTCACCCCCCTTTTGGGATTACACCAAAGTTAACACATATGATCCATTCTCTGGTGTAGGATCATAGTGAACATTCTTCCACCCTCATTTGGAAAGCCAAAAATTCACTTAGAGGTGCACTTGGTAATGAATTGTCTGTTGGAGTAGAATGAATTGATTGGGGTGATTGGTCTCCAGCAGCGGGTTCAGATTTGGAGTGATGTGATATGACCATGGTCAAAGATGGAAACCCTCTCGGTTCCCACAAACGACGTCAACTATTGCTGCCAAAAATTTGAATGACTTACATGTATTAATTTTTGACCGTGACCACCTGCAAGAATTCAAACAAAAATAGTTTGGAAGACTCGGAGTGTACTTCGGGGATCACTCTGACACTTAAGTCAAGAATTGGGGGAGGTTTAAATTACAACAATAAGAAATAATGAATGAGAATGAGATACTAACATCCTCCCGGGTGCCCCTTTTATATAGTGGTGATATGCCCTTATTTAATTCAGTATTTATTGGTGCATTATTTTGCTTATAAGTGATTAATTTTAATATTTTTTTCAAAAACATACCTGGTTTTAAACTATCCCTTAGCATTATAAAGGAAATTTTATCCAAAGAAGTATTGGTTTTTGATGTATCTTGTACATAAAATTAGTCTATTAAATTTAATCGTCTTTAATAGGTATTTTCAATTAAAAGATAACTAAAGTTTTTTTTTAATAAAATTTAACGGGCATGACAATATTTTCCCAAAAGTTTATTTCTCTTACGAGCCCTAAACTGCTACTTCCTTTCCTGCTTGTGCCGCCCCCTCCACTGAACGAGCAGAGCGAGCAAAACTATTCTGCGGTGCCCTGCCATCCGCTGCCACTGGCAGTTCTTTCTCTGCCGCCAATTTGCCTCAGCTGTATATATTAACTAGTATTATCAAGGATGATGCTTGGCTGTTGCTCCGCTGGTAGGGTTTAAGCCGCAAGCTATACAGCATACAATGGGTGAGGAAGAGCAGTCTCATAAGTCTCACCGGTCTCGTCAATCGGGCCCTTCTGCCAAGAAAAAAGCTAAATCAAATAAGAATAAGCGTGGTGTTTCAGACCATGAAAATCACAAGAACCCAAAGGTATCATCTTATGTAGTTCCTCTTGATTTTTATCAGTTATCATGCTTAACAGTACGATGCTGAAGTTTGATTGTGTTATGGTAGGCATTTGCATTCAATTCATCTGCAAAGGCAAAGCGCTTGCAATCGCGAGCTACAGAGAAAGAGCAAAAAAGGCTTCGTGTCCCCATCATTGACCGTTCAACAGGGGATCCTGCCCCCTATGTTGTTGTAGTTCATGGTCCTCCCCAGGTAATATTTTGAATGCCCTTTTCTTTTTGGGTTGATTTGTTGGGCGACTTGATTGACACCGGTGCTATATGAGTCGGTAGTTGATGTTAAAACTCGATGGAGTGTAGGTTGGGAAATCTCTTTTAATAAAATGTCTTGTGAAGCACTATACCAAGCATAATTTACCCGAAGTTCGAGGCCCGATCACCATTGTATCAGGTTTATGCTTGACCTCTGATTAAACTTATTCAAAATATTGATTGGCTAAGGTATTGTGAGTCTTGTATTCTGACAGTAGCATATTGGTTGGTCCATTGGTTTAGGCAAGCAAAGGCGGCTACAGTTTGTGGAGTGCCCAAATGACATCAATGGCATGATTGATGTGGCAAAGTTTGCTGATTTAGCGTTGCTTCTTATAGATGGAAGCTATGGTTTTGAAATGGTGAGTTATTGTTTTTTCTTTCATTGTTGAAGTTTTGATTTCAGAATGGTGAGTTATTGCTGTTTCTTTCTCTGAATATACTTCCATTGGATGTCTAACATGATGTATCATCCAATGTATTCGCTCATTTTAACTGGCTATGAATGTGAGTGCGGAATAGTTCTTTTTGTGGATTTACTGATTGCAAGAATTCTGATTTATGATGCTCAAAACTTCAAATTAGAGGTTGGTTGTGCATCAATTCCCATTCAATCAAATGATGTTGTTTTTGTGAATATAAAAGGGCAGCCTGTTGCATGAAGCTCCCGTGTATGTGGGGTCTGGGGAAGGGCGGACCACAATGGGTCTATAGTAGGCAGCCTTACCTTGGATTTTTGCAAGAGTCGGTTTCCATGCCTCGAACCCGTGACCTCCTGGTTACACAGCGGCAACCTTACCGTTGTGCCTAAGCTCCCCTTCGTTTTTGTGAATATCAAAGCTTCAAATTGAAGGTTGGTCATGCATCAGTTCCCATTCAATCAAGTGACATAGTTTTTGTGAATAAAAAAAGTGACCCTGTTTTGGCAGCTATTTTGTTTCGTTTATTCTGTTGTGATTCTGCAATCCTGCTTGCTGATGTTTTGCTACTGGATTCATGGAGGACGACCAACACGGAAGAAAATAAATTTCTGATAAGGAGGTTGATAGAGGGTTTTGGGGTTTCTAAGGGCTGAGACATGTTGTAGTTTGTTGTAAAATTTTATTTAACATAGGATTTAGGATTTGGGCTTTTGGTGGATAACTTTGGGGATAGGAACTATTTTAAAAAAAAAATAGAATCTTGGAGACTAATACAGGGCTTTATTATCTATGGATCTAAGATTGTTGATATGGGTTTGGGAGATTCTTGGTTTCAAGTTACAGCTTTAGTGTTGGGGAACTTGGAAATTAGGGCTATGCTGAAATCTAAAATAAGAAAGAATAAGAAAAGGACTGTATCCTAGGAATCCACCTAATTTATGAGAAATATACCTACAACAACCTTGAAAGTTCTTCATTTGTTCATCCATTATTAAAGAAATGTACAACTCTTTATATAGACCATTTCCAATCCTATTGTGACCATTTCATTGTCTGCATTGTGGAGTTGCCCCATTTTGGTGTTCTCCATAACCTTGTGACATTATATCATGTGTGGGTCATTCTGCAGAAAGATTGAACATTTTTATTTTATGCCTATCATTGGATGCAAAAGTTCATCATAATTGAATTGGCCGCTGGAATCAAATGATGCTACTTTCTCAAATTGTTTAAGTCTTTTGTGGTGATGGCTTAATTCTCTGGGATGTTTTGATTCATGGTTATGGACTGCCACATAATTATTCTAAAACACAAGAAAATTGTTTCATTCAATTAGAAGGCGTAGACGTACTCTTATTCCTTCTTCTTTCCTTGAACATTTTATTAGGCATGTCATCTGTTAGTCTGCTTAAACGTGCAGGGTGTTCCCTTCTTATTTAGTTTTGCTTTTTCTTCTCTTTCAGGAAACATTTGAATTCCTTAATATTTTGCAAGTTCATGGATTTCCGAAGGTTATGGGAGTGCTTACACACCTTGATAAGTTCAAGGATGTGAAAAAACTTAAAAAGACAAAGCAGCGACTCAAGCATCGGTTTTGGACTGAAATATATGATGGAGCTAAATTATTCTATTTGTCTGGTCTCATTCATGGGAAGTGAGTATCTTGTTTCTGTCTGTTGGAGTCTTATGTGCTGAATGTACTTTTGTATGAATTTAAGTTATCCAGGATTTTAGTTTTTTTATTGTGCCATGTCTGTTTGTCTTCTTTTGTTCTTTTTATTTGAAATTTTTGATATTCACAGGTATGCAAAACGGGAAATTCACAATCTTGCAAGGTTCATCTCCGTTATGAAGTTTCAGCCTCTGTCTTGGCGAGTTTCTCATCCTTATGTTTTGGTAGATCGTTTTGAAGATGTCACTCCTCCAGAAAGAGTGCATATGAATAGGAAGTGTGATAGAAATGTCATACTCTATGGTTATTTGCGAGGTTGTAATTTGAAGAAAGGAACTAAGGTTTGCAATTTGAAGTATTCTACCTCTTTTATTTATTTTTAATAATTATTGAATGGTATATTAATTATAACTGAAATATTCAAGTACATTATCTCTAGTTGTGTGTTCTTATGTTTTGATATTTCAAAAACAGTTCCTTAATTATTTTATTTTGTTTTTTGTGCTGTGCTCTCACTCGGAGAATTTAGAACATGTTTTTTTTGATAGAAAAAGAAAGCTAAAAAATAAAAACTTTGTTTTGTCATTTGCTTTGTGATGAGAACATTTTCTTTTTTCCGTTTTTAAGCTATCAAATCTAACTATGACCATTATATTCCTCAGAATTGACATTTTGTGAACCAAAGATAACCTCATAATATAACTATTCACCACCTCCCAATCTGTTTGAATTAGTGAACCAATTCAATCGTCGAACTATGTCACCATTGCATTTCTTTAAGAGCTGTGACAGATTCCCTCTTAAATGCTATCAAAAGCCATGCCCTCTAATAGATGCCCTTATCTCAACCAGCTCTGAAATTAAGATTTTGTTGAAGTTTCAAAGAGTCTCTTTCATCTCTCTATCTTCTTGAATCACGAACTTATCCATCTCAGCCTCGCTCATAAGATTGAATCTCCTTTTAATATTTGCCAATCTGTGAAACAATTTTGCATTCCTAAGATTCTTCTCCGTTGTCATGCCTTTGGGCCCATAGTTTTTGCCTCCATGTAATTTCCTTTATACTAGTGAAATTAGAAAGCTTGTATTTAGTTTCACTATTCAATTTCTTTCTTCATTCAAATCAATTTTGTGAAGCAAGTCTTCCTTTTCATTTAAAAATCCCTTAAAAACTTACTTATTCCACCTTTTCTTAACACATTCTTTAATCTTCAATTTGGAGCTGCTACAAAATGTGCGTTCCCCTTGTCCTTCACCTTGAGCTGCATGCTTTTTAAATCAAAAAGTATCGCACCCTTTAATATCACTCACATCAATGAGAATTCAAGAATGATGTGATACGTTCTTTAGAAGGAACTTTTGATGACACGAGGACTCTAAAATCCATCTACATTGACAAATGTTCAATTCTAGGAGCATAGATGTTCTCATTGAAATTTGACCTAGTACCTGCCAGTGGGATGAATGTCTAAGAGAGTCTTTGCATTCATAAAAACCAAAAGCACACTCATACAAACAGTTCCTACCTTATCTTGATACTAGACTCCATGCGAGACCTCTCAACTCTCAACCTGATGATGCTATATTTTTCTTGAGGATGGTGTTGAGATATTCCAAAAAGATCTTCACTGAGAATTTTTGAGAAGATTTTGGGGTTGAAGATCAACATGTCTAAGAGTGGGGTGGCAAGGTAACCTGGAACATGGTGATTTTGAGGGGTCCATGGCTTTAGCTGGTTTTGTGTTTTTTTATTGGCTTGGCCTTTGTCTTATTTGGGTCTGTCTTTCTTTAGGGGTCAATCCTAATCCCGTTGCTTTTTGGTATTCCTTGGTCGAGAGAGTGGGTAGAAGGCTGGAGGGGTGGAAGATGGCGTACTTGGCCTTGCCCTGGGATGTTGTATTGCTTTTATCAGTTCATCCTTTCAATATGTCTATTTTTTTTTTTTTTTTAAATCCTTTTTTTAGAATTCTTGTGAGAGTAGTGTGGGCTTTTGAGTGGCTTAAAAGAGAATTCTTATTGTCTAGTAGGGGGGTGGGGATAGTAAGAGGGATCATCTTGTTAAGGAGCCTTTTGATAAAATTAAGCATTACATGCTGAATGATGACTGATTTGGAATCTACAAACGAGGTTCTAAATTTAATTGGAACTATCTTTGAATCTGAATACTGAATTTTTTAGTCACTGAAGATGCATGTAAGATATGATTTAGGAGACAAGGGAGTCACATAATGGAGTATTGTGAAATTTACATTTTTTGGGTCAAAAATATCCAGCAGAGCCTCTGTATAGATTTAACAATTAGGAGCCTCTGTATAAATTTACATGTGAAATCTACGAACGAGGTTCTAAATTTAATTGGAACTATCTTTGAATCTGAATACTGAATTTTTTAGTCACTGAAGATGCATGTAAGATATGATTTAGGAGACAAGGGAGTCACATAATGGAGTATTGTGAAATTTACATTTTTTGGGTCAAAAAATATCCAGCAGAGCCTCTGTATAGATTTAACAATTAGGAGGTAATTCAGTACCAGTTAATAGATTTACAAATTAAGAGATTTTAGACCATTAAGACCTACAGTCTATTAAGAGGCAGTTAAGTGCAAACAAACGAGGACCAGATTGACTGTGTGAACAATGCCATGATCTTTTGCGAGGAAAAAGCTTGTCAAGTTCATAATCTCAGATGCTTACTTCTTTGCTTTGAAGCAATTTCTGGTTTGAAAGTCAATTTGGGAAAAGAGTGAGCTCATTCCCATTAGAGATGTGAATGATGGCAGTCTCTTGGCTAGCATAATGGGTTGTAAGTTGCAGACTTTTCCTTTGAACTACTTTGATCCCCCTTTTGGTGCAAAGTTTATGGAAAAAAAAGATTTGGGATCCTATCCTTGAAAGATTAGAAAAAAAAATTGGCTGGTTGGAAGCATAACTAACTCTCTACTGGTGGTTGACTTACTCTCAGCAAAGCATCCTCTCCAACCAATCAATTCACTTCATGTCCCTCTTCTTTTTCTGTGGCCAAAAGACTGGGAGACATTTAAAAATTATTTCTTTGGGGAAATACGAGGAAGGTCTTTAAGTTCTATTTAGTTTGACGGGATGTGGCCGGACAACGAATCCTAAGACGCAGTTTGGGTCTCTCTCTCTCTCTCTCACACACACACACACACACACATCCTTCCTTAAACAAGGCTTTCCTGGGTAAGTGGATGAGATTCATGAACAAGAAAAGTTACACTGGAGAAAGCTCATTACTTTGAAGTACAGCTTCGATCAAACAGGTGGATTTCTGATGAGTCCAGGCAGTTCTACGGAGTCAATTTTTTGCAGTTGATCAGGAATGGTTGGAAGGATTTCTCACTCTCATCCACTTTCATGTAGGGAATGGGAGCAACACATTATTTTTGACATGATATCTGGTGCGGCTCATGCTGCTCATCTTCTTAAGCTCTCAATTAACCTTGCCTGTAACAAAGATTGCTTTGGTGAGTATATATGTGACTCATAGTTCAACAGGGCAAGCTGGGAACATACCTTTTGTTCAAAATGCTCATGATTGGGAGCTTGATTCTATTGCTGATTTTATGGCTGCCTGTATGGGAATGTGCCCAATGGGATAAAAATGGATGTGCCTATATGGAAGCTCAATAAAAATGGTTTCTTAACAGTCAGCCCCTTCTACAAGTAGCTGGACTGGCATTCCAAGGCCAGACTTGATTTCCCTAGGAAAGCTATTTGGAAAACTCACGCCAATCATAGTTGTTTTTTTTTTTTTTTTTTTTTTTTCTTGGGGGTAACTTGGTGAGGATTCTTTCAATAATTTTTGGTGAGGTGGTTTCAATTTGGTTAATAGATGCCTTGATGCTGAGACTGCAGGCTACTGCTGAATCTGTTGGAAAGGAAATTTGAGCATGAAAAGGTATTTCTGCGAATGGAGAAGGGAAAAGCCTAGTGCTTTATTCCTCTCAACATCTTTTGGTTTACATGGAGAGAAAGAAATGCTAGAGCCCATGAAGGAACTTCTACTTCTCCCAAATCCTCAAGGGTAGAAGAATTTCTAGGCTTTTTTCCTGGTTTAGGGGGAAGTACAAGCTGGACACTCATTTAATTTTCTCTTTCTTCTTGTTTGAAAATGGGTAACACCCCTTGGTGCCCTTTTAATAAATTCTCTTTTTCTGATAAAAGAGTGCAATCAAATGAGGCCTTATAGTTGGGATATGGTTGAAAAATGCAAGTCAGCAGGGGGTTTGTAACTTGGTAATTTGATGTCCAATAAAAACTTCTCTTTAGTTGGGAAATGGTTATGGAGGTTTCCCTTAGAGGTTATTTCCTTGTAGCACCAGGTTATGAGAAGTATGTACAGTGGTGGATCCAGAAGTCATAGCCTGGGGAGCCAAAGTATATGTAACTATTCTCTATTATTGTATTAGTAATTCTTTACTTTTAACCTTTGATTTAGATTTTTATGTCATTAGACAAGAAATTTTTCATCCATATTGCTTTTAACTTTATTTTTAATGCTTTTAATATGTTCCTTTACAGCTAAAAGTAAAAATCTGTTGATCTGAAACAAATCCAATCTGCTTATTCCAATTTACATCTGATCCACTTAATCCTTCACGAATGTGCAATTCAATTTATTTTAGTAGATTTATTGTGGACAACATAAGGTGATGGATTAAAACACTATAGAGACTTTTGAGGTTTAAAGTTATTCAGGAACATCAATAAGTTGATTTGTTTAATAATTGGTCTTTAAAATAATTATGCTTTTTATATTAAAAATTATATGAAAAATCACATTTTGATTTATGAGTTTTTTTTTTTTTCAATTTCTGAGAATTATATTTTAAAAATAATTATGTTATTATGATTTTAGTTTTAAGAACAGTTATGCTTTTGTACAAATTCTAAATTTAAAAATAGTTTCAATTATTATGTTTTGAAATAAGCTATTGACCAAATTAAAAATAAATTATTATTAGGCATGACAAATTGTCCGTCAACCATCATGGTTGATCCACCAATTGTCACAAATTATTTGATTCGAACAATCATTTAATTGAGTTGGATATAGGTTTTAATTTCCCCACTCAATAATCCTCTAATCCAGTATGAATTATTTAATTTGATCCACTTTATCAGATTTAGCTAAAACTCTTATCGTTTTCTCTCGACAAACAAATTTTGAAATACTACAACAACAACAATAACAATGATAATAATAAATGCAGTTATTAATTTTTAAATTATGATGTTTTACTATTTAAAATAAAAATTTACATAATTTTGATATAAAATAAAACAAAGTCATATTTTAATTATCTATTTACTTTAATGTTCCATATGAATATAGATGTAGTTTGTTGTTCACAAATGAACTGCAGGGTTTGTACCTAGTAGGATGGATTTTCCAAAGGAGAACCTGTGGTTTTTACTGTTCTTCTGGCAGGGGCAGGTGAGAAGTGGAAGGATTAGATATGCACGGGTAAGTTTAAATGGCAAATTAATTGAAAATAAAAAGACTGGGGAGCTTGGTGGGGCGATCCCCCTCCAGTCCCCCCTTGCATCCTCGCCCAAGTATGTGGTTTGTTGTAATGGGTGGGATATTAGATGTTGTAGCAATCTTCCTTATGTGAGCCCGTGGAAATTTGTTTCCTAGTTGCTCATTTGTTCTTTCATCTTACATGGTTGAAAGTGGGCAATAGTAATAACATTTGTATTTGGGAGGGTCTATAACAAAATTCAGATTGTTATGAATACCAGATTAAAATGACTGGCTTTTTTATTATTAATGATTGGTAAGATTCATATATGTCAAAGAGGGAAGAAAAATTCTTGTCATGGTAACAAATACATTTATTTCAGTCATTTTGAAAGAAGAAAAAGAAGGAAACAGGGTATCCGCTGAATTTCAAGAATTCGGTTTTACGAATCAGATATGGAGACTTACTTTTCATCTGTAATTACATGGAAAAAAAGAATATTTATCTCAAAGAGATCTACGGAAAATTCTGGGAAAATGTCAATGGATGATGATAGCTTATTTTTCAAAAAGAAAAAAGGAGAATGTTATAAAAGTTTAATTGGTCAGTTCAATATTCGGGAGCCAAAAACTTTTCTGTTCTATTTTTCTTTTTTGTTTTCCCCATTAGTTGATACTTTATCCAATTGAATCCATAGACCGATTTTGAATGGAAGATCATGAATCATCCAATTACTGATTATAGAAGCTTTTCCTTTGGTAGTTTCACTTGATTTATATACTTAACCCAAACAATAGAACTGGATTTACTTTTGAAAGATTTTAATTATTCTTTTAAAATGGTTTTAATAACCTTTTCTTTTTCTTGTTTTTTTTTTAGACCTTTATAAACAAATTCTCTTTACTCTTCAAACTAGAAAATTCATTTTTTAAATTTTGTAATTTTTTTTGAGTTCTTTAAAAGTAGGTTAAAAAAAGCCGGTTGTTTTTGGGGAGAACCAAAGGGCAACTCAGCTCCCATTCCCCAAACTGTTAAAAAACAAAAAAAATCATCTTAACTTTATGAGGGAATCATCTAGCTTGAATTTCTAGTCCATTCTATTTTGGTAGTTCGACCATGGAGTTACTGTGTTTCTGTATTTCTCGAATATGAGTGTGTGGCTGGTTTGTTAGAAAGGTTCTGATTCAATTGATAATACAGAAAATGGATCATCTGTCATCTTCAGAGATGATTCTACTTCGTTGGATATTCATTCTAGTATCTGGAAAAAGTAGTATATGTCACAGATCAAGAAATATTTGAACTATGATTCATACTTAATATTCAGGCCCAGTGTTTACTCCAAAAAGTTTTTAAAGAGAGAAGTTGTAAGTCGAAAGATTTTTCTTTTTTCTTGGAGGTTTTGGTGGATCTGTTCATAATGCTCCAATCACACTTTTTCTTTTCTTCAGAGATTGACTCTATTTTTTGGGATTTCCATTTCTTCGGGATTCTCAACGAATGAGACTACTTTGCTGAGAGTTTTGGACTCTTTTGTTCCCCTAACAAGGCACGACTCGAGGGTTTGGCTAGGGGGATTGTTCAAGTTCTTTTTCCTTCGAATTCATTTTTCCTTCATTTATCAGAACTGTGAACCTCTTGTTCTTTTCCTTTGAATAATTTCAATTGGAAGGCTAGGTTCCTGTTAAGATTTGGCATTCATTTGGACTTTGATTCTTAGCATGATTAATACAGATGAATTATTACATTTAAGGGGGTCCTGTATGGCGATTGGCCATCAGCATAAATGTTTGCATAATGTGCCTAGAGTCTAGTGAGACTAACATGCATCTCTTTCTACATTGTTGGGTGGTGAAACAGCTCTGGATTACCCTTTTTTCTATTTTTGATGAAGTTTTGTAATATTACAAAATGTGGATGACTTTATGTTCATGCAGTTTTGGGGTTCTGGGAGAAGTAAAAGAAGGATACTGCCATTCTCTGTACTTTGTGGCTTGATAGAAATGTTTGGATTTTCAATGCCAAAACTCTTCCCAGTTATGGATAGTGTTGTTTCCCTCGCTTCTTTTTGGGCACAATTTTTGGGTACTTCTTGGGGGATTTTATTTTCTGATATCCAAAGGTGGAAAGCTACACGTTTGTAATTGTTCTTTAGATGATCACTGGAAAATAACTTGTTCCCTCTAGTTTGTGATTCTGTCCCATTTTCTTTAATGGTTTTGTACCTGTAAACAAATGATGTAAGCACAAAATGCATTATGCATAGCTTCTAGTTGAATATTCTTAAAAAAAACTAAGTGGAAGAAAAATATTTAATAAAATTGAAGCAACGTACGAGACAAATATTTTGTTATTTAATAATGATGGAAAAACATGTTCTTATTTGCAGGCTAGTTATCAGCTAAAATACAAACTGAATATAAAGTAATTAAACTTAAGATGGAAATTTAAAAACAACTACTAATTAAAATAATCCAATTTTAACGGAGTTTCTAAAATCTAAGATTTAGTATGGGAAAGATAATGAAAAATGCAATAACAGGGCTCAAATACCCTTTTCACAGCCAATTTGATAACATAGCAGGCTGTAATGGTTTTGAATTGGGGGCCTCTGATCTATGGCTTGTAACTGTTTGGAAGCCCTTAATACCGTTAAGCAGTGGCCAATTCAACCACTTTGCTCCTGATTGTAAAACTGTGCCTCATCTTAATTGCATTTTGTTGGGACACAAACATCTCCATCAGTTCTATTATTTATTTAGGCTTCCCTTTAAGTAGTAACCCTACTACAATTTTTTTTCAAGACCTTGTCTATTAGATAGATGCTAGGATGTTGGATGGGTGGAAAGGAGCTGTCTTTACTTTCGGGGGTTGCATGACTTTTGTCCATGCTTGTCTTGCCTCTATTCTTCTGTATTATTTGTGCCTTTTTAAAATTCATGCGAGGGTGGCTTGAAGACTAGAGAAATTGATTAGTGGAGAGGGGTGGAGATCATGGTGAGAGATTGTGAATAGGTTTAAAAGGGAGGGAGGTTTGGGTCTAGGTTATTTGGTGTCCAAAGATATTTCCTTGGTGGGGAAGTGACTGCCATTTTTCCCTAAGAACCTAATTCTCTTTGGCTTAAGGTAATTTGTAGTGAATTTGGATTAAAACATAATGGGTGGGATGCTACTGTTGGAGATGGTATCACTTGCTCTAGCCCTTGCATATTTGTGTCTAAGATTCACCAATTTTTTTCTTCTCTGATTGTTTTCTTGGTTTTTTTGCTGTTTTACTTTCAAGTTTCGAGGATATCTTGTTTTCCAGTTTCCATGCTTTTATTTTCTTGCCCTTTTTGTACGTTATCTCCCCTATTTTAATAACTTCTTTGTTTATCTGGGAAAAAAAAAAGTGCTTCCAGCAGTTGCAACTGCCTGTAGAATTTCCCATTTGCAGTCTCTAATTTTACATTTTCCTTCGTATCACGGCATCAACAGTTTTCCATCCTAGTTTTTTTGATAAAATTAAGTGTGAACTGAGAAGTATTGACCTCTGGAACAAGTTTTGAAGTGTTGAGCAGTCTTTGAATGATTAAGAATGACATAATGAGGGGGTGATATTTTAAATATTAAGAGGCATTAAGATGTGCAATCAAATACGTCGGATTCACTAAGTCTGTTCAAAGAAATTGAGAAACCAGCTTATCAAGGGGAAATTAAATGCAAACAAACATGCCCTATTCTCTCAAAGGAAAATATGTGTGGTTTCTATTTTCCAAAAAATCTAATAGCAGCCCTTTGTTCAAGGCATTTCCTGGACAAATTGCTTGTCCTCAGACTATGATACCACACCTTGTTTGCATAACTTACTTGCAATGAGATGTGTTGGAGGGGAAAGGGGATGGAAATATGTATATGATGTGTGGATGAACCCAAAGGAATGAAAAGTGATGGAAAGTACCAGTTTATGACTTATTGCATAGACAAACTAGTTGGTTTATTTTTTATTTTATTTGTTTGGAATTTTAAGGTCTTAAAAATGGGGCAACTATCATTGTTCTCTGTGGATCGAACATTTTATGGGAAGAATTTTCTTCTCTCTCTACCTTCCCCCTCCCATTTGTATCTGTTTCCTTGAGTTGTTATCCAGACAACTGAAAGTGTTTTTTCTTCTTTTTTTTAATAAATTCATTTCTGTTCCATTTGGTCACGCCATTCCAGTCAGCCGTGGTATATTCTAACCTGTTCAATTAATCAATTGCTGCTACTAGTGCCTTTCTTGCAACTTATCTTCACTTATTATTTGTCTTTGAATCCTCAAAAGAATCTGAGATCTTCATCCTCAAAGCCTTCGGAAGACAACCTTAATGTATGCCAGTAACCTGTGTTTTGCTGCACCTGCTACTGCTACGGTATGCTTCCCTTCATCACCATTTAAAACCATGGACTGTTCTTGCAATTTTCTGCTTTGTGGTTCTGAATTTAGCAAAAGAAGGAAAAAGCAGGCAAAAGTTCTATTGGGGTTGAAATCTGACACATCTGAAACATCTTGTTTTTCACCATCAGTAATATGTTGATTGATGGTCATTGGGTGATTGTGAAGCACTCCCCTGCCTAATATATAAATGCCTTCTGGACGTTTATTTCTGAGCAGATGGGCTGACAGAGTACGTCCCCTTTTATGCCATTGACAGAACCTAGAAAGCTGAAGTTTGATGCAATCTGACAACTCCCTGCAACTTGAAACTTGGAACCCATCAGTCTTCTCGGATCAAGCTTCTTGATTTGCACTACAAATTACCATAGTCATATATCTTCGCTTGAATGACACACAGTTTGATTAATTTTATAGAAACAAACTGTTTTTATTCTTTATTTTTGGGTCCTTTTTTTGAAATAATGACCAGGATCTTATTAAGAAAGGGAGCAATGTACAGAGGACTAGAGATAGGACCTTAGGTGTTGAACTTCAGAGAGATGGGAAAACAGCTAGTTAAAATTTATCATATACATATATTATATATATCAATCAAGGGTTGAACCCCCTTGTAATTACACTTCTAAATTATTTTTTGAGACGTGCCTGTCTTTTATCTTTGATCTGTCAATTATGCAATTGGTGTCTAATCTTATTGTTGTAATCAGGTGCATATTGCTGGTGTGGGTGATTTTAGTCTAGCTGGTGTTATGGGCTTACCAGATCCTTGCCCTCTTCCATCGGCTGCTAAGAAAAAGGGACTGCGTGACAAGGAGAAGCTATTTTATGGACCCATGTCTGGACTTGGGGATCTGTTGTATGACAAGGATGCTGTCTACATTAACATAAATGACCATTTTGTACAGTTTTCGAAGGTTGATGATAAAGATGAAGTGGCATGCAAAGGTTTTTAATTCATTTCTTTGTTTTGAAATGTATTATGTGGACAAGATATGTCTTTAGTTATTTTTTGTGAAGGTTAAATGTTTTGCAGAATTTCTTCTTTACATTTATGCATCTTCCTTTTATTGAAGTCGAGAAGTTGAATTTTCAAATTATTTCTTTATGGATGTGCAAATGTATGCACATGCATGCATATGAACATTCATATATATTTGTATTTATGAGTTATGTTGTATGTATGTTATGTGCATGGGTGAATTAATGCATATGGCAATATCTTTAGTTCTTGCTGCAGTTCCCGTGATTGTTTTTTGACAGTAGGTTGTATGTCTTACCAGAAAGGGATCGTGACGTTGGTGAAGTTCTGGTGAAATCACTACAGAATACGAAATATTCAATTGATGAAAAGCTAGAGAACAGCTTCATTACCCTTTTTGGCAGGAAGCCTAATATGTCATCAGTTGCCCAGTGTGATTCCCAAGATGCTATTGAAGATACTGAACCAATTCATGGAATTGAGTCCTCAGAGCAATATCATTCTGAGGATGAAATTGAAGCTGATGGATTTGATGAAATAAGTGATGCGGAGGATTTTGATGGTTCAGAGTTTTCTGAGCAAGATAGTGAATCTCAAAAAGGTGCAACTGCTATGAGTAAAGTTAGTGGTTCTGATAAAGATAGCAGCTATGCATTGTCACAGCAAGTTTCTTTAAAAAATTCCTTAGAGGAGTGTATTGAGTTCCATGATGGAAGGCTGAGAAGAAAAGCTATATTTGGAAATGACATTGATCATAATGATCTGAAGGTAATCCTATAAAACAAATTTTTTTTTTTAGCACTATGATCAGCTGAACTATTTTTTGGGGCAATATTATCATATAATTTTTTGCCATTTATAATTTTTGATATTTTCTTTTATTATTTGATGAGGCAGTGGGTTTGTTTCAAATGAAAGGTTCATTGTCTTATGTCACTACATGTGTTTCTGTAAAAGAAGCCTGTTGATACCTAATCTATCCTATATATAAAACAGAGTATTTCCAAAAAGATTTACATTAAACTAAATTAAATAAATTTGTGTTTCAGAAATTATTTTAGACAGGATAAGATTTGAACTTGAAAAACTTTGTGTAGCACAAATAATGTGAACCATTTGGTGAACAAAACTATCTCTATCTTTATAGATAAGACAAAAAAATGTTCATTTTGGTTGAAAAATGAAATAAAATAAATTTGACAGTGTTGTAAATGTTAAGTAAACAAGACATATCCTGAAAAAATCGGGTTTCGACATTGTCTGAAACTTTTTAAACCATAAAATATTATTTATATTAACAATCTACTTGACTTCTAAAAGATAAATGTAAATGGAATCCTCTAAAAACAATGATCAAATTCTTTTGAAATTAAAATGAACTTAGTAATTGACCCATAAGAATAAACAAAAAGATAATAACTTGAAATTTTCAGTTAAAAGAAAGTACAACAATATTTAACCCGTAAGTATAAACAAAAAGATAATATGTTGAAATTTTCAGTGAAGAGACAGTACAATAATATTTAACCCATAAGTATAAACAAAGAGATAATAAGTTGAAATTTTCAGTTAAGAGAAAGTACAGTAATATAAGTCATTTTGAGAATGGAAATATCCTTGTTTTCTAAAAATAAGACAAAGCATTCCCATGAAATTCTATGTTCAATTAAAATTAAATAGAATTTCATTTGGATAAATAATTTTAGATAGATTAATTTTGAACTTGAAAACTTTGTGCATAACTTTGATTTGCTACCTATGGTAGTTGAAAAGGCCGTATTCCTACTGTGGAGTTTCGATAAATTTGTCATAGTAAAAAGTTCATTGGTTTATTATTAGACTTTGATTTCAACAGATATCTGATTGTAATAATTAATTCTCACTATCAATCAAAATGGTAGTTACACCAAAAATGCCTTTTTGGTTGAAGAATAGAGTGAAATTAATTGTATCATAAATGTTGAGTAAAGAATGTTTTTCTTGAAAAATATAGATTAGTAAATCCTTCTTAAAACTATTGTAAAATGTCAAATATCATTAAAATAGAGTGATAAACAATAAATTTGTTTTAATATAGATTAGTGAATCCCTCTAAAAAACAAATGTTAAATTTGTTTAAATTAGAATAAACTTTGTAACAGAATACTCCCATGCCATGGGGTGGGGGTATTGGGAGGTCAAGTTATATGCAGTTTTGGCTCCCTAGTTGGGAGAGATTATTTCCATGGTGAACTTATGCCCTGCAGGTTTCGATGTAATGCCCTTACCGATGAGTCAATCTAGCTCCTTTTTTGTCCTCCTAAATCTGCTGGCTGCTGGGAAGCGGGTAAGGTTGACTTGTTAAAGGTGTTTCAGGAGTTTCATGCATATGCCGTGATCCCTAAGAGTATGTATTTGACCTTTATCACTTTAGTTCCGAAGAAGAATTGATCTGTTAGGGTTCTTGACTTCTATCATATTGGTTTGATTATGAGTGTTTCTGATAATTGCTAAGGTTTTGGCTGGTAGGATTAAGTAGGTGGTTGGAAGTGCCATTTATAGTTCCTTGGCGGCTTTTGTAGGTGTATTCGTGTAGTTATATTTTGGAGGCTGTCCTTGTGGCTAAAGAGATTGTGGAGGATGTGGGGAGGAGTAAGAAGCATAATTTACCCTCTTAAGTTGGACTGTGAGATGGCATATTACAGGTGTAGTTGGCATTTTTTGGATGAGGTCTTAGATAGGAAGGGTTTTAGTTTTTCCATTGTGGCAGGGCTGGGTTAGAGGTTGTCTTTGATCTGCTTCCTTTCCTGCAGTTATTAATGGTCTACCTAACATTTGGTTTTTAGCCTGTAGGGTGAGGCAAGGGGATCCTTTATCTCCCTTTCCTTTATTTTGGTTGTTGATGTTTTGATGGTATGACTGAGAGGGCAATAGATAGGGATTTGTTGGTGTGAGACAAAGGGGACCCTTTATCACCCTTTCTCTTTATTTTTGTTGCTGATATGTTGGGTAGGATGATTGAGACAGCCATATATAGAGGTCTGGCTCATGATATTGTTGTAGGTAGGGATGGAGTGATCTTATAACATCTGCAATTTGCAGATGATGCTATTCTGTTGTTGTTAGATGACAGAAGATCATTTTGTCACCATTTTACAGGTTTTTGAGTTGGTAAAAATGTTCAAGATAACTTTAGATAAATGTGGTCTAGCTGCTTTTAATTTGTGTTTCCTGATGTGATTTCTAGGTATGTCGCCTTTGTGAGTTTTGGGGCCTTGTAGTGGTCTTTGGCTCATTTAGGTGTTTCTTTTGATTAGAATCCTCAATTTGTGAGGTTTTGGGATCTGGATGTGTTGAAACGTTTACATGGGTGGAAGGATGATGCGGGTTTTGTTACTTTAATCCAGGTGTGTCTTTCTTTGGTTCCCTTGTATTTTTTCAATCCTTAATAAAATTCCGGTTGGGGCCTATTAACTAGAGAGGATCATGTGTGATTTTCTTTGGTTAGGGGGTGAGAAGAGGGATCATCATGTGAGTTAGGAGGTTGTTTGAAGGTATAAATACGTATGGGCTTGAGTCTCTTATTTTGGTGTCTAAAAACATTGCTGTGATGGGTAAATGGTTGTGATATTTTCCTTTGAAAAATTGACTCCATTTTACATAAAATAAATGTGGTCTGCATGATAACGGGCAGAATGCTAATATTCTAGCTAGAGTTTCACATACAAGTCTATGTACGTTCATTTTGCAAGTAACTTCTTTTTTCTTTCTTTGTGCCAAATATAAAGTGGGAGATGGTGCAGAGTTCATTTTAAGAAAGACTTCTGGCTTACAGAAAATTATGTTTTTTAGTTGCTTTTCCTTATATATTTCATCTTTTGCGTCTTGATCCACTTATATCTTTGTTCCTCGTTATGAATAGTTCTATTGTTTCTTGAGATCTTCAGTTTTGTTGGAACCTTAATGATGGGGTAACCGTGGAACTTTTTTCAGTCCTGGGTTTGTTAGATTCTAATCTTTACTTTTATTGTGGGGATGTTAAGATTTTTTGTTTGGATAGTTCCCGTGTTTTCTCTTGTAAATTGTTTTATACTCATCTAAACTTGTATTTCCATTCTTGTGTCCACTTTCTAATTGAGTGTGGAAAGCTAAAATTCCTTCCTGATTGGGTGTTGTGTTATGATAGTAACGAGGATCATGGTCATTTGTTTCTTAACTGCACTCTGGCTGGTGCTTATGGAACAAACTGTTTGGTTTGTTGGTAGAGTGTTGGGGTTGTCCTCATGCTCTGGAGGCATTTCTGTTGATTGGTGTTAAGAGGATTGGGAAGGCATAGGAACTTTAGAATATTGTGGTGCTGTGCAGTGTTGTTTGCAGTCTTATGGGCTCTTTGGCTGGAGAGGAATGCCTTTATATTTCGAGATCAAGGTTCATCTCTAGATTTGGGGGGTGTTTGATAAAGTTAAGTGCTGAATAATGAATTCAATTGTGAATCTAACTGGAATTAGCCTTTAAATTTGAATGCTGAGTTGTTTCAGTCGTTTGGTAACTAACTTCAAAATATATGTCTTTCCTGTTTTTACTCAAAATTATTTCTTTATAATTAATTTTTTCAACAGAAATCATATTTTTTTTATTATAGCAAAAATAATGTCTCAAAACTTAAAATTTAAAAATATTATTAGTTAAATGTATTTTCTTTTAATAAAAATATCATAAAAGATAAAAATATCAACGCCTGCCATTTCTTATTGAACTCTTGAAATTTTCCTGATTGCTTCATCAATGTTGAAATATAGCTTCTGCTTCGGCTCTGGCTACCAAGATTGGGATCTATATTATGTATTTTTCAGTGACAAACAGCTCGAGGATTTTGCAGCTGATAGATCTCAACCCTTGGTTATATATGGTTTTTACTGTGAGTTCTTTGTTGTCACTGAGCTTGCCGGTGGAGTGATCGAGGAGCTGTGAGCAAGGAGTATGTGGTTGTGTGCTCATGTGTGAAAAGAAGAGAGAAGGTAATTTGTGGTGTTTTACGGGCAGACGTTTTAAAATGAGGCAAATCCCTGGTGCTGATTGATTCAGCAAGGAGATCAATGCTAGTTTGATCTGAGGGCATTAAGCACCTATTCGGAGTTTAAAAAAACAATATGGCCTCACTTAATGAAGAACGTAACCTTTAATTGGAGGTTATTAACTATTAAGTGCAAACAAACACCCCCTTAATCTGAGACAGTATTGGTTTTTTGCTCCTTTTTTGTATTCTCTACAGGGCGTTTTGGCAATATAACTTTTTTTGGTTGGTCTTATTGGGTTAATCTTGCTTTTCCATTTGTATTAAATTCTTATTTTATTTTATATTTTGTTTTTTCCTTTTTGTACAGTCTTCTTTCTTCATAAGCTTTTCTCATCCAGAAAGAAATCTAGGCATGTTTTTCAAAGTATTGTAGCTACATACTGGTTACTAATATCTTATCATATTTATGCATGTTTGCTACTCAAGACTAACTTGGCCTTTTGATGTGGATAGGGACTGCTTCATATCATTTTTTTTTTTCGTTTACACTGTGTGTGTGTGTGTACATATATATATTTTAATTTTTTTTTAATTTTATGAACAATGGAGAATCTAGTAAAGAAATTGATCATAATTTTATTATCAAATCAAAAAGCAAATATTATTGCAAAAAATTATTAACAATTTGTTGTGAATATTATTTAATCATATGATGAAATCTGACCATTTTCTTGTAATTGGGTAAACAATCTTTGATTTTCTAAAATTAATGTTTAAAATATAATTCAATTGTATTTATATGTTATAAGTATATCATAATTTAAGTTATAGCAAGCAAAATATAAATTCATTTTTTTCTATTTTAGCTCACAAGCTTAATTGAAAATTTATTTAAAAGAAAAAATCATTTAAGCTATATCAAAGATTATCTAAAAAACTATAACTTCTGTTTTACTCAAGATTATTCGCTTGCAATCATGGGCAACACATATAACATATTCATTGATATCAAATTTATGTGAAAGCAATTCCCCCAGTTATGATGGCACTTTCTTTTAACCCTTCTTAAAAACCCCATGTGGAAGTTCAACATGAAAAATGGAGTTTAATGCTTGTTTTAGTTCATTTTATGCTTTTTTTTTTTTGTTCTTGAAAACAGAAAAAAGTGGAGATAAAGCAAGACAATATGTCTGAAAACAGGTGATTTGTTAGAAACTACGAATAGTTGTTTTTCTAAATGTTAAATATTGTAATTTGTTAACAATTAAATTTTCCATATTTCTGTTTTTCTCATTTTTTAAAAAATTTAAAAGGTGTTATAAAAAGATGCAGATAATTAACAATAAAATAAATGCAGACGAGACCAAGATTTTACATGGTTCGGATATACCTACTCCACGGGCGGATGGGATCAAACTCCACTATGTTAAAAGGAATAACAATATGTATTTGGCTTTGTACAAATATCTCACTTCCTCACCTTGTACAAAATATCTCACTTTCTCTTTTCTCTTCTGCTTCTCCTCTTTCTGTCTGAGTTTGCCTTCTTCTCAGTCTGATCCTCTTTTATTTCTGTGCACACTCCTTTCCTCATCTGTACCTCTTTTTATAGCCGCAGAAGGGGCATGTGAGGATAATATTTATTTTGTTTTTGCTTCATTATTCAACGGAGCATGGAAAAGGTGGATGATTGATAGAGGAAGAGTGAAGGGAGTAGTTGGAGGCATTTATTCTAGGGATGGGGACATCCACCATTTATTTCACAACAAAAGGCTAATTTTGGGAAACTTAGTGAATTCACTGTAATCTTTGCTACAGCTTAATGGAACACAATATTGTGTTTGCGGTATTTTATGAACTGATCATTTAGAGTTCGACAGGGAGTACTGACTCTAGATTGTACATTGGAGCCTCTGAAGGTTTGTGGTTTGCACTATGTGCTTACTTTTATTTTTAGATTCATGCTTGTAGATGTAAAAATATGTTTCTGGTTTATATTTATCTTTGTCATAAGCTGTGTAATAATCGTGCTATTCACTTGCTGTGTTGTATTCATATTCATCATGCTCACTTCTTTGTAGGATGCTGATGGAGATAATGACAATGAAGAAAATGATGAGGATTTAGATGAAGATGCTGAAGAAGATGCTAATGATGTAGATAACCTGCCATCTTCTGATTCAGATTTTTCAGAGGAAGTAGAAAATCAAAGGACAGGTGGTAAAGTTTCCCCCTCTATGTTGATATATTCATATTTGGGGACTTAAATGTATATATTGTTTTAGACATGTTTCCATGAATTGAGCTTAAACAATCTTGAGGCAGAACCAATCAAGATGGGTACACTGAAAAGCTCAACTGTGAATGGAAGCATGCCTTATGTTTTTATGTCTTTCCTCATCTGTCTCTTGTTTATGTTTCTTGGTTAGGATTTATGGTGGATTATCTTGTTTTATAATATTTTCCTTTGTTTCCTGGGCTTTTTTATTGTTTCCCTTCACAGATGATGAGATGGGAAATGCTTCGAAGTGGAAAGAGTCCTTGTTGAGTAGAACGGTCCTGAGACAGAAGGCCAATCTTATGCAACTCGTGTATGGAAACTCTGCATCAAAGTTGGTAACTTCTATTGATGAAGTGCATGAAAGCAGCGAGGATAATGAAAGTGAGGATGATTTCTTTAAGCCGAAAGGAGAGGGAAAAAAGGTTCGTTCCAGAAGCTATGGTACCATTGTCTTTCTTCATCGTCTTCTTCTCATGTGAATTTTTGTGCACATGCATGTGTTTTGTGTTTATGTTTTGTTCTCTTGTTTTGTTTTGTTTTGAGTAAAAAATGCTTCTTTAAGAACCTAGTTAATTTTATTTGAGAAACTTAATCCATATGCTTGACCTTTGATAACTGGAATTTTGCATGTTTCACTCTTTTTTGAACTGTATTACCTTTTGCAGCGGCTGAAGGAAGGATTTGATGGTAACACATGCAATTCTGAGGATTGTTCCAAATTTACAAATCATGCAAATCTCAGAAACTGGAAAAGGGAAGAGTTTGTTGAAAGTATTCGTGATCGTTTTGTCACTGGAGATTGGTCAAAGGCTGCTCTCAGAAGTCAAGTTTCAGAGGCTGATGAAGCAGTTTATGGTGATTTTGAAGATTTGGAAACAGGGGAGAAGTATGAGAGCCATCAAACTGGCGATGCTGACCATGCAATGCAGAACGAAAAGGACTTAGCAATTGAGAAGCGGAGGCTTAAAAAACTTGCTCTCCGTGCAAAATTTGATGCTGAATATCCTTTTCATTTGAAATGTTATTTAATATTTCAGTACATGCTTTCTTGCTGTGTTTCTATTTGAGCCTTATTTTTTCTTGTGAGGGTTGGGGTGTTACAATTCCAATTTGTTGCATGTCAAATCTGTCTGCTCATCCATGTGACTGAACATTGTAACCTTAATATTGATCTACATATGAATCACCTGAGGAGGATATTGATAAACCTGAGGCAAAATCACAACTTAGCCAAGATAAGGAAGGTGGATTTTATGACAAGGTAAACTTTGAGGCTTGTATTTTGATATCTTTTTATGTTAGTTTGATGCATTTTCTAAAATTCTCATGTTTGGTTTTGCAGTTAAAGGAGGAGATTGAACTTCGGAAACAAATGAATATGGCTGAGCTTAATGATCTTGACGAGGCCACTCGTACTGAGGTGGAGGGCCTTAGAACAGGGACTTACCTAAGATTGGAGGTGCATGATATACCCTTATGAATGATTGGCATTGACCATAGCCATGACCCATGCCAGACGCCTCCTATTTTGGGGGGGAATTTGGAGCTTGGGCCTTAAAATGCGGAGGAATTATGTCGGATGGAGGTTGATATGTGCAGGTTGGGGATTATATCAATACTAAGTTCTTATTTTTTTTAATACTTCAGCTGTTATATATATGTTTTCGTGTATACCATTTTTGTGTGGCACATCTTGTTTTAATATGACACTCCTCTATTTTCATAAATTACTCTCAAATTAGGCTTACCAAAAAAGACAACCAAAGGCTCAATAAAAAGATAATTTAAAAATTTTCAAGCTTTTTTCTTTTGCTGCTTTTACCTTTTCTTTTTCCTTTTTCTGTTCCTGAAGAAGGGAAAAGTTTATTTTGATCTTGAGTTATTTTTGTAATTTTGTGGGTTTATTAAGCAGTGACTAGCAATCGTTTAATTAGCTTATGCTAGTAATTTATTACTACGTAATTGAAATCTTAGTAGTTTCAGAAAGTAGTCCAAATTCTTCACAATCCTGGAAGTTTCTTATGTGGTTGCTGTGGATGCATAGTTCTTTCTCTATCTTTCTCTCTCTCTCTCCCGTTTTTGCTCATCCTCCATCTTCTTAATTGTTACTCTCCTGGAGTTGCTTGTCACTGCAAGAGAACAGCACCAACATCCCCTCTGTGCCTCAAACTCCATTCTTCTGCATGATAATAGCTGATACCTTTTAGATATCTCCTCGCCTTTACTACCCATGGTTTTAAATATGGCTGGGTTAGTTAAGTAATGCCATTATGTAAAGGTTTTTTGGGTTACTGGTATGTTACACACCGTTAAATGAAGAAATTCACTGTCTTTGCTGCTGTTGCAGGTGGCTACTATTATGTAAAGGCTGCTACAGCCATTATTTATCTAGATTGTTTCAACAATAAATTTATATATATACATATATATACATTAAACTTTCTTCTTATTTTTCATCTTTTCCCTTTCATAACTCATTCTCGATAAGCTATGTCAAGAGAGGGGAAATTATAATGAGGGTGATAATGATACAAATTTTATTCGTTTCTATTAATATTCACAAGAGATGCATCAATTAACAATTTGATATGAGCATTATTTTGTTAAGAGAAGTTATTTATTTTGTCAATGTTAGTTATTTGATATTTCTTTTCTATGTTTTTCAATTTCAACCTTCTTTTCATTTTAGTTTTGTCTTTTTCAAGTTGTTAGTACTTTATTAATTTAATGATAGATTTATGATTATATATTATAAGTTTAAAACTTAGGTTATAGTTATGCAATATAACTTGTTGGTCAAAATTTATTAGATTTTTATTACTTTGACAAATAAACAATAGAACGTGTTTAATTTACTTATTATTTATGTACCTGACATGCTTAATAGATTAATGCAATGTATAATTAATTTTTTTATTAGTTAATTAACTTAATTTATCATACATATGATCAATGAAAAAAATGGGGTGGGAATCATTGTAGATAAAAGACCTAAAAAATAATGTGGTAGACGTCAAAAGAATAACGGATAGGATTAAAAAACAGAAGTACAAGATAGTTTTAGTTTTGAAGTCGTTAGATGTATTGAGTGAGTTCTAAAATGTCATTGTGCGTATTGTTCCCAACTAGGAAGTAGCCTAAAACCTAAAAAATCGCAAATTTGGGAGGATATGGATAGTGTTATACAAGGGATATCAAAGTCTGAAAAAGTATTCACAGGAGCTGATTTGAATGGACACATTGGTAAGGACAATAAAGGCTATGAGTGGATGCATGGAGGCTATGGATATGGAGATAAAAACGTGCCCGGTAATTCAATTTTAGATTTTTCCATGTCCTATGATTTGGTTATATTGAATACATGCTTTAAGAAAATAGGAGAACACTTAATAACCTTCAAGAGTGGACGAAATGAAAGTCAAATAGATTCTTTCTTAACCATGAGGGGAGATCGTTTATCTTGTAAGGACTGTAAGGTTATTCTAGGTTAAAGCTTGACTACGCAACATAGAGTTCTAGTATATATTTACTAGGAAGTGGACGAGAGAAAAAAATAAATCAATGTAGGAGGACCTAGGTGGTGAAGCCCGAAGGGAGAAAATAGAGTAAAATTTAAAAATAAAATAGTCAAAGAGGGGGATTGCATGATAGGGGATAAGGAGAAGCTGCGACCAATTTGATCGAATCGGATGAGGCTACTTTTATATAAAACATGTGGCAGAAAGAAAAGAGATTTCTGTTGACTTTAGAAAGAATGCTCTAAGGGCAGTAGAGAAAGCTGGTGGTGGAATCAAGATGTTTAAAAAGCCAAAAAGACAAAATGAATTTGGTACAAGAAAAATGGCAAAATTATAGCAGCATAGAAGGCCTTGAAAAAGTGTAAAGAGCCAAGAAAAGATGCAAAAAAGACCATTAGTGAAGTTAAACATCAAGCTTATGATAGTTTAGATGCTAGGCTGTATACGAAAGGAGGAGAAGGGGCTAGAGCTAGAGAAAGGAAGTGCGAAGACTTAGGTAAAGTTAATTGTATAAAGGATAAGAACGATAATGTCTTGGTTAAAGAATAAGGCATAAAAGAGAGGTGGCGAAGATACTTTGATGAGCTGTTTAATGAAAACCAAATTGAAAAAAAATGGGGAAAAGACATAAAATATGAGATTTATCCATAAAATTAGAGTCTGTAAAGTAAAGATGACGTTAAAAAAATGAAAAGTGGGAAATCTATAGGATTAGATAACATCCCAATTGAAGTGTGGAAATGTTTAGGGGATATTGGAAGTGTATGGTTAACAAATCTTTCAAGACAGAGGAATAGAGGAAAAGCACAATAGTACCTTTATACAAAAACAAAGGTGATATTCAAAATTGTAATAACTACCGAGGAATCAAACTTATGAGTCACATGATGAGATTGTGGAAAGCGTAATTGAACAAAGAATAAGGTTAGAAATGAGGGTCTTAGAGAATCAATTTGGTTGTATGCCTAGGAGGTAGACAATAGAAGCTATTTATTTTTTAAGAAGGCTAATGGAAAAGTTTATTGACCTTGAGAAAACATATGATAGAGTACCTAGGGATGTCCTTTGGTGGGTTTTGGAAAAGAAGGGAGTATGCAATAGATATACTAATATCATTAAGGATATGTATGATAGGGCAACGACCATTGTTAGGATTGAAGGAGGAGAGTCTTAAGAATTTCCAATCACAGTGGGGGTACATCATGGTTCTACGTTGAGTTTGTATCTTTCTCTTTATTGTTCAATGCACCCTATTCCAAAGCCATTTTCTGCGAACCAACCAGAATCCAATTGAACTTTAGTTTACTTCTAGGCTCTAATCGTACTTTCTAGTTTCTCCCAAAACCACAGCCCTGAAGCCCTTTATTTTCCTGGCTCCAAGCCCACCAAAGTCATGCATGTTGAGACAGAGAGACTATTTCCGAATTTGTCTTACATGATAGCATCTTATAAAATATTTTTGTGCATAACTTTTTTAGTGCACTTAAGTGTAATATATTGACTTTGTCCCACATGTCCTCGATAAAGGAAGATCTGAAGAAAAGGCAGTTTTTGTTAATTCAATTCTCTGTGCAACTCGTCTGATTTAGAATCCACTTATTTGGCGGCGTCATGAGTCTTTGAACAATTACATTTCATGACGGAACCCAAATGAGGGACGAAACTCTGTGGAGGGGGAAGGGACGAGAGAAAAGAAAGAAAAATTGGATTTATAGTACTACAGGGATTGTATCTGGCAAGAAAACGTATTATAATATAATCAAATTAGAGTTCTCGGTGCCATTTTGACACTATTCAGGTTTCCTGTGCTAGTCCTTTCCTTTTATACTCCTTTATTTGGAAAACTAAGGTTCACTAAAAATATGCTTTCACCTGGCTGCGGTCTTGAATAAAATCAATATGAATGTTTTAGTGGAGAAGGCCTAATTAGGCATTGGCACTAGATGTTTGTGTTATTTGTTATACTAGTGGTTATGCTTGTTCGCACATTTGTTCTTACATTATTAGTTTTCTTTGAGCACGGGGAATAATCTTTTTGGTGTATTTGGAGGGAGTTGGGTTTGTCCTTCTTTGGATGGGTTTTGTGGTCTTCATTTTAGGGGTAAGAGCGAAGTGCTCTGCTCATTAACTGCACAGCATAGAGTGTTAAATATGTGTACTAGAAAATGGAAAAGAAAGGGTAATATAAATCAGTGCAAGAGAATAGATGGTGGAACCAAAGGGAGAAAATATTTTAAAATTTAAAGCTAAAATGATAAGAGATGGTGATTGGACAATAGGGGATCGTGTAGAGGCAAACACTTTGGAGTAGGATATCTAGCTCTATTCAAAATGCTGTAATAGAGATTTTAGGTGAGTCAAGAGGAAGATTCTTGTATTGTAAAGAAAATTGGTGGTGGGATAAAAATGTTCAAAAATACGTAAAGACAAAAAGAATTTGGTATAAAACATCGCAAAAATGTTGAACGAGGAAAACTTTGAAAAAGTATAAAGAGACAAGAAAAATGCAAAAAAGGACATTAGTGGAGCTAAACATAGATCATATAATAATTTATATGCTAGACTAGATACAAAATGAGGAGGAAGATACGTATTTAAACTTGCTAAAGCTAGAGAAAGAAAGAGCAAGGGCTTGGGTAATGTAAAACGTAAACACATGAGGATGATATTGTTTTGTCTAAGAAAGAAGACATAAAAGAAAGATGGCGAAGTTACTTTTAATAGACTATTTAATGAAAACCAAGTAGAAGGCTTAAACCTTTAAACCTATAATTGACAAATGACGAAAAGACTAAAAATATGAGATTTATTTGCAAAATTAGCGTTGATGAAATTAAATTTGCATGAAAAATGAAAAATGGAAAAGTTAGGATCGGATGACATCCCAATTAAAGTTTGGAAATGCCTAGGTGATAGCAAAATATATGGTAAGTAATTTATGTAACAAAATTTTAAAAAAAAACTAAGAAAATGCTTGATGAATGGAGGGAAAACATTATAAGAGCTCTATACGAAAATAAAGGAGATATTCGAAACTATAATAACCATAGTGGAATTAAATTATGAGTCATAAAATGAAACTATGGGAAGCGTAATTGAACAAAATTAAGGTTAGAAATGAGAATCTCAGAAAATGAATTGGGTTTTATGCTCGGAAGATCTACTATAGAAGCTGTATATCTTTTAAGAAGATTAATAGAAAAATTTAGGAAAAATATGAGGGACTTGCATATTATTTTTATGGACTCAAAGAAAATTTGTGATAGGGTACTTATGAAAGTTATATGGTGGATTTTAGAAAAAAAAGGCATATGCAATAGGTATATTGATGTCATTAAGGTTTTGTATGATGGAATAACGACTAGTGTTAGTTCTAATGGTGGAGAGCTTAAAAGATTTCAAATCACAATATGTGTACATCAAGGATATGCTTTGACTCGCCCCTGGGCATAAGCTCAGGTGGTAAGGACTTGCGTCAGACGGCCTTGGACAAAGGTGAAGTCTGGGGTTCAAACCTTGCCTTTTGCAGTGCACATCCACGATTTATGTCCTACGTGTTGGTCAAGAGCATGATTGACGTAGGCATGGGATTAGTCTGGTGCGTAAGCCTAGGACACCCAACGATATCAAAAAAAAAAAGAAAAAAAAACAGAAATGCTTTGATCCCTTATGCTTTTGCATTAGTGATGGATGACCTTACAAGGAGTATCCAAAATGAGGATCTATGGTGTATGCTATTTGCCAATGATATTTTCTTGAATAATGAAATTAGGGGTAGAGTAGAATACAAGTTATGAGTTATATAGAGAAGTTTTAGAATTTAGGGGCTTTAGGATGAGTAGAAATAAGATAGATTAAACTTTATAGTAGGAGTAATTTTTGAGAGAAGATTAAACTTTGTAGTCAAGAAATTAATAGTGCTAGTAGAGTATGGCACATTGGATCTATTATGCAAGTTGAAGGCGAAATTGAAGAAGATGTAATATATAAGGTTAAAAAGGTTGGGTAAAATGAAGAAGTGTTGTGGGCATGCTATGTGATCATGGAATATTTTTAAAATTAAAAGGAAAGTTTTATAGACCGGCTATAAGACTTGCTATGCTATATGGATCAGAATGTTAGGAAACTAAGGGGTTTTCTAGTGTTATTGCTACTAAGGGGCCGTTTGCTGTCATTGTTATTTTATGTTTTCTGTACTTGTTTCTGCATAGTAAAGAAACAAATTATGAAAATGTGTTTGTTTATGTTGTTAATTTTTTGTTTTTGTTATCAATTTTCAACTGTTTGAAAAAAAACTGAAAACCAGATTTTATGGTTTTTAGTTGTTCTGGCAACCTATTGCGAAAATTTTAATATCCATAATTATTTTTTTGGATTAAATCATTCATTTTATACACTTTAAAATAAAAATAAAAATATAGTAGTCATAGAAAAATAAATATAATTAAAATAAAATATACGCAAATTGTAAAAAATAATAATAAAGCCAATTAAAAAGTACTTTTACTATTTTTCAGCTGTCATGTCCAACAAAATTTTTTATTGTAAGGTAAAATTTGGAATTATAACAATTAAGTAAAATAATTGCAATAATTTTATTTTTATCATAGCATTTTTTAATTTGCATTATTCAACAATATTCCTGGTAAGTTAGGCACAACTCTTGTAAAAGATAAGAGAGGGGCAGCTCAAATGGTTTGGGCATTTGTAGAGTAGGCCAAATAATGCACCATTGAGAAGCTGTGAGCTAGTTATTGTGAGGGTTTAATAGAAGGGGTAGGTAAACCTAAAATAACTTGGAATGAGATAGTGAAGATTTAATAGCCCTGAAAATATTAGAGGAAATTGTCCAAAATTGTGTAAATTGGTGGAAACATATTCATATAGCCACCGCCACCTAGTGGGACTTACGGTTTTGTTGTTTTTGTAGATACTTTTTATTTTTTTTTTTGCTTTGTGTTTTTCGATTGGTTGGAGAGTGTCTTGTTTTTGTGTGTTGTATCTTTATCTTCTCTCTCAATAAATTTCTTTGTTCATCAGAATTGAAAAAAAATGTAAAATGTATGTTAATAACTGCTAGAGTCTTGGGCATACAAGTCTAATGTGCTGGATTTGTGCCATGTGTCCTTGGCAGAGAAAAATATGGGCATGATAATTTTGCAAAATTTAATTTTCAGGATGACTTGTTCTGCAAATTTTACATGAAATAACTAAATTTCATCTAGAGCATGTGTTGTACTTGTATATGTACACATGTTCACACACACAGAGGTATGTGTGAGTATACTGCTTTTGAGATGCATGGGCCTAATTATAATGGGGTGCAGCTTCTCAAAAGCAATGTGGTGCTTGTATGTGCTTGCCTGCACTCTAGGATTTCTGACCAGACCCTGTGCACGCGGTTCCTATCTTGTATTTTATAATCTTTCCTAAATCAAACTCTACCCAAGCCCTTCATAGAAGTCAAACCCAATTTTTTTCCCTCCCTCTAAAAAAAGTGAATTAAAATATGGAAGTAGAGGTGCTAAGTAGCCAACCCCATTTTTTCTACCTGTTTTGTACACAGCTGACCTTTTATGACTTAAGACCCATGGTTGGTCGTACCCCAGGAGTGAGTAGTGATTGAAATATATACATATTTATATGCATGCTCAGAGCAGATTTACGTGGCACCTGCTGATGATTCATCTCTAATGTGGTTGAATGAAAAGTATCCTCTTTGAAAGCCAAGGGCTGAATTTGTGCTCTTTGACAGTGAGGAAGTCCTCAGTGAAGGTGTATTTGGTACTTATTAAGACAGTACTCCAATAAATCTTTTGTTAATTGAGTTTCAGGGGTAGTATGGTTATTTCTGTGTCTCTGGAAATGGATCATAGTTGTGACTCTTGGGTCTGACGTGGGTCAAGTTTTAAATTAGAGTCTTAATAGTTGTAGTTTAATGGGTTTCTAGAATTCTCTAGAAGTATTTTGTTGAAACTTAATCCTTGACAAGTATAATTCGTCCCTTACATGTCCTTAGACCTCAAGCTTTTTTTTTTGTGTCTTTTTCTAGCTTTATTAGAGTTGATGCAATGAAGATTTGAGTTTTGAAATTAGAGTCCAAGTTGCTCTCTCTCTCTCTCTCTCTTCCCGTTCAAGCTGCATTGTTCACAGTTCCTGTGCTTCTGTGTCCTTGCTACCACAATCACTACTCCATTTCAGTGTTACCTAGAACATTCCATGTTCTGGTTTGTGGAACAGAAATAGGATCGTGGTATGGCACATGCTATAATATGTGGAATATTAGGGGTATACATAAATAGATATATTGGTGAAAAAAGTGTAATGACATTTGTACATTTTGAGAGGATGTTGAGGTGTTTTCAAATGTAAAAGAGATTTTATGTTGAGAATAGATTAATACTGATAGAAATAGAATCATGATTCCTATTTTTAACTAACAGAAATTTATGTGAAAACTATTGAAATAAAAACTTTGGATCATTAGATTTAGTGTTCTTGAACGAGGATGTTCCATGTTTTGGAATTTTTGTACCAATATGTGGTTCACTAGGGTGTGAGCATTTTCTGGTTACTGTGCTCCATTTTACCCAAAGCCCTAAAATCCGAGAACTTTTCCATCCCCTTTACTAACATAAAACACCATTTCTTGCAACCTGTCTTTTTGCTAAAATGCCTAATATTCTTGCTGCTAGTAGATTCCTGCAACCTGTCTTCTTGCTGCCACCCATTATTTTGCTTTTATTGCCACCCAAATCAAGCTTTATTTCATTCTTGATCCCATCTCATCTCTCTTCTAAACTTGTTAATTATTAAAATCCTTATTTATGCTTGATTAACCATCCACAAACCTACATAGACATATTATCCAGCATCACATGCCCTACTGGCTCACTAGTTGTACTTGTACTATGAGGTTTGCTGTTTATTTATTTGTTAATTGCCTAAATTACCCTTACTTTTTTATTTTTTATTTTTATTTTTATTTTTAAATAGGGTTCCACAGCCCACTGTGTAAGCCTCAATTAATTTATTGATATTGTTCATGTGTTTGCTTTTTTTGGCGCATAGATAAGATAATGCATAATGTGTAACATGTGGCTTTTCTTTTTTCCTTTTTGTTAGAGCATATTAAGTTTATGTGTACTTGTGCAAGTGGTATGAATAAAAAAATTCTGAATTTGGCATTGTATGTAACACATTTGCATGCATAGAAATGTACATGGGCCATTATTGACTTCACCATTGATGCTACCTGATAATTTTTCATGAATCATTTCATTTACTGTATGGTGGACCAAGCTACTCCAAAATTCAATATTGGAGGCCTAAGGAAATTTTCACAAAATAGAAGTGTTTATGGAGACTAGTCATGTTGTGATGATCTTAGCAGCTGTCAGATCCTTTAGTTAAACTATATTTGCTGATTGTTAAAACCTTTTTGTTTAAATTATATCCAAGTACCTTTTGTACTAGTAATTTCCTTTAAAGTTCCAAATGTGGGAAAATGATTACACATGAAGTTTTTTTTGATAAGTAATAAGTTTATTGATAACAAAAATGAACACCAAATACACAAGGAGTGTACATGGGGTAAACAAATCAAAAACAGAAATTACAAGAATCTAGTAAATCAAAAACAGAAGAAAATGGTTGGTTTCACAAAGCAGCCAACCAATCCATCAAAGAAAATGGTTGGTTTCACATAGCTTCAGGTCTGAAATGGATCTTTCCTTATCTTCAAAACACCTACTATTTCTCTCCCTCCAAAGACACCACAATAAACAATGAGGAACTATCAGCCAAATAAACCCATTTCCATAAAGACCAAATCTGCCTTGCCAACATGCTAGAAGTCCCACTACAGATTGCGGCATAACCCAGCTCACTCCAAACAAACCCAAAACCATAACCCACAAGTCCATTGCAACCTGACAATGAATAAAAAGATGATCAACCGTCTCATTATTACACTTGCACATGTAGCAACAATCCAATATCCAAACCTTTCTTTTTCGTAAATTGTCAATCGTTAAGCATTTCCCCAAAGCAGCAGTCCAAATGAAAAAAACTACTCTATATGGAGTTTTCTGTTTCCAAATACTTTTCCAAGGCCACAATCTTTGGAGCCCATTAAAATACCATAATAACCTCTATCAGATTTCCAGCACATCTTATCCTCAGCGAACCCCTTCACCGATGCACCATATATGGTATCCATAAAACCAGTCAAGGCCGCTAATTCCTGAAGATGCAGACCGCTAAAGAAACTTATATCCCAAAACAAGACTCCATTATCAAACTTCATAAGCTCAGCCACGCTAGCTTCTTTATCTCGGCAAAATCTATACAAATCAGGATAGCTGACTGCAAGAGACGTCTCACCACACCAATGGTCTTGCCAAAATTTCACCTTAGACCCATTTCCAATATCATATAGAATGTGGCAACTGGCAAAAAAGAAGGCCATCCCCGACTAATATTTTTCTACAAGCCAACACCATGTGGAGCATTGACAGGCCTAGTACACCAACCACCCCACTAGTACACCAACCACCCCATTCACTGCCGTATTTCACCTCTATCACTTGCCTCCAAAGAGCAGCCTTCTCCATCCCAAGTCTCCATAACCACTTCCCAAGCAAAGCTTCATTAAACTGTCTTACCTTCCTTATCCCCAAACCACCCGAATAAATGGGAGAGCATACAGTATCCCATTTAACCAAATTGAATTTTGGTTCATCACCAATGCCTCCCCATAAAAAATTCCTTTGAAGTTTCTCAAGACGGTTAGCCACAGCAGGAGGAATAGGAAATAAAGATAGAAAGTAAGTGGGTAAATTAGATAGAGTGCTTTTAATTAACGCGACTCTACCTCCCTTAGATAAGTACAAACGTTTCCACCCTGCTAACCTTTGTTCCATCTTCTCCATATTTGGGTTCCATATTGTCTTATCCTTGAATTTGGCTCCCAAAGGAAGACTCAAATATTTCATAGGAAGATTACCTTGTTTACAGCCAAGGAGGTGTAAGAATAAGTCAAAATTGAACACCGTACCAGCAGGAACCAACTCTGACTTGCCCAAATTTATCTTTAAACCAGAGACCGCCTCAAACCACATAAGTACCACACGGAGAAACAAAATCTGATCCAGATCAGCGTCACCAAAAATTGAAGTATCGTCCACAAAGAGAAGATGAGACACCACCAAAGCTCTTCCCTCTATACGCCCCTCTCCAAAGCTTGACATGTGACCATCATGGACAGCTTTATCCAACATTCTCCCCAGGGCTTCCATAACCAAGACAAACAACAAAGGAGACAATGGGTCACCTTGTCTCAACCCCCTAGAGCTCTCAAAAAACCCACAAGGAGTGCCATTTATCAGAATGGAGAAACGAACTGTAGATATACAAAAGAAAATCCATCGCCTCCATTTGGCAGAGAACCCACCCCGTTCTAGTAACTGCATAAGAAAACCCCAATTTACATGATCAAAGGCCTTCTCAACATCTAATTTGCAAAGTCGTCCTGGCACCTTAGTTTTCAATCTACTATCAAGGCATTCATTAGCAATGAGTACAGGGTCTAGAATCTGCCTGTTCCTCACAAAAGCATTCTGTGAAGTTGAAATTATATCTTCCATAACCGTGCGAAGTCTGGTGGCTAAGACCTTAGCAATGATCTTATAAACCCCCCCAACAAGACTTATAGGGCCAAAATCCTTTACTTCAATTGCTTCATTTTTTTTAGGAATGAGAGTGATGAAAGTAGCATTCAGGCTTTTCTCAAACTGGCCTTTAGCAAAAAAATGATGGAACACAGCCATAAGATCAGGTTTGAGAATCCCCTAGCAAGCTTGGAAGAAAGCCATTGTAAATCCATCTGGTCCAAACGATTTATCACCATTAAAATTTTGTATGACAAAAAATTTCCGCCTCCTCAAATGGTCTATCTAGCCAATCTGCATTATCACCGGATATTCTTGGAAATACTAAGACTTGTGGGAATGATTGACTAACTTGTTGCTCGGAGTAAAAATTCATGAAAAATTGAGTGATGTAATCAGCAATCATACCTTGATCGGAAGACAATGCATCATCAACCACAAGGCTCTCAATACCATTATTTCGTCTATTAGAATTTGCCATTCTATGGAAAAGTTTGGTATTTGCATCCCCCTCCTACAAATGTAGCACCCTAGACTTTTGCCTCCAACTAATCTCTTCTAAAAAGAGTGAGCTTTTCAATATTGGTGCGGAGAGTAGCCTGTTCTAACTTTTCCTCGGCTGTTAAAGGATGAGTTTCCTCTCTAACATCCAAGTCATTCAATTTGTTCCAAAGTTGCTGTATCTTAACAGTGACATTCCCAAATTCCGCCTCATTCCACTTTTTTAAATCCAACTTCAATGTTGCCAATTTCTTAGCTTGTATGAAACTAGGATTTCCTTGGAACGAATAGGATGCCCACCACTCCTTCACTTTATCAGCAAAGTTCTCCACCCTCAACCACATATTTTCAAAGCGAAAAGGAGTTCTACCTCTCCGATGACTTCCCTCTTCCAACAGAATTGGGTAGTGATCAAAAAGTATTTTGGACAGCCTTCTCTGTGAAAATTGATTGAAGTGATCCGCCAAGAACGGAGAGAAAAGAAACCGATATATTCTAGACGCGGAGGAAGAATTGGACCAGGTGTAAAGGCCTCCTTCCATAGATATATCCATCAGCCCATGAAAAGAGATAAAATCCGAAAATTCATGCATAGCCCGAGTATAACTTACAGCCCCTAGTCTTTCTGATGGGAAGTGGATTATATTAAAATCACCTCCTAGGCAACATGGCGAATCCCACCAACTAATCAGCCCTGTCAGCTCCTACATTTTCCTACGCCTCTTGTTCAAATTTGGCCAATAAACACCTGTGAAAGCCCACTCAAATTGATCACCGACATTTTTAAATTTGCATGAAATAGAAAAAAATACCCCACAACTTCCTCCACCTTTTCCACTACCCTTTGATCCCACATCAGGACAATACCTCCAGAAGCACCTTTTGAACCCAAGTACAACCAGTCTGCATAAGGACAACTTCATATACTTAGGACAATTCCTCTAGTAATTCATTCAAGTTTAGACTCTTGCAAACATATAATATCAGGTTTCCATGCACGTAACAAATTACGAATCTGGAGCCTCTTCTCAACCTCATTCAATCCTCTGACATTCCAAGAAAGTATCTTTAGATTCATTTAGAAACAGAGAGAGCCCGCTCCCTTTTAATTCTACTGCACCTAGATGAAGTAGAACCATAATTAATTGAACTGAATAAACCTTTCAGTTCTCTTAAACCTTTCGCACCAGTTTTCTTCAAGTCACGTGCATTTTTTCCAAAGTAGCCCTACGGTGTAATTCAGCCTCAACAGCCAACAAAAAAGTGGTTACTTGATTTTCCTAATTTTGTAAGGACATGCCCAGAAATTGTCAAACCCTTTAAATCTTCTTTGGAACCACTCGGAATAAGGTACTTCCCTTAGTGGACTCTCCACATCCACAACGCCCATGAGATGGGCGTGGGATTAGGTATGGGATTTTCCTTGAAAGGAGCTTTGGGCTTAAACTTTTATTGTTTTCCTTGATCTTCTCTGTACAGCCCACTTCTTGAGCTTGAGTAACTTTGGACCATATTACCTCCCTTTCTCCATCCGGACCACTATGCAATTTGAGGCTTATATTCAGAGATACATAAGAGTTTGTGTTACCACTAACGTTCTCAGTAATTTCGACCGAAACATTGGCCTTTGATTTTGCTTGTTCCTTCCCAGTACCCAAATCACATATATCGTGGCTATGATTTCTCAATTTTGAATTTTGAGAATATGGCATTACTTGCTTTCCATTCTTGCTACCACCATCATCTCTCCGACCCCCGTCCACCGCTGCCAACAGAAAAGTTTTGGAATTCTCCCCTGTGGGTTTAAGTGCAGATTGGGATGTCTTTTTGCTGGTTAATGTCTCAGGAGCAATGGCTTTCCGAAGATGAAATCCAAACCCTCTCCACCCACTGCCCAGTTTTCCTTCTGGCACCACTAGAAATCCTTTCCGACGGCCATGTATAAGTTTCGAGATCATTAAAAAACAACCATCTGCATTGGATCCCAACTGCAAAATAAATACTTTCTCACCATCTCTGAATGTTTGTGCAAAACTACTAGGAATTACATTGGACATTAGCTCCTCCACAATAGCCTCTCTTTGCCCATGCAAACTGATCGGAGAGAGTATCGATTTCGCTCAAAGCGTAACATGAAATAAGAACCACCCTCCTCCACTGAGAATTCAAAAGTCTTGGATTCTACGAAAAAGAAAATAGAACCTCCCATTCTTGAGCATATATCAACCACTCTAAGTTAATCATCAAACTTTCTCAAAAAACTGCAGGAACCTTCGGGATTATCGTCCTCCATGAACATGGCGACCCTTTGCTTAAACAATTAAAATATGAAACAAAAACCTGAGAGACGAATAAAGAACTACATCGGATAGGGACTTCGAAAGAGAGAGAGCAAATGCTGAGAGAGAGAGAGAGACCAGATGCTGAGAGAGAGAGAGAGAGAGAGAGAGAGAGAGAGAGCAGATGATAGCTACACATGAAGTTAGTTATGATGATGCTGAAAATGAAAAAAAATATCATTAAGTGTCAAAATTATGTGCATTATTATTTAAAGGTCAGCATTGCATCTGCATGAGGACTTTTTTCTTGAGGTATTTTAAATTCAATAATAATTATATTTTATGATAGGCGAACCACTGCCATTGCCACCAACAAACCTTTAGTCTTTTTTTCTCATCATAATATCTTCAGAAAGCTGAATTGGGGCCAAATCCTTATTTGTTATCATGGAGAGTTGGTCCACGTTATTCTATGTCTATCCCTTCCCCTCCTATAGCCAACTTAAACTAAATCACTCTTCTCACTTGAGCATTATTTTGTAATGCTGCAAGTGCGCAAAGCATCTTAGTTGCGCTTTCCCTTCTTATTTTCTTAAAGTGTTAACTAACGATAGATGTATTCATTCCTTACTTTTATCTTAGATCTATTCCCCTCATCCATTTTACCATTCTCATTTCTGCTGCATTACTTTTGGATATGTTCTTTCTTAGTTGCCCCACATTTTGATCCATATAAATAGCAGGGACTACGACTAGTATAAAACTTTTAATTTTATGGTCTTATGTCTTTTTCAATACGTGTTACATTGTCACAGTGATTCTTGTAATATTTGATTTCCTTACTTGTCCTTACGTGTTTGCTCATTTTTTGAGTCATCTGATGATTTTTAAAAAAAATTTTCAGGTCAGCTTAAAGCGGCATCGGTGGTATCGGAAGAAGCTGAAGAATAGAGACCCTATAATTGTATCTATTGGATGGAGGCGTTACCAAACTACACCTGTTTATGTTGTTGAGGACAGGAATGGACGGCATCGCATGGTTAAGTACACTCCTGATCACGAGCACTGCCTTGCCATGATTTGGGGCCCTCTTGCACCACCAAAGGCTGGAATAGTTGCTTTCCAGAATTTATCAAACAATCAGGTTTGAAAATTTGCTCCTTTTCTTTTGGGCTGGGGCCAGGGGTGGGGTGAGTGAGAATTCTTACCTTTGTGTGAAGTGAATTGGTTGAAAATTTTTTTGGATCAACAAAGAGAAATTCATTTGATGGTGCACCAAGGGAGTGCTGCACAATTACAGACAAATGGAGACTGTCAGAACAAGGAAAACAGATAGAAAACGCAAGGCATTGCCTATATGGGAGTCCTGTGCAATTTCAAACAAAAGGAGCCTGTCAGAACAAGGAAAACAGAAAGAAAACGCAAGGCATCACCTATTAGATGGTACCAAATTCAGAAAAATGATGTATTGTGTAATTATCCAAAGCATACGACCCATTAAGCCAGTCAGCAGGGGAGTAAGCCTTCTATCTTTAATAGTTACAAGCGATGTAGCTGTTCCTTCAAGGGCTCCACTGCACAACCCTAAAAATGGTGAGAGGGATTAAGGTTAAGGGTTTATCTCATCTACATCTGTTTGGATGCCTTTTGAAGCGCATATTGATTCCTCCAGTCTCATCTTAGCACTGATACATTGGCCGGGGCAGTAGCCAAATTCTAGAGATTTCTAGTCCAGATGCAGTGTAACAGGATATGATCCGCAGATTCAAAATCTTCTTCTTTACAAAAAGCATCTATTCACCTTGATTTTCCCTCTTCTCTGTAAATTTCCAGCGATAACAGTTGTTCAAGAGAGCAGAGAGCTGCTTTCTAGAGAAAGATGCAACATTAGTTGGGCTGGAGTTTTCCAGATAGCCTTGTGCAGGAAATTAAACCTGCCAGCATCAATTTTGGACCGTCCAACAGGTTATAGAAGGAGGTGACTTTTTTACTGCCAATTTTTCTCGCCCTTTATAGTTTTTCATTCAAATCCCTATTTTGGCCATCAACATCCTCCTGCACTGCTGTCCAATGAGAATGGTCCATACTGCCCCTATCCTTGTGCCTTATCACAAGCTATTCCATCATCTCTACTCCGTTCCCCCACAGCTCCAAACTTAACCTGAACTTCCTCCCCACAAACTGCCTGAGATTTGGGTTTTACCTGCCAATAAAAGCCGAAGGGTGGTGGTTAGCCAATTTCTCACCAAGCCCACATTTCTCACTTAAGTAAGCAAAAGCAGCATCTGAGTTCCCAGATTGACCCAAGCCCTTCCTGTATTTTACTGAAACACGCTTTGCCCATAATCGTAGATCTATTTTTCTCGCTTGTGAAGATGTAGCTGACTCCTACTCTGACTGCAGAGCAACCCATTTAGGAAGATTAAATTTGTGCTTTGTTTTGGAAGCTTAAGGAGCCACCTAGATCTTTCAATCGTCTGCACATTTTGATTCAGGGCCTTATTATTTTTATATTATGGATGGGTGGTATAACATTAAAAAAAGGTTTTAAGGAATGAACATAATCACTGTAAGTAGAACCTGTTGAAGATAAGGTAAGGGAGGGGCAGCTGAGATGGTTTGGACATTTGTAACGTAGGCCAAATTGTGTGTATTAAGGAGTGAGCTAGTTAATGATAGTGGCTGTAAAAGTGGTAGGGATAGACCTAAAATAACCTGGAATGGGATAGTAAGGGTGTAAGAGCCCTTAAATTTTCAGAGGAAATTGCCCATGATTTTGTAAGATGGCAGAAGAGGATTCGTGTAATTGGCCCCACCCACTGGGGACTTAAGACTTGGTTTGTTGTTGTTTATGTATTTCAGGCCTGTATGTTCTGGGCTAACTGAAGCCCGCCCATTGTTTGATACCAACATCTTCTTGAGAACTCAAAAATTTCCCAAATGCAATATAATTTTGATAATGGCTGGTCCAACCCATTCCAAACCCACACCATTCCCCTTGGGCTCCCCCCCCTCCAAAATTTTCACTAGACCAGGCCAATTCTCCTTTATCATCTCCATGCAGCCATACTCCATATAACCCTTAGCCCCCACCACACACAAAAACCTGAGGATTAACGACCAATGATGTATGACCAGGGGTCATAAACAGCCTCCCCCCCCTGACAACACAAAAGATCACAGATCTGGTTTCTTCTTTTTGACACCTTCGCTGTATGATTCCGCTCTGAACTCCATTGCTGATCACACCTTCTTTATAATCATTTGTGAACATATGAAAGTCCTTCCTCAATGCACAACTGTACAAACCCTTGCTGTGCTTCTCCTTTCCATCCCAACCCTAACTTCAAAAAGTTCCTTATCTTCATTGACTTATTCGCTAGGCAATACCTGACTCTACCAATCCATATGCTATGATTACCTCTTCCCAATCATCCAAATAGAAATAACAGCCCCTCCATTAACCAATTCACCAACGACAAAGAGAACCCCACAACCAGGGTTATGCTTGAGCACAGCTATAACTCTCACTCTCCCATTCTGTTCAGTCTCAAATTAAAGGTTTTCCCTTTGATCTGGACTGATCTTCTGCAATCCCCTTCCTTCATGTCCTGCAGCTGCCATAGCAACAGGCTGAAGCACCAACCAGCATGGGGGAAAAGGGGAAGAGGCTTTGCAAGTCATGTGAGCTTGCACAAGTGAGCCATATTATAATGTTGTTGTTGTTGTGAGGATAATTTTTTTTTATTTTACTGACTTATATATACTTTCATTTATGTATTTGGGCTCATGGGTCACTCATTGTCCTTAGCACATTTAACTTGTTAATGCATTTTTTTTATTTTTTTGTTTTACACATCTACATGTAACATACAACTGGTTTTTAGACACTCGAATTTCACAATTTGATTCACAATTCTTGAATCTTAATTTAGAAAATAAAATTTTCGATTCACGTTTCAAATTTCGATTTGACTGCTATAGTTGGTTTGTTTATGTTGGCACTTGCCCACCTTTCCCAGTTTATTTTATTTAATTTTACTCAAATTACTCTGTTCATGCTTTGTGCATGGCTGTTTTGTGCATTTTCTAAGCAGCATTCATTTGCAGGCAAATTTTAGGATTACAGCAACTGCAGTTGTACAAGAGTTCAATCATGAAGTTCGAATAGTGAAGAAACTCAAGCTGGTTGGATATCCGTGCAAAATCTTCAAGAAGACGGCACTTATCAAGGGCATGTTCACTTCAGATCTTGAAATAGCTAGGTTTGAAGGTGCTGCTGTTCGCACTGTCAGTGGTATTCGGGGGCAGGTGAAAAAGGTATGCCTGTTAAACATTGGAATTGCCCTCTTGCATTTCATATTCCATCTCTGGCTCTATTTTGTTGCAGTTTCTACTGTTTAAGATTTTATTCTCCATTAATGGATTTTTTTGTACTTCAAAAAGAGTGGTCAATATATTACGTTATACATTTTTAGAGGGTTGCAAGTGAGGATCTGAGATGTGCTCTGGTGAGCTTAGGATTTAGTTATTCAGATCTGAAGTAGCTCGAGCTCTGGTTGAGCTTGAGTGAGGAAGGAACAATTGTCTTCAAGCTTTGCTCATTTTTCAGGTCCAAAGCTAGGATTTGAGTTGAGTTTTTGCTCAGCAGCTCAAGCTTGTTTGGCTGAGGAGGAAGCTGCACTCCAGTTTGGGGCATTTGATGGCTCATTTTATATAGATGAACCAGGCTTGTTTTATGTAAACAAGCCAAGCTCAAAAGCTCAGGTTGTTTGGTAAGCAGCTGTGCTTAGACAAGCTCTGCTCATTTGATGTAAAAATGAGCTCGGTTAAGATGAGCATCTTGAGCTTTGGCTGGAACTTGACTTCTTTAACCTGGCACCGAATCAGTTAAACCATCCCCATTCAGAATCACTCAGTAAAACATTTTAAAAGATCAAATTTCGAATTGATGAATGCATTCCTCAATGCTGTGGCATATCCTAGCACAGCCAGGGTATGTCCCAACTTCAAATGCATCCTTAATTAAATTGTTTCACAATAATAAACATAACAGTGAATTAAAAATGCATGTGCTTCCCAATTCATACTTCTGGATCCAAACTTCTCATCATTCATTTTTTTCTTTGCTGAGCTCTTTTTATCAACTTAAACATGTAAGAATGATGTTTTATGTATTTTGCAAATTGAACTCTATGAACGTATGCTGATCCAAAACTGCACGACATAATAAAAATTTAAAATAAACATATGTATTTGTCTAATTTATCTAAGGGCACTTGTTAGGGAACATTCAAGTAAAGAAGAAGCTTGCATCTGCATATTACATAAAAGCGACTCATTTTTCCTTGTGCATTCTGCTTTCCTCTAAAACACACACATTGCTAATTACTATTTAATGCGGTCCATACTTCCATTCATAACTGCCAATTCTAGAATGATGTTTGATTTCCATTTTGTGTCACATATTGTGCCCTTTTGTATCTGCTATGATAACATACACAATCACTTTGCAATTACAATAAAAAGGCTAAAGAATAATGTATAAGAACATAAATTATATGACAGTAATGAAGAAAATTAATATACAACAACTTTTCATTCAGAATATGAGCCAAAGAGTCATGTAGCCTTACATGCATAAAAAATTTTGAGATAGTTCTACTTCCTCACTAAACATGTACCAAAAAGTCTCTGACCATGGACAATTGTGTATACTCATGTAAGCTATCAACAACATATGCACGACTTCTATATAGACTAATAATAAGAGTGCATAATCCTTGTAAATCTATACTGCAAAATAATATAACAGTAAAAAAGAAGAAAAAGGCAGCGTCATCTCCAATTGCTGTCAATCATTGAAATCATCATCTCCAAGATTTATGTCAGATATCAGAGTAGGAATAGAAAAAAAATACTTTTCTGGTTGTTTGTTTAATCTCTAGTGATGGCCATACTCATTCCAAAGATTTTCCACAAAAGGAAACTTATCTATTTTTGCATTTATATTGCATCATGTAAGAATATGAGGAGTACATCCTTCAATGGGAGGATGTAGGTCAATTTTCACTCTTACTGTTGGGGTTAAAGTTGGGATTATAGTGAAACCTACAATGAAGATCAAGATATGAGTTACAACTAACATTCTGTAGATTACATCTTACATCCTTCAATGGGAGGATGTTTCTTTTTGCCAGCTTTCCATCACCTTCTATAACTCTTAACATTTTCACTGGAAGTGCATTCTTCAAACAAAAAATGTGATTGATTTCCAAAACTTGGAATTACATAAGATAATATTTTCTGCTCATGAGCTTGTCAAAATTTCCATTTCCAACGTCATCAAAATAGAAACTATGATCAATTTCCATCTTGCAAAAAAATTTAGTTTTTTGTAAATCATCTAAAATTTAATGAAATTGCAATTTTTCAATAATATTTGTGGACAATTTGACTATTGAACAATAGTTTACAGTCTGCACATGCCGCACAACTTAACATGGAGAAAAAAAAAAAAACAGTGAATACTACCCATCATAGGGAACAACAGCACAACATAGATTTTTCTTTTTTCAACAAACAGATGATAAACACAGGCAACAGGAATAGAACTGAGGACCTCTCGATAATTTGGCTCTGATATTACTCGTAGACCCAGCCATTAGCTCGAGAAGGATTTGTTAGGGTCATTGCCATGTGCAAGGATGGGAGAGTCACCGTCTTCATCAAGAGAAAATCCTTTGACATCATGATTGAAGGGGAAATCTCCTTCAGCTCACAGAGAACTGTGAAGGTAGAAAAACCTTATCTTTTTAGAAGGGTGAATAGAGTGGCCCTCTTGGCACTCGAAGATTTTTAGGCTTGCTGCAAGGAGAAGAGTGCTCACCCCTGGAGGAGTCACATCAGATCGAAAGAGAAATCCCTCCTTCTTGAGTTGCATGTGAACAGATTTGGCAAGTTTCTTGCCCCAACTGAGACGAATGATTGCGGATGGAGGGTCATCGTCTTCCCTGAAGGGCTTGATTTGAAAGGATGGAGCAAAACTTCTGCAGCTATCTTGGGGTTTGGTAGCAGAATCTCGTCGTCCTTCTCCTCCTGCTCCAGGTGTTGGTAGGAGATATCAAAGTCTTCACTCAAACTTCCTCCTCCCCGCACTCATCCAATACCTTTGCAGGCTTCCTCTCACACCCGTCCTTACTGTGGTGGCTGTCTAAACCTCACAATCTCCAAGTGGCAGCCACTGGAGTCTGCGAGTAGAGGCACGTGCTCCTTTGCAAGTGCGATTTGTGACAGGGCTCTTGTCAGCCTGCAGATTTCAAATTTTGAACCTCCTGGGTCCCTTCCTTGGCCCAAGCTGTTCACCAGATTCAGCAATACTGGGCCTCTTCTCGCTGTATGCCCTCTTAGGCACTTAACCACAGCCCTGTTTTCTTTTTTGGACTTCCTTCTATCTTGAGTCTTCCTTCCTCGGTCTCATCTCAACCCTGAAGCTTTCCTCAACCCTTTTCTTCTTGCACCCACCCAACTAAAGGTGTGGCCTGTCTGTTTCACTTTGGCCCTCTGTTTGTGCCTATTGCTTTGGCAGATGATCTCCCCTACAGAGAAGGCATCAAAGTCTGGGGCTTTGACTGACAGTGGCAATCATACCTTTCAAGGAAGTGGTATTTCAGAAGACCATCTTCCACCTCTCCCTCTGAACGATTTTAACAAAATGAACTTTGGCAGCCCCAGCGTCTCAGATTCGGTTCTCAGCTAAATGCATTTTGTGAGTAAGGAAATTGATATTTCTTTTGAAGGATTCGAAGATAAAGCTGTGTCTCTTCAAGGAAATTGAAAAAGAAAGCAGAGAGGATGGTAAAACCAATGAGAAAAAAGCAACAAGGCAGCAGCTGTAAGAAAGGCATAAGCAGGGAGCTGAAGAGGTTGGAATTTTCTGTGAAGTATGACAAAGTGGAAAGAGTTTTAGATATTGAAGTTGCTTGTAGCAGTGGGTCTGTCACTAACTTATGTTGAGGAAAATAGTCACTTGGAATGTGAGGAAATTAAATGACAAAAGTGCAGTTATAAGGTCATTTCTCAATGACTGGAGAGGGGACGCTATTTGTTTTTTAGAAATCCAAATGGAATCCCTGAACAGCTGTTGGTGAATATTTTATGTGGTTTAAAAAACTTTAGATGGGTTGTATTAAAATCTGCTGGTTCAGCATGTGGAATGACTTGGTCATGGAATTATTAGACCATTCCATCAATACTTTCTCAGTGTCTGTCCTGTTCAAGATTTTGGATGGCAATTTTCTTGGATTTTCACTAGGGTCTATATTCTTGGAAAATGTCCAAGGCATCTCTTTTGGAATGAGCTCGTGGATATTAGAGAATAATGGGAGGCCTCCTCGGTTATCACGGGAGTTTCAATTTGGTTTTGTATCCTCATGAAAGGAGTGGGAGATCCTCTGACTCTTCTAGCATGCGGTATTTTCATAACTTTGTGAATGATTTCGTCCTCATTGATCTTTCCATTGTTGGAGGCTTGTTCACATGGTTTAACTCTATAGTGTTCCTCTCATTCAAGAATTGATAGATTCCTTGTTTCATTTGATATAGAACAACATTTTCCCAAGGCTACACAATCCTTACCCATTGGCCCATTTCTGATCACTTTCCCATATTACTTGGAAGCGGAAGGATTAAGGTGTGGTCCAACCCCTTTCCATTTTGAGAACATGTGGCTTAATTATGAGGGTTTTGGCTATTTGATCAAGAATTGGTGGCATTCCATGCTGATTGAAGGGAAGGCTAGCTATGTGATTGCCTTTAAATTAAAACTTTTTAAAGAAAATATGAAGTGGTGGAACAAAAATGTCTTTGGTAATATGTCGACCTAAAGATGAATGAGATCTTGAATGACATAAAGGAGTTGGATGACCAAAAGATTAGAGGGAGCTTGAATTTTGAGATTAGATCCAAAAGATTTCCCTTTAGAGAAGTCCTTACTAAGGGCATCACTGTGGAGGAAGTATCTTGGAGGGAAAAATCTAGGTCCCAATGGTTAAAGGCCACCAAGTTGCTAACACGCATTGAAGATACAACTTGATGACAATTGAAGTAGAGGGTGAGCTCCTGGTGGAGGAGGGGGCTATTAAAAGGGATGTTTGCAATTTTTACAGAAATTTGTATACTTCGAGCAAGAACCTTGGAGGCCAATTGTAAATGGTATTTCCTTAAAAAAATTGGGCTTCTCCATGGCTCAATAGCTCGAGAGAGGCTTCGAGGAGGAGATTGTTTCACTCTCAAAAGTTGCAATGGGGACAAAGCCCCAGGTCTTGATGGTTTCAACATGGCTTTCTTTCGAAGGAATTGGGTCTCTATCAAGCAAGGTGTTGTTGGAGTATTTAAGGACTTCCGCAGTTTTGCCATATTTGTGACTGGCATCAACTCAATCTTTGTCTCATTGATCTCAAAAAGCGCATTAAATATTTTCATCCCAATAGCCTTGTTGGTAGCTTGTATAAACTCCTATCTAAGGTTTTTGCAGCCAGGCTCAACTTAGCAATACTATTAGGAGTTGGGAAGCACCAACATGCATTTGTTGTAAGTAGACAAATCATGGATGTAACCCTGCAAATGAGGTTGTAGACACCTATTTGACAGGAGGAAATAGTGGTGTAGTCTACAAATTGGATATGGAAAAGACTTTTGATCACATGAACAGGAAATTTTTTCTTTATATCCTTGAAAGGATGGGCTTCAGGGAAAATTGGTGCTGTTGGATCAAACAGTGCATTTCCACACCCTCATTTTCAGTTCTCATTAATGGCTGCCCGACAAAGTTCGACAAAGGGACCCCCTCTTTCCCCTTTTGTTTATCTTGGTTATGGAAGTATTGGGCCATATGATAGTCAAAGGCAATGAGGGTGGCTTGCTTAAGGGGCTTGGCATCAGAAGGAACAATGAAATCTTAGTAGTCGCCCACCTATCATTTGCAGATTTTATTATTTTTATTTTTGCAAGGACGATCTTGTTCAATTTCTTAACCTCAAATGCATACTTCTTGGTTTCGAAGCAGTTACATGTGATGTCAAGTTATCTTCAAAGGGTAAATCAACTAGATATTAAAGACTCTGATGAGGTAATGGAGCAAGCTGTGAGCGCATCATCACTTCAAAAATCTTTGGGGACATTCATTTGATACAATAGGGTACAAGTTTTCTGAGTTAGAGAATAGGCTACAACGCCATTTTCACGGAGGATGATAATCCTGAAGGTTCTTGTAGTTTTTGAGAAAGTTTGAAGATTAACTTAAAGTGGTTGATATATGCTCAAGAAATTGAGGTTCTATTTTCTTTTCGTAGAATCCAAGACTTTTGAATTCTCAGTTGAGGAGGGTGGTTCTTATTTCATGTTAAGCATTTTTGAGCGAAATCGATACTCTCTTTGATCAGTTTGCATGGGCAAAGAGAGTGCAAAACGTTTGCTAGCTATTGTGGAGGAGCTAATGTCCAATGTAATTCTTGGTAGTTTTGCACGAACATTCAGAGATGGTGAGAGTATTTATTTTGTAGTAGGGATCCAATGCACATGGTTATTTTTTAATGATCTCGGAACTTATACATGGCCGTCGGAAAGGATTTCTGGTGGTGCCAGAAGGAAAACTGGGTAGTGGGTGGAGAGGGTTTCAATTTCATCTCCGGAAAGCCATTGCTCCTAAGGCGTTAGCCAGCAAAAAGACATCCCAATCTGCACTTAAACCCACAGGGGAGAATTCCTAAACTTTTCTGTTGGCAGCGGTGGACGGGGGTCGGAGAGATGATGGTGGTAGCAAGAATGGAAAGCAAGTAATGCCATATTCTCAAAATTCAAAATTGAGAAATCATAGCCATGATATATGTGATTTGAGTACTGGGAAGGATCAAGCAAAATCAAAGGCTAATGTTTCTGTGGAAATTATTGAGAACGTTAGTGGTAACACAAACTCTTATGTATCTCTGAATATAAGCCTCAGATTGCATAGTGGGCCGGATGGAGAATGGGAGGTCATATGGTCCAAAGTTACTCAAGCTCAAGAAGTGGGGTGTACAGAGAAAATCAGGGAAAACAATAAAAGTTTTTAGCCCAAAGCTCCTTTCAAGCCAAATCCCATACCTAATCCCACGCCCATCTCATTCTAGCGGTCCAAACCAACACAAGCCCTTCAAAACAATAAGACCCAGAATCCAGAATCGTCATCTTCAGCCTTGGGGAGTTCAGTGAGAAGTGGCAATGTTGTGGTTCTCGATTCGAAGCAATCTGAAGTTGATCACCGAAGCGCATCGATGCTAGCCTAGTCGATGAAATCTTCCGATGACACTGGGATTGACAGTATCGGCACCGATGAGACTGATAATGAGCTCTTAGGCTCCGACGAGATCGATACGGAGCACTTAGGCTATGATGAGGCCGATAAAGAGTGCCTTGGCACCGATGAGTCAGCAAACACATCTAATGGTGAGGAAAACTTGCAGCGAGACATCCAATTGATTCTTCAAGAACATTCTGGCAATATTTTCAGGAAGTGGGGAAATTCTGAGCAGTGGGTGCTTGAGCTGCGAGATGGAAGAAGAGTTGCGGTTCCAATTCAGATTTCTTTGCCACCTGGTGAAGTCACAGAGGGTTTGGAAGAGCAAAACCAATTGTCCTTGGTTCTGTTGAAGCCTGCAGATATTTTGGTGGTGTTACCAGCTTAGTTTGATGGGAATGATGTACTTGTGGAGGATTGGGCCTTGGACAACTATATAGAGGTTGCTGAGCTACTTACGAGAGGGGTTTGTCACCTTTAGCAGTGGAACCACTAGCCTATTCTTTACCCTTGACTATGGAAGGACAGGAAGTTGTGGATTTAAAGAGTCCAGTGAGGGAAGTACCTTATTCGGAGTGGTTCCAAAGAAGATTTAAAGGGTTTGACAAGTTTCTGGGCACATCCTTACAAGGTTTGGAAAATCAAGTAACCACTTTTTTGCTGGCTGTTGAGGCTGAATTACACTGTAGGGCTATTTTGGAAAAAAAATGCACGTGACTTGAAGAGAACTAGTGCGAAAGGTTTAAGAGAACTGAAAGGTTTATTCAGTTCAATTAATTATGGTTCTACTTCATCTTGGCGCAGTGGTATTAATAGGGAGCAGACTCTCTCTGTTTCTAAATGAATCTGAAGATAGGATTGAATGAGGTTGAGAAGAGGCGTCATATTCCTTATTTGTTGCGTACATGGAAACTTGATATTGTATGTTTGCAAGAGACTAAACTTGAATGGATTACTAGATGAATTGTCTGAAGTATATGGAGTTGTCCATATGTAGACTGGTTGTACTTTGGTTCAGAAGGTGCTTCTGGAGGTATTCTGCTGATGTGGGATCGAAGGGTGGTGGAAAAGGTGGGGGAAGCAGTAGGGTATTTGTCTCTTTCCTGCAAATTTAAAAATGTCGGTGTTCAATTTGAGTGGGGTTTCATAGGTGTTTATAGGCCAAATTTGAACAAGAGGTGTAGGAAAATGTGGGAGGAGCTGACAGGGCTGATTAGTTGATGGGATTCGCCATGGTGCCTAGGAGGTGATTTTTATATAATTCGCTTCCCATCAGAAAGACTAGGGGCTGTAAGTTATACTCGGGCTATGCATGAATTTTCGGGTTTTTTCTCTTTTCATGGGCTGATGGATATATCTATGGAAGGAGGCCTTTACACTTGGTCCAATTCTTCCTCCGCTTCTAGAATAGATCGGTTTCTTTTCTCTCCATTCTTGGCGGATCACTTAACTCAATTTTCATAGAGAAGGCTGTCCAAAATACTTTCTGATCACTACCCAATTCTGTTTTTTGGGGGGGGGGGGGGGGTGGAGTCATCGGAGAAGTAGAACTCCTTTTCGCTTTGAAAATATGTTGTTGAGGGTGGAGAACTTTGTTGATAAAGTGAAGGAGTGGTGGGCATCCTATTCGTTCAAGGAAATCCTAATTTCATACTAGCTAAGAGATTGGCAGCATTGAAGTTGGATTTAAAGAAGTGGAAGGAGGTGGAATTTGGGAATGTCACTGTTAAGATACAGCAACTTTGGAACAAAAAAAAAAAAATTGAATGACATTGATGTTAGAGAGGAAACTCATCCTTTAACAGCCCTGGGAGAATGTTGGATAAAGCTGTCCATGATGGTCACATGTCAGGCTTTGGTGTGGGGCGTATAGAGGGAAGAGCTTTGGTGACGTCTCATCTTCTCTTTGCGGACAATACTCTAATTTTTTGTGACGCTGATCTGGATCAGATTTTGTTTCTCCGTTTGATACCTATGTGGTTTGAGGTGGTCTCTGGTTTAAAGATAAATTTGGGCAAGTCAGAGTTGGTTCCTGTTGGTATGGTGTTTAATTTTGACTTATTCTTGCACGTCCTTGGCCGTAAACAAGGTAATCTTCCTATTTAATATTTGGGTCTTCATTTGGGAGCCAAATTCAAGGATAAGACAATATGGAACCCAATTTGGAGAAGATAGAATGAAGGTTAGAAGGGTGGAAACGTTTGTACTTATCTAAGGGAGGTAGAATCACGTTAATTAAAAGCACTCTATCTAATTTACCCACTTACTTTCTATCTTTATTTCCTATTCCTGCTGCTGTGGCTAACCGTCTTGAGAAACTTCAAAGGAATTTTTTATGGGGTGGCATTGGTGATGAACCAAAATTCCATTTGGTTAAATGGGTTACTGTTTGCTCTCCCATTTCTTCGGGTGGTTTGGTGACAAGGAAGGTAAGACAGTTTAATGAAGCTTTGCTTGGGAAGTGGTTATGGAGATTTGGGATGGAGAAGGCTGCTCTTTGGAGGCTAGTGATAGAGGTGAAATGCGGCTGTGAATGGGGTGGTTGGTGTACTAGGCCTGTCAATGGTCCACATGGTGTTGGCTTGTAGAAAAATATTAGTTGGGGATGACCTTCTTTTTCTTGCCAGTTGCCACATTCTATATGATATTGGAAATGGGTCTAAGGTGAAATTTTGGCAAGACCATTGGTGTGGTGAGACGTCTCTGGCAGTCAGCTATCCTGATTTGTATAGATTTTGCCGAGATAAAGAAGCTAGCGGGGCTGAGCTTATGAAGTTTGATAATGGAGTCTTGTTTTGGGATGTAAGTTTCTTTAGGGGTATGCATCTTCGGGAATTAGAGGCCTTGACTGATTTTATGGATACCATATATGGTGCATCGGTGAAGGGGTTCGCTGAGGATAAGATGTGCTGGAAATCTGATAGAGAGAAGGGCTTCTTGGTTAAAGGTTATTATGGTATTTTAATGGGCTCCAAAGATTGTGGCTTTCCTTGGAAAAGTATTTGGAAACAGAAAATTCCATCTAGAGTAGCTTTTTTCGTTTGGACTGCTGCTTTAGGGAAGTGGTTAATGATTGACAATTTACGAAAAAGAAAGGTTTGGATATTGGATTGGTGCTACATGTGCAAGTGTATTAATGAGATGGTTGATCATCTTTTATTTCATTGTCCGGTTGCAATGGACTTGTGGGTTATGGTGTTGGGTTTGTTTGTAGTGAGCTGGGTTATGCCGCAATCTGTAGTGGGACTTTAGCATGTTGGCAAGGCAGATTTGGTCGTTATCGAAATGGGTTTATTTGGTTGATAGTTTCTCATTGTTTATTGTGGTGTCTTTGGAGGGAGAGAAATAGTAGGTGTTTTGAAGATAAGGAAAGATCCATTTCAGTCCTGAAGCTATTTTTCTTTACAACTTTGATGGCTTGGTTGGCTGCTTTGCAAAACCTATCATTTTCTTCTGTTTTTGATTGTAATTTCTGTTTTTGATTTGTTTACCTCATGTACACTCCTTGTGTACTTGGTGTTCATTTTTGATATCAATAAACTTATTACTTATCAAGAAAAAATGTCGATGAATGTGGGTTAGAGCAATATCATGCCTATGGGGTCTAGTGATCTTATAGGCATCTTAGGCTGTAATCTTGGGACCTTTCCTATTTCTTACCTGGGCTTCCCCCCTGGGAGCCAATTTTAAAGGCAAATATTTTTTACCTGGGCTTCCACCTGGGAGCCAATTCCAAAGACAAGAGTTTGGGATCCCATAATTGGCTGATTTGAAAGGAAACTGGCTGGTTGGAAAAGGAATTACCTCTCCAAGGGTGGCAGACTCATGTCATCAAAAGCACCTTAGCCAATCTCCTCGTCTACTTTATGCCTATGTTTCCCATGCCTAGTGCAATTGCCAAGACATTGGAAGGGATCCAAAGAAGACTCCTTTGGGGCAGCACTGGAGAGGAGTTCACATTTTTTCTTGTAAAATTTTTGGGTTGGGGTGGGGGGGAGGGCGGGTGTCTAACAACCTATGCAAAAAGGCGGTTTTTGTACTAGATAAATTATTACTAGAGGGATGTTATTGCCACTAAATATGGCCTTTTATCATGACAGTTGGATTTCCAAAGAGATTATTGAAGGCTATGGCACAGGGGTTTGGAAATTCAATTGGAGAGGGTGGAAGAATTTCTTCACTCACATCCACTTCCGCGTGGGAAATGGGGAGGATATATTTTTTTTGGCATAATGTTTGGTGTGGCGAATCCCTGCTTAGCCCTTCATTCTCTTTTGTCTATAGGCTTGCCTATGATAAAAGTGCCCTCATATGCCAGCACCGGGACAGGACTCATGGGACCTTCTGGAATGTTCCCCTGATCCAGAATGTTTTTGACTGGGAGATTGGTACTCTTATAAATTTCTACAACATCTTTTATAATGTTCAGAGCAGGGCATCTTCTAATCAGCCCGTTTGGACCCTGAGGAAGAAGGGTATTTTCAGAGTCAAGTCTTATTATAATTACGTTAGCAAGTCGGCACAGTGTGTGATCAATTTTCTTGGAAGCTTGTTTGGAAAACAGCAGCCTCTTTGGAAGTTGCATTTTTCACCTGGGAGGCTGCACTGGGGAAGATCCTCACCTTAGATAATCTCCAAAAAAAAAGGGCTTGACTATCGTGAATAGGCATTGTGCCTTGAAGGAGCAGAATTGATGAACCACATCCTTCTCCGCTGCTCCTGGACTAGGAATCTCTGGATCTTAGCCATTTCAATGGTCAAGCAGAAATGGTTCATAGCAGCTTAAGTTAAGGATGAGATTTTTGGGCTTGGAAACGGATCTGCTCCAATAAATCCAGAAGGTAGGTCTTTTCCTTTACACCCTTTCTATATTTTGGGCTGTTTTGGAAAGAAAGGAATAGGAAGGTTTTCAAGGGGAAGGGCTCTTCTATGCAGACCATCTTGGATGCTTAAGTTAGGTCATGGGCCAGCAATGCATATCAACTTTAAGACACTACTTGTCTTTTATGGATTTTATTTGCAATACTTTAGTTCTAAATCTTGGACTGATATGCCTATTTACAATGTTTAAATTTCAGAAAACATTGAATTTCTTTTGATTATTTCCATAATTTTTCTTTAAAAAAATGAAATAAAAATAGACATAAATTTTTGATATTTTTAGTGTCTTGAAAGTTTAGTTGGAATAGAATAAAACCATGCTTCCACCTGCTTTAAAATAAAAATAAAATTATGGACTCCTATGCCACTCTTCCATAGCAAGCATTGCCCTTAGCCCATTCCTTCACTCCAAGATGCACCTCAAAGTCAGATGGCCAATTGGAAATCCATTCACCGCCATTTTGAGCCAATTCCTAGTTATTTGTAAACTTCCTTATCAAGCTAAGTACCTAACCATGACGATAAGTTTTATATACTGTGAATCTGTTATCCTCGCTTTTGTTATGGTGCCCTTATCCATTGGCAACTCCTACCTCATCGACACTTTTTGAAGCATTGGATCGCAAATGTAGTAGCAGTAGGATTACCACTTGAAGAAACATCTGAGTAGCAAATAATATTTGTGATTTTCTGGGCTGTAACAACAAAAGTGTGAGATAATAAAAATAATTTAAAATTTTCTTAAATAATTTTCAATGAGTGCTCTATGTGGTACCATATAGATAAATGCATATGAGCTCTCTTAGGTGACCCTAGTCGGCAGTTGCCAGTGCTTGTGTAGGTCTTCATATTAGCCTGTAAACAAGCTTGTTCATGGAGTATAAAGGAGGACAAGCCTCTGAATGAGTTGGCTTATGTAAATGAGCTAGCTCACAAGCCTAAACAAGCTGAGTTTACTTTTGCCTATCTCAAGCTCGACTTGATTTTTAAACAAGCTTTAAAATTACACTTGAGCTTTGCTTATTTACTTTGAAGAGCAAATTTGAGCTATCCCTTGTGAAGCTAATTCTGGAGTAGCCGACAAATAGCTTGGCTTATTTGAAGTCTTGTGTGGACATGGTTTTGGATCATGGGTATAGTTGGAGTGGACATTTAGGTGAAAAACAAGTTGCCGTAGGGAGTCTTTCCTCTTCATCAAGGAATTAACTTTGGATTTTGATGGAATTTTTAAGGGTATCAATTTATGGAAGATTTGACAGAAATTCAATTTCAATGGAAATTTTTATTTTGAAGTAAAGAAATGATGGAAATATAGGGAGCACCAACACTTCAAAATACCTTGGGTGGTGTTGTGAAAAACGAATTGCACAGCAGAATATAGGATCAAACAAACGCAACACTCAATGGTAAAATATACAGAAATGACAATCACAATGACTGTAATGAAAGCAATAATAAAGATGCAACAAATTACGTGATTCGGCAATGCCTACATCCACGGGAGCAATCGACAATGATTTCTTACTATCTTGTGTCAAAGACACGAACAACCATACAAATACATTATAAAAGACATATAAATAGAGTTCTCGGAGGCTTTCCCTCCAAACCCCAACTAACTTAAGGTCCCTATTCAAAATTTGAAAATCTGCGCTGGGTTCCCGAGCCAAACCATTGACGGTTTTAGACAGAGCTAAAAAACTCTTAGAAACTGGCCCAAACCGTCGACGGTTACATAGCTACCGTCGAAGTTTTCCCTTATGCACCTTGATTTCCTTCATGTTTTTTTCATTGTACATGTGATTCACTCAGTATATGAGCCACATATTACAACAATCTCCACCTTGGTGAATATACGTCCCTTAGGAGAAAACCGAAAACATAAACCTGCCGCTCCATCTTGAACTTGGGATATTAGGTTGGGACCATCTCCCTTCTAGCAGCTGGAGACAAAAACCAAGTCCAAGCAACGCTTGAACTTGTCCGTGGTAGTTTCGGCTTTTGCCATGAACCCCAATTTAGTTGTAGATGTTACACTCGGAGACTGTACCTTGAACTTCCAACAAGTAGGCCTTCCCACAATAGTAAACATAAACCTTGTTGTAAACCTTTTGTCATCAAAGTCCCTTACATAGTCTACAACAACTAATCTCATAACTGACAGACTACTCTGTTGTCTGCCAAAACAACACATTGCACCAACATGGGAGACTTTTGACATATCCTGAACATCACCGTTTGTCCTTGGGTATTGAGCGGTAGACAATTTACATTGATTCTCCACAAAACTACCCTGAGACAACAAATAAAATCTTCTCGTAGTTCTGTCCACAAAGTCACCCTGAGATAACCTCAATCTCCCTGCAGCTCTGTCCACAAAGCTACCTTGAGATAACATCAATCTCCCTGCAACTCTGTCTTTGCGAATCTTCAAATCAAGACTCTTCTTGGCCGTACCCAAAACCTTCATGTCAAAACCTTTCAATTGAGTTCTCAATTGATTAGCCTTAGTCAAAGCCTTCCCAGCAAATAACATGTTATCCATATAAAACAACATATACATCATCCCCTTGCATCCTATCACCCTTTTCCCTTCTGGAAGCTCCACCAACTCCCATGTCTGATTCATATACAATGACGTCATCTCTACTATCATAGCACTCATCCACTATTTTTCCCTTTGCTGTGCACCGCATCTTGAAAAATAGTAGGAACCTTGCTGGTAGTAAGGAATGCATAAAACACCAGATGATGCTCACAAAACCCCTTGAACAAAATCAGCATACTCGGTTCTAATGTCTGACTTGAGGATCTCTCTCCTGGTCTGATTTTTCATCTCAGCCACAAGTTAAACTTGACAAACATTTCTGACTTGCGCCGCATGAGATACACCAAGACCTTTCATGATAAACCCACGAAATACATATGTCCACCCCGTGATGTTATCTTCACCGGTCCCCAAACATCTGAATAAATGTAGTCATCCATATGCCCTAACTGCATATGCCACAGAACATTTGACGCAGATTCTGTAACTGTAGCTCCACCTACAATTGTGATCCCCTGCTATGCATAGATTTTTCCCGCTAACTTTTGCCCTTTCATCACCATCAAGTTGCCTTCACACACTTTCATTATTCCACTTTTAGACTTGTAACTATGTCCGTTACAATCTAAAGTGTCCGATGAAATCACATTCTTCTGTAGATCTGATACATGCCTTACATCACATAAATTTCTCACAACACCATTATAAATCTTAATTCTGATATTTCCTATTCCAATTATTTTGCATACAACATCACTTTCCATTTGAATATAACTAGAATTAATTTACCTGTAGGTATTGAACTAATTTCTATTTGGTGTCATGTGATAAGAATATCCAGAATCTAGGATCCAAGTATCAGTGAGGCGTTTTGAATCAAATGAAACAAATAGCATATCACCATCATTACTCCCTGAGTCTCCTTCCACTAGATTTGGAGATTTTGACGAACCCTCTTGATTTTTAGAATTCTCCTTCTGTCACTTCAAACATTTCGGTTTTATGTGCCCAATTTTACTGCACTTAAAACACCTTATGTCCTTCTCAGACTGCAACCGAGATCTGCTACGGGACTTACTTCTCCCATGTTCTGGGTTACTCTTCAGTCTTCACTACAAGCCCTTCACCATGTGAAATTTGATCATTGGTCATTTTTCTTTGATGAAAACCTAGCAATGCGCTTGTTACTTCTTCCAAATTTAGGCTTTATTTGCCCTATATTAGAGTAGTAACCAAATTCTCATACTTGTGAGACATAGGTAGGGATTTCAATAGCATCGAAGTCCTGTCTTCCTGCTCGAACTTCACATCAGCACACATCAAATCACTTACAATCTGATTGAATGCGTTTATGTGTTGGTTCAAATCCGAACCCTCCACGATTTTAAGCCAATACAATCTTTGCTTAAGAAATAAGTTATTCAATAAAAATAGACATATACCGGCTTTCCAGTTTCCGCCAAACTGCTGCTGGAGAATCCTCATCAATGATGTGATACACCACATCATTAGTGATGTAGATGGGATGGGGTGACCTAGTCCTACCAATTTCAACCCTCACAAGCAAGCATACACACTCAAGGCACTTGAAATTAAGAATTACGTTAATCAACATAAACACATTAAATCAAAGGACATTTCACATGTTCCAGGATTTTTAAAAGGTGTATGATGCTATCCAGAAATAAGTCCCAATTGATTCTTTCAAGAAGATATTAAGTTAAATGCTGAAAGATGCAATTTCAATGTTTCAAGAATTAAATTCTAAGCTTAGTTCAGCAATATTGCACAATTGATTTCAAGCTAGCAAGCTGAAATATTGAAGTCTATGGATGCAAAGGCTTAACAAATATGAAATTTCAGATTTCCAACAAAGGCTTCAATATAAAATGAGGGTTCAAATAAGTGCTGAATTTACCAATAATACAATGGATGACTTGACGATATTCTACACAAGTTAGTTCACGCCTTAAGTTCTTCGTACAAGCTTTGAAATACCAACGAATGTAGCAATGCAATGGAGTGATGGTGGCCGTGTGGGGATATGAAGGTGCTGGCCGTGTGAGTGTATTTGGGTGGAAGTCGTGAGAGTGGGATAGGGATGGAGTCGCTGGATAGAATAGTGGTCTCTCACCCCCTGATCTCCGAGGAGAATGTCGTAGCCTCTCACTACACAATCACAAGGATTGAACAAAGCTTAACAAATTTCACAAAGGAAAAAACCTTTTTAATTCAATAAAAATACTTTTTTCTCTCTCTACATAGTTCTTACAATGAAGGGGTATATATATAGCTAGGATGGTAGGACAAAACATTAATAAGCTTAGCTAGCATGGGGGGACGAAGACATTAAACAACTAACAATTCCCATAGAAGCATGAGAGACACAAATAATAAAGACAACAACTTACTAGACATAATAAATACTCACACAACTTACAAGACTCCAACTTACAAGACATATTAAATAGCTCACAACTTACTAAACACATTAATTAACTTAACTTACTAGACCTATTAAATACTTAGCATACTTGCAAGCTAAGTTGACTCAATAATTATTACGACTTAAAATCTGCAATTATGTCAAAGTGGAGGCCCAGTCGTGGGGCCCACAAGACCGTGTGGGGGCCCACATGGGGTCTGATCTCGGACTTGCTTTGGCATCTCTGCTGGGGTCTTTCTCACACTGGAACATCTTCTAGATGCTCCATAAGTTTCTGCGAAGCAACGAACGAAAGAGGCATCTGGAGGTCTTCCATGTGTTAGCATGTCTGCAAAGGAAATGTGAACTTCCGGAGGTCATCCACGTGTCGTAACATTTGCAAAAGAAATGTGGACATCTGGAGGCCATTGACGTGTCATAATATTTGAAAATGACATGGGCAACGAATGCCGATCCCCATCATCTCTCCCGGGTCCAAAAGAATTCTTCTCCGAAGAATAAAAGTCGAAGTGCTGGGAGTAACATTCCGGGCTAAGATGAAGGAGGTCTTCCTTATGATTCCAACTCCTTTCGATAAGTGGGTCACGCCTCCACTTGATCATGAATTCTCGGTATGATCCTGCTTGTGTGAACTTTGCCTTGTCATCCAAGATTATATCAAGGTTCTTGGGCATGGGTAAGGGTAAAGGCAAAGACAATTTCAGATTTTCAAGGACAAGAGGAGTGGGAAATGTAGTGGGGTCACCTATAGGGTTAGAATTTGAAGGCTCCATAAAAGAAGATGCTATAAGAGATGGGATTAGATTTTCAACATTGAAAACTTTGCTTATGCTAAAATCAACAGGAATATTAAGCATGTAAACATCAAAATCAGTATTCTTTAAAATTTTGAAATGATCCATCTTGTTAGCGTGTAACTTCATTACCTTTCCTACCGGAATCTGCTTAGGACGAATACGGAATATAACCATATCACCCTTTGAAAATTCTTTCAACATGCAATGTATATCAACAGGAGATTTATAATGTTCATGATTCAAATTAACCTTCATTCTTATTTCAGAGTGTAGATTGTGTATATGCTTTGCAAAAGCATCAGTTAGCTCTCTCACTCTAGACTTAAGTGGTAGTGGAATAAGATATATAGGCTTCCTATTCACTACTTCAACTCTCAAGCTCTTGTGAACAACGTCATGTTCCTTTAATTCATTCACTTGTATATTCAACTCCTCATTTTCTATCGGGTTCACTTTATGATGTGATAGATGAGGCAAAGATGAATAAGGAACAAGATCGGTGACATGTTGATTGTCTCTCATTGGAGATGACTCACTAAATGGCTTAGAGATGACACCTTTAAACTCAGAAGGTAGGGATGATACTTCTAGGGGTGTGTCTTGCTTAGGAAAGGGTATTTCATTCTCCTTAGTAACATCCACCGACACTACCTTGGTATCTTGACTCTCCTGCGCACACAGCTTTTTACTTATGGTGTTCAAGGATTCACCACTAGTTTCTCTCTTTTCCTTCTTCCTTTCCTTACTATCTTCCCTTTCAAGCTCCAAGTTCATATGTTCTTTTCCTTTGTCCATAGATTGTTGGATTGAGGAATTGCTTCCTCGGGAGGTGACTAGACTTGATTGCGCTGGTTGGGACTTGTCATAACTCTGTATCTTTCGGGAGTATGACTCTTTGGAAGAGCTATCAAACTGTTTTCCCATGGGCCTTTTAGTCATTTGCTCAAAGTCATATGCTAACTTGTAGGCCTGTTCAAGGGACTCAATGTGATATGGAAATAGTTTACTCCTCAGTTTAGGCTTTAATCCTAGGCGGAATCGGGAGATGTGTTGACTAACAGTCACATAGACATCACATCTTATGGACAACTCATCGAATTGACTCATGTATTCCGAAACAGTCATGCTACCTTGACGCAAACTGTAAAGTTGATCTATAAGGTGCTCTCTATAAGTAAGGGGTTCATACTTCTCCCTTAATCTATCCTTCATTAGATCCCAACGCTTAATGGGTCTATGATCAAACCTTGCTTTACGCCTCTCGACACTTATCCAATGGATTTTGGCTTGCTCCATTAACTTCATTTTTGCGCACATAACCCGATGAGGGTCAGTCATCTTACACCGATCAAAATATGCATTCATCCCAGTCAACCAATCTTGGAAGACATTAGGATCCTTTTGTCCATCATAGGTTGGGACTTCTATCCTCATTACATCCTTGTAAGGATCACGATGGTCCCTATGGTAAGGTCACCTAATGTGAAAGTCATTAACATCATAGTCCTCATCATTCCAATGTTGGGCATAAGACTCATGATGTGGGGGTCTCCTAGCAAAGTCATCTTGACGATTCACTCGCCTTTGCGGAAGGAGGGGAGGTCTTTCTCTAGGAGGCATCGGTGGTTCTCTTTCATCATTAATCCTACAACCTCGGTAAGGATTCCTGACTTAAGCAGACATCCTAGGGGTTGGGGAAGGATTTAGACACACTAGGGAAGCCCTTGGAATGGTGTTTGGTCACACAAAGTAGGGCCAAGTATAAACCTAACCAAATTATGTTCCAAATATCCAAAATTCAGAATATAGGTGGGCTGTTCTGGGCAAAATCTTGCAGCTATTTCAATCTGAAACTAAAATCTTGCGAGTTAAGGAAATGGGACTTTGAGGGTTTAGCCTATTCTAACCTAGGCTCTGATACCAAGATGATGTAGGACGGGATGGGGTGACCTAATCCTACCAATTTCAACCCTCACAAGCAAGCATTCACACTCAAGACACTTCAAATTAAGAATTCCGTTAATCAAGATAAACACATTAAATCAGAGGACATTTCACTTGTTCCAGGATTTTTAAAAGGTATATGATGCTACCAGAAATAAGTCCCAATTGATTCTTTCAATAAGATATTAAGTTAAATGCGGAAAGATGCAATTTCAATGTTTCAAGAATTAAATTCTAAGCTTAGCACAACAATATTCCACAATTGATTTCAAGCTAGCAAGCTGAAATATTGAAGTCTAAGGATGCAAAGGCTTAACAAATATGAAATTTCAGATTTCCAGCAAAGGCTTCAATATAAAATGAGGGTTCAAATAAGTGCTGAATTTACCAATAATACAATTGATGACTTGACTATATTCTACACAAGTTAGTTCACGCCTTAAGTTCTTCGTACAAGCTTTGAAATACCAATGAACACAGCAATGCAATGGAGTGATGGTGGCCGTGTGGGGATACGAAGGTGCTGGCCTTGTGAGTGTATTTGGGTGGAAGTCGTGAGAGTGGGATAGGGATGAAGTCGTTGGATAGAATAGTGGTCTCTCACCACCCGATCTCTGAGGAGAACGACGTAGTCTCTCACTACACAATCACAAGGATTGGACAAAGCTTAACAAACTTCACAAAAGAAAAAAACCTTTTTAATTCAATAACAATACTTTTTTCTCTCTCTACATAGTTCTTACAATGAAGGGGTATATATATAGCTAGCATGGGGGACAAAACATTAATAAGCTTAGCTAGCATGGGGGGACAAAGACATTAAACAACTAACAATTCCCATACAAGCATGGGAGACACAAATAATAAAGACACCAACTTATTAGACATAATAAATACTCACACAACTTACAACACTCCAACTTACAAGACATATTAAATAGCTCATAACTTACTAAACACATTAATTAGCTAAATTTACTAGACCTATTAAATACTTAGCACACTTGCAAGCTAAGTTGACTCAATAATTATTACAACTTAAAATCTGCAATTATGTCAAAGGGGAGGCGTGGGACCCAATATGGAACCGTGTGGGGCCCACAAGACCATGTGGGGGTCCACATGGGGTCTTTATCTCGGACTTGCTTTGGCATCTCTGCTGGGCTCTTTCTCACATTGAAACATCTTCTAGATACTCCATAAGTTCCTACGAAGCAACGAATGAAAGGGGCATTTGGAGGTCTTCCATGTGTTAACATGTCAGCAAAGGAAATGTGGACTTCCAAAGGTTGTCCACGTGTCATAACATTTGCAAAAGAAATGTGGACATTTGGAGGCCATCCACGTTTCATAATATCTGAAAATGACATGGGCAACGAATGCCGATCCCCATCAATTAGCCGAACAAAGTCGGATGACTGACATTGCCTTTGCGTCCAATTCGTTCCAACTCGCTTCATCCATTCTTTTCCGGTTGAATTCCGTATAATGCCTTCACCATACCTTGCTGCACTAATAGATCTTTCACCTTCCTCTACCATAAACCGAAGTTTCCAATTCCATTAAATTTGACAACAACAAATTTTTAGACGAAGTTTCGGAAGCCATTACAACAATGCTCTGATACCAAATCGTTGTGAAAAACGAATTGCATAGCGGTATATAGGATCAAACAAACGCAACACTCAATGGTAAAATATACAGAAATGATAATCACGATGATTGTAATGAAAGCAATAGTAAAGACAACGAATTACGTGGTTCAACAATGCCTACATCCACGGGAGCAATCGACAATGATTTCTTACTATGTTGTGTTAAAGACATGAACAACCTTACAAATACATTATAAAAGACATATAAATAGAGTTCCCAGAGGCTTTCCCTCCAAACCCCAACCAACTTAAAGTCCCTATTCAAAATTTGAAACTTTGCGTTGGGTTCTTGAGCCAAGCCGTCGATGGTTTGTAGCCATACCGTTGACGGTTTCAGATAAAGAGCAAAAACTCTCAGAAACTGACCCAAACCGTTGACGGTTACAGGGCTACCGTTGATGGTTTCCCTTGCTGCACCTTGATTTCCTTCTTGTTTTCTCATTGTAAATGCGATCCACTCAGTATATGAGCCACATATCACAACAGGTGTACTTGTATAGCATTTATCCACTAACTACACTTCCTCGCACACTAGGATACCTATCCAACCTCTATCAAAAAGTAACAGCATTTTTATGGACATGGTCGGACACTTTTGGGCACAACTTTTTGCATGTCAAGGCACATATTAACGAGACGTTGCTGTTTGGGTTACTAATTTTTTGGGATAAAAATGGGAAAGGAGGGTTCTCTACTAAACTTAACCAACTTTCTTCGATCATGTTGATCTGGCTTTAAAGCTTAGACCCCTATTTGGAGATGAAGCCTTTTTTCAGTTCGCAACATTTGATCGCCAGCAAGTATGCCATTTGTCGTGTTCATGTGTGTGCTTATTTTGTACAATTAGACTCCCAACAACCTAAATGGGGATTTCCATGTTCTCATGATTAATCCATGAAACTTTGAGTGCATAATAATAAATTATGAGTTCACAAGTGAACTCATTTTTTTTTTTTTAAATTTCTTGGTATAATATGTATGAGTTATATATATTGATTTTTTTAATTGAAAAATCTAATTTAATACACACATTTTACATCCAAAAAAGGAAATTAGAAGTATAAAAATAAATACTTTTTAATTAATTAATTCATGCATCCTTGTTGTGTTGTATCCTAGTTTTCTTAAAGTTTCTGTGCCATCCTTTCTGTATCATGTTGTATGTGTTTGGTGTCTGTCGGTGGTGCCTAGACAGAAACTCATTGCCAAAAAATATGGTAATTTTGAATAGTAACTTTAAATAGATAATTGTGTGTGATTTAAAACCAAAATAATTGGAAGTTATCTGTTTATATTTGTGCGCATTTGTGTGTGTTATATATATACAAATACATACATACAAAATTTTATTGTATTTGGTGTTTATAAATTGCGTTTAGCCAATTATATAAATTATAAATAAATAAAAAACATTAAAATCATTACAGTGCTCATCAAACATTTATTTAACTTATTCTTTAAATAACATTTGTTCATGCTCTAAATTGTGTGATTCATCAAAACACTTTGGACTACTGAAATTCATTTCATGGGCTTGAAATGTATAGCTTTTCTGAAAAAAAAAAATGAGCAATGCCTTTGTAAGGAGCAAATATATGGTCCAAATTGAGTCTGAAAAACACAAGACAAGGTCCAAGAAGGCTTTAAAAGCTCAAATTTGATGAAAAATTGAGATCAGTTGCTTATGAAACAATTTTGTTGGAAGTAAAGGAGTAAAGGAACTTCAGGTGCATGGGCTTGAGGCTGAGTTTTTAAATTTGGAAGTCCAAAACTTTGGTCAATATATACCAAATTTCTGAAAATTTGACCGAAATTTTCTAAAATGATTGAATTTTGGCTGATAAAGTGGAGAAGATAAAAAAAAAGAAGAAGGTAGTTCTCATTTCAATCGCTACTGAAATCCGACATTTTTTTGGTAATTTTGCTAAAATGTAATACAGGCAATAAACCAATGAGTGTTACTTAGACTAATTTCTATTTGATGTTAATCGTGGCAGGCTGCAAAAGAAGAAATTGGCAACCACCCAAAAAAGAAGGGAGGACATCCTGTGGAGGGGATCGCCAGGTGCACTTTTGAGGATAAAATTTTGATGAGTGACATAGTCTGCTTGTCTGCATGGACAAATGTTGATGTTCCTCAGTTTTTTAATCCACTGACAACTGCCCTGCAACCTCGTGATCAAACATGGCAAGGAATGAAAACGGTGGCTGAATTGCGGAGGGAACATAATCTTCCTGTTCCTGTTAACAAGGATTCACAGTATAAGGTAGTTATTGATATTAGGGTCAATGATTCATTCGGCTTTTTATTCTTTGACACTGCCTTTGATGGTGCTTGCTTCTTATTATATATATTTTTATTTGGTTATCTAATTTGACAGCCAATTGAAAGGAAGCCAAAGAAATTCAACCCCTTGGTTATTCCCAAGTCATTACAGAAGGATCTCCCATTTCAGTCAAAGCCCAAGGTTACTCCCAAACGAAGGCGATCTCTTCTTGAAAATCGAAGGGCTGTTGTCATGGAACCTCATGAGCGAAAGGTCCATGCTCTTGTTCAACACCTCCAGTTGATTAGAAATGAGAAGGTATGCTGTTTTAGACTACGATTGATGACTGGAATTGCAGTTGCCACTCAAATCCTTTTTCTTATGAAAAAATTAGATGCTCTTGTATGTTAATTTTCTGCAACAGCTTGGCTGATTTGGTTGGTTAATGTAGTTGGTGGGTATGTTAATTTTCTGCCACATCTTGGCTGATTTGGTTAGTTATTTCACATGGACAAAATTTGCCTAAATTTTAATATGGTTGGTGGGGACTCCGACTGTAACAATGCCCTCTATTTTCCACCTTTTATTCCTGGCTTCCAGTTCGGTGGATCCCATTTCTCAGTAGCTTTTAGCCCCCCGTTTGGAAGTCTTAAAAAATAAATACCTAGTATAAAAAGTACTCAAGTACTAGTGTCATTATTTTGGTCCAAAGCATAATTAGCCATAAATAGCTAAACAGAAATTTGATCGAAAAACACTGTATTTTATGTTACAATGTGACCTTTTGCTGCTTGCAGATGAAGAAGCGGAAGCTCAAGGAAGAGCAGAAGAGGAAGCAACATGAAGTGGAAAAAGCCAAAGATGAGCAGCTATCGAGAAAGCGTCAGAGAGAGGAAAGGCGTGAGAGATACCGGGAGCAAGACAAACTAAGTAAAAAGATCCGGAGAAATGCAGGGGCATAATGATTCTTGTTGAAAATGAATTAGTTGGAAAAAAAATGGGGAAACACTGGTCCCGATGATCGTTGTTCATAATTGCGTCAGAATTATTTTTGCTGGGATGCTGCTTGGGTAATTATGTTGGATGTATAAGGCATTATTTTTGGTGATGGATTGATGCAAATAGGTACTGTTAGATGCGTTTTGGAGATGTGTACCTGTAATGACAGATCCATCTCGAGTTCCCTTTGCCGGAGTCTAGTGCTTTCTAAGCTAAAATTTTGATTCTGTATTTGGGTAGCTGTTAATATGGTGTGGAAATTTTTTGCCCGTGCCTTCCTCCTATTTGGTTCCTGTGACTTGTTCTATTTGAATAGTGGTGGAAATGCAGCAAAGGAATGGTTCCTGTTAGCCTTTTTCTTTAGCTAAAAATGCATGGAAGGGTATTTACTTCACTCATCTTAACAGAGTGATTATCACCATTTTTCTGCCCTACAGAAAAGTTGTTTTTTATTTGTTTATTCACCATATTTTTGGAATGCAAACTCTTGCATGATGGGGGATTTGGGACCTAGTCAGTGGGGGTTGAGTCTCTTATGCAGGATGCATTTTAATATTTTTTTTTTTGTAAGATTTAATTTTTTATATTTTTTCTTTTATAATCATGAACTGTTATATTACTAATTTGGATCTAGCATTGGAGTACTATTACTATTTTTTTTTTTTTATATATATTTATTTCAAGAAAAAAACTCCTTACAGTTATTGTCAATGGATTTTTATGTTTTGGAATTACTCTCTGATTAACTTCTTTGCAATATGCTATTGAAAATCTCTTAATTGAAGTGAATAATTTGGTGTTCAATATGGAAAAAATAATAACTTAAAGAGTTGGGTTATATTTGGATTGGATTTTAAGCCTTGGATTTGGACTTGGTCAAAGTTTTATATAATTTTGCCTTATAATTTGCTCAAATTTAAATCCAATGTTTTTGTTATTCCAAATACAAGGCCATGTTCTGAAAAAAATTATAAGATCTTTAGAAAATATTGATAGAAATTTGGGAATTTAGTCTATCATTTGAACTAGCCTCCATATTAATTAAAAAAATAAATAATTAGCGTCTCAATTCTTGTTTGTTTGGGCTTGCACTGATCCTTGAGTGGGTGCAATTGTTCAAAACCCTATTATTCTAGGCCTATTACATATATTTCATAGTTGGTTTGTTGTAAATTGAGCGGTGACAATGACACTTGTGTGAATTCGCCATTATCTTGGTGTTTAATTTGCATGCAATGGAGTCAAGATTTAGTTCTTGATTATTATTGTGTTGTTTGATTTTTGGAAATGAGGGCAATCACAAAGGATTGCTTAATCCTCTTATTCAATTGAATGGCGACTGTACCTTATGGGTAGAGATGCAAATGAATCAATTTGTTCACATGTAGTTCAAGAGCTCAACTCATTAAGAGCTCATCCAACCTCATTCGGTATATAAATGAAGGATTTTCAAACCTAATTTTACAATTTTTTAATTATTAAGTCAAGACTTATTTGTGGGCTAGCTTAATAAGTTTAAATTGGAGTTGATAGATTGTAGTGGGCTTAAAAGTAAGATTCTTGAGCGTACACTTATTTAACACAAATTCCATAACTTAAATTTAGTGAAAGAGATGCCATAGGCCAATAGGATATCTTGGAGGGGGTTAAAAGAAAGAAAGAAAAACTCAAACAATGTAGTAAGAGCCCATTTTTACCTTTTTTTGTCAAAAAAAATAAATAAAAAATCATAAGTCTCTCATCTCTAAGAGTCAAAAGTTCTAAAACTACCAGACTCATCGTGAGCATTATCTCCTTTCTACTATTTTCTTTAGTTATTCACTAAACACAAATGCAGTAATCTCAACAAGTAAATATAAACATGAAAATATTGAAATATAAAGAGTATAGGAAAAAAAAAAATGACACAAGGTTTTTACGAGGTTTGGCAAACTGTGCCTACGTCATCGCCTCAAGCCAACCTGCTTGAGGATTCACTATCTAGATGTTGACCTTTTGAGTCTGATCCATGTTTTTATTATGACAAACAACAGCATCTCACTTGTGTATTTAGTAAATATAAATGTTTGTAATTCTGGAAGCACAAGTGAAGGATGCAAAATGGAATCTGTAAATGCACTTCAAGCTTGCACCAATCGGCGTATTCTATGGGGAATCAGGAGAGCAAGCTTGAAGACTTTATTTATTTTTGGGTTGTAATAATTAATTAGGTTTAATTGTGCATGCATCTCATGATTTAATTTGAAGCTCATACTTGACCTTAGATTGACTAGGGCACATAAACTTTTCATGAAAATATTTTTCCAAAACAAGTTTCTTAAAAAAAAAAAAAAAAAACCCCTTCATGTTTCTTCCGTCGCATTAATGAGTACTTTTCTCTATCAAACACTCCTTATTTTAAAAAGTATCCAACATAAAAGCTCTGTATAAGGATATATTGGTGTTTTGTGGAATAAAATTACGGTGTTATGATTTCAGGGTTAGGGTAGGGTGTTTGTGGGACCTTGCGGTCATGGGTTGAGGACCCCAGCAAATATCTTTCTAGGAGTCCAGGTAAATTATAGTTTTGGAAATTACGAATAGGCAGGTTCAGGAAATATGAGTATGATGATTTTCTGAGAAATTCAGTGTTTTACTGGGAAATATGTTTATATGCATTATTGCAGGATTTTGGAGATAGTACGCCATGACCGTGAGAACAGAGTTGGCTAGCCAATTAGGTAAGGGAAATATGCTATGTGAGTTGATTTAGAAATATTTTCTAGTAAAATATGATATAAAATTATAGGTGTTTTCAGAGTAAGAAAATTATATAGTTTTACAAATTTTAGTATATGTGTTTTATTTAATAAATTGTGTGGCATGAGAAATTATTAATACCGTACATATTTTATACAACTTTCGTGTTATCAAGATTTTTGTAGTTTTACAGAGTTAAAATATTCAGTTTTCTTAATACCATGATTATGCAGTTTATATGGAAAGCACAATATGCAGTATTAGCCAGAAATATGATTTGTGCAGAGTTATGATTTTTACAGCTTATACAAAAACGTGAAATTCAGTTTCAGTAAACCATGATTTATAGATTCAGAACTATAACATACAAATATTTCAGTTATTTCAGATCAGTTAATTATAGCGTTATGGTTAATTCAGTTAAACAGAATCATGGTTAATCAGTAATATAGAAATATCAGTTTTATATATATAGTATCGGACCCTGATGGACCAAATCAATTTCAGAGCACGGTACTGTAGCTATTTTAGCTCAGAGTGCAACCACATATTTTAGATAGTATGTGGATTTTCAGCAGTCGATCGTGCCTTGGTTGTGGACAAGCTCCTTGTCAGTTTGAGTTGAGGTGGCCGATCCAACTATCGGAGTTCAGTTGACTTATCCTGGTATGCCAACCAGTGAGGGGTCCTGCCTACGGGCTGCACAACCTTGTCATGAGGAGTTAAATCGTGACTTCTAGTTATCCATCTAGGGAAATTTTCACAGTTATTATATACATACAAAAAACAAAAGATATATTTATAGTTATTAAAAGTATGTTCAAATAGAAAGTTCAGTAACATATGTATTTTAAGAAACACAGGTGTGAGTTTTACTGTATATCATTGTTACATGCTATTTTGATTCAGTTATTTACAGTGTATATATAGTTTACAAAAACTCATATGCCACACACTGGTAATAGCATATTTCGTCTTACTAAGCATTGTTTCATCCTAGTAATTTAATATTTTTTAGGTGATCCAACTAGACAAGCAGAGCAGGCTCGTAGATAGAGGAGTTGTCAGTATTGTCCTATCTATAGGGTAAGTTATTTTGGGGGATCTGTATTTTGTATAGATCTTAGAGGATCTAGTATCTAAAACTAGATTGATGTGTAAAAGTATTGAGAAATTCTGGTATTATGTTTTTGGTTGTATACTTTATGTTTTCGCTGCTTAGGTATATGATTATGTTACAGGGTATCAGGGTACATGATTTATCATTCAGCATTATTATTATTTTAAAAAAATGGTATGAAAAATCAGGTCGTTACACTATCCCCATTTCGAGACTTGACAATCATGTCGTCCACATACACCTCTATCTCCTTGTGCATTAAGTCATGAAACAAGGTTACCATGGCTCTTTGGTAAGTGACTCCCGCATTCTTCAAACCAAATGGCATAACCTTATAACAGAACGTCCCCCATAAGGTAATGAAGGTGGTCTTCTCTTTGTATTCTGGGGCCATCTTAATCTGGTTGTATCCCTAAAAGCCATCCATGAATGAAAATAAAGCATACCCTGCTGTATTGTCCACCAACACATCTATGTGGAGGAGTGGGAAATTATCTTTTAGGATGACTTTATTTAAGTCCCGATAGTCAACACAAACTTGAACTTTTCCATTCTTTTTCATTATTAGAATCACGTTGGCCATCCATTCGGGGTATTGGGCTACCTCTAAAAACTCGGCCTTGAATTGATTTTGCACTTCCTCCTTTATCTTGATTAACATTTTCGGACGCATTCTCCTTAATTTCTGTTTTATCAGCTTAGAATCGAGGTAAGTGGGTATCTTATGAGTTATCAAGTTTGTGTCCAAACCTAGCATGTCTTGGTAAGACCATGCAAAAACATTCCGATACTCTTTCATAAGGTTGATTAATTGGCTCTTCTCTTCATCCCCTAACAGTGCCCTAATTTTTTCTTGCTTTGGCTCCTCCTCGGTTCCTAGATTTATTGTAACTATGGGGTCACTACTGGTCAAGGTTGGTTTTCATTTTAGCATTCTTTCCATTTCGGGGGATAAATTAATTTCATCTTCTTCAATCTTTGCTTAATGGATTAAGTTCTCAAAGTTAACATCGATTTTAGACTCATGGTTACTGGTGTTATCATTTTCCCTATTCATGAAAGCAATTGGATAGTTAAAAGCATTCTAGTTCTGCAACTCGGTTCCCGCGGGTAGGGGGCAAACCCATTCACTTGGGCCATCTTCAGAGTCTTCCAGGTCTACAACTGATATGTTCAGATGCCTCATCTCTGTTTTAAGATTTTATTGGCTGCTCTTCCTGAAAGTTTGGCTCATTTGGTGGGATTTTAGTTCCCAACTTGGTGCTCACCTTCCTCACGAGCCTTTCCATTCTTTGCTCTTTCTTTTCCGCCATCTTCTTTTTCTAGTTTGCAGGGATGGGAGTGTACCCGAGGCCATACTGATCTTTCACCCCTTCTAGCAGCAAAGGAGTTAGAATACTCTGAAGGTGCTTGCTCAATCCCTTACTTGGGTGAAATCTCGAACGTATCATCTTTGAAGCCACTCTACGTGTTGTAGAAGAAATCCGGGGCTGAAGAATGGGGGAACCCTCCATCATCATAGTGGCATTGATAACTTCAAAGGCTCGGAATTGATCTTCAAAAGCTTCTTCGTCGGCCTCCACATAAGGGGTGGATGAGGGTTTGGCCACCATCAGATCTGTCTCCCCATATACACATAACATTTTTCCTTTCATAAAAAATTTCACCTCTGATGCAAGGATGATGGAACTGCCCTTGTATTGTGTATCCATGGCCTACCTAATAGACAATTGTAAGATGGTGCAATGGCCATGACTTGAAAAGTTATATCAAAAGTGATAGGTCCGATCTGCACAAGAATTTCTACAGACCCCACCAATTCCATACGAGTTCCGTCGAAAACTCGCATGACCAAGTTGTTCTGCCTCATGTAAGAAAGATCAATAGGCAATTTTTGCAGGGTTGCCATTGGCATGACGTTAAGAGATGACCCATTATCTATTAGTAATCTCACAATCTTATGGTCCCAACATTTAATAGAGATGTGCAGAGCTTGGTTGTGCCTTTGTCCTTCTGCCAGGATTTCTTTGTCAGCAAATGTGATATAATTGGTAGTTGTGGGGCCCCTAATCACATGGTTGAAGTTATCAACACTGATGTCCTAAGGGATATAGGCTTGGTTAAGAACTTTCAGCAAAGCTTCTCGGTGGGTTTCTGAATTCAATAACAACGACAAGACGAATATGTGCGCATGCATTTTCTTTAGTTGATTGACAATGCTGTATTCACTATGTTTAATTATTTTTAAGAACTATTTTGACTCTTGAGGTGGAATTGGTCTCTTTACATTTCTATTATGCTCTACTGCCTTTCCTAAACTTGTCTTTTTCATGTGCTTTGGTGTGTACACCTTTCCGCTCCAGGTAATCCCCTTCACTCCTACAATGTTGTCGGTTTCCCCTTCGACATGCGTTTCACAATTGTATCTCCACGGCACTGCCTGGTTACTTTGGTAGGGAAATGGCCTGGGAGTAGATATTACCAAACGGGCTGGTGCTTTAGGGACATGCAACATCCTTTTCATAGCAGGAATCAATGGCTAGTTTGTGTACTGGGGGTGTTTTGACTGATTTTCCCCAATAGTTGACACCTTATTGCCTTTCTGAATGTGCCTAATCTCTATACACTTGCTATCTACCAGTCCTTGCATAAATTCTCTAAAGGTCGCTCAGTGATGCACTGATCTTTCTTTGTTTTGGCGCGCATAGAGTGTGCTATCCAAACAAACAACTTGCTGCTTTATCTAGTTTGCTGCCATGAACTCGCTGTGTACCCAGTCTAACGTCATCTGATCTAATTACTCTTCTGAGATCCCCTTAGATCCTTCTTCTATCACCCCCACATTATTTTCTCCATGATTTGGCAGAGGGTTTCCTTATATTCCTGGCTGCTTGTCATCAAATGCCAGCCGACTTGCGTCCCTCAAGTCCTGCACCTTGTGCTTAAATGCCCAACACTGGTCAATGACGTGACTAGGAGAGTTTGAGTGATATTCGCAGTGGGCCTCAGGGTCATACTAGTGTGGGGGGGGGGGGGGTTTGAAACGGGAATTGCTAGTATTGCAGACACCATACCTCTTTCCCGCAATTGGGGGAACAATTTAGGGTAAGTCACGGGAATGGGTTCTATCTTGCGAAAGTTTCTAGGGGTACTTCTATCACAAGTTTGCATGTTTTGACGGGCCGACGGGGGCCCAAGAGCCATGAATTGGGGCCTCGCGCCCGTATGTATCATTTGATTCACCGTGGGTTTAAAAACAAAGTTTCTTTTAGGCCATTGGCTCCGACCTCTTGAATATTGGTTCCTTTGACTAGATTGCCCCTGGATTATCTCGACTTCCTCTTCCTTTTTCTTGTTGGTCCACTTTTTGTTTGGACCAATCTTGGCGCTACTACTTTTGGCTTAGCCTGTCTTGATGGCGGCCTCAATCCTCCCTCTGGCGGCCACAACATCCATGAAATCATGGGGAGTTGCTCCTAAAAGGTACCCACAGTAGGGGTCTTTTAATGTGCTTATGAACAAAGAGATTGCTTCCCGATCATCCACTGGAGGGTGCACTTGAATAGCCATATCTCTCCATCTATAGGCATATTCCCTGAATGTTTTTGTAGGTTTCTTCTCCATTGCTTGCATGGTCATCTAGTCTGGTGCCATTTCCATCACATGGCAGTATTGGGCTATAAAGGCATTGGCCAGATCTCTTCAAGTGCGAATTCATGCCCTGTCCTACTAGATATACTATTTTGATGGCCAAACTGGTTAAACTGATTTGAAAATAGTTCATCATTAGCTTCTTGTCGTCAGAGTAAGCTGCCATTGCCTAACAGTATAACCGTAAATGGGTTCAAGGACACTGGGTTCCATTAAACTTCTCAAAGTTTGGGGTCTTGAATTTTGGCGGTAATACTATTTTTGGCACCAGGCATAGGTCTGCCAGATCAACGGAATTAGATGCATAGGTCCCCTTAATGGCTCTCAAGCATTTTTCGAGCACATCACAACGATGGTCGGTTGCGAATTTGATTGTCCCTGTATCTACAGTAATTATTAGAGGTACTCCAACTGTTCGGAACCCTGGTAGTGGTGCAACTGGGATGAACGTGGCCATATTTGGTGGTGGGTCCTCTACGACAACTGGTAGTAGCCTGGATGCTTGTCCATGGACTGGTGTAAAACCCGGAGCGTGGACGGGATCCATGTCGGCCTTGTCATCTTGTACCTGAACTGTATTTCCCTTGTTTAGTAGCAAATCCAATATCCTATTCATACTACTACTCAATTCTTCCTATCCCTGTTCTATGCCCAAGACCCGACTTTCCAGCTTTTCTGCCATTATCCTAGGATTTCTTTTGGTATTGTAGGTGTGAGTGGGGGCCTCAATTGTTGCAGTCCTCTATACAGAAGGCCCTCTCTTTAGAATAGTGAATGCATGATTATGCTATGAAAATGGATATGCTGTACAAAATAAATGAATTAGTATATATAAACACAACATGATAATGTATGCAACCTATTATACTCTAGCCAAGGTTCATGGAAAAGATCGTCATCATTTTTAGTAAAGAGCTTTTTGTACAATATTTTAAAAATAAAACAAAGCACTGATGATCTTGAATTCGGAACCCCAAGCTTGTCCCTCACTGAATTGCTCGTGCTCTTCTGAGCTGACTTTAGCCTTGGAGATACTGCATTGGCTATCTTTCGCTGCAAAGCTCGGTATTTGGCTTCTTAATAGCTTGCTTTTGTCACACATGGCTCCAAATTTTCTAGCTCCTGGTTGTATTTGTCCCTCTACTTGTCCCATTGACTCTCCAGCTCCTATATGTAAAGAGACTTTTTTTTTTGATTTTAGCTCTAGTGCCTTCTAACATTTGGGATTTTCTGTTGGGAGCTGCTTTAAGCGCTCATCTTTCTTTTCTTAGGGCCACTAGTTATTCTTTTGATTGTGTGTACCGAGTTCTTTGCCGATTGACTTCCATGCTATAGTAGGCAACCAAACCTTCCTTTTGTTTTGTCTGTTAATCTTCTGCCGCAGCTCTTGCTTTCCCCTCCACCGAGTGCATACTTTCTTTTAACCGTGAATTTACTACTAGAGCTTCAGTTTGAGCTGCGAGGATTTTTGGTATCTTTCTGACCTATAGGTTCACTCTGTTGGCCCACCATGGTTCATAGTTCATCTAGACACCCGAGTCCTGACTATTTGAATTTACCAAGCATACATGTTTCCAAGACACTACGAATTCTTAGACTCACTTCTGATTATCACCTTCTCCATATGTGAATTGAGCATTTGCCAATTCGTGCATCATTGATATGAAATGAACTCCTCCCACCTACCTTTTGAACATGAGGGGTGCATAAGCAATCCCTTCCCAAGGACCTAGCAACGGTACCCATGGGAAATTTTGCACCTGTATATCACGTTCGAGTCATCCATCCATGGTGCCTGCCAAACTATCCCTGAGTCAACCAACTTGTGTAGTTTCATGTTCCATTCAGGCTTGCTCTATTGCTCCTTTCATTGGGTTTCCTCGAATTCATCTAAAGGAATCTGGATAGCCGAGAAAATGTTGTAGAAACCTCCTTGGTTAGGTGATAAGGGGCTCATGATCCAAACATAAAGTAGTGGTACGCAGCATCTTAAACGCTCCCGTCTCTTCATCCTGCAGCTATTGAGGGAACGGAAAGTTTCTGCTAGGATGCCTCGTACTATATTGACTCCCTTCTGTACTTGTGCTACAAATGAAATGGTCGCTTGATCAATAGTGCCTAGCTCCTTTGGAAAAATGACTAAACCGTAAATGGCCAGTGCCATTACGTGTATCTGAACCTCTTTTTTTTTTTTTTTTCTTTTTCTATCATTTCTTTCAACTGCTTCCAAGAGATTTTTCTGACTTCTGCACCTTCCTTTGAGAGTGTTTTTTGAATCTTGATCCCGGTGGCATTGAACAGCTCCTTCATGAAGGAGGTATTGGAGTCAAGTACATAGGTTCGGTATGACGTTTGTAATTTAACTAAATGTAGGAGTTAAGCATATTCTTCGATGGTCAATGCCAGGTCAATGCCATTCATTATAAAGCAGTAATACGGTGGATTCCAGAACTCAACTAGTGCTTTTATGGCCTAAACATTCACCGAGACATGTAGCAAGAACCCGATATGCCCATATTCCTGTGTTGCGCAGGAGACCATTCTTTCCATATAAATTTCAACTCTTCTAGTGGATTGGAGCTCGTACTAATACTAATGCAGTCTAGTAACTCAATGATGGACCCCTGATTGAGCTTGTCACCCCACTTGGTTTATTGACTTTCTGAATACTATTGTACTGTACACTCGGTCTCATGGTAAACTACTAGATTTTCCATGAATGATTCAGAATCTCTTCCGGAACCTTGGTAAAGTATACATGATGCCTACGTGCATGTAGTATGTTAGTCAAGATATCACACAATTCCAAAACAATCATATACAAATATGAAACCATGCTGAGAAGGATGTGGTTTCTGTCCCAACTCGGGTAGGCATATGCACATGATTCTTCTAGGGCTCTATCCTAGGAAAAGGACTTTGGATAAACATGTGTGGTTAGGCTCTAATCCCTAGTGACAAAAGGTTCACAGATTGAACTTCAATCCTCCCCCATAGGGGTCCAAAAAAAGCCTACACTGAGCGGAGTGGTTCGCGAGTCCCATCAAGCTTTGTCACGAAGGGATTGACGCTATTACACTCCTATCTAGTCCTAACAGGGAAAGCCCGGGTATAGAGTTGTGAAAGTGTGTGAACTCATCAATTTGGCCTAATCCCTCCAACCTGCATTCATCCACACAATTATTTATTCAAACAAAATATTCACAAACAATCACATGCTTTTTCAAACAAAGTAACATGCTTATTCAAACAACAAGGTATTTACAACTAACACATGCTTGACAAAGTATTCACATGCTTGACAAAGTATTCACAATCAATCACATGCTAAACAAAATATCTATTGATTAAGGTGTAATCCCAAGAGGGGGGGTGGGGTGAATTGGATATAAAAAAAATTAAGCCACTTAGTTTCCTTTTACACACTTCTTATCAATTTACCAGTTACTACTTGTTGCTCAATTATGTATGAGTGTGGCAAACCTATCTATGCATGCAATATACTCAATTTAAATATAACACGAAAAATAAAGAGTAAAAGGAAGAGAGAAGACAAACGTGATTTTACGAGGTTCAGCCGACTTGGCTTACGTCCTTGCCTTGAGCAACCACTCAAGGATTCACTAAAAACCTTGCTCCTTAAAGTGGGACGGAGCTTCCCTTACAAACCGCCGCTTACAAGAGGTACAACTCCCTCCTTATCCGCTGCTCACAAGAGGTACAACTTCTTCTTCACATCCGGTTCACAACTCGAACCGTGTTTACAATGAAATCTGAAAATAACACTCAAAACAATGCTTCTAACAAAAGCTTGTGAGTACAATTCAATTTCCTATAACATTAATATATGATATAACTTGAAGCTCAAGAATGTATGAAAAACGATACAATTGTTTGATGTATGATATGTGTCAACACACAAATTCATATTTAATTGAAACTCCTAAGTGAAAATATATTTGAAATGCTTTGGAGTCAACTAGGGTTCTTGATTCACTTTGTAAAGATGCACAAGTATATTTGAAGTGAACTAGTTAACAAAATCTTTGTCTTGAATACAAACTCAATCAAAATCACAAAACTTCTTTCAAGTTCCAATATTTTAATCAAAGTAGGTTTTTCAATAAGAAGCCCAATGAACAATATATATAAATGTGTGTTTATATACTTCTTGAATCACAAATCAATCAACCAAGCTAACAAGTTTTTCTCAAGACATGATCTTTTCAAAAATCAGTTTTTATATATGAATACACACTCAAGATCAAAACCTCTTTCTAATGATAAACACATAAAGAGATGAGAGGTTCTTGAAAAGTAATAACTTGAAAGATCAAACCTTAATATTGGATTAAAGTTTAGTTGGATGGATGAATGCCTTTTTGATTTCAATAGAGATTTGCCCAACGAAGATGGAAGAAGATTTACGTGCAGAAAATCAGCTTTAGGGTTCAAGTCTTGCAATGAGATGTATATTTTTATTGTTGTATCTCTTAGCTTCGTGTTCTAGGGTTTAGATATTCATAATATGTATTATATTACCCTTAGAATTAATCTCAGCCATTGGATCAATAAGATACTTCACGTGTCTTTTTAATAAAGAACTGATTTTTAGGCTTTCTCGTGAGTTCAGGAAACCGAACTTGACTTCAGGCTCTTAAAGTGTCAACTTCAGGCGCTTGAGGTTCCAAGCTCAGGCGACCGAAGAGCCTCGGTCAGGTTCTGTCTTCTCCATTTAATTCTTCAGGTGACTGAACTTAATCTTCAGGCAATCGAAGAAATTCTTCAGGCTACTGAGGTTTGAGTTCAGGCGACCGAAGTCCCCATTTTCTCAAATTTTTATTTCTAACTAAAAAATCTGCTTGGCTCCTTTTCTTGGGTCTTTCATAAAACATATTTTTCATGATTTTGAAAACATTTCAAGGTTCATGAGAGTTTCCTAATGATGTATATGAAATGCATGAATCCTAAAACCATTATAAGTTATAATGAGCCTCAAATTAAATCATACGAAAATGTAAGTACATGAGATCTAAATACCCATTCCCAAGATATTCTTGAACTTTGCCGCTTGCATCTTGATTCTAATACTCTTTCAGTTCCATGGTGCTTTCTAAGATTTGTAAGCTTTACTTGAAGGCTTCCATGACTCGTTATCTTTCTGTGCATGCTTAATGTGAGTCCTGTTCACAAACTCAATGCACAGATCAAATATCAAGTGATTTTTCATTATCAAAATCGGATTGGACTCATAGAGTCAACAATATCCACAAGTAATCACATGCTTTTCCTCAAAGTAAACATGGTATTTACAGTTATCCATTATTCATAGCACATGTGTGGAATCAAATTATCACTTTGTACAACATGAAAGAGAGTACTTAAAAAAGGCTTAGTAATTTGAATTTTTGGGATACTTTTCAACTAATTAATGGCTCGACTCTCACGCTCCCTAGTGGAGTCACCAAGTTGTCGCGACGTTTCCGAACGCGAACTTGGACAAGGTGTGGTGGTTTTAAAAATTATATTTTCGTGGAAAACAATGGTGTAATGGAGTCGCCACTAACCTTTTGGAGTGTGGTTAGAACACTTGATCACTATTCAATTAAGGTTAGAATCGGTCTGCATTACTAAAGTTTGGTTTGGGAGTTCAGTTATGCGAGTGAAAGGTGTTAGCACCCCTTACGCGCCTGTTCTTACAAACGGTACCTAATTAGTTGAAAATTATCCCACAAATAAAATTCAATAAGCCTTTGAAATTACTCCCTTTTAAAAAATATAAATAAATGTCCAAAATAAAATACTATATAAGTATTCCCTCAAAACTGGGGCATATTATACTCCGAAGAGCTCATGCCTCCCTTTTAAATTATCAGGATCGAAAAATCGAGCAAATAGTTAGAAAAATGTGCTCTTGGGATTTTTAAAATTTTTATAGATTTTTCCAAGTTTGAAAAATAAAATTTTGGGAGGTTTTTGGAGTGCATTTGGGGATAAAAAATTTGCAAAAGATGAATTTCCAATCTCAAAATATTTTTTTTTATATTTTTCTGCAATTTTCCTGAATTTTTATAACATTTTTTAGATTTTTCCTTAAATTTTGAAATAACAAAAAGATAATTAAATAAAAACAACGAAAATCAAGTCAAAGAATATTTTTAGATTTTTCTCCTGAAGTTTTTGAATTTTTTGTGATTTTTCTATAATTTTTAGGATTTTTATGGATTTTTTAATGATTTATCTAAACATTTAAATAATAATAGATAAATAAAAAGAAGAAAATCGGTGCAAACTAGTTAAGGTGATGAATCGGTCAAACATTGACCGGTTCGAGGGAAAAACCAGTTTAAGGTTTTGGTCAAGACCAAACGGCTTAGAGCTAGGGCACGTGGCACCCTATAAGTCGATGAGCAGGCGCGGGTGGAGATTGACGAGGTGGCATGATCTCGAATGTCCATCGAATGAAGATCTGACGGCTATAATGGAGCCACTTCATGCATTTATGGCGAGGGGGACAAGAGCCCCCGTGTGGGCTAACGGGAAGAGGAGTGTGCATTAATGATGGCTCTTGTTTCGATTTGATCGCGACCGTTGAAGGAGATCAGAGATCGGACGGTAGTGGTGAGACGTATCTAGATGGATGATGCGGCCAAATCTTTGCCGTTTGGAGAGGCCCAAATCATGTGATTGTGAACAAGGTGTCCACGGATTGCCTACGTGGCCAGATTTTGACCATGTGCCGAGAACACAATGTGGATGGCTGAGACTCGACCATGTTGCCCCCTTATCGAATGGACAGAAGAATGCCATGTGTTGAAATCCTAGGGTCCCGAGGGTTGTGATACTTAAACCTAAAATTTTCCATTTTCTCATTTCCATTCTTTCATTTTCTCAAGCACTCCCTTCCCTTTCTCTTTTCTTTCCTCCTCTTCCTTCTTCTCTGTTTGTCTTCGAGTGAAACCTAGCCTACGATCTCTGTATCCTTCCCTCTCTGCAAACTCTCCTTTCTTCTCTTCTTGGATGCTCTGTTGAGCTTTTAGAAAACCCCAGATCTCCAACTCTTCCCCTTTGTCTCATGAAGTTTAGAACCTTAGCTCCTTTGCAAATTGCCTATTTGAAACCCTAGACCTGTAACTCTATTGGGTCTAGTTCAAAAACCTAGAAACCCTAAAACCTTTATCTTCTATGACTTCTCCTTTCTTCCTCGAAAATCCTATTCCTGCAAATGAAAACCCTAAATCTCCCTTCTAACTTTTGCCCGTTCACGATATGAAACTCTAAGGGTTTCGGGTTCTCCTTCTTCAAGCTTCTTGTTTGAAGATTCCCTGAGGTTAGAAAAACAAAAGCCCTAAATCCTTAAGTTCCTCCAATATCTCATTTCTCAGTTCTTAGGCATTCTCAACCTCTCCCTTTTTCCAACCTCGAGAGGCCCCCGCTTACACGTTTAAGCCATCCTAGAGGGGATTCATCTGAGCAAAAGGTTCGGGTGTAGTTTCAATCCAAAGTTTGATCAGAGTCTTCAAAGGAGGAAGAACAAGGGGAAATGCTAAGTGCTTTTCTTTCCCTTCTCTCGGTTTCCTTTTTATTATTATTTTTTTTTTGCTTTGAAAATTATTAGCAATGTGTGTATGCTCTATGTGTTGTGGATCTGATACTGGTTGATGAGTTTTGGTCATATAGGGTTTTGAGTTTCAAGGTTAGGATTCCAGGGCCGAAGACAAGTTAACTCGTCTTCACTTGATGAATTGTGTCAGGGTTGACTCACACAAGTCAACCCGAGGTGGGTCATGAGGACTTGGGTGGACCCGAGTGGGCGGAGTCACATGCGTGGCCTAGCATGTTGGGGATTTGGGCTTTCTCAGGGATTAAATTTTTTTTTTTGATGGGCTTCAGGTTAAAGTGCTTGGGTTAAAATTGTTTCATGGGCTCAGGTTAAAAACTTTTAATGGGCTTTGGGTTTAAAATCTGAAAATGGGCTTGAGTTGGGTTTTAAAATTCGTTGGCCTAGGTTAAATTTTAAAACAAAGTGGGCCGGGTTTATTTTTAAAAGATGGGCCCAGTTAGGTTTTTTATAAAAAAAAAAAAACAAGTGGATTGAGTTTGAAAATTGGCCAGTGGGCTTGACTTTTAAAATCAAAACAAGGCCAAGGGTTTTTCTTTTTTCTTTTTTTTTTGAAAAATATTTCAATGGGCTTGAGTGGGGTTTTAAAATGGGTTGGTCTGGGGATGCATTGAACCCGAACCTAAGTTCGAGTCAAGGATCTGGGTCCCAGGTCCAAACAGGGTTCAGATCTGGGAGTTATTGGAATCTGGTTCGGTCAGGGGGTGATTCAAATATAGGGGGGGGGGGGGGTTTGAACCCAAGTTTGGGTTCAGAATTCAGGTTCAAACATGAACCAGAACCTGAGAGAAGGTACCTGCATTCACATACATATTCACGATAACCTCACAAATTGAATCAATTTTAAAAAGTAGGGTTTCAGATAGTTACCCTTCTCTTTCCATCCTCCGATCTTCCTCCACCTCCTTCTATATTTGCCTCTATATGAGTCTGAGCGTGTCTATTTTGAGTGATATTTCTAAATCAGCCCCTTTGCTATGCCTTTTGCTTTCTCTACTCTCTGCTTCTGCAGAGTTTCTTTAATTCTATGCAGAGTTTCTGCAGATCTTTTTTGCAATGCTCTCTTCTTTTTTCTCAATTTTGGCAGGGATTTTCTAATGCTTTATAATGGATGTCTAACTATAGTGCGAGACTCCCTATTTATAGGGAGGCTTGAGGGTATTTTGCGCCAAAATCCTTTTCCCTTAACAAGATTCCCCTAAGCTGGCAAGGAATGATTCTTTTTAACAAATTGTACATGTGAATTTCTGTTTCTGCGTTTCATTTCTTACTTTTTGAGAATTCCAATTAGCTAATTTTAGGGGCTTACCAGTAGTCAGGTAAGGGAAATATGCTATGCCAGTTAAAATAGATATTTTTACCAGTGAAATATAGTATATGTTTATGCCGTTTTAGAGTAAGAAATTATACAGTTTTATAAATTATTTTTAATGAGTTTTAATTATTGTGTGGCATGAGAATATTGATATAGTATAGAATTCTACACAACTTTTTACAGAATTATGATTATATAGTTTCTACAGAATCATGATATACAGATTATACAATTTTATTACAAAGCTATGGCTACATAGTACTTATAGAATCATAGTTTATAGTATATATAGAAATATGTTTTTACAGTATTTTCAGGATCATGATTTACAGTATATACAGACAGGAAGATGTTTTTACAGTTTTCATAGTACCATGATTATACAGTTTTACAGAACCATGATATATAGATCATAGAACCATGACTTACATAAATACAGTTGATACAGAAATACAGTTTGTTACAACGTCATGGTTAATACAGTTGATACAAAATCATGTTAAAACAGATAGATTTTATATAGAAATGTATTATATAGTCCCTGATGGACCATTATGGATCAGTTTACAGAGCATGGTACCGTAGCTATTTACAGTTCAGAGTGCAACCACATAACTCAGATAGTATGTGGATTTACAACAGTCGATCGTGCCTATGTAGTGGACAGGTACCCTGTCAGTTAGGGTTGAGGAGGCCGATCTGACTTTCAAAGTATAGTGACTTTTCCTGGTAGGCCAGCCAGTGATAGGTCCTGCCTACGGGCCGCACAACTCTGTCATGAGGGGTTAAATCATGACATACAACGATCCATCCAAGAAAATTTTATCAGTCATTATATGTATATTCAGATTTACAGAAAACATTAGATGTATCTATGAATATTAGAAGTATTATGAATAGATAATTCATAAAGAAAGTTATGTTAAGTAACATAGGTATGAGTTATGCTGTACGTTATTTATACAAGGTTTCTTAGATTCAGTTATCTATGGTATTTCTAAATCAGATTTTACAAATATGTAACTCATTTGCCACACACTAGCAATATCATATTTTGTTTTACTGAGCGTTGTCTCATCCTAGTGATTTAACATTTTTTAGGTGATCCAGCTAGGTGAGCAGATTAGGTTCGCAGATAGTGGGGGCTACAGTACTGCCCTATCTATAGGGTGAGTATTTTGGGAGGTTATTTTTGTATAGCCCTAGTTTCAGTTGAGGGTATTTTTGGGAATAATTGTGTATGTATATTTTGAGAAATATCTTGACACTCTGGTATTGTATATATATGGTTATGGTTTTATGAATTCAGCTTCTCACTGCTCAGGTTGTTTATTGTGTCTCAGATTCCATGGGTCCTATTTGGACCATTATAAGGGTTTGATTTATATTAAAAGTTATCAGAGCAGTGAAATTTCACAGTATATATATTTATAGAAAAAAATAAATAAAATTAGGTCATTATAGACTTAACTTCCTGAAATCAAAAGGTCTCGACTGGGGGATTAGGGTTTTAATTTTGAAAAAGGGTTTCGTTCAGGACTCAAAGCCAGGTCTTATTATATTGGGTTTTCTTGGGAAGGCCTGGTTAAAATTGGGGTGTCTACACTTGGTGTAGCATATTTTAATGGCCATGTTTCATCCATGCTTTTACGCCCAGATTAAAAAAATGTTCGATGGTCCATCTAGTGTGCTTTTATTGGCTTTTTGAGTCCGATCTCTGTTTTGATGCTGACAAAGCACAAGTTTCTCACGTTGTGTTGAGTTCTTAAATAGGTTTATATCTTCTATCACATACATGAAAAGGGGAAGTGAAAGCCAAGACTAGACTTAAAGTGCATACAACTTGGTGTGTTCCATGACGAATTAAAGAGCAAGAGGAGAAGACATATTTGGTTTCACTTGTAATGCATTTGGTTTTCATATTTTGGGTATGTATTAATTATGGTCTATAATAAATTGCATCTCATGCATGATAAGTTTATGCTCAAAGGTCATAGTCTGACCATAGGGATAAAACTTAGGGTCAAAATTATGTTTATGAATGGGCCCGGTCGACCAAACCCTTCTGGTAATAACCAGCTTAATCGATCGAACACATTGTTAGCTGAAAAGACTAAGCCTTAGTCGATCGAACATCTCAGAAGTCAACATGTTGACTTCTCTCGGTCAACCGTTCTGAAATGAACTTACCATCCCTAGTCGACCGAATAAAAAAATGTCTAACCCCACAACTGTTCGGCCGACCAAATGTGTAGTTCATTTTGTCCACAGTTGACCGTACCTAGATGAGTACCCGACCATCCTTTATCTTGGTCCACCGAACTTACGAATGGTTCAAAATCGCCTTGAGACGGTTGACCAAACCTACGGTTTAAAATTGCCTTGGTCAACCGAACTTAGTAAAGTGGTCGATTGAACCTTGAATATGGTCAACTGAACCTCTCAGGATGGTCAACTTTTTATCATGGTTAACTGTGGTTAAAATTAATTAAACTCCATTAATATTTTTCCAAAATGACCTCCGTGTCCCTAACGGTTATATTTTCAGCAAAATCTATATATACCTCCCAATTTGTCTTAATTAGCAAGAGATTAGCAGTTAGATTAAGAAAAATTCTCTCTAAATTTTTTAAGCTTTTATTGCTTATATACTTAGAATTTTTAAAGCATATCTTCACACTCTCGTATTTCTTCCTTGCAAAATCATTTTGATAAGAGAGCATTTATTTCATCCTCTTCATTTGCAAATCCATTGCAAACTTGAAGAGTGATTATTCTTAGTTCTTGTGGGCATATTCATATATATATATATATATATATATATATATATATATATATATATATATATATCTTTCTTTAGCTTATACTCTCTTATTCATTATTGTTAAAATTATTTTTAGAGAGTTAGCTTGAGTTGATCCTAGACTATTTCATTGATAAATATTATCTTGGGATAACTCTTTTCAGCTAGAGAATCTTTGCATCTTTGTTGTAAGATTCAAAGGCTAGTTTTTGAGCTTATTGCAAAAATATTTTTGAAGAAGCTAATGCGACACCCTGCTTTTTTTTTTTTTTTAGTCAAATACCTCTGATACCGTAATAATAATAATAAAGTCCACCTAGACCCAAGGTGGGGTACCAGGAAAACACCCATCCATATCCATATTTTATCTATGCAACGGAAAACATAACCCAATTAAACTTTAAATACTATACCAGAGTACTACTATCTCCAAAAAATACCAATACCAATCCCCGAAAATCATCAAAACCTCAAAGTCCATACAAACATATACCCAGACCCAAAATGGAAACATACCCTGACCAACAGAAATCTACTCCTCTGCTATTTTGAAGCTCGGTTCGCCTAACGCCTCGAATTTCCTGAAATATTAAGATCTACGAGGTGAGATACCTCTCAGTAAGTGGGAATAAATTATTATCAGTGTGTGGCAATGAGTTTTAGTGTATCACATCATTTTCCTAAAAATATTAATTTAACTAAGAAATTATGAAAATATGTTCTCATATCCACATATATACATATGTAACCATATATTATTCTCAAAATATAATCATGCTCAACAAATATTTCTGTGTATAAAGTAACATATCTATCAAAGTACAATCATATGAGTGTGTTAGCTTGGTGTATTCCCAAAAGGGGGGGGGGGGGTGGGTGAATTGGAATTTAAACCTTTTTTCTAGGTTTGATCTAAATAGTAGCAGTATATTCACAACCTAAGGTCTTTCTATATGATCCCAAATGCACAAATAAATATAATATGTGGAAATTCAAATCATGCACATCATTCACATAATAACATACACGTGCGATAAATATAAAATGCAGAAATATAAACAGACACACAATATGTTATCAGGGTTCGGCCAACCGAGCCTACGTCCTCGCCTCTAGCTCGCAAGCTCGAGGATTCCACTAATGGCTCACTTAACGGGTGGAGTAGCACCGATTACAACCAGGTCAATTACCACAGGGCTGACCTTAACCTTAACCAGGTCAATTAAGGGGTTGACCTTAACCAACACACCTTAACAGGATGGCGCACCTAACTTTCCTAACCGAGTCTAAGCTAATCCGGGACTATTTCAAAGGGCTAGTCTCCCTCTTCAGGCCCGTGCCTAGAAATACAACAGTATTTGAAATACAATGAAATGGTACAGTGATTATGCTTTCATGTAAAGCGGATGTGTACTTAGATACGCGCAGTATACTTAATAAATCACATACACATCAACAATGTAGGTAAATGTAAGCTCAGTGATATGTATTTTTGTACAAGCTACACTCAACAAGATATGATCATTAATATGCTCAAGAGTTTTCTAATCAAGCTATTTCTTTGAAACAATATATATCAAATATAAATAATAATCAGGGTTTCAAAGATGCTGCAAATATTCAAAACAACTCAAAAGATTTTCTTCAATGTAATATGCTCAAGAGTAGTTTGAAAAGTATTATAGCTTGTAGAAAATATTTTGCACAACAAAATCAAGCTATAGGAATCTTTGCAATGACAATGCAAAGATCCTTAATCTACTAGGTGTTTCCCAACGCAAGATTTATTAAATAAAATCTGTGCGAAAAACTTTGTTAACTCCCCAAAAATAAATAAATAAATCAAACAGGAACACTGGGAGTATTAGCAACCTAATATACACTAGCACAATCAATATACTCTCACAATACTAAAATGTATCAAGGGAATAAATATTTGAGAGTATTTTGGGCAAAATCAGATTTTGAGATAGAGAGGATTTTTACTAATTATTTTGGCTAATCTCTGACTAATCCTCACAAATGAACCCATATTTATAGGCATGGATAAAAATATAACCGTTTGGGACTTGTTGGGAATTATTAGAAAAGATTCAAAACATTTAAACACACTTAACCCAACTTAACCCAATTTTACTGCAGTTAAAATAATTTTAACTCGCCGAGGTTCGGGTGGCTTAAGCGAGGTTCGATCACCCGAATAGACATAGGAATAAAAGTGATTTAAATAGGTTCGGTCGCCTGTGTTATGTTTCGGCAACCCGAATCAAATTTAGAAAGTTTTCTTTGTAACTTCGGGTGCCCAGTCCAGGGTTCAGTAGCCTGAACTCCTATGTTCGGTCGCCCGGGGTCCTTTTGAACTGTATGGTTCGGTAGGCCGAGTTGGTGAGGAGTCCCTTTCAAGGGATTCAGGTGCCCGAGGAAGATAAGGTCAAAATAGGCTCGGTCACCCTAAGTCTGGTCAAACTGTTGACTCCTCAACAGTTCGGGCGCCCGAGGTGATTTGTTTACCTGGGGTTTGGTCGCCCGACCTCACACATTTTATGCCTTTTAAGTTCATTTTCACTTTAATTAATTCCCCTAATATGTTAAATGATATGAGGACTATTTTGTGCATTTTGTGTAGGGACCTAGGGTCTTTTCAAGTACGCCAAAAAACCTGGCGTCGGTCGACCGAAGGGTGCCCTAAGGTCATTTAGTCTCTATGGTTAGTCTATGACATTTCTGAGCTTACAGAAACCTACATGGATGACATGCAAAGATTATTACAGACCATATGCTAATTACTATTACAGACCCATATAATATAAATTACAATATAAAATAGATCTTCAGGGTCTTTAGTATTCAAGCTTTTACGTGCCATCAAATAATCAAGGTAATATGAACCTGCACACAAACTTGATAGATATCAAATACCTGAGTATTTGTCATCATCAAAACTGGGTGTGACCTATAAGGTCAACAGAGTGTATCGCGTCTGTAATGAGGAAATCCATTCATATCATCGTCATGTAATAACCACACATAATCGGATTGTGTGGCCCGAAGGCGGGACTTAACCCTAGCTGGCCTGCCAAGCTAAATCAAAATACCTCGTCTGTAATATGATTGACCCACCGCAGCTTGGTCCGGACCCAGGGATAGTCAACATCTCTATGAAGGCTCAATCAACTTCCAATACCAACACGCTCTCTGAGCTGTGTGGCTGCACTAACTCAATCACTAGCAACGGTACAGTACTCTAAAACCAATAAACAATCGGGTTCTTATTTCCATCTGTTGACTTTTTGAGTTTGATCTCTGGTTTTGATTATGACAAACTGCATGTTACTAATGTGTGTGCCTAAGTACTTGAACAGGTTAATCATTTAGATTATGCACATGAAAGTGAAGTGGAAGCCAGAAAGGACTTAGAGCATATTATCCTAGCTGATTCCATGAAAAGTTAAGAGCAAAAGAAGAAGATATTTGTCTTAATACTATATGTGTTTTTGTTTCATTATTTGGTCTGTAATAATTTATGGTATGTAATAACTGCATCATATGCATAATAGGTATTTATGCTCAACATGATCGTAGATGGACCATAGGGAACCAAATGACCGTAGGGCAAGTCAACCGACGCCAGATTTTTAGGGTTAGAACTCAAAGACCATAGATTGACTTTAGGTCCCCAAACATCACGCGACAAGGCCCCTATAACTTAGAAATTACAATTATGTGAACAGAGGTGACTTTAAATGTCAATCAGGACTTAAATGCACACTTTTAGTGTGTTCAGTGTACTGAACCCAAACCTACATAGACTATTTTGTCGACCGAACCTCCTAGGGTCAAATGTTGACCATTTGGTCAACCACTTTTAAAATGAACTTGAACTGTATGTGTTGGATTTGGTGCAACCCCAAGAGGGGGGGGGGGATGAATTAGGTATTTAGGATTTATTACCTAGGTTGACACACTTAATCAGTAGTATAATCTAACCTAGAGTCAGACTACACAATCAATAGATAAACACACACGTGCAATAAAGATAAAGTGCGGGAATGTAAAGAACATACACGATATATTATCGGGATTTGGTCAACTGTGCCTACGTCCCCGCCTTGGCCACACTAGCACAAGGATTACAACTAAAATGCTCACTTAAACGGGTGGAGCGACACCTAATACAACCAAATCACTTAAAGGGGCTGACCTTAATCGACACGCCTTAATAGGATGGCGCACCTAGCTTTCCTAACCGAGTCTAAGCCAATCCGGGACTATTCCACAGGGCTAGTCTCCCTATTTAGGCCCATGCCTGGAATACAACCAATGTGTTTAAAATTTTTGTACACGAAAATTCACTTCTAGAAAAGAAGATGTGTGCACTAGTATAGCTCAATCAATAATGCAAGGAGGAATGATATGTAAATATGCTCAGTGCTCTAATGTGTGCTAAACATTCAGTCACGTATAAACTTTCAATTCGGATCTAGAGTGTATACCCAAGCAATATTTGAAACACACTATGTGAATAATACAATATTAGATCAGGGTTTCAAAGTATGCTAAGCAAGTTCAAACAAACAAACTCAATAATATATTCTACTATTCAAAGCATAATAGAGTTGTTTGAAGCACTAGCTTGAAAAGGATTTTTGTACACAAAAATTAGGTTAGGTTACTTGCAACAATAATGCAAGAACCTCAACTGTCAAATTCTTTCCACTCTAGGTTTATCAAATGAAACCGGTGGAAGAACTTTAATGCTAAACTCTCTCAGAAAATCGATCAATCAACAATGTAAATGAGAGTTCTAGCAAATGTGATTAAGAACACTAGCCTTACAAGATACTCACAATGCTTTTGAGAAATCAAGAATGAAGAGATTGTAAGTGTTTGGAAGTGATATTTGGCTAATATAGGGTTTTGAAAGTTGAGAGAATTTTTCCCTAATCAAGTTTGCTAATCCTTGCTAATTATGACAAATGAATGAGTATATATAGGTAAGGAGGAATTTTTGATCGTTGGGGACAAAGTGGGTATAATTAGATTTTTTTAAAATACCATTAAGAATATTAACCCTTTTTATCCCATTTAAAAATTTGATAAAAATTATTTTAACCCCCAAGGCTTGGGTGCCTGGCCAAAGGTTTGGGTGCCCGAACAGACACCGTAAAAAATTCGACTTTTAGAGGTTCGGGTGCCTGAAGGATGAGTCGGTCGGTTGAAACAAAGTCAGTAGCAAATGTTCGATAATTTGGGTGTCTGACTCACAGTTCGGTTAATTGAACTAGGCAGTTTGGTCGCCTGAGCCTCCTTTTGAATGTAAACCTTCGGTCGCTCGAGTAGTTGAAAAGTGCCGTGACAGGCTTTCGGGTGCTCGAGGAAGGTGTGTTCAAATAGGTTTGGGTGCCCGAAGACCAAGTCAACATGTTGACTGGTTTGGTCACCTAGGCCGCTTTATACGACAAAGGTTCGGTCGCTCGAACCCTCTCAGCTTTTCTCATTAAGTACATTTTAACCTTATTTTGATTCCCCTGATTAAGATAAGTGATGTAGGGGACTTGTGTCCTTAGTATAGGTACCTAAGGTCCAACTATGATCGTTTTGAGCATACCTACCTACCATGCACGATGTAAATTATTACAAGCCATACACACACACAGTTCATAATAAATTACAACCCAGAATGAAGAACTAAACAAATGAATATAAATTACAACACTTTGATCTTCATTCTTTCGAACGAACACTGCACGCCATTATAATATGTCTTTTAGGCCTGAAGCGCGCATGCAATTCTCAGTTCAACCATTAGTACCAAGAGTATTTGTCATAATCAAAACTGGGTGTGACCTATAATGTCAACAATCTCCCTCTTTTTGATGATGACAAATATTTTATGCAAAAGTGGGTTCAGCCAAGAAAGGTTGCCCCTAACTTTATGCATAAAGATAATTAAAGTAGTGGGTAATGAAAGATTAAGCATAATTAAGCACAATCTTACCCCACTTTTGCCTCTTCTCCCCCTTTTGGCAACAACAAAAAGGGTTAAGCAATAAAGCGCGAAGGCAAAGGATGTCATTTAGATACAGAAGGTATATTAGGAGGAATTAAAAAAAATTGCCAGTATGCCATTTGAAAATAGATCATTCCCAATCATAGCCTTATATCTAAGTGACTTGTTTGGAATTTCCATACACACTATATAGCAAATTTCAATTAAGTAATCCAAACAGAATGTGTATCAAGGAAGTAAGAGTAGCATTCAGCATATTTATAATCTTAATGATCTATACTTCCCCAATGGATGATTATGCAAGGATGAAGATTAAATTTTCATTTGGCTTTCACTCATCCTTTGAAAAATATTTTCATGAAAATTTTATCATAATCATCTTTGGTTGCCAAAACAAACTTATATTTCCACAAGGTATAGTATAATGAAAACATGCGGGCCTAATACCAAGTGTCATACTTACGTGGTAGTGAGGCTACCAACTATTAACATTCCAATTGATAAAAAAAAAAAAAAACTAATTTTTGTAAAGACATGTTGTCTTGAAATGAGCATGATATCTAATAAAGATTTTGCCAAAGCATGCACATTGATATCACATAGTGAATGTATTTTCCAAATGATATATAGAATGAAAGAACAATACATTTCTGTTTCTTAGGGCCTAATGATTTTAATGTTGAGTGACTCCCCCTAAGAATATGCATTTTCCTAATAAATCAACTTGAGTAAACTTCAAATGTTATTTCAGAAACACAACTCAAGTTTAAGGACTTTAACATTTAGAAAATGATATAAAGTTACAAAAAAAAAAAAAAAAAAAATTTCGGCAACATTTTGTTTGAAAATATGATCAATCCATAAGAACCTGCCAATATCTAAGCACTTCAAATATATATATACGCACAACCAGCTCCAAGGAATTCAGAATTTCAAAACCAATGAGCTAAGCTTAAATATTTAAATTCTTAGATCAAAATGCATTTGCACACAAGGTATTCAATTTTAAAGGTCATTTCAACTTTTGGGCAAATGTCTACAGAAAATTCGGCAGCATGCCGGCTGTAAACAAGACATTTCCCAAAATTTACCTGCACAAAAACGATTCTCAAACAAGCAGTATTTCAAGAGTAAGGTATGCGAGAATCTATAATCTACCAACAGACAATTCTTATCAACTGCATCCGCCATGCAGGAGGCTTTCTATACTAAACATGCATTTCAACAGAATAGACATATAAGCACAAACACATGCAAATCAAAGTAATGCATATATATATCATAATCAAAAGCACAATCACCATATCATAGTATCTACATGTGTGTGGTGAATGTGATCGTCAAATGAAACAAATATAAAAGCTGTTTTAAAAGATAAATACAGACCAAATAAAAGTGTATTTGAATAAATCATAACAAATGATCAAATAAGGAACTGAAGTATGATGAAATGGATCCATATGAAGCACTCCTAGGTCTCCTCGTCACCATGATCATCATCATCCTCTCCGCTCAACTCCATCTGGTCATCCTCACCAATGCCCTTGTCATTCATCTCTCGCAACCACTCATCGAGGATATGGAAGTTAGCCTATACCTCAGACTGGAACTCAGTGAACACGCTGTAAATGGAGTCAAGTCTAGCCTGCGATGAAGGTGCCTACTCAATCATGAAGACTCTAAACTCCTAAAATGAGGCAGAGAGATCAGTGATAGCTACCATGATCTCGGCGCTAGATGGTACATGAGGCAGCTCCTGTGGGACCTCCTGAGCTCCTAGATCTCTCTCGTGTGTAGTGGGCAACCATATGTTCTCGATGAGCTCATAACCCATCAACTTTAAAGTGGTAGAGTTGAAGACATCGGAGGGTTGGACTTTCTTGATGGTGGCAAGTGGTGACCTATTCAGCTTTTCCTTAACATATATCCTAGATAGAATCCCACTGTAGGGCAAAATGATCCTCTTTCCAATGATTTTTACGAACATCCATCCTAGGATCAACCTAGGAAGGTCTAACTTCTTTCTGGTGAAAAGGCACCACATCACGAAGTAATCCAAATAGGATATATGGTCCCTCGATCCTGACTTAGGCAAGATATTGTAGGAAATTAGGTGGTGTACCACCTTTGCTTTTAGAGTCAAGGATCTGTAGTTAGGAGTATGGGTCAAATCAACTACAGGATTTCTCATGACTAAATTAACAAATGTACTCACAGTGAAGTCCTTCTCGGCTATCCAAGTGGAGGAAGAATTAGGGCAGATGAAGTCACCACGTTAGATCTCAAAGGTCTCTGCCAGGTAGGCATTGTCAAAGTGGAGATCCGTCTCGAGCCCCCTGGAGTAGTAGCCCTGCCCATCTTGAGCAAGATTGGCATAAAAGAGCCGGATGAGTAGTAGGTACATCCCTCTGGGCTGAAAGGCTATAAACTTATACCATCCTTGATACCGAAACATGTCTAGAACATTGTTGAAGCAAGTTTGCATGAATTCGATATCAAGGATCTTTCCCAGAATGGGGTCTTTGAGGCGAAAGATTTTCTCGTATTTGATTCGCCGATCGGGTGTGGGAAACCACTGGTCTAGTGGAAAACCCGTGGCAACATGTCTCTGTTCCCTAGCCATGGAGACAATTCTCAAGGAAAAACTGGGTTAGATGTGGGAAAAACTGAGGGAGCTTTCCAAAGATGTGGGTAAAAATGAATTGCTTTTCACCAAGAACCATATATATATCTGCGTGGTTCGGGCGCCTGAGCATAAGTTCGGTCACTCGGATAGCTTTAAATATGAGCATCCTCTGGGTCTTTTTGGTAGCCTGAATCATGGTTCGGTTGGCTAAATTTCAGGCCCCCATTTTGTATTTTCAAGGGTCGGTTACCTGAATTAAGTTTGAACTATCTGAACCGGTCGCCCGAAGTTCTCCATTCGGTTGCCCGAATATAAGTTCGGGGATCTAAAGAAGTTCAGCAGCCCCGAGAAGATTTGAACATGAAAATTTAGCCACTCGAAGTCTGTTCAACTGCTTGGTCAAACTTCAAGTTCGGTCAGTCGAAGTGCAAATGCACCGAGGGTTTCGATCGCCCGAGCTTGGTTAACCCTTTTTGATTTGACCAGTTTTTCAACAGTAGAGACCTTATGGTTCTTCTACAAGATTTAGGGCATTAATAGGGCTTTAAGATGAGTTTAAGACAAGATTTTAACTTTAATTTCTAAACCTCACAGTTGTACAACGAACAGAGTATGCTTAACGCTAGATGTTCATATTTAAGCGTTAGTTAAGCATTTTGAACTTTAAATACAAGGCAATCATGCCATGTCCATTTGGAAGTGGTTTTCTATTCAAACAGCCAATGATTTATATTCTAACTAATAAGTATATTCATTTAGTCGAGATTGGTTTTGTAATTGAATTCACAGATTGGCTTCTTTCTTCAAAATACTTAGCATGCAATATTTTGAATGGTGGATATACAAAGGTCTTACATTTATCAGCCCCAAGCTACTTCCTAACCCCTTAGAGAATGCTACCCCCTACAGCTAATCCTAACTACTAAGAAAGTGCTATGTGATCATGTAATTCCTGTTTGAGCAAGTTCTTCCTTGACTTTCAAGGGGTTTTCCTTCTTAACAACCTATACCATTTTTCTTCCTTTTATTTTCGATGAGTTAGGGGTTGGTGATTCCTTAATTTTCCATACCTGTTTGGGTTTCACACCTTTTCTTTTAAACGGGGAATCAAATTTTGTGTGCCCTTTCTTTTTACATAAGATGCATGTGGTGTGAATGTATGGACCAGATGAGGTACTAGCATAATATTTTGATTTCTTTATAAAGTACCCCATGTATATGTTTTTTCTTTTCTTATTTTCAATTCCATTATAACCTATACCTTCCTTATCTAAGGTCATCTTTTGTGCACCTAGCAATTTTTCAAAGTTTTCCTTACCTCTAGTAAACGTGTAGATAATCTTAGATTGTTCTTCTATTTTTTTTTCTCTAGATCTTAAATGTTGAGTTTTCCAAATTTTTGCAAGCATTCTGAAGTTTTAAAAGTTCTTTAGGCAAGTTGTTTGCTTTATTTTCAAGATCTGCAATCAAGTGGTTCTTTTCATCATCATTAGAAGCTTTAGATTTCAAGCCAGCCAATTCCTTTTCTAATGATTCATTCTTGCTCTCTAGTCTTTTAATTTTCAAATTACTTTCTCTTTCAGCAAGAATTTTTGAGTCACATTCTTTAATGCATGCATCATACTTATTTTTCAGTACAGAGTATTTCTTATTTGATTTTACAAGTAACTTATGAGTCCTCATGTATTCAAGTTGCAGTTCCTCATAAGATGACATGCTTTCACTATCACTACTATCATATGATTCATAATCATATACAACATTCAATTTAGCACATGAATCATGTTCATATTTATCTACTAAGATAGAAGGAACTGAGATAACCTGATCATTAGTCAAAGCCACAAAGCACTGGTTACCTTCCTTGAGATCAGTGGAGCCTGAGTCGCATGGAGAGATGACTTCCTTTTGCATGGACACACCGTATCTCCACTCAAGTTCGTCTCAAATCTGCTTAGCACTACTACAAGCCATAAGCTCACATAGAACATTAAAATTTAAAGCATGCAGTAAGGTATTCATGGCATCAAAATTTATCTGTACTAAGTTCCTATCATGATCATTCATTTTAAACTCAGATTTAGGAACATTAGTACACCCAATAGATTTCATAGGCACACAATCACCCTAGTCAATGACTTTCCAAATTTTCCAATTCAAAGCTTTCACATACATAGTCATTCTAAATTTCCATATAGCATACTCATTACCATAGAATGCAGGTGGGTGTGTGACAAATCTTCCCTCACATGAAGGGGATGCACTAATATAAACCATCATGACCTTTTAACAAAATGATATCTAAGTCTAGGTTACGAGGCTCTGATACCAATTGTTGGATTTGGTGCAGCCCCAAGAGGGGGGGGGGGTGAATTAGGTATTTAAAATTTATTACCTAGGTTGACAGATTTAATTAGTAGTACAATCCAACCTAGATTCATTCTACACAATCAATAGATAAACACACACGTGCAATAAAGATAAAGTGCGGAAATGTAAAGAACATGCACGATATGTTATCGGGGTTCGGCCAACTGTGCCTACGTCCCCGCCTTTGCCACACCAGCACAAGGATTACCACTAAAATGCTCACTTAAATGGGTGGAGTAGCACCTAATACAACCAGGTCAATTAAAGGGGCTGACCTCAACCGACACGCCTTAACAGGATGGCGCACCTAGCTTTCCTAATCGAGTCTAAGCCAATCCGGGACTATTCCACAGGGCTAGTCTCCTTCCTCAGACCCGTGCTTGGAATACAGCCAATGTGTGTAAAATTTTTGTACACGAAAATTCGCTCCTAGGCAAGCAGATGTGTGCACCAGTATAGCTCAATCAATAATGCAAGCACGAATGATATGTAAATATGCTTAGTGTTCTAATGTGTACTAAACACTCAGTCACGTATAAACTTTTAGTTTAGATCTAGAGTGTATACCTAAGAAATATTTGAAACACACTATGTGAATAATACAATATCAGATAAGGGTTTCAAAGTATGCTAAGCAAGTTCAAACAAACAAACTCAATAATATATTCTACTATTCAAAGCACAATAGAGTTGTTTGAAGCACTAACTTGAAAAGGATTTTTGCACACAAAAATTAGGTTATGTTACTTGCAACAATAATGCAAGAACCTCAACCCTCAAAGTCTTTCCACTCTAGGTTTATCAAATGAAACCGGTGGAAGAACGTTAATGCTAAACTCTCTCAGAAAATCGATCAAGCAACAATGTAAATGAGAGTTCTAGAAAATGTGATTAAGCACACTAGCCTTACAAGATACTCACAATGCTTTTGAGAAATCAAGAATGAAGAGATTGTAAGTGTTTGGAAGTGATATTTGGCTAATATAGGGTTTTGAAAGTTAAGAGAATTTTTCCCTAATCAAGTTTGCTAATCCTTGCTAATTATGACAAATGAATGAGTATATATAGGCAATGAGGAATTTTTGACCGTTGGGGACAAAGTGGGTATAATTAGATTTGTTTAAAATACAATTAAGAATATTAACCCTTTTTACCCCATTTAAAAATTCGATAAAAATTATTTTAACCCGCGAGGTTCGGGTGCCCGGCCAAGGTTCGGGTGCTCGAATAGACACAGTCAAAAATTCAACTTTTAGAGGTTCGGGTGCTTGAAGGATGAATCGGTCGGCTGAAACAAAGTCAGTAGCAAATGTTCGTTAATTCGAGTGCCCAACTCACAATTTGGTTAATAGAACTAGGCAGTTTGGTCGCCTGAGCCTCCGTTTGAACGTAAACCTTCGATCGCCCGAGTAGTTGAAAAGTGCCCTAATAGGCTTTTGGGTGCCTAAGGAAGGTGTGTTCAAAATAGGTTTGGGTACCCGAAGACCAAGTCAGCATGTTGACTGGTTCGGTCGCTAGGGCCGCTTTATACGGCAAAGGTTCAGTTGCCCGAACCCTCTCAACTTTTCTCATTAAGTGCATTTTAGCCTTATTTTGATTCCCTTGATTAAGATAAGTGATGTAGGGGACTTGTGTCCTTAGTGTAGGTACCTAAGGTCCAACTATGGTCGTTTTGAGCATACGTACCTACCATGCATGATGCAAATTATTACAAGCCATACACGTGCACAGTTCATAATAAATTACAACCCAAAATGAAGAACTAAACAAATGAATATAAATTACAACACATAGATCTTCATTCTTTGGCACGAACACTGCATGGCATCATGACATGTCTTTTAGACTTGAAGCGCGCACAAGGTGATCCTGCATGCAATTCTTAGTACAACCATTAGTACCAAGAGTATTTGTCATAATCAAAATCGGGTATGACCTATAAGGTCAACAGTATGGTCGATCGAATTGGCACGTGGCTGATTCCCAACGCCCTGGTCGATCAAACCTCTACTTAAAATCTGACCCGGTCAACCGAACCTCAGAATTTGGTCAATCGAACATATCCTGGTCGACCGAACCTTGGAGTATCCAAAATTGTCTTATTCAATCGACCGAAACCTCAGTTAAAAAATGCCACTGTCGACCGAACTTAGTGATATGGTTGACCGAACCTCAAATCTGGTCAACCGAAAACTCTTGGGTTGCCCAATTTTTACCGCGGTAAAATAGGGTTAATTTTTATTAACTTCACTTAAACTATCTTAAAAGAACTGAATGAGTCCCGACGGTTATATTTTTTGGAGTGTCTATATATACTCCCTCATTTGGTTTGATTAACAATGGATTAGGAAAATCATTAGCCCTAAAATTCTCTGAAATTCTTTTTGCTCACACTACTCGTTTTGAACAAATTCTTTTACTCTTCCAAATATATTTGCTTACTCTCCTCACTCTTTGATTTGAAAAACTATTCTTGAGGAGAATCATTTGTTCATACTTCTTGTTTTGCAAATAGATTTCAACTTGAAAGGGAGTTTGAACTTTGAGTATTATGCATATTTCCATCCATTTTCAAGCATACAACTCTCGTCTTGCATAATCTGTTGACAATTATTTTTGAGAGTTAGCTTAGAGAGTTTTTCCCATAGTATTTTATATTGATAAATATTGATTAGGAAAACTTTAGATTTGCTTAAGGTCTTGCATCTTCTTTGCAAGATCCTAATCTTTATTGGGCATTATATTGAAAAATATTTATGGAGAATATTTGATTAGGTTTCCCAAGTTCCTTTGATTATTTGTTAATTACAATATCTTGAATCAAAGGTCTTACTCACACACACATTGATATACACAAATTGTTGTGAGTTGATATTTTTACTTGACTAATCTCACCCCAGCATAAATACTGTTATCTGTGAATGCATTGGTTATTGTTTGACCACATCGATATATATCTGCTTATTATAGAAGCACTGTAATTGTACATGTTGATTGTGCTCAAATTGTTATATCTATTGTATTCCCGTTGTGTGGTCGGAAGAGGGAGACTTGCCTTGTGAAAAGTCTCGCATTAGCTTTGACCCGGTTAGGAAAGCTAGGTGCACCATCCTGTTTAGGTGTTGTATTAGGTGCGACTCCACTAGTTAAGTGAGCCATAATGGAATCCTCTTGCTTGTGAGCTTGAGGTGGGGACGTAGGTAGTATTGGTCGAACCCCGATAACATATTTGGTGTTAGTTTTATTTTTCGCGATTTACTGTCTACACCTATATGTTTATGTTTATTGTTCGAATATTTGATTGGGTTAGTGATTATATAGAAAGACCCTAGGTTCGTGCACTACTGCTTGTGGAATCTCGTTTAACCTAGGAAAAAATTTCAAATACCCAATTCACCCTCTCTTGGGAATACTGTTGAATTAACTGGAGTTTTCAATCCTATTTTGATGATAACAAAATGAAGGATGCTTTAACATATGATGTTAAGTGATGTGTTTTAGGTAAAAGAACTCTCAAGGTTGATAAGTTGAAGCTCAATGTTAATCTAGTGAAAGCACCTCAGAATATTGAAGGCAATGAATAACAAATGAAGAAGCTTAAGGGCAAGTAAACCCAAAGTCAAAAGTAAAGCTCAAAAGGTTGAAGGAGGCTGAAGGATTTAAGAAGACCATAATTAGAAGAACTGTTGTAAGTACTTCAAAACCAAATGTCATTTAGATATGTGAAGCTCTTATAAAATCAAAAGAAACTAAGAAACACTTTATTTTAAAGATCTTAAGACATGTTTTTGAAATTAAAGTAACAAAGGCCTTAACGGAAGGAAAATGTTCAAAATAAAAAGTGAGTTTCTGATAAGCAGTGCACCTGACAGATGACTGTCTATCTATGGACAGATGACTGGCAAGTTAAAGGGTTTAATAAAAGTATTTTGGGTTTAAATTTTAATTATGACAGATGACTGCCATGTCATGGCAGATGACTGCCACGTGGAGCAAATTTTAGATCTCAAAGGGAAGCTTCTTGTTAAAATTTTGAATTTCAAAATTTAATCAACAATTTAATGTTTTTTCAAAGTTTACCTAATTTGATATGGACAACATCTTTCAAAATTTAATCAACAATTTAATGTTTTTTCAAGGTTTACCTAATTTGATATGGACAATATCTTTCAAAATTTTGAATTTCAAAATTTAGTCAACAATTTTAATGTTTTTTCAAAGTTTACCTAATTTGATGTGAATGTTGATCTTTCAAAATTTTGAAATTCAAAATTTAGTCAACAAATGAAATGTTTTTTCAAAGTTTACCTAATTTGATGTGGAAGTTGATCTTTTAAGTTGCCTATAAATACCTCTTTGGGTAATGAAAAAACACAATACTTGAAAACACAAGAAAAGAGAGAAATCAGACAAAATTTGAAATTCATCTTGTACTGAAATTCTTTTGAAGTTCTTCTTTGCTCACATCTTTTGCTGGAGAGGAATTCTACAATTCTGGTAGATTGAAAATATCAAAGTTCGGTTCCGGGTTGAAATTCCATTTCTCTTTTAAACGAACCATTGGTGACTTCTAAAAACTTTAGAGCTTCATATATTCTATTTTGCTTTGGTTTTTTGAAGTACAATTTACATTTCAATTTGTACAACCTACTCTAAATTTTGGGAGTATTTTTTGTACGCAGAATTTATATTATATTCTTGTAGATTGTGACGATTCCAGGTTTGCTGGATCGTTGGCTAGGCGAGGGATTATCGCTTAGAGAGGTGCTGCTCTAGCCTTCTGAAGGAGTGTATAAAGGTATTGTTCCACCCGGTAAAGGAACAGGTTTAGTGAATCCTTTGGTGGTTTTGCCAAAGGCGAGGACGTAGGCTGTGTTGAAGCCGAACCTCGTAAAATCCTGTGTCTCACTCTCTCTTTCGCTTACTCTTTATTTTCAGCATATTTATATTGCGTGGATGGTTTAAATTTGAAATCATATACACTACGTTTATTTGGAAATCAAACAAACTTAAAGTTTAATTTTGATTTGGGTTGCGGAAATCGAAAGGGAGTACGTTGGTTAAACCATACTTTGCGGAAACCATACGGGAGTACGTTACTTGGTTAAAACACCTAAAGAAAATTAACTAAGAGTTTATTTGAATTCTGAATTTTGGGAAGAGTGTGAATGTGTGGTTGTAAATCATATAAAAGAAGCAAATTTATTTTAACAAGCATATCATTCAACTACAAGGCTTGATTCATATTTATAAGACATACATAAACAAACAACCATCCTAATTTCTTACTACTGTGTATCTTAATTTTGGTTTGGTTGTTTGCCTTCAAAATTGTGTTTGGTTAGTTTGGATAGTGTGGTTAATTGAAAAGTTGATTGGTGATTTAGTTGTTTAAGTGCTTGTGTTGTTGATTCTATAAAAGAAACCAAGTTATTGTTTGACAAATTAAACAAACAAGTAAAAGAATTAGATAAACAATAAAAGAAGTTAAGTATTCTTAAAAGGAATTAAAAAGAAAGTTTTTAAATTCCCAATTCACCCCCCTCTTGGGAAGCTATCCTAATTTCAAATACACCAATTCCAACACCATTACTTGTTATACATATAAGTTTATTTTCAAAAATTTCCATTTCTCATAAATATGCTCAAGCTCATGAGTATCCATGTATATGTATCACATCTCGTCTGTAACTCATGACTCATTTCTCATAAATAATCATAAGCTCATGAGTATCCATGTGTATGTATCACATCTCGTCTGTAACTCATGGCTATACATCATATTTAACGAAAACATGTCTATACAAAATTTCATTTCATCATATTGGTGTAAAACATATCTGCACATATCTCATATCAACATAGCTGTTTGCATCATATCTATTTAGATCTCAACATAAACCCCATTTCATCATATAAAATATTCACAGATTTATTTCTCGGTAATCACAATCATTTCTTAAGTCACACATATTTTCAATAATATTTAACCATATAATAATTATCTAGTAAAACATTGGATATTTCCAAAACTACCATTTCATATATATATACTTGATAAGTCAGAAAATTCACATATAATATTTTCATATCATACTTCAATTTAATCAGTTAAATTTCCCAAAAGTCTTGACATAATTTTATTCCCCTTACCTATTTCCCCAGGAAATGCTCGTAGGGATCCAAATCAACGCCCGCGACATTCGCACAAAACCCTGTATTCCACAAATCCTAATTTAGTTAGCTCAACCCTAGTATGCATACCCTCCTAGTATTCCTAAGTCCACACAAATCAAATAACTAATTAAGCTTAAGACAACTCTCTTACCCTAGTTTTGGAGTGGTGCTTGGGATCCTCAAAACAAGAATTTGTCCTGGTTAACTTGATGAGGATCTCCGCTAGGCCTTAAAAACAGTGTCTGATAGTTAATCTGGGTTGTTTGGAGTGAGAAAATGAGGAGAGAGAGAGAGAGAGAGAGAGAGAGAGAGAGAGAGAGAGAGAGAGAGAGAGAGAGAGTTCGCACCCTGGAGAGAGAGGGAGAGAGAGTTTTAAAATTTACAAAGAAAAAATGACATGCAGCCTTATATAACTTTTTGTCCCAGAGCAAAACCGTACGATTTTCTTAGGCTCTCTAAAATCGTTGATGGTTTGGTCTTTAACCAAACCAAATTTTAACCGTTTTACCTTAACTTGGCTGCGGTAACATGAAACCGTTAATGGTTTTCTGAGCTGCCATCAAACAGTCGAAGGTTTGGTCTACACCAAACCATTTTCCCTCTTTTCCTTATATTTATCCTTATTATTTCCCGGGTCACTACACTAATCTTCACTATCTCCTGATTTTGTTGCTGAAAATATTTTTGTGGAGGCAAAGATAGTTAAAGTATAAATCTTTGAAATACATTTTATTGACTTCCATTTATTTAACTCAAAATTTATCTTTACGTTATCTCTCATATTACTTGATTGATATATTCTTTTGAGAGATTAAGTCCATGGATCCTAATCTCTGTTGTGCTTAATATTGAAAATATATCTGTTGAGATATTTGATTCCTTTGATTATTTGTTGATTATAATATATTAAATCAAAGGTACTACTCTCACGTATATACATATTCATATAAAAATCTTTAAACAATTGATAATAACTTGACCAATCTCACTTGAGCATAAATACTTATCATCTGTGAGTGCATTGATTGTGCGTATAGGTATATTTGCTATAGTAGAAGCATTTCCTTGTACACAAAAATTATTTGATTTTCTGTTGTATTCCCGATGAGTGGTCGGAAGAGCGAGACTAGACCTATGAATAGTCCCGAATTGCTCAGACTCAGTTAGGTGAGCACCGGACTGGTTCAGACCCAGTTAAGAGAACTAGGTGCACCATCTCGTTAAGGTGTTGTAAAGGTTGGGGTCAGCCTTGTGAATTTGACCTGAGGTATTCCATTGCCCAGTAAAGAGAGGGAAATTGTAATCGGTGCCACTCCACCCGTAAGTGGGCAAAGGATAGTGGAATCCTTTTGCTTGTTATCTTGAGGTGGGGACATAGGCAGTATTGGCTGAACCCCGATATCATATCATGTGTTATTCTCTCTTTCCTTGCATGTAACGTCCCTCAATTTCTTAACATAAAATATCACATACTAAATAAAATAGTCAACCCGAACCCGTGGGTAGCGGGGACACCTGTCATACACAGCGGAAAACCTAGCAGCAGTACACATAAAATCTCAAACGTCCAGTCATAAAATATAATACCAGAGCATTCTATACATCCTCACATACATCCAAATATCTCTAGGGTCAAACACAAAATAACTCTGACACTATTACAAAATCTTACCCTTCTCACAGGGTAATCTCACTAGCTCAACGGCGGCCCTGACCCGCCAGTCTCTCGGGAGCTTCTGAAAAATTAATTAAGTTTGGGGGTGAGACACTTCTCAGTAAGGGAAAATAAACTAAATACAGCTGTGTGGCAACATGAATATTTAATGCATTTGTACGTATACAGTACATTTCATAATTCTATAAACATAATCATATCGTACTGGGTAAACATATATTTTCACATCTGTTAACAAATCATATCATACATAAAGTCATCTGTTATAACTGTAGTACTGAAAACAAACCCAGGATGACTAGCTAGCTGGTGTCATGTATTACCCCCCATGACGGGTTGTGTTGCCCGAAGGCGGGACCTGACAATGGCTGGCCGACCACTGCCGAATCAAATATGTCTGTAAGTACGATGAGCCCGCCACACCCTGGTCCAGACTGCCAGGTGGACGTCCACACTCTACTGAAAGCTACATCGACTATCCATCTCCCATCCCCTCGTGGGATGGTAGCACTAATAAGGCCTCGTGCCAAAATGAACCCATAGCTACGGTACCGAGCTCCTGGTGTGAACTAAACTAACATCCTGGTTATGAAAACGTATAATACATGATCATACATAACATCATTATGGCCTCGTGCCGAAAACATAGATACGGCCTCGCGCCGAAATCATACATATGGCCTCGGGCCAAAATCATAGTAAATATGGCCTCGCGCCAATAATATAATTACGGCCTCGTGCCGATAGCATAAATACGGCCTCGTGCCGATAACATAAATACATGGCCTCACGCCAAAAACATAGATACGGCCTCGTGCCGATAACATAAATATATGGCCTCGCGCCAAAATTGTTTCAGGTATATATATATATACTGAAAATACATCATTCATCACAACATAACTCATATTTCCATAAATGCTTGGTTCGTAAAATCTTTCACATCATAATACATTTCACATAAAATAATATTCATGCCACACATATGCTGTTAAAAGTCATACTTCATATTCTAAAAACGTGAATTATTTACATCTCATACATACATATACATTTTAATCATCATAGCAGTATTTTTCCCAATCGTACATTTCATGCGTAATACACAATATAACATATGCTTTTCTGAAAATAAATTTACTCATAATCAATAATAATTTGTATGAAAAATTACTGTTTTAGTTTATTCCCTTACCTGGCTATTGAGAAATTCCTTAGGACCCAAATCCTATGCCCTTAGCGCCTGAAATTCAACTCTTGAAATTTACATTTTTCCCCGGATTCATTAATCTATTTCTCCAACATAATACTCATCTAGCCTTCCTTAGGTTCCAAATATCTCAAATTAATATTTAAACTATTATTTAACATCCCCACTTAATTTTCCAAATTTTGCCTGCGGGTACCAAAATTACACCCGCGGCGCTCACCCAGGCCCTAGATTTCAGAAATCCTACTTCAATCCTAGATGCTTAATATTTTAGCATTTTTAAATTAATGCTAATGAATTAAAATTAAGCCCCTTAATAATTTGCCGCACCCCAAATTTGGAGTTTCGGCCCAACACCCCCACGAGAATTCCGTCCCACTAGACTTGTAGAGAATCATCCCTAGATTCTCGTGGTGGTGTCCGTTCTTCAATTGGGCTTATATTTTGCAAGAAATTAAAGAAAAAGGGAAAAATGGCTTACCCCAGGGAATATGCTTACGCCGCTCCTACCACCGATCCGCTCCGGTAGAAATGACGGCAACGGCGAATGGAGTCCAGTGGTATTTTTGGATTTTCGATCGGACGAAAATTCGTCACGAAATCGAGGAGAGAGGGAGAGAGAACGTGAGGAGAGAGAGAGAGAGTTCTGAGAGTTGCAGAAGAATAAAAATAAAGAAAGGAAAAGTAAAGAAGAAGAAGAAAAGAAGAAGAAGAAGAAAAGAAGAAGAAGAAGAAGAAGAAAGTAAAATAAAATAAAATAAAATAAAATAAAAAGAATTCATTGTATAATTAACTCAACCTTCAGGAAACGTCCTGAAGGTTTCTCTTCAAATCTTTACCTATATAATTATATTATATTACATTAATTTTTTTTTCCTTTTTACTTTAATCCTTATATATATATATATATACACACACACACACATATATCTTTAATATTATTTATTTAATCAATTCAATTTAATAGTATTTAATTAATATTAATAATATATTTTATTAACAAAAATAGAAATAAATTTTAATTATTATTATTTTTTTTCTTTTTCTTTTAAATCCGATTAATTAATTAATTAATTAATTTTAATTATTTATTTTTATTTTTATTTTTATTTTTGGAATTCATTCCACTAATCTTATATATATATATATATATATATATATATATATATTTTTTTTTTTTTTTTGGGTTTTTACATTGCACTTTTATTTTCTGCACTTAAATTTAAATTTCTTATGAATGTGCGCTTTTTGAAAATATTGTGAATGATTGGGAAATACTAAGCCTGTTGTATCTGTTCTATCTATTTGCTCAGTTATATTTTGTTGGGTTAGTGGAATTTGCATAGACAGACCCTAGGTTGTGTATTGCTATGTTGACTTTTGGAATCCGATCCCTGTTTTGATGCCGACAAGGCACGTGTATCTTATATGTGCATTTAAGTGTGTGAACAGGTACATATTTTAGATCACACATAAGATTAAGGGAAAATGGATGCCAGAGGGACTTAGAGAGCGATATTGTCTAGCATATTCCATAAAGACAGAAGAGCAAAGAAGAGCAAAGAACATATGTTTCAATTTGTAAATGCATTTAGTTTTCATATATTGTTTGCAATAGTGCATACATCCTGCATGATATGATTCGAATGCTCAGATGACCGTAGTTTGACCATAGGGAACCAAATGACCTTAGGGCACTTAACATTTCTAAGAAAAACTTTTTCTTAAAAGACTAAAATCATAGAAAAGGTTTAGAAATAATTTAGGGTCATATTTGGGACAAAAATAGACTTGGTCAACCGACGTTGGAGTTTTTGGGTAAATTAAATAGCCCTGCTCGACCGACCTAGTAACGTTTAAATCACCGTGGTCGACCGAACGCTCGGTAAGCTAGAAATTCAAAAAATTTTGTTGGCCTAGTTAGGCTTACAAACTTTTGGTTTTGATGATAACAAAGTAAAGTTATCTAATGTGTTTCCAAGTGATATTATTTCAGGAAAATATGTTTTGCTCAAAATTCACATACCCTGACATGAAAGCTTACAAGGATCAAGAAACAAGGAAAGTCACACATGAATACCAGAGATCCATAATGAAAGCTCATAGAAGTCTGAAAGATTAAAGAGCAGCATTGAAAGGACTCAAACCAAAGAAGTGTCAAATGTGTTTACAGAACAAGCTTTGTAAGTACTTCAAAGTTGATTCAAATAGGAATTTTCATTTTGAAGCTCAGTAGGCAAAAGACACTTAGAAACCTGAAGTTTTTTTTAAACTTGGAATGTGTTTTTTTAAAGTTAAACAAGTTTATACTCCAAGAATATCTAAGCAAAAATGAGAGAGTTTAAAATGTTTTTAAAAGATGGAATGTCTGCTGGATAGATGACTGTCTTTCTAGCGACAGACGACTGACATGTTTTTTAAAGAATTTTAACAGAAGTTAAAAGCCTGATAGATGACTGTCAAGGTTTTGACAGACGACTGCTAGTGTCAAGTAAGACGCCTTTATGTGTTCTGCCAGCCGAGTGCCACTATTCTGAGTTGTTTTTAAAATTGAGTTGTTTTGGTGACAGACGACTGCCAACATGAGGACAGTCAACTGCCACCTTTCTATTTGAAAACAATATGTTGTAATACATGGATAGCCGACTGCTAGTGACTACACAGTCATCTGGCTCGCGACAGATTTTAAAATTTCCAATGGGCATATTTTTGAAATTTAAATTATTTGAAGGCCAAACTAATTTACAACTTAGACCCTACTCCAAGTAAACTTGGGAAACAAGCAAAGAAGTCTTTCTACATCTATAAATACCCTCAAGTTTCATTAATTTAGACACCATGAAATCAATTCAGCTACCACACTCTCTCAAAGCTTACTGAAATTCTGAAAGTTCGTTATTGCTCTCATCACTCACGAAAATCTCTAAAGTCTGGCTGAGTTTCTCACTGTGATTGTGCATCAATTGTTGATTCTTTCATCTATTGAAAGATACTTACAGTGATAAATCTTTAGAGCTTCATATTGAATTTTCATATTCTAAATTTATTGAAGTACATAGTTTTTCAATTTGTACTAATCAGCTCTTTGAGGAGCAAGTTCTTGTACGACTTGTTTTATATCTTTGTAATAGATTAAATTACGGTTCGAGTGCTGAATCGTTGGACTAAACAAGGGGATATTGTTTCAAGAAGGTGGGCTCTAGCCTTACCCAAGGAGTGTTGTAACTAGTATTGTTTTGCCTAGTAAAGGAACAATGATAGTGAATCCTTTGGTGATTTTGCCAAGGGCGAGGATGTAGGCTATGTTGAAGTCGAACCTCATAAAACCCTGTGTTCTTCTTTCTCTTCCTTACTCTTTATTTTTTAGCAAAAGTTACAATCTGTGTGGTTGCTTTAAAATTAATAAATTCTGAGTGTTCGACTGTTAAGTAGACTAGAAGGTAATTTGTTTTGGTTTGACCAACATTGATTGCGAAAACCAAAAGGGACTACGTTGGTTGATCTTCCTTAACTCATCATACTGAAAGGTTATTTAAAAGCTGAACATTGGGATGAAGTGTAATTGTGATACAAGACTTATACAAGTTCAGCAAATTTTCATATTGATACAGGGCTATTATTACAAGAATTGAGTGGTTGATAATTTTACTTTGATTGTGATTACTTTGAATTAATTTTGATTGTAATTGAGCATTGATTATTGTTATAACACAAAAGGTATTAAAAAGGAGGAATAAAATTTGACTTTTCCACCTACTTGGTCGATTGAACTTATAGCTCAAAAACACCTTGGTTGACCGAACCTCATGAATGGTCAATCAGCTTCTTGCCATGGTCGACCGAACCCACGACGGGTTCTAAGTCGCCCTACGATGGTTGACCGTTCGACTTCTCTAGTTAACCGAACTTGTTTTTTTAATTCAAATTCATTGTGAGTGCTCGGCCGACCGACCTTGTGCTCGGTCAACCAAGCTTGGATGATCAGTCGACCGAACCTCTTAGGTATTTCAAATTTCCCGCACTAAAACATCATTAACTTTTAATTAAACAAATTTGAAAGTACCGGTCGTATCCCTAACGGTCATATTTTCAGAAAATCTATAAATATCCCCTCATAACCTCAGATTATCAACTTTGATTAACTCTAAAATTATCTCTAATCCATTGTTAATCAAAGTTTCCCCAAACCTATTTTTATTGCAAAAATCTTTTCTTTAAGGCAAATCTTTTTATACTCTCCTTCTCTCTTCACTTTATTTACAAATATTTTGGAAGAGAGCATTTAAATTTTTGGGCATTCATTTTCATTCAAAGCATGATACTCTCACTTATCCTTTGATCATTGAAAATCATTTTTGAGAGTATTGCTTGAATTTTTCCCGATTCTTTTCATGATAAATATTTTTGGGAGAAATTATTTATTACACAAATATTTTTCTTGAGCTTAAACTCTAGATTCTCCAAACGCTTTTATTTGCAAAATGTTTGTTGGAGAACATTTTTATCATTTATATATATTCATATATTTTTATTTGTGCAAAATTTGTTGAAGAGCAAAACTCGAGGTTCTCCTATATTTTTATTGAAATATATTTTTGGAGAAAATTTCTTATTAGGGTTTAAATTTATTTTGAAAGCACCCTTACTCTACTGAGCACTTTCATTTCTTAAGAGAGTGCATGTATTTGAGCTTTTAATGTGTACATCCATACTTGTATTTAGAAGCGTTTTAATATGTAAAAAAATGATTTATAATGTATCAGTTGGGTTCATCCCATAAATTGAACTGGGGAGTCTCAACCCTGTAAATGAGATCGGTTGGGTCCAGCCTAGAAAATTGAACAGGGGAGTCTCCGCCCCACAAGGGAGACAAGTTGGGCTCAGCCTTGTAATTGAGTTGGAGTTTTCCTTGCCTTGTAAGAAGAGGATGTGAACGGCTTCTACTCCGCCCGTTTAATTGAGTAGGGATAATGTAATCCTTGGGGGGTATGCCCAAGGCGAGGGCGCAGGCTGGTTTGGTCGAACCTTGATAAAAAATATCGTGTGTGTGTCTCTCTATCTTATTTAAATTCCTACACTTTAAATACCACATGTGTATGAATGTTTATTTAATGTCATAATTATTTGCATACACACATTTGATTTAAATAAGATATACTATTGACCTTATAGGTCATACCCTATTTTGATAATAACAAATACTTAGGTATTTGATGGTTTTCAAGTGTTTGTGCAGGCTTAGATGAACATTTCAAGGAATGACACTAGAAGCAACAAGAAGAACCTGAAGATGTGTAATTTAAAATTGTAAGTTTAATGTTTGTAATATGGGTCTGTAATAGTAACTTAGGTTGTGATTTGTGTTTACCTTACTTGCACATCATGCATATTGGACATATGGTAAGCTCAAAATAACCTCAAAATGACCATAGGGGCTAAACGGTCGACCGACGCTGGATTTTTGGGACTATCTCAAAACGGCCCTTGAAAAGACCCTAGTAAGACCTTAGGTCCCAACACTCACACAAATATCATATAATACATAGGAGTGTTAAATCTGTGTTGAAATTGAATATTATTAGGGATTTTGTGAGAGATCAGGCGACTGAACCCCTGGAGTTTAAAACTCCTTGGGCGCCCGAACTGCTGGAAAGTCAGCAATTTGACCAGGCTCTTGGGCGACCGAACCTTTTTGTGCATATCTTCCCCTGGCGCTTGAACCCTTTAAAGGGAACTTTTCACCAACCCAGGTGACCGATGGTTTTAGTTCAAAAATACCCCTGGGCAACTGAACTCATGCGTTTGGGCCACCGAACATTGGACCAGGCATCCAAAATTACGTAACTTGGCTATTGACTTTGATTCGGGCTGCCAAACCTCTATTTGGGTGACCAAACTTATTTGAAAAACTTTTTAAGCTGAGTCTTGTCGGGGGACGAACCAAGGTTCAGCCACCTGAACCCCAGCCAGTTAAAATTAATTTAACCGCGGTAAAACAGGGTTATTTTAGACTAATTGCATTTTAATCATTTGGGACTTTTTTAATAATACCCATTTTGTCCCGAACGGTTATATTTTCACCCCTGGCTATAAATATGATTCCATTTGCAAAATTAGCGGTAGAATAGCAAAGTGATTAGCCAAAATATCTTCTCTTTTGAAAATACATATTTTGGCCAAATACTCTCAAACTTTCATTCCTTTGATAAATTCTGAGATTGTGAGAGTTCTTCTTGTGTGATTGTGATTGTTATACTTTGCTAAAAACTCCCACTTGTTTGTGTGATTGAGATAATTTTTTTGGGGAGTTTAGCTTAGGTTTATCCCACAGATTTGCATATTATAAATCTTGTGTGGGGATAAACCAAGTAAGCTTAGGATATTTGCATCTTTGTTGCAAGTGTCTAGTAGCTTGATTTTTGTTGTGCAAAGATTTTTCAAACAAGCAAATACTTTTCAAACTAGTGTTGTGCATTTTCATTGAGGAAAACTCTTTTGAACTAGTTTGATTATCTGTTTAGTATACTTGGAATATTGATGTGTTATTGAAATACCTTGTTTAGATTCCAAGATATTATTTGTGTTGAACACGGTTGAGCATCATTCTGATTATATTGTTATTGGGTGTTAATTGCAAAAAACTGGCATCACTGAACTTACACTATATCCATGTTATTGATGTGTATGTGAACGTGCTTATTTCTCTACATTTATGCTTTACGTGAAAGCACTATTTCTGTACCATTTATTTGAGCGAATATTGTTGTATTTCTAGGCGTGGCCTGAGGGGGCCGTAATCCAGCCCGATAAGGATTGTGTAGGTTGAGGTCAGCCTTGTGTTAATTGACCTAGTTTGTATAGGTGCCGCTCCACCCATTTAAGTGAGCAAGTATAGTGGTAATCATTGTGCTTGTTAGCCAAGGTGATGACGTAGGCAATTTGACTGAACCTTGATAACATTTTTGGGTGTCGTCTCCTTTATTGCTTTATTGTGCATGCTTGATTAAATTTTCATTGCATTTTAAATTCCATTGTATATTTGCATTGATTTATGTTACATGCACTAGACTGACCTTAAGCTTGCGTAATACTGTTGATTAGTGGATTGACCTAGGCAAAAAATTTTAAATACCCAATTCTCCCCCCCTCTTGGAATTGCACCAAAGCTAACATATACTACTCACGTGTATGTTTGTTTTCATTGTTAAAATTATTTTACATACATGCATGTACATTGAATGAGATATGATTTATGATGAATCGACGAAATGTTTAAATTAGCCAAAAATTTTTAAAACCCAATTCACCCCACCTCTTAGGATCATACCAATTCCAACAATTAGTATTAGAGCCCGGTTGCAATAAGCTTAACCGCTATTTGCATAAAAATTGTAACGACTCATTTTTCGGTGTATCCCAGTTTTGAGGGTCAACTCTTTGTTAATCCTCCATTTTTTTTATTGTATAGATTTTAATGTTTGAATATTAAAAATGATTTTTGTCGAATCAAATGATTGGAGGATTTGGAAAGTGTTTTTCGAAGTCTTTTATATCCCATTAAAATGGTGTTAAGAAATGCATGTTCCTAAACCTCGAAATAATTTGAATCTACATGACATGGTTTTAATGCATATCATTTGGGTGTCATGCATATCTTTATCTTGTGCCTTAGCTACTGATATTCTTGCAATGTTTATGTTGTTTAATAGTGCTAAGGATATTTGGGAACATTAAGAATTTTTTAAAAACCAATTGAGAGAGGAACACCATCTTGAGCTCTAACGACTAAGGAGTATACTGATATGGTATATCTTCCTCCTCCTACCTTGTAGCTGATTCATATATTGATTCTTGTGCTATATCTTGTATTAATTTTATTTTTGAATCATATGATGAATCTTGTGTTGAATTTATGTCATGATTTGTATGATATATCTTGAGTTAAATCTTTGTATGAATCATGATATTTTCTTTTATTGCATATCTTATGAGGTGTACTTTAAAAGAAATTTTGTTTGATACTCATAAGATTTTAGGATACAATATTTAAGGAGTTATAATATTCTGAATGCTTAACTGGTGTTTGTGCTTAAAGTTTCAAAATTTAATATACACTCTTGTCATACTGAGAACCATAAAAAAAGCATGCCAATATGAGAATGTTTGTGATCATTTCCAACCTAAGCTTAATATATATATATATATACATATGATTATGGTTGGTTAGCTTGTGAAAATATTGGCTATATCATGCTTATATAGAACTATCAATTCTTAAATTAAATCTCATAAGCACGTTTAAATAAATCTCATTCAAATGGACAATATTTTTTTTTTTTGTGAAATGATGCTATATATATATATATATATATATATATTCTTAAGTATGAATATTTCAAATATTGCATATCTTTGTCCATCAAACAGTAATGAGGTTTAGGGAATTTATCATAGTACTTTATATCATATAACCCTAAACTCATAATTCTCTAAATGTTTAAATCATATATATTATGACTGGTTAAATTTTGAAAATACTGGCCATAGTATGCTTGAAGTAAATCACCTGTAAATGGACAAAGATATATTTATTTGATAAAATGATTCTCTATGTTGTATATATGCTTAAACTTTAAAAATCTTAAATATAGCATGATTTGTCCATCACACAGATTTGGGGGTTTAGGAAATTTATACTCTATACATTTTATAATCCTAAACTCATCATTGAGCTTAAATGATAAATCTTTTTCAAATGGTAAATTAAATTCAAGGAACTTATAAGCTCATCCCCATATTAGAAAATATTGGCCATGCCAAGTATTGATAGTTGAATATATAATTCCTTGGCTACATAACTAAGGGGGAACAAAGTGTTTATTTCTAAACTGAAAATCACTATCCATATATTATGGAACGTTTAAACTCTTTAATGGATAGTAAATTGTAATCACTGGTCTAAATGCTCAAAAATTCATCCTTAGCTCAAAGATTAATTATACTTGATCGACGAACTATATTTTTGAAATAATATATTTAGTTGACCTAAATGCCACTATCCATTCTTGCAAAATGATTATATTCTTTAATGGATAGTTTAGTTTTTATAAACTATTGAATCTACTGAATGCATGCTTGAACTTGAATGCTAACTGTATGGCTGATGCAGTATGTTGTGAATTGCATGCTGGTAGTGGATATAGGTTCTCGCATGCTTGAACTAAAAGGTATCTGTATGATGCAGATTATTGTGATATGCTTCCTTGAATCTATCAGGTTTAGTGCATGGAATTTTTAGGAAATGTCCAATTTACAGACGACATGCTGCCGAAATTTTGGTAGACTTTACCAACATAGTTAAAGAATATAAATTATGCACTAAGAAGATAATGAGTTAATGAGTGCTAAGATATTTTTTTAAAGGATGAGTTAATAATAAATGGAATATTAATTCTCATCGTTAGCTGAAAATGAATGCACAAGAACATATAGGGAAGACTGCACTGGTTACATGGTAAAATGCTTAAATAGATAATTAGTGTAGTTGCAATAAAAAGAGTGCTTACACTATCTGGTATACTTAGTGAAATTATTTCTTGATTAGTATAAACAATACATTTCCATTCCTAAGATGCACAGTAATTGAATAGGTTAGTACATATAAAATCCAAACCGCTTTATATTTTTAAAACATGTACACAATTTTTTTTTGTTTTTGTGTCTTAAGATGAACTTAGTTCATAGACACCATTTGATCCAAATCTTTGGGTTATGTATAAATGGTAAAGCATCATCCTTGAAATTATACGTCACATGTTCTGATAATGGTCCATAAACTAGGGTAATAGCATAACTTAGGGGGAGTTGTCGTATTGCACACACTCATTGTATATTTTGAGTTGTGTCATCCTTTTTTTTTAACTCCTATTGTATTACCTTTGAGTATAGCCTTAATTGGCTATCGTGTTTTAAATTGAAATGCAATATGTCATGCATATGTGCTGAACAACCAATATTTGCTGCATATTGAAATCCTTTGAAAAAGATAAATATATGATGAGTGTCTTTAAATGACTATCATCCTTGAACTATAATGCAAGTATGTGTGCATGCAAATATATAGGGGGAGCTTAAGCCCCTCCATTAAGAAAAATGAATAAGTGCTTAATACCTATATTCTCTTGTATGCTAAGTCTAGTTATGAAGGATGAACATAAATGAAATTCATTCTTGACCGTAAATGCACTTATATGTACTTGAGAATATACCGGGGAGTATAAGCCCCATCCTTGACAAAAGGATTAGAAATACTTGACCCATGGACTCACTTCTTCATTGTTACTACTTTTTGAGTCCGAAATTGTTTTACCTCGAACTTCATATCCTGTCTCTACTAAATCAATCTTTGATATGGATTGTTCATGGTACGGATGAACACCATGCATGACTTAGTATTTGATTTTTAGAGCATTTGTACTTAGGGATGTTGGCCTTATAAGGCTTAACATCTTATTTTAATGCTAACAAAAAAGTGGATCTTAACATGTTATGTTAAGTGATGTATTTTCAGGACTAAATGAAGAATGCAAAGTTAAAGAGTTCATGAGAGCTTGTACCTCAGATAAGGATGATTATATCAAGCTTGAAGCATGGATTTAAAGTTTAAAGCCTGAAGATCATGAGAGCATTGATACAAAAGAAATAGCTTCAAAGAATGAAAGTCCAAGTGATCAACATGGAAAGCTCAAAGAAAGATGAAGCAAGTATAAAGGCCTCAAGGAATTCAAGAATTGAAAGAGTCTAGGAAATTTCATGTAAGTGCTTCAAAGAATTTCAATATGGATGCATGAAACTCTTAGGTGAATTTATTGGACCTAGATACCTTTGAACATACTTAGAAAATATTTTTATAAGGTCAAAAACTGTTTCAAAATGGTTAGAATCAGTTTTGGAATGAAAAGCACCAAAAAGAGGATTTCTCAAATGCTGTCAATTTTTCTTCATTTGCATTGATGCACATTTTTCTACATAAAAAAGAACTGGACAGTCGACTGCCAGTGCAAAATGAGGCGTCTGCTCATGTTTGTACGGACGACTGCAACCTTTCTACCCCTTTGTTTTAACTAGACAGACGACTGCCCAAAATGGACAGTCATCTGCCACGTGGCTGTTTTGATTTTTTTCATAACGGTCAAATTTTTAAATGAGGTTGTTTGGGGTTCAAAATTTATGGAAACTTGGGGGATACTTCAAGGCACTTGGGGATCAAGTTATGCACTTTTTAAAGTCTATAAATAAGCCTCAAATATCATTGAATCAACACAACCAAGAGTTCAAATTCTAAAAAAAATTCAAAGTCTCTCTCAAATTGCTCTCAAATTCTCAAGGCTCTCTCTTGCTCTCAAGCTCACATATTGTGCACGAATTCAACTGAGATTTTAGCTGATCTTCTTCCACCAGAATTGTGTTACAAATTCTAAATCTTTCAATCATTGAAAGAATTAATCGGTGATATACTTCCTTGAGCTTCAAGTTAATTTCCATATTGTGATTTACTTTGAAGTATATTAGTTGTGCTGTAATTGGTGTACTAACCATCTCTTTTAGGAGAAAGTTCTTTGTACGCATCTATTTGATCTTTATCTTGTAGATTGACGATTCTAAGGGTTGTTTGGATCGTTGGTTAAGCAAAGGGATATTGCTTAGAGAGGCGTGCTCTAGCCCAGTTAAGGAGTGACCGGACGAGGGGATATCGTGTGGAGAAGGTGGGCTCTAGCTTTACCTAAGGAGTGTTGTAAAGGTTTGTTAGCCCGTTAAAGGAACAAGTTTAGTAATCCTTTGGTGGTTTGCCAAAGGCGAGGACGTAGACTGGGTATAAGCCGAACCTCGTAAAAATCTCCATCTCACTCTTTCTTTCCCTACTCTTTATTTTCAATACATATTTAAATTGCGTGGATGGTTTAAATTGAAAATCATATATACTATGTATATTTGGGAATCAAGTAAACTTAAAAGTTTTATTTTGATTTGGGTTGCGGAAACCGAAAGAGAGTATGTTGGTTAAACCATATCTTGCAGAAACCATACGAGAGTACGTTATTTGGTTAAACATCCCAAAAAGAAATTAACTAAGAGTTTATTTGAATTCTAAATATTTGGTAAGAATGATTGGATTTTATATTGCACATCATATTGAAGAAGCAAATTCATTTATACAAGGCTTGGTTCAAATTTGGCTAATATAAACAAACAACCATCTTGAGTTTTTATATTACATAAGTGCTGTGTATTGACTTGGTTGTTTGCTTTCTAATTATAGTTGATTGATTTGGTTGAATAATTGGATGTTTGTATGGTTAAGGATTAAATAAAGAAACTAAATTCTTGAGTGCTTAACAAATTAAACAAACAAGTCACAAATTGGTTAAAAGAAATAAAATAAGTTTAAGAATCCTAAAAAGGAATTAAAAGAAATTTTTTAAAAGTCCAATTCACCCCCTCTCTTGGGAAGTTATTCCTAATTTCAAGGGATATTTTACTAGTGAAAAACAAACAATTTGGCCTATACCTAGTAAAATTTGTTTAAAAATGAAATTGGGACTCATACTGGTTAAACTCTCAATGAATTTTTCACAATTAATATCTGTCTAAGTAATTAACATTTTCTAAACACATATTCAAATTGATAGGGGGAACATCTAAAAAAAAATTCCTATCTTGTTATGCTCACTAATATTTTAGGCTTAGATTTATCTTAAATTCATTGTGGCTTGTGCTTAAATGAGATGATTCTATTGAAAATATTTAGTTAAAACATATTGTTTGGCCACAATTCTTAAGTTTTGCCATATGATCCCTATTTTTAAATTTATTTAATCTCTTTGGATCTATATGGTTGCATTTTTCTGGTACTTTGTGATTTGTGCTTAAATGATAAACTAAAAAAAATTATGCTTGCTTGAGTTTGAATTGAAGTTTCTTTTTCAGCAAGTATAAGCCCCCAGTTTTTTTTTATTGAAAATCATAAGGTGATATATATTTTATACAAATATATTTATTTATATAAACATTTTTAAAAGTAAGAATTGAACTTATATAGAATATTTTTTTTCTTACTTGTGTGCTTAGTTGCTTTCACGACTTGTGCTATTCAGTGTTAAAAAATGTATGTCATGAAGTTTCAAAATTTTTAAGGGTGTTTCTTAACTGGTTCATTGATTATATATGAAATGAATGTGAACTAGTTTGGCCAATCCTATGCTCAAACCTACTTTTTTCATTTTTCGCGTGCTTTTAAATTCCAATCTTTTGCGGGGTCTTAAGTTGTGCTTAAATTGAAATGGTTTGAGGATATTCCTGGTCTGATCATATTAACATGTCATTTCAAACTTAAATGACCAGTTAAACTATTTTGGATGCTTAATGGCCATATCTTTCAAACAATTATTTTTATGCCCATAATCTATTCTAAAAAGAAGAGAGTTTTCTAAAAAAAATAAATATCATTTTTAAAAAAAGGGAGTTCTCTTTGCTAAGTTTGTTTTTAAATGATAAAAATGTTTTCTACTTAGCTTAGCCTTTTTATTGATGACAAAAGGGGGAGAATTTTAATGAGCAAAATGTTAATGACCCAAAGAGGGAACTTTTTTTTTTAGGGGCAAACATTTGAGCTTGTGCTTTAATGCAAAAATTTAAATGCATAATTTCTTGTAATGTCTTATTTAGTGAATATGCTTGAGTTTTACTGTCTATATTTTACATTATGCATATTCTTAGGGAGATCCTTTTCAGACTATACCCATTTTGATCTGGTGCGTTTGTTATCATCAAAAGGGGGGAGATTATTGACTTTTTGAGTCTGATTCCTGTTTCGATGCTGTGTTGGCTTTTTGAGTCTGATCTCTGTTTTGATATTGACAAACAAAAGTGTCTTATGTGTATACTTAGTGCTTGAACAGGTCATAATTCAGGACACAAATAAGGGACAGGAAGTGGATGCCAAGCCAGGACTTAAAGCGCATAAAACTTGGCGTATTACATAGAGTCTTTAGAGCAAAAGAAGAAGACATATTTGATTTGTATTTGTAATGCATTTAAGCTTTATTAGTTTGGGTTGTAATAATGCATGCATCTGCATGATATGTCTAAATGCTCAGATTGACCGTAGACAAACCTTAGGGCACCTAGAGTTTAACCAAAAACCATTTTCATAAAAACTAAAATCAAATAAAGGTTTTGGAACAACCTTAGGTGACTTTGGTCAACCGACGTTGGGTTTCTAGGCTTAATTCAAAAGCCTCGGTCGACTGAACCAGCCCTGAGTCAAAAATTTGTCAGTCTCGGTTGACCGAACCCTTGGCAATATAAATGCTTTGGTTAACCAAGTAAGTCAAAAGTCAACGTGTTGACTTCGCTCGGTCGACTGTTCTGTTTTGAACATATCTTTTTTGGTCCATCGAACTCACACGTGCCTGACCCCGAACAACTTAGTCGACTGAATTTATAGTTCATTTTGGCCACGGTCAACAGAACCATATGAGCGGTCAACCAAACCTAAGCCACGGTTGACCGAATCTATGAAGGGTTCAAAATCACCCTAAAACGACTGACCAAATCCATAATCCAAAATTTACACGGTTGACCGTACCTATTAATATGGTCGACCAAACCTCTCGGGTTGGAAATTTTTTTAAAAGGCTAAAACGTCATTAACTTTTAATTAAACTTTTTCAACATATTGAGTGTGACCCCAACGGTCATAATTTTTAAAAAAATCTATAAATACCCTCTCATAACTCCAGATTAGCAACTTTGGTTAAATCCAAATTCTTTCTAAATCCTATGTTAATCAAAGTTCCCTCAAACCATTTTTATTGCAAAAATCTTTTCTTTGGGGCAAATCTTTTCATACTCTCAAAACTCTCTTTGATTCTTTCTTTGAAAACATTTTTTAAGAAAGTATTTTTATTGGGCATTTATTTTTAGAGCGTGTTTATTGCAAAAACATTTTGAACATAAATCCTATCTTCTCCAAACAATATTATTGCAAATCTTCATTGAAGAAAATATTTGTTTTACATTTGATCTTTGAAGCTTTTATTGCATGTTTCATATAACATCAAAGATCTTATATATTAGTTTTTGCAAACATATTTTTAGAGCAAACCCTAGGTTCTCCGATGTACTTGAAAAAAATTTTTAGGAGAGTATTTTATTAGGGTTCAAATCTTTGAAGCATTTTATCACATATATCTTTCTTCAAAGATTAGAATATTTATTTTGAAAAACAACCTTTTTCTATTGAGCTCAAATCATATCATAAGAGAGTGCATATATTTGAGGTTAAACGTATACATGTTTTCTTGTATTTTCAGAAGTACTATTATGTAAAAAAATGATTTTTATTGCATCGGTTGGGTTCAACTCGGAATTGAACTGAGGAGTCTCAGCCCTGTAAGTGAGACCTGTTCGGTTCAGCCCAAATATTGAACTGGGGAGTATTAGCTCCGTAAGTGAGACAAGTTGGGTTCAGCCTTGTAATTGAGCTGGGGTTTACCTCGCCTTGTAAGGAGAGGTTTTAACGGTTTCTGCTATGCCCGTTTAAGTGAGCAAGTTTAGTGGAATCCTTTGGGGTATGCCGAAGGTGGGGACGTAGGCTGGTTGGTTGAACCTCGATAACAAATATCATGTGTCGCTCTCTCCTTATCTCATTTAATTTATGCACTTTTAATTTAGCATATGTATGCTTGTTCATTTATGGATATAATTATTTACATGCATACTTTTATTTAATTGAGATATGCTGCACGTGTATGTTCACACTTATAGTTTAATCATTTTTCATACACGTTATTATATTGAATGGGATATGATATGAGGTGTATAAGCATAAATGTTTAATTTAGCTGAAAATTTTTTAAAATCCAATTCACCCCCCCTCTTGGGATCACAAGAATTCCAACAATTGGTATCAGAGCCCCATTGCAATAAGCTTAACTGCATTTGCATAAAGATTGCAATGGCTTATCTTCGGTGTATCCCTATTTTGAGAGTCAATATTTTACAAATCCTCCACTGCTTATATTAAATAGATTTTACTGTTTGATTATTGAAAATGCGCTTGTAAAATCAATTGATTGGAGGATTTGGAAAGTATTTATTGAAGTCTTTCATATCCTATTAGAATATTTTTTTAAAAGTTGCATGTTTCCCAAACCTGAAAATGATTTGAATCTACATGACATAGTTTTAATGCATATCATTTGAATGCCATGCATATATTTATGTGATGCCTTAGCCATTAATGTCTTTAAAAGATTATGTCTTATAGTAGTTGGAATTTTGGGAACAATAGAATTTTGGAAAAGTTGAGAGAGAAAAGACACCACTTCGAGCTTAAAAGTTTAAGGAGTAAAATGGAAAAGTATATATCTTTCTCCTTCTACTTCATTGTATCTTTCATGTCATGATTTGTACGTTATATCTTGTATTTAAATTTTTGTATGAATCGTGATCATTTTTTCGTAGCATGATATCTTATGAGGCACTTCTTGAAAAGGAATTTTATTAATACTCATAAGATGATAGGACAAAATATATAGAGGAGTTGTTATGCTTGGAATGCTTAAATAGTGTTTGTGCTTAATATTCTAAATTTTAGTAAACACTATTACCATACTGAGAATCTTAAGGAAATCTAGCCAATACTAAGTTTTAGTGATCATATCCAATCTTAACTTAATATATACATACCATTATGATTGGATAATATATGATAATATTGGCTATTCCTTTCGAATGGACAAATTGATTTTAAACATAATTATATTCTTAATGCTATATATATGCTATAATATAAAAATCTTAAATATAGCAAAATTTGTCCATCACATTGTATTGAGTTTTAGGAAATCTATCTTACAGTATATAATGTAAAATCCTAAACTCATCATTGAGCTTAAATGATAAATTATTTTCTAATAATAAATTAAAATTAATGAATTCATAAGCTCATCTCCATATTAGAAAATATCGGTTATGCCAAATAATGCAAATTGAATATATGATTCTTTGGCTGTATAATTAAGGAGGAGCGGATAATTTAAAACTTCATCCAACAATTACTTTATTATATTTTATTTATTATCTAGGGGTTGTATGTTGGATGATCTAAGTGTTAAATGCCACTATCCTATACTTGTTAAATGTTTGCATTATTTAATGGATAATATATTTTTATTGTTGCCTGCTCTACTGAAATGCATGCCTGTACTGAATGCCTCCTACATGGTTGATGCAATGATGTGAATTACATGCTGGTAGATATTATAGGTTTTTGCATGCTCAGACTGAATTATTATATTGCTTGCTTGAACCTATCAGGTTTCAGGGACATGGTAAAAATGGGAAAATGTTTAAATTACAAACGATATGCTGCAGAAATTTTGCTAGAACTTTTCTAAAAAAAAAAAAAACCATGTATTAAGATGAAAATTATTAAATGCATGCAAAATGTTTTTGAAAGGATGAGTGAAACATAAGAGAATACTAATTTTCCATCCTTAGTTGAAGATGCATGCACAATAACATATAGGGAAAACTATACTGAACAAATGATAAAATACATTAATAGATAACCAATATAATTATGCTAAAAGAAGTGCTTGTACTATCTATAATTTAATTCTTGATTAGTATAAGCAACACATTTCCCCTCCTAGGATGCACAATAATTAAATAGGTTAGTACATGTTAAATCTTACATGCTGTGTGCAAAATCGAAAAAAACATGTACACATTTTTTTTTGGATAAACAAGTTCACGGACATCATTTGGTCCTTATCCTCAGGTTGTGAACTTATGTAGGACCCAAATGGTTAGCTTGCATGTTACATAATTCAAGTCCATGAACTAGGAGAATTGCATGACTCAGGGGGAGCTTTATATTCTGTGCACACTCATTGTGTTTTTTTGAGTTGTGTTATCCATTTTGAACCCCTATTGCATAATACTTGGGTATAGCCTTAACTGGCTATCGTGCTATTAAATTAAAATGCAATATGTCATGTTGCGTGCTGAATGATTAATATTTGTTGCATACTAAAATTCTTAGAAAGGATGAATATATAAGGAATGTTCCTAAATTACTATCGTCCTTGAACCATAATGTAAGTATGTGTGCATAAAAATATACAGAGGGAGCCTAAGCAACACTCATAATAAAAATAAATAAGTACTTAAGGTCAATAGTCTCTTGCATACTGAGTTTTGTCGTAAAGGATGACCATATGTTAAAAGTGCTTAAATGAAAATTCATTGTTGGCCTTGGTGTATTCCCAAGAGCGGGTGAATTGGGTATTTAAACTTTCTCTCTAGGTTTGAACAGACATTTATAGTATTACACGTAATTCCAAATACGTAGATAAGTATAATATGCGGAAATTTAAATCATGCGCATTATTCACACAACAACATACACGTGTAGGAATATAAATTGTGCAAATATAAATAGACACACGATATGTTATTGGGGTTCGACCAACTATGCCTACGTCCCCGCCTCTAGCTTGTAAGCCCGAGGATTCCACTAATGCTCACTTAACGGGTGGAGCGGCACTGGTTACAACCAGGTCAATTCACGGGACTAACCTTAACTTACACCTTACTAAGATGATGCAACTAGCTTTCCTAACAGGGTCTAAGCCAATCCAAGATTATTCCACAGGGCTAGTCCCCCTCTTCAGGCTCACGCCTGGAATACAAAAAATGTATATAAATTTTGCATACAAGTAAATGCTTCTTAACTAAGCAAACTATGTACCGATTCAGCACAAGCACTAATCAATGCACACCAATAACATAAGAATTATAAGCTCAAGGGTGTATATGTGTGCAATCAACACTCAATATAATTTCTATGCTCGATCATGCACAAGAGTGTATCAACAAGCTTTTCTTTGAAACTTTGTATAAACAATATGTCTCGATATCAACTTAGGGTTTCAAAGATGTTAGCAAGAGTAATCAAACAATCTCAAAAATATTTTCTCAAAATACTTAGCACAAGAGATGTTTGAAAAAGCTTGTAAAAATATTTATGCACCACAAAATATGGGTTAAGATATTTTGCAATATCAATGCAAAAACCCACAAGCTTTAAAGTTTTCCCCACACAAGATTTATTAGATTAAATTAGTGGGAAAACTTATGCTTAACTCTCAATATTAAAATCAATCAATCAAACAATACAAATGAGAGTATTAAGCAAAATGAAGTAGAGTATAAACATTCAAGGCACTCTCACAAAGCTTGGATGATCAAAGAAATAGGTGTATGAGAGTGTATGGGATTAGTATAAACAAAATAGGATTTGGAAATTTGAGAGAGTTTTGGCTTAATCCTATTTTCTAATCACCCCTAATTTGTGCAAATGAAAGCATATATATAGAGAAGGGGAAAATTATGTCCGTTGGGGACTCAAGGGTAATTTTTAATTTTTTTTAATTATGTTTAAGAAAATTAACCCCATTTAACCCCAAATTACCTCGGTTAAAAATTTGCTAACACGAGAGTTTCGGGTGGCTGAACCATGGTTCGGTCCCTAGAACAAACTCAATGAAAAAAGTTATTTTTCAAAGTTCGGATGGCCGAGTCAAGGTTCAGTTGGATGAACCAGGCGATTTTCCAATCGTTTTAGGTTCAGTTGCCCGGTCTCAAGTTCGGTTTTGCAAACTCACATATTTGGTCTCCCGAGGGTAAAACAAACTATAGGTTCGGGCGCTCGAGTTGGTGGGAAGGGTCCTGACACAGGTTCGGTCACCCGTGGAAGATACATGCATTTGGTTCGGTTTGCCGAACTCAGGTCAACTTTTGACCCGTCCACGGTTCAATCGACCTAGGCATTTTGAACTACTAGGTTGGATCGCCCGAATGCCTTTATATTGTAAGCTAAGGTCCTTTTCTTTGCTTTAAAATTTTCCCTGATAATATGAGAACTATGTTAGGGCTTTGTGCACTTAAGTGTGGGAACCTAAGGTCCATCTAAGGTTTTAGGCATTTTTTCTTAGCCTAAAAAACCCAGCGTCTATCAATTGTTGTCTAAGATCATTTGATTTTCAAGGATGTGTATAGACCTAGGGTCGTTCTAAGGCCTTTGAGCTTGTAGTTCCTATATGCATGATATGCAAATTATTACAGACCTTTCCTATTTAGCTATTACAGACTCGAAATGGACATAATGTAAATTACAATGAATAAATCTTTTAGGTCTTTATTCTTCAAGTCTTTGTATGCCATCAACTGATCTTATTAATATGAACCTGCACACAAATTTGATAGATGTTAAATACCAGAGTATTTGTCATAATTAAAACAGGGTATGACCCATCGAGTCAACATTCATCGTTGCCCTTTAATGCACTTATGCGTGCTTGAGATTATACTGGAGAGTTTAAGCCACATCCTTCAAGAAAAAGGATTTAAGTCACATGGCCCATGGACTCACATTATTACTATTTCTACTTTTTGAGTCCTAATACATTTTAGTGCACCCTGAACATCATATCCCATCTTCACTGAATTATCTTTGATATGGATTGTTCTTGGTGCGCACGAACACTGCACATAACTTAATGTTTGCATTTTATGCTGCACGTGTTATCTACAGTATCTAAGCACATATTCTGATTGATAGGAGGAGCACCAAGAAATTAAAATTATATCTTGCTTTGTTCAACAACATTATAGGCTTAGATCTGTTTTTGAAATTTTCTATGGCTCATGTACTTTAAAGCATGTTATTTTTATTGAATATTATAAATGAAAATATTTTGTTTGCCACAGCTCTTTGCTTGGCCATATGATCCTTATTTTAAAATTTATTTAATATCTTTGGATCTATGTGGATGTATTTTTCTGGTACTTTGTGATTTGTGCTTAAATGATAAATCAGAAAAATTATGCTTGCTTGTTCTTTAAATTAAAGTTTTTTCTTTTCAACAAGCATTGCCCCCAGTGTTTATTGAAAACCATAAGGAGATATATATTTTTATACATACATATTTGTTTATATATATATATATATATATATATATATATATGTGTGTGTGTGTGTATGAATGCTTTCATGACTGTGCTAGTATTATATTGAAATATTTATGCCATGAAATTTATTTTTTAAGGGTGTTGCATATCTGGTCCATTGAGTATACATGAAATGCATGTGAACTAGTTAGACCATTTTTATGTTCAAACCTACATTTGCTATCATATGTCGTGTATGTTGAACTCAAATCTTTCACGGGTCTTATGATATGTTTAAACTGAAATGGTTTGTGTATATTTCTGGTATGACCATGTTTTACATGTCTTTTTTTAATGACCAATTATACTATTGTGTGCTAAATGGCTATATTTTTCAAACAGTTTAAATTTTCTTTGTGCCCAAATCCTGTGCCAAATAGGGGAGAGTTTTCCAAAAAAAAAAAAAAAAGAGTAAATTTTATTTTAAAAAAGGGGGAGTTCTCTTTGTTAAGTCTATTTTAAATGATAAAATTATTTTATACTTAGTTTGACCCTTTTTGCTGATGCCAAAAGGGGGAGAATGTTTTTGAACAAAATGTTAATGACCAAAAAAGGGGGGGAGTTTTTTTAGGGCAAAAACATAAGGGCAACTATTATGAAGACAATTATCTGAGCTTGCGCTTTAATACAAAAATTTAAATGCATGATCTTTGTAATGTCTTCTTTTGTCATATGCTTGTGTTGTATTGTCTATACCTTTACAATGTGCATATTGTTAGGGGGAACCTCTTCTAGCTATACCCATTTTGCTCTTATGTGTTTGTCATCATAAAAAAAGGGGAGATTGTTGGCTTTTTAAGTCCAATCTCTGTTTTGATATTGACAAACACAAGTGTCTTATGTGTGTACTTAGTGCTTAAATAGGTCATAATTCAGGACACACGTAAGGGATAGGAAGTGGATACCAAGCCACGAGTTAAAGCGCATAAAACTTGGCGTATTCCATGGACTCTTTAGAGCAAAAGAAGAAGACATATTTGATTTGTATTTGTAATACATTTAAACTTTATTATTTTGGTTTGTAATAATACATGCATCTGCATGATATGTCTAAATGCTTAGATTGTCCATAGACAGACCTTAGGACACCTAGAGTTTAACCAAAAACCCTTTTCATAAAAACTAAAATCAAACAAAGGTTTTGGAACAGCCTTAGGTGAATTTGGTGGACCGATGTTGGGTTTTTAGGCTTAATTCAAAAGTCTCGATTGACCGAACCCTTTAGTACAAATCAGCTTGGTAGACCAAACTAGCCTTGAGCCAAAAAATTGTCTGTCTCGGTTGATCGAACCCTTGGCAGTATAAATGCCTCGGTCGACCGAATAGGTCAAAAGTCAATATGTTGACTTTGCTCGGTTGACCATTCTGTTTTGAATGTATCTTCCTTGGTCGACCGAACTCACACGTGTCTGACCCTTAACAACTTAGTCAACCGAACTTATAATTTATTTTGGCCACGGTCGACCGAACCATATAAGCGAGCAACCGAACTTAAGCCATGATCGACCGAACCTACGAAGGATTCAAAATCGCCCTAAGGCGGCCGACCAAACCTATTAATATGGTCGACCAAACCTTAAATATGGTCGATCGAACCTCTCGGGTTGGAAATTTTTTTAAAGGGCTAAAACGTCATTAAATTTTAATTAAACTTTTCCAAAATACCAAGTGTGTCCCCAACGGTCATAATTTTCAAAAAATTCCCCTCATAATTCCAGATTAGCAACTTTGATTAACTCTAAATTCTCTCTAAACCCTTTGTAAATCACAGTTCCCCCAAACCATTTTTATTGCAAAAATATTTTCTTTGGGGCAAATCATTTCATACTCTCCAATCTCTCTTTGATTCTTTTGTTGAAAATAATTTTTTAAGAGAGTATTTTTATTGGGCATTTAGTTTTAGAGTGTGTTTATTGCAAAAACATTTTGAACATAAATCCTATATTCTCCAAACAATATTATTGCAAATCTTCATTGGAGAAAATATTTGCTTTACATTTGAACTTTGAAGCTTCTATTACATGTTTCCTATAACATCAAAGATCTTATATATTAGTTTTTGCAAAAATATTTTTAGAGCAAACTCTAGGTTCTCCGATGTATTTGAAAAATATTTTTAGGAGAATATTTTATTAGGGTTCAAATCTTTGAAGCATTTTATCATATATATCTTACATTTGATCTTTGAAGCTTTTATTGCATGTTTCATATAACATCAAAGATCTTTAGTTTTTGCCAAATATTTTTAGAGCAAACCCTAGGTTCTCCGATGTATTTGAAAAATATTTTTAGGAGAATATTTTACCAGGGTTTAAATCTTTGAAGCATTTTATCATATATATCTTTCTTCAAAGATTAGAATATTTATTTTGAAAAACACAATTTCTCTACTGAGCACAAATCATATCATAAGAGAGTGCATATATTTGAGGTTAAACGTGTACATGCTTGCTTGTATTTTTAGAAGCACTATTATGTACAAAAATGATTTTTATTGTTCGGTTGGGTTTAGCTCAGAATTGAACTGAGGAGTCTCAGTCCCGTAAGTGAGACTTGTTCGGTTCAGCCCGAAAATTGAACTGGGGAGTATCAGCCTCGTAAATAAGACAAGTTGGGTTCAGCCTTGTAATTGAGCTGGGGTTTACCTCACCCCGTAAGGAGAGGTTGTAATGGTTTCTACTCGCCCGTTTAAGTGAGCAGGTTTAGTGGAATCCTTGGGGGTATGCCGAAGGTGGGTACGTAGGTTGGTTTGGCCGAACCTCGATAACAAATATCGTATGTCGCTCTCTCTTTATCTCATTTAATTTATGCACTTTAAATTTAGCATATGTTTGCTTGTTCATTCATGGTTATAATTATTTGCATGCATACTTTTATTTAAATGAGATATGCTGCACGTTTATGTTCACACTTATAGTTTAATCATTTTTAATACACGTTATTATATTGAATGACATATGGTATGTGGTGAATCGGCATAAATGTTTAATTTAACCTAAAATTTTTTAAAGCCCAATTCACCCCCCCTCTTGGGATCATTCCAATTCCAACATGCTAACAAAGCACATGTTTCTTATGTGTGCATTTAAGTGCGTGAATAGGTACATATTTCAGATCACACATAAGATTAAGGGAAAATGGATGCCAGAGGGACTTAAAGAGCGATATTGTCTGGCATATTCCATAAAGACAGGAGAGCAAAGAGGAAGAAGACATATGTTTCAATTTGTAAATGCATTTAGTTTTCATATATGGTCTATAATAATGCATACATTCTGCATGATATGATTTGAATGCTCAGATGACCGTAGTTTAACCATAGGGAACTAAATGACCTTAGAGCACTTAACATTTCTAAGAAAAACCTTTTTCTAAAATACTAAAATCATACAAAAGGTTTAGAAATAATTTAGGGTCATATTTGGGGTAAAAATAGACTTGTTCAACTGATGTTGGAGTTTTTGGGTAAATTAATAGTCTCGGTCGATCGACCTAGTAACATTTAAATCACCATGGTTGACTGAACACTCCGTAGGCCAGAAAATCAAAAGTTTGACTTGCTCGGTCGATTGACCTACTTTTGAACCATTCCTCGGTCGACCAACCTCTAAAAATCTGACTTTTCCACCTACTTAGTTGACTAAACTTATAATTCAAAAACACCTTGGTCGACTGAACCTCATGAATGGTCAACCGGCCTTTTTCCATGGTCGACTGAACCCACGAAGGTTTCCAAATCGTCTTACAATGGTCGACCGTCCGGCTTCCTTAGTCAACCGCACCTATTTTTTAATTCAAATACATTGTGAGTGCTCGACCGACTGGCCTTGTGCTCGGTCAATCGAGCTTCGATGATCGGTCGACCGAACCTTGCCTGGGTCAACCAAATTGTTGATCTCATAGGTCATATCTGGTTTTGATAATGATAAATACTTGTTATACTTGATGGCTATCTAGTTTGTGTGCAAGTGTATATATTTTCAAATCAAGTTGATGGCATATGAAGTGAAGACCTGAAGACCCTGAAAACTATTTCATGTTGTATTGTAATTCAATCCTTCATTTGGGTCTGTAATAGTAAATAGGAACTGGTCTATAATAATCAAATGCATTACATTAATGATATGATAAGTAAGCTCAAAAAGACCTAGAATGACCTTGGGACCCACATGCATGCATAAAAAATGTGCTTATATGAATAGGGTTAATGTATAAGGGGATTAGAACTGAAATGCATTAAAAATGCATGTTCGGGTGACTGAACCAGAATGTATAAGAACATATGGTTGACCGAATCAATTAGAGGTCAATGGTTTGACCACTGTACAGTTGACCGAACCTTACCAAGTTCATACATCTTGGTCAACTGAACCCCCATCGGGTAAATGGTTTGACTCCTCGTTCAACAGACCAAAAATGTGAACCAACTACCTAGTCGACTGAACCCCCATGTGGGAGATTCCAACTGCCCGGTCGACCGAACATGGTAGTTCAAATTGACTCGGTCGACCGAACCACACGGAATTGGAAAATCGCCTTTGAAACCTTCAATACGGTTGACCAAACTCTCAGTTGAATTTTTCAGCGGTCGATCGAACTATGTCACTCGGTCAACTGAACCTTAAGTACGGTCGACCGGTGCTCTCGGGTTGGCGAGAATTACTAAAGTTAAAACGTAGTAAAAACTTATTAACCTCAGTTAAACTTTTCCTAAAATGACTAATATGTCCTGAATGGTTATAATTTTGAGGAATTCTATATATACCCCCTCATTTGCAAAAATTAGTCACTTATTAGCAATCTTGATTAGAAAAATCCTCTAAAAATGATAAATGTATAATTGAGAATAAATTAGATCATAAAACTTTTTTCACTGCAGATCGACATGAAAATATATATATACTACTACTTTTGACATTTTAGCTTCACAATAAGTAACTTGTTTTTCTGCAATAAATGAAGCTAGTTGGTTATGACATAGGCGCTTAGGACATGCTAGCATGAACTTATTATCAAAACTAGTAAAAAAAGATTTAGTAAGAGGCTTGCCTAAAACACCATTTGTGAAAGATAAAATTTTTGATGCATGTCAAATGGGTAAGCAAACAAAATCTAACTTTAAGAAAAAGAAATTTATATCTACCACTAGACCACTTGAAATGCTTCTCTTGGATTTGTTTCGTCCTAATTCTGTACAAAGTTTTGGTGGAAAATCATATGCTTTTGTCATTGTTGATGACTATTCTAGGTTCACATAGGTGTTATTCCTCTCACATAAAAATGAATCATATGAACAGTTTATTAAGCTTTGTAGGAAAATTCAAAATGAAAAAGGTTATAAGATAACTCACATAAGAAGCGATAGAGGCACTGAATTTAAAAATGAAGGCATAGAAGATTATTGTGACCTAGAGGGTATATCACACAATTTTTCTGCACCTAGGACCCCTCAACAAAATGGTGTGGTAGAAAGAAAGAATAGGTTATTGCAAGAAATGGGTAGGACCATGTTGAATGGGCATAAACTACCTAAATAGTTTTGGACTAAGGCCATAAATACTACTTGTTATGTCATGAATATGTTGTTGATTAGACCATCACTAAATAAAACTCCTTATGAATTGTGGAACAACCATAGACCTAATATTTTCTATTTTCATGTTTTTGGTTGTAAATGCTTTGTGCTTAGGAATAATGAGCATCTAGGAAAATTTGACTCTAAATCTTATGAAGGCATTTTCCTAGGTTACTCTCTTAATAGTAAAGCATATAGAGTTTTCAATAAAAGAACCTTAACTGTCATTGAATCAAATCATGTTGTATTTGATGAATCAAATCATTTTTTAAGAAAAATGATGAAGATGGCATTGACGTTAGAAAATTCTTAGACAAGTTATCTATTGAAAACAATGCAAGTGAGAATTTAGAAATTAATGATAAATCATCTAAAGATAATAACAATGATAATGAAATTCAGGAGTTGTCTAGGGATTGGAAATTCATTAGGAACCATCTTCTAAATCAAATCATAGGTGAACCTTCCTGTGGTGTAGCCATAAGATCCTCCTTGAAAAACCTAGTGAGTCATTCTGCTTTCTTGTCCCAAGAAGAACCTAAAAATATTAAAGAAGTAATAGAGGATGACTCTTGGGCAATGTCCATGCAAGAAGAACTTAATCAATTTTAAAGAAGCAAAGTGTGGACTATAGTTCCTAGGCCTAATGATCATACAATTATTGGAACTAAATGGGTATATAAAAATAAGAAAGATGAGAATGAGGTAGTAATTAGAAATAAGGCTAGACTAGTTGCTCAAGGTTATAATCAGGAGGGGGGGATAGATTTTGATGAAACATATGCTCCTGTTGCTGGGATGGAAGGCATTCGTATGCTACTTGCTTATGTCGCTTTTAAAAATTTTAAATTGTTTCAAATGGATGTTAAAAATGCTTTTCTTAATGACTATATTAATGAAGAAGTGTATGTAAAACAACCACCCGGTTTTGAAAATCATAAATGTTCAGATCATGTATACCGGTTGTCTAAAATCTTGTATGGATTAAAGCAAGCTCCTAGAGCTTGGTATGAGAGGCTTAGTGGGTTTCTACTACAAAATGGGTTTACCTATGGCAAGATTGACACTACACTCTTCATCAAATCAAAAAATGATGATATGCTTTTAGTTCAAATTTATGTTGATGATATCATTTTTGGAGCAACCAATGATGAGTTATATACTGAGTTTGCCAAATGCATGCAAAGTGAATTTGAAATGAGTATGATGGATGAACTTAATTTCTTTTTAGGGTTGCAAATTAAACAAGCTAAATATATAACTTTCATATGCCAATCTAAATATGTCAGGGACTTGCTAAAGAAATTTAATATGGAAGGTAGTAAAATTCTTGGTACTCCTATGAGTTCTTCCATCAATCTTGATAAATATGAGCAAGAAATCCTTGTTGATGTGAAATTGTATCGTGGTATGATTGGGTGTCTTCTATATCTTACAGTTAGTAGGTCTGATATTATGTTTAGTGTGTGCATGTGTGCTAGGTTTCAGGCTGCTCCTAAGGAATCTTATATATTAGCAAATAAACGAATCCTTTAGGCTAAGGGTACGTCTGCCTGGGTGTCACATGATCCGTCATCCTAAACCCTCTCCCACAAAACATTGTTGGGGGTGGGATACTATGTGGGTGGATGTTGGCCTCCCGTGCACTTAGTTGTAGGCGGTTGGTTGAAAATACGAGGTCTTAGACGACATACAAAATGGCGATTGGTGGTTGTTAGACCCTTTCATTGTGTCATGCTCCATCTTTTGAGTTGCGTTGACGTAAGGATCTCACTCGACCCTTAAGTATCTAGTTGGAACCATAGAGTTAGGATTATGGTATCCTAAGCATACAACCTTTGATATTGTTATTTATACTGATGCTGACTTTGTCGATAGTAAGGTTGATAAGAAGAGCACTAGCGGCACTTATCACTATTTACGACAATCTCTTGTTTTTTGGTTCTCCAAGAAACAAAACTCAGTCGTCTTATCCACAGCCGAAGAAGAATATATTGCAGTTAGAAGTTGTTGTGCTCAAACTCTTTATATGAAACAACAACTTATGGATTTTAGGTTGCACTATGATACAGTATAGATTAAATGTGATAATACTAGCATAATCAATATTTCAAAGAACCCTATCTCATATTCACGAACTAAACACATTGAGATTAGACATCATTTCTTTCATGATCATGTGCAAAAAGGTAATGTGGCACTTAAGTTTGTGTGCACAAATGAACAATGAGCTGACATTTTCACTAAACCACTTCCAGAAGATAAGTTCATACAAATTAGATGTGAACTAGGTCTCATGCATACTAGAGATGCTTCCTAGATATTTGATAGAGTGTATAAACTTAAGGGGACCTTTCTAACAAATCTTAAGTCTAACAATTGTTATAACTATTGGCATCTTTCATTAGTTTAGACTTTATGAATTTATTTGTGTTTTGCAATGCATAATTCTCATATATACTGCATGATGATGATTGTTTATTTGGGTTAAGTAGTTGTGGATAAATTGTCAATATTAAAACTTAAAATAAGTCATTTTTATACAGACATTTTTGGGAAAATGTCCTACATTCAAATGGTATGCTACCGAAATTTTTAAAAATTTCCCAAACTTATCTTGTGTATTAATGCATAATACCTAATGCCTTTGGCTATTTGTGTTTTTAGCCCTTTTTGTTGTTGCCAAAAGGGGGAGATAGAGATTAGGCAAAATTTGGGTAGTAGTACTTAAAAAAAATTATCTGCATTGAAACATTTTTTTTTTGCATTATGCATATTGACAGGGGGAGTCTTTTAAGGCTATACCCACTATTTGCATGGTGTATTTATCATTGTCAAAAAGGGGGAGAATGTTGACCTCATAGAACACACCCGGTTTTGATAATGATAAATACTTATTATATTTGATGGCTATCTAGTTTGTGTGCAGGTGTATATATTTGCAAATCAAGTTGATGGCACATGAAGTGAAGACCTAAAGACCTTGAAAACTATTTCATGTTGTATTGTAATTCAATCCTTCATTTGGGTCTGTAATAGTAAATAGGAACTGGTTTGTAGTAATCAAATGCATTACATGCATGATATGATAGGTAAGCTCAAAAAGACCTAGAATGACTTTAGGACCCACATGCATGCATGAACAAATGTTCTTATATGAATAGGGTTAATGTATAAGCGAATTAGAACTGAAATGCATTAAAAATGCATGTTCAGTCGACCGAACCAGAATGTATAAGAACATTTAGCCGACAGAATTGGTCAGAGGTCAACGATTTGACCACAGTATGGTTGACCGAACCTTGCCAAGTTCATACAGCTTGGTCGACCAAACCCCCACCGAGTCAACGGTTTGATTCCTTGGTCGACTGACCAAAAATGTGAACCAACTACTTGGTCGAGCGAACCCCCATGTGGGAGATTCCAACAGCCCAGTCGACCGAACATTGTAGTTAAAATTGACCCAGTTGACTGAATTACGTAGAATTGGAAAATCACCTGTGAAACCTTCAGTACGGTTGACTGAACTCTTAGTTCAATTTTTCAGCGGTTGACCGAACTTTGTCACTCGGTCAATCAAACCTTAAGTACGGTCGACCGGTGTTCTCGGGTTGATGATAATTACTGAGGTTAAAACGTAGTTAAAATTTATTAACCTTAAAATTTTCCTAAAATGACTAATATGTCCTGAACGGTTATAATTTTGGAGAATTCTATATATACCTCCTCATTTGCAAAAATTAGTCACTAATTAGCAATCTTGATTAGCAAAATCCTTTGAAATTCAAAAATTCCTATACTCATTTTCGAGCCTCCTACACTCATTCTTACCCACTCTTATTATTAAAATCTCTTTGCAAGTGTGCTTGAGTGTTCTTCTCATTAGGCTTGAGTTCTCTCTTGCTTGTGTTGATTGAGATTATCTTATTAGAGAGCAAGGTTTTAAGTTTTTCTTAGGAGACTTTATTAATAAGTCTTCCTTAGGAAAACTTCATTGAGATTTTGAATTTTGCATTTTCATTGCAATAACTCAAGAAGTTTACTTCGTATTTTGATTGCAACAATACTTTTCAAATCATTTTCAAATATCTCTTGTGACTTACTTTGAGAAAAATATTTGTTGAGATATTTGCTTATGTGCTATAGGTCTTTGTAGCAATATCCTTTGATTGATATTATCATCTTGAACACAAAGATCAAATTATTTTTATAAACTAAATCTGAATATCTCTTGAGGTTTATATTTTGAGAAAAACATTTGTTGAGATATTTAAGGTGTGCTTGTGATCTTCATTGTTGCATTGTGATTGAGAATATTATTTTGACACGAAGATCCTATCATTTACACTCTCACACACTGATTGCAATCTTTGTATAAATCTTTGAGAGTAGACACTTAGACTACATTGAACTTACTTTATCATATCATTCGGTGGTGTATTGATTTGATTGGTGCATAATCTTCTTAGATAAGAAGCATACTTGTTGTATGCAAATTTGTTTGAGAAATCTATTGTATTCCAGACGTGGTGTGAGGGGGCGGTAATCCAGTTCGGTAAGGATTGTTTGTAAAGGTTGAGGCCAACCCTGTGTGAATCGACCTGATTGTTTAGGTGCCGCTCCACCCATTAAGTGAGTCTTATAGTGGTAATCCTTGTACTTGTTAGTCAAGGCGGGGACGTAGGCAGTTTGCTGAACCTCGATAACATTTCTGGGTGTCATCTTGATTTATAGCTTTCTTGTGCATGCTTGATTAATTTAATTGTGCAATTTAATTTTCATTGTATTGTGTAATACTGCAGTTAGGGGATTGACCTAGGGCATCAATTTCGAAAATACCAATTCACCCACCTTTCAGGATAACGGTAAAGCTAACACAAACCTCTTCGGTATTTCAAATTTCCAGCGCTAAAATATCATTAATTTCTAATTAAAAAAATTTGAAAATACCGGTTGTATCCTTAACGGTCATAATTTTTGGAAAATCTATAAATACCCCCTCATAACCTTAGATCAGCAACTTTGATTAACTCTAAAATTCTCTATAATCTATTGTTAATCAAAATTCCACCAAACCTATTTTTATTGCAAAAATCTTTTCTTTGGGACAAATCTTTTTGTACTCTCCTTCTCTCTTCACTTTATTTACAAATCTTTTGGAAGAGAGCATTTGAATTTTTTGGGTATTCATTTTCATTCAAAGCACAATACTCTCACTTATACTTTAATATTTGAAAATTATTTTTTAGAGTATTGCTTGAATTTCTCCTGATTATTTTCATGATAAATATTTTTGAGAGAAATTATTTATTGCGCAAATATTTTTCTTGAGCTTAAACTCTAGATTCTTCAAACGCTTTTATTTGTAAAATGTTTGTTGGAGAACATATTTATCATTTATATATATTCATATATTTTTATTTGTGCAAAATTTGTTGAAGAGTAAAACCCAAGATTCTCCTATATTTTTATTGAAATATATTTTTTAAGAAATTTCTTATTAGGATTTAAATTTATTTTGAAAGCACTCTTACTCTACTAAGCACATTTCATATCTTAAAAGAGTGCATGTATTTGAGTTTTTAATGTATACATTCATGCTTATATTTTGAAGCGTTTTACTATATACAAAAATGATTTATAATGTATCAGTTGGGTTCATCCCGTAACGTTTTACTATATACAAAAATGATTTATAATGTATCAGTTGGGTTCATCCCGTAAATTAAATTGGGGAGTCTCAGTCCCGTAAGTGAGATCGGTTGGGTTTAACCCGGGAAATTGAATTAGGGAATCTCTGCCCCCGTAAGGGAGACAAGTTGGGCTCAACTTTATAATTAAGTTGAGGTTTTCCTTGTCCCGTAAGGAGAGGATGTAAACGGCTTATGATCCACCTGTTTAAGTGAGTAGGGTTAGTGTAATCTTGGGAGGTATGCCCAAGCAAGAACGTAGGCTGGTTTGGTCGAACCTCGATAACAAATATCGTGTGTCTCTCCCTCTCTATTTTATTCAAATTCCTCCACTTTAAATACTGCATCTGTATGAATGTTTATTTAATATCATAATTATTTGCATATACATATTTAATTTAAATAAGATATACTACACACGTGTATGTTTGTTTTCATTATTAAAATTATTTTACATATACACGTGTACGTTGAATGAGATATAATTTGTGATAAATCGGAGAAATGTTTAAATTAGCCAAAAAGATTTTAAAACCCATTTCACCCCTCTCTTCGAATCACACAAATTCCAACATATTATTTGTAGATTCAAAATTGACCTAAACATAAATTTTTTAAATACCCAATTCACCCCCTCTTGAGTTTACACCAATTTCAACAGTTTTGTATAAAAAAAATGCTGGACAGTACACATCAATTTGGGAAATAAAGTTCTATGCAAACTTTTTTTAAATATTTTTTTATTAAAATAATATTAAAATCGAAAAAAAAAAAACTCAAAATAGATAGGATCCTAAACGACGGCGTTTCAGTGTGCTTTGTAAGGAAACGCGTGTCAGTTTTAAAGTGGCGTTGGAGTTGAGGAGTCCTGCTCTAGGTCCAGGTGTTCCATGTGAATTGACACGTGTAAGGACAGGAATCATATACTTGTGATTTTTCCCTGTCATGATTGCTTCCACGTTGTGGTCCTCAGCAGTGCCGTGGCTTTCTTCCAAACTCCAAAGTGGGACATTTTCAATTATGGATCTTCCTCGTTAGTGTGAAAGGTATGGGCCCCATTCCAAGGACAGGAGAAACCTGTGACTAGCAACAAACCTATTTAATAATAATAATACTTCTAAAATAATAATAATAATAACTTCTATATTTATTTTTTCATTTTATTAATAAATTATTTAAATTTAAATATTAACAAAAAAGTATTTTAAAAAAATATTACAAAGTGTTAAGTATTTATACTTATAAAATAAGTGGTATTTGAATAATTACTTTTAAAACTTTTATTTATTATTATAATTAATATATTATAATATGTAACAAAAATAATGTATGATTATTAAACTATTAACATATTAAATGTTTCTATTAATAATTTAATTAATATTTATGTTATTTGGTATTTTAATATTTTCTAACTAACAATTCAATTAACATTTTAAACATTATCTAATAACAAATTAGATAAAAATTTTAACCAACACATTTAATTAATAATTTTCAAATATTAATTTTTAAAATATATACATTAATTATATACTAAAATTTAATGCAATAACATTTCAAAACAATTAAAATTAATTATCAATGTTATCAATAAAAATGTAACATATAACTAAAATTAATTAACATTAATTAAACAATAAATGATAATATTTGGTAATTGAAATATTATATGTTAATTAATTTTTTTTTCATAACAGATATGTTAATTAAGATTTTAAATTCATAATAATTATATTTTGTTAATTAATAGGAACTATATGTTACTAATTAACAAAATTTAATTATTGATTTCTACAAAAAAAAAAAAATCCCAAAACTAACACAAATCTCATAAATTGTTCAATATTTCAAAATTATCACCATCTACCTTATAGTGATAAGTACTTTTAATCTCATAATATCACTTAATTTTTTTCAAAAAAATAATTAATTTTTTTTTATAATATACCCTTTGAGTTTCTAACAATTAAAAAAATAATATAATATTTATTGGAGAGCCTATTATTTTTATAATATTTTAGTAAGCATTTATCCTTCTACTTAAAATTTAATTTATTATGATAATGAATATAGACATTTTATGTGAAGGTGTTTTTTTTTTTTTTTTAAATTTTAACGTCTTTTTTTTTTTTTGCTTTTGTGTTGTGATGATAATAAATGTTTGTTCGATACTAACATATGAACATCTTAATTAACTTCCATCTATTTTAAAATAAAAATCTTTGGTGGCTATAGCTTTTTTACGAAAAAGTGTGAATTGTTTTATGAGTAATATTTTTAAAGTATTTAAGTGAATATTAGTTATTGTGCTTGGGTCTATTTAATAGTTATGGTATGAATGTATGCTTTAAATTGAATTAAAGAGTAAAAAGATTATTTTATTAATGATGCAACTTGTTTTATTAATGTTGATTAAAGAATAACTATTGAAAATTTATTTTTGCTGATAAGTTATAATGTTAAGAGGTTCTTTTGTTAATTGTATAAAAAATTTAGGTGATGTGTGTGGATTTTACCACGAGATGAAAAAATATAAAAAGTAATATAATCTTCTTCAAATTTAACAAAAAAAATATTAACGAGTCATCTATGTAGTATGCCCATGCTTATTTAATAATAGAAATAAATTCACTATTGGATGATTATTTGATAGTTATTTTTGGTAGGATTTTTTTAAAAATTTTGAAAATCCCACCATTTCTTGAAAATTTTTAAAAGGTTTAATAAATAAAAATATTTATATTTTAATTTGCTATGAAATCTTCTCATGTTATGGAGATTTTCTTATTACAAGTAATTAAAAATTCGTATTAAATTTTAGTTATATAACAAGAAACAACTTTTAAAACTTTTTAAATCTTTTTGATAAAAAATCAAATACCTTTTAGGTGATGATGCTGGGCCTCTTTAGAGGAGAAAAAGTTTTGTGTACATGTGTGTGTGTGTGTGTGAGAGAGAGAGAGAGAGAGGGCACTGGCCTATAGTTATATTATGTGTGTATATTTCCTAGTCAAACTTAGAATTACAATTAAAATTTATGATCAAATCATTGTTACCTAGCTTAACCTATGTGGTTATAAGTCATAAATCTTGGTTATTAATCTTAATCATAAATTATGTCTATTTCTAAATATTAATGACTTGTTTTGTTTGGTTAAATAACTATTCATTGGAATAAGATGTAATATAGTTTAAATTTTAGGAATGAAGGGAATAGTTATTTATTATATATTCCTAATTATTTCATTCAAAATATAATTAAAAAGAACATACATCCTCATAATGAAATTAAAGAATAGTACTTATTCTTTGTCTATTCCTTAGTGGCTAAGGGTTCTCATTTCAGCTTATTTTGATGACAACAACCCATTAGTTGTTCTTAGGTCTGCTAATATTTTTTCCTCAAGTTCAGTTCATATATACAAGACAATTCCAAAGCAAGCATAAGGTTCAGACATATATTGTAGAAGTAATGAGCAAATGACCATTACCAAAGTTCAACACATGGAACATCTGGAGCACAACCAACCAAAGCGTATATGAAATCTTACATTGTTTGTATAATTGTTGGGTTGTGTAAGAGGTAGGAATAATGTTGTAACTCTTTGTAAGAGACAAGCAATTGCATATGCATTTAGTTCATAATAGGTTAGAACATGAAAATTGAGTTTACACATGCATATCGAGTCACTTAATTGTATAAGATGCCAAAACGTCCTTAAAAATGTTTGATCAAATCAAGACATCTTATAAATGGTAAAAATTAATTCTGGACAAGATTAGAATTTAACTTGAACAAAAACTATTTTTGAACTTGTCCAAATTCATTTAGGTCTTTATTTAAGTAAAACAAAGGGGCTCGTCGATGAATACAAAGGATTCGTCGACCATAAAAAAATGAGGGACTCGTCGACGTACACAGGGACTTGTCGAAGAAGAGACCCCGAGACCACCTAAAATCTCATAGGTAACTTGTTTATTGACTTTTCGAGTCATATCCCGTTTTGATTATGACAAATACAAAGTATCTTACCTGTGCATTGAGTATGTTGAGCAAGATTATTTCTTTACATGTACGGATGGTAAGGATAAAATAGAAGCCATAAGGAGATAAAATTCAACATCACCTGGTGTATGACATGGCAATACGAAGTGCAAAAGGAATGAAGATAAAATTTTTCAATTGTAATTGCATTATATTTTCCTTGGGTCTGTAATAATATATGGTTTGTAATAATTGCATTACATGCATGATAGGATGCATAAGTTCAAAAGACCGTAAAATGACCTTAGGGATCACCTTCAGTCGACCGAAGATCGACTGACGTCATATTTTTTTGGATTAACTCAAGGCCCTAGATTGACCTTAGTTCACTTCATGAAAATCCCCTCAAGCCTAAATGCAAAAATATACAAATAGGAATAAAATTATATAAGGTCAAAAGAAGAGGAAATATTTTTCAAAGTATTGGAATTGGTATATTCCTAAGAGGAGGGGTGAATGGGGTATTTAAATTCAAGTCTAGGAATTTAAGATGCGGAAATTAAAAGTAGGCACAAGAAATGTTATCGGGGTTTGGCCAATACTACCTACGTCCCCGCCTCAAGATCATAAGTAAGATGATTCCACTAAGGCTCACTTAACGGGTGGAGCGGCACCTAATACAACACTTTAACAGGATGGTGCACTTAACTTTCTTAACCGTGTTAAAGCCAATCTAGGACTTTTATCGGGGCAAGTCTCCCTCTTCAGGCCCACGCTTGGAATACAATAGATATAGAATTTTTCATACAAACAAATATGCTTACACTAAGCAGATGTGTACCAGTAAGCACAATCAATTAGTGCACTCACGTATGATAGGATATTAAGTTCGAGTGAGATTTTGTTAATTAATGTGTTAGCTCTCAACAATGTGTATGTCAACGTGTGTATGTAAGAGTAGTACCTTTGATTCAAGATATCATAATCAGCAAATGATCAAAGGACATTCTAACTTTCAACAAAGATATTTTCAATATTAATCACAATAGAGATTAGGATCTATGGAATTAATCTCTCAAAAGAATATATCAATCAAGTAATATGAGAGATACTGTAAAGATAAATCTTTGAACTAAACAAACGTAAGTCAATAAAACATATTTCAAAGATTTATACTTCAACTATCTTTATCTTCCACAAAAATATTTTTAGCAATGAACTCAGGAGATAGTGAAGATTAGCCATAGTGAAGATTAGCTTCTTTAAAAACAAATATTTTTTTTCAATAAGCACAAACACTAGTCTTTGAATCTTGCAACAAAGATGCAAAGATAATATTTATCAATGAAATAATCTCAGATCAACTCAAGCTAAATCTCTAAAAATAATTTCAACAATAATGGATGAGGGAGTATGCTAGCTTTAAAATAATGTATGAGGCACACAAATATATTCACTCTTCAAGTTGCAACAATAATGCAAATGAAGGGAATACAATAAACCTTTTCTTTATCAAAGATGGTTTTGCAAAGACGAACAAAAGAGGGTGTGAAAATTTTGGCTTGAAAAATATGTAGTATGGCAAATGGGAGTATAAAAAGTTTAGAGGATTTTTGATAATCTTATTTTCTAATCACTCCCTAATTTGCAAAAATGAAGGACTATATATAGAGTTTCCAAAAAATTGAACCGTTGGGGACATAGAGGGAATTTTGGAAAAATTTTAATTATGGTTAATAAAAATAACCACTTTTTAACTTCGGTAAAATTTGAGCAACCCAAGAGGTTCAGTCGACCATACTTAAGGTTCGATTGACCTAATTGATAAGTTCGGTCGACCGAGGCATTTTTAAACTGTAGGTTTGGTTGACCAGACTTGAGGCGATTTTAAAACCTTTGAGGTTTGGTTGACCAGGCCAAGTTTGGTTGACCGAAGTTGAACGTTCGGTCAACCGGGCCATTTTACAACTGGGAGTTCGGTCAACCAGGGCGTTGAGATTTCCCACGTTCCATTTCGGTCAACTAGAGCATTGGAGTTCCTTTTTAAGATGGAAGACCAAATGGTCAGCTTTTTTATCTTGAAGAGGTTCGGTCGACTGAGGGTTTTAGTGTATTGTGGTTCAGTTGACCAACCATAAATTTTTTTTTTCAATTTGAGTTTAATTTTTCTTTTGAAATCACCCCTATTCTCATGATAATTATTTCTAAGATATGTGAGGCCTTTTTCATGCAGTGTGTTTGGACCTATGGTCAATCTGATGTCTTTGAGCTTATCTGTCATATCATGCAAGCAATGCATTAATTATTACAAAACATAATTAATATTACAGACCCTGAATAATATGAAATATAAATTACAAAATAAACACTTTGGGTCTTTAATTTCTTTCAACTCCATGTGCACCATATGATACTTCCAATTGATCTTGCATAAAAACTCACCGAATATTAAATACCAAAGTATTTGTCATAATCAAAACGGGATATGACCTATGAGGTCAATAAAAAGGGCTTCGGGCGACTGAACCTTGGCGTTATAAATGCCTCGGTTGACCAATTCAGCCTAAAGTCAAACTTTTGACTATGGCTCAGGCGACCAAACTAATTTTACGCATATTCTCCATGGTCGACCAAACCTGAAAGTTCACTTTTTTCACTGTTTTTGGGCGACCGAACTTGTAGTTCAAAATAGGCCTGAGAGACTGAATTGTGACGTTCGGCAACCCTAACCATGGACTAGGTGCCCAAAAGCACAAAGGTTGGGAAATCACCTTGACATTCAACCGACCGAACTCACCTTAGCCAGTCAAAGCCTGGAATAGGCTTGTGTCAGTTCGGGTGACTGACCCTATGGATCAGGCAACCAAACCTCTCGGGTTGTTTGATTTTTACCACGTTTAAACTAGGTTAATTTTAATTAACCAACACTAAACTTTTCCAAAATGACCCTTGTGTCCCCCAACAGTTATAATTTGTTGAATATCTATATATACTCATTCATTTGGAGAGATTAAGGATTGATTATCAAACTTGATTAACAAAAACTCTCTCAAAATCTTTGCAAATTTATTTTATACTCTTACTCATACAAGCTTACATTTTTTACTCCTACTGATTCTCTCTTGCAAAATCATTTAAGTAAGAGTGTTTTAAGATCATCCATTTCATTTACAAAAGCTCACACTTTCGTTGCACATTCCTATTTGAAATTGATTTTTTAGAAGAGTGAGCTAGAGTTTTCCCTTGGTATTCAATCCATAATTGTTTTGGGAAAACTATTGAGTTTGTGAGTCTTGCATTCTTGAGATATTTGCTTGTGCTCTCAAGATCTTTGAGATTATTTCTTGTGATTGATATACATATATTGACTCTCACATATAAATTGTTATAATTGCATATAACTGAGAGTTGGGATAGAGACTTCACTGAGCTTATACATTCATATCATACTAAAGTGTAATTTGTTATTGTATTATGCGTATTGGTACATATCTGCTTATTGGAGAAGCACATATATTGTACACAAAAATTCTACTGATTCTCTGTTGTACTTTAGGCGTGGCCTGAGGGGGTGTGAACCTACCCCATAAGAATTGATTGTAAAGGTTGAGGTTAGCCCTGGTAATTTGGCCTGGTGTTGTAAACGGTGTCGCTCCATCCGTTAAGTGAGCAATAGTGGAATCCTCGGGCTTGCGAGCTAGAGGAGGGGGCTTAAGCAGTATTGGCTGAACCCCGATAACATATCTTGTGTTTGCTCTTAAATTCTTGCACTTTAATTTCATGCACATGTTTGCTTATATTTAATTTGTTATGAATGTGTGCATGATTTAAATATTGTGAATGATTGGGATAAACTGAGCCTACTATACTTTCCTTGATTATTTGCTCAGTTAATTACCAGTGTGATTGGGATTGCATAGAAAGACTATAGGTTGTGAAATACTGTTGTTATCTAGTTTAATCTAGGCAATTTTTTTTTTTTAAATTTCCAATTCACCCCCTCTTGGGAATACACCAATTGCAACATTGTTGGTGAATACAGGGGATTAGTCAACCAATGTATGAAGGTGGCTCATTGACGTATTCAAGGGACTTGTCTACAAAGAGATATCGAGACGTAACTAAAACCTATAGAGAAGACTCATCGACGTATACAAGGGATTCGTCGACTGACGCATATGTATGACTTGTTGATTAGTCCATGGACTCGTCGGCGAGTGTCGAGCAGCAAACTGCATTTAATGCATAATAACAGCTAGTTTTGGGCTTGTCTTTTCTCCATTAATGCCTAACAACTCTCGAGCATGCTGCTCGTCCCTTTGGCTTTAAATATGAGCCTTTAGCATTCATTTCATACTAAGTTAAGCATTTTTGTGGTTGAGCATCATTATTGAGAATTCATATTAGGGTTTCTTTCTTGTTCTCAAGCTCTCTTGTTCCTTACTTTTGTTTACATATCTTTGCACAAGAGAGTAGTGTGAGGTTTTGACTTGTATTATCTGCTCAAGAAGGAGCACTTCGAAGTTGTATCTACTTGCTTTGATTCATTGTATTGGGGGGGGGGGGGGTTCTTTGTGAGCCTTTGTAAGGTGACTCTTGGTGATCATCTTGTTGTAGCTCTTGGTGAGTAGCTAGGTTGTGTGCCTATGATTGTAAAGGCTTCTTCGTTTTGAAAAAGGATTGCTTAGTGGATTTGGGGAATCCTTGAGTTGGTATCAAGGCATGGACATAGGCTTGGTGCCAAACCACGTTAACATCATTGTTTTGAGCTTCTCTCTCCTTTCACTATTTATTTGTTGTGATTCTTTTTGTTTGTCATTTCTTGAAATATATTTCACTCGTTTCTTGCCCAAAGTTTATTTTGTAGAAAAAGTTATATATTTGCGAAAGACTCCCCCTCTAGACGCACACCCGGGATGACAAGTGGTATCAAAGCTAGTCGCTAGACCCTCAGAGTAACATCTAGAGTGCAAAGATCAAATGGCAGATATGTTTTCCCAAGGACAATCAATTGACCATCCACCAAAGTTCAATGGAAGCAACTACCCTGCATGGAAAGACCAAATGACGATCTTCATTTAGTCATATGACTTGAAAATCTAGAATGTAATCACTGATGGAGATTACGTATTCAAGGATGAAAAAAAGTGAGATCATACCAAACAAGAAGTTGTTTGATGCTGACTCAAGGTTGGTTCAACCGAACTTCAAAATAAAAAATTTTCTCTATTGTACTGTAAGTGACAAAGAGTATAACCGTATTTGCGGATGCAACACTGCAAAGGAAATGTGGGGAAAGCTCCAGGTAACGTATGAATGTACGTCCCAAGTTGAAAAATAAAAATAAAAAATCTATATATTGGTCAAATAATATGAAATGTTTAAAATGGAAGAAGATAAGTCGATCACTTCCATGTTTACATGTTTTACACGTATAACAAATGACTTGAAAGCACTTGGTAGGGAATACTCTATGGAAGACAATGTGTAGAAAGTTCTTAGTTCATTACCAGAATCATGGCATGAAAAGTCTACTGCAATTTAAGAAGCAAAGGCCTATCCAAGGTCACTTTTGATGAGCTCATTGGGTCTCTCATGACTTATGTGATCAAGAAGAATGATGCCACAGCTAAAGTAGATAAGCTGAAAAATACAACTGATATGGCTTTAAAGACAGTAAGCAAGAAGGAAATTATGGAAGAAGAGTGTGATAATGAGGAAGAAATAGCTCTCATCACTAGGAGAATCAAGAATTTCTTGCTAAACAAGAAGGGTAAGCAAAAGAATAAAGGAGAATTGAGCATGAGGTGCTACAATTGCAAGAAGCCCAACACCGGATGGTTCCCTACTCAAAAACAAAGGCAACAATCAACAAGGGGATAAAAAGAAATATAAAGCCATGAATGCAACTAAGTGGGATGAGCTCGATGGACTCTCTACTGATAGAGAAAATGAACAAGAAGTTGCAAACTTTTGCTTCATGGTGGATGAGCAAGATGAGGTAAGCTCCGATGACGAATACTCTCCTTCATATGATGAGTTAGAAGAAACCTGTAGAAAACTTTATAATGAGTTAATTGCAACTAAGAGAAGAAATAAACATCTTGAAGAAACACACTCAAAATTCAAAATAAAAGAGGTAGGTCTTTGTTCTGCTTTGAAAGAAGAAAATGCATCTTTGAATACAAAAATTGAAGAACTTAATGAAAGTTCACGAATAGATCATGAGTTTTTCCAAAAGAAAATCAAAAATTTGAAAAACCAAATTAATGAAAGTGTTATGGAAAACTTGTCTTTAAAAAAGAAAATTAAGGACCAAAGCATGACTATTTACAAGTTTACAAGTGGAAAGGAGAATCTTGACAAAATACTTGGGGCCCAAAGATTTGGGATTTTCAAAGAAGGTTTAGGTTATGGTTTTTCATCATCTGAATCTATTGGTATTACAAATTTATGTGCCAAAAGGAACTCATTACCTAACAAAAGTCTAGCACCAACACCAAAGCCTTTGCATGCTAATAAAACTTGCCTATACTGTGAAAGAAAGGGTCATATACGATTCACTTGTCCTTTTAGAGGAAATAGAGGAAAAAGAAAGAAGTACGTATGGGTGTTCAAGAACACTAACCCAATAGGACCCAAGGAAAATTGGGTACCAAACAAATCACCTAACTCTATTTGCAGGTTTGCTTGAAGACCTCTTTGATGAAGAACAAGTGGATCCTTGATAGCGAGTGTTCAAGGCACATGGCGGGAGATGCCATAAAATTGATTTCTCTTTCCTATGAGAAAGAAGGGCTCGTGATGTTCAAAGACAACGCCAAGGGAAGAATCATAGGTAAAGGTAAAATAGGTAATTCTTCTCTTTCTATTGAAAATGTTGCACTCGTAGATACACTTAAGAAAATATACGATAACAGAGTGCTAAAATGTGTCCCAAAATATACATATATGACTGTTTTTCCAAAATACCCTCAACTGGGCTAGAGTTATACATAAATACTCTCAAAATACTCACTCTACTGACAGGGTAGTACTGAGGCCCCTTTATCCACGAGCCTGATATGCTCGCCTACTTGGATCACCAGAAAAATGTTGAAGTAATGGGATGAGACGACGCTCACTAAGACGAAATATGCTATTGCTAGTGTATGGCAAATGAGTTAAAATACTATGAACTGTTTCTATATAATCATGTATAACTAAATATGAGAATACAAGTACAAATAAAATATACAGCCACCACCTGTACCCATGTTGCTTAACATATTTGTTTTTATAGGTTTTCCATTCATAATACTTCTACTATACATAAGTACCCCCACTGTTACTGTAAAACTATATATACATTTAATATTTGAAAACTTCCCTGTGGATAACTGTATGTTATGATTTAACCCCTCATGATAGGGTTGTGCGGCCCGTAGGCAGGATCTACTTGATTGGCCGACTAGGATAAACCACTATACTCCATTAGTCTGATAAGCCCTCCTCAACCCATATCTAATGGGGAGCTTGTCCACTCGTGGGCTCTATACGATCAACTTTCATACCACGTATTATCTGAATAGGTGGTTGCACTCTATACTGTATGTAGTAACGGTACCATGCTCTATAAACTGTATGGTCCAACAGGGTCATATACTATATAGTACAGTTCTATATGTAACTATATGTTTTACCATGATTCTGTAATAACCGTATTAACCATGATGATGTAATAAACTGTAACTATATTAACTATATCTCTGAAATAGACTATAAATCTGTATGTCATGGAATTGTAAAACTGTATAAGCATGGTATTCTGAAAGATACTGCAAAACATTCTACTGTTAGTATATTCTGTAAAACATAAATCTGAAAACACTGTAAAACCTGTTTCAATATTCATTCCGTAAACATGATTCTGTGCTATATTCATAATCTCATGTCACACAGTAATTTTAAAACATTTAACACAATTAATATACTGTATAAAAATTTCTGTTGTGAATAATAATCTGGTATAAATAAATATATATACTATACTGAAAATCATACTAAATTTGTATAACATAGCATATTTCTCTTACCTGATTTCTGCTAAAATCCCCCTACCATGACGAGTCCTACACCCGCAGGGTTCTCCACTCAACACCTTAAAAATATATATCTCAAAACAAAATATTACTATTTCTACGTCTACAGCATTTCCTACAACTGCTGGAAAGTCAAATTCTAACAAAAGGGTCTTACCCTAAATTTGGGATGAAATCCAACTTCGTCTCATTGACGATCCGCTCTAGTAGACTTAGGGAGAACTTCCCTAGTAGCGTTGTGGTGGCCTCAGATCGTCAATCCGGAGAACGACGGGGCCGAAATTGAAGAGAGATGGAGGTGGAGCCGTAGGAGAGAGAGAGACTGAATTTCTGTGAATTTTCTGCGTAAAAATCCAACTTTTAGCTATTTATAGAGCCAGATTCGTTGATGAGACACATCATCTCGTCGACGAGACATGTCACCTTGTCGACGAGTCCTGTAGAAAGTTCGTCGATGAACCTACACCCTCGTTGATGAATTTTAGACTTTCAAAAATCCTTTCTCGGTATCTTCTCGTTGACGAAACTTGTCTTCGTTGACGAGGCCCTCTTGTACCCTCATTGATGAATCCCCTGTGTTCGTTGATGAGGACCTGATAAATTCTCTTGGGTCATTACATCCCAAAGTGCAACGTTGTCGACGAATGCGAAGCGTTCGTCGACGAAGTCAGTTGCCTCCTTCTGTTACTATTTCCATTTCTATCCCTCTTTATTTTTTAAATACCCTTATTCTTCGGGTCATTACATTCTCCCCTCCTTATAAAATTTCGTCCTCGAAATTTACTATTCATATAGCTCATCATCCTATAAAGGAAAAACGGTCTACTTATTTTATTACCTGCCCTCACTTATGGCGGAGGAATACCGTGGTTACATGGGTAGTTTTGGGAGATTACAAGTATAAAAGAAAATTCCCCCCAAACCAAAATACTGCCTATCCTATATACTACATTACAATTCCACTATTTAAAAACAATAAAATTACTATTACCTTATTTATACATCACCGTGGTATTCACTAAACAAGTGGGGATATTTTCGTCTAATCTCATCTTCAATCTCCCACGAGGTTTCTTCTATCGTGTGATTCCTCCACAGGACTTTTACTAGTGGTATCTTCTTACTGCGCAATTCCTGTTTTTTCTATCTAAGATCTGTACTGGAGCTTCCTCATTTGCTAGATCACCATTGAGTTCCAATTCCACATAGCTGATGATATGGGAAGGATTTGTGACGCATTTCCTTAACATAGAAACATGAAACATGTCATGAATCCTGAATAGAGATGGTGGTAAAGCCGTCGATAGGCAACTGACCCAATCTTCTCAAGTATCTCAAATGAGCCAATAAACCTAGGGCTCAACTTACCCTTCTTCCCAAACCTCATGATCCCCTTCAATGGTGCAATTTTCAAAAATACATGATCACCCATTTCAAATTCCAGTTCTCGATGGCGAGTATCTGAATAACTTTTCTATCGACTCTGTGTTGCACTGATTTGATCTCGAATGAATCAGACTTTATCGTACGCTTGCTGAACTATCTCTAGCCCCAAAACTTGCCTCTTACCCAGCTCACTCCAGTATATAGGGGAACGATACTTCCTACCATAAAGTGCCTCATAAGGAGCCATGTCAATGCTAGCCTGGTAGCTGTTGTTGTAGGAAAATTGCACCAATGGCATATACTGAGTCTAGCTACCCCCAAAATTTAATACACACGCTCGTCATATATCCTCAAGTATCTGAATAGTTCTCTCTGTCTGACCATCTATCTGAGGATGGAAAGCGGTGCTAAATGCTAGCTGAGTCCCCAATGCCTCCTGCAAACTCCTCCAGAACCAGGATGTAAAAAGTGGATCACGGTCTGAGACTATGGATACCGGCACTCCATGGGGTCGAACAATCTCCTATATGCAAATCTCTGCTAACTTGTTCATAGGGTAGCTAACCTTAATGGGCAGAAAGTGCGTCGTCTTCATCAACCTATCAACACTTACCCATATGACATTCTGACCATGCAGCGCCAAAAGTAACCCAGTAACAAAATCCATGGATACATGGTACTACTTCCATTCGGGAATGAAAAGTGGCTGCAACTGAACATCCGACCCCTGGTGCTCAGCCTTAACCTGCTAGCATGTCAAACACTGTTGCACAAATTCTGCTATTTCCCTTTTCATGTCACTCCACTAGAAATACTTTTGCAGATCCCTATACATTTTCGTATTGCCAGGATGAACAGTGTATAGAGATCTGTGTGCCTCCTCTAAAATCATCCTCTTGATACTGTCATCTGCAGGCACACTTAATCTAGTGCGAAACCTCAAAGCCCCATCGTCAAAAGTTCTAAATTCTTCTCCTTGACCGTCCTGTATTCTGGCTATCACTTTTGCCAATTCTGGATCATTCCCCTGAGCGGCTTTAATCCTTTCATAAAGTGTAGGCTATACAACTAGACTAGCAATAAATGCCTGAGGATCATCTGCTCCTAATTCCACGCTGAGCCCTTCCAAGTCCATTTGAGTTGGGTGCTGAACTATTGCAGCTAGTTGTGCTATATTTTCTGATTTATGGCTCAAAGCATTATCCACCACATTTTCTTTACCTAGGTGGTAACTAATGGTGCAGTCATAATCCTTGATGAGTTCCAACCATCTTCTCTGGCGCATATTCAACTCTTTCTGTGTGAAGATATACTTTAAGCTCTTGTGATCAGAAAATATTTCACATTTCTCACCATATAAGTAATGTCTCCTGATCTTTAGTGCATGTAAACCCGCAGGCAATTCCAGATCATGAGTAGGGTAGTTCTTTTCATATTCTTTCAACTGTTTGGACGCATACGCCACCACCCTACATGCTGCATCAGTACACAACCGAGCCCTTTCAAAGATGCGTCACTGTAAATCACAAAACCATCACCTCTTGATGGAATCGTCAGTACTGGTGCAGTGATGACCTGCTGCTTTAATTCCTAGAAACTCTGCTCACATTCTTCATCCCACACAAACCTGGCACTTTTCCTAGTCAATCGCGTGAGAGGTCCTGACAAGGTTGAAAATCCCTCCACAAATCAATGGTAATAACCTGTCAGTCCCAAGAAACTTCAGACTTCCTGAACGTTCTTCAGATTGACCTAATTCACTACTACAACGATCTTGCTAGGATCCACTGAAATACTGTCTCCTGAGATCACGTGGCCTAAAAATGCAACTTTCTCAAGCCAAAACTCGCACTTACTAAACTTGGCATAGAGTTTCTTTTTCCTTAGTGTCTGTAGAACCTGTCTCAAACGCACCTTATGATCCTTAAAACTCCTTGAGTACACCAGTTTATCATCAATAAAAACTACTATAAATTGATCTAGATACTGGTGAAAAACTCTATTCATCAAGTCCATGAACACAGCTGGGGCATTCGTTAGACCAAACGGCATAACGATAAATTCATAGTGCCCATATCTGGTCCTAAAGGCCGTCTTTGCAACGTCCTCTGCCTTTACTCTCACCTGATGATAACCTAATCTGAGGTCGATCTTGGAATACACTCGTGTACCATGGAGCTGATCAAATAGATCATCGATATGGGGTAGAGGATATTTATTCTTAATACTAACCTTGTTTATTTCCCTGTAGTCAATACACATCCTCATAGTCTCGTCTTTCTTCTTTACAAACAACATTGGAACTCCCTATGGCGATACACTAGGTCGTATAAATACCCTATTCAACAAGTCTTGCAACTGATTCTTCAATTCTCCTAATTCAGCTGGAGCCATACGATAAGGAACCTTAGAGATCGACGTTGTCCCTGGAGGCAAATCTATAGGAAAATCCACCTCGCGTTCGGGAGGCAACCTTTGTAGCTCCTCTAGAAAAACATCTGGAAATTATTGTACAACTGGGGTACTGTCAAGCTTTGATTCATTCTCTGACGCTTCCTTTACAAAAGCCACAAACCCTTGACTTCCATCTAGGAGCAATCTACTCGCCTGTATTTCTGATACCAGCTACGATGGAGCACGTACATGAGAGCCAACAAACCTAATTTCTTGCTCACCATGGGGTCTGAAAACTACTTCTTTCTGAGAACAATCAATACTGGTGTGATTAACAACCATCCAGTCCATACCAAGTATTACATCAAACCCGCACATCTCAAACACAATCAGGTCCGCTGGTAGCACTCTCCCATGAATTTTTATAGGATAACCACTGAGCACCCTCTGACACCGTATCACTGACCCTGACAGTGTAGCTACTGACAATTCCATATCTAATAATTGGGTCTCAATTCCAGATAATTTAACATACGATGCAGAGACAAAGGAATGAGTAGCACTTGAATCAAATAAAACAATAACGGAATGTGATAAAACAGTAAATGTACCTATCACCACATCAGCCTCAGCATCACCCAGTGTCAACGTGTAAACCCTCGCCGGGGCCACATTCCTCTGCTGACCTCCATGAGGCGCCTGATATCCTCCCCAATAGGGCCTAGGAGCTGGGACCTAGTCTGTTAGACCAGGGCATGCATGTGCCATGTGGCTAGGTTTCCCACAGCAATAGAATACATCTCTCCCAACTCGTCACTAGCCCAAATGATGTTTCCTGCATGTTTGACATAACGGGACATTCAGTGCTCCCTGATTCCCACAAGGTCCTATCATCAACCTCTGATCTCCCCTATCACAACCTCCTCTCCATGGGCCCCTACTGGAGCCAGCCTGAAAGCCCTGAGGCGCAGGCCTCTTCCTCTGACCCTGAGCCACTATACCCCTCTGTATACCATTCTCAATGATTGTAGCTCTGTCTACAACCTCCGTAAATGTCTGAGCTCTGAAGCCAATCACCTGCTCAAAAAAATTCTGCCTCAGCCCCTCCTCAAACTTCCTAGCCTTTTTCTCTTCATCAGGTGCTAGATGTGGAGCAAAACGCGACAACTCGATAAACTGAGCTACGTACTGGGATGTGATCATTTGCCCCTGTATCAGGTGCATAAACTCTGCTACCTTCACCCTCCGAACGACAAAAGGAAAATACTGCTCGAAGAATAGCTCATTGAATTGATCCCAACTCACTGGCACTGGAATCGGCCTCTGCTTCTCTATTAGTCGCGCTGATCTCCACCAGTGCTTCGCCTCCCCTGTCACCTTAAATGCTGAAAACACTACCTTCTACTCATCCAAACAAGGAAGCACAACCAACGTCTCTTCAATGTCCTAGACCCAATTCTCAGCTACAATTGGGTCATCTACTCCAGCAAAGGATGGGGGCTTCATCCACATAAACTACTCGATCGAACAGCCATGCTCCCCAGAGCTCTTCGCCATCTCAGCCATCACCTGTTGGGTGATACTGCGTAATACGACATCAATATCTCCTCCACCTATACTAGAAGGTCTTGGCATATCCTCCCCAGCATTCGTACCACTTCTTCCCAGGTCCATCCTGAAACAAGAAACACACTTAAGTACCTTATCTCCAATACAAACCTATCCTATACCAATTCAAAATTAACTACCTTCCTCAACCTTAACTCAATATCCAGTTTTGCAACCTAGACACACGACCCGACAATAGTTTACTATGGTTTTCCTGAAATCGTCACCCCAGGAAAAACATAGAAACCACCATGGAAAGTCCTATACCCAGACCATAGAACAAACCTTAAATCCTTTCCTATACTCTAGTATTGCTTCCTTGCACTCTAAAGTCTACAGAACCTAGCAACCTAGGTTCTGATACAAAATTGTAATGACCTGCTATTTCTTTTCCAATTCCGATTTTTTTTTTATACTGTAAGATTTATAATGCTCTGATACCTACTAAATTTAACCAAACCATCAAACTAAGCAGCAAGAAGCGAAATCCATATAAACACCATCAAGAAAATATACAATACCAGAGTGCTAAAATGTGTCCCCAAAATATACATATATGACTATTTTCCCAAAATATCCTCAACTGGGCTAGAGTTATACATAAATACTCTAAAAAATACTCACTCTACTGACATGGCAGTACTGAGGCCCCTCTAACTGCGAGCCTGATCTACTCGCCTACCTAGATCACCTGAAAAATGATAAAGTAATGGAATGAGACAACACTAACTAAGATGAAATATGCTATTGCTAGTGTGTGGCAAATGAGTTGCAATAGTATGAAGAACTGTTTCTATATAATCATGTATAACTGAATATGAGAATACAAGTACAAATAACATATAATACCACCACCTGTACCCATGTTGCTTAACATATCTATTTTTATAGGTTTTTGATTCATAATACTTCTACAATACATAAGTACCGCCATTGTTACTGTAAAATTGTATATACATCTAATAGCTGAAAACTTCCCTGTGGGTAATAGTGTGTCATGATTTAAACCCTTCATGATAGGGTTGTGTGGCCCATAGGCGGAATCTACCCTGGCTGGCCCACCAAGATAAACCACTATACTCCATCAGTCTGATAAGCCCTCCTCAACCCATATCTGATGGGGAGCCTGTCCACTTATGGGCTCTATACGATCGACTTTCATACCACGTATTATCTGAATAGGTGGTTGCACTCTATATTGTATGTAGCAACGATACCATGCTCTGTAAACTGTATGGTCGAACAAGGTTAGATACTATATAGTACAGTTCTATATACAACTATCTATTTTACCATGATTTTGTAATAACTGTATTAACCATGACACTGTAATAAACTGTAACTATATTAACTATATCTCTGAAATAGTCTGTAAATCTGTATGTCATGGTACTGTAAAACTGTATAAGCATGGTATTCTAAAAGATACTGTAAAACTTTCTACTGTCGGTATATTCAGTAAAACAAAAGTCTGAAAACACTGTAAAACCTGTTACAATATTCATTATGTAAACATGATTCTGTGTTATATTCATAATCTTATGCCATACAGTAATTTTAAAACATATAACACAATTAATATAATGTATAAAAATTTCTATTGTGAATAATAATCTGGTATGAATAAATATATATACTATACTGAAAATCATACTAAATTTGCCTAACATAGCATATTTCCTTTACCTGATTTCTGCTAAAATCCCCCTACCGTGACGGGCCCTACACCCGCAGGGTTCTCCACTCAACACCTTGAAAACCATATATCTTAGAACAAAATAATACTATTTCTATGTCAACAGCATTTACTACAACTATTGGAAAGTCAAATTCTAACAAAAAGTTCTTATCCTAAAATCCAACTTTGTCCCACCGTCAATCCACTCCGGCAGATTTAGAGAGAACTTCCCCAGGAGCGTCGTGGTGGCCTCAGATCATCGATCCGGTGAAGTACGGGGCCGAAATTGAAGGGAGATGGAGGCGGAGCCGTAGGAGAGAGAGGGAGAGTGAATATTTTATGTAAAAATCCAACTTTCAGCTATTTATAGAGCCGGATTTGTCGATGAGACATTTCACCTTGTTGACGAGTCCTGTAGAAAGTTCGTCGATGAACTTGCACCCTCATCGAGGAATTTCATACTTCCAAAAATCCTCTCTCGGTATCTTCTTGTTGACGAAACTTGTCTTCGTTGACGAGACCCTCTTGTACCCTCGCTAACGAAGTCGGCGGCCTCCTTCTATTACTTTTTCCATTTCTATCCATCTTTATTATTTAAATACCCTTATTCTTTGGGTCGTTACATGTTGAGTGTTAGTCAGCTATGCGACAAAGGTCTAAATATTTTATTTTAATCCACATAATGCTTAATAACTAACTTACATGGAAATACTATATTGGTAGGCAAACGTGAATCAAACGTCTACACCATTGAATTTGATGATTATAATTCTTGTGATGTTAGATGTTTGGCTATAACAATTGAATCTAGTTGGCTATGGCATAGGAGGTTAGGTCATGCTAGCATGGACCTATTGCATAGACTATCTTCTAAAGAGCTAGTAAATGGCTTACCTAAAGATAACTATATTAAAGACCAAGTGTGTGATGCTTGCCAATATGGAAAAAAAAGTAAATCACCCTTTAAAACTAAGTGATTTCAACATCAAGACCATAGAGTTAATTCACCTTGATCTATTTGGGTCAAATGATGTTGCAAGCATAACTGGAAAATTGTATGCATTTGTTATTGTTGATGATTTCTCAATATTTTCATGGGTTATCGTTTTAGCAAACAAAAGTGACACATGGAGTGCTTTCATTCATTTCTTTGGAAAAGTACAAAATGAAAAAGGTGTGCCCATTGTTCACATTAGGAGTGATAGGGGAAGAGAATTTAGAAACCAAGAGTTAGAAGAAGATTTTTGTAATCAAAATGGTTATTCACACAATTTCTCCGCACCTAAAACTCCATAGCAAAACAGAGTAGTTGAAAGAAAGAGCCGAATGCTCCAAAAAAATGGCTAGGACAATGCTCAATGAGCATAAACTTCCAAAATATTTTTGGGCCGAAGACGTTAGTACAGCCTGCTATGTTAGTAATTGTGTTATTATTAGATCCAAAATAGGAAAAATCCCATATAAGATATGGAAAGGTAGAAAACCAAACATCTCACACTTCAAGGTTTTTGGATGCAAATGCTTTATCTTAAATGATAGAGAAAATTAACAAAAATTGACTCAAAATTTGATGAAGTGATCTTTCTAGGGTATGCAATGAATAGTAAGGCTTATAGAGTATTTAATAGAAGAACTCAAACCGTTCGAGAGTTAATACATGTTTTTTTTTATTTATTTATGAAACTAACCCAAATGCACCCAAAGTGACTTGGATGATCAAGTGACTACCACGAGAGTTGAAAGGGAACTTGAGCATCTTACGATAAATGATGAACAAAATGAAAATTACCAAGAAATCAAAAATGATCATTAAGAGTCATCACCTAAGGAAGATTCAGCAAGACCTGAAGAAGAAAATTAGGGACTTCCTAAAGCATGGAAATTCATTAGAAACCACCCAACTGATCTCATCATGGTAATCCATCCCAAGGAGTTAGTACTAGATCTCACTTGAGAAGTGGATGTAATTATATAGCCTTCATGTCCCAATTAGAGCCTAAGAGCTTTGAGGAGGCTGAAAATGATGAAAATTGGATAATTGTCATGCAAGAAGAACTTGACCAATTCGAAAGAAACAAAGTATGGGAATTGGTTCCTAAACCCAAGAACATGACAATAATAGGCACAAAATGAGTGTTCTGGAATAAGAAAGATGAAGATGGTAACATTGTAAGAAACAACGCTAGATTGGTTGCACAAGGGTATAACCAACAAGAAGGAATTGACTATGATGAAACCTATACCTCGGTAGCAAGACTTGAAGCCATTAGGATGCTACTTGCCTTTGCTTGCAATAAAAACTTTAAATTATTTCAAATGGATGTAAAAAGTGCCTTTCTAAATGGATACATTAATGAAGAAGTCTATGTTAGACAACCTCTAGGATTTGAGAGCCATGCACACCCTGAATATGTATTTAAACTCTCGAAAGCTCTATATGGACTCAAGAAAGCACCAAGAGCTTGGTATGAATGTTTAAGCAAGTTTCTTTTGGAAGATGGCTTCACAAGAGGAAAATTTGACACTACATTGTTCTTGAAACATAAGGAAAATGATATGCTAGTCATATAGATTTACGTAGATGATATCATTTTTGGTGCCATGAATGAAAACATGTGTAAAGAATTTGCCCAAACTATGCAGGAAACATTTGAGATTAGTATGATGGGTGAATTAACATTTTTCCTTGGTTTGCAAATTAAACAATTGAAAAATGATATATTCATTAATCAAGCCAAATACATCAAAGACATGCTTAAGAAATTTGGACTTGAAATTGGAAAAACCAAAGCAACCCCTATAAGCATAACGACAAAGCTCGACAGTGATGACAAAGGGAAGAATGTTGACCAAAAATTTTATAGAGGGATGATTGGTAGCTTACTATATGGTAGGCTTGCCAAGGTTTGGGTCCTTAACTACCAAAAATAATATTCATAAACCTAACTATCCAAAGTTCAGTAGAAAGTGGGTAAGTCGGGTATCGATCCACAAGGACTTGAAGCGTAGTTCGTAAACCACTTCCAAGTTAGTTTATTATGGCCTTGTTATGAAAAAGAGGTAAAAAGTGAAGTTTTGCAATGGTGGATGTTTCTAACTACTTGAAAGCGGCTAAATGAAAGCAAGTAAATCTACACTAGAAGAGGAACCCAAAGCTCGTGTTCGTAGCAATTATTTATAGGCTCTAGGGTTTACAAAGTTTGTTTTGTAATTTAGGAAGGTTTGCAGAAGATCTTGTGCGGTAGATTGCCGCTGTCGACAAAGTTGCTTCTTCGTCATTCTTGTACGCGCCCTAGTTGAGACTCGCGGGAAGTCAGGGATTTGAATCTCCAATGCCTTTGACTTCATTGCACCTCAGGGTCTTGATGGTCGAGACTTGCAGTATATCAGTCTTCAGGAAATCTCTGTATCTCGACATAGATGCCTCTGAAGGTCTCTTGGTCAAACACTTCATCGAGACTCTCAGTACGTCTGAATTTCAGTTCTATCTCAGCATCTCGATGTGGTCGCCCTAGTGGGTCACTTGGTTGAGCACTTGGTTGAACCTTGTAGCAATTCGATCTCAGTCTGAACCTTGGAGTTTGCAGTGGAAGACTAAGTCGCCCCCATGGTTTGCTGGTCATGCCACATGGTCAAGCATCATCTTCTTGTCGATTTAGGCTTTGAAGCTTCTGGAGCTTTGCTAACCATTTGAACTCGAGCTTTGAGTCCTCCACTTTCTCCTTGACTTGTTGTAATGCTTAACTCCATGGTTTTAACCCGTTTTTCATGGAAAGACAAACAAACCTTGCATAGTTCTGAACAATGATAACTCTAGGTCAATATATAATAAAATGAGGATAAGAATAGGTAAATGAGGCTCTAAAATCGTATATTTTAGGGACTCATCACAACCCCCAACTTACACTTTGCTAGTCCTCGAGCAAAGCAAAATTTAAGAAAACTACCAAATCCTGCATATATCCTTTTTCGCGAGAAACACGAATGCATTTACCACATGCAATAAGGCTTTAAACCCCTAGGTTGATCCTACTGGACGAGTTCTGGTCTCGTGAGGGTTTCTAGGGTGATTCCAAAAAACACCAATATAGTGAATAAAAAGTGGAAACACATGTAACATAATCACACCATTATATATACAGAAATATAACCGTATTACATACAAATGACTTCATACATGACTCCATTATACACACACTCTGTAGCATTTCAATCATGTAAAACTTGACGTAACACAGCCATTTCAAGATATTACTCATAGACAATTAACTCATGATTATAATTTAAAGTTAATATTAGCATGCAAATCCTAGTATGAATAGGCCACCTCACAGGGCATGTGTACAATCTATGATTTGTCTCACTCAGAATGCTCGGAGGCACCTATAGAACAGTTGTCTTGACTCAGCCTCATTGGTTTATTCCATCAAAATTCACTCAGGAAGATGGGTTCACTCTCATATGTGAGGAAGAGTGTCATGATCAAATGTCCACCATATTTAAAGAACTGACGCTTGAAGTGTGGAGTGACTAGTCTAGTAAGAAAGGAATCCAGCCTTTATTGAGGTGTTGGATCCTTCACCCTAGAATCTTCTCACTTACTCACCACATTCAATCATGACCACAATAGAGGAACTTATTCCCAGACTTGCGTGAATTCTACAGATGCATTGGTCAGAAGATTCTTCATACGTGTAGACTTATAGTGTGTGTTTTCAGCTGGATCTTTTCATATTTTCTCAGAGCAGGTGTATATTTTTGTTGTTTTTCTTTTTCTCTGCTCAGGTTTCTTTTTATTTTGCATGGTCAGTTGAAACAATCATCACGTTCTTATACTATCTTCATGTTTTCCAATAGGAATGTAGCTTAGAATGAGTCCATGGAAAAATTCAGTCTCTAGGGTTGGCTTAACCTTTCTGTATTGAGTAAGTTACAAGACCTAGATTTATATCTCCCCACTTGATGTCACCTCTAAGATGGCTAATACAAGAACAAAGACTAGTTGGCAAAGGAAATCTAATAAAATGAGGATAGTTGAGTTTTGTAGACTCAGAGTTTGACGTCAAAAACTCGAGAAATGAACGAATGGCTTAAATACCTCACAAGGTGTCACAGTCACCACAGTTGTTCTCTCAGTATTCTCAAAGAACCCTAAGTGTTACAAATAATGTGCAAGTGTGTTCTTAGCCCCATGAAGTACCAGGTATATACAAGAGTTTACATTGCAATATTAACCCAAAAAAACCACTTAGTCAACTACCTAGAGTAATGTCAAGTTGTTGGCCATATTATGCAAATTTTATACAACTGATTTTACTACATTGTTTGTGAGCATAGTGAAATCATATAATAAGGAAATTTATGCATGTAACCTTAGGTTATATGGGTGTATGTATAAGGTATAAAATATGTTAACATGGTTCCCTAGAATTTGTTTGCATAAAGTTTTTTTTTTTTTAAAAAAAATTGTGTCATTTTTTTGCGTGAAATAATGCCATGCAATGTACTACCCCTACCCCCAACTTAAAACTTTAGTGTCCTCACTGAAGTTTTGAAAGAGAATATGATCCAGGCAAGGGATAAAACAGTGCATAGTGCCAGGAAGAGCAAACAGTGCCTTGCAAAATAGAATAACCAAAAGAATATGCAAGCATGAAGACATTGTAGCACAAAAGACATTTGCATTCCAGCTTCACTATATACAATTCAAGTAAGAAGTACAAAAAAATTAGATAAAGGGGTTGTGACTACAAAAGCATGGTGTGGGCATAAACAAAAATCGGCTATGATAAGAGAGGATCATTCTTCTACAGATGCTGAATCCGGATATGAAATGAGGAACGAATTGTCAGCGAAACAACCAGGGGTAGTATGGTTGGCTATGTCTTGGACTACCTTCCTGAGCGCCTCAACTAGGGCATCCCAAATAAAGGGCCCCAAAGTGGTGGGTGGTACAAAAGCAAGCACGAGCGGGACTGTGTGAAGTACCCGTGGAGTTTGCCTTGAATGCGTAATCCATTTGGTAGAGGAGGCGCTCTGCTACTGCGGCTGAGTATGGAAAGTTTGAGATGGAGTGGTGTAGGTCTGGCCATGCTCCACCTTAAGTTTAGTTCCCGAGTGCAGCTCCATTGATGTTGGGTGTGTGGCTTGGGAAAGGAGCGAAATGAAGAGGAAGGAAGGGCGAAGCCGTGAAGTAGTGATGCAAGCCCAAGGTGCTCATCAGAGCTTAACGCAATGATCGACTAGGTAGCAAGGAAGCGAAAATGGAGGTTTGACTCGGGAAACTAGGGTTCTGAAGTGAGTGATGAGGATCAACTAGGAGGTAACATTGGCGGGAGTGGAAACGTTGTGAATGAAACAGGATTTTAAATGAAGGTGATTTTGCCGACTAGGTCGCACACAACTCAATGCTAGTCGCGGACCTAGTTGACCCTCTCAGTATTTTTCACACGCAGAACAACTCAGGGGCCAAACTAGGTCACCCTTTACTTGTGATGGTCGCATACTTGGTCACGACCCTCATTTATCCTAAAACCTATTCTGAAGACTCTAACTCCTAGCTAGTCTATTCTAACTACCTAAAGGACTTTAAAAAGAAAATAAAAAAATGTCGGGTTGCCTCGCGAAAGCGCTAAGTTGACCGTCTTCATCCAAACACTTTAAAGCTTATTTTGAACTCATCCTAGTTCCCAACTAACATTGGTTTCTGCCTTCACTTCCTTACACCCTAAGTTGCATATCCCTAACTTAGTTTCAGATTTGGGGTCCCAATCATGTTTTAGCATAGATTGCTCAAGGGAATCCTCAAATTTAGCATGGGTAGGGCTGTCCAGCTGCAGTGTAATTTTCAAAGGGTGTTTCCATAGCATTGAGGAGTTGCTTCCCTAACAATTTTGTCAATTACGTCTTTGTCCACAACTTGGATGGCGTTCAAAAGGTGTTCGGAAGCATTAAATATGTTTAACCTACATTGCTTATGGCCCCATGAAATGCCCATAATCCCCGTCCTGCATTGAGTGCAGGCATTAACCATGACTAGGAATGGTTATCCCAAAAGGACAGGGATTGGGTTGGTGGAGGTTTCCATATCCAAAATGATAAAGTCAATAGGGTAATGGAAATCTCTCTCCTTGACTACCACATCTTCTACCACTCCCCGAGATTGCTTAAGAGATTGATCAGTAAGGCATATGGAAACCGAGGTGGGTTGCAACACTCCTGGGTTGAGTTTCTGGTAGGCCGAGTATGAAAGAATGTTCACATTTGCTCCTAAATCTAGAAAAGCCCCATCAATGGTGTAATTACCCATTACACACGAAATCGTAGGTGAGCTTGGGTCTTTTAGTTTAGGAACCAGGTGCTTTAGTATTACGAAACTCTTATGCTCGGCTTGCTTAACCAAACCATCCATATGCACCCTTGATTCTTCCTCCTCCGTTGACAAGTCCCTAAAGAATTTTATAAACACAAGTGATTACTTTATGTTGTCAAGGAGAGGCTTATTCATTTGCACTTGTTTAAACATGTTCCAGATGGACTCAGTGGAAGCCTCTTTCCTACATATAGAGGGTGCACGTGGGGCTGCTAGATGTGTCATTGAGTAGCCATGAAAAGCCTCGTGGGAAGTGAAATAAGGTGTGGTTCTTCTTGTGGTTGGTGTGAGACTCAATGGTCTATGTTCCCGACTAAAGGAAGAGAGAGTGCATGAATCCGTGTTGGGTACTTCTAGTTTTTCCATCTTGGGTCTCCCCCGTGCTCAATTGCTACTCGCCTTGTTTGGTTGTTAGCCTACTATTTTGAGATGTGGTTACCACCTGGGCTTGCTTAGAGTATGATGAAGGCCTAGTGTCCGGTTCAACTTCTACCCCATACTGCCCTTTTAGATTTACTATGGGCTAACTTGGTAACTTACCCTCATCCCTCCTACATAACCTAGTGGCTAGATGTCCCATGGCAGTTTTTAGCTTTGCGATAGATTGGGAATGGGAGTGAAGGAGTTTCTGGTCCACCTGATGATCAACTTCAATTCGATTAAGGGATGTCAACATCGTCTCCTGAAATGAATCACATTTGGGTTGGGGTGGAGGTAGATGCTGAACAGTTAAAGGTCTAGGGGTTGAGTCCGGATGACTTTGGAAATTTTGATATGGGTATGGAGGCATAGCATTAGAGTTTTGTTGAGGTCTTTGACTTTGAAAACCCAGAGCTTGCGGCCTCCAGGAGAAGTTAGGATGTTGTTTCCACATAAGATTGTAGGTATTCAAATAAGGGTCGTTAGATAGCTTATCGTACGAATTGTAAGTGGCCTTTTCTTCCTCCTACACAAGCTCAGGCTAGGAATGTGCGTGAGGGCAATTGTAACATATATGGGAAGGGTCAGTGCAGATTGCACAAACCTCTACACACACTGTTGTCTGCGGTCCTAAGGATAGGCATTGATCTAACTTTTTGGATATTGCATGCTAGGTAGGGGCTAGGTCTTGGCTAGTGGCCAACTTATAAACTCCTTTTGGCTTATAATTTGATGGATTAGGAAGTCTATGAGTGGCAGCCATGTACTGCTGAGAATTTTTTGCCAGATTTTCAAAGAGAATCCATGCCTCATTCTTGTGCGTAGTGAGGAAAGTACCTCTGCATGACTCATCAACCATAAACCTATCTCTCTCAACCAACCCTTTGTACAAATTTTAGAGTATTTGCCACCTGGGGACCTAGTGATGTGGGCATTTATGGAGCAGGTCCCTAAAGTGCCCTCCAAGTCTCGAAAAAGAGTTCTCTGTCCATTTGTGAGAAATTTGTGATGGCCCTCCAAAGCGGACCTAGTGATGTGGGCATTTATGGAGCAGGTCCCTAAAGTGCCCCCAAGTATCGAAAAAGAGTTCTCTGTCCATTTGTGAGAAACTTGTGATGGCCCTCCAAAGCTGATTATTCTTCTCGATTGGGAAGTACTTTTTGAGAAATTCATGTTGCATGGTGGCCCAGTTGGTTATCGAGTTCGGTTCTAAGGACGTCAGCCAATATTTGGTTTTATCCTTTAGAGAGAACAGGAAAAGCCTAAGACGGAGACCATCATCACTAAAAATAGGGATGCGGATGGTGGAATAGATTTCCAAGAACTCATCCAGATGCTGATAAGGATTTTCACTAGAATTCCTATGAACGTTGGGCAGCATTGAGATGATCGAAGTCTTAATCTCAAATTGGACTGCCTGAACATTCGGGAACCAAATGCAGGATGGCGATGTGTATGTATTAGGTACAAAGTAGTCCCTAAGAGGCCGTCGGTGTTGCTCTCCCACCACAGATAGGTGAGGAGCATAGGGTTCAGAAATTTGTTTAACAGGAACCAATGGGTTATCTTCAACCATTGCTTTCAGTTCAGACGACTCAGCTTTCTTTGGATTAGGGATAGGTTTCCTAAGGGACCTACGTGATTTCTTAATCTCAAGATCTATGGGAGTTATCTTAGGTTTCAAAGAATGCAGAGCAAGCATACACACGTATAAGTACACAGATTCAGACTTAAAAGATAGAAAACAAAAATAAAGAAAATAGAAATTAAGTAAGAAAGTGAAAACAAAAGGAGAGAAAATCAAAAGAACAAGGCAACAATACTCTAAAGCAGAAATTGGCTTATAACTGTCACCAAGTCCCCGGCAATGACGCCAAAATTTGGTAGGCTCGCCAAGGCTTAGGTCCTTAACTACCAAAAATAATATTTATAAATCTAACTATCCCAAGTTCAGTAGAAAGTGAGTAAGTCGGGTATCGATCCATGGGGACCTGAAGCGCAGTTAGTAAACCACTTCCAAGTTTGTTTATTATGGCATTGTTATGAAAAAGAGGTAAAAGGTGATGTTTTGTGATGGTGGATGTTTCTAACTACTGGAAAGTGGTTAAATGAAAGCAAGTAAATTTATGTGTTACCCTACTTTTACAAAGCAACATTGTGGTCCGAATCAGACGCTGGGCGCCATGCCTCTTTCTATGTTCGTCCAGACTTCCATAGAAGTACTAAGCCGAGCGGGCCAAAGCGGGAGAGGGGCGATCGAGGGCATTGGGTAGCAAGGGTGCACCAAATGTCCAGAGCATAGTCGAGAACCGGAGTATACCCTATCTCAACGATGAAAAAACACCTCCACGGTTTCGTAGCCAACTATCTCCCTTTAATCGATGCGCAGAAGTGCTTATCTGCAATCTTTCATCAAACACACAACAGGTAAATGGAAAACAATAAATGAAAGGATGTAAATGAAAGCAAGAGTAAAAAGATCATCCCTTTATTATTAAGAACGTCTATCACTAATGCCAGGAATTACAAATGGAGTGATCATATAATGTACACTGATAGCACACAAACTTCGCCGGTTGTCATAGGTCAACGAACACTTCATGCACACACCGAAATAGGAATTACAAACTATGCTACTCCTAATATATCTTGGCTCTCAATGACATCGTAAGTCTATCACTAACCTAAGAGAGGCCAAAGAGGAACCTAGAGCTCGTGTTCGTAGCAATTATTTATAGGCTCTACAGTTTACAAAGTTTGTTTTTGCAATTTAGGAAGGTTTGCAGAAGATCTCGCACGGTAGATCATCGCTATCGACCAAGTCGCTCCTTCGTCATTCTTGTGCGTGCTCTAGTCAAGACTTGCAGGAAGTCAAGGATTCGAATCTCCAATGCCTTTGACTTTGTCACAGCTCAGGGTCTTCATGATCGAGTTGATGGTCGAGACTTGCAATATCTCGATCTTCAAGAAATCTCAGTATCTCGACATAGTCCCCCCTGAAGGTCTCTTGGTCAAACACTTCGTCGAGACTCTTGGTACTTTTGAATTTTAGTTTTGTCTCACCATCTTGACGTGGTCGGCCCAATGGGTCACTTGGCCGAGCACTGGTCGAACCTTGCAGCAATTCGATCTTAGTCTGAACCTTGGAGTTTGCAGTGGAGGACTAAGTCGCCCCTATGGTTTGCTAGTTGCGCCACATGGTCGAGCATCATATTCTTGTTCATTAAGGCTTTGAAGCTTCTAGAGCTTGGCTAACCAGCTGAACTCCAGCTTTAAGTCTTCCATATTATCCTTAGCTTCTTGTAATGCTTAACTCTGTGGTTTTAACCTGTTTTTCTTGGAAAGACAAATACGCCTTGCATAGCTCTGAACAATGATAACTCTGGGTCAATATATAATAAAATGAGGATAAGCATAGGTAAATAAGGGTCTAAAATCATATATTTTAGGGACTCATCACTATATCTTACTTCTAGTAGGCCAGCTATCATGTTCAGTGTTTGTTTATGTTCTAGATTTTAGTCATGTCCCAAAAAGTCACATCTAAATGTCGTTAAGAGAATTTTTAGGTATCTAGCAGGAACACATGACTTAGGGCTCTTTTACCCAAAGAATGCTCCATTTGATCTCACCTGCTATTCAGATGCTGGCTATAGGGGGTGCAAAACCGATAGGAAGAGTACTAGTGGAACGTCTCACTTTGTTGGACACTCTCTCATTTCATGGTTTTGTAAGAAACAGACCTCAGTTGCCCTTATCTCGAAAAACCTGTGCTTACACTCTAGGACAAAACACATTGAGATTTGGCACCATTTTATTCAAGATCATGTGCAAAAAGGGGATGTTGAATTAGTATACGTGAATATTGAAAACCAACTAGCCGACATCTTGACAAAACCCCTAAACAAAGAAAGATTTAGTAAAATCAGGAATGAATTAGGTATGTGCACTCCAAGGGATCTTTCTTAAATTTTTCCAATGGATATGCTCTAAGATTCACAAGCAACAAAATTTTCTCCAAGAAATTCCTTCCTAGAAAACATATGGGAGAATTTATAAATCTGTTTTCAAAATGGGACTTTGCCAATAAAGGAGTAGAAGAGAATAATTTTGTTCCTTGTTTTTGAAAGGATGAGTAAAAATCTTACTAATGAAAATTATCTTGTTCTTTAATGGCTAAATTGAACTTTAAAGAAGTAGTTTTTATTGCAATTGTTGACGAGCCAGAGGCACTCTCGTCGACGATCTCTAAACAGCCACTCGTCGACGTTTGCTTGACATTCGTCGACAAGTCTCGACGAGGCACTTAAAAATATCATATTTCCAGAACTGATTTCTTTCCAAACCCTAACCCTAGTTCTTGCAAACTGTCCTCCATTTGTCTCTCTGAATGCCATTCTCCACGTTTCCTCATCTTTTGAGCTCAAATCCCCCGCATCCCTTGAAGCCCTAAGCTCCATCCAACTTCATGGCACCACGATCAAAGAAGCGAGCCGTTGGGTCTTTTCATCCACCAGAAATCGGCAAAGGTTCCTTGCGAAACCCTCCCACCGAGCAATCCCGTAAGGCAGCCAAAGAAACTGATAGACGTTTTGTCTCCTCATAAGCTGCATATTGCTATCGAAATGATATCTCCCAATAGGACATTATTCATGGTAAGATCGTTCCATCTAAGTTTATCGAAGAAAACTTCCCAACTTTGTTGGAAAAACTCAAAGCAATAGGGTGGGAAGCTTTGTTTAATCTGCATGAACCTATCTATGATGAGTTGGTTTACGATTTTTATGCAAATTTTGTCCCATATTGTAGAGGTTGTGCTGTGTATTCCACGGTTAGGGGGACTATCATTAGATTGTTTGATCAAGTGTTCTATGAGGTCATATCCTATAATTTTTACCCCGCTCAAAGTCTTCCCAAGGCCACGTGGCCCACGGGATATGACTGGTTTAACTAGCACGAGGTTTTGAAATTAATAACTGAAGACCCTAATATTCCTAAAGTATCCAAGCCAAAATCTAAGGGTTTGAGAGTTGTTTTTCGAGTGCTACATCACATAATCTCTTACAACTTCTCGCCACACAAAGGTGAGTGAGACTGGGTCACTCTTGGAGATGTTTTTGCTATGTTTTGCCTTTGAAATGGTAAGGGAATCTGTTTGCCAACCGTCATCATACGACACATGGAGGAGAATTTGAAAAGGAAACAGGGGTGCTTGCTTTACGGTCGATTGCTCACCGTATTTTTGACTACTTTGGAATTCTCCAAGCCAGCATGCATAGCATTGTACCTTCTCCAGAGGATGTCTACACTTATGCTACCCTTCATAGGATGCACTTTGAGAAAGATGAGGTCACCAACACTTGGGTGAAAGCTAATGAGCTGGGCAGGGCACTAGTGGATGATGTTGAAGCTGCCATGGACGAGGATGAGGCAGTCGAGGAACAGCCAGTTGATCCCATCCTAGAGCACCTAGATGCAATTCAGTTTGCCATGGCACAAATGGTTCAGAGGAACCATGCTCATTTTGACTCTCTCAACACTACTCTCGCCGCCATTTTGGCCAAATTAGATCACTAGTAGTAGCAACCCTATGTTTTTTTATAATGGCAAAGGGGGAGAAATGGTCATGACGGTGTTTGTTTTTGGATGGTCATGATGGTGTCTGTTTTTTAACTATGGCTTGTAATGAAGGTGTCTTTGGGAAACAAGAAAGTTTTCTTGGATATTATTGACTGTTTGCATAATTTTTGGTGTTTTGATGCAAATCATCTTGTACTTGATATTTGTTTTGACTATGTAATGAAGAACAACTTTCTAGGATCTATTATGCTTCACTAATACTTGATTTTTCATAGGAATTACTTAACTTGATTGCTTGTATGATGGACATACTAAAATGTTTGGGTTGATCATATTGAATTGCTTGCGTTGAATGGAATATTGTGAAATAATGAGTATACTAAACTGCTTGTGTTGAATGGAATAATACTGAGATATTAAATTGCTTCAGGCTTGTATATATTGAAAAATGCTCTATTTACAGGCGGCATGTTGCCAAAATTTCGGTTAATTTTTTCAAAATGAAATATAATAAAATTGTCGTAAAGTGCATATATTAAGGGGGAGGAATTGTTCAAATCTTTTAAACATGTCTGCATATTTTGAGGGGGAGCATTTTTAAGAATGGTTTTTCAAAAGAACACTAATTGTTTGCCATCATCAAAAAGGGGGAGAATGTTAGCCCTAGTGGCTAAGGGTTTAAATTCCAGCTTGTTTTGATGACAACAACTCATTAATGGTTCTTAGGTCTGCTAATATTTTTTCCTCAAGTTTAGTTCAGATATACAGGACAATTCCAAAGAAAGCATAAGGGTTAGACCTATATCGAAGAAGTAATAAGCAAATGACCATTACCAAATTTTAACACATGGAACATCCGAAACACAACCAACCAAAGCGTATATGAAATCTTACATTGTTTGTATAATTGTTGGGTTGTGTGAGGGATAGGATTAATGTTGTAACTCTTGTGCGCGTGACATATTCAAGAGTAACTTGTAAAAGATGAGCAATTGCATATGCATTTAGTTCATAATAGATTAGAACATGAAAACCGAGTTTACACATTCATATCTGGTGACATAATTGCATAAGAAGTCAAAACTTCCTTCAAACATGTTTTATCAAATCAAGACATCTTATAAATGATAAAAATTAATTTGGACAAAATTGGATTTTAACTTGAGGAAAAACTATTTTTGAACTTGTCCAAATTCATTTAGGTCTTTATTTAAGTAAAAAAAAGGGGCTTATCGACGAATATAGGGGATTCGTCGACCAGCACAAAGGAGGGACTCATCGACAAAGAGATCCCGAGACCACCTAAAATTTCAGAGGTAACTCGTCGACGAATGCAGGAGATTCGTCGACCAATGTATGAAGGTGGCTCGTTGACGTATATAGGGAACTCGTCGATGAAGATATACCGAGACCTAATGGAAACTTGCAGAAAAGACTCATCGACGAATACAAGGGAATTTCAACTAACGCATGTATATGACTTGTCGACTAGTCCATGGACTCGTCGACGAGTGTCGAGCGGAAAAATGCATTTAATGCGCAATAACGACTAGTTTTGGGCTTATCTTTCTCCATTAATGCCCAATGGATCTCCAGTGTGCTGCACATCCCGTTGGCCTTAAATATGAACCTTTAGCATTCATTTCATACTAAGTTCAGCATTTTGGTGGCTGAGCATCATTATTGAGCATTCATATTAGGGTTTCATTCTTGTTCGCAAGCTCTCTTGTTCCTTACTCTTGTTTACATATCTTTGCACAAGAGAGTACTGTGAGGTTTTGACTTGTATTATCAGCTCAAGAAGGAGCACTTTGAAGTTGTATCTCCTTGCTTTGATTCATTGTATTTGGGGGTTCTTTGTGAGCTTTTGTAAGGTGACTCTTGGTGATCATCTTGTTGCAACTCTTGGTGAGCAGCTGGGTTGTGTACCCGTGATTATAAAGGCTTCTCTGTCTTTAAGGAGGATTGCTTAGTGGATTTGGGGAATCTTTGAGTTGGTCTCAAGGTGTGGACGTAGGCTTGGTGCTGAACCACGTTAACATCGTTGTGTTGAGCTTCTCTGTCCCTTCACTATTTATTTGTTGGGATTCTTTTTGTTTGTCATTTATTGTGATATATTTCATTTGTTTCTTGCCCAAAGTTTATTATGTAGAAAAAGTTATATATCTGTGAAAGATGTCTATTCACCCCCTCTAGACGCACACCCGGGCCGACACCTTATTATGAACTCATAAGATATTTTACATTGATATTTGTTTTATATGACGTAATTTCTTGTATAACTAATTACCACACTTCTTAAAACTAATCTATTCATGAGAATAAGCATTCCGCAAATCAAACATAACATAAAGGTCCAATTTATTATAATTGACTAAACCTTGTTGTAATCTACATGCTTGCCTGATGCTCATTCGTCTTGTTGCCTAATGAGTAGACAATCATTATCATTCAATGATTGTGTAGCTTTTGTTGCCTAGGTGGCTACCCGTGATTCCCAGGTTGCCTGGATGATAAGTAATTTGTCTCCCCCAAGAAACTTTCCATTTTGACTCATCGAGCAATTTCCTTAGCAAAGCAATTATCAACAGACTACAAGGGGCCAATGCCCCCTATAACCTTCATTTAATTACTTTTAATGTTTATAAATGAACAACTATAATTAATTTGTTATATATATTTTTGTACAAGTTAAATGACTAAATATATCTTTAAAAGTACAATATAGTTTAAAACTTAGCTTGAATCAGCGTCTCGTCATCCAGGTCTAATTGAATCCATATTTAATAATATAACAATTTAGATAAAATTAGAAAAAATAATAATAATAAAATGGTATGAACAAAGGCTAAGCAATGAATATAAATTTAAGTTTCCCTTATCCATTTAGTATTCATAATTTACAAACAGAAAAACTAGGATTTAACTTTATAATTGTAATTTTTATGAAGTATGAATCTTTGAAATTTTGATTTAGGTTTTTTTTTAACATTGTTCTATACATTATCAAATTTAAAAAATATTAAATTATGTTTTTTATTTGTTTTATGATGTAACTAATCTTTAATTTTTTATGAAAAGTACAACCCACAAATATTTTGTAACATTATAGTTTCAAGATATTCTATGATTTATTAATAATCATCATTTTTAATATATATTTAAAAAATTTTAAAATGATAATAAACCTGTTTTATCATGTTGATGTCAATTGGTTGAATCAAAACGCATAGATTAATTAGACTGACTAGGTTGGTAAATTCAAGAATCAGTAAGATCTCTGATTCCTTATTTAGTTTTCAAATATTATACCAATCAGTTTTTTAAATTTTATTTATTAAATTAAAATTATCTTAAAATATTATTTTAGTAAAGGTAAAATTTATTTATTTTTACATATACTTAATGTTTAACTAATGATCAACAAACGCAGTATTTAGTCTATCAATAAAATTAAACTTTAAATGAATTTTTTTTATAGTTTTAAAAAACTCAAAACATGAAATGTTATATTTAAAAAATTCAAAGATATTATTAGCTTTTGCCCTGAAAATCATTATTTCCTGACAATAAATAAAATGGTAATTACACAATTGGATTTGCATTAAATGGATGAAAAGACAATGAGAAGAGGTATTTAATTATTGATAATTACAGTGTTCGAGGGTTAATTATGGTCATAAAAAACATTATAAAAATGAAAATATTTCTTACTCAAACATGAACAGTCCTATCCAATAAATATAATTCGTTCTTAATTAATTTTCTTTAGGTGTCATTTGTTGATTTAATTATGTTATTAATATTGTAACAAAATCAAAACGGCGACATTTCAATGATAGTACGCCAAAACTCAAAAGATTCTCTAGGCAAAAGGAAGTTGAGAACTAATTTTAATTAAAATAAAAAAATAAATATGAATTTCACGCCTGAAACGTTCGAATTAACAAAAATGACTACTTTAATTTTTTTTTAAAAAAATAATAATAGAAGAGCTTTACTATAAATTTATTGATAATTTTCAAAACACCTAACAATTTCATTGCGATTTTCAATTAAAAGCTAATTTAATTATTTAAAAGGTTAAATTCAAATGCTTCAATTATTAAGATTTTGTTATTGTGTAAAATAATTTTTTAAAAATTTTAGAGTAAGCTTGAATTAAGAATTTTATTTAAAAAAAAATAAAAAAAATATTTTTACTCTACATTTTATTTCTATATCAAATATTATTAAAAATAAAAATATACTCATCAAGATTTAAAATTTTAAAAATTAAATATTAATTATATGTAAGAAATTAAAGTTTTGATCAATATATTTTTTTAGTTCCTATCCTTTTTTTTTTTTTGTGGTAACCTTAACATTTTGATCATTCATTTAATATGAGTTTGAGAGAGAGAGAGAGAGAGAGTCCCACCCCCAAATTTGATTAATCATCACTGAATGCCCTTCCGGTTAGGTACATGCCGTGCCGTGCCGTGTAAAAGCCCAAACAAACTAATTCCTCTCTCTCTCTCTCTCTCTCTCTCTCTCTCTCTGAATCTTGTGGACTCCAGATGCTTGCGCCTCTTATTATATAACTCACCGCTCTTTCGCTATTCCCGTAGAATCTCTGTTCTCTCATGATATCTGGGTAATCGATCTTCCAGTTTATTCTGGTGGTGGATTTGTCCTGAGCGAGCTTCAATGTCTTCTATCCTAAGCTCTCAAGGTGTGGTCCTAGCAACGGCCATGGCAGTTTCCGGCACCGTCATTTTCCTCGCTCTTTCTCGCCAGAAGACCAATTTTCCATCTCCAAATCTTTCCGGGAATCACAATTCCCAGCCTAGTTCGAGGCCATTCCCGCGTTCTTGTTTATGCTCAGGTACTTTTAAGTTTTTTCTTTCTTTTTGCGTTCCCCATTAATTAAGAATGGATGGTCCTGTATAATTACAGGCAGGCATCTTTTTTTTAAAAAAATTTGGTGGGCAGATGAAAGGAGAAGGGAGAGAAAGAAGAAGAAAGTTCGTTTTGCCGAGAATGTGAAGGACCCAGTCGGAAATGGGGAGGAGTTCAGAACGAGGAAAGAGCGAAGGAAATCAGTGGAAGTATGCAGAAATTGCAGAACTGAAGAAATTCCGGGAATCGGAAGAATGCCGGCGAATCGGGTGGCTCTGTACAATGGAATTCTCAGGGATCGTGTTCATCGCATTGATTGTTCCTTTTGATTTGATGCTCCATCGTTGTACAGCTCCAGTAATGTACTCTGCTTTCCCTACCCCTCAAAAAAAAAAAAAGTACTCTGTTTCCCCCTTTTTTTGGGAAACGAAATAAACATCCGATGTACATTTTAAATTTTATTGGATGTAATTTTGCAATTTTATAAATGCATGCCTCGAGTTTAATTTTAATTTGAAAGAAAAAATAAACGTCAGTGTCCATTGGATTGATTGCATTTTTTGGCATCTTCGCAGTCTCCAACTAATATGTGGCGTAGGGTTTATTTGGAATTCTATTTATACATTTGTATGTGTCATGATGGAACTGTTCACATCGAATTTAGAAGTGCTAGATAATCCCATAAAATTTTGTTTGAATTGAACCAGAAACTAGTATTGTAATTGTGAGGCTATGTGATTTTTTTTTTGCCCCATTCCGTTGAAGCCCTCACACAAATTTGTGAGTAATATTGTGGTATCTAATGTTGTCATTAGAGTACTAGGTCCATTGTAGGCATAAAATCTCCATCCACATTCAAATTTCTTTCTTTAAGCATTTTGCAACTCTTATGTTGGAGTGACCCAAACAAGCAAAAATCATGAATGTCAAACCCTTAATTATTTAACAATATAGGCACCTATATTAGAAGATGATTTGTAATTTGCCTTGGGAAGGTTTGGATGATTGAAATTTTGTGCTTTAAAGAGGGAATACATAGAAGTTGAAATGTGAGAATAAGGAGAGATGGGCATGACGTTGTCACGAGTTAAGCTTGTTCAGAACATAATGCTTGTTTGTGACCGCTTTTTTCGTGTGTTGGGGATGAGTTTCCATCATGTAAATACTAGTATAGGACTATTTTCTATTAGTAATTTTTTTGTATGCCAAATAAGGTAATATGACTCCTTGGTCACTTTGATGTTTCCTAGTATTATGATGATATTTACATAAAAACCTCTTTAAGGGAGGATGAGTGTTCATCAGTCTTGTAAAACTCACTAGTTATTGTCAACATGTTTAGCCTACTTGCCTTCCTCGTTAAACACACATTGTCAATGGAGGCGATGTTAATGAATTGCGTTGCTTCAATGTTTACTGCTTGCTTGCCACTGCTTTGATGATTGCTTACTATTTCTGCTGCCATTTGATTGAATGTTAATGAAAGTGTTTCGTGGATGAGTGTTAGTAAACGATAGGCTGACTAGTTAAGTAAGAGTACTTTAGCTAGCGCTGCATGACCCTTTTCACAAAAAGTGTGAAAGTAGTTGGCCTGTGACACCTGGTATCAGAGCAAAGGTTCAGTTGCTACGGTAATTCAATTACATTCGTTGTGGGATTTGGAAAACTTTGATAAGTAACCATGACACCAAACAATGCTGAGAGGATTAGCATGCTAGAAGCACATGCTGAGGCAACAGCCAACACTGTGGCTATAGAGGTGGCTAGATGAGGGATGAGAAGTAAGGTGTACTCCCAAGCGCTGGGGGGGGGGGTGAATTGAGATTTTAAATTTTTTTTGGAAACTTTAATCTAGTATAACCCTCTTCAGATTAACTTAACTACAATCACACAAGTATAATTTGTTTGTAATGACCAACACTCAATTCAAGATTTAATATTTATCAATTAAAGATGATAAAGATCAAAACTTCAATATTTAGAATTGAGCCTTTTAGTATATCAATTCAATCAATAATGTAAGATTGATCTCTCAATATAAAATAAAATAGAAATCTGAACAAGTTTACAAAATTCAGACTTGGATATCAAACAAGTTACTTGAATTACTTAAAAAAAATTTTTTATTTATTAACGCACTTCCTTTAATCAAAATTTTTGCAATCAACTTACTTTCTTTAATCAAGGTTTTCGCAACTCCTAATGATTTTTTAATTTCCAGCAATTAAGTAAACATCCACGCAATTTGTATATGCAGAAAATTAAAGAGATTAGGAAAAACAGAGAAACCAAGATTTTACGAGGTTCGACTATACCCATTTACGTTCTCGCCTTAGGCAAACCACTCAAGGATTTCACTATACCACTCCCTTAACTGGGGCTGAGCAAACCATTTACACACTCCTTCAAGTAGGATAGAGCCCTCCTCTCTAAGCGATACCCTACGCTCGGTAGTCTAATGATTCAACAAACCTAAATCGTTAAAAACAACAAGAGAAACAAGAACAAATCTTGTGTACAAGAAGCACTCTCAGCTAGAGTAGATTAGTACAAGTGAATATCACAATATACTCTAATCAAAATCAATATAGAATAGATGAAGCTTAAGAATTTATCACCAGAGTTCTTTCTTAGATTGAGAAACTCAGTAGAAACGCAAACAACCGCAGGCTTTAATAAGCAAAATCTCTGTAGAAAACTTCAATAAGAGTGTTTTAGCAAGATGACTTTTGAAGAGTAGAAAGTATTTAGCTTGAATGATGATTGTATGTATTGGTATTGTGATGCCCTAATTTTCTACCATTTTTTTCCATCTGTATATATATCTATAAAATAAACCTGCTCTAATACAAGAATAATATTGTCATCATGACAACTTTGATACCAGATTGTAATAACCTGTAATGAACTGCTTATTTTACCATTTTTTTTCCATGATAATAAAAATTGATATAATAAACCTAGCAAATCATAATCAACCTGAACCCGTGGGTACTAGGGATACATCGGAAATACAACACAGAAGCCTAAGCAGTAGGAAACATAAAATCATATAAATCTCATTTTATCATTCAATACAATACCAGAGTTTACTACATCCATTGTATATATCCCAAAACAATCAAAACCAGCCCTACGGTCGTCACCCAAAAAAATCCATCTGACCCTAACTAAAGACTTACCCTTCAGATAGGGTAGGATTAACGAACTCTAGCGTTGTGGAGTTTTATCCGCTCTTCTATCTGGGGCTCCTGAAATGTTCATATAATTTGGGGTGAGACACCTCTCAGTAAGGGAAATAAATTAATACCAGTGTATGGCAATATGAGTATTTCCGTGTTATACATAAGACCATACATAAACATATTCAGTGAAACTGTCTGTATTATATCTGAATATATATATATATATATATATATATAATCATATCATAATAGAACATACTGGATTTTTATAAACATAATTCATCTCATATGATAATAATACAAAAACAACCCTGGAAGGTTAGCTGGCTAATGTCATGTCTTACCCCCACATGACTGGGTTGTGTGGTCCGAAGGTGGGACCTGACAATGGCTGGCCGACCACTGCCAAGTCAAAAGCAAACTCTATAAGTACGATGGGTCTGCCAGACCTGGTCCATACACTAGGGGCGCCAACACTACCATAAACCACATCAACTATCCATCCTCACTCTGCCCCATACGATAGCGATAACACTAACATCATGATGATCATGATCACATAGCTACGGTACCGCGCTCGTGTAAGCCTAAACTAAGCCAACCAGATTATGATAACATTTAACATATTTCAAATTGTGATACATTGCTATCTCATAATAATAATTGTCAAATCAATATCATCATATCACATTTCATAGCATATTATGAAAATCTTGGGCCCTTACGTCGGCATTTCATATTTTATTAATCATGGCCCGTACACCAACATATCATATAAAAGGCTCGGCCCATACGCCTACATATCATGTAAGAACATCCTCGGCCTGTACGCTAGTATATCATATAAAACTTTCGGCCCGTACGCCGGTGTATCATATAAAAACTCTCGGCCCGTACGCCGGTGTATCATATAAAAACTCTTGGCCTTTATGCTAGCATATCATATAAAAGCTCTGTATCATTTAACATTTACCCAGAAAATAGTATTCATTATAAATTCTACTCATAGCACACAAAATGGGTATCATGCATAATTAAAACATATCATCATTTATAGCAGCATTTTCCCAAACATAATGCTAATATATATATTTATTTCCTGAAATTAAATATTATAAGATTATACATATATTTTCATAAAAACAACTAGCTTAGTTTATCCCCTTACCAAATTCCCGAAGAGCCCCTAAAATATACTAGTCTTGCACCCGCAGGGTTCCCCATTCAACACCTTGAAAAGCAACATTTCCTAGAATAGAAATTCAATATTTCTTCAACTACTACATTTTCTACAACTGTAGAAAAGTCAAATACTGAATAGAAAGCCTTACTCCGAATCTAGGATGGAATTCAAGCTAGCCCCACCAACGATCCACTCCAGTAGAGCTGAAGAGAACTTTCCCAAGAGTGTTGTGGTGGCCTCGGATCAATGAATCGACAAAAGATCGGCCCGAAATCCTAGAGAGAAGGAGGGAAAATCGAAAGGAGAGAGAGAGAGGAGGGTATTTTGCATGAAAATCTACTGAAAAATTGAGTTTAGGGCTATTTATACATTGACCTTCATCGACGAGTCACGTCACCTCGTCGACGAGGTCACAAGGGAAGTTAGTTGACGAATGCTTGATCCTCGTCGACGAAATTCAAAGCTGTGAAATAGCCTTTTGGTAACTTCTCGTTGACGAAATTCACCCTCGTCGACGAGCCCAATATGTCACGTCATCGACAAACTCTTTGTGTTCGTCGACGAGGACCTGCTGTGCCCCCCTTTTCATTTCCTTCTCCCTTTTTATTATTTAAATACCATAATTTTTGGGGTTACTACATTCTCCCATCCTTATAAAATTTTGTCCTCGAAATTTACCTTCCATACAATTCATCATCTCCTAAAGAAAATAGTCTACTTATTTTATTATTTACCCCCACTTATAGCAAAAGAATACCATGGTTACATACAGAGTTCTGGAAGATTACATATATAAAATAAAAGATCTTCTAAAACTAAAAGACTACTTATTAACTAAACTATTATATGTACCTAAAAAAAAAATATTACACAATCACTTACACTTTCCTTGATTATGATTGAACCCTGTAGAACAAATGCAGGTATTTCTTATCTGTTCCTCGAGCTCCTAATACGCTTCTTCCATTGCATGATTCCCCCACAGAACTTTCACTAGAAGAATCTTCTTATTACGTAATTCCTACTCTTTTACGTAATTCCTGTTCTTTCCTGTCTAGAATTTGTACTGATACCTCCTCATAAACTAATAAATCACTGAGCTCTAACTCACCATAGTTGATCACATGAGAAGGGTCTGGGACGTATTTCCTCAACATGGAAACGTGGAATAATTTGTGAATCCTAGACAACACCGGTGGCAAAGCTAGCCTGTAGGCAACTAACCACACTTTCTCTAGAATCTCAAATGGGCCAATGAACTTAGGGCTAAGTTTACCTTTCTTCCTAAATCACATAAACCCTTTCAACGGAGCTATTTTCAAAAATACATGATTACCGATTGTTAGCTTTGGTGTATTCTTAAGAGGGGGGGGGGGGTGAATTGGGTATTTAAAAATTTATTCCTAGGTTTAGCTAAATCAGCAGTATTACGCAATCCTCAGGTCTTTCTATTTAATTATAAACCCAATCAATACATATACTACATATAATGAATCAAACATACAACATACATGTGCTGAAAATAAAAGTGCAAAAAATAAATTTGTTGAAACATAAAAAACACACACGATATGTTATCAAGGTTCGGCCAACTGTGCCTACATCCTCGCCTTTAGCTCGCAAGCCTGTGGATTCTACTAATGACTCAATTAATGAGTGGAGAGGCACCTAATACAACCAGGTCAATTAGCACTGGGTTGACCTCAACTTTTACACAATCTGCTTGCGCGGCGGAGAAGGCCCTAGGTCAAATTCACAAGGCTGACCCCAACCTTTACACAATCCTTACCGGGCTGGATTACCCCCCCCCCAAGGCCATGCTTGGAAATACAATAGTATTTTTCATAAACAAACTGGTACAATGATTATGCTTTCATGTAAAGTAGATATGTACCCAAATACGCGCAATATAATCAACGCACCTTAATGATGTATAAACTATAAGCTCGGTGCTCTACATGTGCAATCAACACTCAGAATAATGACTTTATCTAATCAAGCATAAAAGTGTATATCAAACAAGCTATTTTTTGAAAATTAGATAAACTATATCTCAATCTCATATTAGGGTTTCAAAGATGTTAGCAATAATATTCAAACAAACTCAAAAATATTTTCTTCAATGCAGCAAGCACAAGAGTTGTTTGAAAACAAGTTTTGAAAATAATTTTGGCACACAAAAGTATAGGCTTAGGTTACTTGCAATGACAATACAAGAACCACAACCTTCCATATCTTCCCACACAAGATTTATCAAGTTAAATCAGTGGAAAAACTTGATGCTTCTACTCTCAATAAAATCAAACAATCAATATAATTTAATGAGAGTATTAGCAAGTATGAATGAAGCACAAGCACACAAAATATACTCACAACACTTGATAGAAAGATGATGTGTTTGAGTGTTTTGGAGTAGTATAGGCTAAAATAGGGTTTTGGATTTTTGAGAATTTTGCCCTAATCAAATTTGTTAATCCTTGCTAATTATGAAAAATGAATGGGTATATATAGGCAATGAGGATTTTTTGACCATTGGGGACACAATGGGTATAATTAAAATTGTTTCAAAAGCCATTAAGAACATTAACCCAATTTACCCCATTTAAAAAATCAATAAAAATTATTTTAACCCGCGAGGTTCGGGTGCCCGAACAGACATAGTCAAAAATTCAACTTTTAGTGGTTTGGGTGCCTGAAGAGTAGGTCGGTCGCCTAAAACAAAGTCAGTAGCATTTGTTTGTTAGTTTGGGTGCCTGACTCACAGTTCAGTTAACCGAACTAAGCACTTCGGTCGCCCAAGCCCAATTTAAACACAATTCTTCGGTCACCTAGGTAGTTGAAAAGTGTTCTGACATAAGTTCGGGTGCCCGGGGAAGACACATTCAAATCAAACTCGAGTGCCTGAACACTTAAGTCGACATGTTGACTAGTTCGGTCGCCTGAGCCGTTTTACACGGCCTGAGTTCGGTTGCCTAAACCCTCTTAACTTTTTCCATTAAGCTCTTTTTAGCCTTGATTTGATTCCCCTGATATGATAAGTGATGTTGGGGACTTTCTTATGTGCAAGTGTTGGGACCTAGGGTCTTTTCTAAGGCCTTTTTAAGTATGCCAAAAAACCTGGCGTCAGTTGACCGAAGGGTGTTCCCTAAGGTCTCTACGGTCTTTGAGCTTTAGTTCCTACATGCATGCCATGCATGAATATTATAGACTGTTCTTATATTATTATTACATACCCAAATTATACAAAATATAAATTACAATGAATCTTCAGGGTCTTTAGAGTTTGAGTCTTCATGTGCCATTAGTTGATTTGCTAATTATATACCTGTACACAAACTCGAAAGTCATCAAATACCAAGAGTATTTGTCATTATCAAAATCGGGTATGACCTATCAGGTCAACAATCTCCCCATTTTTTATGATGACAAATACTTTATGCAAAAGTGGGTACAGCCAAGAAAGGCTCCCCCTGACTTTATGCATAAAGACAATTTAAGCTCAAATTAATGATTTATCAGTGGGTAATTAAATTTAGATTTTAGTAAAGTACCAAGTTTTGCCTTTTCTACCCCTTTTGGAAATAGAAAAAAGGACTATAAATATAAAGTATGTAAGCAAGGCATTTGAGTATGAATCATTTAAATACACGATAAGGTTAGGAAAAATTTTAGAAATTTCGGCAGCATGCCGTTTAAAAATAGAGTATTTTCCAAAAGAATGTCTGTATAAAAATGATGTGATTGAGTTCAAATGTACAATTTTTCCTTAACAATCAACTCAAACAATCCAGTATGATCAAAATAGAAAAAATATAACTATCCACGTACAAAGGATATGATAGCTATGCATTGCAAACTATAAACAAATTCACAAAGTATAGAGTAATTAAGTACACAAACTCTATAACTGGTTATTTAAAGATTTAAATGACATGAAAACTAAATTAAACCATAAATATGCACAAACCATGGCAATTGAAGCATGTTATAAGACCCGTGAAAGATTTGAGTTAAAAGCACAGGACATATGATGCCAAATAGAATGTTTGAGCATAAAAATAGTCTAACTAGTTCGCATGCATTTTCATGTGAAGTTATTGAACCAGTTGTGTGACTTGAAAACCATATATGTATATAATAAGAATAAGGCAAGAGGGGAAAAAAGAATTTAGTTTTGAAATTCGTTCTTGCCATAAAATATTACCACAAATATATATATGTATAGACATATAAATATATATCCCCCCTATTTGTAGAATAGCGCTGTGGGTTGCTTGCCAAAAAAAAAAAAAATTTGAAGATCATGCAAGCAAGCAACATTTTTATGGTTTTAGCATTTAAGTACAATTTATAATATAATCAGAAAAATACAACCATGTAAATCCTAAGAATATAGCACATTCAAAACAAGGATCATATGGCAAAACAGATGATGGTGGCAGCAATAAACATCATGCTTTAAATTAAGATTTTCAATAATATCATTTCATTTAAGCATATGCCACAATACAACTTAAAGCACATCTAAGCCAAAAAATATTGGTGAGCATAACATGATAGACATTTTAATTTTAGATGCTCCTCCTATCAATTTGAGTACATGCTTGGATTCTTTAACTACTTATACTATCCAAAGATTAATTTCATTTTGCTCAGTAGTATAAGCCATTCATTTTGACACTTTAAAATCAATTATACTGAATATTAATCAACTATATTTACCCCTATTAGTATAGTTGTCCCTATAGACCATAGATGCATCATAAAAGTGTATATTAAGACATGCAATAGAGTTCATGACCCACGAACATTTCATATCAAAACATAGTCCTTTAAGCACTGGATATAATGTTCAGGGTATTCTCAAGAGCCTCGATATTCGGTAGACAAAAGTGATGCACATGGATCATTTATGCGCTTCCTATAGGGAAGGATTTGAGCCTTTCTAAATGTCTGATGATTATGCTAGGATGAAGTTTAATTATTTAATTGATTTTCACTCATCCTTTCCAAAAATATTTTAAATTTAATTTTATTATAATCATCTTTGGATAAGGTTTTATGTTGGGAAAATTCCTGTCCAAATTTCGGCAGCATGCCATCTATAAATCAAACATTTTTCTATAAAACGTACACCTGATAGGTTCAAATAAGCAATATATGATTTAGTTCAAGGCACACGAAAACCTATATCGACTACCAGCATGCAATTCTCATCAACTACATTCGCCATGCAGGAGGCATTCTAGATTAAGCATGCATTCCAGTAGTATAATCAACACAAGATATTCAATATAGCTCAATAGAAGTTCGTGCTAGGAAAAGACATAAACTATTCATCAAAGACATTTTAATCATTTATGGAATTATGGATAGTGCGGCGATGCTGTACACATATATGCATAAAGGCATAAGCGATATAAGAATGTAAGAGCATTCAAATTTATATATATGAAGAATAAAAGCTCCCCCTCAATTATGTACTCTACTCATTTTATGCCATCATATGCTTTAAGTTTCTTGGTCAAGTAACTTAAGGGTATTCAATGATATAAACTCGGCATTTTGATTATGGGCTTAATGGACCAAAAAGTTATAATGAATATCTTTTCTGTGAGCTAAGCCTGTCTTGCCTATTTTCTTATGAATTTCAATACGTGTGAGAGACATGAGTTAGAATGACTTTTAAATTTAACTGATCATGCATAGGTTTATTTCAAACTTCATTTCATAATCTAGATCTGAAACCTAGTGCAAATAATTTTAGTCATTCAACAAATCTCTAAGTATATGAAACTCTAATAGATTTGATTTTAACTTAAGAGCTTATAAAGCGAAAATGAGTAAATACTCTTAACAATAAAATTATCATCTAGTTTAGAAGAGTATTTAGAATGAGTGGACATTCTCTAAAAAAATTTCGTGCTTAATAATGATGTCCAAGTATGTGTAAAGAGCATTTAGGAGAGTATGAATTTTTGAATATAGCTCTTAGAACAGTAGTATGTATCCTTTAGATATAATTATAATTATGAAGCAAGGATACTGGCCGGTGAGTAAAAGGAACCTTACTGATTATGAACGTGGTTTGGTAAGGATTTCCTATGGTTGGGATGGTGAACAAAAATTAGAGGAGTTATAATTTAAACTCAAAGGAAACAATCCCCTAGTGGATGCCTCTAATTTTGATTGAGAATGATGACTTTCAATAAGCACACAATAAATATGGAATTTTAATGAACAGTGCTTTTACCTTAGGTGATGACTAGATTTTGGTTGATGAGATTAGGGTTAAGGATATATAGAATGTGATGAGACCCTAAAGCTCATTTCTATGCAATGGACAATAGTTGCTTAACTTAAGATGTCTACATTTAGGCATGGGTTAGGCATTAAGAATTTTATACAAGCAAGGATGCTTTAGTCCATTTGGAAGTGGATTTTTTTTTTTGTAATTTTTAAATTGGCTTGCTAATCTTATGATTCTTAGTATGGCAAAAGTGTATAGTGAATACATATACTAAGAAGTTTTATTTTAAGCACCAACCATTTCCTAAACCTACAGTCATCACAACCCCCTAAACCTAAGCCTAGGATCTAAGGAAACATTTAATAATTAAGTAATATTAATTTATATCCATTTTCCTTAGGGCCTACGGGGTTTGCTTTCATGATCATCCATATCATTTCTTTGTCTAGGCCTCTGGCACTTCTAGATGGATAACTAAATTGAATGTACCATAACATTTCACAGAATAAGAAAATTTTGTGTATGAGTGAAAGATGGTGCTTATTTATTCTGGTTTTACATATTAAGGCATTTTTATAATCGTGGGACTTAAAAAATGAACCCTTTATGAAAGATTTATTTCCTTTAGCTCCTAAGGGTTTATCATGATTCTTCTTTTCATTTTCTTCCAAGCAATTAATATTCAATATCTTATCAATATTTTTCTTCCCTAGAATAGCATGATAAGCTTTTAATTTGTCTAATTGCTTTGCTATCCTTTTATTCTCATTTTTCAAGATTGTTTTCTTCTTAGACATCCTAACTAGAAGTTTATGCATTTTAAATAAAGTACATTCTAGTTCCTTGTTCAAGGGCATGCTTTCCTCATAAGTTTCAATGTATGATTTATCACAAGATTTATCTCTATAACTACCATATGAATCCATGCATGCATTGTCAACAGATTTATCACAAGGAATACCAGATGATTCATCATATAATATATTGCAACATTCAGTATAAGAATCATCACATGCATTATTGATAGAATTATCATGAAATTCAACAGATGATTCATCATTTGACATATCATAGCATTCAGTAACAGAATCATATACAGAGGCTGAGATAAGAACATATACCTTATTGTCTGTTAATGCAACTGCCCTATTATTTACCATTTCTTGAGTGGTGGTCTCATTCTCCTAGGACTCTCCATATCTCTTTTCCAGCTCAACCTAGATCTCCTATGCACTACTACAAGCCATAATTTCATGAAGAATATCAGTATCTAAAATACAGTATAATAAATCCATGGCATGTGAATTAATCATATCACAATCATTTTCATTTATTTATGCACATCTTCCCTTAGCAGTCACAAGACAGACCCTCTAGTCCATAGATTTTAAAAATATGGTCTTTCTAATTTTCCAGGTGGTGTAATCGACGCCACAAAATAATGGAGGACAAGCAGGTGACTGTCCCTCTTCAAATGGGGATACACCAATATGAGCCATCTCGATTTTTTAGCAAAAACATTTAAGTCAATGCCACGAGGCTCTGATACCAAATGTTAGCTTTGGTGTATTCCCACGAGGGGGGTGAGTTGGGTATTTAAAAATTTATTCCTAGGTTTAGCTAAAACAGCAGTATTACACAATCCTGGGGTCTTTCTATTTAACTATAAACCCAATCAATACATGTACTACATATAATGAATCAAGCATACAACATACATGTGCTGAAAAATAAAAGTGCGGAAAATAAATTTGATGAAATATAAATAACATGCACGATATGTTATCGAGGTTCGGCCAACTATGCCTATGTCCCTGCCTCTAGATCGCAAGCCCGAGAATTCCACTAACGGCTCACTTAATAGGTGGAGTGGCACCTAATACAACCAGGTCAATTAGCACAGGGATGACCTTAACCTTTAAACAATCTCCTTGCGGGGCGGAGAAGGCCCTAGGTCAAATTCACAGGGCTGACTCCAACCTTTACACAATCCTTACCGGGCTGGATTATTGCCCCCTTAGGCCATGCCTAGAAATACAACTGAAAAGCAAGGTGTAGTCCCAAGAGGGGGGTGAATTGCATTATAAAAATTTCTTTTAATCCCTTTTGAGAATCCTTAAACTTCTTTTATTTCTTTTGACCAATTCGTGACTTATTTGTTTAGTTTGTCAATCACATAAGAACTTAGTTTCTTTTATACAATCAACAAAACAACTATGTAAACATCCAAGTAACCAAACCAATCATCCAAAATTTGAAAGCAAACAACTAAACTAAGATGAAAATATACAACACTTATGTAATGTAAGAACTTAAGATGGTTGTTTGTTTATATAAGCCTTATGAATATAAATTTGAACCAAGCCCTGTAGTGAATGATAATTTTTGCTTGTTGATATGGATTTGATTCTTTAATATGATTCACAAACACACTTCTTCCCAATGTTCAGCTTTAAATAAACTTTCAGTTTAATAAGTTAAGGATGATCAACTAACGTAGTCCTTTTCGGTTTCTGCAATCAATGCTGATCAAACCAAAACTAATTATCTTCCAATCTATTTAACAACCAAACACTTAGAATTCAGAGTCTAATAAAGCATCCACGCAATTTATAAACTTTGCTGAAAAATAAAGAGTAGGGAAGAAAGAGTGAGACAAGGATTTTTACGAGTTTCATCTTATACCCAGCCAACATCCTCGCCTTTGGCAAACCACCAAAGGATTCACTAAACCTATTCATTTATTGGGTAGAACTAACCTTTCACTCCTTCAGTAGGCTAAAGCCCGCCTCTCCAAACGATGTACCCTCGTTTGATCACTCCTTAATCAGGCTAGAGCTCGCCTCTCTAAGCAATATCCCCTTGCTTAGCCAATGATCCAAACAATCCTTGGAATCGTCAATCTACAAAATACAAATCAAATATTTGTGTACAAAGAATTTGCTCCTCAAAGAGTTGATTAGTACAACAATTCAGATACCAATATACTTCAAAGTAAATTCATAATACAAAATTCAGATTGAAGCTCTAGAAATTTTCTACCGTGGGATTCTTTCAATAGATGAAAGAATTTAGTATTTGAATCACAATCTCAGTGAGAAAACTAGCAAGACTTTCAATATATTTTGTACAAGATGTGAGCAATAGAGAGCCTCTATAATTTCAGAATGCTTGAGAGAAATTTGATTGCTGAATTGAATTCTTGGTGTACAAATCAATGTAACTTGAGGGTATTTATAGATGTAGAAAGGTTTCTCACTTGTTTCCCAAGTTTACTTGGAGTAAGGTCAGAGTTTTAGATTAATTTGGACTTTAAGTAATTGAAATTTTAAAAATATGCCCGTTGAGTATTTTGAATTTTACCACAAGCCAGACGACTATGTGCTCTTTGATAGTCGTCTATCCATGTATTTCAAATACAATTTTCACAAACAAAAAGGTGGTAGTTGCTTGTCCTCAGGGTGGCAGTCGTCTGTCACTGAAAAATTCAATTTTTTAAAACATACAGAAGAGTGGCATTTGGCTGACAAAACCCATGCAGACGTCTCATTTTACATTGACAGCCATCTTTCAAGTGCCTAATAGTTGTCTATCATGCTTCTGTCTCTTTGTTTAATATCTTTTAAAATGTCAGTTGTTTGTCCATAGACAGACAGTCATCTGTCAACCAAATTTTCTCATTTCAAGATATTTTTGATTTCTCTCTCTTTTGTTTATTTAGACTTAGAATCTCAATTTGGTTTTCTTTTGAAAAATAAGTTCCAAGTCTTGAAAACTTAAGGTTTCTATGTATGTCTTTGCATAATGAGCTTCAAAATGAAAAATCATATTTGAACCATTCTTAAAGTACTTACAAAGATTTGTCCTAAGAACTGAGGTGACTCCTCTTTGCTTTGAGTTTTCTTCATCTTCTTTGCTGAGCTTCAATGATCTTGAATTTGATGTGACCTTTCAATTCTTTATCTCTCTTGATCTTTCATCACTAATTCAGAGTTTGAGCTTCATTGATCTTTGAGCTTTCCATATTGGTCACTTGAGCTTTTATTCTTGAATCCATGCCTCAAGCTTGATATAATCATCCTTATTCGAAGAACAAGCTTTCATGAATTCTTTAACCTTGCATTCATCATTGAGTCTTGAAAATACATCACTTAAAACAAAGCATGTTAAGATCTACTTGTTTGTCAGCCTCAAAACAAGATGTTAAGCCATGTAAGGCCAACAACAATAGTATTTTTCACAAAAAAACTGGTACAATGATTATGCTTACATGTAAAGCAGATATGTTCCCAAATATGCGCAATATAATCAATGCACTTTAATGATGTATGAACTATAAGCTTGGTGCTCTAGTTGTGGAATCAACACTCAGAATAATGACTTTATCTAATCAAGCACAAGAGTGTATATCAAACAAGCTATTCTTTGAAAACCAGATAAACTATATCTCAATCTAATATTAGGGTTTCAAAGATGTTAGCAATAATATTCAAACAAACTCAAAAATATTTTCTTCAATGTAGCAAGCACAAAAGTTGTTTGAAAACAAGCTTTGAAAATAATTTTTGCATACAAAAGTATAGGCTTAGGTTACTTGCAATGACAATGCAAGAACCACAACCTTCCAAGTCTTCCCACACAAGATTTATCAAGTTAAATCAGTGGAAAAACTTGATGCTTCTACTCTCAATAAAATCAAACAATCAATATAATAAAATGAGAGTATTAGCAAGTATGAATGAAGCACAAGCACACAAAATATACTCACAACATTTGCAAGGTCAAGAAGGATGATGTGTTTGAGTTTTTTGGAGTAGTATAGGCTAAAATAGGGTTTTGGATTTTGAAAGAATTTTGCCTTAATCAAATTTTCTAATCCTTGCTAATTATGACAAATGAATGGGTATATATAGGCGTCTACGGTCTTTGAGCTTTAGTTCCTACATGCATGCCATGCGTTAATTATTACAGACCGTTCCTATATTACTATTACATACCTAAATTATACAAATTAGAAATTACAATGAATCTTCAGGGTCTTTAGACTTTGAGTCTTCATGTGCCATTAGTTGATCTGCTAATTATATACCTTCAAACAAACTCGAAAGGCATCAAATACCAAGAGTATTTGTCATTATCAAAATCGGGTATGACCTATTAGGTCAACACCAACATCAAACTCCAATTTCCTGCTGCGGGTATTAACGTAACTCTTCTGCGGCTCTAAACTGTACTGATTTTATCTCTGATAAATCGAACCTTATCACGCACTTGCTGAACAAGCTCTGGTCCCACAACTCGCCGTTCACCTATTTCATCCCAAAATAAAGGAGAACAACATCTCCTACCGTAAAACGCCTCAAATGGTGCCATGCTAATGTTGGCCTGATAACTGTTATTGTACGCAAATTCCACCAACGACATCAATATGATCTAACTACCCCCAAAATTCAGCACGCATGCTCAAAGCATATCTTCTAATATCTGAATCGTCCTCTTAGTCTGCCCATCTAACTAAGGATGGAATACCGTGCTAAATGATAACTGAGACCCTAGAGCCTTCTGCAAGCTACTCCAAAAATGTGACATGAAATGCGGGTCCCGATCTGACACTATAGACACTGGCACGCCATGAGAACGGACTATCTCCTGAATATATATCTTTGTCAGGTGGTTAAGGGAGTAGCTGATCTTGATAGGAAGGAAATGGGTGGTCTTAGTCAAGCAGTCTATAATCACCCAAATCGCATTCTAGCCATTCAACGCCGACAACAGCCCTAAAATAAAGTCCATAGATATGTGATCCCATTTCCACTTTGGAATAAAAAGTGGCCGTAATTAGCTTGCCTGTCTCTGGTGCTCAACTTTTGTCTGCTGACATGTCAGACACTATGCTACATACTCAGCAATTTCTCTCTTCATCCCACTCCACCAATAAGACTCTCATAGATCTCTATACATCTTCGTACTGCTGGGATGAACTGTGTACAAAGATCTATGACTCTCCTCTAAGATGGTCTTCCTGATATCAGCATCAGCAGGAACACATAATTTAGAACAAAACCGCAAAGCCCCGTCATCTGCGATACTAAACTCCTCTTTTTGTCCACTTTGTACTTTGACTATTACCTCTACTAATTCTGGATCATCTTTTTGAGCAGCTTTAATCCTTTCCTACAAAATAGGTTGCACCACTAAACTAGAAATACAAGCCAAAGAACCACTCTCGAACAATTCTATGTCGAGTCTCTCCAGATCCATTACAATCGGATACCGAATCTCCATATCTACCAATGCTAGCCCCATGGACTTCTTGCTCAAAGCATTAGCTACCATGTTCGCCTTCCCTAGGTGGTAACTAATAGTGCAGTCAAAATCTTTAATAAGCTCCAACCACCTTCTCTACCTCATATTCAATTCCTTCTAAGTGAAAAGGTACTTTAAACTTTTGTGGTCGGAGAAAATTTTACATCGCTCACCGTACAGGTAATGGCTCTAAATTTTCAATGAGCGTACTACTGTAACCAATTCAAGATCATGGGTATGGTAGTTCTTTTCATACTCTTTCAATTGTCTGGAAGCATACACTACCACCCTGCCATGTTGCATCAGTAAACAGCCAAGTCTCTTCAAGGACGCATCATTGTGGATAACATAACCCTCACCCCCTTACGGGATGATCAATACTGGTGCTGTGACAAGTCTTTACTTCAATTCCTGAAAACTCTGCTCACAACTGCCGTCCCACTCAAACCTGACATTCTTCCTAATCTGTCGTGTTAGAGGTCCTAATAAAGCTGAGAATCCTTCAACAAAATGACAGTAATACCCAACTAACCCCAAGAAACTCCTAATCTCCTGGACATTCCTCAGTCTAACCCAATTCACTACCACCTCAATTTTACTAGGATCCACATAAATTCCATCTCCTGAAATGACATGCCTCGTAAACACAACCTTCTCAAGCCATAATTCACATTTTCTAAACTTGGTATACAACTTCTTTTCCCTAAACGTTTGTAAAACCTACCTCAAATGCATCTCATGCTCCTCATAGCTCCTCGAATAGACTAGTACATCATCAATAAAAACAATAACAAACTGGTCTAAATATTGGTGAAAAACTCTATTCATCAAATCCATAAATACTGCACGAGCATTCGTTAGACCAAACGACGTGACGAGGAATTCATAATGCCTATGTCTGGTCCTAAAGGTTGTATTTGATACATCCTCTTCTTTCACTTTCACTTGATGATAGCCTGATCTGAGGTCAATCTTAGAATACACTTGTGTACCTTGGAGCTGGTTAAACAAATCATCTATACGAGGTAGAGGATACTTGTTCTTGATTGTCACTTTATTAATATCCCTATAATCTATACACATTCTCATAGTTCCTTCTTTCTTCTTCACAATAGAATTGGAGCTCCCCACGGAGATACACTGGGCCGTATAAAACCCTTATCAAGCAAATCTTGCAACTGATTCTTCATTTCTGCCAACTCTGTCAGTGCCATTCGATAAGATACTTTAGAAATCGGCGCTGTACCTGGAAGCAGATCAATAGGAAAATCTACCTCACGATCAGGTGGCAAGCCTAGTAACTCATCTGGAAAAAACATCCGTAAACTCCTTTACTACTGGTGTACTAGCGAGTTTCAATTCATTCCTTGACATTTCCTTCACAAAGGCCATGAATCCCTGACAACCACTCAGTAGTAGTCTCCTCGCCTGAATAGCTGAAACTAACGGAGGCTGGGATTGCACTCGTGACCATACAAACCTGAATTCTACTCTTCTTGAAGGTTTGAATATCACTTCTTGTGAATGACAATCTATATTGACAAAATTAGCTACTAGCCAATCCATATAAAAAATTACATCAAACCCATGCATGTCCAACACTATTAAATCAGCAGACAAAATTTGCTCCTGAATATGAACTGAACAATCCCAGAGCACCTTACTACACCTCACGGCTGACCCGGTCGGTGTACATACCAACAGTTCAGTGTCTAACAACTATGTTTCTACCCCACATAGTCTAGTGCATTCTAGAGACACAAGCGAGTATGTGGCTCCTAAATCAAATAATTCAATAACTATGAAGGAAAGCGTGCTAACCATACTTGTCACCACGTCGCTGGTTGTCTCAGCATCACCCGGCATCATACTGAAAACTCTGGCTGCAGCCATATTCCTCTATTGGCCTCCACGTGGTGCTTAATAGCCTCCCCGGTATAGTCTAGGAGTAAGAGCGATATCTAGTGGTAAAGGGCAGTCTCGCACTTGATGTCCCTGTCTCCCGCAGCGATAGCAGATAGCTTGTCCCACTCGACACTCTCCTCAATGTCTCCTCCCATAAGTCTGAAAGATAGGAGGATTGTGTACCACCTGCACCTCACGACCTCTAGTATCCTACCTCTGTCCTCTGCCATAGTTTCCTCTCCTACACTGACCTTGCCTAAGACCCTGTTGATAGCTTGAAGATGCAGATCTCTTCTTTCGCCCTTGTTCCTTTGCATCCATACGCTCGCTAACCTCAACCAAGGCCGCTCTGTCAACTAACTCAGCAAAGTCATGTATCTTCAGCACCACCACTTACTTGAATATGCCTTGTCTCAATCCTCTTTCAATCTGTCTCACCTTCTTTACTTCATCAAGTACAATATACGAAGCGAAATGTAATAATTTTATAAACCACGCCGCATATTGCTGGTCTAACCGTTGTCTCTGCTTCAGAATCAGGAACTCTTCAACTTTAACTTCCCTAACAGTAGCTGGAAAATATCCGTGAAATAATAATTCTTTAAATCGGTCCCATATCATTGCTATCAGCGTCATCCTCAGCGGCTCCAGAAGTCTCACAGTAGTCTACCACCTCTCGGCCTCTTCTGTCAGTTTATAGGTGGCGAAGAGGACCCTCTGCTCCTCCGTACACTGTAGCACCACCAAGACTTTCTCAATCTCGTGCATCCAATTCTCAACAGCTGCAGGATCAACTCCTCCTAAAATTTCCAGAGGATTCATGTTGATAAATTTCTTATAGTGCACTCATGGCCTGTGGACGGACCTCCATGCTCTCTAGAGCTCCTAGCGATCTTAGCCATAACCTGCTAAGTCACGTTGCATAGTACTACATTATAATCAATCTCACATGCACTCGAGGGCCCTGTTCCATCACTGCCACTCGCATGTGCACTACCTCCTCTTGGATCCATTCTGAAAAAAAATAAACGCAACTTAGGAACCCTGTACTTATAACTTACACGCCTAACATAGTTCCTTATGCTAACGTCCTCAACTCATTCCTAACTTTAGTCCTACATTCTAGGAACACAACCCGACAATACTTTACTAAGGTTTTTCTAAAATCGTCACCCTAGGAAAAACATAGAAACCACCATGGAAGTCTTGCCTCTAGACTGTAGAACAAAGCCTTAAATCTTTTCCTTATACTTTGGTATCATTTCTGCTGCATTCTAAAGTCTACAAAAGCTAGCCACCTAGGCTCTGATACCAAACTGTAATGACCTGCTTATTTTACCATTTTTTTTCCATGATAATAAAAAACGATATAATAAACCTAGCAGCTTATAATCAACCTGAACCCTTGGGTACCAAGGATACATAAAAAATACAACACGAAGCCTAAGCCGTAGAAAAAATAAAATCATATACATCTCATTTTATCATTCAATACAATACCAGAGCTTACTACATCCATTGTACATATCCCAAAACAATCAAAACCAGCCCTTGGGTCGTCACCCAAAAAAATCCATCTGACCCTAACCAAAGACTTACCCTTCAAATAGGATAGGACTAATGAACTCTAGCATTGTGGAGCTTTATCCGCTCTTCTATCTGGGTTCCTGAAATGTTTATATAATTTGGGGTGAGACACCTCTCAGTAAGGAAAATAAACTAATACTAGTGTGTGGCAACATAAGTATTTCTGTATTATACATAAGACCATACATAAATGTATTCAGTGAAAATGTCTGTATCATATATGGGAAAAAATATATATAAACATATCATAATGGAACATACTGGATTTCCATAAACATAATTCATCTCAAATGATAATAATACAAAAACAACCTTAGAAGGTTAGCTGGCTGGTGTCATGTTTTACCTCTATATGACTGGGTTGTGTGACCCGAAGGCAGGACTTAACAATGGCTGGACGACTACTACCAAGTCAAAAGCAAAGTCTGTAAGTACGATGGGTCTGCCATATGATGACCCAAAAATATATATACGATTAAAGCACAATAATAATAAAATAATATAAATAATCATTAAGTTAATATCAATATATAAATGTTTTTCTATAGGATCCTTGATTTCATGTTTGATGCCGAAGAAAGACCTTGTCTTGAATACTCAGAGGCCATTGTGGCTCAGTCGTTCCCTGGAGGTCGGCCTGGTCAAAATGGAATTTCATAGGATAAACAGGATAGACACTGTTTGTACACGTAAATAAGTACATATACATAAAATAGTATTTTGACAGACATAATTTGAAGAAATAAGTAGTAAGATAATAATAATAATAATAATATAAGTGTCATATGTGGGGCCCACATGAGTCCCGAAATCATGTGGGATTCACATGAGTCCCGGAGTTATGTAGAGCTCATAAAACCGTATAAGGACTATTAGAGTTACGAAGGACCCACTTGGGTCTTGAAGTTATGTGGGGCCTACAAGACTATGTGGGGCCCACATGAGTTTTCAAAATTCAAATTTAATTCTTTTTTAAAAATAAATAATAAAATAAATAAATACTAAAAATAGTTTAAAAGTAATAACATTGATAATGATAATAATGATTAAAAAAATAAAATAATAAAATAATTAATTAACTAATTAATTAATTAATTAATTAAAAATTTATTTAATGGGAATGGTGGCAAGCACTCCCACATGGCCTCCATCCCTATCCCGTACTCAACCCATACCTTGCCCATCCCTTGCCCATTCTTTAATTTTAAAAAAAAATTATAATTTCACTCATCTTCCCACACTTTTATAAATGCAATTTCTTCCCCAAAATTTTCCTATAAATAAGAAACTCTCAACCTTCATTTTTCACAACAATTTTCCAAGGAAGAGAAGGATTAGTAAGTGAAAGAATTTGTGATGGAGAGAGAATTTTTGAATAAGTTCTCACTCACCCACTCTTTCCAATCTCATTTCTTAGAGATAGTTATTGTGTTCGTAGCACAAGGTAAAAGAAGAAGGTAAGTAAATTTGATTATGTTAATTTTTTTTTATTTAAAATTCATACCCGAGTTTATTTTATAAATAAATTTCAATTATGTTAATTAGTTCCACAAAATTTTCATGAGTTTATTTTTATGCATATTTAATTATACCAGTTCTATCTTTAATATACTTGCATATATTTTTAGGTTAAGAAATGTTCTAATCTCCTCGGGTAAATTTTCAGCATTTCTTTCTATAAAAAAAATTATATATATTTTTAACACAAAAATTGTGTGGCATGAGTTTATTTTTACATTGCATTTTTCATAAAAATATGAGTAAAGATGAGATTTTCACGAGATTATTTTAAATTGCATAAATTATAATAAGATGGCTTTAAAATCCCTTATGGCAAAGTAAGTTCAAAGTTACAGATGCTCGATACTGCAACTTAAAGTTTAAACGGATCAGAGTGCACCCACACTGTTTACTGAGTAATTATTTATGTTAGTGAATTTCTCCTGAGTGCACACTTGGTTCCGGACTAGGACTTAATAAGGAAAATCTCACTTAATATTAATGTACGTTGATTTAGTTTCGTCGACCAGCCAGCTAAGTCCAGTCTTCGGACCGCACAACCCTGTCGTGGGAGTAAACATGACTTACGCCAAATAGACCTAAGAGTGGTTTTGACAATTTATGTTTATACATATTTAATTACGGGTACAGAGTTATTAATGATTTGAAGGAAAAGTATAAGTTTATATGAATTGAAAAGGGTCATTCTTGTGCCTAAATGATGATTTAAAGGAAACGTATAAGGAGAAGTATATGTATGTATACAATTAAATATTTTTATAGTTTTAAAGTTAAAAGTTGAATTTAACGGCCACAGTATATGGTAATTAAATTTTACTGTTATAGTTGATGGTAAAAGTTTTATGGAGAAATTTTTAAATTTACATTCATTTTAGAAGCAGTTTTAAATTTATAGTAGTAAATATTGTTTTACAAAATTTTTAAAAAGCTCATTTTGACTACACACTAATAATAATCTTATTTACTTACTGAGCGTTGTCTCACTCCAATCACATTTTTATTTCAGATAACTTTGAAGGGCATGTCGGAAATCAGGCTTAGCAAGCATGCGGGTGGGGATGGAAAAATAAAGATTGATTAGAAATATTTGTATAATGCCATATATTTATGCTTGTGTAATTTTCTTCTTTTGAAATAAATGATTGTAATATGAATAATTAGCGCTCTGGTTTAATAATAATTGAGTTTATTTGCTTACACTGTAAATCAATAGTAAAAAGTAAATATCCCAAACCCTTCGAGGTTGGGGTGTTATTACATGCCAAACTTGGTCTGTACACTAGGGACACCAACACTACCATAAACCACATCAACTATCCATCCTCACGCTACCCTGTATGATAGCGATAACACTAACATCATGATGATCATGATCACATAGCTACGATATCGCGCTCGTGTAAGCTTAAACTAAGCCAACCAGGTTCTGATAACATATAACATATTTCAAATTGTGATACATTGCTATCCCATAATAATAATTGTCAAATCAATATCATCATATGTAACGACCTGCTTAACTAATCATATAATAGAACATAGTAAATAAAATAGTCAACCAAAAACCCATGGGTAACGGGGACACTTCTCATATACAGCAGAACCTAGGCAGCAGTAAATGTAAATCATCATCATTATCATAACCACAAAATATTTTATACCAGAGCTAAGTGTGATCCACAGTAATACTGTATTCATTTACAACCTCAAAATATCAAAAATACAACTAGGATCCCATAACAACAATCTCCTGACCCTAGCCCAAACTTACCCTCCTACCAGGGTAGTATAATCGACTTAATGGCGGTTACGCTCAGCCAGTCTTTCTGAGTTTCCTGAAAATAATTTAACGTTCGAGGGTGAGACACTTCTCAATAAGGGAAAATAAACTAAATACAGCTGTGTGGCAACATGAATATTTAATGATAATATAGATATACAATACATTCTTCATACTAGAAAACATTAATCATTTAATAACTGCATAAACGTATAACTTCATATTTTTAATAAATCATACTAATCATAACTGTTTGGTATAACTAATAATACTGAAAACATACCCAGGATGAATAGCTAGCCAATGTCATGTATTATCCTCCATGACGGGTTGTGCAGCCCGAAGGCGAGACCCGACAATGGCTGGTCGACCACTGTCGAGTCAAAAAATGTCTGTAAGTATGATGGGCCCGCCACACCCTGATTAGGATTTCCAGGTGGATGTCTACAACTCTACACTAGAAGTCACATCAACTATCCATCTCCCACCCCCTCGTGGGGTGGTTAGCACCAATTTGAACATAAATATCTAATCTATATAGTTACGATATTGTGCTCCTAAAACTGAACTAAACCAACATCCGGGTTCTGATAACATATAATACATGATAATATAGCATTTAACATAAATGAATGGATAACATTTTCTATAATTTCATAAATACGGCCTTATGCCAAACATTTCATAAATACGGCATCGTGCTGAACATTTCATAAATACGGCCTCGCACCGAACATTTCTTAAATACGACCTTGTGCCGAAATCATACGTAAAACACAGCCTCGCATCGAATATCTCATACTTATCATTCTGAATAATAAATCAATATCATGTATTTTCAAAATCATAATGTACTGTATTATTTCATAATTCCTAAAAACATGCTTATTCGTAAAATTTTCATAATATAATACATATCATGTAAAAATAATAATATTCATGCCACACAATGTTGAATAAAATCATACATTTCATTCTAAAAGTGTAATTCCTGTATAATAGCAGTATTTTCCCAAATATGCATTTTACGTAATAACATTCAGATATAATACATGTTTTTTTGAAAATTAATTTGCTGATAAATAATAGTAATTTGTGTGAAAAATATCTGCTTTAGTTTATTCCATTACCTGAAACTAGAAAGAAACCCCCTAAAAATTCTGATCCTGCACTCATAGGGTTCCCCGTTTAACACTACGAATTCAACAATCTCCAAAACTAAACTTCAGTATTTTCACGTGAATATCATTTCCTATAACTATGAAAAGACCAAATTTGGCATAAAAAACCTTACCTTAACTCAGGGATGAATTTCAACCCGCTTCCACCAACGATCCGCTCCGACAGATTTGGAGAGAACTTCCCAGGAGCGTTGTGGTGGCCTTAGATCATCGATCCAGTGAGCGACGAAGCCAAAATCGAAGAGAGAGGAGAGAGGAACCGTAGAGGAGAGAGAGAGTAAGAAATTTTCTTATTTTTCTGCATTTAATCTGACTTTCAGGCTATTTATAGAGCCAAATTTGTCAATGAGACACGTCACCTCGTGGACAAGTCCCTGAAGAGTTTCGTTGACGAACCTTCACCTCTCGTCAGCAAAACTCAAAATTGCCAGAACCCTCGTCGGTATTTTCTCGTTGACGAGTCCAATTGGCGCATTATCGATGAATGCTTCGCATTCTTCGATGAAGTCTGTTGTACCCTCTTTTCCATTCTCATTTTTCTCTATTTTAATTATTTTTAAAATACCATTATACTTCGAGTCATTACATCATATCACATGTCATAGCATATTATGAAAATCTTCAGCCCTTCCATCGGCATTTCGTGTTTTATTAATCACGACCCATATGACGTATCACATATCAAATAAAAGGCTCAGCCTGTACACTGGCATATCATATAAAAGGCTCAGTCCGTATGCTGGCATATCATGTAAGAACATCTTTAGCCCGTATGCCGGTATATCATATAAAACTTTTAGCTCGTACGCCAGTGTATTATATAAAAACTCTCGGCCCATACACTAGTATATCATATAAAAAATTTGTATCATCTAACATTTTCCCAGAAAACAGTATTCATAATAGGACCAAATAAATCTAAGTGAATAAGCTCTAGGGCCCTACTAGTGGAAATATGTTTCTTTCTTTTAAGGCTAGTCTTAGTTTGCTTTCCAAGTTGGCATGCATCGCAGATTTTGTCTTTTAGAAACTTAGTACTAGGTGGACCTTTGACTAAGTTTTTATTAGCTAGTTTAGAAAGTAAATCCATGCTTGTATGTCCAAGTCTCCTATGCCATAGTGAGTTTACTTCATTCATAGCTGTCAAGCAAGTGACTTCTTGGGAGATCAAGTTTTCAAAGTTTATGCAGTATACATTATCAACTCTTTTTGGAATGAACAAGATTTTATTCTTATCTTTATTTTTAACTATGCATTTGTCTTGTTTAAATACTATTTCAATTCCTTTATCACTTAGTTGAATAATACTGAGTAGATTATGTTTTAATCCATCTACTAGTAAAACTTTATCAATAGTCAAGTATGGGTCTTTACCTACTTTTTTGATACCGATTATCTTACCTTTGGCATTGTCTCCGAAGGTTACATATCCACCATCCTTAAGCATTAATGTGGTGAACTTGGACTTGTCTCCCGTCATGTGTCTTGAACACCCACTATCCAAGTACCATTTTTTTTTTGATGGAGTGGTCCTAAAGCATACCTACAAGAGGGTTTCAAGGTGTTACTCTTTGGTATCCAAACCTTCTTAGGCTGTTTGGTTTCAGGTTTTGTTTCACCTTTTACTCTTCCTACTTTCTTGACTTTATTTTTTTTGTTAAATGGACATTCAAACTTTATGTCCCCTTTTCTTGCACAAGAAACAAGTAGTGTGTTCATAAGAATTAGTAGAGGATGTGCTTGCATAGTATTTTGATTCCCTTACAAAGTGCCTCATGTAAAGATTCTTTTTCATTTTGTTTTCAACTCTATTGAATCCAATTCCTTCTTTGTCTAGTGACATCCTTTGAGTACCTATCTTCTTTTCAAAGTAATCCTTTCCTTTTGTAAAATTTTAGATGATTTTGTCTTTATCCCCAATTTTACTTTTAAGGTTGCTTATTTCTAAATCCTTCTTGCTTTTTCTATTTACTTGTAATTTTACTAGGTTTTGAGACATCTCATTTATTTTATTTATGAGATCATTAATGTGAGAGTCCTTTTCTTTATCAGCTAATTTCGAAGTCTCTAGTTGATTTTTAAGTATTTCATTTTGTTCTTTCAAGGCTAGATTTCTTTTAGATATTCTTATGAACCTTTTATGTAAAGAAAATAATTCAGCTTGCATACTATCACACAAATCACCACATGACTCATCACTAGTTTCTTTAGATGAGCCAGTATAGAAGTTTACCTCATCATCTTTTGCCATGAAGTAGATGTTCGCTATTTCTTAATTGCTTGATTCATCCTTTGATTCACTTGAGCTTAAGTCATCCCCTGTCGCTTTCATAGCCATTTTTTCTTCTTATTAGTGTCCTTTTTAAACTGTGGACAATAAGGTTTAATATGCCCAACCTTTTTGCAATTATAACAAGTAGGAGGTTCATTCTTTGTTTCCTTTTTACTTGTTTCCCCTTGGTTAGATTTTGAGCCTTTAAACTTTCGAGTGAACTTCTTATTCTTTTTGAAAAGCTTTCTAAGTCTTCTAGTGATGAAGGCTAAATTATAATCGTCAAAATCATTTCTTCTTCTTCTTCTTCTTTGAGAACTATTGATTTCTCATTTTTATTATTCGTAGAATTTCTTTCATTTATTGCCATCTCATAAGTGAGGAGCGATCCTATCAATTCATCTAGAGAAGTATTTTTCAAATTTCTTCCTTCTCTTATTGTAGTTACCTTAGGTTCCCAAATTTGTGGAAGTCCCCTAAGGATTTTTTGTATCATTTCATAAGTTGAGTAATTCTTTCCTAAGTGTAATGCCCCGAAAATTCTGGCTATATATATATATATATATATATATTTTGTTGACTTGATTGGTCACACCCAGTTTTGATTATGACAAATACTCTTGGTACTAATGGTTGTACTGAGAATTGCATGCAGGATCACCTTGTGCGCGCTTCGGGACTAAAAGACTTATTATGATGGCGTGCGGTGTTCGTGCCGATGAATGAAGAATCTTGTGCTGCATTTGTATTTATTTTTCAGTTTCTTCATTCTGGAATGTAATTTTATTATGGACTGTGCACTCATATGGCTTGTAATAATTTGCATCATGCATGATAGGTAGGTATGCTCAAATTGACCTTAGATTGACCATAGGACCTCCAAATAACATGAAAAACCTTTTTCATAAAATTCATAACTTATACAAAGGTTTTTAAATGGTTTTAAAGTTAAAAGAAGGCAAACACTAATTTTTTCAAAGGGGTCGGTCAACCGGCCAATCGACCAAATGTTAGAAATGAGAAATTTTCTCACAGAAAAAGTTATGTCCAAAACACTGAAATGTGTTCTTAAGAGAAAAACTCCCTTCATGTTTCTTCCATCTCATTGATGGACATTTTTCTCAAACTAAAAGTCATTTTATTAAAATGTGTTCAACATGAAAGTTGTGGGATTTTCTCTTATATTTCTATTGGTATCAAGAACATCCAATTTGAAGTTGTATAGGAAAAGTTATGGCCAAAACACTAAACAGTGTCTGTGCAGAAAAGTAGAGGCCGGTCGACCAAGCCCTTACAGTTCATTTGACCCCGGTCGACCGAACCACCTGGGAGTCAACTTTTTGACCTCCCGGTCGACCGAGACTTCACTATGGTCCACCGAAACTTGCTGATTTGAGCCCCGGTCGACCGAGCTTTCACTACGGTCGACCGAAACTACTTTTGGTCAACATTTTAACTACCCGGTCGACCGAAACTTGTAGTTCAAAAGGCCCTGGTCGACCGAAACCCTCCTGAGTCAACATTTGACCATCTAGTCGACCGAAAACCTTTGTACTACAACTACCTGGTCGACCAAAGGGTTCTCGGGAGAATTTTCAGCGGTCTAGTCGACCGAACCAGGCAGTTCAAAATGCCCTGGTCGACCGAAACTCGGAAAATTGGCAAATCGCCCTCTTCGGTCGACCGAGCCTTTCAGTTCAAAAGTCCCCTGATCGACCGAGCCAATTGAGTCCTGGTCGACCGAAACATTTTTGGTCGACCGGACCTCTCGGGTTGCCCTGATTTTTTACCGCAGTTAATATTTTTTAAATAGGGTTAATTATTTTAAAATGATTTAAAACTTTCCTAATAATGCCCAATAGGTCCCCAACGGTCAAAAATACATCCTTGCCTATATATACCCATTCATTTATCATTATTAGCAAGGATTAGCAAACTTGATTAGGGCAAAACTCTCTCAACTCTTAAAACCCTATATTAGCCAAAAACTTCTTGCAAACACTCACATACTCTTCAATCTTTATTTCTCTAAGCATTGTGAGTATTTCTATAAGGCTGTTGTTCGTAATCTTTCTAGCTAATACTCTCTTTTGGTATAAAGGTTGATTGATTTTATTTGAGAGTATAGCCTAAAGTTCTTCCACAGATTTCATTTGATAAATCTTGTGTGGGAAGACTTTGAGGGTTGTGGTTCTTGCATTGTTGTTGCAAGATACCTAAACCTAGATTTTGTGTGCAAAATCCTTTTGTGAAAAGCTAATCTTTCAAACAACTCCATTGTACTTTAGAAATTGAAATATCATATTGAGTTTGTTTGATTTATCTTGCTTAGCATATTTGAAACCCAAATATGATTTTGTGATATTCGAATATTGAGTTTCAAATCTTACTTAGATACACACTCTAGATCTTGATTGATTATAATACTTGATTGAGTGTTTACCATACATTAGAGCACTGAGCATATCTACATATCATTCGTGCTTGCTTTATTGATTGAGCTGTATTGGTGCACACATCTGCTTTTCTAGAAGCATATTTCCGTGTACAAATTTTATACACTTTGGTTGTATTTCCAGGCACGGGCCTGAATAGTCCCGGATTGGCTTAGACCCGGTTAGGAAAGCTAGGTGCGTCGTCCTGTTAAGGCGTGTAGGTTAAGGTCAGCCCCGCTAATTGACCTGGTTAAGGTTGAGGTCAGCCCTGTGTTAATTTGACCTGGTTGTAAACGGTGCCGCTCCACCCTTAAGTGAGCTGTTAGTGGAATCCTCCTGCTTGCGAGCTAGAGGCGGGGACGTAGGCACAGTTGGCCAAACCCCGATAACATATCGTGCATGTTCTTTACATTTCCGTAATTTACTTACTGCACGTGTATGTTATATTGTAAATGATTAGATTTACATTTGCATAGACATACCCTAGGTTAAGTAATACTGCTTATTTGGTTTAACCTAGGTGATAAATTTTAAATACCCAATTCACCCCCCTCTTGGGATTGCACCAAAGCTAACATATTTCATTTTATTTAATAAATTATGATATCACCGATTGTAAACAAAGTCAACCCGAACCTAAGTAGGGTACCAGGGATACTCCTATCCATATTTATGTCCTATCTATGCAGCGAAAAACATAACACATCAAACTTTATATACAATACTAGAGTACTAGAGCCTCTAAAATATACATACAAACTTCCCAAAGATCCATCAGAAATCCCAAGGATTTTCGAACATAACCCCAGATCCCAAAATAAACACATATCTTGTATTCCTGAAATTACACCCCCGCTATCTCGGAGCTCGCTCTGTGTGACTACCTGGATTACATGAAATGTTTAAGATTCTTGGGGTGAGACACCTATCAGTAAGATGAAATAAGTTATACCAGTGTGTGGCAGATGAGTTTTTACACAAATAATATAACTGTTAATTTAATCTGTAACTGAAATAGCAATTTAATATGTTGACCTTATAGGTCACGTCTAGTTTTGATTATGACTAATACTCATTATATCTAATGGGTGTTTGAGGTTATGTGTAGGAACTTAAATTGAAAGATCTTAACGCACATGGAAGAAAGTGAAGATTGAAGACCCAATTTTTATGTTGTAATATATTTCATTCATGTAAAGGGTCTGTAATAGTAATTAGGGCTTTTGGCCTATAATAATCACACACACATCACATGCATGGTCTAATAGGTAAGCTTAAATTGAATCATAATTGAGATCGGACTTAGAAAAGTCCCTAGGACACTTACACACTCACTTGTATGTGTTATACTTTTGAATAGGGTGTTGGTTGCATGAAACAGGACCTAAATGCACAAAATGTGCATCTTCGGTCGACCGACACCTCATTTGTATTTTGTCCCCAGTCGATCGAACCTGGTTCGGGTCAACAAGTTGACCACAACCCGGTCGATTGTCCTATGTAGTTCATTTGTTTCCGGTCGATCGAACCTCCTAGGAAGTCAACATTTTGACCACCTGGTCAACAGAGAGAAAAATGTATACCACCAACCTAGTCGACCGAGTTCCCATGTGTGGGAACCTAACGGTTTGATTGACTGACCAGTTTAGTTCAAAATGACCCTGGTCAACCGAACCTCGTAAATATGGAAAAATTGCCCTTGGACATACAAGTCCTGTCGACCAAATGGGCAATTCATTTTTGGCCTGGTCGACCGAACCCCAAGAACTTTGGTCGACCGAACTTGTCCTAGTTGACCGATGCTCTCGGGTTCGACTTATTTTTTTACCGTGGTTAAATGGGGTTAAATTAATTAAATATCATTAAAACTTTTCTAATTATTCCAACCATGTCCTTAACAGTTATATTTCAAGGGAAGTCTTTAAATGCTCCCTCATTTTGAATAATTAGCAAGTGATTAGAAATTTTAATTAGGAGAAATTCTCTGAAATTCCAAAAATCCATAATACACATCTCTGAGCTCCATTCACTCATACTTACCTTCTACTACTGCCAAAATCCTTCGTAAGTTTGTTTTGAGTGTTTGATTGCTCTAATAGGGTTTGCTCTCATTTGGTTTGCGATTACTTGATATAATTTTTCTAGAGAGCCAAACCTAAATTTTTCTTAGGGTACTTTGTTAATAAGTCTATCCTAAGAAGACTTTGTTAGATCTTCTCAGATTGCACCTTCATTGCAATATCTTGAGAAGCTCATATTTTATTTTGGTTGTAAAATCTTTTCAAAATCATTTTCAAATATCTATTGTGTTTTATCTTGACAAACCTTTGAAAAGATATTTGTTTATGTGATAAAAATCTTTGTTGCAATATTCATTGATTTACATCATTTTTTGAATACAAAGATTAAACTCTTTTTGCAAACCAAACATATACATTACTTGAGCATCATATGATTGAGAAAATCTGCTGATTGAAATACATATATATATATATATATATATGTTTGACTAATATCTTTGTTTGAGCACTTTGATTGAATACATCATGTGATACAAAGATTATACTGATTGCACTCTCATTGACTGATTACATCAATAGTAAATATTTATTTGAGAGTACATATTAAACTACATTGAGCTTACATATTAAATCATTTGGTGGTGTATGTGATTGAGCTTAACTTGGTACATATATGCTTTATATGAAAGCATAATCACTGTACCAATCTCATTGATTGTGAAAATACTATTGTATTTCTAGGCATGGGCCTGAAGAGGGAGACTAGCCCTTTGAAATAGTCCCAGATTGGCTTAGACCCGATTAGGAAATCTAGGTGCACCGTCATGGTAAGGTGTAGGTTGAGGTTAGCACCGCTAATTGACCTGGTTGTAAAGGTTGAGGTCAACCCTGTGCTAATTGACCTGGTTGCAATCGGTGCCACTCGACCCATTAAATGAGCCTTTAGTGAAATCCTCGGGCTTGCGAGCTAGAGGCGGGGATGTAGGCACAGTTGGCCGAACCCCGATAACATATCGTGTGCCTTATTTATATTACTTCTCTTTATATTTACCACACATGTATGTTATGGTGTGAATGATGCGCATGATTTAAATTTCTGCACATTAAATTATTGGTGCATTTGGAATCAGATAGAAAGACCCTAGGTTGTATTATACGGGTATTTCACTTAACCTAGGAGATAAATTTTAAAATTCCAATTCACCCTCCCCCATTTTGAGAATACACCAATTCTAACAATTGGGATCAGAGTCTCATTGCACTAAAGTTAGACGTTTTTGCAAAAAAGATCACAATGACTCAATTTTGTGTATCCCCATTCGAAGAGGGACAACCACCTTTCAATCCTCCGTTATTTTGATTATATCGCTTGGAAAATTAGAATGTGTATATTTTTAAAATCTATGAATTGGAGGGCTTGACAGGTGATTGATAAGGGAATTTGTATGCCAGTAGAAAATGATATTAATTTGTTGCATGTAAATTCATATACCATGGACATGCTATATTATGCTTTAGATACTGATATTCTTCATAAGGTTATGGCATGTAATAGTGCATGGAAGATTTGAGCTGGAAAAGCGATGAAGAGACCCATGACAAGGAGATTGCACTCTATAAGCTCTAAGATCAGATGATCTGGTAGTGGCGAATCATGAGCTAGTAATCAATGATGAGGTATATGATTCACCTTCTTCAGTTTGTTATGCAGTTGATGATTCTCATGTTGATTACTGCAAAATATCATGTGAAGAATCATCTGTGGTTCCATGTGAAAATACTGCTGTTGTTGCATGCAATGCTTCATGTGAAAATTATTGTGCTAATTTGTTTGATATTCCCTGTGATATTACTATTGACATAGCATGCAATGGTTCATGTAATAACTATGATATTTCTTGTGATGAACCACCAATTGTCTCTAATAATGATACAGTATGCATGGATTCATATGACAATTATATAGATAAATCTTATATTGAATCATGTAGTGAGATTTATATTGAAAGTGTATCATTTAATGGACAACTAGAAAAGGAGTCATTTAAAATTCATAAGTCTCTAGTTAGAATGTCATATCATAAAACCTTTCTGAAAAATCAAAACAAAAGGATAGCTATACAATTAAGAGGATTAAAAGATTATCATGTTATTCTTGATAAGAGAGAAATTAAAAGGATATTGACAATTATCTACTTAAGGATAGAAGTAAGTGATTATTCTAGAGCTTCACCCAAAGTAAAATGTGGAAAGAATAATCTTACTGTTGACCCCATGGGTCACACCCAGTTGTGATAATGACAAATACTCTTGGTATTTAACGTTTGCCAAGTTTGTGAGCAAGATCATATTAGGAAGATCAAACTGATAACGCATAAAAGCAAAGCATGAAGATCCTGAAGACTTTAATTTGTATTGTCAAATCATTGATTGTAATATGGGTCTGTAATAATAATTAGGATATCGGTCTATAATAATCTCTGCATGTCATGCATGTAGGTATTTGTAAGCTCTCAAAAAAAGACTGTAGTTTGACCATAGAGACCAAATGACTTTAGGGCACCCTTCGGTTCGATGCCAGGTTTTTTTGGTGTACTCAGTAAGACTTTAGAAAAGACCCTAGGTCCCAACACTTGCACAAAAGAAAGTCTCCATATCACTTACATAATCAGGGGAATTAATTAAAGAAAAATTTGGACTTAATTGAAAATATGTGAGAGGTCGGGCGATCGAACCCTAGGTGTTCAAAACACCTCAAGGCCCGAACTGCTGAGAAGTTAGCGATTTGACAAGGTTTCAGGCGACTGAACTAGAAATGAGCGCATCTCCCTAGGGTGACCAAACCCATCTCAGAGTACTTTTCACCAACTCAGGCACTCGAACCTTTTAGTTCAAAATGAGCCCCGAGTGACTGAACGCAAGAGTTCGGGCCACCGAACATTAGACCGGGCACCTGAAGTCACGAACAAATGTTTCTAACTTTGATTCGGGCTGCTAAAACATGACACAGGCGACCGAACTCAATTTAATATCTTTTAAAGTTGTGTCTGTTCGGGCGACCGAACCTCGGTTCAGCCACCCGAACCTAAGCGGGTTAAAAATTATTTAACCGCGGTAAAACAAGGTTAAGTTGGGTTAATGAGCTTTTAACATTTTGAATCTTTTCTAATTATTCCCAACAAGTCCCTAACGGTTATAATTTTACCCCTGCCTATAAATATGGGTTCATTTGTGAGGATTAACAGGAGATTAGAATAAAATCATTTACAAAATCCTCTCTACTTCAAAATCCTATTCTTGCCCAAATACTCTCAAATTTCTATACCTGGATACTTTCTAGTATTGTGAGAGTATATTGGTTGTGCTTGTATTTCTAGTACTCCCAATGTGCTTGTGTGATTAAGATATTATTTTTGGGGAGTTTAGCTTAGGTTTATCCCACAGATTTTCATACTATAAATCTTGTGTTGGGATAACCTAGTAAGCTTAGGATATTTGCATTGTTATTGCAAGTGTCCAATAGCTTGGATTTTTGTTGTGCAAATATTTTTAAACAAGCAAACTATTTTCAAACTAGTATTGTGCGTATTTCATTGAGGAAAATCTTATTGAACTAGTTTGGTTATCTGATTCATATCTTTGGAATATTAATTTGCTACTGAGCTATGCATTTCTTAGATTCCAAGATACTGCTTCCTTAAGAACACTCTTGAGCATATTAGCGATCATATCTTATTGAGCGTAGCTTGCATAAAAATACACATCACTGAGCTTACATTTACTTACATTATTGATGTGTATATGATTAATTAAGTATACTGCGTGTATTTGGGTACATATCTGCTTTACATGAAAGCACAATCACTGTACCAATTTGATTGAGAAAAATACTGTTGTATTTCCAGGCACGGGCCTGAAGAGGGAGACTAGCCCTTTGAAATAGTCCTGAATTGGCTTAGACCCGGTTAGGAAAGCTAGGTGCGTCATCCTGTTAAGGCGTGTAGGTTGAGGTCAGCCCCGCTAATTGACCTGGTTAAGGTTGAGGTCAGCCCTATGGTAATTGATCTGGTTGTATTAGGTGCCGCTCCACCCGTTAAGTGAGCATTAGTGGAATCCTCGGGCTTGCGAGCTAGAGGCGGGGACGTAGGCACAGTTAGCCGAACCCTGATAACATATCGTGTGCCTTGTTTATATTTTTGCTCTTTATATTTACTACACATGTATGTTATAATTGGTGAATGTTATGCATGATTTTAATTTCCGCACGTTGTATCTATCTGCACATTTGGAACTGCATTGACAGACCCTAGGTTGTGAATGTACTATTGCTAGATTAGTTTAACTTAGGCAATAAATTTTTAAATTCCAATTCACCCCCCCCCCCCCTCTCTTGGGAATACACCAAAGCTAACACTTACTAAACCCTTGAGGTTCAAAAGAAATAAATCTTTCAAAAAGGGTATATGTTCTGTTCATCGAACCCACAGTGATGCCACAATGAGTAAAGCTGAAATAAATAAGCATAATCCTTCACGTATCATAAAGTTTGCTTATCATGTATGAGAAAAGGGCACGTTTGGTCTAATTTTCTACTCTAAAGTGCCAGAGGCTTGGGAAGAGAAATGGATTGGTTGGTCATGATAGAAAATCCCGTAGGACTTAAGGAAAAGTGCGTTCAAAGTGAAATCATCTTCTAATTGATCCTTCGTTAGTCTCAAAGTTTAAGGGTTGTGGTAATTGCAAAACTAGGAAGTAATCTATGTTTAATCTATCAAATCTTGATACGTGCTTTAATTGTATGATATTACTTCACCAAGGATCCTTAAGAATTATGATAATGTGAAAATATATGTAACATATCAAATCTGAACTTAAGGAAAATTTTTGGTCAAAATAAAGTCAAATCAGAGAAATTAACTATGCTCAGTCGACCGAGCATTGACTGAACTAGAGCTTTCGGTCGACTGACCCTCCGTGAGCTTCTCCACTCCGGTCAACTGAACTTGTCAATTTTCCTTTAATCAACCGAACAGAAGAACTGTATGCCACCTCGGTCGACCGAACAATGTCGGTTCATGAAGAATTTGAATCGTCGGTCGATTGAATCTGCTCCTCGTTGACCAAACTGCGATATATATATGCTTTCTTCACGTTCAAAGCTTATTTTTCTTGGAAAATTTCAGAGCTTTCTTCATTATTCCTCCAAACTTGGCCCAAAATCCTTAGACTAGTGTCAAATATTTCTCATCCAAGCACCCATGGCTCATCCAAATGATCGTGTCAAGGCCCATAATCTTGCACACGCTGAGGATGATTGGTTTTTGTTAGAGTGCTCCAAGATTGTTAGAAAAAGTGTATTCCCAAGGGGGGGGGGTGAATTGGAATTTTAAACTTTCTTCATAGGTTCAACTAATCCTACAATCAGTATTACATAAACCTAGGATCTTTCTATGCAATTCCAAATGCGTATATAAAAATGATTTGGAAATTAAATCAAACGCCTCATTCACACCATAACAAACATGTGCGGTAAATATAAAGTACAGAAATATAAACAAGGCACACGATATGTTATCGGGGTTCGGCCAATTGTGCCTACGTCCCCGCCTCTAGCTCGCAAGCCAGAGGATTCCACTAATGGCTCACTTAAGGGTGGAGTGGCACCGTTTACAACCAGGTCAAATTAACACAGGGCTAACCTCAACCTTAACCAGGTCAATTAGCGGGGCTGACCTCAACCTACATGCCTTAACAGGACGATGCACCTAGCTTTCCTAACTGGGTTTAAGCCAATCTGGGACTATTCCAGGGCTAGTCTCCCTCTTTAGGCCCATGTCTGGAAATACAACAAATGTGTATATAATCAAATGGTACAGTGATTGTGCTTTCATGTAAAGCAGATATGTACCCAGATGCACGTAATAACATACACCACAATATGATTCAATATGTAAGCTCAATGTGGTCTAGATGTTTCAACTCTCAAAAGTATTTTCTATTAGTGTAATGCATGCATGAGAGTGTCAAACAAGCAATCTTTGTATCACAAGATATTCAGCAAATAAGTTCACACAAAGATATTCAATATGTCAAGTCTCAAGTGTTTCAATCAGCAAGATATCTCAAGCATGTAAGTATTAAATGATGTATATGTTTGGTTGCAAAAGATGTGTAATCTCTGTATTGAGCAAATAATATATGAGTGAAAGAATATTGCAACAAGGATCACTATCACACAAACAAATATCTCTTCAAATATTTTACATGATAAAAGCGCAATAGATATTTGGAAGTGTTTGAAAAGTTTTTGCAACCAAAAACAAATACAATCTTCTCAAGATCTTACAATGAAGGTGCAACCTTAGAAGATCTATCAAAATCTTCTTAGGATAGACTTATCAACAAAGTCCCCTAAGAATCCTTAGGTTTTGCTCTCAAATAAAATCGTGTCAATCAATCAAGAGTGGGAGAGCAAACCTATTTAGACTAGCACTCAATCAACTTACAAAGGATTTAATCAGTATGAGAAGGTAAGTATGAGTGTAGGAGGCTCAAATATGAGTATTATAAGCTTTGTAAATTTTAGATAATTTCTCCTAATCAAAGTGGTTAATCCATACTAATTTTCTCAAATGATCTCATATATATAGGCATAGAAGAAAATATGACTGTTGGGGACCTATTGGGTATTATTAGGAAAATTTAATGATGTTTAAAGCATTTTAACCCTATTTTAAAAATATTTAACTGTGGTAAAAATTAGGACAACTCGAGAGGTCCGGTCGACCAGAACAAGTTCGGTTGACCAAGTCTCATATGGTTCAGTCGACTAGGGGACTTTTGAACTAAGGGCTCAGTCGACCAGCAGAGGGTGATTTTCCAATTTTCTGAGGTTCGGTCAACCAGACCATTTTGAACTAACTGGTTCGGTCGACCAGACCACTGGGAATTTTCCCAAGAACCCTCGGTTGATCAGGTAGTTGGAGTTCATTTCTATCTCAGTCGACTAGATGGTCAAACTTTTGACCCAGGGAGGTTTTGGTCGACCAGGGCTTTATGAACTACCTAGTTCAGTTGACCAGGGCCTTGGTCAATTGTTGACCCATGCATGGTTCGGTCGACCAGGGCAGAATGAATTGCCTGGTTCGGTCAGCCGAAAGTGCACCAAGTGTGCATTTCGGTCCCATTTTGAGACATACAAACCCTATTCAAGTGCCTAACAAATATATGTGTAAATGTGTGTCCTAAGATCACTTGGGGTCTAATTTCAAGACACCGAAAAAGTCTGGTGTCGGTCGACCGAAGGGAAAACCCTAAGGTCTTTCTAAGGTCACTTTTAGTTCACATCTGGTTCGAGCTTACAAAATAAATCATACATGTGATGTGTGTGAGCTTATTACAAACTAGAGCCTTACTTACTATTACAGACCGATTTTCACAAATGAATTATATTACAATTAAGATCGATAATCGGTCTTCAGGCTTTACTTGCTTTTTGCCCATCTTGATCTTAACAATATTAGTTCCTGCACAAAATCTCAAACACCCATTACATACAATGAGTATTTGTCATAATCAAAACCGAGCGTGACCAATAAGGTCAAACAAAATCAAATATGTAAGGGAGTTTCGCCCAAAAGAAGCAATATTGGGTAAGATTCTAGATCTGGATTTTATGGATCAGCACTTTGGAAATGTCATGAATATGTTTGAATATCAAGGGTGGAAAACATTCATTTTATATCAGCCTAGTGGCCACTACCCTACATACGTTAGGTTATTTTATACAAATCTAGGGAATGATGAAAATGGTTATTTTTCTAGGGTAGTAAGGACAAACGTTAGTTTTGATGCACAGTATCTTTATGATGTCCTAGATATAGATTGTGGAGACTTTGAGTGCCCAGACTTGGTAGCTTCTTGGATCCACGAACATGATTTTACGATTGCTACATTTGCAAACCTAACCATGTCTGATCCACTAGCTGCTCGCCAGAATCATCCTCCCTTGTATAGGTAGTTCACACTAGAGGCCAAGGTTCTGCATGACTTTATCACATATAATATCCTGCCCAAGACGGGATCTAAAGTGCATGTATCTTTCTTAGACTGCTTCATTATGTGGTGCTTGTTTGCTTAGAAGAAGCTAGATTTACCGAGTTTGATGATACGGTGGATGATGGCCAAGAAAATCGACCACGGGATCATTATTCCGTATGGGGGGATCTTGAACAAATTATTTTGATCCATAGGAGTCACCTGCACAAATGTGGTAATGCTAAAGAGAATAAGGACTGCTGACATATTTTCTTCTGTCACCCTGAGACTGATAGGGTATGAGTAGCTTGGCAACATTTGGTTGCCATCTAGGGGTGTTGTAGCACAGGGAGGAGGCCCCGCAAAAGCTACTGCCACAACCCATGTAGCTGTCGAACGTGGATCTGATAGCTGCCATCACCAGCCTTTCTGATTCTTTTGGGCAGTTTAGAGGATCAGTTGAGTCAAATTTGTGACATCTTGCATCATCATCCATTGCATTTCATGGTGAGTTTAGGCAGTTCTCTATCTCCATTGCTAACCGGTTCAAAGATTTGGAAAGGACCATGGCAGTTAACTTCAGCGAGTTAAATGACCGGATTCAGGAGATGCAGGATGAGCGAGACCGGATGACCATGGAATTCGACTTCGATGCAGGTGATGGTGTCGATGGTGGTATTGATGGGGGAGACATCTAGATTCAGGAGAACAGTCTGGAGATCAAGATTTATGGTTATGATTCATTCTTATATATATCATCTGGTCTGTACTTTTGGAACAACTATTACTTTTTATTTTCTTTCTTTCATTCATTTTCTTTTCTTTTTCTACACATTACACCTTAACCCTTGTCTATTTTGGATTATGTTGTTGGTTGGGTAATTTATTTTTATCTGTTGAGGTGTATTAACTTTGGGAATGTTGTGGCTATCTGTTTCTCAGGTACTTCCTGATGTTTGTGTGTAATGCCTTGATGATTGTCTTATGCTCTTTTATTGGATATCATAAACGACATATATATATATCACTACCTACCTACTTGCATGTTTAGGATAGAATGCCTCCTACATGGTGGATGCAGTTGATGTGAAATTGCATGCTGGTAGTTGATATAGGTTCTCACGTGCCCTAAATCTCTGATATATTGAATATTGAGAATCTTTTATGTAGGTTTATTTGCGAAATGTCCAATTTACAGATAGCATGCTGTCAAAATTTTGACAAATTCTTCCCAACATAAAACCTTATCCAATGATGATTATGATGAAATTTACTTTAAAATATTTTTTGAAAGGATGAGTGAAAACTTAAATAGAAATACTAATCCTTCATTCCGGCATAGTCATCACATATTTAGAGGAGTTTAATTCCATTCCTAAAGAAAAGTAAATAATAATCTCGTATGCATCATGGTTTAACCTATTGAATATTAAGGCTTTTCTAAGAACCCTGATCGTCGGTGTTCTGTATACTTTGATATGGACAGTTTTTCGGTTATGCGTTTCACTTAATGCCTTAATGTATGTCTTTTGATGCTTGCATGATTTTTAGGGGTGATTGCACTAATTGACTAATAAAATGAACAAATCTGCAATCTAGGACAGTTACTTTTAAAAGACTCAAAAATTAACTGCTTGTACTTCTTGTGATTCTTAATGAAATATCTATCTACTTAATCTAAGCAGTTGCTTTTTATCCTAGCTTAAATTCAATTTTCTAGGGGGAGCTTTCAAGTAAAATTTACAAGTCTTAGCAACTAATATTACTGTTAATACGTCTTCTTGCCTTAGACTTTGTGAATTTTGATTATTGATTACGTGCATATATCTTATCTCTATAGTATGATCATATTGGACTTAATGAATATTGATTATTACTTGTGATGTACAATTCTCTTTGTCCACTTTATGATGTTATTGGACTTTATGTTTTATTGCATGGATCATACTAGAACTATTTGTGTAGTTGTAGATAAATTGTTAGGGTTTATAAACTCAAACAGGTTACTATTTATACATGATTCGTTAAGGAAAATCCAATTTTCAAACGGCACTCTGCCGAAATTTTTCAAAAAATTTCCAAAACTTACAATGTATAAATGTAATACTTACCCATTGCTTAGAGTAATTAACTCTTATAGCACTTTTTTCCGTTGCCAAAAGGGGGAGATGGAGAGGCAAAAATTATTGGGTAAAGTAATTTGGTTAAAATAATTGGAAGCATAATGATAGGGGGAGCCTTCTTAGGCTTATACCCATATTTTTGCTGGTTGTATTTGTCATCATAAAAAAGGGGAGAATGTTAACCTTATAGGTCACGCCCGGTTTTGATTATGACAAATACTCATTATATCTAATGAATGTTTGAGGTTATGTGTAGGAACTTAAATTGAAAGATCTTAATGCACATGGAAGAAAGTGAAGATTGAAGACCCAATATTTATGTTGTAATATATTTCATTCATGTAAAGGGTCTGTAATAGTAATTAGGGATTTTGGTTTTTAATAATCACACACACATCACATGCATGGTCTAATAGGTAAGCTCAAATTGAATCATAAGCGAAACAGAACTTAGAAAAGACCCTAAGACACTCACACATTCACTTGTATGTGTTATACTTTTGAATAGGGTGATTGTTGCATGAAACAAGACCAAAATGCACAAAATGTGCACCTTCGATTGACCGACACCTCATGTGTATTTTGCCCCCGGTCAACTGAACCTGGTCTAGGTCAACAAATTGACCACAGCCCGGTCAACCGATGTATGTAGTTCATTTGGCCCTAGTCGACCGAACCTCCCAGGACGTCAACATTTTGACCTCTTGGTCGACCGAGAGAAAAATGTATACAACCAACCTTGTTGATCGAGTTCCCACGTGGGGGAACCCAACGGTCTGGTCGACCAACGAGTTTATTTCAAAATGACCCTGGTCGACCGAACCTCGTAAATATGAAAAAAATCGCCCTCTGACATACATGTCCGGTCGACCGAATAGGAAATTCATTTTTGGCCCGATTGACCGAACCTCAAGAACTTGGGTCGACCGAACATGTCCTAGTTGACCGGTGCTCTCGGGTTCGACTTATTTTTTTACCGTGGTTAACTCGGTTAAACGGGGTTAAATTAATTAAATATCATTAAAACTTTTCTAATTATTCCAACCATGTCCTTAACAGTTATATTTCAGGGGAAGTCTTTAAATGCCCCCTCATTTTGAATAATTAGCAAGTGATTAGAAATTTTAATTAGGAGAAATTCTCTGAAATTCCCAAAATCCATAATACACATCTCTGAGCTCCATTCACTCATACTTACCTTCTACTACTACCAAAATCCTTCGTAAGTTTGTTTTGAGTGATTGATTGCTCTAATAGGGTTTGCTCTCATTTTGTTTGCGATTGCTTGATATGATTTTTCTAGAGAGCCAAACCTAAAGTATTCTTCGGGGACTTTGTTAATAAGTCTATCCTAATAAGACTTTGTTAGATCTTCTGAGATTGCACCTTCATTGCAACATCTTGAGAAGCTCATATTTTTATTTTGGTTGCGAAATCTTTTCAAAATCATTTTCAAATATCTATTGTGTTTTATCTTGACAAACCTTTGAAAAGATATTTGTTTATGTGATAAAAATCTTTGTTACAATATTCATTGATTTACATCATTTTTTGAATACAAAGATTAAGATTTTTTTGCAAACCAAACACATACATTACTTGACCATCATATGATTGAGAAAATCTGCTGATTGAAATACACATATATATATATATATATATATATATATGTTTGACTAATATGTTTGAATGAGCACTTTGATTGAATACATCCTGTGATACAAAGATTATACTGATTGCACTCTCACACACTGATTACATCGATAGAAAATATTTATTTGAGAGTACATATTAAACCATATTGAGCTTACATATTAAATCATTTGGTGGTGTATGTGATTAAGCTTAATTGGGTACATATCTGCTTTACATGAAAGCATAATCACTATACCAATCTCATTGATGGTGAACACGCTGTTAAATTTCTAGGCACGGGCTTGAAGAGGGAGACTAGCCCTTCGAAATAGTCCCGGATTGGCTTAGATCCGGTTAGTAAATCTAGGTGCACCATCCTAGTAAGGTGTAGGTTGAGGTTAGCCTTACTAATTGACTTAGTTGTAAATGTTGAGGTCAGCTTTGTGCTAATTGACCTGGCTATAATCGGTGTCGCTCCACCCGTTAAGTGAGCCTTTTGTGGAATCCTTGGGCTTGCAAGTTAGAGGCGGGAACATAGGCATAGTTGGGCGAACGCCGATAACATATCGTGTGCCTTATTTATATTTCTACTCTTTATATTTACTGCACATGTATGTTATGGTGTGAATGATGCACATGATTTAAATTTCCGCACAATAAATTATTGGTGCTTTTAGAATTGCATAGAAAGACCCTAAATTGTATTATACGGGTATTTCACTTAATCTAGGAGAAAAATTTAAAATTCCAATTCACCCCCTCTATTGGGAATACACTAATTCTAACATAATACATACATGTTGTACAACTCACACCCACGCCATTTAAAATACACATTTTCTATTTGAACATACTTCTAACTGTACTTCATAGTTTATGTTTCTGTAAATCTATGTATATGTATATATATAACTGTGAAAACTTCGCTAAATGGATAGCTGTAATCATGAATTAACCCTCCATGATCGGGTTGTGCAGCCCGTGGATAGGACTTAACCATGGCTGGCCTACCAAGTTAAGTCAAACTACAACTCGTTTGTAGTACAGCCTGCTTAACCTAATCCGAGCTATTCTACTTTTCACTGAGGCACAATCAATTGTCATCACCACAGTCTATCTATACTGTATTAGCTACGGTACTGTGCTTTATGCTTTATTATGATCCATCAGGGTTCTGATACTGTATAATATTATTTCTGTATATAATTTTTTTACCATGATTCTGTAATAAATGAAATACCATGATTCTATAAAAACTGTAATACCATGATTCTTTAGAAACTGTAATACCATAATTCTGTAATAACTGTGTGAATTCAGGCATAATCCCAAGAGGGGGCGTGAATTGGGTATTTTGAAAATATTTAATTTTACGTCATCAAACAGTCTTTATTTTAAGATTTAACACAGACAATCACCAAGGCTTGAAATTGATTCAATCCAATAATTTTATATTCAATTATACCCAATTACTTACCAAGTGCTTGTAAGGTTATTCAACATACACATATGAAAGATAGGTAATGAAATGCGTTGGGGAAATTAAAAGGAGTAAGGGAACATAAAAAGCAAACACAGTTTTTACGAGGTTCAGCCAACCTGGCTTACATCCTCGCCTTGAGCAACCCACTCAAGGATACCACTAAAAACCTTGCTCCTTTAATCGGGACGGAGCTTCCCTTACAATCCGATGCTTACAAAAGGTACAACTTCCTCCTAATTTGCTGCTTACAAGAGATACAACTTTCTCCTTAAACCTGGTTCACAGCCCGAACCATAATTACAATAGAACAACTCTACAAAAACTAAATAACGCTTCTACACAAGCTGATAAGTACAATACAAATCCCTAACACATATTCATATGATAAAACTTGAAGCTCAATATGTATGTAACGATAAAATCGTTATATGTATGATATGATCCTCAAAATTACCTTCAAGATAATATCTCCAAAAAATTAATTTCTTATAAATAAATGCTTTGGAGATTTTAGGGTTTCAAACCAATCCACTTGATGCAGAAAAATCAAGATATGATCATTGTAAAAATAATCTTTAGTAACTCTCAGGTCTAGGCTCCAGCTATCAAGTAATTCACAAGATTAACTCTTTGAATAAATATATGACTTGAAATATTGCAAAGATTTCTCACAAGCAGGTATTTAGACACTCTCAAACTTTGCAATCAATTAGTTTTTGTAGTAGTCATTCTTAGAACAAAAATATATTCAAGAATATCTCAAAAAGTTTAGTTCAAACAAAATTTTCTCAAGTAAGTATATTCAATCAGTGAATAAACTATAAAGATTTTTATTTTCGTTCCCAAGTAATATATATATATATATATATATATATATATAAAATTTAATGAGCTATGGGAATAACAAAAATAAGATTTAAATGTGTAAAATACTTTTACCAAACCTCAAACCTCAAGATGTATGAAACGTTGCTGTAAGATATGAGTGAAAGCTCTTGACTTTTGAATGAGAATGCCAAAAACTTGATGTATAGAAGTTGGAATGTAGGCCCGTAAAGAATTTTCATTTAATGCTCTCAAGATATGTTCAAGAAGGTGAGGCACTAGGGTTCTTAGGTTAGTTTTATAGGAGTTCTCGACCCTAGGTTTAATCTCAACTGTTGGATCAACTTAAATGGACAAAATTCCATGCATATCCCCGCTAAATTGTAGTTCTGCGCCCGACATTCGTCGACGTGTGTTCAACACTCGTTCGTCGACATGAATGTGAGTTTGTCGATGAGATACCTATATGAAATTTTTGTGCTCTCGGTATTTTCTCGTCAACGAGAACAAGGTGTTCATTGCCGAGTGGCCTTCATGCGTTCATTGACGAGGCCATTGGGTTCGTCAACGAGGCCTCTGAAAATTTGCCTCCAATATTCAGTTTAACTTAGACTATTTTAAATAAATTCTTCATGATATGCATGTGTCATAAGGTTAGTCTAAGGTATGATTTTGAGCTTTTAGCTATAATATATAAAATATTCAAATAAAATGAAATCTAAATACTCATTCCCATGACTATCTTGAACTTGATGCTTGCGTCTCCATTCTTCTACTCTTTCAGTTCCATGGATTGTGCCTGGTTGTATATTCTTTAATCCTCATGGCTTCCATGACTTCCTCAACTTCCGTGCATGCTAAATATTGTTCCTGTTCACACTCTCAATGCATAGATCAAATATCAAGTAATTTGTCATTATCAAAACAGGATTGGACTCATAGAGTCAATAATGTCCCCCTTTTTGATGATGACAAATACAAGAGTAAAAAATAGAAAATGGGTTATGCCTAACCAGGCCCCCCTTAAATAACGCACAATATAAAATTCATCAATATGAAATATGCTCATATACAATGTAATATAACTCATGTAGTTACGTGCTTTTTTCTCCTTGCTTTAAAAAAAAAACTTATATGCTTCTCCCCCTTTTTGCAAACTTATACTTGCTATAAACTATTTTTGCAATAAAACTTATATTCTTCTCCCCATTTTGACATCAACAAAAAGGTAGGTATCCAAATGTTTTGACTTAAATTTCTCATTTCTGCAAAACAAATCTCAACTTCTCCCCCTATGTTATTCAATTTACTCCTTAGCCTTTCTAATGTATATTTGTGTTGTGGAATCAAATGTCAATGTGTACAACCACAGTATTTCAATTTACATAGGCATGTATAAGCAAATCAGTCATTAAAATCTAAACACTTAACCATGCGATAACCATGTCTTGAGTTCAATGCCAGATATTAGGAGACTTTGGAAAAAAAATGGAAACTAAATGTTGAAAAATTTTCCCAAGTGTGATACCAAATACGATAAATTTAACCAATTGTTAATTTTTGTCCCCCGAAATTATGTAGTCTAATATAATTCTAGATAACTTCTCGATCGACTATGCATAAGACCTAATTCATGTCTAATCTGGATAAACCTATCCTTCGGAAGTGGTTTCATGAATATGTCTGCCCATTGTTCATCTGTACATACAAACACAAGTGTCACATCTCCTTTTTGTACATGATCACGAAGAAAATGATGTCTAATTTCTATATGTTTAGTTCGTGAATGTAATATAGGATTTTTTGAGATGTTTATTGCACTCGTATTGTCGCATCTTATAGGAATTGTGTCATAGCTTAATCCAAAATCCATCAGTTGTTGCTTCATGCATAGCATTTGAGCACAGCAACTTCTTGCTACTATGTATTCTGCCTCCGTTGTGGAAAGAGCAACTGAATTCTGCTTCTTTGAAAACCAAGATACTAAATAATGTCCTAGGAAATGACATGTCACTCGTGCTCTTTATATCCACTTTACTACAGGAAAAATCAGCATCTGAATAGCTAATAATCTCAAAGGATGTATGCTTAGAAAACCATAATCCCAGTTCAGTGGTTCCTATCAGGTATTTAAGTATTCGTTTGACAACTAATAAATATGACTCTTTTGGTACAGCCTGAAATCTTGCGCACAAACATACACTGAACATTATGTCAGGTCTGCTGGTAGTCAGATATAGTAAGTTACCAATCATCCTGCGATAGAGCTTGACATCTATTGGTATTCCTTGTTCGTCTTTGTCTAATTTCAAAGAAGAGCTCATAGGTGTCCTTAGTATTTTTCCATCTTCCATATTAAACCTTTCAAGCAGATCTCTAATGTACTTCGATTGATTTATTAAAATCCCATGTTTTTCTTGTTTGATCTAAAGTCCTAGGAAGAAATTTGATCTAAAGTCCTAGGAAGAAACATACACTGAACATTATGTCAGGTCTGCTGGCAGTCAGATATAGTAAGTTACCAATCATCCGGCGATAGAGCTTGACATCTATTGGTATTCCTTGTTCGTCTTTGTCTAATTTCAAAGAAGAGCTCATAGGTGTCCTTAGTATTTTTCCATCTTCCATATTAAACTTTTCAAGCAGATCTCTAATGTACTTCGATTGATTTATTAAAATCCCATGTTTTTCTTGTTTGATCTAAAGTCCTAGGAAGAAATTTAGTTCACTCATCATGCTCATCTCAAATTCATTTTGCATATTACTTGCAAACTCATTGCACAACTCTTCATTTTTTGTTCTAAATATAATATCATCTATGTAAACTTGAACTAGGAGCATGTTATCATTCTTAGACTTTATGAATAGTGTTGTGTCTATCTTTCCCCTGATAAATCCATTATCTAGTAGAAAACCTCTTAGCCTTTCATACCAAGCTCTAGGATCTTGCTTTAACCATACAAGACTTTAGTTAGTCTATAAACATGCTTTGGATACTTATGGTTTTCAAAACATGGGGGTTGTTCTGCATATACCTCTTCACTTATGTAGTCATTTAAAAATGCGTTTTTTACATCCATTTGATATAGTTTGAAATCCTTAAAAGCAACATAAGCTAACAACATTCGAATGGCTTCCATTCTAGCTATAGGTGCAAAGGTTTCCTCAAAGTCTATTCCTTCTTCCTGGTTATATCCCTGAGCTACTAATCTTACCTTATTTCTAACAACTATCCCATGTTCATCTTTTTTGTTCTTATATATCCATTTTGTTCCACTAACTATTTTATCTTTAGGTCTAGGAACTAATGCCCATACTTTATTTCTCTCAAACTGGTTTAACTCTTCTTGCATGGACACCACCCAAGACTCATCATCGATTGCTTCACTCACGTTCTTAGGTTCTTTTTGAGATAGGAATACATAATGACTAACCATATTTCTAAGTGAGGATCATGTGACTACTCCACGTGATGGTTCACCTATTATTTGATCAATGAGATGATTCTTTATGTACTTCCATTCCTTAGGTAGTTCATTTACCTCATTTTCAATTTGATTATTTTCAGCAGATGGTTCCTTAATTTCACTTCTCTTATCTAACTCATTTTCAATAGACAGTTTTTCAAATTCCTTATTTATTTCAATTTCATCCTTATCAGTCTGTTTAGAGAAAGGGTTTGACTCATCGAATACTACATGGATAGATTCCAAAATAGTTAATGTTCATTTATTGTATACCTTATAAGCTTTACTATCTAAGGCCCTAAAAAGATACCTTCATCTGATTTTACTTCAAACTTTCCTAAGTGTTCATTGTCTCTAAGCACAAAACATTTACAGCCAAAGATATGAAAATACAATATGTTTGGTCTATGGCCATTTCATAATTCGTAAGGAGTCTTATCTAGAGATGGTCTAATCAAAACTCTATTTAGAACATAGCAAACGGTATTTAATACCTTAGCCGAGAAGTACTTAGGTAGTTTATGTTCATTAAGCATAGTTCTGGCCATTTCTTGTATATACCTATTCTTTCTTTCAACTACACCATTCTGTTGTGGTATTCTAGGAGTAGAAAATTTATGAGTTATTCCTAATGAATTGCAATAGTCTTCCATGCCTTAATTTTTAAATTCTCTACCCCTATCACTTCGGATTTTAGTGATAGTATATCCCTTTTCATTTTGAATTTTCTTGCATAGATTTATCAATTGTTCACTCGCTTCATCTTTGTGACCTAAAAATAGTACCCATGTATATCTTGAATAATCATCAACTATGACGAATGCATATGATTTTCCTCCTAAACTCTGAGTTGGGTTTGGACCAAATAAGTCTAAGTGTAGCATTTGAAGTGGCCTTGTAGTAAAGATAACTTTCTCCTTCTTAAAGCTAGATCTTGATTGTTTTTTCAGTTGACATGCATCACAGATTTTATCTTTTACGAATTTTGCCTTAGGCAATCCCTTAACTAAATCTCCCTTAACCAGTTTAGATATTAAGTCCATGTTTGTGTGTCCTAGTCTCCTATGCCACATTCAAGTAATCTCATTCATAGCAAAAAAACAAGTAACATGTTGAGAAGCACGATTGTCAAGGCTAGTGGTGTAGATATTTTCATGGCGATCAACAGTAAACAATATTTTGTTTTTGGCTTTATTTTCTATAGTGCATTTGTCATGTTCAAATGATACTTTATAACCTTTATCACATAGTTGACTTATACTTAATAGATTATGCTTTAATCCGTCAACTAATAGCACATTATCAATGACAAGGGAGGGTTCCTTACCAACCTTACCAACTCCAATGATTTTACCTTTTGAGTTATCACCAAATGTAATGAATACTTCATCTTTGGATACGATAGATGCAAATTTAGCTTTATCTCTTGTCATATGTCGCGAGCATCCGCTATCCATGTACCCCTTGTCTTTTGAGGAGGACAATCTCAAGCACATCTACAAGACATAATCAGATAACTACTTTTGGTACCCAAATTTTCTTGGGTCTATGGGGGTTAGTACTAGATTCTTCTTTGACTTTCCAGACTTTCTTAATTTTGACATCTTTATTTTTAAAAGGACAGTCAAATTTTATGTGACCCAACTTCTTCCATTTAAAGCATGTAATATTTTTATAATAGTCTATAGTTGGAACATAAGATTTTGACTCTCTTACAAAATATCTCATGTAAAGATGTCTCTATTTTAGATTATCCTTTCCATTATAACCCAAACCTTCCTTTTATAGGAAGTTTCTTTGAATTCCAAGGAGTTTTTCAAAATTAGCTTGTCCTTCTGTAAATTTACAAATAATCTTAGATTTATCTTTTAAATCCCTTTCTAACTCTTCAATTTTCAAATCCTTGTCTTTCATGACGGATGCATGAGATTGATTTTGACTTTCTACTAACTTCAAAATTTCTTTCAATTTCAATTTCAGCCCAGAATTTTTCTTATTCGTTTTCTCAAGCATTTTAAGGGTATACAGATATTCTTGATGCAGTTCATCATAAGAAATCATGCTATTTTCATTTTCTGAATTACTGGAATAATAAAAAGCAGAACAGAAATATTGTACCTCGTGTTCTTCGTGAGCCATCAGACATAGATTTGCAATCTCAACGTCACTGGATTCAGATTCTGAACTACTCGTACTCTAAGTATCTCAACCAACCTTTAGTGCCTTCTTCTTCTTCTTTTTAGATACTTTCTTCAACTGGGGACAATCTGGATTGATATGTCCAACTTCTCTACAGTTAAAGCACATGGGAAGATCATCCTTTTGCTTCCTTCTGCTTGACTCTCCCTTTTCTGTTTTTGGGCCCTTGAATTTCCTATTGTATTTCTTGTTCTTTTTCATGAACTCTCCGAATTTAATAGTGATAAGTGCCATGTTATCATCCAATTCTGAATCACTTCCCTCACTAGAGCTGTTGGATGATGCCTTAAGCGCTATAGCTTTCTTAGTTTTTTTTTTGCTTATTCTTCCATTCATTTATTTCTAGTTCATAAGTAATAAGCGAACTGATCAATTCATCAATCGACATCTCCTTCAAATTCCTTCCTTTTGTTGTTGCAGTGGCCTTAGCTTCCCAAATTGGCAGTAGTCCCCTAAGTATCTTCCTGATCAACTCATAAGTAGGGTAAGATTTACCAAGAGCATTTAAAGAATTTGTGATGTGTGTGAATCTAGTTTATATGGATTGAATAGATTCATTGGCAGTCACTTTATATGCCTCATATTCACTAGTAAGCATGTCTATCCTACTATATTTTACTTCTTTAGTACCTTCATATGTAACTTTTAACTTTTCCCAAATCTCTTTAGCAGTGTTACATGTCATACCCTATTAAACTCATTTACATCTAGTGCGCAGAATAGCAAGTTCGTTGCAGTAGCATTTATTTGCACAGATTTCCAGTCTTCCTCTGTATATTCATCTTCAGTCTTAGGAACATTTACCATATCAACTACTTTCATGGGAACATGGCTTCCCTTAGAAACTATTTTCCATACTTTCCAATCTACATTTAACAGGTATATACTTATCCTACGTTTCCAGTAAGTGTAATTTGCACCAAAAAAATTGGTGGTCTAGTGGATGACTATCCCTCACCGAATGGAGTTACATCGATGTGTGTCATGTGATCGTTTTACAAAAATAATGATTAAGTCTATGTAAACCTCACTCTGATACTAAATGTGAATTTAGGTGTAATCCCAAGAGGGGGGTCAATTGGGTATTTTAAAAATATTTAATTTTACTTCATCAATGAGCCCCTATTTTAAGATTTAACACAGAAAATCACCAGGGCCTGAAATTTATTCAATCCAATAATTTTACATCCAATTATACCCAATTACTTACCAAGTGCTTGTAAGGTTACTCAACATACACACATGAAAGATAGGCAATGAAATGCGTTGCGGAAATTAAAAGGAGTAAGGGAAGAGAGAAAGCAAACAAAGGTTTTACGAGGTTCAGCCAACTCAGCCTACATCCGCTGCTTCCCTTACAATCCGCTACTTACAAGAGGTACAACTTCCTCCTAATCCACTACTCATAAGAAATACAACTTTCTCCTCAAACCCGATTCACATCCTGAACCATGATAACAATATAACAACTCTGCAAAAACTCAATAACGCTTCTACACAAACCGATGAGTACAATAGAAAAAATATTAAAGCATATTCATATGATAAAATTTGAAGCTCAGTATGTATGTAATGATAAAATCGTTATATGGATGATATGCTCCTCAAAATTACCTTCAAGATAATATATCCAAAAAATTAATTTCTTATAAATAAACACTTTGGAGATTTTAGAGTTTCAAACCAATCCACTTGATGCAGGAAAATCAAGATATGATCCTTGTAAAAATAATCTTTAGTAACTCTCAGATCTAGGTTCCAGCTATCAAATAATTTGCAAGATTAACTCGTCGAATAAATATATGACTTGAAACATTGCAAAGATTTCTCACAAGTAGGTATTTAAACACTCTCGAATTTTGCAATCAATTAGTTTTTGTAGTAGTCAATCTTAGAAAAAAAATATATTCAATAATATCTCAAAGAGTTTAGTTCAAACAATTTTTTCTTAAGTATGTATATTCAATAAGTGAATAAACTATTCATATTGTTATTTTTGTTCCCAAGTAATATATATATAATTTAATGAGCTGTGGGAATAACAAAAATTAGATTTAAATGTGTAAAGTACTTTTACCAAACCTCAAACCTCGAGATGTATGAAATGTTGCAGTAAGATATGAGTGAAAGCTCTTGACTTTTGAATGAGAATGCCCAAAACTTAATGTATAGAAGTTGGAATGCAAGCCTGTAAATTATTTTAGTTTAACGCTCTCAAGAAATGTTCAAAAAGGTGAGCCACTAGGGTTCTTAGGTTAGTTTTATATGAGTTCTCGACCCTAGGTTTAATCTCAGCCATTGGATCAATTTAAATGGACGAAATTCCACTCGTATCCCCGCTGAATTGCAGTTCTGCGCCTAACATTCGTCGACGAGAGGACACCTTAGTCGACAAGTGTCCAACACTCGTTCGTCAAGGTGAACGTGAGTTCGTCAACGAGAGACCTGTCTGAAATTTTTTTGTTCTCAGTATTTTCTTATCGACGAGAACAAGGTGTTCATCACCAAGTGGCCTTCATGCATTCGTCAACAAGGTCATTGGGTTCGTTGACGAGGCCTCTAAAAATTTGCCTCCAAGATTATGTTTAACTTAGACTCTTTTAAATAAATTCTTCATGATATACATGTGTCCTAAGGTTAGTCTAAGGTATGGTTTTGAGCTTCTAGCTATATCATATAAAATATGCAAATACAATGAAATCTAAATACCCATTCCCATAACTATCTTGAACATGAGGCTTGCATCTCCAACCTTCTACTCTTTTAGTTCCATGGATTGTGCCTGGTTGTATATTCTTTAATCCTCATAGCTTCCATGACTTCCTCAATGTCCGTGCATGCTAAATAATGTTCTTGTTCACACTCTCAATGCATAGATCAAATACCAAGTGATTTATCATTATCAAAACATGATTGGACTCATAAAGTCAACATACTGTATTATCATGGTTCTGTAAAAGCTATAATATCATGGTTCCGTAATAAATGTAGTATCATGATTTTGTAAAAGCTATAATGTCATGTACTAAAAGTAGCATTTTTCATGCCACACAATTTGAGTAATACTCATAATACTATATTCTGTATGGGAAAACTGTATGTTGGAATTGTTGTATTCCCAAGAGAGAGGGGGGGTGAATTGGAATTTTAAAACTTCTTTCTAAGTTAAACTAGATATCAGTAATACACATCCTAGAGTTTTTCTAAGCATATACTAATTGCACAGATAAAAATAATATGCAAAAATTAAATCATGTGCATCATTCACAATATATCAAATATAACATATATGTGCAGGAATATAAAGTGCGGAAATTGAAAAGTGTGCACAAGATATGTTATTGGGGTTTAGCCAATACTGCCTATGTCCCTGCCTTAAGTCACAGCTTAAGGATTCCACTAGTTGCTTACTTCATGGGTGGAGGGACACTGTTTACAACACCTTACCAAGATGGTGTACCTAGTTCTCTTAACCGGGTCTGAACCAGTCTGAGACTATTCACAGGGCTAGTCTCCCTCTTCCGACCACCCGTCAGGCATACAAAAGATAATCAAATAATTGTGTACAAATGTAATGCTTCTAATACAAGCAGATGATGTACAACAATATGCTTAATACACTTACGTATGATATGAAAAATAAGCTCAATGTGAGAATGTATTTTTTTACCAAAAATAATCTTTGAATAAAAATGTGTATAATGAGTGCTCAAAGATTTTATGTACAAATAAAACTTTTTTCTCCAAAAATATTTTTCCAAATGAAGTGCTGGAGAGTCTAGGGTTATGGCTCAAAATATTTTTACAAACACAAGTACATGAGCCTTTGAATCTTGCAATGGATGTGCAAGATTCACAAGCAAAGAATGATTTACTCCTAGGGATATTTAACAATAAAATATGTGGGAGAAACTCTAGATTTACTCTCAAAAGATATGATTTGAAAAATGAATGCAAGATAAGAGTAAAACAAAATGCCCAAGATAAATAAAACACTCTCTTTGAAAATTATTTTCCAAATAAACAACTAAGAGAGGATGAAAAACTAGCTTGAAGGGATAAAAATAAGGTATAAAAATTTGAGAGAATTTTTGGACTAATTACCTTCCTAATTATGAGTTATGAGGGGATATATATATATATATATATATATATATAGAGAGAGAGAGAGAGAGAGAATTGGGTGAAAATATGACCATTGGGGATACAAAGGGTATTTTTGAAAATGTTTAATTAGGTTTAATGAAAAATAACCCTATTTAACTGCAGTAAAAATTTTGCAAACCCGAGAAGTTCGGTCGACCATATTCAAGGTTCGGTTGACCATATCACTAAGTTTGGTCAACTGTGGCATTTTTGAACTAAGATTTTGGTCGACCGTCCAAAGGTGATTTTAAACCGTTCATAGGTTCGATCGACCATGGCTGAGGTTCAATTGACCGTTCATGAGGTTCGGTCAATCGTGGGCACTTTGAACTATGAGTTCGGTCGACCGAGTAGTTGGGGGTCAGACATGTGTCAGTTCGGTTGACCATGGAGGACACATTCATTTCAGAATGGTCAATCAAGCAAGGTCAATATGTTGACTTTTGGTTAGTTCGGTTGACCGAGGCATTTATACTGCCAAGGGTTCAGTCGACCGAATCTTTGACTTTGGTCAACTTTTTCAGTTCGGTCGACCAAGGTCAAATGACCTTGTGATGGTAAGTCAATCGAGGCTTTTAATCAAGCCCAAAAACCTGGCATCAGTCGACCGAAGTCATTCTTGCCCCAATTATGACCCTAAATTCTTTTTGAAACCCTTTGTGAATAAGTTATAGTATTTTAGATTAAGGACATTGTGTCCTAGGGTCAGTCTATGACCTTTGTTGGATTCCCTATGGTCAATCTATGGTCATATGAGCTTATCATTCACATCATGCATGTCATGCATCATTATAGGCCAAATGTAAAACAAAATACATTACAAATTAAAAAACATAAGTCTTCTTCTTCATCTTTGCTTTACTGCCTTCTTGGAATACCCCAGATGATGTGAGCTTTTAAGTTCTATTCTGGCTTCCATTTCCTTTTCCTTATGTGCGTGTGCTAAAATTTAAGCCTGTTCATATACTAAGTACACACATAAGACACTGGTATTTCGTTAGCATCAAAATAGAGATTGGACTGAAAAAGTCAATACTATATTTTATTACTGTATGGGAAAACTGCATTTTATTACTGTATGGAAAAATTATATTTCCTACTATATGAAAATAGTATATCATCTATAGGGTTTTTTATGCAACCCAAATTTCTGAATTTTCCTGAATATGCATATCATTTGAAAAATCATAAATTTCCCTGCCCATAATTTCATATCCTGTAATATCCAGAAAATCATATACTAATATCTCATAATCTTATACTATACTTTAACCGATAAAATTGTTAAAATTAACTGGCATAACTTATTCCCTTTACCTGTTTCCTGAAACTATGCCTGTAGGGAATCCAATATTATGCTTGCGGTGCCTGGACCAAGTCCATATCCATAAATCCTAATTCAGTCAACTTAACCCCAGAATTATAATCATATTCACATTTCCCCATGTCTACATACCCCAAAACTAGCTAAACTGCAAAATAACTAAAAATTCATCTCCCTTACCTTAGCCTTGGAGTGGCGTCTGGAATGTCTAAATCGAAAATCTACTTTGATTAACTTGAAGAGGATTGTTCCTAAGACCACATAGTGGCGTATAATCGTCAAGGGCTAAATTCGAAGAGAAATGAGAGAAATGAGGAGAGGGTTCTGCTACTGAGAGAGAAAGAGAAAGACAGATTTGATTTTGGATTACAAAAATGACTTACAAGATTTATTTTATTAAGCATTGCAAGACAAAATTGTCGACGGTTTTTTGAGCTCCCACAAAAGCATTGATGGTTTGGTCTTTACCAAACCAAATTCCTATTTTCCATAATTATTTTATTAATATTATTTCTTGGGTCTCAACATTCTCCCCTCCTTATAAAATTTCGTTCTCAAAATTTGCTATCTTATGTATCATTCTTTGAGGAAAACCTCACTGTAATTTTATTAATTATCCACACTTATAATGGAGGAACACTGTGGTTACAATAGGGTCTTGAAAGATTAAAATCAATTACAAAAAGAAAATTCTCCCAAAACCATTTATATCCTAAAACCAAAATACATTTCCATAACTAACTGTCTTACACTGTATAAAACCAAAGCCAAAAATCATTATTTACCTTTACTTGTCAACTTTTGAGTTCCACCGAACAAGTGCGGATATCTTTGAAGCATCTTTTCCTCCAATTCCTACGAAGCCTCTTCTACTGCGTGATTGTGCCAGAGTACTTTCACCAACAGGATCTTCTTCGTACAAAATTCTTGTTCCTTTCGATCCAAAATTTGAATGGGCACTTCCTCGTAAGACAGTGTATCTTCGAGTTCAAGTAATTCATAACTGATCATATGTGAGGGATCTGGAACGTACTTCCTTAACATAGACACATGGAATATGTCATGGATTCTAGATAGAATCGGTGGTAAAGCTAATCTGTAGGCAACTGGACCCCACTTTATCCACTATCTTAAATGGTCTAATAAATCTAGGGCTTAGCTTACACTTCTTCGCAAATCTCATAATTTCTTTCATCGATGCAACTTTCAAAAATATATGATCCCCTATACCAAGCTCTAACTCTCACCAGCGAGTATCTGCATAACTTTCCTGCTGATTCTAAGCTGCTTTGATTCTGTCTCTAATAAGATTGACTTTATCGTAAGTCTATTTGACTAACTCGATTCCTAAAATTTTTCTTTCACTGATTTCATCCCAGTATAATGGAGATTGGCTCCTTATACCATACAACGCTTCATATGGTGTCATCCCAATGCTAGCCTAGTAGCTGTCATTATAAGCAAATTCCACCAATGGTAAATACTAGATCCAACTACCCCCAAAATTCAGTATGCAGACTCACAACATATCTTCTAATTTCTGTATGGTCCTTTATGTTTGTTCATTGGTCTGAGGATGAAATGCGGTACTAAATGTCAGCTGAGATCCGATCTCTGTTTTGATGCTGACGAAACACCAATATCTTATGTGTGTACTTAGTATGTGAACAGGCTTAAATTTCAGCACACATAAGGAAATGGAAAATGGAAGCCAGAATAGAACTTAAAAGCTCACATCATCTGGCGTATTCCAAGAAGGCAGCAAAGCAAAGATGAAGAAGAAGACTTACGTTTTTAATTTGTAATGCATTTTGTTTTACATTTGGCCTGTACTGATGCATGGCATGCATGATGTGAATGATAAGCTCATATGACCATAGATTGACTGTAGGGAATCGAAGAAAGGTCATAGACTGACCCTAGGACACAATACCCTTAATCTAAAATACTATGACTTATTCACAAGGGTTTCAAAAAGAATTTAGGGTCATAATTGGGGCAAGAATGACTTCGGTTGACCGACGCCAAGTGTTTTTGGGCTTGATTAAAAGCCTCGGTTGACCGACCATTGCAAGGACATTTGACCTTGGTCGACCAAACTGAGAAAGTTGACCAAAGTCAAAGATTTGGTCGAATGAATCCTTGGTAGTATAAATGCCTCGGTCGACCGAACCGACCAGAAGTCAACATATTGACCTTGCGATGGTCGGTCAACCGAGGATTTTAATCAAGCCCAAAAAGGTGTGGTAGAAAGAAAGTGATAGAGGCTCTGAATTTAAAAATGATGGCATAGAAAATTGTTGTGACCTAGAGGGCATATCATACAACTTTTCTGTACCTAAGACTCCTTAACAAGATGGTGTGGTAGAAAGAAAGAATAGGTCATTGCAGGAAATGGGTAGGACTATGCTTAATGAACATAAATTACCTAAATATTTTTGGGCTGAGGCTATAAATACTGCATGTTATGTCGTGAATAGAGTGTTAATTAGACCTTCACTTAATAAAACCCCATACGAACTGTGGAACAACCATAGACCTAATATTTCCTATTTCCATGTTTTTGATTGTAAATGCTTTGTGCTTAGGGATAATGAGCATCTAGGGAAATTTGATTCTAAATCTGATGAAGGAATTTTCCTAGGTTATTCTCTTAATAGTAAAGCATATAGAGTTTTCAATAAAAGAACTTTAACTGTCATTGAATCTATTCATGTTGTATTTGATGGATCTAATCCATTTTCTAAAAAAGATGATGAAGATGATATTGACATTAGAAAATGCTTAGACAAGCTATCTATTGAGAACAATGTGAATGAAAAATCAAAATAAATGATAAATCATCTGAAGATAATCAAAATGAGAACGAGGTTCACAAGCTGCCTAGGGATTGGAAATTTATTAGGAACCATCCTATAGATCAAATCATAGGTGAACCTTCCCATGGTGTGGCCACAAGATCTTCCTTGAGAAACCTAGTGAGTCACTCTGCTTTCTTGTCCCAAGAAGAACTTAAAAATATTAAAGAAGCTGTAAATGATGAGTCTTGCGTGATTTTTATGTAAGAAGAACTTAATCAATTTGAAAGAAACAAAATGTGGACTCTAGTTCCTAGGCCTAATGATCATACAATTATTGGAACCAAATGGGTGTATAGAAATAAGAAGGATAAGAATGGGATAGTAACTAGGAATAAGGCTAGATTAGTTGCCCAGGGTTATAATTAGGAAAAGGGGATAAATTTTGATGAAACCTATGCTCCTGTTGTTAGAATGGAAGTCATTCGTATGCTACTTGCTTATGTTGCTTTTAAGAATTTTAAATTATATCAAATGGATGTTAAAAGTGCATTTCTTAATGGCTATATTAATGAAGAAGTGTATGTAGAACAACCACCCAGTTTTGAAAATCATAAATATCTAGATAATGTATACCAGTTGTCCAAAGCCTTGCATGGATTGAAACAATCTCCTAGAGCTTGGTATGAGAGGCTTAGTGACTTTCTACTAGAAAATGAGTTTACCCGTGGCAAAATTGACACTACACTTTTCATCAAATCCAAAAATGATAATATGCTTGTTCAAATTTATTTTGATGAAATCATTTTTGGAGCCACTAATGACGAGTTGTGTAATGAGTTTGCCAAATGTATGCAAAGTGAATTTGAAATGAGCATGATGGGTGAACTTAGTTTCTTTTTAGGGTTGCAAATTAAACAAGCTAAAAATGGAACTTTTATATGTCAATCTAAATATGTCAGGGACTTGCTAAAGAAATTTAATATGGAAGATGGTAAAATTCTTGGTACTCCTATGAGTTCTTCCATAAAAATTAATAAAGATAAGCAAGGAATCCCTATTGATGTGTAATTGTATCATGGCATGATTAGGAGTCTTCTATATATTACAACTAGTAGGCCTGATATTATCTTTAGTGTGTGCATGTGTGCTAGGTTTCAGGCAGCTCCTAAGGAATCTCATCTATTAGCAGTAAAACGAATCCTTAGGTATCTAGTCGGAACCATAGAGTTAGGATTATGGTATCCTAAGCATACGACTTTTGAGATTGTTAGTTATACTGATGCTGACTTTGCCGGTAGTAAGGTTGATAGGAAGAGTACTAGCGGCACTTGTCACTATTTAGGACAATCTCTGATTTCTTAGTTCTCCAAGAAATAGAACTCAGTTGCCTTATCCACAGCCGAAGAAGAATATATTGCAGCTGGTAGTTGTTGTGCTCAAACTCTATATATGAAACAACGACTTGTGGATTTTGGCTTGCACTACGTTATGGTACCGATTAAATGTGATAATACTAGTGAAATCAATATCTCAAAGAATCCTATCTCACATTCACGAACTAAACATATTGAGATTGGACATCATTTCCTTCGTAATCATGTGCAGAAAGGGGATGTGGTACTTGAGTTTGTGTGCACAAATGAGTAGTGAGCAGACATTTTCACTAAACCACCTCCAGAAGATAGGTTTATATAGATTAGACGTGAGCTAGGTCTAATGCACAAAAGGGATGTCTCCTAGATATTTAATAGATTGCATAAACTTAGGGGGAGCTTTCTAACAATCTTAAGTCTAACAACTGATATAATAATTGGTATCACTTTAAATTTTTCATTAGTTTAGACTTTATGAATTTGGTCGTGGTTTGAAATGTATAATCTTCATATCTATTGCATGATGCTGATGATTGTATTTATGTTTTATGTTTTGATCATACTAGACTATTTGGGTTTAGTTATGGATAAACTGTTAATTTTTAAAAGTCAAAACAGGTCATTTTTATACAGGTATTTTTGGGAAAATGACCTGTTTTCAAATGGCATGTTGCCAAAATATCTAAAAATTTTCCAAATCTATCTTGTATATTAATGCATCATAGCCAAAGACTATGACTACACGTTTTATATGTTTCATAGCCCTTTTTGCTATTCCCAAAGGGGGGAGAAGGAGAAAGAGAAGAGGCAAAAATTGGGTCGACTTTCAAAAAAAAAAATGTTTGTATTAATAAATCTTTAACATTATGCATATTGTGATTGGGAGCCTTTCAAGGCTATACCCACTTTTTGCATGGTGTATTTGTCATCATCAAAAAGGAGGAGAATGTTGACCTTATAGGTCATAACCAGTTTTGATAATGACAAATACTCAAGTATTTGATGGCTATCTAGTTTATGTGTAGATTTATATTAGCAGATAAATTGATGGCACATGAGGTCAAGTCTGAAGACCTTAAAGATTATTTTAAGTTGTAATTTATATCATTATTCAATTTGGGTCTGTAATAGTGATTATAGGAAAAAGGTCTTCAATAATCTCAGAATATCATGCATATAGGTTGTTGTAAGCTCATAGACCCTGAAAAGACCTTAGGTCCCTACACAAATACACAAAATAGTTCCCATAATCACTTACATTATCGGGGGAAAGAATTGAAATGTTTTCGACTAAATTGGAAAAATTGTGAGAGGTCAGGCGATCGAACCCGTTGTATTGAAAACACCTCAGGCGCCTAAACCATGGACCGGTCAATATGTTGACTTAAGTTCGAAAAATCGAAAAAAATTTTGCACACCGTCCATGGTCGACCAAACCGCTAAGCTGTCCCTTTTCACCAACTCCGCCAACCGAACATTTACGTTCAAAATGGCCTCGGGTGACCGAACACATAAGTTTGGTTAACCAAATTGTAGACCAAGCGACCGAAACATGGAGAAAATGAAAATCGCCCTGGTTCAGCAAATCGAGCCCTGATTCGAGCACGCGAAGGATCAAAAGCAACTTTTTCTACTGTGTCTATCCGGGCGACCAAACCATGGTTTAGCCACTCGAAAACTCTCTGGTTGTTTGTTTTTTACCGAGGTTAAAATTAGTTAAACATGGTTATTTTTTCTAAATGACTTTTAAACAATTCTAATAATGCCTTATGAGTCCTTAACAGTCATAATTTGGGTTACTTCTATATATAGGGCCGCATTTGTGAAGATTAGCATAAGATTAGAGAAATCATTACAAAAAAATCCTCTCAAACTCAAAAAACTTATTTTGCCCATTCTTCTTCAAATACTCTCATACACTCATTCGTTTGATTAACCCTAGTATTGTGAGAGTTCTTATTGTGCTATTGCTTTGTTATAGATTGCTCCATACTTTCAATATCTTAGTTGTTGATTGTTATTGATTTTGGAGAGTTAAAAAAAGAGTTTGCCCACAAATTTAAATTTGATAAATCTTGTGTTGGGGAAACTCAGTAGCTTAAGGATCTTTGCATTGTTATTGCAAGATTCCTATAGTTATAATTTTTGTGTGCAAAATATTTCACAAGCTATATTCTTCAAACAACTCTTGTGTTTATTTCACTGAGGAAAATATTTTGAGTTAGTTTGAATATTGTTTGCAGCATCTTTGAAACCCTAATTTATTATTAAGATTTGTTATACTTTGTTTCAAAGAAATAGTTTGTTAGAACACTCTTGAACATATTTGTGATTATACTTTGCTAAGTTTTCGCTTGCACAAAATCACATCATCGAGTTTACAATTTCCTATACTATTGATGTGTTGTTGATTGATTACATTTGGTACATATCTGCTTGATTGAGAAGCATAATCATTGTACCCAGTTTATTATTGAGAAATACTGTTGTATTCCAGGTGTGGCCTGAGGGGGCGGTAATCCAGCCTGGGAAGGATTGTATGTAAAGGTTGAGGTCAGACCTGTGCTAATTGACTGGTTGTTTTAGGTGCCGCTCCACCTGTTAAGTGAGCTTATAGTGTAATCCTTGTGCTTGTTAGTCAAGGCGAGGACATAGGCAGTTTGCCGAACCTCGATAACATTTTTGGTGTTGAGCTCTTCACTGCTTTATTGTGTGTGCTTGGTTAAATTTCTAGTGTAGTTTAATTTTTGCTAAAAATATATACTGATTTATTTTATACGCATTAGTTTTGCCTTAGGCTTGTGTAATACTATTGTCAGTGAATTGACCTAGGGAATAAATTTTAAAATACCAATTCACCCCCCCTCTTGGGATTACAGTAAAGCTAACATCAATGTTCAAATTCAAAATTCAAAAAAACTGCTCACAGCCCAGGCGCACTCGTCAACGAGTACATGGGATTCGTCGACGATCTAGAGAAGGACACTCATCAACGAGAATATGGCATTCGTCGATGAGCCCATTTTTCTACTCTCGGTATCTCCATAACTCTTAGATTTTTCTGGTCTGGGGATCTACTTGTCGACGAGCACAGGGCACTCGTCGATGAGTCCCTGCTATGCTGCCCCTTTATGTTTTTCTTCCTTCTTTGTTTATGAAATCCAAAGTATTAAAGCCACACCATAAACAACAATTGTTTTTGTTTCCATTTGATTGAATGCTACTGAAAGTGTTTCATGGATAAATGTTGGTAAACAATAGGCTCACTAGTTAAGCAAGAGTGCTTTAGCTAGCGCTGCACAACCCTTTCATAAAGGTGTGAAAATAGTCGGCCCGTGACATATGGGATTGTCAGGCCATGATCTTTGACAAATTTGTTATAGTGACTGATTTTGAATCGTGTTTTGGATGGTTAACTTGAGTACAAATCAAGTGCCTCAATGTCATGTGGGGCATGCTAATATGTGGAATATGCCATGATTGTGAGAAAATTGTGCACAATAGAAGGGGTTGACGTATTATCTTCATGAATTAGTTGAGTTTCTAAAGGGTTTTAGAGACCATTGCTTTTTTCTTTTTAAAAGCATTGACTCATAGGCTATTATAGTGTCAATAACAAAGATATAGAAGTTAACATGTTGACAAAAGCAGGTAGTCACTTGATCATTTTCCTTCTAATGGATAATATGCATAATTATTTGAAGGCTATCTTATGGGTTTGATAGATAGCAACACCTTAACCATGAAAATATAGACATAGTTGGTTATGCCTTGTCTAGACATCGAATGCAACTTATACAGTTTGGGTTGTTAATTTTTGTCCCTAGATAGTTGGAGGTGTCAATTGTATAAATTGCATATGGTAATGACATGGAGCAATATAAAATTTTCTTGAATGAAGTTTCTGCAAATGCTTGAATTTGTATTCATTATCTTGAATAAAAGGGTTAAGGTGTTAGATTACCACTTTATGTAGAGACCCGAAGGATTATAGTAATTAAATAATAAAAGAATGAGAGAAAAAGGAATTTTCTTAAAGGATTTCAGTAGGGTCGTTACACTTTACCTAAAAGCTTAAGCTATTAGGTTATGGGTCAACAATGTATATAAAGCTTTAACACTCCCCTGCATGTGCAGCCCAATAAAATGTTGAGAGATAAACAAATGACAACTAATGCCATAAAATAAAGGCGGGCAACAATATTAGAAACCAGGACCTCCTAGTAACTAGAGCTCTGATACCATGTTAGATTACCACATTACGTAAAAGCTTAAGCTGTTAGGTTATGGGTCAACAATGTATATCAAACTTTAACATAAGGTGTCATGTCATACTCTTCTTACATTTTCATAATATAGACCCTTGATTGTGTGTGCCATTAACTTAACCAAGCGAATCTTTGTGTTATCACAGTATTAAGGATTAGTGAGAAAACTTAGACCCTATGACAACTATAATGGTAAATTCACATTGCACTTTTTAGTTCGTTTAAATCAAATGTCATTTCCTTGCAAAGCTTGACAAGCTTTGCCTAACAAATTTACTCTTATAGGAGTCCTATTGTTAAGAGAAATTTGAAACGACAAGATCAAAAGGGGAAAGGTTACGATGAAGCCTTCTTGTAACTGTACACTAGATGGAGCTGCTTTGATAGGGTCTACTACAAAAGTATCAAATAGGAAATCAACTGGATACTTTAATGGGATGTTGATGTCATCAAATTTTAGGTTTTCTATCATGCACATCAATGGTCACATTTTTTTTGTGAAAAATCATATATCTATCGCCTTCAGTTCAAAAATAAAGCATTGAATTGTTTTAAAGCTTGGGGGCCACCCTCTATTCATGTGCAATTAGTCGTGTTAATGGGGTTGGGAAATTTAGACAAATGTGACTCAATCTAGATTGTGTCAAATCACCAAGATTGGTGTCTACCAAACACCACTAGTAGGACATAACCATTGGCTAACGAATGCAAAGCAGAGAGAAAGGTGGGATTTTTCAAAGGTTTGAATTGTGGATAGATAAAGCTCATTGGTGATAAGAGAAGAAGAAAAGACTATTTGTGGGTGACTAGAAGTGCCTTTTTTTTTTTTTTTTTGTTGGGGGGGGTGGGGGTGGGGGGACCAAAATGATTGAAGCTCTTCGAAACACAAAGGGGAGCAATATTAAGGAGGACAAGAAAAAGGCACAGAGTAGGAAAAAAAAAAAAGATAAAAAGAGAAACACGTCTCAACCCATGTGTTGGGGATTATAACAGATGTTATCACCCATTCCACGTGGCCGAGGAAGGTTTGCACAATCAAAGTGCAATTTTAAAACAACGATTACCCATTTGTGAGCACTAAATGCTCCAAATGGCTAGTTGTGGGGGCAATGTTCACACCGTCCTTGTGCACCGCAACTACCACTTTGAGGTAATGTGGAGGTCGTGCGATCAACCACTTGATGTTGGTACAGTATGAAGGGCCAATGACCAATAATATGATGACAATTAATTGGCATAGGCGGTGGAGATGCCATCCTTGTGCCTTAACAACCAAGGTTTTATGGAAGTCGAGTACTCAACCACGGGCAGTATTAAGAAAGGTACTACACATCTTTGAAGTGGGCAAATCTCAATTTTATCACTTTATATCCCCCTTAATCTCCACTTTACTGTCAATGATGTTTGAATTTAACACATCATATTCTCATTTTAAAAATATGAACTTTTTATCAAATCACCGTGTGCACAAGTCCAAAGGAAAGGATTGTCAATTTATATAAAATCGAATTGCAGACATGGTCAAATCTATATAATTTGATTTCGTTGACTATAATGCGAGTTTTATTATAATCTATAATTAAATTTATAAATTTAATTTCTTGAAAAAATGGTAACTGATGCGCAATTGATGAAAACTAATAAAAATATTGCAGATTTTATTTTATAAAATACAATATTCTTTTAGTAAAAGCATAAAGAAAGAATTGCTTCAATGCCTATTAGAAATATGACTCTTGAGTGTGCCGGCCACAACTAGTCAACTATTGGACCGACAACTGCTACTTGCTTATTGACATATTGTGGTTGGTTGGTATATACGCATTAATTACATGAAATGTATCATACTATTTTTTAAAAAAAAAGAAAAAAAAAGAAATACATTTTTTTTTATAAAAAAAATTATAATATTTGTAGAGAGAATATATTTAAAAATAAATTTCCTTTGTATTAATTAATGGACTTTTTGGATTAATTTGAAATTTTGGAACAAGAATTAATTTTGAAAAAAGAGAAAAAAATATAATAAGAATCAGACTCATTTGTAATTTTATTTTCCCTCTATATTAAATATTATAAAATTTTTAAAAATTATTTTAATATGGCTAAAAAAATAAGAAGAATCAAATGTCAATGCCTTGTAAAAAAATTAAATTTTGTTCATCAATTTTAGTATATATATATATATTTGATTTTCTTGGTAATAAGTAATTAAATAGATTTAAAAAAAGTAAATTCTTTTTTTAAATTGTCTTTCTCTAATGTTTTTAAGGTTACAAAAACAGTTGTATAAGGAGTGAAAAAAAATATATAGGATTGGAGATTGTCTAGCTACCTTTTATTTTATAACCAAAACAAATGAGCCTCTAATAAAAAAAGAAAAAAATATTTATATTTATTATTTTTGTCATGTTATATGTGACCTATATAAAAGTTAGTGGCTTATCATTTCAATTTTTTTTAAAAAAAATAATAATAAATTGAGTGGCCATAGACAAATGTTGGAGGGATCAAGAATCAACCACAATAACAATAATAACAAGCGTATAGAATGAGAGAGCATTATTAACACCCTATACTTTATTTTTAATATATTAAAAGACAATTGAATCCCTCCACTTTTTTTCTTATCTCTTAATTTTCACTTTACAAGTAAAGAAATTAAAATAATTTGTCATTTTATTGTATGAAAAATAATAATATATTAATAATATTTTTTAAAGGGGTAATGTTAGATGCCATGAGCCTTCATACTATTTCATTGGAAAATATTGTTAAACACCACGGACCTGCAATGACACGAGTCCACACGATAGGACTCAATTGGATAATGCAATGTGAGACTCATACTCATGTGATGTGATCATGTGACAATGCCCAATTGGTAATTCAGTGTGGGATCCATCCAACTTAGCGACACCACGTGAACCCATCTCATCATGATAATTAATTATTAGATAGGCTCTACTAGACTAACTTGAGGTAAAAACAACTCGTACACTAATGTTCAAAAACAAAATAATTAACTTTCTTTCCAAAACAAAAATCCATGAATAGCTTCACTTTCCATAAAATTTAGAAAAAAAAAATCATAATTAATTTTCTTCCCAAAACAAATTGTGAAGAAATCCATAGTTAATTCATGGTTGGAAATCACAAACTCCACCCCCCCCCCCCCTCCCCAATAATTTATATAGTTATTTAACAGAAGAACTAGGCTTGTCAATTTAATTATTGATTTTAGTAGAAATTTATCTTTTATTTAATATAAAATGTCATAAATTATTAAGCTAGCTTCCACATACAAATTAATAGATTTATTTAATTTTAGATATTCATCAAGTTATTCAATAATATGATTATTTGAAATACATTCTAAAATTTTCTTTGGCCTGACCATAAAATTTTATAAAATATAGATAAATAATAATGTTGTACTTTTCAAGTATAGTTTATTCTAAAAAATAACAAAACTTTCAAAAAAAAAAAAAAAAAAAAAAACATCAGATAATATCTATTGAAATTGGTGTGATCCCAAGAAGGGGGTGAATTGAGTTTTAAAAACATTTTGGTTAAATTAAACATTTACGCCGATTCACCACATATCATATTCCATTTTCACGTGTGTATGTAAATTAATAAAACGATAAATGCAGACATACACGTGGAATATATCTCATTCAAAATAGGGGTGTGTATGCAAATAATTATAACGATAAATGAAAGTATACGCATGCGGAAATTTAAGTAGAGAAATATAAATGAGATAGAGAGAGGGAGTGATACAAGATTTGTTGTCGAGGTTCGGCCAAACCAGCCTACGTCCCCCCCTTAGGCATACCCCCCAAGAATTCCACTAGACTCGTTCACTTAACAGGCGGAGCATAAGTCATTTATAATCTTTCCTTACCGAGTAAGGTAAACCCTAGGTCAGATTACAGGGCTGACCCCAACCTACACACATCTCCTTATGGGCGCGAGAAATATCCCAACTCAATTATCAGGTTGAGCTGAATTGGTCTCCCTTACGGGGCGGAGGTTCCCCAGTTCAATTTCGGGCTGAACCCAACCGGTCTCCCTTATAAGTCGAAGACTCCCCAATTCAATTAACGGGTTGAACCCAACCATTACATTAAAAACCATTTTGTACATATTACATGCTTCTAAAAACAAGTAGAGATGTACAACATTAAAGCTCTAAAACATGCACTCTAATATGATATAAGTTTAAGTTCAGTAGAGTAAGGGTGTTTTCAAAATAATATTTTCAATCTTTGATAAATTATGTGTATGATAAAATATTCAAAGATCTGAACCCTATAAAATATTTCTCCAAAAATATTTTCAATGAGAAGTAAGAGAACCTAGGATTTTGGTTTTTCAAATGATTTTTACACATAAAAATTTATCTATGAAAACATGGATGTAAAAATATCTTAAAATAAAGATGTTCTCTTTCAAAAGTTTTTCCAAAGAGTAATAAAATGAGTTGAAAAGTATAAAAAATTTAATCCCAAAATGATTTTTTGAAACAAAAGTGTATGTTGAGGGAACTTTGATTAAGTGAAAAATTTGAGAAAAATTTGTTAGTCAAAGTTACTAATCTTGACTTATGAAGGGGTATTTATAGTTTTTTAAGAAATTATGATCGTTAAGGACACACTCACTAACGTTTTACCGCGGGTGATTACCGAAACCCAAGAGGTTCGGTCGACCGGACCAAGGCATCGGTCGGCTAAACACTCACAACACATAAAGGGTTCAGTCTACTGAGCAATGGGCCGGTTGGCCAAACAACGGCGATTTTCCTTTCCTTCGTAACTTCGGTCACCTGGCCCCTAATGGTTTGGTATAATTTCGGTCTTTAAAGGCCGGACAACCAAGGCATATTTGACCTGAAGGATCGGTCGCCCAGGGACAGTAGGGAAGTCAAAATTTCATGGTTGGTCGACCATGGAAGATACGTTCAATTTGAGGTTAGCCACCTGAGGTATGGTCAACATTTTAACTTCTAACTTATAGTGTGTTCGGTTGACCGGGGCTATTTAATTAACCAAAAATTCTAACGTCGATCAACTGAAGTCTACCCTAAGGTCCGTTTATGGTATTTGATTCCCTACGATCAGTCTATGGTCGACGTGAGCATTAAGTCATATCATGCAAGATGTATGCATTATTACAGACCAAAGATATAAAATTAAATGCAATACAAATTAAATCAAATGTCTTCTTTTCCTTTACTCTTTAAGTCTTCATGGAACATGCCAAGAGGATGTGAGCTTTAAGTGCTTCATGGCTTTCATGTTTCCTTGATCTTATGTGTGATATGAAATATCTACCTGTTCACTCACTTAAAAACACATATAAGATGTGAGTGTTTTGTCAGCATCAAAACAAGGATTTGACTCAAAAAGTCAATAATATTATATTTTTTTAATATAAAATTGAATGGGGAAAAATGAATAATAGAAATCAATTTACAAATAAAATTAACTATGATTTTTTAACCATGAATTAACCATAGATTTTTTTTTTTTTGTAATTTATTTTAGAAAGAAATTAACTATGATTTTTTTAAAAAATTTTTATGAGAAGGAAAATTAATTATGAATTTTTTTTGGTGTATTTTAGAAATAAAGTTAATTATGTTTAGTTTATGTGATTTAGTGTATGAGTTATCATCACCTTCTTAAGTTAGTCTATCGATAATGTGGTAGACTTACTCTACTTAATAATTTCTCCATCACAGCCCGTGACTAGGGGTGTGCATAATTTGGTGAAAACCGAATAAACCAAAATAATCGACCAAATTTGGTTTGTTCGATTTTGGTTAATTTTTATCGGTTCGGTTTTATATTTTGGTAAAATCGGTTATTCGGTTTTCAATTCGATTATGGTGAAATTATATTTTGGTTAACTGATTTAACCAAATTATATAATTAATTATAATTAAATATATATTATATAATTTATAATTAGGATTGCATAATTAAATATAAATTAAATATTGAAAGCATACAATCATATTTTTCCCATAATTAAGTATAATTTGATTCGATTAAATTCGATCAACCGAATTAATCAAAAATTCAGTTTGATCAGGTAAGATTTGGATAAGAAGGATAGTTCGTTTGATTCGATAATGATGAATAATTAATAAAATATTTTCAATTAATTCGATTAATTAATCGAATTGGCCGATTAGACGTGTGACCATTATATTTCATTTGGTCACTTCCTCTTCCGTGACCCCGTGATCTGTGATGCTATTTCATTTGGTCACCTCCTATCACGTGAACCCTGTAATTGAACGAGGCAAAGCCTGACATAGCCTCCTAATAGTGTTGGGTTAAGCAGAGGATGAAACAAAATCTACAGCTGGACTTGGGTGATCCACAGCCACACATTCATGCCATTTTTGCCTCATCATCAATCATCATCATCATCACCATCGTCTCTCTCTCTCTCTCTCTCTCTCTCTCTATATATATATATATATATGATGATGATGATCATCATCATCATCATCATCACCTCTCTCTCTCTCTCTCTCTCTCTCTCTCTCTATATATATATATACAACTGGACTTGGGTGATCCACAGCCAGAGATTCATGCCAGTTTCGCATCGTCAATCATCATCTCTCTCTCTTTTGTAGACGTAACTGAGTGGATAATTTTGTTCTTAGGTCAGATTCATGAAGATGATATTATTTTTTGTCACATGGCTAGTACAGTGTTTTTGTTGTTCTTCATGCCACACCTTCAATGCATTTTGGGCCACATGTTAGATGGATAGTGATGTATTGCTAGATTCTCTTTAATAATATTTTGTAATTATTTTACTAATTATTATTTTACAAGTAAATTTATTCATTATTTTGTGTTGATTATTTTATAAAATCTTTTAATTATTATTTTGAAGTGGGACAATCTTTGCATATCTTATCGGGTTATTTGTAGACGAATAAAGTGGACAGTAGATGTAAATTTGAAGAAACGTTAATTTGATTGATGATTATACATGGTTAAATGGGACAATTCACTAAAGAAAAATGTGGTGGAGATGGTAATACATTTTATAAAGGAAATTGTGTAGTTTTCTAGTAAACTGTCGATGGTTTCCATACACCCTTTGACGGTTGCATCGACGGTTTCAAGTCAAATGTTTTCTAGGAGAAAATCATCGACGGTTCTGTTGGTTGCTGAATTGCCGAGAATCCCAACAGTTGAAAATTGACTGATATCCAATAGTTTGCGATGATATGGAATTCTACAATTGTGTTACTTGAATATTTATTTGTTTTTTTATAGTTTAGGATCTTTTTGATTTAATATTTAAATACTTTTGAATTTGTAACAACTATACCTTGTACAAGTCCTATATATAGGACATTTCTACATCAATGAAAGTGTTATGCATTCTCTTTACATTTTCCATACATAATCTTACTCCCATATCAAACTTAATGAGATTTTTGATAAATATGAGCATTCAGTGTTGATGGTGAATGCAATTACATATTTGTTAAGTGAGTTTTAAATATAAGTAAAACTATATTTGGATTTGAATGCATAATTTTTTTAGTAGTTTGGTAACCGTTTATATGGCCTTTGTGCGTTCCTAAACATATGTAACGTGTAGGCGAATAATTGTACACTTGACTCAGGTGAAGTTGAGCACATTGGGAAACAACATCACTCAAAATTAGGAGGATTATGAGTGTATCCTCAAGACATGAAGGCATACTTGCCCGAAGACTTGAATGTCTCCCAACCAATAGAAGATAGGGATAACCCAGTTATAGGGTGATAGTATAGATGAGTATCGGGACATACTCATTCATGGCAAGACAATTTTGTTAACTGTAATAATTAGACCCTTTCAATGTTTTAAAACAACACAAATTTATGAATAAAATTAATATTTAAAAATTTCTTGAGTTTGTGATTAGGATTAATTCATATCCTAAATTTATGATTTGTAATTGCAAAAATATAATGTAGATTTGACCTGAAAAGAGTATAAATATATGCAATTCTTATTATTAGAGGAGCTTTAACTCAACCTATCAATACAATTAGTCAAGTGCTAAAAGGTCAAACGTCACTTTAGCCCCCCTCCCTCCCCTTCTCACCCCTACTTTCCTTAGCCTTTGATATACTCTTCTTTGTCCCTATTCCTATTCCATAAGAAATCTCTTATAAAATGGAGCACTATTCCAAAATCTCTAATGGGGCTAGCAAAACTATCCCATTGCATCATCACATTCAAAACTAATTCCCATACTCCATGTCATCTTAAAAAGTCGTTGAGCACTTATTTGCAATAAACATCTTTTGGCATGTTTAGTAGAACCTTGAATGTCATTAATTACCAAAGGTGCAATAAATATTTTCAATGAAAACAATGTGTTGTCGATGTGTTGGCTTTATGGGAAGTCAGCAGTCAACCCTGTTGTGAGGGATCGTAGCAGTGGGCCCCAGATCGACAGTGCTTGGCGTGCCAGCCCTTCGACACCCTTGCTTGGAATTGGTGCAGCCCCTTATGTCCACCCGATGCTTAGTGCGGGGCTCTGTGCTACCGTTTAAAGAAAAAAAGTTGCGTCCCTTCTGCCACCAATTGGTTGTAGAAGAACCGATAGCGCTTGATCCTGACAAGTGGTATTAGAGTGAGGTCATGGGTTCGAGCGCTCCTAGGGTAGTTGCTGAGGGGGTGATTGTTTGCTTTATGGGAAGTCAGCAGTCAACCTGTTGCGAGGAATCATTGTAATGGGCCCTAGCTCGACAGTGCTAGGCATGTCAGCTCGTTGGCACCCCTGTTTAGAATTGGTGCAACCTGTCATATCCACCCGATGCTTAGTGTGGGGCTCTGCACTACCGTTTAAAGGAAAATGTTGTGCCCCTTCTGCCACCAATTGGTTTTAGAAGAACCGATAGCGTTTGATCTTGACAAGATGCAAGTTAGACTCTCCAATATCAATCTAAAAACAATTTAGCAACAAATTGTTGAAGAAAATTTTTTGTGCAGGTTCTCACGTCTCTCACATGGTAGTTATCATGATTAGGATGATCATGAGTGATTTAAAAAGATAAAATGAGATCTTGGATAGAGAACATGTAAAAATGCATGTTTAGTAATTCAAGATTCATGACAAAAACACTATGAAAACTTCTACTACAACTCACTCTTAGCCTTTCATGGTGTGGTTGAACCATCGCTCACAATTATAGTGATTCATGAGGTTTCATCCAATTTATAGTGAATCAACAAGAAGATCTTCGGTTTAGTTGAAGGTAATTCAACACCAATTAATAGGTTTAGAAACAAGACCAGTTCACTATCTTTCAAACCATTAAATTGCCAACTTCTACTAATTAAAAAGTGAGTAAGTGCAAACATATTAATTGGGTCTTATGAAAGCACATGATAAAATTAAGCATTAAGTGTGGAACTAAATTTTGAATTTTGTCTAAATATTTGAATTAGATATTGAATATAATTTCTCTAAATCTAAACACAAATTTTTTTTTGGTTATTTGTTAACTAATTGTTGAATTCTATATAAGATAGGATTTGAGAAATAATGAGAAATGTGTCATTGAATATTGTGCAATTTACTTTTTTTTTTTTAGAGAAAAAACTTTCAACAAAGCCTTTAAATAATCCTTCTACTAAATCAACAACGGAAAATTTTTGGTTGATTCAGTGCTAATCATGACCAACTAAGAAGTTTACTAACCTATTTGTGCAATCTTTGTGCACACTCCAAAGATGTAATGTGGAGGCCAAATAATTAACCACCTAATGTATGGGACGTCCACAAGGCTTAAGGGAAGTAACAATCCAAACACTTGACAAGCCTCCTCATAAAGAGAGAATGGTCACAAAAAATCTTGGCAATACTTTCCAACCAAAGGGGAAGAGTCGACTACGCCCACACTTTAAAGAAGTTTGATCCTAGAAAAGGAGGATCAACGAAATCAACTATAATAATGACTATAGACACCCCAAATTTTACCAGGTTATTTTAAGAGATCCTGAGTTAATATTTTTGAAGGTTTAGGTTTGTTTTGATTAATTAACAGTTTCTAAATTCTTGAGTTGATGGATTGAAGTGAGTTTACTTAATCATATTCCCATGTACCAAACTAAGTCATGCTAAAATCATACCTTTGAAAATTTTAATAAGATTGGGAATTGCTAAGTTGCTTGCTCAAAATTGGTTCAATTTCATGAAAGATTTAGAGCCCTAAATTGATTACCTATTTGATCATGTTCTTAAATACCAAGTTACCTTAAGACCATATTTTGAAGCCAAAAGGAGGACCAATTGAGAAGTGCTTTTTAGGATTCAATGTAGAAGAAATAAAAAAGCACTTTATTTAAAAAGAATGACACGTTTCTAAGTGAAAGAATATAAAGAAATGCCAAAATGCAAGAAATTCCAATTGCATCAAATATAAAGAAACAAAAAACACAAGAAAATTCCAACTCAAATACGAGGAAATGCTACAATGCAAATATAGGGAAATACAAAACTGAAGATACAAGGAAATACTAAGATACATACAAAAATTAAAAAAGAATAATAAATATAGGAAAATGAAAATTCAAGCAGAGCTCCAATCCTTGGTCGCCAGCTGAAGTAGCTTGAAGAGTCCTACACACCAAATAAGGAGTCAGTAGGTTATAACCATGAAATGAAATTCAAAGAAAATAAAATACAAATACAAAATAAAATCTCCAGAGCTCGAGCTACATCATTCTCTTGAGGTCCTGCCTGACAGAATGGAAAAAGAAAAATCAGTGAGTCAGGTCGTTAACTAAAATTCAAAAGAATAAAATAAAAAGAAATGCAAAATGAAATCACATGTGCACAAGGGAAATAATGCAAACTATTAAGAAAATATTCCCTGTCAGGGAATCGTAGGAATAAAAGAGGAATTCTATTAGAGGGGAGCCTCGCTGGAGGGGCATTTTGGCACAAAATAAGCTGCCCAAACTCCCTATAAATAGGGAGTCTCGCACAGGAGAGACATAGACAATGAGAGAGCTAAAAAAAAGCTCTGCAAAGTCGATAGAAAAAGGGAAGACTCTGCAAAAATTGCTAGAGAAAATCAGCTAAGTTAGAAAAAAAGATCAATTAGAAAAGAGAGAGCAATCAGAATAGCAATTAAAAGAGAGAATAGTTTAGAAGAGTGCTAAGAAGTATCAGACATTTGGAGCACATAATACATTCATAATATAGAAGCATCAAACATCCAAAGCATAGGACACATTCAGAACACAGAAGCAGACAAGCTCAGTTCCACTCATTGGAGAAGAAGACCGAAGGAGAGAAGAAGGGATAATAAAATCTAAAGCTCTCACTCCCATCTCATTCAATGCACATGATAATTGTGTGTGAATATGAATGTAGGTAATTCCTCTTAGGTTTTAGGTTCATACTTGAACCTGAACTTAGGCTTAACAGGGATCAGAACCAAACCCAATTCACCCGAACTTGAATCTGAGTTCGGGTTCAAACCTTTTGAACTAGACCTTTAACTTGGTTCAAACCCGAACCTGAACTAGGGTTTAAACTCTCCACTCGAACCCATACCATTCACCCACTGAAACCAAACCCTATTTTAACTCGAACCCAAAGCCTATTTCAGGCCCAAAACCCCTTTTAAAAAACAACCAAGCCCAAAACCCTATTTAATCCTGAAGCCCAAAGCCCATTTAAGAGAACCCAAACCCAATTTTAAAAGAATATGATCCAAAGCCCAATTTAAAAATATCCCCTAGCCCATTTTGTTTTTAAGAGTACCCGAGCCAAGCCCAACACTTAGATTTTAAAACCCCCAGGCCCATTTCACTTTAAAACCTTTAGGACCAATTTAATTTTAAAAGCCCTAGGCCCCTTTTTAAAATTCCCTCGGGCCAAGCCCAATTGAAAAATAACCCCTAGCCCATTTTGTTTGAAAAAGTACCCGAGCCAAACCCAACTTGAAAAAACACCCAAGTCCATTTAAAAAAGTAACCCTGAGCCCAAAACATTTTTTAAAGCCCACACATGCTAGGTCCCCCAACACATACCCACTCGGGAAAACCCGAGTCAGTTCACACCCTCCTAGGGTTGACTCATGTGAGTCAACCCAACATCACTCACTTGGTTGAGACGAGTTAGCTTGTCTTCAACCCAAACCCTAACCCTAATGAGCCAATAGCCCAAACAACAACACACTAGCCAACAGTATCATCATCACAAAATTTCAGACCATTTCAAATAGAATAAAGAAAATAAAAATAAAAATAGGGAGTGGAAGTGAAAAGGAAGGTGTTTTCCTAAAAGGGGGGTGAATTAGAATTTAAAATTTCTTTGATTAACTCCTTTTCAATTTATTTTAAGTTTAGCAACCTTACAAGCAAAGTTGTTTTACAATTATAAGTACAACGGAACTTTGTAAAAACTTTATGAATGAGTGTACCTTGTTCAGCACCTTAACACAATTTAATCAACACAATCCACACAAGATAAAAAATTCAGCAATGCTGTCAAGGTTAAGCCCTTTTGTAGAGACCCGAATAATTATAGTATAAAGTAATAAAAGAAGAGAGGAAAAGGGAATTTAAAATGGGGAAAAAATCAGAGTTCGTTGATGAACCCTCAAGCTTCGTCGACGAACTCCATATTGGATTCGTCGCATGCCACACGTCCCGTCGACAAAAGATTATCGAGAGGGCTATTTCAAGGCCTGAAATTCGTCAACGAAGGTTATTAGTTCATCGACGAACTCCCTTCTTAGCCTCGTCAATGAAGTGATGTATCTCGTCGACGAAGCCATGAATATAAGTAGCTCAAACTTGGGTTTTCAGCGTAGTATTTCATCAAAAATCATTTCCTCTTGGTGCTTCCTCCTTCTCTCCTCGATGTCGGCCCCGTTCTTCATCGGTTTGATGATCCGAAGCCACGTTACTCCTAAGAGGATTCTCTACAATTCTACTGGAGTAAATTGTGGGTTAGGCCAACTTGGGAACCATCCCAAAACCAGAGTAAGTAGATTATTTGAGTATTTTCAGTATTACCCAGTTCATTTGAGGTCAGATTCTGTATTATATGCGAATATACTGAGGTTTTGTGAAGTAAAATCAGGGTATTATATTTTCAGAAATAGGGTGTTTTGGGACACTGCAAGAAAGGGTTGAGGACCCTAGTGGGTGGTATTTCAAGAACCTAGATAAAATGATATATGAATTATAGTATAGGAATTGTGCATATGTGGATTTGGGAAATATGTACGCGGCAATTTTTAGGAGAATTTAGTTGTTTGATTGGGAAATTATATGTGTATTTCTCAGGATGTTGAAATTATAAATGCCAAATGTGTGAGACTGTAAATAGCAACTAGTGTTCGGATAGTCAGGTAAAGGAAATATGCTATGCTAGGAAATTTTAGTATGCTTTTAGTATAAAATATATGTTACGCCATATAATTATTCAGTCCATAAAATATTAGTACAATAGAAAATACAGTTTTTTGAGCATGTAAATCTTATTATTTAGTTGTGTGGCATGAGCTTGGAACAGATTAGTACAGTATTTATATAGTTTACAAATACGATATTTTACAGTATACTAGATAGCAAATATCATGGAATAAATATATGTTCTATAAAATGATGAATTTTCAGTATCTATACAGATAGAAATGTTATAGAATATTCAGAATACCATGATTTACCTATGTTCCATGATACCATGATTTACAGAATATGTATAGAAACATATATTTACAGCATTTCTAGAATACCATGATTTCAGTCAGATATTCTGATTATCAGATTAGTTTACAGTGTTTTAGTTATTTCAAAATCATGGTAAAATAGTAATATAAATATATTAGTTACATATGTATAAAGTATCCGACCCTGATGGACCAGATTCAGTCAACAGAGTATGGTACCGTAGCTATATTCAGTTCATAGTGCAACCACATAACTTAGATAGTGTGTTGATATCAGCAATCGATCATGCCTATGTTGATATCCTCCACAAGAAATCTTTACCATACCATGATCATATCTGGTAAAGATATATCTATTATACGGTCGTACCCTTGCTTAAAATTGAAGACATACTTATAAGGTACCGTCCAATAATTGGATAATTAGAAATACCCAAAGAGCAGTATTCATACATTAATATTCTCCAAAATTGCTCTTTATCTAAGTAGTTGGATATGTTCGCTTTCACGAACTATTTTGAATATCGTCCACTCATAATGAATGTTCTTCTGAATTTAATGATAATTAAATTGTTAAGAACATTTACAAAATCTCATTTCAAAAGCTTTCAAACTTCAAGTCAAATCTATTAGAAGACTTTGAATATGCAAAATGGCTAAGTTATATGCGATAGGGTTCAATCTATATGATAATGCAAAATGACCAGGAAACCTGTGTGTTGAGATCGATAAGAAAAGAAGCAATATAGGCTTGTGACCCTAAAATAAAATCGTTTATGATCTTTTGGTCCTCTGAGCTAAAGCAAGTAAAGTCAAGTATAAGTCATTGAAAATATTAGAACACTTGGCTAAACTGGTGAAGAATGATTACAACGAAAATACATAAGAATATGATAAGTGCATAACTGAAGGGAGCAAATTAGCTTGAAAAACTATGACTTTGAAACATAAGCATAATCACATTTAGTATCATATTTTGTATGTACGTCTGGCATCAAATCATGAATGGTATGTCTCTTGTGTGTACATTTGATACAACATGTTAACCAGAAGAGTGTTGCTTTAAAACTATACTAAACTAAACTTGTTGCGTGCTTGAAAACATTTAGGGGAGCTGAGCTCCATTCCTAGAGAAAGAGCATAAAGAACGCATGTGCATTATAGTATCATTATAGTTGGTCAAAATATTTTACAATGATTTCTTATATGGCTTTGAACTAATAGTGAAATTAATCTTTGATAAGTATAAGAATTTCATTTCATCTACGCAAGTATTAAAATTCATAGGGGCAGCATGTCAAAATGATTTCCTATCTTACTATGCTTACCAATATTTCTTGTGCTTAGATGTGCAGTGAACTTTCAATGGCATGCACTCAATTATGATTACTCTATTGAATATTCTAAATGAAAAATATATTGCTTCACCGAAAATTGCTTGAGTTAACCATATGATTTTGTTTTGAAATGCATTGATATAATTAGGATCTGTATGGTTAGTCCTTCTGGTTATAATTCTTTTCCAAATGTACTTAAAGCAAATATCTATAGCACAATTTGATTTGAAGATCCAAATGGGTGGGAGATATATACCTGAGTAAATTTTTGATGAGAACTAAAGCGAGAGAGATTTTTTTAAATTGCATAATCCATAGTGTGTTTGAGCTTAAAGAAGTAAAACAGGGGAGAGATTTTCTGACCTAAAAGAAATATAGTTGCCTTGAATCATATTGGATAACATAATTCAGGGGGAGCAACATTACTTAAAGATGTAATCACTTGGTATCAAATCAATCAATCAACATTTGTGCACATTTGACATAACATTAGTCCACATTTGGTATCACATCAATCAATATTTGGTATTCTCATATAAACACAAAAACTTATGCATTAGCAAGGGGGGATGGTTGATGTAAAAAGGGGAGAAGTAAAATTTTTCCAAATCTAATGGTTGAACAAGATTAAAACTTTAAAATTTCAAAGGGGAGAAGAATATAAGATTATGTCCATTCATGTCATATTATTATACACCTTTTTGTTGATGTCAAAAGGGGGAGGAGAATGAGCTAAAATTGTTATTGATATTACGCAATGCAAAGGGGGAGAAGGATAACAGCAACACAAACAAAAATTGTTGAATTATCAGGAGCATATTCCATTTGAAATCAGGCTAAACACTTTGTATATGAACATGAGCATATTGTCATTCATTGAATATTTGATGCATTAATTGAGGGGGAGCCTTGTTAGGCGTAACCCATTATATATTTTTGTTTATACATTTTTCATCATAAAAAATGGGGAGATTGTTGACTCTATGAGTCCAATCCGATTTTGATAATGACAAATCACTTGGTATTTGATCTGTGCAATTGAGCTTATGAACATGAACTATATTAAGCATGCACGGAAGGATAACGAGTCATGAAAGGCATAAAGTAAAGCTTACCTATCTTGGAAAGATCCATGGAACTCAAAGAGTATGAGAGTCAAGATGCAAGAGGTAAAGTTCAAGAACGTCATGGGAATGGGTACTCAGAACTCATGTTGTAATAACCTGAAGAATAATGAAATTTAAATGATAAAGAGGGAGGGAAATGGAAACAGTAATAGAAGGAAGCAGCTGACTTCTTTGACGAATGTTTCACGCTCGTCGACGATATTGCACTTTGGATGTAATAACCCAAGGAATTTTCTCATGGCCTCGTTGACGAACACAGGGGATTCGTCGACGAGGGTACAAGAGGGACTCGTCGACGAGGGCATGTTTCGTCGATGAGAAGATACCGAGAGAATGTTTTGGGTGATTCTGAATTTCGTCGACGAAGGGGAGAGTTCATCGACGAATTTCCTATTAGACTCATTGACGAGATGACATGGCTCGTTACGAAGGTCGTAGTATAAATAGTGTAAACCTTGGATTTTTACGCAGAAAATTCAGAAAAATCCTCTCTTCTCTCTCCTCTACGGTCCCTCCCTCTTCTCTCTTCGATTACGACCTTGTTAGTCGTCAGATCGATGATCTGAGGTCATCACAACGCTTCTAGCGAAGTTCTCTCCAAGTATACTGGGACGGATCGTCGGTGGGATTGAGTTAAATTTCTTCTCAAAATCAAGGTAAGGTCTTTTAGTCAATTTTTGGTCTTCTGACAGTTGTAGGAAATGATGGAGACAAAGAAATAATGATATTTAGTTCTAGAGAATTTTGTTTTCAGGGTGTTGAGTAGGAAGCCCTGCGGGTGTTGGACCAGTATACCATAGGGGCTTTCCAGTAGTCAGGTAAGGGAAATCTGCTATGCTAGGAAACCTTTTTACGATTTTAGTACGAACTATATGTTTTTATCAAATTATTATTCAGATTTTATATATATATATATATATATATTTACAGTTTCCAAAACCTGATAATATTAATATTTATTTGTGTGGCTTGAGTTGATAACAAAACAGTACTATATTTATAGAATTTGTGAATACCATATTTATAGTTATTAACAGAAATACCATGATATTTGTATGTTATAGAATGACGAATTTTTTAGTGTACAGTATACTTAGAAATATGCATTTTCAGTAATCTCATAATAACATATTTATCAGTACCATAACGCCCCAATATATAGATATTCTGACGACAGTTCAGTTATACGAAAATCAGATTTATAGTCAGGTTATTTAGAATTTCAGATAAATTATATGGGTTATGGCTATTTTAGAAACCACAGTAAAAACAGTATATTACAGATATCAGTTATCTATATAGTATCGGATCGTGATGGATAAGACAGCAAAGCACGGTACCGTAGCTATAGATATTCAGTTCAGAGTGCAACCACTTTGCTCAGACAGAAGTGGTATGAGGTCGATCGTGCCCACGTCGGGACAGGCTCTCCATCAGATATGGATTGAGGGGGCCGATCAGACTGTCGGAGTTCAGTTGACTTACCCTGATTGGCTAGCCAGGATAGGTCCTGCCTTCGGGCCTCACAACCCTGTCATGAGGGGTTAAATCATGACATACAGCCATCTATGGAAATTTCTCAGATATTATGAGTACTATCAGACTTTCAAGAATAGTAGTATTAATATGAAAAGTAATTTCATATAGATTGGCAAGTTAAGTTATGTAGTTGATGGTTTTATTGTACGTTATGTAATATCAGCATTTTCAGATTCAATTATTCATATTATTCTTAAATCAGATTGTTTTTACCAAATTATAGCTCAGTGGCCACACACTAGTAATAGCATGTTTCGTCTTACTGAGCATTGGCTCATCCCAGTGTTGAATTGTTTTTCAGGTGAACCAGCTAGGCGAACTGACCAGGCTCGCAGGTAGAGGGGCTGTTGTACTTCCCCTTTTGAGACTGAGTATTTTTCGGTGGCATGTTTTTGTAAACCCTTGGTATCAATAAGGGTAGTTTCGAGAGAACAGTGATGATTGTATATTGTGGGTTGATTTGACACTCTGGTATTGTATTATGTGTGGATTTATTTTATATGATTGGCCTTCCGCTGTTTAGGTTAATGTTTGATATTAAAATGGGGGAAAAAAATTTTATTTTGTTGTTAGGTCTTTAAACATGTATTTACATTTTCATATGATTTAATTTGATGCTCAACATATACTCTAGAATGACTTTAGGACTCATGCATTTTATGAACATCATTAGGGGACTTTCATGGACCTAGAAATATTCTTAAAACCATGGAAAGTATTTTTATAAAGGACCCAAGAATGAGAGCAAAGTAGAATTTTAAATTAGAAAATAAAAATTCAGGAAATGGCCACTTCGATAGCCTGAACTCAACCTCAGTCGCCTGAAGAATTTCTTTAGGAGCCTGAAGATTAAGTTCAGTAGCCTAAATAATTAATGGGAAACACAGAAACTGGCCGAGGCACTATGGTCACTTGAACTTGGAACTTCAGGCACCTGAACTTGTCACTTCAGGAGCCTGATCCCCACTTCGGTTGCCTAAACTCGCGGGAAAACTTAAAAATCCGATTTTCAATAAAAGAACACGCGACCTATTTTTTGATCCTATCGTCAAGATCTATTCTAAGGGGTTAACCACCTATTTATACTGCGTTTCTAAACCCTAGTACGAGAAGAAAAGCTAAGATCAGCAAGAAGAAAAGAGAACACTTTTTGAAAGCGAATTGAGAACGTTGAGCACTTTGCAATACGATTGTCTGCACTTGAACTTATACTTATCAAGTTTGGGCAAATCAACTCAGAAAAACAAAGGGACCTCATATACACTTCTTGAGTTCATTCTGGTATTCAGGTTTGGTAAAACAATCTTCTAGTCAAAAGTTAATCTCATAGAGTCTCATTCTCTAAACAAATTTGTTGATTGATATTCATTTTTCAAAGAGCTTGGTATTACAAAATCTATTTTTGATTAAGTATTAAGAGGTTGATCTTGAGTGTGCATATATATTAAATCACTTTGATAAAATTACCACTTGAAAAGAGTTTTTAGCTATTGATTAAATATTTTAGGTTCAAGTGAGTTTTTCCATTCGAAGACATTATATTTTTAATATTACAAATCTACTTGATTAGATATCATTGGAGTTCATAAATACATATTTTGTTGAAGGATATTTTCTGAAATAGATTACATTGTTGTTATTTACCTTTTTACACATATCGTATATATATTTGCATATTACAAAGATCGTGGTGCGATTGAACATTTGAAAGAAAATTTTTGATTTAGATCTTATACTGTTCAAGACTCATTTTTTTCAATAAGATCATATTTGATAATTGATCATCGCGTCTTCAAAGCTATTACTCATACAAACATTTTGGGAGATTTGACAAAAAGATAATTGTGTGTTGAAGCATATCATATATAAACGATTGTATCGTTTCATATATTCTGAACTTCAAGTTTTATCATATAATAATGTATTAGAATTTTGAATTGTACTCACCAACTTTGTTTAGAAGCAATTTTGTGTGTTTTACAAATTTTAGTGTATTCACGATTCGGTGTGTGAACTGAGGTTTGAGGAGAAAGTTGTATCTCTTGTAAGTAGTGGAGTAGGAGGGAGTTGTATCTCTTGTAAGCAGTGGATTGTAAGGGAAGCTTCGTCCCAATTTAAGGAGTAGGGATTATAGTGAAATCTTTGAGTGGGTTGCTCAAGGCGGGGATGTAGGTCGAGTTGGCTGATCCTCGTAAAAACTACGTTTGTCGTCTCTCTTCCCTTAACTCTTTACTTTCCGCACTACATTTTATTATTCGTATTGCATGTGTATGTTGATTAACGTTACACACAATTAATTGGGTAAAAAAAAAACTCATTGATAAAATAATTTAATTTTGTCATAAATCCCTGAAATTCATTTGTTAAATATACAAATAGGGATTAAGTGGTAAATAGGTTCAAGGAAATTAAAATACCCAATTCACCCCCCCCCTTTTGGGATTACACCTAATTCAACATTTGGTATCAGAGTAGGTGTAGATAGACGTAATTGTTAATTTGTAAAAAGATCACAATGGATTATTGTGGTGTATCCCCATTTGGTGTGGAACAAATCTCTACAAGACCTCTAATGTTTTATGGTGAAAATTTCACCAAGTGCAAAATGTGAATGACTATTTTTATCAAATCCATGGATTGGAGAACTTGGAGAGTAATTGCTCAAGGAAATCTAGTTCCTGTGAAAATTGTTGATAATGTTGAAATTCCTAAATCTGAATATGAGTTGAATGTGAATGACATGAAATTAATGCAAATAAATTTCTGTGCTATGAATATTCTATTACTTGGTTTAGATACTAATGTTTTTCATGAAATCAAGTCATGTCAAAGTGCTAAGGAGATATGGGAAGAACTCGATAGGAGGTTTGGAGAGACCAAAGGAAAGAAGTCTTCTACTTGGGAAGATCCATACTCAAATGATAAGGTAGTATAAAGCTATGGCCTAGTTGCATTGGTTGATGAAGAGGTACACTCTACTCATTCTACTTCTTATTCAAATTCTCAAAATGATTCATGCAATGACCATGATACATCTTGTGATCCTTCTAATAGTGAATATTATGATGAATTTGATAATGATAACATGCCATCTTATGAGGAATTACAAAAGGGACTTGCTAAGGCTTATAAAATGTTAACAAAGATGTCCAAAGAGAAAATAATGTTGAAAAGTGAAAATAAAGACTTAGCAAAACAGTTAGAAGAGTTTCTAGAGTCTCATACTTCTTGGGAAAAAGAAAAAATTGAAAAGAAAGTAGAAATTAAGAGATTAAAAACCAAGAATAAGGCATCATTGAAAGATTCAAAATAAAAAATGGTGTTGAAAAATAAAAGGATTTGAAAATCTTGAAATTAGAAAACAAGAATGATATGATGGCAAAAGAGCTGAAAGAGTTAAGATCCAAGATTTTGAGTGAAAATACAAAAGATCTTAAAATTTTTGAACTTGGATGTAAAGCAAACAAAATGACCGATGAATTGGTAAAGTTACAAGTTGTTTGCAAAGGCTTAAAGAATTTAAAATCCAAAACCTAGAAAGAAAGATGGAGGATCTAAGATCATCCACACATTTACTAAGGGAAAAGAAAATTTTGATAAGCTCTTAGGTTCTCAAAAGATGACTTTAGACAAAGAAGGTATAGATTACAATGGAATTGAAAATAGGAGAAGAAATGACCTATACATGGGGTATTTTGTTAAAACGTCAAAATTCTATGCTAGTACCTCCTACGGTCTGTATGCTCAAACCACCTGCGTATTATGTAAAAATAAAGGACGTATTAAATTTGATTGTCCATTTAAAAGGAAAGGTGTGAAGGTCAAAGAAGTTTGGCGAGTCAAAGAAAAATGATTACCAAACAAACTCCAAACACTCCTCTTTAGACTTTAGGATTGAGAATTTTATGAAGCCAGCCACAAAAACAAAAGGGGGGCGTGATAACTAATAGGTTTGGGAATAGTATATGCTTAGAATGTAAATATTAGTATGTGTATCATTATACTAAGAATCCTTCGAGAAAGTTAAATCAATATGCAAATCTTGATGTATTAATTCAAAGTGAAGGTTGAGAGATTAACTGTTAAAATATCAGGAACCTAATATCCTTGTAATGAGAAACATAAATCATAACATTGAAGAATAAATCCACTTCCAAATGGATTAAAGCATTGTTGTTTAAGGAATAATTCTTAGTGTTAGACACATGCTTAAATATTAAAATCCTAAGTTAACCAGATCATGTCCAATGCATAAGACTGGGCCTTCGGAATAAATCTTATATTAAAAAAAAAAAATCATCTAATCCTAAACTCATTTTTGGAGCCTCAAAGGATTAAAATCAACCATCACTCTAGCCACAATCACTAATAGTCATAAATTCCATATATATCAAGTGCTTATTAAAAGACATCTGGTTAGAATCAAATTAGGGGCATTCTCTAAGGGAATAAAATTGTTTACCAAAGCATTTTTAATAAATATTCCTGTTGTACTAAAAACGTAAAAATTCCTAAGTTTGATATGTGATTAAGCGATATCAGCCACAAGAAATCTTTACCATACCATGATCATGTCCAGTAAAGATACATCTATTATAGGGTCGTACCCTTGCTTAAAATTGAAGACATACTTATAAGGTACCGTCCAATAATTGGATAATCAGAGATACCCAAAGAGCAGTATTCATACATTAATATTCTCCAAAATTTCTCTTTGTCTAAGTAGTTGGATATGTTTGCTTTCACGAACTATTTTGAATAATGTCCACTCATAATGAATGTTATTCTGAACTTAATGATAATTATATTGTTAAGAATATTTGCAAAATCTCAATTCACAAGCTTTCAAACTTCAAAGTCAAATCTATTAGAAGATTTTGAATATGCAAAATGGCTAAGTTATATGTGATAGGGTTCAATCTATATGATAATGCAAAATGACTAGGAAACTTGTGCATTGAGATCGATAAGAAAAGAAGCAATATAGGTTTGTGACCCTAAAATAAAATCATTTAGGACCTTTTGGTCCTCTAAGGTAAAACAGGTAAAGTCAACTATAAGTCATTGAAAATATTAGAACATTTGGCTAAACTGGTGAAGAATGATTACAAGGAAAAGACATAAGAATATGATAAGTGCATAACGGAAGAGAGCAAATTAGCTTGAAAATACTATGACCCTGAAACATAAGCACAATCACATTTAGTATCATATTTTGTATGTACATCTGGCATCAAATCATGAATGGTATATCTCTTGCGTGTACATTCGATACAACATGTTAACCAGATGAGTGTTAAAACTATACTGAACTAAACTTGTTGCGTGCTTGAAAATATTTAGGGGAGTTGAGCTCCATTCCTAGAGAAAGAGCATAAAGAACGCATGTGTATCATAGTATCACTATAGTTGGTCAAAATATTTTATAGTGATTGCTTATATGGCTTTGAACTAGTAGTGAAATTAATCTTTGATAAGTATAAGAATTTCATTTCATCTACGCAAGTATTAAAATTCATAGGGGGAGCATCTCGAAATGATTTCCTATCTTACTATGCTTACCAATATTTCTTGTGCTTAGATGTGCAGTGCACTTTCACTGGCATGCACTCAATTATGATGACTCTATTGAATATTCTAAATGAAAAATATATTGCTTCGCCGAAAATTGGTTGAGTTAACCATATGATTTTGTTTTGAAATGCATTGATATAATTAGGATCTGTATAGTTAGTCCTTCTGGTTATAATTCTTTTCCAAATGTACTTAAAGCAAATATCTATAGCACAATTTGATTTGAAGATCCAAATGGGTGGGAGATATATACCTGAGTAAATTTCTGATGAGAACTAAAGCGAGAGAGATTTTTTTAAATTGCATAATCCATAGTGTGTTTGAGCTTAAAGAAGTAAAACAGGGGAGAGATTTTCTGAGCTAAAAGAAATATAGTTGCCTTGAATCATATTGGATAACATAATTCAGGGGGAGCAACATTACTTAAAGATGTAATCACTTGGTATCAAATCAATCAATCAACATTTGTGCACATTTGACATAACATTAGTCCACATTTGGTATCACATCAATCAATATTTGGTATCCTCACATAAACACAAAAACTTATGCATTAGCAAGGGGGGATGGTTGATGTAAAAAGGGGAGAAGTAAAATTTTTCCAAATCTAATGGTTGAACAAGATTAAAACTTTAAAATTTCAAAGGGGAGAAGAACATAAGGTTATGTCCATTCATGTCGTATTATTATACACCTTTTTGTTGATGTCAAAAAGGGGAGGAGAATTAGCAAAAAATTTTATTCATGTTATGAAAAGGGGGAGATATGCAAAGGGGGAGAAGGATAATAGCAACACAAACAGAAATTGTAGAAAAATCAGGAGCATATTCCATTGGAAATTAGGCTAAACACTTTGTGTTTGAACATGAGCATATTGCCATTCATTGAATATTTTATGCATTAATTGAGGGGAAGCCTTGTTAGGCGTAACTCATTATATATTTTTTCTCGTGCATTTTTCATCATAAAAAATGGGGAGATTGTTGACTCTACGAGTGCAATCTAGTTTTGATAATGACAAATCACTTGGTATTTGATCTGTGTAATTGAGCTTGTGAACAGGAACTATATTAAGAATGCATGGAAGGATAACGAGTCATGGAAGCCATAAAGTAAAGTTTACCTATCTTGGAAAGATCCATGGAACTCAAAGAGTACGAGAAACAAGATGCAAGCAGCAAAGTTCAGGAACGTCATGGGAATGGGTACTTAGAACTCATGTATTTATATTTTCATATGATTTAATTTGAGGCTCAACATATACTCTAGAATAACTTTAGGAGTCATGCATTTTATAAACATCATTAAAGGACTTTCATGGACTTAGAAATATTCTTAAAACCCTAAAAAGTATTTTTATAGAAGACCCAAGAATGAGAGCAAAGCAGAATTTTAAATTAGAAAATAAAAATTCAGGAAATGGCCACTTCGGTAGCCTGAACTAAACCTCAGTCACCTGAAGAATTTCTTTCGGAGCCTGAAGATTAAGTTTGGTAGCCTGAAGAATTAATGGGAAAACCATAAACTATCCAAGACACTTCGATTTCCTGAACTTGGAACTTCAGGTGCCTGAACTTGTCACTTCAGGAGCCTGAACCTCACTTCGGTTGCCTGAACTCGAGGGAAAACTTAAAAATATGATTTTTAATAAAAGAACACGCGAGCTATCTTTTCATCCTATGGTCAAGATCTATTTTAAGGGGTTAAGCACCTATTTATACTGCATATTAAAACCCTAATACGAGAAGAAGAGCTAAGATCAACAAGAAGAAAAGAGAACACTTTTTGAAAGCGAATTGAGAACGTTGAGTACTTTGCTCTACGATTGTCTGCACTTCAACTCATACTTATCAAGCTTGGGCAAATCAACTCAGAAAAACAAAGGGATCTCATATACACTTCTTGAGTTCATTCTGGTATTCAGGTTTGGTAAAACAATCTTCTAGTCAAGAGTTATTCTCATAGAGTCTCATTCTCTAAACAAATTTTTTGATTGATATTCATTTTTCAAAGAGCTTGGTATTGCAAAATCTATTTTTGATTAAGTATTAAGAAATTGATCTTGAGTATGCATATATATATTAAATTACTTTGATAAGATTACCACTTGAAAAGAGCTTTAGCTATTAATTAAATATTTTAGGTTCAAGTGAGTTTTTCCTTTCAAAGACTTGATATTTTTAATATTACAAATCGACTTGATTAGATATCCTTGGAGTTCATAAATACATATATTGTTGAAGGATATTTTCTGAAATAGATTACATTGTTTTTTTACCATTTTACACATATCGTATATATATTTGCATATTACAATGATCGTGGTGCGATTGAACATTTGAAAGAAAATTTTTGATTTAGATCTTATACTATTCAAGGCCCATTTTTTTCAATAAGATCATATTTGATAATTGATCATAGCATCTTCAAAGCTATCACTCATGCAAACATTTTGGGAGATTTGATAAAAAGAGAATTGTGTGTTGAAGCATATCATACATAAACGATTGTATCGTTTCATACATTCTAAGCTTCAAGTTTTATCATATGTTAATGTATTAAGATTTTGAATTGTACTCATCAGCTTTGTTTAGAAGCAATTTTGAGTGTTTTACAAATTTCAGTGTATTCACGGTTTGGTATGTGAACCGGGGTTTGAGGAGAGAGTTGTATCTCTTTTAAGTAGCGGAGTAGGAGGAAGTTGTACCTTTTGTAAGCAGCGGATTGTAAGGGAAGCTCTATCCCAATTTAAGGAGCAAGGATTATAGTGAAATCCTTGAGTGGATTGCTCAAGGTGAGGACGTAGGCCGAGTTGGCTGAACCTCGTAAAAATTGTGTTTGTCTTCTCTCTTCTCTTAACTCTTTACTTTCTGCACTACATTTTATTATTCGTATTGCATGTGTATGTTGATTAATGTTACACATAATTAATTGGGTAAAAAGAACTCATTGATAAAATATTTTTAATTCTTTCATAAATCCTTAAAATTGACTTGTTAAATATACAAATATGGATTAAGTGGTAAATAGGTTCAAGGAATTTAAAATACCCAATTGACCCCCCTCTTGGAATCACACCTAATTCAACAGTATGTATTCTGCTTCTCATTGCTTAGGTAGTTTGTTGTGTCTTAGGTTCCATGGGTCCTACCTAGACCATGATGTTGGTTTGTTTTGAAATTAAAAGGTATCAGAGCAGTGTAATTTTATAGTTAATATATATATATATATATATATATATTTAAAATATGGTGGGAAATGTCAGGTCGTTACCATTTGATATCAGAGCTTAAGTTGCTAGGTTCTGTAAACTTTAGAGTGCAATGGAAGCCATACCAGAGTATAAGAAAGGATTTGAGATTTTGTTCTATAGTCTGGGTTCAAGATTTTCGTGGTGGTTTCTATGTCTTTCCTGGGATTACGATTTTAGGAAAGCCATAGTAAACTATTGTCAGGTCGTGTGTCTAGGTTATGGGATTTGATTTGAAATAAGATTAGGGAGGGTAGTTAATAGTGAATATGATATTTCAGTTGAATGAAATAAATTAGATCTGTACGAGAGATAGGGTCCTTAAATTGTGTTCTTTGTCTTTTCACGATGGACCCAGGTAGCAGTGGTATGAATGCTGGGGGTGATAGAGTAGGACCCTCCAGTATGGAAGGTGAAGATACTGAGGCAGTATTGCACAAAATCACCTAGCAGGTGATGGCTGAGATGGCTAGGAGCTCAGGGGAGCATAGCTGCATGATCGAGTAGTTTACACGGATGAAGCCCCCATCTTTTGCTGGAGGAGCTGACTCGGTTGTGGTTGAAAATTGGGTCCAGGACATTGAAGTTACATTGCCAGTGCTTCCATGTACAGATGAACATAAGGTAGCATTTGCAACGTTCAAACTGACAGGAGAGGTAAAACGCTGGGGGAGATCAGCGAGGTTCATTAAGGAGCAGAAGCTGAATCTAGTGCCAATGACGTGGAGTCAATTGAAGGAGCTATTCTTTGAGCAATATTTCCTTGCAATTGTTCAGAGCACAAAGGTAGCAGAGTTCATGCACCTAGTTTAAGGGCAGAAGATAGTATCACAGTACACAACTCGATTTATTGAGTTGACTCAGTTTGCCCCACATTTGGCACCAAATGAAGAGAAAATGGTGAGAAATTTTCAAGAAGGCCTGAGGCAGAACCTATTTGAGCAGGTTATCGGTTTTCGGGCTCAGACATTCATGGAGATTTTGGATAGGGCTATAGTTATTAAGAGTGGCATACATAGAGGCATCGCAGGTCAGAGTTAGAGAAGGAGGCCTACACCTCAGGATTTTTAGGCGGGTTCCAATTGGGGTCCATGGAGAAGAGACCATTATAGGGCAGGTTAGAGGCAGATGATGAGACCTCATAAGAATTAGGGAGTGCAGACCCACCCCGTGTGTCTGACGTGCGGGAGATGACATTTGGGAGAGTGCCGAGCTAGGAGAGATGTTTGTTATCATTGTGGGAGACCTGGCGACATGGCACAAGCATGCCTAAGACCGCTGATCTAGGTCCCAGCTCCTAGACCCTACCTGAGAGGTTACCAAGCACCTCGGGGAGGCTAGTAGAGGAATACAGCCCCGGTGAGGGTATATGCGTTGATGCTAGGCGACGCTAAGCTGGAGACGTTGTTACAGGTATCTTTACTATTTTTCCATATCAAACTGTTGTCTTATTTGACACAGGTGTCACCCATCCTTTTGTCTCATCAGGGTATGCTAAGTTAGCTGGGATTGAAGCACAGTTGTTAGATGTTGAGTTGGGTACAGCCATGTTGACTGGATCTACTGTGAGATGTATGAGGGTACTTAGGCGTGGTCATTCAAGGGAAAGTGTTACCAGTTGATCTTGTGATATTAGACATGCAAGGATTTAATGTAATATTGGGTATGGATTGGATGGTAGCTAATCACGCTCGTATTGATTGCCATCAGAAAGAAGTAATTTTTAGATCCCCTGGTAAGTAAGAATACAGATTTGTTGGTTCATGTGTGCGTGCCTCACCACAGTAAGTATCAACCATGCAAGCAGGTAGACTGCGCCTGGATGGAAGTCAGGGGTTTATGGCTTTTGTAAAAGAGGTGTCGGAGAATGAATTGAAGCTTTACGGTACACCAGTGATAAGAGAATTTTCAGATGTTTTTCTAGAAGAGCTATATGGGTTGTTTCCTGATTGCAAGGTAGATTTGGCTATATATTTACCTCGAGGGACGGTGCCGATCTCAAAGGCTCCTTACCGTATGGCTCTAGCTAAATTAGGAGAATTAAAGGACCATTTGCAGGATTTATTGAATAAAAGGTTTATCAGACCCAGTGTATTGCCCTGGGGAGCACCAATGTTATTCGTAAAGAAAAAAGAGGGGTCTATAAGGATGTACATAGATTACAGGGAGATAAACATGGTAACCATTAAGAACAGATATCCTATACCACATAAAGATGATTTATTTGATTAGTTTTAGGGTACACGGGTCTATTCTAAGATTGACCTCAAATCAGGCTGTCATCAGGTGAAGGCTAAAGTAGAAGGTATCTCTAAGACAACATTTAGAACTAGATACAGGCACTACAAGTTTTTGGTTATGTCGTTCGAGTTAACTAATGCACCGGCAGTATTTATAGATCTAATGAATCGGGTGTTTCATCAATATCTAGAGTAGTTCGTTGTGGTTTTCATTGATGATATACTGGTATACTTTCAGAGTTTTGAGAAGCATGAGGCACACCTACAGTTGGTACTTCAGACACTCAGGGAAAAAGAATTATATGCCAAATTTAGTAAATGCGAATTCTGGTTAGTGAAAGTTGCATTTCTAGGGCATGTTATGTTAGAGGATGAAATTTCAGTGGATCCCAATAAGATAGAGGCAGTGGTAAATTGGGAAAGGCCGAAGAATGTTCAAGAGATTAGGAGTTTCTTGGGACTGGCAGGATATTACCATCGGTTTGTAGAGGGATTCTTAAGACTATTAGGGCCTTTGACGTGACTGACCAGAAAGAATGCCAGATTTGGATGGGATGATGAATGCAAATAGAGCTTCCAGAAATTAAAGCAGTGGCTCGTCACTGCACCAGTACTGATGATTCCATCTAAGGGTGATGACTATGTAATTTATAGTAACGCATCTTTGAAAGGACTTGGTTGTGTGTTGATGCAGCATGGTAGGGTTGCAGCTTATGCCTCCCGATAATTGAAAGAGTATGAAAACAACTACCCTACCCACAATCTAGAATTGGCTGCAGTGGTTCATGGACTAAAGATTTGGAGGCATTACATGTACGGTGAGAGATGTGAGATATTCTTTGATCATAAAAGTCTAAAGTACTTCTTCACACAAAAAGAGTTGAATATGCGGCAAAGGAGATTGTTAAATCTCATCAAGGATTATGATTGCACCATCATCTATCAGCCAGGTAAAGTAAATATGGTGGGTGATGCACTGGGCCCTAAATTAGAAGGTACAATGCAGTTAGCAGCAGTAATTCAGCACCTGATTCAGATGGACTTGGAAAGACTCGACATGGAGTTAGTGGAGGATGATCCTCAAGAATTTATTGCCAGTCTGTATATGCAGCCTACGCTATATGAAAAGATTAAAGAAGCTCAGAAGTTGACCCAGAATTAGCAGAGGTAATAGCCAGAGTACAGGATGCTCAAGGAGAGGAGTTCAACATTTCTTATGACAGGGCTCTGAGGTTTCACACCAGATTGTGTATGCCTACAGATGATGATATTAGGAGAACGATTTTAGAGGAGGCATATAGATCTCTATACACGGTTCATCCTGGTAGTACTAAAATGTATAGGGATGTGTGAGAGTATTTCTGGTGGAGTGGCATGAAGAGAGAGATGTCGAATTTGTGTAGCAATGCTTGACATGCCAACAGGTAAAGGCTGACCACCAGAGGCCGGCAGGGTAGTTACAACCACTTTACATCCCTGAGTGGAAGTGGGACCACATATCCACGAATTTCGTTACTGGGCTACCGCCGCCGCTGCATGGTCAGAATGCCATCTAGGTAGTTGTTGATTGGCTGACAAAAATAGTCCACTTTTTACCTTTTAAAGTTAGCTACCCTATGAACCAATTGTCAAATATCTATATTTAGGAGATTGTTTGACTCCATGGAGTGTTAGTATCTATAGTCTTGGACTGTGACCCACGTTTTACATCACGGTTTTGGAAGAGCTTGCAAGAGGCTTTGGGGTCTCAGTTAGCATTCAGCACCGCTTTCCATCCTCAGACATCTAGTCAGATAGAGAGGACAATTTAGGTACTTGAGGATATGCTGCGAGCATGTGTATTGGATTTTGGAGGCAGCTAGACCCAGTATTTGCCGCTGGTTGAATTTGCCTACAATAATAGCTATCAGGCTAGCATCAATATGACACCGTATGAGGCGCTTTATGGTAGGAGGTGTCGTTCTCTTTGATACTGGGACGAGTTAGGTGAGAGGCGAGTTTTGGGGCCAAAAATAGTGCAGTAGGCGTACGATAAAGTCCGACTTATTCAAGATAGAATCAGTGCAACTTAGAGTCAGCAGAAAAGCTATGCAAATACACGATGCTAGGAATTGGAATTTAAAGTGGGTGATCATGTGTTTTTGAAAATAGCACCACTAAAGGGATTCATAAGGTTTGGGAATAAGGGTAAGTTGAGCCCTAGGTTTATTAGCTCGTTTGAAATACTTGAGAAAATTGGGTCAATTTCCTATCGACTAGCTTTACCACCAACTTTGTATAGAATACATGACGTATTCCATGTTTCTATGTTAAGGAAATACGTCCCAGATCCTTCCTATGTCATCAATTATGCAGAATTAGAATTCAGTGATGCTCTAGCATATGAGGAAGTTCTAGTGCAGATCTTAGATAGAAAAGAACAGGAATTGTGCAGTAAGAAAATACCATTAGTAAAAGTCCTATGAAGGAAGCTTCTTGGGAGCATGAAGAGGAAATCAGATAGAAATACCCACACTTGTTTAGTGGGGTACAGTAGTGATTTGTAAGTTAAATAATAACAATTTGGTTTTGTTTGGTACAGAGTAATGAATATGTAATTGTAATTTAGAATATAGGATAGGTAGTGTTTTGGTTTTGGGAGAATTTTCTTTTATGAGTATATTTGTAATCTTCCAGTACAAGAATGTAACCATGATATTCCTCCGCCATAAGTGAGGGTTAGTAATAAAATAGGTAGCCCTTTTTGTGCTAAGAATGGTGTTCAATACAGAAAGTGAATTTTGAGGACGAAATATTTATAAGGAGGGGAGAATGTAGAGACTCGAATAATTATAGTATTAACTAATAAAAGAAGAGAGGAAAAGAAAATTTAAAAAAGGGGAAAAAGCAGGGTTCGTCGATGAACTCCATAATGGATTTGTTGCACGCCACATGTCCTGTCATCAAAAGATTACTGAGAGGGCTATTTCAGGGCCTGAAATTCGTTGACGAAGGTTATTAGTTTGTCGACGACTCCCTTCTTGGCCTCGTCGATGAAGTGACGTGTCTCGTCGACGAAGTCAGGATTATAAATAGCTCAAACTCAAGTTTTTAGCACAGAATTTCGTCCAAAATCATTTTCTCTCTCTAAAAGTCGGTGCTCCCTCCTTCTCTCTTCAATTCTGGCCCCGTTCTTCACCTGTTCGATGATTCGAAGTCACCACGTTACTCCTGGGAGGATTCTCTACAATTCTTCTGGAGTAATTTTTGGGTTAGGCCAACTTGGGAACTATCTCAAAACCAGGGTAAGTATATTATTTGAGTATTTTTAGTATTACCTAATTCATTTTAGGTTAGGTTCTATATTATATGCGAATATACTGGGGTTTTGTGAAGTAAAATCCGGGTATTATATTTTTAGGAATAGGGTGTTTTGGGACCCTACTAAGAAAGGGTTGAGGACCCCAGTAGGTGGTATTTCAAGAACCCAGGTAAAATGATATATGAATTATAGTATAGGAATTGTGCATATATGGATTTGGGAAATATGTACGTGGTAATTTTTAGGAGAATTCAGTTGTTTGATTAGGAAATTATATGTGTATTTCTCATGATGTTGAAATTATAAATGTCGTACATGTGAGACTGTAAATAGCAACTAGTTTTCAGATAGTCAGGTAAGGGAAATATGCTATGCTAGGAAATTTTAGTATGGTTTCAGTATAAAATATATGTTAAACCAGATTATTATTCAGTCCATAAAATATTAGTATAACAGAAAATACAGTTTTCTGAGCATGTAAATCTTATTATTTAGTTGTGTGGCATGAGCTTGGAACAGATTAGTACAGTATTTATACAGTTTACAAATATCATGTTTTATAGTATACTAGATAGCAAATATCATGGAATAAATATATATTCTATAAAATAATGAATTTTTAATATACATACAGATAGAAATTTTATAGAATATTCAGAATGCCATGATTTACCTATGTTCCATGATACCATGATTTTCAGAATATGTATAGAAACATATATTTACAACATTTCTAGAATAGCATGATTTCAGTTAGATATTCAGATTATCGTATCAGTTTACAATGTTTTGGTTATTTCAAAATCATGGTAAAACAGTAATATAAATATATTAGTTACATATGTATATAGTATCAGACACTGATGGACCAGATTCAGTCAGCAGAGCACGGCACTGTAACTATATTCAGTTCAGAGTGCAACCACATAACTCAGATAGTATGTTGATATCAGCACTTGATCGTGCCTATGTTATGGACAGGCTCCCTATCAGTTAGGGTTAAGGAGGCCAATTTGACTTTCAAAGTTCAGTTGACTTATCCTGGTTGGCCTACCAGGATAGGTCCCACCTTCGGGCCACACAACCCTATCATGAGGGGTTAAATCATGACTTTCAGTTATCCATCCAAGGAATTTTCTCAGTTATTTTATTTATATCTAGATTTACAAAAATTGTAGACGTACCTATGAATATTAGAAGTATTATGAATAGAAAATTCAGAAAAATAGTTTATGTTAAGTAACGTAGGTATAAGCTATATTGTACATTATCTATATGTGTTTTATGGAATTTCTAAATCAGATTTCACAAGTATGTAAACTCACCTACCACACACTAGTAATAGCATATTTTGTCTTACTAAGCGTTGTCTCATCCTAGTGATTTAACATTTTTTAGGTGATCCAGTTAGGCGAGCAGATTAGGCTCGCAGGTAGAGGGGACTATAGTATTGCCCTGACTGTAGGGTGAGTATTTTGGGTAGTCAATTTTGAGTAGTCGTTGGGTTTAGATGAGGATATTTTGAAAATGGATGTGTATGCTAATTTTGGGAAATATTCTGATACTCTGGTATTGTGGTTATGGTTGTATGTATTCTACTTCTCGTTGCTTAGGTAGTTCATTATGTCTTAGGTTCCACGGGTCCTACCTAGACCATGATGTTGGTTTATTTTGAAATTAAAAGGTATCAGCGGAGTGTAATTTCACAGTTAATATATATATATATATATATATATATATATATATATATTTAAAAATATTGTAGGAAATATCAAGTCGTTATAGCTTTTGTAACTGAAAGTAGAGTTTGAAAATATTTGTTTGCTGATAAGAAGCCCTGTATTTGTGTACCTATTTTCTCAATATAAACCACAATTCAAAATTCCAACAATTTTTCAAAAACTCAGACTTCAAATAAACTTTCAGTTAATTAGTCTTGGGTGTTAACCAATCAATGTACTCCCTTTAAGATTTCCGCTATTTATATTGATCAACCAATGTACTCTCTTTCGGATTCCGCAATCCCAAAATAAAATTAACCCTTGGTTTATTTAATTTCCAATCCACGTAGTGTATATGATCAAAAATTAAAATCCAACCACGTAGTTAATATAAATAGGAAATTAAACGAGAGTAGGGAAGAGACTGAGATGAGAGTTTTTACGAGGTTCGGCTATACCCGCCTACGTCCTCGCCTTAGGCTAAACCACCCAAGGATTCCATTATAACCACTCCTTTACGGGCAGGAGCAACCTTACAATCTCTCCTTCAATAGGCTAGAGTATGCCTCTTCAAATGACACCCCACGCTTGGTCCAACAACGATTCAAGACCCTCAACCAGCTACAAAACAACAACAAGTTTTGGTATACAAAGACACTCTCAATAAGAGCAAATTAGTACAACAATTCAACACTAAAATATATTTCAATTCAAAATAATAATTAAATGAGTTTGAAGCCTCTAGAATTATATCACCGTGAGCTTTCTTTCTAAATTGAGAGAATTTAGTATAGGCTTAGAATGTGTGAGAGATTCCCAGCAAACCTCAGTAGAAAATTTAGAAAGTAATTGCACAAGAGAGCTTTTGAGAGTTTTGAGAGTAAGAAAGCTTGATTGTTGTAATTGCTTGGTGTGTTTAAATCCTTAACCTTGGGGAGGTATTTATAGATGATTAATCAAGAGTATTTTGTGTTCCCCAAGTGACTTGGAGTGTTTCCCAAGTTTTCATAACTGTTAGAATTTAAAAAATCAAATTTGGAAAGTACCCGTTAAGTTCAAAATTAAAATCTCGAAGAGTCTCTTGACTGGAAAATATGAGTCAGTCGCCTGGAACCATTTAAAACACTGAGGTTTTCAAAGTTAGAGTGAGTCATTCAACTGGGAAGACACAAGTTAGTCGACTGGGTCCTCTCTAGTTGTTTTAAAATCAGTTCAAATTTTTTTTTTTTCAGTCTCCTAGAAAGACCAAGTTAGATGACTTGGTCCTCTCGAGTTGTTTCAAAAACAGTTCAAACATGTGTCAGTCAACTGGGAAAACTCTGTTAGTCATTTGGAAAAACCAAAAATTGATTTTTTAAATTTATTTCCAAATTCTTTTTGCTCTTTTGCTTTCCCCAAAATAATTTAAGACTTTTGAAAAGTATTTTCCGGGGTTTTTCAAAACATGGTCTCTAGGTCAATGAGATTCCTAATGAGCTTCAAATCCAATCAAATTATTATTTGAATGAAGTACTTACATAGAGACTCTTCTTAAGACATTAAAGCACTTTCTAAGTTAGGAGTCTTCATGCTTGTCCTTTGTTGAGTCATTTGAAGTTTGAGCTTTGAAATATCTAAGCATTTGACAAGTCCTTTTTGATATTCATGCTCTTATAATCTTCAAGCTTTCATATTCATTTTCCATTGAGTCTACTTTTGAACGTGAGCTTAATGACATGATTCCTGAAATTTCATCACTTGCAACAAAACATATTAAGTGACCTTTTATTTGTTATCATCAAAACAAGTATAGTAAGCCATGTTAGGCCAACAATCTCCCCCTTTTTGATGATGACAATTAAATAGCAAAAGTAAGTGAACTATAATAAGGATCCCCCTTACAATAAGCATATTTTTAGCATTGGTTTGCAAGTACAATATATTCAGTAGTATCAACTTCAGATGTATTTCATATAATTATTTCAATATGTCATTATATATCATATAGCCAATTTTGCTTGCAAGTTTTGCTAAATATCTCAATTTTGCTCAATCCTTCTCCCCCTTTTGACATCAATCAAAAAGAGGAAAAAAAAAATAGCACTGAAAGGTCCAAGGTAGACATAAAGGTATGCACACAAAATGATATTCATAGAAAGTCATATGTGTAGATAATTAAAAACCAAGGTGTAGTTCCAAGAGGGGGGTAAATTGGGTTATTAAAATTTCTTTTAAATCTTTTTAAGAATTCTTTCAAAGATTTTTTGACTTTTTATTGATTTAAAAATCACACAAAATTCAATGTTCTTTTATTCAATCCACAACCACACAATTAACGAAACAAATCAACCAACCCAATAAACAAAATATTCAATCAAAATATGCTATGCAATTCTTTTGACAATTCTCAGCTTGGTTGTATGCAGCCCTGTGTGTATGATTTGTTTCAAGCCCTGCAATAAATGTAATTGGTCTTTTAAATTGATTCAATGCAAACCACAACCCAAATTTCCAATAACTCAAAATTTAAATAAACTCTTAGTTAATTTGTCTTTGGGTATTAACCAATCAACGTACTACCTTTGAGGTTTCCGCAAAGTATTAATCAATCAACATACTTCCTTTCAGTTTTCGCAATCCCAAAACCAAATCAAACTTCAGTTTATTTAATTTCAAAATTATGTAGTATATATGATGAAGAAATTAAATCATCCACAGTTTATATGTTTGCTGCAATTTAAAGAGAGTAAGGGAAAGAGAGGAAGACCACGGTTTTTACAAGGTTTGACTTATCCCCAGCCTATGTCCTCGCCTTAGGCAAACCACCTAAGGATTCCACTATACATGTTCCTTTCCGGCGGAACAAAACCTTTACCAATGATTCCCCATGCTCAAACACTCCTTCACTAGGCTAGAGTAATCACCTCTCCAAGCGCTACCCCACGCTTGGTCCAACGATCCAAAGACCTTGGAATCGTCAACAATCTACAAGAAAACAATCAAGAGATTTTTGTACAAAAGATCCTCTCTGATAGAGCTTATTAATACAATTTCAAAACTATATACTTCCAAGTAAATCCATATGAAATTGAAATTAAAGCTTAAGGAATTTTATCACTGGCCAATTCATTCAATGAGTGAAAGATTCAGACTTTGAGTGCACAATCAGTGATTGAGAGTCAGCAAATCTCAGTGGATTTCGTGAGCAGTATGTGAGAAAGAGATCCTTTGAAAGATGAGAACAATTTAGAGAGTTTGAGAGCTGAAATTGATTCTTGGTGAATAAAATCAATGGCATTGGAGGCTATTTATAGAATTTGAAAAGTAATTTACTTGGTCCCCAAGTTTACTTAGACTAGTGTCCAAGTTTTAGATAAGTTTGAGCCCCAACCAATCAATTTTAAAAACTTTCCTATTATAAAAAATTTGAATTTTACCGCGTGGCAGCAGCCTGTCACTTTAAGTCAAGCGCCTGTCAACTTAAAACTCAATTTAAATTCACAGGAAGAAAGGTGGCAGTCGTTTGGAAAAACACAGTCAGGCTTATCATTTTACCATGTTAGGCACCTTTCGAGGTCTGGTCAATAGCTTGATGACCTTCTGTCTATCCATCTTAAAAATATTAAATATGTCAGCCTATTGTGGGTTTTCAACCAAGCTTCTTTTTAGTTCAAAAATGTTGTTTTTAAGAGTTCCTTGTAAAAGCTCTCTTTGCTTCTCAAATCATGAAATTTTGTTTTGTTTACTTAACAAATAATTTCCAAGATTAAAAATTAGGTCTCTAGGTCTCTTACCTAACGAGCTTCAAAGAATTTCATATTGTTGTATACTTGAAGTACTTATATAAAGACTTATGACTTTAGACATTCTAAGTGCTTGAGTCTTCATGCTTTTCTTTCTTTGAGCTCTTATGCTTTGCTTTTCTTTTGGCTCCATTGCTTGTCTTCAAGCTTTGATATATTTTAAACTTTTAGCAAGTCCTTTTGTAACATCCATGCTCTCATGTTCTTCAAACTTTATTTGATCATCTTTGCATCCATGCTTTGACTCTTCATTTGATCATCTTTCTTTGGAACATAAGCTTTGAATTTTACTTTGTATTGTCATTCTTAAATCTTGAAATATCATTACTCAACCAAATATGTTAAGTTTCTCTTGTTTGTTATCATCAAAATAAGATTTTAAGCCATGTAAAGCCAACAATCTCCCCCTTTTTGATGATGACAAACAAAAAGAAAAATTTTGAGTGAGACTTGAAAGGACTCCCCCTTACAATAAGCACCATCTTAACAATATTTGCAATATCAAGGTCAATTTCAAACATTATAAATTATTTTTACATGCCATTACATCATTCAATATCATGTACTTCTACCCCTTTTGATATATATCATGTTCAATTTTTAATATCGTGCTCATGCTCAATTTTCGCCCAAAACTTCTCCCCATTTTGACATCAATCAAAAAGAGTAAGATAAACAAGAAAAACGTATAATGACTAGGGCTGTGAGCGACCATAAGCAAAAGTATAGATCTTAGTGGTTCATATTAGCTCAAAATTCATCATGCTCAAAATTTGCTCAAAAACTTCTTTAATAGTTATGCATATTTCATATATGTAATTCATATTGCATATGTATTGTAACATCTTTAAATTCACAAACAAGCAAATGTTGCACACAATTCATATTAGCTAAATATACTTCAACAGTCATATTTTTCATTCATAATTCATGACACCAATTGAAATTTTCATTAGTTCATGATACCAATTGTTTATTTTACATGATACCAATTTGAAAATTAGGGAAGAATCATAATACAAGCAATAAGTCATAACACTCCCCCGGAATTTAATACATTCATATTTAATACCAACTATGCTTTTAAGTTTATCATCCCATGCTTCAAATATTTATTCATATCATGTATATGCTCATGAATACTAATACCAATATCATGTCAATATCATTAATATCATAACAATCACATGGATATTATTATGTTGTCATGCTCAAATACCAATTGATATATTCATTGAAATATTCATGGATACCAATATACTTCATAGATACTAATGTTGATGTCACATCATGCACTACTCATGGATACAAAATTATTTAGATGCCAATTTTTCAATTTAACTTGTCCATGTGATCCATCATTAGCATGCATGGTCAAGAATTAATTTCAGATTCATATATCAAATCATATCAAAATTTACGCTTCTAAATCATGCTCAATAACTTCATGCTCAGATTTTCAATGTATAGTGAGCCATAAGTCATCAATATAAGTCAAATTTTATTTTTTTTCATGTCTTTGGCACTATCAAGATATCAGCATGTAAGCATGTGGCATATCATATAAGCAGGGAGCATATCATTATTATTCGCATTGTACTACACTTTTGCTCAAGTGTTTCTTATTCTCAAATATCTTTTCTTAATAAAAAAAACTCATGCAATAAGTTCAGATATTTCTTTATTCAGAATATCTTGCAATAAGCTTAATTTGCTTCTTTGATTTCATATGAGTTCCCAAGCTTCATATATCTTAATACCTTGTAATTTAAGGCTTGTATGAATCATCCTATGATTTTGGCCAACAATGTTATTTTTGTTTGTTTCAATAAGCATTTAATCTCTCTCTCTCTCTCTCTTTTTTTTTTTTTTTAAAGATTTTTCTCTTGATTTGAACAAGGATTTTTATCTAAGTACCCATACTTTCTTGGGTCCCGATGGTTTAATCAAGGATGTTTCTTTTACTTTCCATATTTATTTAGTTTTTACACCCTTTCTCTTTAATGGACATTCAAATTTTATGTGCCCATTCTTCTTACATAGGAAGCATATGGTATTAGTATAAGCATTTGAAGATATGCTAGTAGAATCTTTAGAGGTTTTTGTAAAGTATCCCAAGTAAAGATTCTTTTTCTTTATATTCTTAATTCCATTGAATCCTATGCCTTCTTTATTAAATGACATTCTTTGTGAGCCAATCATTTTGTCAAAATTTACTTTTCCTTTTGTGAAATCGTAAATGATTTTGGCTTGATCCTCAATTTCTTTCTTAAGATCATAAATTTTTGAATTTTGTATACTTTTGCCCTTTTCTTGATTTTGAGATATTTTTTTGATTTTATTCTCTAATTCAGAAATATATTGATCTTTCTCATTTTCCATAGAGTATTGGGATCTTAAGTTTCCTAATTCCTTCATTAACTTTTCATTCTAGCTTTCTAATCTCTTGATTTTCAAATATTTTTCTTTTTCAGCAAGATTTTTAGATTCTAACTCTTTTATCACAACTTTATTCTTATTTTCTATTTTCTTGATTTTTAAATCTTCTTCTCTTTCAGCAAGTTTAAAGGATTCCAACTCCTTTATTGTACTTTCATTCTTATTTTTTTAATGAAGTATATTGTTTAGTTACTTTGACTAGGATCTTATGAACTATGAATAATGCATTTTGTAAATCTTCATAAGATGGCATGCGTTCATCATTGGATTCATTAGATGAATCATTACTATACTCATTAATTGATTTGGATGAGGAACTTTGTTCTTCATCATCGTCCCATGTCATATAACAAGCAACCTCTTGGTCACTTGATTCACCTTTTGAACTACTTATAGTCATGTTATCCCAAGTAGTGGCTTTCATTGCCTCTTTCTTTTTCTTTTTGGAATCCTTCTTAAGTTGTGAACAATCTGGTTTTATGTGTCTATTATTTTGTAATTATAACATGTAGGGATTTTATTCCTTGATTTCTTTTTATTGGTTTCTTCTTTATCTGATTCAGATTTTGAGTTCTAGATTTTTCTTGTGAATTTATTCTTATTTCTAAGGATTTTTGCAAGCTTCTTGGATATGTAGGCTATTTCATTTATATCCATCTCATCTTCATCTTCATCTTCATCTTCATCACTAGAGTTTTTATTTGAGGCTTTAAAGGCAACATATTCTTGGGCTTTAGATTTTCCACTTCTTTCATTCATAGCTATTTCATAGGTGAGGAGAGAACCTATTAATTCATCTAGGGAAGTGTTTTTAAAATTTCGTCCTTCAGTTATTGCAGTGGCCTTAAGTTCCCAAATCGGTGGCAGCCCTCTAAGAAATTTTCGGATCATTTCATAGGGCTGTAAGTTTTTCCTAATACATTGAGGGAGTTTATTATGTGGGTGAACCTAGTGTACATACTAGTTATTGTTTCATCCTAGTTCATCTTGAAGGTTTCATACTCGCTTGTGAGCATGTCTATTCTACTATCTCTAATATCTATAGTACCTTCATAAGTAACTTCTAATTTGTCCCAAATCTCTTTTGATGTTTTACATGTCATGACCCTATTAAATTCATTAATATCTAAGGCACAATATAATGCATTCATGGCACTAAAATTTACTTACAACATTTTATTATCTGAATCATTCATCTCTTTTTCATCTTTAGGGATTTCCTTGCCATTTACGGTTTTAGTAGGAATTAAGTCACCATGTGTGACAACCTTCCAAGCTTTCCAATCCATGGTTTGAAGATAGATTCCCATACGTTGTTTCCAAAATGTATAGTTTAAACCAAAAAAGATGGGAGGCTTAGTTGAGGATTGACCCTCTCCAAAGGGAGCTATGCCTAAGTGTGCAATATAGATCTTCATGTAGCTTCTAGTTAGAATTTGCTACAACCCCTCTCTGATACCAATTCAAAACCAAGGTGTAGTCCCAAGAGGGGGGTGAATTGGGTTATTAAAATTTATTTTAAAACTTCTTAAGAATTCTTTCAAAGATTTCTTGACTTCTTATTGATTTAACAATCACACAAAATTCAATGTTCTTTTATTCAATCCAAAACCACAAAATCAATCAAACACATCAACCAACCCAATCAACAAAATATTCAATCAAAATATGCCATGCAATTCTTTTGACAATTCTCAGCTTGGTTGTATGCAGCCCTGTGTGTATGATTATTTCAAGCCATGTAGTAAATGTAATTGGTCTTTTAATTTGATTCAATTCCAACAACTCGGAATTTAAATAAACTCTTAGTTAATTTGTCTTTGGGTGTTAACCAATCAACATACTCCCTTTGAGGTTTTCGCAAAGTATTAATCAACCAACGTATTCCCTTTCGGTTTTTGCAATCCCAAGACCAAATTAAACATCAGTTTTTTTAATTTCCAAATTACGTAGTATATATGATTAAGAAATTAAATCATCTATGCAGTTTATATGTTTTTTGGAATTTAAAGAGAGTAAGGGAAAGAGAGGAAGACCACAATTTTTACAATGTTTGGCTTATCCCCAGCCTACGTCCTTGCCTTAGGCAAACCCCCTAAGGATTTCACTATACATGTTCATTTCTGGGCGGAACAAAACCTCTACAAGCGATTCCCCATGCTCAAACACTCCTTCACTAAGATAGAGTAATCACCTCTCCAAGCAATGCCCCACGCTTGGTCCAACGATCCAAACACCTTGAAAACATCAACAATCTACAAGAAAACAATCAAGAGATTTTCATACAAAAGATGCTCTCTAATATAGCTTATTAGTACAATTTCAAAACTATATATTTCAAAGTAAATCAATATGAAATTGAAATTGAAGCTCAAGGAATTTTATCACCGGCTAAGTCTTTCAATAAGTGAAAGATTCAGAATTTGAGAGCACAATCAGTGATTGAGAGTCAGAAAATATCAGTAGATTTCGTGAGCAATATGTGAGCAAGAGATCCTTTGAAAGATAAGAGCAATTTAGAGAGTTTTTAAAGCTGGAATTGATGCTTGGTAAATAAAATCAATGGTCTTGAAGGCTATTTATAGACTTGGAAAAGTAATTTACTTGGTCCTCAAGTTTACTTGGAGTAGTACCCAAGTTTTAGATAAGTTTGAGCCCCAAGCAATTAATTTTAAAAATTTTCCCATTATAAAAAATTTGAATTTTGCCGCCTGGCAGCAACCTGTCACTTTAAGTTAGATGCCTATCAACTTAAAACTCAATTTTAATTCACAGGCAGAAAGGTGGCAGTTGCTTGGCAAAACACAGTCAGGCTTCTAATTTTACCACATCAGGCGCCTTTCAAGGTCTGGTCAGTAGCCTGACGACCTTCTGTCTGTCCATCTTAAAAATATTAAATATGTCAGCCTATTGAGGGTTTTCAGTCAGGCTTATGTTTAGATCAAAAATGGTTTTTTTTTTAAGATTTCTTTGTAAATGCTCTCTTTGCTTCTCAAATCATGAAATTTTGTTTTGTTTACTTAAAAAATAATTTCCAAGATTAACAATTAGGTCACTAGGTCTCTTATCTAACGAGCTTCAAAGAATTTCATATTGGTGTATACTTGAAGTACTTACATAAAGACTTCTTATGACTTTAGACATTCTAAGTGCTTGAGTCTTGATGCTTCTCTTTCTTTGAGCTCTCATGCTTTGCTTTTCTTTTGGCTCCATTGCATGTCTTCAAACTTTGATATATTTTAAACTTTTAGCAAGTCCTTTTGTAACATCCATGCTCTCATGTTCTTCGAGCTTTATTTGATCATCTTTGCATCTATGCTTTGACTCGTCATTTGATCATCTTTCTTTGGAACATAAGCTTTGAATTTTACTTTGTATTCTCATTCTTAAATCCTGAAATATCATTACTCAACCAAATATGTTAAGTTTCTCTTGTTTGTTATCATCAAAATAAGATTTAGAGCCTTGTAAGGCCAACAATAATGTCATAGGCAACTTGAGATACATATCAAAAGCAAACTGAAATACAATCCAAAATAGAAACAAACTGAATACATAAATAAAAAATAACAAAACAAAAAACAATAGATAGAGCATAAAAAGATCATCAAGCATCAGCAGCAACAGCAGCATCATCATCATCAGCACTATCATCATTTCCTTCATCTTTTTCTTCCTCAGATTCCTCTTCTGAATCATCATCACTTGGATAATGCAAGGAACTAGCCTGAGAATGTTCTAAACGGCTAAGTCATTGATCAATGGAGTAAATATGATTTTGAAGGGAGGAATGACTTTCTTGAAGAGATTGAAGTCATGAACGTACATCACCACCAAAAGTGGTGAACTGATGATGGAAAGGCATGAACCATGAAGGAGTATCAAGATGCAGTTCAAGCTATTGTTCAGGAAGTGGAGCTTGCTTGGGAGCTAGCCTAGGTGGTCTTCGTCCTCTTAGAAACCAACCCTGGTCATGCTTCTCATATCCCATTTGTTTTAAAGTTGTATAATTGAACAAATCATACCAAGTTCTTTTGATGAACAGCTCATTCAGACAGATGATACTATGATGAGAAAACAACATATTGAAGATGCCACCATAAAGGAGAGTAGACTTACGATCTTCCAGCCTTTTCCAAATCCATTTTAAAAGCAAACTGGAAAATTCAAGTTTTTTCCCTTTCAAAAGGCACCACATAATGAAGCAATCCACATAGGACATGTAATTATGTGATCCGATATGAGGTGTAATATTGTAGGTAATAATCTTCTAAAGAATCTGAGCTTGAAGGTTCAGATTAGTGTATTTTGGAGTTCTCAATTGGTCAGGTGCTTCTACCATGATCAAAGGTAAGAATCCCTCGAGTGTGAAGCCTTGGTCCATAATCCAAGTGCAAGAAAGTGCAGAACACTCAAAATCACCTCGGTCAATATGAAGAATATGGACCAATGTTTGAGGAGTCAAGATGATTTTATGGCCTCTAGCTTTGGTGGAAGGAACCGATTGACTTTGTGTCATGTTGGAATAAAAGATTTTAACAAGATTAGGGTATAGATCCATTGCTTGATAGACTACTAGATTTTTCCAACCTATTGCCCTGAACATCGGTAAAATATTTGGAAGTCGTGAAGAAAGCGGTATCAATTATCTTACCAAATATAGGATCAGTTGCTCGAAGATGGAGACGATACCTTTGTTTGGCTTGAGGAGTAACCAGCCATGGATCAAGGTTATTTTCTTCTTGGCTGGAGGTAGAACCTCAATTGGCAGCCTTTTGGTTCTCGACATTTTTGTGAATGAAAAATGGCAGAAACCCTAGAAATCTGAAGGAGAAGAAGTGGGAAGATGATTTTCAATCGTTTGGAGGAATAATTTTGGGTTTGGAATCAAAGGGAATAGAAGAGAAGGGTTTTGGGTGAGCGGAAGAACAAAGTCCAGTTGACTGGAAAGAATGAACTTAGGGTTTTCGCACTAAAAATTTATAAACCTCGATGATCCAGTCGACTGGGTCACTTCAAGTTAGTCGCCTGACTGACCAAAAAATGAAATGTTGCAACTCAGAGGCTTTCCCAATTGACTGACATATAGACAAAATGGAATTCAGCAGTATAAGGGCTTATCAATCGACTAGGAAATTTGACTCAGTCGCTTGACTCCCTAGAATTTTCAATCTTTCTCCTTTTCTCTTCTTGTATTCTTTCTAAACCACTTCCCTATGGTGTAATAGGTCTAGTTCTCTTCTAATTGATATAAATCTTTCTTCTGGAAGAGATTTCATGAAAATGTCTGCCTATTGCTCATTTGCATTTATAAATTCAAGTATTATATCTTCTATTTGCATGTGATCTCTTAGGAAATGATGTCTTATGTCGATATGTTTAGTTCTTGAGTGTGATATTGGATTTTTAAACATGTTTATTGCACTTGTGTTATCACATTTTATTGGCATAGTTGAATATTCTAAATTAAAGTCTTTTAATTGTTATTTCATGTACAATGTTTGTGCACAACAACTGCTTACTGCTACATACTCAGCTTCTGCAATAGATAAAGCTATGGAATTTTGTTTCTTTGAAAACGAAGATACTAGAGATCGTCCTATGTAATCGGCATCTGAATAACTAATCATTTCAAATCCAGTGTCCTTAGGGTACCAAAGTTCTAAATCAATTATTCCTATCAAATATCTTAGGATTCATTTCACAACTATTTGGTGAGATTCTTTAGGAGCAAATTGAAATCATGCACACATACATACGCTAAACATTATGTCTGATCTACTAGCTGTTAAGTATAACAAGCTTCCTATCGTACCTCTATAGTATTTCATATCTACTGGTTTTCCTTTGTCGTCCTTGTCAAGACTTATGGAAGTACTCAGGGGAGTTCCTATGGGCTTACTACTTTTCATGTCAAATTTCTTAAGCATGTTTTTTATATATTTAGATTGATTTATAAAAGTTCCATTTTTGGCTTGTCTAATTTGTAAACCTAGGAAGTAGTTTAATTCTCCCGTCATGCTCATTTCAAATTCTTCTTGCATACATTTAGCAAAATCCTTACATAAATCATTATTACTTGCTCCAAATGTGATATCGTCTACATAAATTTGGATTATAAGCATGTCTTTTTTCTTAGTTTTGATAAATAAGGTACTATCAACCTTTCCTTTAGAAAACTCTTTTTTTCTAGTAAGAATCTACTTAGTCTTTCATACCAAGCCCTGGGGGCTTGTTTTAATCCATACAAAGCCTTTGTTAACTTATGCACATAATCAGGATTTTGAATGTCCTCAAAGCCCGGTGGTTGTGCTACATATACCTCTTCATTTATAAAACCATTTAAAAGGGCACTCTTTACATCCATTTGATATAATTTGAATTCCTTATGAGATGCATAAGCTAAAAGCATTCTTATTGCTCCCATTCTAGCTACGGGAGCAAATGTCTCATCATAATCTATTCATTCTTCTTGGTTGTATCCTTGAGCTACAAGTCTAACTTTATTTCTTACCAAAATTTCATTTTCATCATTTTTATTTCTAAATACCTACTTAGTTCCAATGATTGAATGATTATCTGGTTAGGGAACTAATTTCCATACTTTATTTCTTTCAAATTGATTTAATTCTTCTTGCATGGCTATTATCCACAAGTCATCACTTAAAGCTTCTTCAACATTCTTAGATTTGTCTTGAGATAAGAAAGCATAATAATTACATAGATTTTTCAAAGAAGATCTTGTAGTTACACCTCGTGATGGTTCTCCTATGATTTGATCTTTCGGATGATTTCTTACATATTTCCATTCTTTGGGTAATTTAGAATTTTCTATAGCATCATCATTTGAATTTAATTCATTTTCTTCTCATTTTGCTTCTACAATTTCTAAGTCTTATGGTTTTTGAGTATTTTGAACTTCTTCAACATTTATTGTTTTATTAAATGAATTTTCTTCATCAAATGTTACATGAATTGATTCCACAATTGTAAGAGTTCTTTTGTTGTAAATTCTAAAAGCTTTTCTCTTTAATGCATACCCTAAGAATATACTTTCATCGGCTTTTGGCTCAAATTTACCTAAATCATCTTTATCATTTAATACAAAGCATTTGCATCCAAAAACGAGAAAGTAAGAAATGTTAGGCCATCTCCTTTTCCAAAGTTCATAAGGAGTTTTATTTAAATTTGATCTTATTGATACTCTATTTATTACATAGCATGCGGTATTTACCGCTTTTGCCCAAAAATATTTTGGTAGCTTATGTTTATTTAGCATTATTCTTGCCATTTCTTGAAGAGTTCTATTTTTTTCTTTCAACAACTCCATTTTGTTGTGGAGTTCTAGGTGCTGAAAAATTATGATTAATTCCATATTCATTAGAAAATTTTTTAACTTCTTTGTTGTTGAATTTTCTTCCTTGATCACTCCTTATATTTGAAACACTATATCCTTTTTCATTTTGAAATTTCTTGCACAAATGTATTAACATGTTACAAGCTTCATCTTTCAAGGCTAAAAATAGTACCCAGGTAAACCTGGAGTAGTCATCAACTATGAGAAAAGCATATTACTTACCTCCTATGCTTTGAGTTCTAGTAGGACCTAACTAATCTAAATGAATAAGTTTTAAGGGTCTACTAGTAGAGATATGTTTCTTCTTTTTAAAACTTGTTTTAATTTTCTTTCCAGGTTGGCATGCATCACAAATTTTATCTTTTATGAATTTTGTATTTGGTAAATGTTTGACTAACTTCTTTCTAGATAAGTTTGATAATAGATCCATGCTTGCATGTCCTAGTCTTCTATGCCAAAGCCAACTGGTTTCATTCATGGCAGCTAAGCATGTTACATCTTGAGAAATTAAGTTTTCAAGGTTTATACAATATACATTATTGACTCTCTATAAGCTGCAAATAACACTTCATGTTTTCTTGGGTTTTGAACTATGAACTTATCTTGCTTAAAGACTATATCAAACCCTTTATCACTAACTTGACTTATACTTAAAAGGTTATGCTTTAATCCATCTACTAACAAAACATCATCAACAATCCTGACGATTTTACCTTTAGCGTTGTCACCGAAGGTCACATACCCTCCATCTTTTTGAACTAGGGTGGTGATTTTTGTTTTATCCCCAGTCATATGTCTTGAACACCCGCTGTCCAAATATCATTTTTCTTTTGATGGAGTGGTCCTAAAGCATACCTACAACGAAGGATTTACAGTGTTACTTTTGGAACCCAAACCTTCTTAATTCTTTTTAAGTCATATCTGTTTTGAATGTTCACTTTCCATTCATTTTTTATTTTGACATATTTCTTTTTAAGTGGACAAGTAAACTTTATGTGTCCCTTATTCCTACACAAGAAGCAAGTAGTGTGTTCATGAATATTTGTAGATGATGTACTAGCATAGTATTTTGCTTCTTTTACAAAATATCCCATGAATAAGTTCATCTTCTTTTTGTTTTTAATTCCATTGTAACCAATTCCTTCTTTGTTACTAATCATCCTTAGTTGCCCAACCATCTTTTCAAAATTCTCTTTTCCTCTAGTAAAGTTGTAAATGATTTTATCTTTATCTTCAATTTTACTTTTAAGATCACTTATTTCTATGTCTTTCTTGCTTTCACCATTTACTTGTAGTTTTACTAACTCTTGAGACATGTTAATTTTCTTCATTAGATCATCAATATGAGATTCTTTTTTTTCTTTTTCAGCTATTTTAGAACTTTCTAGTTGATTCTTAAGATTTTCATTTTGTTCTTTCAAGGTAATGTTCCTTTTAGATACTTTAATGAACTTATTGTGAAAGGTGAATAATTCAGCTTGGATTTCCTTGTATGAAGTCATACTATCACATGAATCATTACAAAACTCTCCATTAGATTCTTTCAATGAACTAGTAAGAGTTTATCTCTGCATTGTGTGCCATAAAGCACATGTTGGCAACTTCTTGTTCACTTGATTCATTCTCTGATTCGTTTGAGCTTGTATCATCCCATGTAGCTTTCATTGCCTTCTTTCTCTTCTTCTTGTCTTTCTTCAACTATGGACAATTAGGTTTAATGTGTCCAACCTTTTCGCAATTATAACGTATAGGTGGTTCATTCTTAGTTTCCTTTGTGTTTGTTTCTCCTTTGTTAGTTTTTGATCCTTTAAACTTCCAAGGGAATTTCCTATTCTTTTTGAAAAAATTTCCAAGTCTTTTAGTAATAAAGGCAAATTCTTCATCATCTAATTCATTATCTTCGTCGTCATCACTTGAACTTTCTTTAGCAGCCTTATTGATTTCTTATTTTTATTATTGTTTTCTCTTATTTATTGTCATCTCATATGTGAGAAGGGATCCGATTAACTCATCAAAGGATGTATTTTTCAGGTTTCTTCCTTCCGTGATTGATGTAGTCTTAGGTTACCATATTGGAGGAAGTCCTCTAAGGATTTTTCCAATCATTTCATATGTTGAATGAATTTTCCCTAAAGTGGTTAAGGAATTTATTATGTGAGTAAACCTAGTATACATGCTAGTGATAGTTTCATCAAGATTCATCTTAAAGGCTTTATACTCACTAGTGAGCATGTCGATTCTACTATCTCTAACATTTACTATTCCTTCATGGGCTACCTCTAACTTAGCCCATATTTCTTTAGCTGACTTGCATGTCATGACCCTATTGAATTCATTAACGTCTAAAGCACAATATAGTGCATTCATGGCACTTGAGTTTAATTGCATCATTTTATAGTCATTATCCATCAAGTATCGTTCTTCTTTAGGAACTTCTTTACCATCTACTAATTTAGTAGGAATGTAGTCACCATGTGTGACAAATTTCCATACTTTCCAATCCATAGTTTGAATTTAGATTCTAAACCACCCAATGATTCCACTATAACCACTCCTTTATGGGCAGGAGCTACCTTACAATCTCTCTTTCAATAGGCTAGAGTATGCCTCTCCAAACGATACCCCACACTTGGTCCAACAACGATTCAAGAACCTGAACCATCTACAAAACAAGAACAAGTTTTGGTGTATAAAGACACTCTCAACAAGATCAAATTAGTAAAACAATTCAGTACTAAAATATACTTCAATTCAAAATAATAATTGAAAGCGTTTGAAGCCTCTATAAGTATATCACTGTGAGCTTTGTTTCTAGATTGAGAGAATTTAGTATAGACTCAGAATTGTGTGAGAGATTCCTAGAAAACCTCAGTAGAAAATTTAGAAAGTAATTGCACAAGAGAGCTTTTGAGAGTGTTGAGATTTTTGAGAGCAAGAAAGCTTGATTGTTGTAATTGTTTGGTGTATTTGAATCCTTAGACTTGGGGAGGTATTTATAGATGATTAATCAAGAGTATTTTGTGTTCCCCAAGTGACTTGGAGTGTTTTCCAAGTTTTCATAATGACTAGAATTTTAAAAAATCAAATTTGGAAAGTACCCGTTAAGTTCAAAATTAAAATCTCGTAGAATCAAACGATTGGAAAATATGAGTCAGTCGTCTAGAACCATTTAAAACACTGAGATTTTGAAAGTTAAAGCAAGTCAGTTGATTGGGAAGACACTAGTCAGTTGACTGGGTCCTCTCAGGTTATTTAAAAATCAGTCAAAATTTTTTTCAGTTGCCTGGAAAAATCGAGTCAACTGACTGGGTCCTCTCGGGTTGTTTCAAAAACAGTTCAAACATGTATTAGTCAACTAGGAAAACTCTATCAATTGCCTGAAAACACCAAAAACTGATTATTTTTTAAAAAATTTATTTCTAAATTTTTTTGCTCTTTTTCTTTCCCCAAAATAATTTAAGACTTTTGAAAAGTATTTTTTGGGGTATTTCAAAACATGGTCTCTAGGTCAATGAGATTCTTAATGAGCTTCAAATCCAATCAAATTATCATTTGAATGAAGTACTTACAGAGAGACTCTTTTTAAGACTTTAAAACACTTTTTAAGCTAGGAGTCTTCATGCTTGTCCTTTGTTAAGTCATTTGAACTTTAAGCTTCAAAATCTCTAAGCTTTTTAACAAGTCCTTTTTGATATTCATGCTTTTATAATCTTCAATCTTTCATATTCCTTTTCCATGGAGTCAACTTTTGAACTTGATCTTAATGACATGATTCCTGAAATTTCATCACTTGCAACAAAACATGTTAAGTGACATTTTATTTGTTATCATTAAAACAAGAGTAGTAATCCATGTTAGGCCAACAGGAAGAACACTTATGCTTTTGTTTCTCTATGCTTTCAACCTTATCAGACCTCTCCTAGGTCTCGGGATCAAACTTTTGATCAAAACCCAAAGGTTTTAGGAATCATAGAGAGCAAGGGATTTAGTGGGTCTTAGAACAGTCAAAGAGAGATTGAGAAGGATCTAGAGAGAGAGGAGAGGTCAAGAGAGTTCAGGATCAAGATTTAAAGTTTTAGGGGGTAAAAGGAAAGTTGAATGAGAGGAAAGTTTGGGTTTTAGATGGCTCTATGAGAAGAGATGGAAGAAGAATTATGGTTTCAAATCGGAGTTTGTAAAGAAGAAATGAGAGAATGAGTCAGCGATTGAAGAAGGATTTATGAGGGTTTTTCTTTTAGTAATAAGCTTCAAAGAGAGTTGCAGAGTTGTAGGCTTTCAAGAAAGAGGAAGAACTGAGAGTTAGGTTCTAGTGTTTCGCCCAGAACTAGAGATTAAGCGAGGATGGAGAGATGAGCGGGAGGACAAACGAAACCAGGGTTTGAGACAAAGAGAAGGAACAAAGTTTAAAGGAGAGAAAGAGAGTTGCAGAGCTGTTGAAACCTTAGGGTTTCGTTTGCAAAAAGGAAAGAAAGCAGAAGAGGAAGGAGAGGGAGCTGTTGAGATGATGAAGTCTGATATGGTTTATGGTTGTAAAGAGAGGAAGGAAGAGAGAAGATATGGAGAGTGTTTTAGAGAAAGCGGATAAAGAGAAAGAGAGCTTTGAGGTGATTGAGAGAAGAGGGGGCAAATTGCAGAGAGGAAGGAAACCCTAGGGTTCTGAATCTAAAGTTGTAGAGAAGAGACGGGAGGAGAGAGAGAGAGAAAGAGAGAGAGAGAGAGAGAAAGAGAGAGAGAGAGAGAGAGAGAGAGAGAGAGAGAGAGAGAGAGAGAGAGAGAGAGAGAGAGGGTAGTAATCATGTGTTCTAACTGCACTCCAAAAGGTTAGTGGAAACTCCACCATGCTCCATTTTTTATGAAAATCAAAACCACCTTTTATTTCACCCACCCCGGGGCACTCTCGCTCCACGGAAACGTCGCAACAGCTTGACGATTCCACTGGGGATGCTTGAGAGTCGAGCCATTAATTAATTGTCAATTATCACAATTTAATTTAATTAGTCTTTTAATTACTCCTTCCTTTTGTAGATATTGTATGAATACTTGTGAATAATTGTTGAATATGCTTGGATATTTACTTTTTTAATTTTGTGGTGGATACTTAGTTGCATATGTATACTTGAGTACATGGTGTATATTTGTTTCCATCTATGAAATAAGCATGTGGGTGAATATAGGGTAGGAGGACTAGGCTAAACTAATAAGGTCACACACTTTCACAAGCCTTCTACCTGGGCTTTACCCTTTAGGAATAGAAAGGAGCACTATATAGTTAGCCCTCATGAGACTCGGTCTTTGGGGGCTCGCTAACCACTCCGCTCAGCTTGAACTCTGTCCAAGCCCATTGGTCAAGAATAGGGGACATGTTGGTAACTTGTTTTCTATAAGGATTAGAAGCTTAACATCACGTACTTAACCACAAGGTTCACTTCAGGAGGGTAAAGCTTCCAACTAAACAAGACCTGTAGTAATTCATCTACCTAGGGCAAGGGATAGGGTCCACATTCTTCTCCATTATATAATCCTATTTTATGATTGATTAATTAAATTGCATCATCCATTCATTTGCAAGCATGTTAGGCCCATAATTGTGTTTCCAAAATTATAAGATAACCCGAAGTTATTTCATAACAAGTCCAATGGCGATATGTAAGGAAGAAGAGACTGCAGTCTAGTTGCATTCCAAAGCCCAGCAGAACCGTTTTGGGGATAGTTTCAATCACAGTTCAGAAAAAGGTGTTGCCAACCCAGGTCAAGTTGGATATCAGAACCAATGCCCTGAAGCAAATAAGGAAGATTTGGATTGACTGGACAGTTGAGAGCCATCTGTGATTTTCAGAGTTGTATGGTCACATAGGCTTCTTGCTACATATATGGGTCAATTATGATGTGATAACCGTTCTGACAAAATTTTGGAATCCTCCTTACCATTGCTTCACTATGAAAGGGGCAAATATGGCTCCCACCATGGAAGAATATGTGTCTCTGCTGAATCTACCAAAAAATTATAAAGCCTATATGCCTAACACAACTACATTGTTCAGGAAGGAGCTAAGCAGGGTAATTGGGGTCAAGGCCCATAGAATAAATGATCAAGTCATCAAAGAAGTAAAAACCATCTCCTGGGAGGTATTGCAAACTTTGGTGAAACAAGAGGAACTCGAAGAAATTCATATGAGCATGTTGGCCCTCGCTATCTATGGGCTAGTAGTTTTCCCGAAAGAAATAGGGGTTATTTGTAGAGACCCAAAGGATTATGGTAATTAAATAATAATAGAAAGGATAGAGAAACGAATTTCAAAAAGGGATTCGACAGGGTCTCATCGACAAGTGTAAAGTTCTCGTCGACGAACATGTTTCTTAGGCTCGTTGACGTGGATGTGTGTCTCGTCGATGAAAACTTACCAAGAGGGCTATTTCCTAGATCTAAAATTCATCGACGAGTGTCAAGTACTCATCGATGAACCTCCTTCATGAACTTGTTGACAAGGTGTCGTGGCTCGTCGACGAGGCCATGTGGACAAGCACTCTATATAAGATCAAAAATAACTTTTTTGCGAGAGAATTTCATATAGAACCCCTTTCTCTCTCTAACTTTGTCTCCCTCTCCTTCTCTCTAAAATTTTGGTTTCATTATTTTCTGAATCGACGATCTAAAGCCGCCACGTTACTCCTGCGAAGACTCTCTTTAAGTTTGCCGGAGTAAATCGTTGGTTAGGCCAACTTGAGCACCATCCCAAAATCTAGGTAAGTTGGTTATTTTAATATTTTATAAGGTATTTTGTATTTATGGCTGAGGAAAGTGTAGTAGATGGAATATACTAAAGTTGTATTTGGGGAAACATAAATTTCAGGGTGTTGAGCTGGGAACACCACAGGTGTAGTTTTGGAATATTTTGTGGGCTTCTTAGTAAGTCAGGTAAAGGGATAAATTAAGTCAATATTTTTTTTCATGAAATTATTATGAATTAAACAACAATGATTTTCAGGATACTGCTATTGAACAGGGAAATAATTTTAACATAATTTATATGGAAATATGATTTTAGAATAAATTATGGGTTTATAAGGCTATGTACATTTGTGTGGCATGAGTATAATATTTCCATAAAACTATGTTATATTGAAATATTATGATTTCCCCAAGATAAGCATGTTATAGCAGTTTTCAGGTAAACCATAAAAGCAACACAGAGGCTATGGTTTTATGAATATTATGTTGAACAGTGCAAGAATTTTATGTATAAGTATGTTATGATCAGACGGCGTAAATGCTGTGATTTACAAGTTACGATATGTAAGAATTTCATGAACAAGTATGTTATGATAAGTCGTCGTAAATGTCGTGATTTACAAGTTACAATATGCAAGAATTTCATGAACAAGTACTTTACAATAAGCCGACGTAAATGCCGTGATTATGCAAGTGATGTCAAGATTCAAGAAATAATGTCATGTCATGTTTTACCCTGAAATATGAAACTACTATGTTTTAATATCATGAAAGGTATTATATGTTATCAGAACCCAGATAGTTTAGTTCAGTTTCACGAAGCACGGTACCGTAGCTATATGTTTATGATTATGAATATGTTAGTGCTACCACAGCTTTTATGTAGAGTGTGGGAGATGGTAGTCGATGTGGCTTTATGGGAGTGTCGTAGTTCCCCTGGTACTTCGGCACAGATGGAACATGCTCATCATATTTACACATACCCATGTTTGACTTAGCATGGTCGGCCAGTCATTGCTAGTTCTCACCTTTAGGTCGCACAACCCTGTCATGTGGGGGGCAAGACATGACAACAGTTAACTAACTATCTATCCTGGGTAATAATTCAAGTATGATATGATTATATAAGATGATTTTCTCAATACATAAATTTAGTACAATATGCTATGTTATGATAAACCATAATATATTCAAATATAATACAACTCTTATACGAGTTACAAATTATGTACTGTTTATATGTATATCACGAAAAAAAATGCTCATGTTTCCACGCACTGATATTAATTTGTCTCCTTTATTGAGAGGTATCTTACCCCAGCATTACAAACATTTTAGGAAATGCAGGTAGGAGGGTGGATAGAACCTCGTAGCAGTAGAAGAGGATTGGACTACCCTATTTGTAGGGTAAGTGATTGAGCCTGGGTTAGATGGACTTTAGGGTTGAAACCCTAGGAGTACTTTTTGGTCTTTTGTGGATGATTGTATGTATATGTATACGACATATTTAACAGAACTCTAGTATGGTTTCTTGTATTTATGACATGTATATGATTTTATGTTTCCCACTACTTAGGTATCAGAGTTTTATGATAGATATATCCCTGGTACCCATGGGTCTAGGTTAACCATGACTATGATAGTTTAGCTAGATATTATGCATGTTATTATATGAAAAAAAATATATGGTAAAATAGGCATGTCGTTATAGTTTGGTATCAGAGCCTAGGTTGCTAGGTTCTAGAGATTCTAGAGTGCAATGGAAACAATACCAGAGTATAGGAAAATGATTTGCGGTTTTGTTCTGCAAGTTAAAGATAGGACTTCCGTGGTGGTTTCTGTGTCTTTCTTGGGGTGACGATTTCAGGAAAGTCATAGTAAACTATTGTCAGGTTGTGTTTTTGAAGTGTAGGAATGGATCTTAAATTAAGATAAGGACGTTACGATAGAAGGGATAATATGAGTTTTGGTTAAATATGTAAGTTATAAGGACAGGGGTCCCTAAGTCATTTTTATTGTCTTTTCAAGATGGACCCTGGAGGTGGCAGTGCACATGCAAGCGATAGTGATGGTGTAGGGCCCTCAGGTGTAAGCATAGCTAATTTAGATGCAGTATTATGCAGTGTGGCTTAGTAGGTCATGGATGAGATCACACGGAGTACCAAAGAGCAAGGAGGTCTGTTTGCAAGCCATGGGTGTACGATAGAGAAATTTACCAAGATGAATCCTCCAACAATTTCAGGAGGAGTAGATCATGCAGTCACTGAAAAATGGATGTAGGAAATAGAGAAACTATTGGCAGTACTACAGTGCACAGAGGAATAAAGGGTCTTATTCACTACCTATAAACTGACAAGTGAGGCTAAAATATGGTGGACTATAGTGAAACTATTGGAGGAACAGAGAGCAGTGCCTATAGCTATGACTTGGTGCCAGTTTAAAGATTTGTTCTTCAACAGATAGTTTGGGCCACTAACAGGGAGGCCAAAGTGGAGGAGTTCCTGAATTTGAAGCAAGGACAACAGATAGTCCAGCAGTATGCGGCGAGGTTCATAGAGTTGTCTCACTTCGCCCCGTACATCATACCTGATAAGGCAAAGAAAGTGAGACAATTTCAAAGAGGTCTGAGGTGAGAAATTTATAAACAGGTAGTCGTGTTGAAAATGTAGGACTTTACTAAGTTGGTAGATAGAGCAATTGTGGCTAAGGCTGGTGAGCGGATGGGTGCAGAGGAGCAAGTACAAAAGAAGAGGTCCACGTCTTCGGGCTTTCAACAGGGATATAGTTGAGGCCAGTGGAGGAGAGGAAATTATGGCAAAGGATAGAGGCAGGAGACTGGGGTTCGTGTGGTTTAGGGAGTGCAGACGTACCCTTTATGTCAAACATGTGGGGAGAGACACTTTGGAGAGTGTCGAGCAGGGAGAGGTGTATGCTATCGCTGTGGTAGACCGAGACATTTGGTGCAAAATTTTCCTACACCACGTGGTACCATACTGCCTCCCAGACGGCACCGAGGAGGTTATCAGGTGCCTCATGGAGGCTAGCAGAGGAATGTAGCCCTGGTGAGGGTTTATGCTTTGATGTAGGGAGACGCGGAGGCCACAGACGATGTCATGACAAGTACCTTTACTGCTTTATCATATCAAACTATTGTTTTATTTGATACAGGTGCCACCCACTCTTTTGTGTCTGCGAGGTATGTTAAATTGGTTGGTGTTGAGACATAATTATTAAATGTTGAACTATCAGTAGCAACACTGATAGGGTCAGTAATGAGGTATCGTAGGGTGCTCAGGGGTTACCCAGTAGAAATTTAGGGGAGAGTATTACCAACTGACCTAATTGTGTTATATTTGCATTGATTTAATGTAATACTGGGTATGGATTGGCTGGCTACTAACCATGCTAATATCGACTATCATATAAAAGAGGTGATTTTCAGACCACTAGGAAAGCCAGAATTCATATTTGTGGGATAGTGGGTGCAATCCCTACCTCAGTTAGTGCCAGCCATGCAGGTGAGAAGACTACTCCGGGATGGATGTCAGGGGTTTATGGCTTATGTAAAGGAGGTGACATAAAGTGAATTAAAGCTTGCCAATACATTAGTGGTTAAGGAGTTTTCAGACGTATTTCTAGAAGAATTACCCAGGTTACCTCCTGACCGTGAGATAGATTTTACTATCGACTTACTTCTAGGGACAGCGCCGATTTCTAAAGCTCCTTACCAAATGGCTCCAACAAAATTGGGAGAATTAAAGGATCAATTATAGGATTTATTGAAAAAAGGGTTTATCAAGCCTAGTGTATCGCCCTGGGGAGCTCCAATACTATTTGTAAAAAAGAAGGACGGGTCTATGAGAAAGTGCATAGATTACAAAGAAATAAAAAAAAGTAACAATTAAGAATGAGTGTCCTCTACCTTGTATAGACAACTTATTTGATTAGCTTCAAGGTACACGGGTCTATTTCAAGATCGACCTGAGGTCAAGTTATCTTTACGTGAAAATTAAAACTAAGGATATTTCAAAGACAACTTTCAGGACCAGGTGTGGGCATTATGAATTTCAAGTTATGCCATTTGGTCTGATGAATGCTCTTGCTATATTCATGGATTTTATGAATAGAGTTTTTCACTAGTATTTAGACCAGTTCGTTGTAGTTTTCATTGATGACATACTGGTCTACTCGAGGAGTTTTGAGGAGCATGAGATGCACTTAAGGCTAGTACTTTAGATGCTCACGAAAAAGAAATTGCATGTCAAGTTTAGAAAATTTGAATTCTGGTTGGAGAAAGTATCATTTCTGGGGCATGTTACATCAGGGAATGGAATTTCTGTAGATCCTAGCAAGATAGAGGCAGTGGTGAATTGGGTCAGGCTGAGGAACATACAGGAAGTCAGGAGTTTCTTAGGATTGGCGGGATATTACTGTCAATTTGTAAAAGGATTCTCAGCATTATCGGGACCTCTAACACGACTAACCAGAAAGAATGCCAGGTTTGAATGGGACGATAGTTGTGTGCATAGCTTCCACGAATTGAAGTAGAGGCTCATCACAACACCAGTATTGATTATTCCATCTGGAGGTGATGGTTACGTGATCTACTGTGACGCATCTTTAAGGGGGCTCGGAGGTGTATTGATGCAGCAGGGTAGAGTAGTAGCATATCCCTCTAGACAATTGAAAGAATATGAAAGGAGTTATCCCACTCATGATCTAGAATTGGATGCAGTGGTTCATGCACTGAAGATTTGGAGGCATTATCTGTACAGCGAAAGATGTGAAATATTTTCACATCAAAAAAGTTTAAAGTACTTCTTCACACAGAAGGAGTTGAACATGCGGCAAAGAAGATGGTTGGAACTCATCAAGGATTACGACTGTACTATCAGCTACCATCCAGGAAAAGCTAATGTGGTGGATGATGCTTTGAGCTGAAAATCAGAGGAAATGGCACAATTAGCAGTAGTAGTTCAGCACCCGATCCAGATGGACTTGGAGAGGCTTGGCATAGAATTAGTAGAGAGTGATCACCAAACATTTATTACCAATTTGGTGGTGAAGTTTACTTTACATGAAAAGATTAAAGCAGCCCAGAAGAATGATGTAGAGTTGATGGAGTTGATAAAGAAGGTACAGGATGGACAGGGGGAGGAGTTCAGTATATATGATGATGGAGCTCTACGGTTCCGTACCAGGCTGTGTGTGCCTGCATTTTTGGATATTAGAAGAATGATCCTAGAGGAGGCTCATAGATTCTTATACATAATTCATCCAGGTAGCACTAAAATGTATAAGGATCTGCGACAGTATTTCTGGTGGAATGGTATGAAGAGAGAGATTGCTAAATTTGTGCAACGGTGCTTGACATGCCAGTAGGTAAAAGTTGAGCACCAGAGGCCGGAGGGCTAGTTAAAGCCACTTTACATCCCAAAGTGAAAATGGGATCATATTTCTATGGACTTTGTGATACGTTTACCGCCGGTACGACAGGGGCAGAATGTTATTTGGGTGGTCATTAATAGACTGACGAAGACCGCTCATTTATTCCTATTAAAATCAACTACTTTCATGGACAAACTTGCAAAAATATATATTCAAGAGATAGTACGATCACATGGTGTGCCAGTGTCTATAGTATCAAATCAGGACCCACATTTCACGTCACGGTTTTGGAGGAGCTTTTAGGAGGCTCTAGGGTCTCAATTGTCAATCAGCATGACATTTCATTCTCAGACAGATGGGCAGTCAGAGAGGATGATTTAGATATTAGAAGATATGTTGGGGGCATGTGTGCTAGATTTTGGGGGTAGTTGGACCCAGTATCTGCCGTTGGTGGATTTTGCATACAATAACAGCTATCATACGAGCATTGACATGGCACCTTATGAGGTGCTATATGGTAGGAGATGTTGTTCTCTTCTATATTGGGATAAGGTTGGTGAGAGACGATTTTTGGGACCAAAAATAGTGCAGCAAGCATACGACAAAGTCCGGCTTATTAGAGAAAGAATTAGTGCAGCTCAGAGTCAGCAGAAAAGCAATGCAGATAATGGATGCCAGAAATTGGAATTCGAGGTAGGAGATCATGTATTTCTAAAAATAGCTTCATTGAAAGGTACTAAGAGATTTAGGAGGAAGAGTAAGTTGAGCCCTAAGTTTATTGGCCCTTTCAAGATACTTGAGAGAGTGAGGTCAGTTGCCTACTGGCTAACTTTACCACCAGTTTTATCTAGAATACATGACATTTTTCATATTTCTATGCTAAAGAAATACGTTCCAGATCCCTCCCACCTGATCAGTTATGCAGGAATAGAACTCAGTGAATCACTGACTTGTGAGGAAATACCAGTGCAGATCTTAGAAAAGAAAGAACAGGAATTGCGTAATAAGAAAATTCAATTAGTAAAAGTTTTATGGAGGAATCATACGGTGGAAGAAGCTTCATGGGAGCTTGAGGAAGAAGTATGATAGAAATACCCACATCTATTTAGTGAGGACCAGCAGTAGACAGAGGGAGAATTTTATGCTCAGTCGATAAAGTATGATTTATTTTATGTTAAGAAGAATAATGTATGTATAAGTGATATTATAGGTTATAGGATAGGTAGTGTTTTGGTTTTGGGAGAATTTTTCTTTTATGTATATCATGTAATCTCCCACAATCCTGAATGTAACTACGGTATTCCTCCGCCATATATGAGGGTAAGTAATAAAATAAGTAGCTTATTTTTTCAAAGGATGGTGTTCAATACAGATATTAAATTTCAAGGATGAAATTTTATAAGGAGGGGAGAATGTAGAGACCCAAATGATTATAGTAATTAAATAATAAGAGAAAAGAGAGAAAAAGGAATTTAAAAAAGGGATTCAACAGGGTCTTGTGGACGAGTGTAGAGTTCTCATTGACAAACAGGCTTCTTAGGCTCATCAACATGGACGCATGTCTGTCTCGTTAATGAGAACATACTGAGAGGGCTATTTCCTGGATCTGAAATTCGTTGACGAAGGTCAAGTCCTCATCGATGAACCTCCTTCATGAGCTCTTCGACGAGGTGTCATGGCTTGTCGATGAGGCCACATGGACAAGCACTCTATATAAGGTCAAAAATCACTTTTCTACAAGAGAATTTCAACAGAACCCCTTTCTCTCTCTAACTTTGTCTCCCTCTCCTTTTCTTCAGAATTACGACTTCGTTATTCACCGAATCGACAATCTGAAGTCATCACATTACTTCTGGGTAGTTTCTCTTCAAGTCTACTGAAGTAAATCATTGCTTAGGCCAACTTGGGCACCATCCCAAAATTTGGGTAAGTTGGTTATTTTAATAGTTTATAAGGTATTGGTATTTCTGGACTGAGGAAAGTGTAGTAGATGGAATATACTAAAGTTGTATTTAGGGAAACGCAAATTTCAGGGTGTTGAGTTGGGAACACTACAGGTGTAGTTTTGGAATATTTTGTGGGCTTCTCAGTAAGTTATGTAAGTGGATAAATTAAGTCAGTATTTTTTCATGAAATTATTATGAATTAAACAACATTGATTTTAAGGAAATATGTATGATATAAAATTATATTGGGAAATACTGTTGTTGAACAGAGAAATGATTTTAACACATTTTATATGGAATATGATTTTAGAATAAATTATGGGTTTATAAGGCTATGTACATTTGTGTGGCATGAGTATAATATTTCCATAAAACTATGTTATATTGAAATATTATGATTTCCCCAAGATAAGCATGTTATAGCATTTTTCCGGTAAACCATAAAAATAGTACATGAGCTATGGTTTTATGAATATTATGCTGAATAGTGCAAGAATTTCATGTACAAGTATGTTATGATAAGCTGGCGTAAATGTCATGATTTACAAGTTACGATATGCAATAATTTCATGAACAAGTATGTTATTATAAGCCGGCATAAATGTCATGATTTACAAGTTACGGTATGCAAGAATTTCATGAACAAGTACATTATGATAAGCCGACGTAAATGTCGTGGTTATGCAAGTTATGTCAAGATTCAAGAAATAATATCATGTCATGTTTTACCCTGAAATATGAAACTACTATGTTTTAATATCATGAAAGGTATCATATGTTATCAAAACCAGGATAGTTTAGTTTAGTTTCACGAAGAACAATACCATAGCTATATGTTTATGATTATGAATATGTTAGTGCTACCACACATCTTAGGTAGAGTGTGGGAGATGGCAGTCGATGTGGCTTTATGGGAGTGTCATAGTTCCCCTGGTACTTTGTCATAGGTGGAACAGGCCCATCGTACTTACATATACCTATGTTTGACTTAGCATGGTCAGCTAGCCATTGCTAGGTCCCGCCTTTGGGTTGCACAACTCTATCACGTGGTGGGCAAGACATGACGACAACTAACTAACTATCTATCCTGGGTAATAATTCAAGTATGATATGAATATATAAGATGATTTTCTCAATACAGAAATTTAGTATGATGCGCTATGCTATGATAAACCATGATATATTCAAATATGATACAACTGTTATACGAGTTACGAATTATGTACTGTTTATATGTATATCACGAAAAAATGTTCATGTTGCCACACACTGATATTAATTTGTCTCCCTTACTGAGAGGGGTTTCACCCCAGTATTACAAACATTTTAGGAAATCCAGGTAGGAGGGCAGATAAAGCCTTGTAGCAGTAGAAGAGGATTAGACTACCCTATTTGTAGGGTAAGTGGATTCAACTAGGGTTAGATGGACTTTGGGGTTGAAACCCTAGGAGCACTTTTTGGTCTTTTGTGGATGACTGTATATATATATATATGACAGATTGAAGAGAACTCTGGTATGGTTTCTTGTATTTATGGCATGTATATGATTTTATGTTTCCTACTGCTTAGGTATCATAATTTTATGACAGATATATCCCTGGTACCCATGGGTCCAGGTTGGCCATGACTATGAAAATTTAGCTAGATATTATGTATGTTATTATGTGAAAAAAAAATATGGTAAAATATGCAGGTCATTACATTATTGATCATGGAGTGGATAAATTTGTGGCCCAAGTCCAAAAAGTGGTTAGTTCGGTACCAGGCATCTTGGCAGAAACAGTCTGGTCTCTAGATCATCATCGAATTAAGGGAAAGGGTCAATAGAAGTGTTGTGTTCCTTTGCTCAATGTATGGTTCATGAGTCATGTGCCATGCAAGGAAAACCATTTTCATCCTATACATTCGAGTCTCTAGATTCAAGCAAAGGAGAATGGGCCAAAAGAATGCGCAATGAGGAAACTAAAGGATTCTAGTGGATGGTGCTATGGATGGGGAGTTTCAATATGGTCTACGATGTGGTAACTTCCCATGGGTCCCCTTTCTAGGCTCTTGGGGAGGAACCGGATATGCTCCTCTTATGTTTAGAAGGCAAGTGGGTTCTAGCCAGTTTATACCTATGACTCATGGGTTAAGTGAATTAGAGTTCAATTACAAGCAAGAAGAAGCCCGTAATTCAATTCGAAAGTTAGCAGTGGCTTGGAGATTGGTCTACATCATCAATTCAGGCAAACGTTTGACAGATGAACGAGGAAATTATAATAGTTGGGTTGCTAACCGAATCAATCCTCAAGGCACAGAAATTCCACTAAGAACACCCCCCAAGTCAAACCAGGCTAGAAAAAGGCTTGTGGAAGCGGAACTCGTTGCCAAGAAAGCAAAGGACAAGGAACGCCAACTAATCCTTTGGTGCTAAAAAAGCATAAAGTGAAAGAAGTATGAGTGCATACAAGCAGAAGAAGAGATAATAGCATTAAGAAATAAGCTTCAAAACCTATACTCGTAGCAAGCTGATTTTAGACACAAATAGAGGGGATATGGATGTAATGAGGTTAAGGGATAGGGAACTCACCTATGTACCTGTTTTTTAACTAATAAAATGTTATCTTAATTTTGGCAACACAATCATTTAGTATTTACATGCATTCTTCCCTCATTGCATCCATGCATTAAACATTCATGGCATAGCATATTGGTACATCATTTTTCTAAAGGAGGGATTTCCTGTACAGAAGCAAGGAGTAAAGCCAAATTGAAACAATTGAGACCTCTACTCACCCTTACAACACTAGAAGAAAAGCTAGAATAATGAGTGAACAACTAGAAAGCAGAGTCATGGGCTTGGAACAAGGGCAAGAAGAGATAAATGATAAAATGAGCAAGATTCTGGAGCTGTTAATGCTCAAAGGAAAGGCAGTACAGATACAAGATGATGAGGCAGATTTGGACCCCACACATGCTCCGAGTTTCACCTTGGTTCACGGGCAAACATCAGCACTGCCACCTGTTGTCTTAGAAGGCCCACTATCGAATATTTCCTTGTTCATTCCTACTACATCAGTGCCGGGATTTTTGTCAGCTAGAATGTCTCCGATAGTGATTTCAGATATAGGGTTAAATAGATCTCAAATCAAGCGTCGCTATGATGTGCTTGAGGAACACTTAAAAGTGATGGAAGGAACTAATGCATTTGGATCCATTGATCCTACTGACCTTTTTCTAGTACCAAAGGTGACCTTACCACCAAAGTTTAAGGTCCTGAATTTCAAAAATTTCGATATAACTAGATGTCATTTGACTCGTCTACGTCTTTACTATCAGAAGATGACAGCATATTCAAATAACAAGAAATTGATGATGCATTGCTTTCAAGATAGTTTAACTAGAGCAGCTATCCGGTGGTACATATAACAGGGCAGAGCTCGGGTTCGCACGTGGAGGGATTTGGCTAATGCTTTCATGGCCCAGTATCGTCATGTGACAGAGATGGCACCTGACCGAATGACTTTACAAGGCATGGAAAAGAAGCCCACCGAAACATTTAGAGAATATGCATACAGATGGAGAGACATGGTCATCCGAGCGATCCCTTTGGTGGACAACAAGGAAGTAATCTCCTTATTTTTTAACACATTGAAAGATCCTTGCTTTGGGCATCTTCTAGGGGCTACCCCTCATAACTTTATGAATATCGTGTCCATCGTAGAAAGGATAGAAACAGTGATAAAGTCCAGGAAGTCCAAAAGCAGTAGCTCATATATTGATCTAAGTAAGAAATAGACCAATAGGAAGAAAGAAGAAGAGGCCCAAATGATTCAAGGGTGTTTTAACCAGAGAAGTTAGTACCTGAGAGGCTAGAACTAGTGGCCTAAGAGAAATTTCGTTTTCGAACACACCATAAATCAGACAATGCACGCGGGCGCAAGGCATTAGTTTATGTCCTAGACCGGCGCTGGCACTTCAGAATTTGTAGACACATGACAGGAATGCCTCCAAAAATTTTCCAAAAATAGATCCCATCCCAATGACTTATGCTAAGCTATTTCCTCAACTACTCGAAAGAGGAATAATATCAGTAGTGTCCGAGGTTCCCGTTCCAAATCCTCCTCTACATTGGTACAATCCAGAGGCCCATTATGAGTATCATGCCAATTCCCCCCGATCACACCAGTAACCGGTGTTGGGCATTCAAGCATAAAGTACAATCATTAAGGGATGCGCGTTGGTTAGCCTTCAACAATAAAAAACCTAGGATCCGGGGTAATCTTTTACCCGATCATAAGGGGAATAATGTCGGTATGGTAGAAGAAGAAGAAAAGGGGTTCTCAGGAGTAGAACTTGATCAAATGTCATTAGATTAGGCGTACAGTGAGCTGATCTCTACCATTCAAATAGAAGGAGAAGTTACTTGTCCAAGCGGCGCACTCTACTCATTTCAGAGTAAAGAAGGGGGGTTAGTGCAGCATTGTAGAACATTCACAACATTCCTACAAGGGTTGATAAATTGTGGATGTGTGGAGATAGGCAGTACTGAGAAAAGTAATGAAGTCTTGACCATTAGGGAAAACAAGTCAGAGCATCCTCAGTATAAAAACCACCCCTTTATACCTGCTGTGAAGAGGACCCCTCACCCCAAGGTAGTGCTAGCTTGTCTCATAATATCTACTCCCAACCCATTCCTGTACCAAAGCAACCAAATGATACCTTGGAAATACGACTGCGAGGCTCATATAGAAGGGGACGCCAGCGACATAGTGGGGATGAAAGGTATAACCCGTAATGGGAAATATATGCCAAAATCATTGGAGAAAGAAAACCCAAGCAAGGCAGAGGAGTAGGGCAAGGCTATAAAAAACTAGTTCCCTATAGAGAGGTAGAGGAATTCCTGAAAATGATCAAACACAATGAATATAGTCTTGTGGATCAGTTAAGAAAAATGCCTGCACACATATCTATGCTGTCACTGTTGCTGAATTCAGAAACCCATCGAGAGGCTCTACTTAAAGTCCTCAATCAGGCCTACATTCCCCAAGACATCAGCATTGATAAATTCAACCATGTAATTGGGAGTCTCGCGATGACCAACTACATTACGTTTGCTGATGAAGAAATTCCATCTGAGGGTAGAGGGCATACAAGGCACTCCATATCTCCACTAAATGTCAGGATCACATTACAGCATGGGTGTTGATAGACAATGGGTCATCCTTTAATGTCTCGCCTATGACCATGCTGCAAAAGTTACCCATTTACATTTCATATATGAAGTAAAACAATCTAGTGGTGTGTGCTTTTGACGGAACCTGCAGGGAGTCTAAAGGGTCTATCGAGATCCCTATGCAAATTGGCCCTATCACCTTCAATATTGCATTCCAAGTTATGGCTATTACGCCATCGTATAGCTATCTGTTAGGGAGGCCATGGATCCACAACACTGGGGCAGTCCCATCTTCTCTGCACCAAAGAAAAATTTGTAGTGGAAAACAAGATGGTCTGTCTGTATGGTGAAACAAACTTGATGGTCACCAAGCCTTCTTTCACTCTCTATATGGATGCAATTGAAGAAGCCCTTGAGGATTATTTTCAGGCCTTTAAAATTATCAATGCTACTACTATGATGGAGGGTTCTTTCATCCCTCAACCTTGGATTTCTTCCTCAGCACGCGTGGTCACCGTTGAAATGATCAAATCTGGATATTGCCTGGGCAAGGGATTGGGAAGGTATCTCTAGGGTATTCTAACGCCATTGCTACCAGAAGACATGAAGGCTAGATATAGCCTTGGTTATGTACCTACTTTCATATATTGAAAAAATAAGGTAAAGGAGAAGAAAGTACAGATAGAAAGGCACGCGAGTAGAGTAAGCGCCAAGTGGGGAACAAAAATCCCATCGATCAATGTAACTTTCTGGAAGAGCATCCAATCAGACCTTGAGACAGAAATGAAGCTAATGAGCATATGGGTTTTGGGTCCAGAAGACTCCATGGGTGCCTCTAACAAATGGATTCATCCTCTGCCTGCAGGACCAGAATTGCAAAATTGGATGGCTTTTGACTATCCTATCCATTTCATGTAATGAGTTTATTTTATTTTTTTTGAATTTTCTCTCTTGTCTTGTAATCCATAAACAATACTGTCTTGGAAAAAATTCTCTTTTTATCAATGAAGTGGATTATGCATTTCTTTACATCGTTTGCATCATGGGTTCAATTGTCAAAAGATTGTTTGCTTTTGTTTCATGCAAGGATAAGGGAAATAACGATACAAGTACCCATGAACCAGAAATTGATGTTAATTTTGAAAATATAATCCTAGAGGTTGAAAGTGAAGAAGATTAAATGAATTTATCTCCTAAAATAGAAAGAATGTTGAAATTTGATGAAAAACCAACCTTAACTAGTAGTGACCCCACAGTTACAATAAACTTGGGGACTGATGAAGAACCAAAACAAGTAAAAATTGGGGCACTGTTGAGGGGTGAAGAAAAGGGCAAAATTATATAACTTATGAGGGAGTATCAAGATGTCTTTGCATGGTCATACTAGGACATGCTGGGTTTCGACACAGAATTGGTAACACATAAAATACCCACTTACCCTGAGTATAAGCCCGTGAAATAAAAGTTGAGGAGGATGTGCCTGGATATTTTGATCAAGATAAAGGAAGAGGTCCAAAAGTAGTTTGAGGCTGTATTTTTAAAAGTAGCCAAGTATCCTAAATGGATGGTCAATGTAGTTCTGGTAATGAAGAAGAATGGGAAAGTTAGAGTTTGTGTCGATTATTGGGACCTAAACAAAGCTAGCCCTAAAGAAAACTTCTCACTCCCACACATAGACATGTTGGAAGACAATACAACTCGGCATGCTTTCTTTTCATTCATGGATGGCTTTTTGGGATATAACCAAATGGAGAGGGCCTCAGAAGATAAGGATAAAACTATATTCATCACCTTATCGGGAACCTTCTACTACATGGTTATGCCATTCAGCCTGAAGAATGTAGGGGCCACGTACCAGAGGGCCATGGTAACTTTGTTCCACAATTTGATGCACAAGTAAATAGTGGTGTACGTGGATGACATGATTGTCAAGCTGAACTGAAGATACAGGGAAATACTAGGATAATCCAATCATTCATAATGCAAAAAAATAATAAACACAGGAAAAAAAAAATTCAAGAAGAGCTCAAATCCTTGGTCACCAGCTGGAGTAGCTTGAAGAGTCCTGCACACCAAATAAGGAGTCAGTAGGTTGTAATGGTGAAATGAAATTCAAAGAAAATAAAATACAAAATACAAAAGAAAATCTCTAGAGCTCGAGCTACATCATTCTCTCAAGGTCCTACCCAACATAATGGAAAAAGAAAAATCAGTGAGTCGGGCCATTAACTAAAATTCAAAAAAATAAAATGAAATGAAAAATAAAATCACACGTGCGCAAAAAAAAGAATGCAAAATGTTAAGAAAATATTCCCTGTCAGGGAATTCCAAGAATAAAAGGGGAATTCTGTTAGCTTTGGTGCAATCCCAAGAGGGGGGTGAATTGGTATTTAAAAATTATTGCCCTTAGGTCAATCCTCTAACAACAGTATTAAATAAGCCTAAGGTCAATCTAGTGCATGTAAAATGAATCAATGTAAATATACAATGGAATTTAAACAGCAATAAACGATTAACCAAGCATGCACAATAAAGTAGTAAAGGAGACGACACCCAAAAATGTTATCGAGGTTCGGCAAACTGCCTACGTCCCCGCCTTGACTAACAAGCACAAGGATTCCACTAATGCTCACTTAAAGGGTAGAACGGCACCGATTACAACCAGGTCAATTACCACAGGGCTAACCTCAACCTTAACCAGGTCAATTAGCGGGGCCGACCTCAACCTACACGCCTTACCAGGATGGCGCACCTAACTTTCCTAACCGGGTCTAAGTGTCCAGGACTATTCCAGGGTTAGTCTCCCTCTTCAGGCCCATGCCTGGAAATACAATAGATTTGAAATACAATCAAATGGTACAGTGATTGTACTTTCGGGTAAAGCAAATATGTACCCAGTACGTATAATCAATACACTACCAAAAGATAGGATTTGATAAGTTCAGTGTAGTCTAAGTGTTTACTCTCAAATATTTATACAAATATAGCAATCACTATGTGAGAGTGTAAATGATAGGATCTTTGTGTCAAAATAATATTTCAATCACAATGCACCAACAAAGATCACAAGCACACTTCAAATATCTCAACAAATAATATTTCTCAATATAAACCACAAGAGATATTTAAAAATGGTTTGCAAAATATTTATTTGATCTTTGTAATAAAAAGATAATCTCAATCAAAGGTGTAGCAACAAAGATTTTTTAGCACTTAAAAAAATATATCTCAAAATAGATTTCTCAAGGATATGCGTAAGAGATATTTTTGAAAATGATGTATAATATTTTTGCAACCAAAACACAATTTGAACTCTTGAGTATTGCAATGAGAATGCAAAACTCAGAAGCCCAAAGAAGTTTTTCTACGGAAGGCTTATTTACAAAGCCCCCTAGGAGAACTTGCAGCTTACTCTCTATGAAATATAAATCTCAAATTGAACAACCAAAAGAGAGTTTAAGCTTGGTGAGATAAGCACATGAATACTCTTACAAAGAGTTATTTGCAATATGAATGAGTAAGAGTGGGAGTTTAAAGCTTGAATATGAAATATAGGCTTTTTGATATTGAGAGGATATTGGCTAATTATATTTGCTAATCTCATCATAATTATTCCAAATAAGGGGGTATATATTGACAACCCCTAAAATATTACCGTTAAGGACACATGGAATTATAATGAAAGTTTTAATACAATTTAATTATTTTAACCCCATTAAAAAAAGTTAACCGAGGTAAAAATATTGAGGCGACCCAAGAGCTCTGGTCGACCATAACAAGTTCGGTCAACTGAAGTTCTTGAGTTTTGGTCAACCGGGCAAGAAATGAACTATATGGTCGGTCGGCCGAGCATCAAGGTTCAAGGGTGATTTTCTCAGTTAGCACGGTTCGATCGATCGAGAGTATTTGAACTGCAAAGTTTAGTCAACTAGGTAGTTCGGACATCTTCCGAGGACCCTCAGTCGTCCAGACCGTTGGAGCACATTTTGGGCTTGGTCGACTAGGTGGTCAAAAAGTTAACTCCCTATGGGGCTCGATTGACCGGGTATAAATGAACTATATAAGTTTGGTCGATCGGGCTATGGTCAAACTGTTGACCTGGTGAGGGTTTGGTCGACCGACAGGTAATGAACAGGGAGGTTCAGTCGACCAGGCCATGGTCAACTTGTTGACCAAGTACCGGTTCGGTCGATCGGGCACTTTACTACAGGTAAGGTCGGTCGACCAAGTGTGCACATTTTGTGCATTTCAGTCATGTTTCAAACATTCAATCACCCGAATCAAATAATCAATCATATGTATGCATGAGTGAGTGTCCTAAGGTCATTTCTAAGCCTTTTTCAAGACACCAAAAAAATTTGGTGTCGATCGACCGAAGGGTTTTCCCTAAGATCCATCTATGGTCTTGAGCTTATTGATCCTACCATGTAGGTAAGGCATTAATTATTACAAACCATATTCCTATTTAAATATTACAAACCCGAATAATAATGAAATACAATAAAAATGATCTTTAGGGTCTTCAGGTCTTCACTTCATGTGCCATGTGCGTGCACCATATGATACGTTTGATTTGTCCTGCACACAAACTCATCAATTCATTAAATATCAGAGTATTTTTCATAATCAAAATAGGGTATGACCCATAAGGTCAACAAATTCTATTAGAGGGGAGCCTCCCTAAAGGGGCATTTTGGCACCAAACAAGATGCCCAAACTCCCTATTAATAAGGAGTCTCGCACAGGAGAGACACAAACAATGAGAGAGCAAAAAAAAAAAAAAAACTTTGCAAAGTCGAGAAAGGAGGGAAAACTCTAAAAAAATTGTGACAGAAAATCAACTAAGTTAGAAAAAAAGATCAATCAGAAAAGAGAGAGCATTCAGAATAGAAATTAAAAGAGAGAACAGTTTAGAAGAGTGCTAAGCAGTATCAGACATTTAGAGCACAAAATACATTCAGAATACAAAAGCAGCAAACATCCAGAGCACAGGACACATTCAGAACACAAAAGTAGACTAGCTCAGTTACACTCACTGGAGAAGAAGACTGGAAGAGAGAAGAAGGGAAGGTAAAATCTAAAGCTCTTACTCCTATCTCGTTCAATTCACATGATAATTGTGTGTGAATATGAATGCAGGTTAGTAAGGATCAAACCCGAACCAAATTCCCCCGAACCCGAATCTGAGCTTGGGTTCAAACCTTTTGAACCAAGCCCTTGACCCGGTCCAAACCCAAACTAGAACTGAGGTTTGAACTCTCCACTTTAACCCGGACCATTCACCCACTGAAAACAAACCCTATTTTAACTCGAACCCAAGACCTGTTTCAAGCCCAAAATTCCTTTTAAAAAAAACCCAAGCCCAAAACCCTATTTAATCTCGAAGCCTAAAGCCCATTTAAAAGCACCCAAACCCATTTTTAAAAGAAATTGACCCAAAATCCAATTGAAAAATAACCCCTGGCCCATTTTGTTTAAAAAAGTACCCGAGCTAGGCCTAACTCTGAGATTTTAAAACCCTCAAGCCCATTTCACTTAAAAACCCTCAAGCCCAGTTTAATTTTAAAAGCCCCAGACCCGTTTTTAAAATTCACCTAGGCCAAGCCCAATTGAAAAATGACCCCTGGCCCATTTTTTTTTAAAAGGTACCCGAGCCAAGCACAATTTGAAAAAGCACCCAAGCCCATTTAAAAAAGTAACCCTCAACCAAAAACATTTTCTAAAGCCCGCACATGCTAGGTCCTCCAACACATATCGACTCGGGATAACTCGAGTCAGTTCACACCCTCTCGGGGTTGACTCATGTGAGTCAACCCAAAATCACTCATTTGGTTTAGACGAGTTAACCCATCTTCAACCCAAACCCTAACCCTAACAAGCCAATAGCCCTAATGGCAACGCACAAGAAAACACTATCATCATCATAAATTTTCAGACAATTTCAAATAGAATAAAGAAAAAAAAATATATAAAAACAGGGAGACGAGGAACACTTGTCTTTTTGTTTCTCTATGCTTTCGATCTGATTAGACCTCTCTTAGGTCTCAGGATCGAACTTCAAATAAAAAACCTAAGGTTTCAGGAATTTTAGAGAGCAGGGGACTTAGTGGGTCTCATAATAGTCAAAGAGAGATTGAGAAGGATCCTAAGAAAGAGGAGAGGTCAGGAGAGTTCAGGATCAAGATCTAGGGTTTTAGGGGGTGCTAAAAAAGAAAGTTGAGTGAGAGGAGAGTTTGGGTTTTAAATGGCTCTCGAAGAAGATATGGAAGAAGAATTAGGGTTTCGAATTTGAGTTTATAGAGAATAAATGAGAGAGGGTCAGCGATTGAAGAAGGAATTTTGAGGGTTTTTCTTTTAGGAATAAGCTTTGAAGAGAGTTGTAGAGTTGTGGGCATTAGAGAGAGAGGAAGAACTGAAAGTTAGGTTCTAGAGTTTCACCCAGAACTAGAGATTAATCGAGGATGGAGAGATGAGTGGGAGTACTAATAGAACAAGGGCTTGACATAAAGAGAAGGGACCGAGTTTGAAGGAGAGAAAGAGAGTTGCTAAAACCCTAGGGTTTCTTCTACAGAGAGAAAAGAAAGCAGAAGAGGAATGAGAGGGAGTTGTTGAGATGATGAAGTTTGAGATGGTTTAGGGTTGCAGAGAGAGGAAGGAAGAGAGAAGAGATGGAGAGTGTTTCAGAGAAAGGAGAGAGAGAGAGAGGGAGCTTTGAGGTGAGTGAGAGAAAAGGGGACAAATTCCAAAGAGAAAGGAAACCCTAGGGTTTCGAATCTAAAGTTGTAGAGAAGAGAGGGGAGAAGAAAGAGAGAGAGAGAGAGAGAGAGAGAGAGAGAGAGAGAGAGAGAGAGAGAGAGAGAGAGAGAGAGAGGGTATGTTGCGAGAATGGGAGATTGAAAATAAGGAAAATCCTAAAAAAAAATTACCTTATATATGATAGGCTCTAGAGCCGTAAGATCATGACACGTGGGGTGATCTGCTTCACACATGCAAGATTCTGCGTGTTTCTTTGGTGACCGCATGATCTGTGCTTTCTGGAAACGCTTCTGATTTAATCCACGTCATCCATCCATGGGTTCCCTAGCCTCCACCGTCAGATCTTTTCTCCATGCAATGGCCAAGAAGACGTCATGCCAAAAGTCACGTCCAAGTACGCTCCTTCATTCAACAAGTGACGCATTCCACACACTCAAGGCGTCGCATGGCTCATCAAGAGCCATCTGATCAGCATCTCGTGGCAATGGGTATGATGATGCCACATAGCCTAACTGGGTCATTTTTGACCCACCGGTCAACCGCTGACACGTAGCCTGGTTTCTAACTTGACCCAATTCCCATCAAACTAGTATGCCTCATTGAATCGGTTTCAAACCACTTTTCTCATTTTACTCATTATATAATATTTTTTAAAAATTCAATAATTCACAAGAATTTAGAAAAATTATTAAAAAACGAGAAAAAATCATAGAAAATTCAACAAAAAAAAATAGAAGAAAATTCTAAAAATGTTTTCGACTTAATTTTCTTTATTTTCCTTACATTATTTTTGTACCATATTATTTATTATCTTAAAATTTGGGAAAATATGGAAATATTTTTTAAAAACTATAAAAATTTAGAAAAATTAAAGAATAATTTAAAAAAAAATCTTTGAGATCAAAACTTTATTTTTATTTTTTTTCAAACTTTTCATCCCAAATTAGTTCAAAACCCTCTCAAGATTCTTCAATATCGTTCCGTACTTAGAAAAACCCCTAGAAAATTTCAAAATTTCGAGAGTCTATTTTTGTAGATATTTTCTTGATTCTCTTTCCCTATGATTTAAAAAAAAAAGGGGTTGAGCTTTATAAAAGCTTCTTGTACCCTAATTCGTAGGGAATAATTATAAAGTATTTACATGACTTATTATTTGCTTTAGTGTTGTCAAATTTTTCCTAAAGGAGTAAACAAAAGGCTATTGAATTAAACTTGGGATAATCATCAATTAATTAGGTATCGTTCGTAGAACGGGCGTGTAGGGGGTGCTAATACCTTCCCTCACGTAATCGAACTCTCGATCCCTACTTTGGTATACGCAAACCGATTCTACTCGTAATTTGGTAGTAATCATGCGTTCTAACCGCACTCCAAAAGGTTAGTGATGACCCCACCACCCTCCATTTTTCACAAAAATCAAAACCAACTTTTATTTCACCCACCCTAGGGCACCCTCGCTCTGCGGGAACATCGCAACAATGACAATATTATAAATAGGTCTTTTATGTTAGAAACTCTTTGAAATTTGTATTTAGGTTTATTAATTTTGTGTTGCAAGTATTAAGTCATTTGTAAAAAAAGAGTTGACTTTGAATGGGTACAAATGGCCTTGATGATAATCTTACGAGGATACATTCAATAGATCATTTCAAGCGGCACAATACTAATACATTTTTCATTATTGCATTCTTCTTGTGTTGTAGTTATCATCCTTGTCGCAACGTCCCGATGTCAGAGCCCCGAGAGGCAAGTGAATATATTAAATGATTTTTGAAAATTTTGAATTGTGGAGTCGCCACTAACCCATTTTTTCTTGGCATAGTTAGAACACGTAATTACTACTCATTTGATTAGTCACTAGATTAAACCTAGGCCAAGGAACTAGTAGTTTTGGTCTGTGTATACTAGGATTAGGGTCAGGAGTTCAATTATGCGAGGGGAAGGTATTCACACTCCATGCACACCTATTCTATAAACGATACTTAATTAATTATGAATTATTACAAATTGAATTTAATAACCTTTTAATTAACTCCTTTTAAAATAAACAAACAAATAAATGTATAAATGTACAAAATTAATAGAAGACTAGAAAATCTGGGTGTGACTTGAGAGTCTAATAAGACCTCCAAAAGAGGGGATCTTGTTAGAACAACCCCCCTCAGAGCTAATACAGGTGAGGTCTAAAAATTTCCTATTGCCTTTTTGAAAATCATAAGGACACACCCCCCCAAAAGTCAAGAAAATCATATATATATATATATATATATATATATATATTCAAAATATTCCCATATTTTTCAAAATCTTTGTAAAATTTTTCTAAAAATTTTTCATATTTTTTCTAAAATTTTCAAGAATTTTTAAATATTTTTCCTCATTTTTTAGTATTTTATTTTCAATTTTTTTCCAAGTCTAAATAACTCAAAATATTTATCCATACTTCAAAAATATTTTTTAAAATTTTTATCTATTTTCCTGATTTTTCTGCTATTTTCCTCAAATTTTAAAAATAAAAAATAATTAAAAATAATAAGAAAAATAAATATAATAATAATAATAATAATAATAAAGAAGCAGTGAATCGGGTCAACCAGTTCATTCATAACGGACCGAGTCAACTAATTCATTTAAAATGAACTGGGTCATCCAATACATGCGGACTGTCCATCCATAATGGTGACACGTACCCCCCTTGGTTTTTTTTTTTTTTTTGTTGACATCACCCTGACACATGTTAGTGCCCAATTAATTAAGATATTGAAATATGGATCACTGACGTGGAAAAGATCTTACCATTCAAAGAAAACAAAGATCGAACGGCCGATATTAAGCCACGTCACCCCTTAAAAAACTATACCCCGAATGCGCCACGTGTCACCACATGATAGTGACACGTGGCCCACTACCCCCAAATATAAAAACCAAATTTTTTGACCTTTTTTTTTCATTTTCCCCCTTCTGTAACGCCTTAGAAAATATTTGCTAATAATTTTACATTCCCATTTTTTTGTTCTTTTGTTTTAATCACAACGCATATATATTACATCTGCCCATTCATTGCCTGCGAAAGTAAAAGTAGACCTATCCATAACTGTACATACCAGAATACTACCTCTCAACCACTACTATAACATGTCCTCGAATAGAACTATAATCCAAAACTCTAAACATCTAATACACAGATCCAGACTAACACTTACCCTATCTGTTATATCTACACTCCGTCTTTGAGCTCCTAGGTCTGAGTAACTGGTGATCCTGAAATATTGAAATATTAATGGGGTGAGACACCTCTGAGTAAGACAGAATAAATTAGTGCTAGTGTGTGGCAATGAGTTTATATATATATTCGTATGATGCATCTCTTAATTAACTTAAATGAAATAGCAATTTAAACTATACTCATACCTATACAATTTCATAGCACATATTTTTTTTTTTTCAGTTCATAACTCGGCTTAAAAGCCCTATACATATAAATTACAAGTTACATGATCTGTATACGTATAAAGTATTTGCTAAGATTGAGGCGTTTCGTATCGCTGTTCCCCAATCCAACCATTCATAATTAGTTCACAATTCAGCTTAATAGATTTATACCTATAAAACCACAAGTAGTATGAAATGCACACATATAATTCATTCGCTAAGATTGAGGCGTTTCGAACCACCGTCCCCCAATACAGTTATTCATAATCATTTCACAATTCAACTCAAAAGCCCTATGCATAAATCCACAAGTTACATAATCTACACCCATATTTACATTTACTGCATGATTAAGGCATTTCATGCTGCTGTCCCTCAACCAGCTATTCATACATTCATTTACCATAATTGAGGTGTTTCGTACCATCGTCCCTCAATCAGCTATTCATACTATACCCTCGCTGAGTTTGAGACGTTCCGTACCACCATCCCCTAAACCAGCCATTTATACTATCACTCTAACAAACACTAGTATGTTTCGGTGAACTTTTTCGTTGTGTGGTTTTATTCGCAAGTTTTAGTTATCCTAAGCATAATTTGTGCGTTATCGTTATTATAAAATATATGTTTCATGGTTTAAGATTATATGTTTCATGTTTTATTATTTGTCTGATTTATGTTATACAATTTGCGTATAAGGTGAGGGCTTCTAAATATATTCGTAAATGGTAATGGTACAGTTTCCAATCATTCACATGAATACAACATACTGTCATACTCTACCTCTGTATAAACTACTGTCATTCCATAACTTTGTATAGAATAATATCATGTCGTAACTCTGTCATACAACTACTATCAAATCATTATTCTACATCCAACACTATCATATCATTATGCTGTATTAAACACTGTCAAATCATTATTCTGCATTAAACACTGTCATATCATATCAAGCTACCATATCTACCATACTCCCTACGTTCCCTGAGTTCTATATAAAAGATACTTTGCCCTATATCATCATAAAATGACCTAACAGACTTACTTATGCAGTAACACAATTATTTCTCGTGCCACACAAAAAAGATGATTATTCATATTATAATTTATGCACTGCCATATTTATATTCTGTGTTAATCTCACTGCCACACTATATGGGTATTACTTCACAATATAATATTCTGCCTCTAAAAAACATATTTTATTCACTTATTAATTAAATTCCATTATATCCCAAAAATTCAAATATAATCAATTCTCTGTAGTTTAGCTTAATTCCAAAATATTCCCAAAAGTATAATTTAATCAAATTCCTACAGTTTAACTTAATTCCAAAATATTCCCAAAAATCTAATTTGATTAAATACCTGCAGTTTAACTTAATTCCAAAGTATTCCCAAAAATCTAATTTAATCAAATCCACAATTTTATAATCAAATACTACAATTTAATCAGTTAATTTTTCTGAAAATAACTGACATCATTTATTCCCCTTACCTTATTCCTAGATGTGGTGCCCATGATGCCCAAATGACGAATCCACTCCGGTTAAAATGTTGGTGGTCGAATTTGGAACCCAAGGATATTTTCTATTCTCTAATCGGTGCACGATTCACCGAAAAAATTGAGAGAGAAAAGGGTTGAGAAGAGAGAGAGAGAGAGAGAGAGAGAGAGAGAGAGAGAGAGAGAGAGAGAGAGAGAGAAGATGGCGCTAGGGGGGTCTCCAATTGAAATGTCCAATTCAATTGGAATCCTCAGAATGTTTTTCCTGAGGATTCAGGTATACTTATATACATATATAATATTATATTCTTATATAATTATATTATATTATATTATATTAATATATTATTTAATTATTAATTATTGTTAATTAATTAATTATTTATTTAATTTAATTTAATTTTTAATTTTTATTTTCATTTTAATTTTAATTAATTAATTTTTTAATTCTTTTAATATTGTTTTTAGGATCATAACCCTAATCAAGTATAACTATTTTTGGGGTCATTACATTCTCTCTCTCTCTCTCTCTCTCTCTTCCTCTGTGTTTTTCTCTTTTGGTTCTCGTCTCTCTCATGATGGGGATCGACATGCCTTACCTATCTCTTTTGCTGATTTGGTGACGTCATGTGGACAACCTCCTGATGTCCACTCCTTTGATGATATGGTAACATGTGAACGACCTCCATATGTGCACTATTATTAACTCTATTTTGCAGGAACACATGAGATTAATGGAAAATCATACTTGAAGACCATCTAACTATTCGGATGGAAAACTTGTTTTGGAAGACTTTGTTATTTATTTTGATTTATATTTTGCTTGGATATATTATTTCAAGAATATTATGTACTTGAAGACTTTCGATACGAGAAGACCCCGAGTGAAGTATTGAAACAACAAGACCAATGTGGGCCCCACGCGGCTCCAATGGGCCCTACACGAAATTGACTTTATTTTGGATTGTGTTTTTATATTTAATTTGTAATAAGTTTAAGTCAACTAAGAAACATGTGTGTGCTTAGTGAGTTGTGTTAGTGTTTATGAGCTTAGTAACTTGTAAGAGTGTATTTATTGTGTTAAAAAGTTGTAGTAGTATTAAGTGTGTTGTCTCCCATGCTTGTATGGGGAGTGTTAGCTAATTAAAGTATTGTCCCCCATGCTAGCTTAACTAGCTAATGCTCTGTCTTTCCTTTCCCCTTACTAAGCCTATATATGTCCTGAATCATGGTAAGAAAGAATCAGAGTTTTGATATATTGAATATTGAAGGAATTTCCTTTGTTGAAGTGGTAGGCTTGCCAAGACTTGGGTCCTTAACTACCAAAAATGATATTTACAAAACTAACTAATCCCAAGTTCAGTAGAAAGTGGGTAAGTTGGGTACCAATCCACGTGGATTAGAGTGCAGTTATCAACCTTTTCTAGATTTGTTTGTTAAAGATTTGTATAAAAAGAAGTGTAAAGGTGGGATTTTTGTGGTGTTTCTTACAACTAATGGAAAGCATGTAAAATATAAAGTACCCTACTCCTACAACACAATGCTTTGACTTGAATCAGACATTGGACACCTTGCCTTTGACTACGCTCCACCATCTATCCATAGAAGTACTAACTCGAGAATCTCAAGCCAACCAGGAGAGGGTCATTTGAGGGCACAAGGTAGCAAGGGTGCACCAGCCGTTCAAAGCACGGTCGAGAACCGTAGCATACCCTGTCTTAACGATCACGAATACCTCCATTGTTCCATAGCCAACTACTTTTTTCTGGTAGAGACTGTAGTAGTGCTTATCCTTATCTAAAATCTTTCATCAGAATCAAAGTAGTAAATTGAAAGCAGTAAATGAAAATGATTAAAAGAAAGCATATAAATGAAAGTAGTAAATTTAAAGCATGTAAAAATCATCCCTTGGTATTCGAGTTGTCTCTCACAAACAACTGTCCCTACAACGGAATGACCGTCTGATATACTCGAAAAACACAAGAGTGCCACCGATTGTCACAGGTTGTTGAAGACCTTTTGCATAATCCAGAACTAGTATTGAAATCTAACCTAACTAATGTACATTGGCTCTCAATTGTGTTCTAGGTCTGTCACTAACCTTAAAGAGGCCAAATAGGAACCCTTAGAACATATTCCCAGCTAATATTTATACCCATTAGGGTTTACAAGGTTTGAATTTTGAAATAGGAAAGTTTAGCACAAATCTCGCACAGAAGATCTTTGTTGGAGACCAGGTCACACCCCTATTTTTGTTGGTCGAGCTGCTGGTCGAGTTCTAGACTTGGTCGCCCCTCAAGGTCTTGCTGGTCAAGCACTTGGTTGAGACTCTCAGTATTTCAATCTCTAGTTCAGTTCAGGATTTAGACCTAGTCACCCCTCAAGGTCTTCTTGGTCGAGCACTTGATCAAGACTCTCGATATTTGTTAGAAAAGGTGTATTCCCAAGAGGGGGGGTGAATTGAAAATATTAATTTTTCTCCTAGGTTAAGTTAGAAGTCAATATGTTTTGGTAACCTAGGGTCCTTCTACACGGTTCCAAATGTGCTGATAAATAAAATACGTGGAATTTAAATCATGCACATCATTCATACAATAACATATACGTGCAGTAAATATAAAGTGCTGAAATGTAAATAGACACACGACATGTTATCGGGGTTCGGCCAACTGTGCCTATGCCCCCGCCTCTAGCTTGCAAGCTAGAGGATTCCACTAATAGCTCACTTAAGGGTGGAGCAGCACCGTTTACAACTAGGTCAAATTAACACAGGGCTGACCTCAACCTTAACCAGGTCAATTAGCGGGGCTGACCTCAACCTACACGCCTTAACAGGACGACGCACCTAACTTTCCTAACCGGGTCTAAGCCAATCCGGGACTATTCCAGGGCTAGTCTCCCTCTTCAGGCCCGTGCCTGGATATACAACAAATGTGTATATAATCAAATGGTACAATGATTGTGCTTTCGTGTAAAGCAAATATGTACCCAATTATGCGCAATAACATACACCACAATATGATTCAATATGTACGCTCAATGTGGTCTAGATGGTTCAACTCTCAAAGTATTTTCTATCAGTGTAATGCGTACATGAGAGTGTCAAACATACAATCTTTGTATCACAAGATTTGTTCAATATAATAGTTCACAAAAAGATATTAGCCAAAAAATATGTATATTTCATTGAGCAGGTTTCCTCAATCATATGATGCTCCAGTAATATATATTATATATGCTCGGTTTGCAAAAGATATTAAATCTTTGTATTCAGCAAAGGATATGTGAGTTGATGAATATTGCCACAAAGATCACTATTACAAACACAAATATCTTTTCACAAATATATCAATATAAATCACACAAGATATTTGAGTATTTTTTGAAAATGATTTTGCAACCCAAAAACAAATACAAGCTTCCAAAGAAATTGCAACACAAATGCAATGCTCAGAAGCTTAAGCAAGTCTTCTTAGGATAGGCTTATTAGAAAAAGCCCCCTAAGAATCCTTAGGTTTGGCTCTCAAGAAAATTGTGTCAAACAAATACAACCAAGAGAGCAAACCTTCCCAAACACACACTCAATCTACTTACAAATGATGTACGCACTATTAAATGATAAGCATGAGTGAATGGGGCTAAAAAATGAGTAGTATAGGCTTTGGAAATTTCAAAGAATTTGTCCTAATCAAAGTGGTTAATCCATTCCTAATTTTCTCAAATGATCTCATATATATAGGTATAGGAGAAAATATGACCGTTGGGGACCCATTGGGTATTATTAGTAAAGTTTAATGATGTTTAGAGCATTTTAACCCTGTTTAAAAAATATTAACCGCGGTAAAAAAATCAGGGCAACCTAAGAGGTCCGGTTGACTAGAACAAGTTCGGTCAACCAAGTCTCATATGGTTTGGTCGACCACGGGTTTTTGAACTGAGGTCTTGGTCGAGCGGAAGTGGGCGATTTCCCAAATTTCTGAGGTTCGCTCGATCGGGCCTTTTTGAATTGCCTGGTTCGGTTGACTAGACCACTGGGAATTCTCCTGAGAACCCTCCGGTTGACCAAGTAGTTGGAGTACAAAAGTAGTTGGTTGACCGGGAGGTCAAAATGTTGACTCCCAGGTGGTTCAGTCGACCGAGGTCAAATGAACTGTAAGAGCTCGGTCGACCGGACCATGGTCAACATGTTGACCCGGACCGATTTCGGTCGATCAAGAGGAAATGACCTGTGTGGGTCCGTTGACCGAAAGTACAAGACTTGTACATTTCTGTCCTTTTTCAAGCATCCAATTACCCAAGTCAAATATTCAAACATATGTATGTATGAGTGAGTGTCCTAGGGTCATTTGGTCCAAAATTAAGACACCGAAAAAGTCCGGTGTCGGTCGACCAAAGGAAAGCCCTAAGGTCATTTCTGGGTCACTATTTGGTTTGAGCTTACAGATTAAATCATGCATGTGTTGTGTGTGCTTATTACAAACCAAATGTCCTAATTACTATTACAGACAAAATAGACCACTAAATATATTACAACTGAAAAATACTAACTGCTCTTCAAGCTTTAAGCTTTTCACATGCCATTAATGATCTGCTAATATGGACCTGCACATGAACTAGATATTTATTAAATACAAGAGTATTTGTCATTATCAAAACTAGGGCGTGACCTATATGGTCAATAGTATTTTTGGGCTCAATAAGCTTCAGTATCTCGACTTGGTTGCCTTTGAGGGTCACATGGTCAAACACTTGGTCGAACCTTGCAGCATATCTTCGTTAGTCTGAACCTTGGAGTTTACAACTTTAGACCTGGTCATCGCTTGTGTTAGCTAGCTGCACCACATGGTTGAACAGAGTCTTTTTTTTTTTTTTTTATGTGTGTTGAGGCACTAGGATTTTGGCTGGATAGCTGATTTGAGCTTTAGGTATCCCAAATACTCCTTGGGCTTCTTGTATTCCTTAAATCGTCGATTTTAACCTATTTTTCCTGAAACACAAACAAACCTTGAATAACTTCGAAATATGATAACAAAGGGCATATACATGACAAAAGAAGACAAAACAAAGGTAAATGAGGGCCTAGAATCATGCATTTTAGGGACTCGTCACAACTCCCAACTTACACTTTGCTAGTCCTCAAACAAAGCAAAAACTAGAAAACAAAGAAAGTTAAGAAAAATCTTATCTACCTTTTCGTTCGTGGGAAACACAGCTACATTTACCGTATGCAACATGGCTTTAAACCCCTAGGTTGATCCTAGTGGACGAGTTGTAGTCTCGTGAGGGTTTCCAAGGTGATACCCAAAAACACCAACTCAGTGAACATTAGATAATATTGCATACAACACAATCATACCATTTTACATACAAGAATATAACCTAGTTACATACATGCCTTTTCATACATGACTCAATTATACACACACTCCGTTGCAATTTACTCATGCAAGTCTCTACAGTGTCTAGCCATAGAAAACAATACACTCATAGATAATCACCTAGCAATTGCAATTCAGAGCTAATATTGTTGGCCTAACTAGGATTTTCAATCTTGTTTTGATGATAACAAAATGAAGGATGCTTTAACATGTGGTGTTGAGTAATGTGTTTTTAAGTAAAAGGACTCTCAAGGTTGATAAACTAAAAGCTCAATGCTAATCTAGTGGAAGCTCCTCAAAATATCAAAGGCAATGGACAACAAATGAAGAAGATAAGGGCAAGCTAACCCAATGTCAAAAGTGAACCTCAAGAGACTGAAGAAGGCTCAAGGACCTACTGATTTAAGGAGATCATAATTAGAAGGACTGTTGTAAGTACTTCTAAACCAAATGCCATTAAGATATGTGAAACTCTTATAAATTAAAAGAAACTAAGAAACACCCTGTTAAAAGAGCTTAAAATATATTTTTAAAATCAAAGCAACAAAGGTCTTAAAGGAAGGAAAGTTTTCAAAAATAAAAAGAAGTCGGGTACCTGACAGACGATTGTTTATCTATGGACAGACGACTAGCAAAATTTGAGTATTCTGGGTTTAAAATTTAACCATGACAGACAACTGCCTATATTCTGGCAGACGACTACTAGCATTCTAAGTTTCATATTTAACCATGGCAGACGACTGTCATGCGGAGCAGATTTCATATCTCAAACAGGAAGTTCTCTTTTAAGATTTTGAATTTTAAAATTAAGTCAACAATTTTTTTTGTTACCTAACTTGATGGGGATATTGATCTTTGAAAAAACATATAAATACCTCCTTGGGTAATGAAAAATTTTGAATTTTAAAATTAAGTCAACAATTTTTTTTCAAATATTACCTATGTTGATAGGGATATTGATCTTTGAAAAAACATATAAATACCTCCTTGGGTAATAAAAAATTTTGAATTTTAAAATTAAATCAACAATTTTTTTTCAAATATTACCTAACTTGATGGGGATATTGATCTTTGAAAAAACATATAAATACCTCCTTAGGTAATGAAAAATTTTGAATTTTAAAATTAAGTCAATAATTTTTTTTCAAATATTACCTAACTTGATGGGGACATTGATCTTTGAAAAGGCATATAAATACCTACTTGGGTAATGAAAAATTTTGAAATTCAAAATTAAGTCAATATTTGTTTTCAAATATTACCTAACTTGATGGTGACATTGATCTTTGAAAAAGCCTATAAATACCACCTTAGGTAATGAAAAATATACATAAGATAGAATACAAAAGAAGAGAGATTAATAAGTCTTTTTCTGAAGCTCTTCTTGTACTGAAATTCTCCTTGAGCTCCATCTGCCCACATCATTTTGTTGGAGAGAAAGAAATTCTCCTTGAGTTCAATTTGCTCACATCTTTTGTTGGAGAGGAATTCTGCCATTTTGGTAGACTGAAAATATCAAAGCTCGGTTCTGGGTTGAAATTCAATTTTTTTTTTAAGAACCATCGGTGACTTCTAAAACTTTGGAGCTTCATATATTCTATTTTTCTTTGATTTTTAGAAGTACAATTTAGATCTCAATTTGTACAACTTGCTCTAAATTTTGAGAGTATTTTTTGTACGCAGATTTATTTTCCATCTTCTTGTACTTTGAAAGGTTCAAAGGATTAATTGGATCGTTGGATCAAGCACAGGCTGGTGCTTGGAGAGATTTTTCTCTTCTTGAAAAAGAGGGTAAATTGTCTAAGGTTTTTTGTTCCACCCGGAAGGAACAAGATTTAGTTAACTCCTTAGGTGGTTGACCTAAGGCGAGGACATAGGCTGGGGTAAGCTGAACCTCATAAAAAGTGGTGGTGTTATTCTCTTCTCCTTACTCTCCTTTTAATTTCAGCAACAATATAACTTGCGTGAATGTTTTAATACTTAAAATCATAAAGTAATACTTATTAGAATTTAAGTAAACCCAAAAAGGCCTAATTTGTTCTTGGGCTTGCGGAAACCGAAAGGGAGTACGTTGGTTAATTGATCTCTTGTGGAAACCGAAAGAAAGTACGTTGATTGGTTAACACCCAAAACTTGTTAGCTCAAGGTTTAATTAAGTTCTGATATTGAAAAGGTGTGTCGTTGTCATTGCAATATTCAATTTCATAAATCAACAACAAGAACTGAACATTCATTTGCAGGACATTTCGAATTGATTTCTTGTCTTGTGGTTGTTGTGTGTGAATGGTAAATTAATTGATTGTGTGTATTGATTGTGAATTGATTAAAAGGAAATAGGAGTTAGTGTGTATTTCCTAATTAATGAAAATATGAGAAAACCTTAAGAGATTGTAAAAAGAGACAAGAGCTCATAAAGAGGATCAAAGAAATTTTTAATAAACCCAATTCACCCCCCCCTTCTTGGAACTACACCTTAGGTTTCAAATATTATTATGTAAATTCAAGCATAGATAGGTTACATCACAAGGCATGTGTAATGTGTATGATCTGCCACACTCAGGATACCTTTAGACACCTACAAAACAGTTGTCTTGACTCAGACTCACTAGAATACCCTATGTTGACTCTACGAGTCCAATCCTATTTTGAAAATGACAAATCACTTTGTATTTGATCTGTGCATTGAGTTTGTGAACATGACTTACATTAAGCATGCATGGAAAGATAACGAGTCATGGAAGCCTTCAAGTAAAGCTTACAAATCTTGGAAAGCACCATGGAACTCAAAGAGTACGAGAATCAAGATGCAAGCGGAAAAGTTTAAGAATATCTTGGGAATGGGTATTTAGAACTCATGTACTTATATTTTCGTATGATTTAATTTGAAGCTCAATATAACTTAGAATGATTTTAGGATTCATGCATTTCATGTACATCATTAAGGAACTTCCATGGACTTAGAAATGTTTTTAAAATCATGGAAAATTTGTTTTATAAAAGACTCAAGAAAAGAAGCAAAGCATAATTTTAAACTGGAAATGAATAATTGAGAAAAAGGGGACTTCGGTAGCTTGAACTCAACCTCAGTCGCCTAAAGAATTTCTTTGGTTTTCTGAAGATTAAGTTCGGTAGCCTGAAAAATTAAATGGGAGAACAGAACCTAGCAAAGGTACTTTGGTCGCCTGACCCTGGAACCTTAGGCGCTTGAAGTTGCCACTTCAGGAGCCTGAACTCCACTTCGGTTGCCTGAAGTCGTGGGAAAGTCTAAAAATCAGATTTTTTATTAAAAGGACTCGCGAGCTGTCTTATTGATCCAACGGCTGAGATCAATCCTAAGGGTAATATAATATATATTTTCAATATCTAAACCCTAGAACAGAAGTTAGACACACAAGAAAGAAAAGAATACACATTGTTGAAAGAACGTTGAAAATCTACTCCTAGTGCTATACGATTACCAACACTTCAATCTCTAATCTTCAAGCTTGGGCAAATCAACTCAGATTCTCAAAGGGAACTTGTTTACTCAACTGTACTTCAATCTAGTATTAAGGTTTGATCTTTCAAGTTATTATTCTTAAGAGCATCTCATCTCATCTTACTAAGTGCTCTTGACTATCATTAGAAAAGTTTTGATCTTAAGGGTGCATATTCGTATAAAAATTGAGTTTTGAAAAGATCATTACTTGAGAAAACTTATTTAACTTGGTTGATTGATTTTTTGATTCAAGTGGGTGTTTTCTAAAGGATTTATATTTTAGATATATTAAAGCTTGATTAAATATCTTGGTACTTATAACTATACATTTAATTGAGAGATATTTTGTGAAAATTAATACACTTAGTTTGTGATTGAATACATGAAATAAAACTTTGTGAGTTTGATTGAGTTTGTATTCAAGAGAAAGTTTTTGTTAACTAGTTCACTTCAAACATACTTGTTCATTTTTGCAAAGTGAACCAAGAACCCTAGTTGACTCCAAAACATTTTAAATATATCTTTACTTGGGAGTTTTGGTTAAATAGGGAGTTGTGTGTTGAAGCATATCATACACAAAACGATTGTATCATTTTTTTTCATACATTCATGAGCTTCAAGTTATATCATATGTTAATGTATTAGGATTTTGAATTATACTCACCATCTTTTGTTAGAAGCATTGTTTTAAGTGTTAATTTTCAGATTCAATTGTATACACGGTTCGGTGTGTGAACCAGTGTGTAAGGAGAGAGTTGTATCTCTTGTAAGCAACGGAGTAGGAGGAAGCTGTGCTTCTTGTAAGCAGCGGATTGTAAGGGAAGCTTCGTCCCACTTTAAGGAGCAGGGTTTTAGTGAATCCTTGAGTGGTTGCTCAAGGCGAGGACGTAGACCAAGTCGGCTGAACCTCGTAAAAGTGTGTTTGTCTTCTCTCTTCCCTTTACTATTTATTTTCAGTATTGCATTTAAATTGTGTATATTGCATGCATAGGTTGGATAGTTTTGCAAAAAAGTAATTGAGTAACAAGAATTTATTGGTAAATATATAAGAAGAGTTTAAGCAGTAAATTAGTGCCAAAGTTTTTTTTAAATACCCAATTCACCCCCCCCCCCCCCACCGCCTTCTTGGGATTACACCTGATCAACACCCTAAAAAACACTCAAGAAAGATAGGTTCACTCTCATATGTGAGCAAGAATGTCATTATCCAACATCCCACATATTTTAAAGAACTGACGTTGAGCATGGAGTAAACTAGTTTCATCAGAATGGGATCTAGCCTATCATGAGGTGTTAGGTCCTTCACCCTAGCTTCTTCTCACCTACTCTCCACATCCAATAAAGACCACCCTAGATTAACCTATTCATAGACCACGTGTGAATATAACTCATGCCTCAAATAGTTGAAGAGTCTTGTAGAATCATGTCTTGTGTCCCTGGCTTGACCTTTTCATACATAGAGTAGGTATTCTACATATTTTTCATTTCTTTTTCTTTTTTCTTTTGCTCATTCTTTTTATCATTTCTTTCATGGTCAGCTAGGATATTTTTCACAACTTTTTATGTCTTCATATCACCAATGGGATTTTAAGCTCGAAAAGGGACCATGAACTAAGTCTGTTTCTAGGGGTGGCTTAATTTTCACGTCTTGAGTAGGATACAAGACCTAGGTTTATATATTTCCACTATACGTCACCTCTAGGCTAGAAAATGGAAGAATTGAGACTAGCGGGTAAAGAAAATCCAAAAAGAAAGAGAAAGTTAAGTTCCATAAACTCAGAATTTGACGCCAACAACTCAAGAAATGAACGAACGACTCAATAGTACCTCATAGGGTGTCATAGTCTCCGCAGTTATTCTCTCAGTGCTCTCAAGGAACTATAAGTGCTACAAATCACGTGTAAGTGCGTTTTTAGCCTCATGATATACCATGTGAATACAAGAGTTTACATAACCACATTAACACAAATTCATCACTAGTGAACCCACATAGAGTGTTATATTTGTACATAGGCTATGTTATGTGAAACTACGCACAAATAACTCACTACTTCGCTAGTGAGCATAATAAGGTCATATAATTGATAAGCCTATGCATGTAACATCTAGGTAATATAAAAGTATGTAAAGAGTATAATAGATTTTAACATGGCATAAAATACCAAATGTTCACGAAAATGTTTAAAAAGTTGTCATTTCTGTGCTTTGAAATGTGCCATGTGGTGGTTTCCTACACCCTACCCCCAACTTAAAACTTCAGTGTCCTCACTAAGGTGTGGAAAGAAAGAACCTGGGAATCATGGGAGAGGAAACACGACATGGTGCAATAAAAATCAACCAGAGTACCTGTATAAGTAAGAAACATAAAATCCAAACATCACATGTAATAATACACTAAAGCACAAAAGACATGGAGATACCAAAAACACCATGTACTTTCATTTATATTCATAGGCAGTACAATGTATATAGATCATCAAAAGAATAGGTACAACCCTTCCAAAAGTATGGTGATGCGCAAGACAAAAGAAAATATAAATAAGAGAAAAGAAACAAAATAAAAAGGAACAAGACAGTATATACACAGAGAGCGCATCAAAAGAAAATCCGAAGAACTAGCCCTGGCCTACTCTGAGTCAGTAGCACCCCCAACTTACCTATGACCTACTCTAGGGATTCTAAACACTATATACTCTACAATGTACAACCTATGGACTCAAATGATAAAGAACAATAAGAAATACAATTGGGTTGCCTCCCAGAAGCGCTAAGTTTACCGTCTTCAGCCAGACACAATGAATGCTCAATTCGAACTCACCCAGGTTCAAAAGGAAGGGTATCTTCCACCATTACCTCCTTAAACCACTGTTTGCTTACCCATAGTCTTCCCTTTAAGTTGGATACTATGACATCAATAGCAAAGATTTGCTTATATGGGTGCTCCAAGCTAGATATGGACAAGCTATTATGCCGAATTATATCCTCTAGAGGGTCCTGCCGCATAATTGAGGGAGCCACTTCCTCGACACATTTATTAATCATGTCATCTTCCACAACTTGGATATTATCTAGTGGATGTTGGGAAGCAAGCAGGAGCTTCAACTCAAGTGATGGTGGGGCCTCGATTGGAGGACATGTTGGAATGCTAGAGAGAGTAGGAATATTTTTTAACCTAGCTTTCCAAGGCCTTTTTTCTAGGTTATTAGCTGACTCACCAATAGTAGAGACAGACACATATGGGTTCTCTAAACCTGAAGTAGAAGATCGATCAACTAGAGGCCTATCCTTAGGGGATTTTTTCAAAAGAGTCGAAGGGGCATCCTTTGCAACATCCTTGTTAATAATGTATACATATTCGCATGAGGCATCATATGATGGGTGCTTAGGGGCACGGAACACATTCAGCTGGAGCTGCATGTCGCCAAAGGATATATCCATAACACCGGTCCTACACTAGATGCATGCATTAGCTGTGGCTAAGAATGTGCAACCCAAAAGGAACGAAATTTGTTTCTTGGTTAGGTCGGTAGGCTCCATGTCTAAAAAAATGAAATCAACGGGGTAAAAGAACCTATGGACCTTTACTAGGACATCCTCAACAACACCTCGAGGTTTCTTACAGATCGGTTAGCTAACCTCAAGGTGACCTGGGTGGGTTTCAGTTCTCCCAAACCAAATTGTTTGTAGACCGAGTAAGGAAGTAGGTTCACACTCACTCCCAAATGTAAAAGGACCCTATCAATTTTGTAATTGCCAATTACACATGAGATAGTGGCAGGACCGGGGTCCTTAAGTTTGGGGAGAGTTGAACCTAAAAGGATTGAGTTCACATTCTCGGTCAATCTGACTCTTTTGTTCAAGTGCTCCTTAGATTTGTGCTTTTAGGTGCACAGGTCTTTGAGGAACCAGACACTTGCTTGATGATATCTAAGAGAGGAAGGTTGATCTTTACTTGCCTTAATATGTCCATGATGGATTCATTATTGGCTTTCTTCTTAGATTTAAAAGGTTCCTGAAGGGATGTAGGGTCTGGCACTAGAGGGACATAATGGGGTAATATTCCTTCAATGATGGGAGCAAAAATCTCGGGGTTGCTCACTGATCTAGAGGAGGAGGTGATACAAGGTTCAACATTGGAGTCTGCCCTCATTTTCTCCTTACCCTTACTCGTGCTCAACTTCTCCTCGGCTCTATTGGGTACCATCTTACCACTCTAAAGAGTGGTCACTGCCTTGGTCTACTCCTGATGTGATGCAGATCTAGTGCCTGGTGCACATTCCACCCCATACCGACCCTTATGGTTCACAAAAGGCTAGCTCGACAACTTACCCTCATCTCTCCTACTCAAAGAAGTAGCTAGTTGCCCCATAGTGACTTCTAACTTGGCAATAGATTTGGAATGAGAATGGAATAGTTTCTAGTTTACATGACAATTAGCCTTTATGCCCTTGAGGGTTTTCAACACCATCTCCTAGAAGGGATCATACATGGGTTGAGGAGGAGATGGTCACTTAAAAGATGATGGTCTTGGGGTATTAACGGGAGGATTTTGAAATTTTTTATATAGGCAAGGAGGTGGAGCATTGGGTGATATTTGAAGTCTTTGAGCTTGGAAACTTGGAGCTTGTGGCCTCCAGGAGAAGTTGGGAAGTTGCCACCACCCAGAATTGTACGTACTAAAGTAAGGGTCGTTTGATGGCCTATCGTACCAATTATGGGTAGAATTAACTTCTTCCTACACAAGCTCAGGCTGGGAAGCCACATGTGGGAAATTGTAGCATGAATGTGAGGGTTCTAAGTAGATGGCACACACCTTTGCACATGCCATAGGTTACAGTTGTTGTCCTAAGGACTAGACCCGGTCTAACTTTTGAGTTATAGTGTCCACAGTGGGTGCTAGGTCATAGCCTGTGGCCAACTCATAAACTCCTCTAGATTTGGAAGTGGACAGTTTGGAGGGTCTATGAGCAGCAACATTATGCTGTTGAAAATTCTCGGTGGGGTTCTCGAAGAGTACCCAAGCCTCGTTCTCATGTTTGGCAAGGAGAGTACCTCCACATGATGCATTTACCATTGACCTATCATGTTCATCTAACCCTTCATAGAAGGTCATAACCAATTGCCACTTAGGGACCTGATGGTGTGGGCATTGACGTAGCAGGACTCTAAAGCGCTCCAAAGTCTCAAAAAATAGTTCTCCACCCATCTGTGAGAAACTAGTGATGGCTTTTCTAAGCTGGTTAATATTCCTAATTGGGAAGTAATTTTTCAAGAACTCGTGTTGCATGGTGGCCCAATTGGTCACCGAGTTCGGTTCTAAGGACGTCAGCCAATATTTGGCCTTATCCTTCAGAGAGAACGGGAAAAGCCTTAGGCAGAGAGCATCATCACCAAATATGTCGATGCAGATGGTGGAACAAATCTCGAGGAACTCATCTAGATGCTTATAAGGATTTTCATTTGAATTCCCATAAAAATTGGGAAGCATTGAGATGAAAGAAGATTTGATCTCAAAATGAGTTGCCTTGCCATCCAAATATCGGATGCAAGATGGCAAGATGTATGCACTAGGTACAAAGTAGTCCCTAAAAGGCCTAAGTGGTTGCTCTGCCACCACAGGTTGGTGGGGAGCTTGGGGTTATAGTATTTGAACAGTGAGAAACGGTGGATGTTCGGCCATTATTTTAAGTTCAGACGACTCTGCAAACTCATGATTCGAAGTGGGTTTCCTAAGGGACCTACGGGATTTCTCAATCTCGAGGTCTATCGGAACTAACTTGGGATTCAGAGAGGGCAAACCTAACATACACTCTTGAAGCACACATAATCAATACTTCAGAGTATCAAAACAAATAAAACAAAAATTAATAAAGATAAAAGAAAAGGGGAGCAAAGAGAAAAACAAAGCTAAAACATGCTAAAATAGAAATGGGCTAATAACCATAATTTAATACCCGGCAACGGTGCCAAAATTTGGTAGGCTCACCAAGGTTTGGGTCCTTAACTACCAAAAATAATATTTATAAAAGCTAACTAATCCCAAGTTCAGTAGAAAGTGGGTAACTCGGGTATCGATCAACGGGGAGTAGAGTGCAGTTATCAACCTTTTACAGATTAGTTTATTGAAGCCTTATATAAAAAGAAGTGTAAAGGTGGGATTTTTGTGGTATTTCTAACAACTAATGGAAAGCATGTAAAATGCAAAGTACCCTACTCCTGCAAAGCGATGCTTCGACTTGAATTAGACGCTAGATGCCTTGCCTTTGACTACACTCCACTAGCTATCCATAGAAGTGCTAACCCGAGAATCTTAGGCCAAGCGGGTGATGGTCATTTAAGGGCACAAGGTAGCAAGGGTGCACCAAGCATTCGAAGCACGGTCAGGAACCGGAGTATACCCTATCTCAACGACCACAAACACTTCCGTGGTTCTGTAGCCAACTACTTTTATCTAGTAGAGACTGTAGTAATGCTTATCCTTATCTGCAATCTTTCATCAGAATCAAAGTAGTAAATCGAAAGCAGTAAATGAAAGCGATTAAAAGAAAGCATATAAATGAAAGTAATATATTGAAAGCACGTTGTTGGCCTAACTGGGCTTTTCAATCTTGTTTTGATAATTATAAAATGAAGGATGCTTTAACATGTGGTGTTGAGAAATTTGATTTTAGACCTAGGTAAAAGGACACTCACAGTTGACAAGCTGAAGATCAATGTCAATCTAATGGAAGCTCCTCAGAATATTGAAGCAATGACCGACAGATGAAGATGTTAAAGGCCAAGCAAATCTTAAAGTCAAAAGTGAACCTCGAGAGGCTGAAGGACTTAGTAATTAAGACACCATGATTAGAAGGATTGTTATAAGTACTTCAAAGTCAATGCTATTTAGATATGTAAAGTTCCTTAAGAATCAAAGACCCAAAATTCATTATTTGAAAAACTCTTAAAAATATTTTTAAAGTGTTCCAATTAAGTTTTTCAAGTAAACTAGAGTTTTAAAGATTGTCAAAATTAAGAATGTTTGAGTTTCAAACTTGCGGGGAGATTGTCAAAATTAAGAATTTTTTACTTGCTAGATTGTCAAAATTGACAATTTTTGACTTGCGGAAAGATTATCAAAATTAAGAATCTTTGAATTTCAAACTTGTGGGGTGATTGTCAAAATTGAGAATTTTTTACTTGCAGAAAGATTGTCAAAATTAAAAATCTTTGAATTTCAAACTTGTGGGAAAATTTTCAAAATTAATTTTGTAATTTAATATTTTTTTAAAAAAAAAGTTACCTAAATTGAAGATTTTCAAAATTAATTCTATAATTTAATATTTTTTTAAAAAAATTACCTAAATGGAAAATTTTCAAAATTAATTCTATAATTTAATACTTTTTGAAAAGTTACCTAGATGCTTCATATTAAATGAGGAAACTTTTCTTCGAAAAAATCTATAAATACCTCCTTTAAGCAATGAAAAAAGACACAAGCAGAAGTAGCAAAAAGATCAAACAAACAATATGCCAAAATTATATATGATCCCTGCACTGAAATTCTCCTAAAAGTTTTTGTGTGCTCACATCAATTTACTAGAGAAAAACTATACAATATTGGTGGATTGAAAAACAAGAGATTGGTTCTGAGTAGCTTTCAAATTTTTTTTAAGAACCATTTGTGACTTCTAAACCTTAAAGCTCCACATTTTCTATTTAGCTTTGGTTTTTGAAGTATGATTTAGAATTTAATTTGTACAACCTGTTCTGAATTGTGAGTGTTTTTGTATGCAGATCTATTTCTTTCATCTTGGTCTTTCAAAGGTTTGTTGGATCGTTGGACCAAGCACAAGTTGTTGCTTGGAAAGGTTTCTCTTCCTAAAAAAAAAAAAAAAAGAGGGTAAATGTTGTAAGGTTTTTATTCCACTCAGAAGGAACAATGTATAATGAATTCCTTAGGTGGTTGACCTAAGGTGAGGACGTAGGCTGGGGTAAGCCGAACCTCGTAAAAGTGGTGGTGTCACTCTCTTTCCCTTACTCTCTTTTACATTTCAGCAACGATATAACTTGCGTGGATGTTTTAATATTTTTAATCATAAAGTAATGCATGTTAGAAATTAAGTAAACCCAAAGTCTAATTTGTTTTTGGGCTTACAGAAACCGAAAGGGAGTACGCTGAATCGATCTTTTGCGGAAACTGAAAGGAAGTACATTGATTGGTTAACATCCCAAAACCTATTAGCTGAAAGTTTATTTAAATTCTAATATTAAAAAGGTGCTTGGATGGTATTTTAATATTCAAATGCAAAAGCCAACTATAGGAACTTCACATTCATATACAGGGTCGCTAAATATTCCAAATTGATTTCTTGGTGTATAGTTGTTTTGCTTGAATAGTTGATTGATTGATTGTAGTTGTTGTGATTGTGGATTAATTAGAGGAAATAGGAGTTTGTGTGGATTGCCCAGTTAACAAGAATACAAGAAAGCCTTAAAATATTGTAAAAATGAACAAAAAGGATTTAAGGAATTTTTAAAAGACCTAATTCACCCCCCCCCTTCTTGGGACTGCACCTTAGGTTTCACACGTAAAAATCATCCCTTTGTATTCGAGTTGTCTCTCACAAACAACTGTCCCTGCAATAGAATGACCATCTAATCTACTCAGAAAATATGAGAGCGCCGTCGGTTGTCACAGGTCATCGAACACCTCTTGCACAATCGAGAGCTAGTATTGAAATCTAATCTAACTAACGTACATTGGCTCTCAATGCTGTTCTAGGTCTGTCACTAACCTAAAAGAGGCCAAAAAGGAACCCCTAGAACATATTCCTAGCTAATATTTACACCCATTTGGGTTTACAAGGGTTGAATTTCGAAATAGGAAAGTTTAGCACAAAATCTCATGCAAAAGATCGTCGCTGGAGACCATGTCGCACCCCTATTTTTGCTAGTCGAGATCTAGACCTAGTCCTCAAGGTCTTGCTAGTTAAGCACTTGGTCGAGAATCTCAATATTTTAATCTTTAGTGCACCTCAAGATCTAGACCTGGTCGCCCCTCAAGGTCTTCCTGGTTGAGCACTTGGTTGAGACTCTTGGTATTTTTGGGTTCAATAAGCTTTAGTATCTCGACTTGGTTGTCCTTGAGGGTCACATGGTCGAACACTTGGTCCAGCCTTGCAGCATATCTTCATCAGTCTCAACCTTGGAGTTTGCAACTTTAGATCTGGTCGCCTCTTGTGTTAGCTAGTCGCACCACATGGTCAAACAGATTCTTTTTTTTTTTTTTTTATGTGTGTTAAGGCACTAGGATTTTGGTTGGACAACTTATTTGAGCTTTAAGTGTCCCAAATACTCCTTTGACTTCTCGTATTGCTTAACTCCTAAATTTTAACTTGTTTTTCCTAAAACACGAACAAACCTTGCATAACTCTAAATATATGATAACAAAGGGCATATACATGAAAAAAGAAGACAAAACAAAGGCAAATGAGGGCCTAAAATCATGCATTTTAGGGACTCATCATGAAGCTTATTAGCTTTTTCCAATCCTTGTGGTTGTGTAGTGTGAGGCTATGCGTTCTCTTTGGAGATCAAGTTATGAAAGACCACTATTCTATCCAACGACTCCATTCCTATCCCACTCGCACGACCTCCCATCCAGCACCCACACAACCACCATCACTCCATTACATTGCTGCGTTCGTTGGTATTTCAAAGCTTGTACAAAGAACTTAAGGCATGGACTACTTGCGTTGAAAAACGTTAAAATCATCCAAACAGCTCTCTTGGAAATATCAGCACTTAGAACCCTTATTTTATATTGTAAGCCTTTCCTCGAAATCTAAAATTCAATATTTGATAAGCCCTTTAAATCCATAGATTGCAATATTGATACTTTCTAGTTTAAATTCAATTGTGGGAATATTGCTTGCTAACAAACATCATTCCAAGGACTGCCTTAGTGTGTCTGAATTCTTCCCCAACCCCTAGGATGTCTACTCAAGTCGGGAATCCTTACCAAGGTCGTAGGATTAATGTTGAGAGAGAGCCTCCTAAGCCTCCTAGTGAAAGACCTTCCCTCCCTCCACAAAGGCGAGTGAATCGCCAAGATGACTTTGCTAGGAGACCCCCACGTCATGAGCTCTATGCCCGACATTGGGATGATGAGGACTATGACATTGATGAATTTCACATTAGAATATCTTACAGAAGGGACCATCATGAACCTTACAAGTATGTAATGAGGATAGAAGCCCCCACCTGATGTGTCCCTAAAATGCATTGTTTAGGCCCCCATTTACCTTTGTTTTGCTCTCATTTATCTTGTAATTACCTTTTCTTATCATAGTTCTAAGCTATGCGAGGTTTTTTCATGTTTCAGGAAAATCAAGTTTGTTGACTCTATAAGTCCAATCTTGTTTTGATAATGACAAATCACTTGGTATTTAATCTGTGCATTGAGAGTGTGAATAGGAACATTATTTAGCGTGCATGGAAGTTGAGGAAGTCATGGAAGCCATGAGGATTAAAGAATATAAAACTAGGCATAATCCATGGAACTAAAAGAGTAGAAGAATGGAGATGCAAGCGTCAAGTTCAAGATAGTCATGGGAATGGATATTTAGATTTCATTGTATTTGCATATTTTATATGATATAGCTAGAAGCTCAAAATAATACCTTATGCTAACCTTAGGACACATGCATATCATGAAGAATTTATTTAAAAAAAGTCTAAATTAAACTGAATTTTTGAGGCAAATTTTTAGAGGCCTCGTCGACGAATGCATGAAAGCCACTAAGCGACGAACACCTTGTCCTCATCGACGAGAAAATACCAAGAGCACAAAAATTTCAGACAGATCTCTCGTCGATGAACTCACGTTCACGTTAATGAATGAGTGTTGAACACTCATCGATGAAGGTGTCCTTTCATTGATGAATGTCGGGCACAGAACTTCGGTTCAGTGGGGATACACGTGGAATTTCGTCCAAATAAAATGATCTAACTGCTAGGATTAAACCTAGGCTCGAGAACACATATAAAATCAACCTAAGAACCCTAGTGCCTCACTTTTTGAACATATCATGAGAGCGTTAAACAAAAATTCTCTACGGGCCTACATTCCAACTTCTATACATCAAGTTTTGGGCATTCTCATTCAAGAGTCAAGAGCTTTCACTCAACTACTTGTTAGGATTTGTTATAACCCCGCTCTGATACCAATTGAAAAGCAAGGTGTAGTCCCAGAAGGGGGGTGAATTGGATTATAAAAATTTCTTTTAATTCCTTTTGAGAATTATTAACCTTCTTTTATTTCTTTGAGCTAAATCTTGACTTGTTTGTTTAATTTACTAATCACTTAAGTACTTAGTTCTTTTAATTCAATCAATCAACACAACTATGTAAACAACCAAGCAACCAAACCTATCATTCAAGTAACCAAGCCAATCATCCACAATTTGAAAACAAACAACAAAATGATTTGCCAAGCACAAGTTACCTGCAGCACTTAAAATAATTTGTTTGTTTATATAAGCCCTATATATATAAAATTTGTACTTACTGATATAAAGCCATGTATTGATTGTTTTGCTTCTTCAATATGATGTGCAATACAACATCCAATCAACACAATATCTACACTTTTCTCAATATTCAGAACTCAACTAAACTCTCAATTAATTTATCCTTGGGCTGTTAACCAAGTAACGCACTCCCATATGGTTTCTGCAAGGTATGGTATAACCAACGTACTCTCTTTCAGTTTCCATAACCCAAATCAAAATTAGAATTTTAGTTTACTTGATTCCCAAATATACGTAGTATATATGATTTCCAATTTAAACCATCCACGCAATTTAAATATGCTGAAAATAAAGAGTAAGGGAAAGAGAGAGTGAGACGGGGATTTTTACGAGGTTCGGCTTATACCCAGCCAACGTCTTCACCTTTGGTAAACCACCAAAGGATTCACTAAATATGTTCCTTTAACGAGCGGAACAAACCTTTACAACACTCCTTGGTTAAGGCTAAAGTCTGCCTTCTCCAAACGATATCCCCTCGTCCGGTCACTCCTTAACTAGGCTAGAGTCCGCCTCTCTAAGCAATATCTCCTTACTTAGCCAATGATCCAAACAATCCTTGGAATCATTAATCTACAAGAAATAAATTAAATAGATGTATACAATAACTTGCTCACACAAGAGCTTATTAGTACAATAATTTAGAAACTAATATACTTCAAAGTAAATTACAATATGGAATTTAACTTGAAGCTCAATGAAGTATATCACCAATTAATTATTTCAATGATTAAAAGATTTAGAATTTTTAGCACAAGATTGGTGATTGAATCAGTAGGACCTCAGCAAATTTCATAGACAAGATGAGAGTGAAAGAGCCTTTGAGTGTTGAGAGCAATTGAGCGAGATTTTGAATTTTTGCTGAATTTGAATTCTTGGTGTATTGATTCAATGATCTTTGAGACTTATTTATAGACTTTAAAAGGTATGTAACTTGGTCTCCAAGTGACTTGGAGTATTTCCTAAGTTTTCACAAAGTTTGAGCCTTAAGCAAACCATTTTAAAAAATGTTTCCGATGAGCTTTTTTTTTTAAATTCTGTTCGTGGCAGTCGCCTGCCCCACTTTGGCAGTTACCTACCATGTTATTTTTAAATGAGTAGCAAGGTCAATAGGGTGGCAGTTGCCTGCCAAGACACAGCCAGTCACCTGGCTTAACCACCCAGGCACCTATCCTGGTTCAGGCAGTCTACTAGTTGCTGTCAACTTCAACTACCCTTCTAATTTTCGATCATAACTTTTCCTATGCAACTCTAAATTTGATGATCTTGCTGTCAAATGAAATATAAGATAAAATACTACAACTTTCATGTTGAACACATTTTAAAATAAAGAGTTTTTGATAGAGAAAAATATACCTTAATGCAGATGTAGAAAAATTAACAGCATTTTGAAAATCCTCTTTTTGATGCATTTCATTCCAAAAATGATTCTAACCTTTTTGAAATAATTTTTGACCTTATAAAAATATTTTCCAAGTATGTTAAAAGGTATTTAGGTCCAATAAATTAACCTAAGAGTTTTATGTATCCATACTGAAATTATTTGAAGTACTTACATGAAATTTCGTATAGACTCTTTCAAATTTTTAATTCTTGAATTCCTTAAGGTCTTTATGCTTGCTTCATCTTTCTTTAAGCTTTCATCAAGTTCTATTTAATCCTCGTGCTCTCATGATCTTCAAGCTTTATCTTTAAATCCATTTTTGAATCCATGTTTCAAGCTTGATATAAATCATCCTTCTTTGAAATATAAGCTTTCATGAATTCTTTAACCTTGCATTCATCATTGAGTCCTAAAAATACATCACTTAAACAAAGCATGTTAAGTTCTACTTGTTTGTTAACATTAAAACAAGATGTTAAGCCTTGTAAGGCCAACAAATATGAAGAAAGAAATCGCTAAATTTGTAGAGTAGTACTTGACCTGCCAGTAGGGGAAAGCTGAGCATCAGAGACCAGCGAGATCATTGCAGCCACTTCACATCCCCAAATGGAAGTGGGAACACATTTCGATGGATTTTTTTACAAGGTTACCATTGGCGCTTCATGGACAGGATGCCACCTAGAAGCACTAAAATATATAAGGATCTTCAAGAGTCTTTTTGGTGGAATAATATGAAGAAAGAAATCGCTAAATTTGTAGAGCAATTCTTGACCTGCCAGTAGGTGAAAGCTGAGCATCAGAGACTGGCAGGATCATTGTAGCCATTTCACATCCCCGAACGTAAGTGAGAACACATTTCGATGGAATTTGTCATAGGGTTACCGCCGGCGCTTCATGGACAGGCTGCCATTTGGGTAGTCGTAGACCGGTTGACGAAGATTGCCCACTTCCTTCCTATCAGAGTTATCTACTCCATGAGTAGGTTAGTAGAGCTATATATATAGGAGATACTTAGGTTACATGGAGTGCCTGTGTCTGTCATTTCTGACCAAGACCCACAGTTCACATCACAATTCTAGAGGAGTTTGCAAAGGGCTATGGGGTCTCAACTGACATTTAGTATGACCTTTCATCCTCAAATTGATGGACAGACAAAGAGGACGATACAGATATTGGAGGATATGTTGCAGGCCTATGTATTGAACTTCGGTGGAGGCTGGATCCAGTACATGCCACTAATTGAATTTGCTTATAACAACAGCTACTAGGACAGCATCGAGATGGCACCATATGAAGCATTGTATAGTCAGAGGTGCCAATCTTTATTATATTGGAATGAAATTGGTGAAAGATAGATTTTGAGACCCGAGTTAGTTTAGAAAACTTATGATAAAGTCAAACTTATTAAAGACAGAATCAGAGCAGCTCAGATTCGGTAGAAAAGTTATACAAATACTCGCCTGCAAGAGTTAGAGTTCAGTGTGGGGGATCATGTATTCTTGAAATTCGCACCGATGAAAGGAATCATGAGATTTGGGAAAAAGGGTAAGTTGAGCCCTAGGTTTATTAGACCATTTGAGATATTGGATAAAGTGGGTCCAATTGCCTATAGGTTAGCTTTACCACTGATTTTGTCCACAATCCATGATGTATTCCACGTGTCCATGCTGAGGAAATACATCTTAGATCCCTCTCATGTGATCAATTATGAGGCAATAGAGCTTGGTGATGCCTTATCTTATGAAGAAGTACCAGTGCAGATTCTAGATCGAAAGGAACAGGAGCTACGTACAAAAAGGATTCCATTAGTAAAAGTTCTATGGCGCAATCATGCAGTTGAGGAGGCTTCATGGGAATTGAAGGATAAGATGCACCAGAGATATCCACACCTATTCAGTGGAGCCTAGAGTTGAGCAAGTAAGAGTAAAAGTAAATGGCAATGTATGTTTATTGGATTATACAGTGTAAATTAGTTAGTGTTTTGGTTTTTGTTATGTACGGATTTGGGAGAATTTTCTTTTTATGTGATTGATTATAATCTCTCAAGATCCTCCCTTGTAACCCTGGTATTCCTCCACCATAAGTGAAGGTAATTAATAAAATTACAGTGAGTTTTTCCTCAGAGATTAATGAATGTGATAGATAGCAAATTTTGAGGATGAAATTTTTATAAGGAGGGAAGAATGTAGAGACCCAAAAAATTTAAATAATAAGAAAAATAAAAGAAAAGAGTACTTTTGGTTTGATGTATGCCACATCGTCGACAGTTTCATGGAGCTTAGAAAAATCATCGATGGTTATGCGTTACCGCGGCCGGGTAAATGGGTAAAGCAGTTAAAATGGTCTGGTTAAAGACCAAACCATCAACGGTTTTGAAATCCACAAGAAAACCATCGACGGTTTTGTCTGGAAGTGCTAAATAAAATAAATTCATGTAGCTTATTTCATTTAAACCAAAATCAAACCCCAGTCTCTCTCTAAAATCCTGTGGAAACCCTCTTTCTTCTCTCTTCGATTTCTTTTCGATTTTAGCCTGAATCAATGATCGGATGCTACTACAGGACCCTAGGTTTAATCCTCGCCAGTTTAATAGGAGCAGAATCTTGTTTTGAGGATCTTAGGCACCACTCCAAAATTAGGGTAAGGGAGTTGATTATATTATTGTTATAAGATTAAATTGGTTAATGGAGTGTGGGCCTAGGAATGCTAAATAACTATGATTTCGGGGTAGAGCTGATTGAACTTAGGTATGTGAATGCAGGAATTTGTGGGAATGTTGTGGGCGTTGGTTTAGAGTAATTGCAGGCACGCTCTCAGTAAATGGGTAAAGGGATAGGTTATGTCAGGAATTTTTAGTAATATTATATAAATATTTTTCTGATTGTCTATGCATGCGAAAAATAATATTTTAGTAAAATCTATATTTTCCTGGGTGGATGTAATATTATAATTTATCAGACAAAAATTGTGTAGCATAAGGATGATGTTTTTATGGATTGGATAAATACGATGATTTTACCAGTTATGATATGATGGCGATAATGTCGAGTATAATATGTGATTATACTGAAACTGAGAATGATAATTTTATATCGAAATGCGTTTTAACATATTGTTGATTTATACTGAAATTGAGTATGGTGGTTTTATACTGAAATATGTTTTACAAGATGCTGATTTATACTAGAACTGAGAATGATGAATTTTATATGATATTTGATTTATCTACATATTTATTGATTTATGAAAAATGAGACTTTGATACTATTGTTGTGAAAACCACAATATAATGTTGGCAGGATATGAGGAGTTCGTTATATTGTTGGATATAAAAATGGCAATATAACATTGGCAGAAAATAAGGAGTAGAAACTCATTCTCTCATATCTCTGGGGTATATCAAATTGTGTGCGGTAGAAACTCAACTATTAGATGTCGAATTATCTGTAGTCACACCGACAGGAATAGTAGTGGTATGTAAAAAAGTGCTTAGAGACTATCCAATGGATATTAAAGGAAAGATGCTACCCGCCAATTTAGTGGTATTTGACATGCATGGATTTGATGTGATTCTAGGAATAGACTGGTTAGCCTCCACTTATGCCAGTATCGATTGTTACGAGAAAGAAGTAGTGTTTACACCTCCTGGGGAGCAGAAGTACAAGTTTGTAGGGTCAGGCGTGCACTCCTCACCACAAATTCTATTTGCTATTCAAGCAAAGAGGCTATTCGTGGAGGGATGTCAGGTATACCTAGCTTATGTGAAGGAAGCACTAGAGGAAGAATCAAAATTTTGAAGATATTCCAGTACTGAGGAAATTCTCCGATGTATTTCTAGAGGATTTACTTGGGTTGCCTCTTGACCATGAAATTGAGTTTGCTATTGATCTACTTCCAGGGTTGGCACCAATCTCTAAGGCTCCATACAGAATGGCTCTAGCAGAGTTGAAAGAATTAAAAGATCAGTTACAGGAGTTGCTGAATAAAGGATTCATCAGACCCAGTGTATCACCATGGGGAGCACCAGTTCTATTTGTGAAAAAGAAATACAGGTCAATGAGGATGGGTATCAATTTCCAGGAAATAAATAAAGTGATGACTAAGAACAAATACCCGCTACCCCGTATTGATGATCTGTTTGACCAATTTCAAGGAACACATGTATTCTCCAAGATTGATCTTCGATCTGGGTATCATCAGGTACAAATTAAATCAGAGGATGTTCCAAAGACTGCTTTTCAAACCAAGTATGGCCACTATGAGTTCTTGGTTATGTCTTTCGGACTAACTAATGCTCCTGCTGCATTTATAGACCTGATGAACAAGGTTTTCCATAAATATATGGATCAATTTGTTGTGGTGTTTATCGATGATATTTTGATTTACTTGAGGAGTTCCAAGGAGAATGAGAATCATTTGAGGCTGGTACTTCAAGTGTTAAGAGAAAGGAAGCTTTATTCTAAATTCAAGAAATGTGAATTTTGGCTAGGAAAAGTTGCATTCCTAGGGCACGTGATTTCTGGGGGTGGTATTTCCGTGGACCCGAGTAAGATAGAGATGGTAGTGGATTGGGCGAGACTAAAGAATGCTCATGAGGTCAGGAGTTTCTTAGGTCTGGCAGGGTATTATCGCCAGTTCGCGGAAGGGTTTTCTAAACTATTAGGTCCTCTGACATGATTGAAAAGGAAAAATGTCAAGTATGAGTGGACTGATGATTATGAGCAGAATTTTCAAGAATAGAAACAACGACTCGCTACTGCTCTGATTCTGACTATTCCATCAAGAGATGGTGGTTTTGTGATTTATAGTAATGCATCTCAGAAAGGGCTTGGATATGTTTTAATGCAATAGGGGAAGGCCATTGCTTATGCTTCTCGCCAATAAAAGGAGTATGAGAAGAATTATCCCACGCATGATTTGGAATTGGTAGCAGTGGTTTTTGCATTGAAAATTCAGGGCACTACCTGTACGACGGAAGGTGCGAGATCTTTATAGACCATAAAAGCCTCAAGTACTTCTTGACACAAAAGGAACTGAATATGAGATAAAGGATATGGCTTGAACTAATAAAAGACTATGATTGTACCATTAGATAACACCCAAGGAAAGCTAATGTGGTAGCTGATGCGTTAAGTCGAAAGTCCGTGAGTGCATCAGTATCAACAGTGGTAGTTCAACATCAAATCTAGATGGATCTGGAAAGATTTGGTGTGAAAATAGTGGAAGGAAATCACCTGACATTCATTGCTAGTCTGATAATCCAACCGACCTTGCTGGAAATGATTAAGGCCGCTCAGATGAAAGATGCAGAGTTTGTGAAAATTGTGGATAAAGTACAGAGTGGACTGAGGGCATATTTTAACATTCCAGATGATGGGGTTTTTAGGTTTCACACCAGATTATGTGTACCTGATGATGATAAGAATAAAAGAACCATTCTGGAATAGGCACATCATTCATTTTTATATCGTACATCTAGGGAGCATCATAATGTGTCTGTATTTGCGAGTCTTTCTGGTGGAGCAACATGAAAAGAGAAATTTCCCAATACATGGAGCAGTGCCTTATATGTCAACAGCTGAAGGCTGAACATTAGAGACCAGTAGGGCCATTGCAACCACTCCACATTCCTGAGTGAAAGTGGGAGCAAATTTCCATGGATTTCGTAATGGGGCTGCCACCAGCACTTAATGGGCAAAACGCCATTTGGGTAGTTGTATACCATCTGACAAAAACTGCCCATTTTCTTCCAATCAAGGTTAACTAATCCATGAATAGATTGGCACAGTTGTATATTCAAGAGATAGTTAGACTACACGGCGTGCCCTTGTCCATTGTATCAGATCAAGACCCACAGTTCACATCCCAGTTCTAGAAAAGTTTGTAGAGAGCCTTGGGATCTCAGCTAACCTTTAGTACAACGCTTCACCCCCAGACTAATGGAAAATCATAAAGAACAATTCAAATTTTGGAGGATATGTTGCGAGCATATGTGTTGGATTTTGGATAAAGTTGGATTCTGTATTTGCCACAAGTTGAGTTCGCTTACAACAATAGCTATCAGGATAGTATTGGAATGGCACCATATGAAGCATTATGGTCTGAGGTGCCAATCTCCATTGTATTAGGATGAGGTTGGTGAATGGAAAATTTTGGGACCAGAGATTATACAGCAAACCATTGAGAAAACTCATCCAGGAAAGAATTAAAACAGGTCAAAGTCGATGGAAGAGTTACACTGATACTCGCCGACGAGAGCCAGAATTTGATGTAGGGGATTATATATTTTTGAGAATTGCTCCAATGAAGGGAATTATGGGATTTGTAAAGAAGGGTAAGTTAAGTCCTAGGTATAATGGGTCATTCAAGATACTGGAGAAGATTAGTCCAATTGTTTACAGGATAGCGTTACCCCCGGCATTGTCTAGGACCCGTGACGTGTTTCATGTGTCAATGCTGAAAAAGTAATCAGAGATCCTTCGCATGTGATAAGCTATGAATCATTGGAATTTAGTGATACTTTATCATATAATGAAGTGTCAATCTAGATTCTAGAGCGGAAGGAGCAGGAACTACGTACCAAGAAGATTCTGTTGGTGAAAGTATTCTAGCATAATCATGCAATTAAGGAAGTTTCATGGGAATTAGAAGAGGAGGTACATCAAAGGTACCCATACTTATTCAACGAGGCTCCACATTAAGTTAGGTAACTTTGATGGGTTATGTAGTTGCATGGTTGTTCTAAATATGGACTTGTTTAGTGTAGGTTGTCTGATTAGGTCTGTTTGGTCGTAATCTTTTTGTTTTTGGTTTTAAGTCTTGTGTGGTTTTGGGGGGAGTTTTTATATGGTTATTTGTAATCTCCCAGAAACCTTATATGTAACCACAGTATTCCTCCGCTATATGTGAGGGTTATTAATAAATTTGGGATGGGACTGTTATCTGGGTGGTCGCTGGCTCTTTCTAGAGTCGGATGATCATTTTAATAATTCCAAGAGATTATAATAAGTGTTGGTTAGCAAATTTCGAGGACAAAATTTTTATAAGGAGGGGAGGATGTAGTGATCCTAAAAAAATAATTAATTAAATAAATAATAAATTATATAATTAATTAAATAAATAAATTGTTATTATTAATTAAATAATATGATATAATAATATATTAATATAATATAATAATATTATATTATATTTTATATATATATATATATATATATGTTAAAGGTTCCTGAAGCTTCAAGCTTCAAGAACATTTCAATTACCGCCCCAAACTGTGAGCTCTCTTTCTCTCTCTCTCAAATTTCTCTCCATTTTCTGACCAAATCTAAAAAAGAATATCACTTCCGGGTCCTAGCTTCACTCCTCAACAATTTAATCAGAGAGATTTTGTCGTTTGGACGTCATAGGCACCACTCTAGGGTTAAGGTAAGGGGAATAGATTATGTCAATTATTTTGAAATATGAACCGATTAAACTGGAGTATTTGGATGTAGGAATGTCATATATGACTTTCTGAATGAATCGGGTATATGAAAATGATGATTTTGTTTATTATATACGTATTTGGGAAAAACTAAAGTAAGTAGGGTAATCATCTCTTTTTTTTCTATAAAACCTATATTATGAGTTAAATAAAATTATGGAGATGATCATACCCTTGTTGTCAGCAAAATATATTTTCTCCGGACAGTTGATTATATTATGAATTATCACTCAAACTGTGTGGTTTTAGAAATGATTATGTTACTACATAAATAAACCTGTTAGAATATTTTTCTTTTATGGTATTATATGGTAAAAGTGGTGGTACTACACTGGTTCTGGAAATTTTTTTTTTTTTTTTTGAGAATATGTAGATATTTTGAAATGACTATTGAAAATTCTGTGTTGAGAAAAATGATTCTGTACTGAGACGATGGGGAGGGATGCTCAGTATGGAAATGCTGTTGTGAAGTCTATACTGAGACGATGGGAAGGGATGCTCAGTGTGAAAATTCTGTAGTGAACTTTGTACTGAGACGATGGGGGATGTTTAGTATGGAAATTCTATTGTGAAGTCTGTACTAAGACGATAGGGAGGGATGCTCAGTATGGAAATTCTGTTGTAAAGTATGTACTGAGAACGATGGGAAGAGATGCTCAGTATGTATTGAGAACGATGGGGAGGGATTGCTATGAAGTATGTGTTGAGAATTGATATCATGTTATATGTTGTATTATGGAAAATACATATATGTAGATTTATGTAAAAAGAGCTATTTATTGAGCTGGAGTATGTTTTGAGAAGAAAATATATATTTTCAAATAAATAGGAGTGAGTACAGTTTTATATGCTATCTCAGTTAAAATTTAATTAATGGATATATTTTCTTACATAAAAACTCATTTGCCACACACTGATAATAATCTATTCTGTCTTATTGAGAAGTGTCTCACCCCAATAATTTTATGACATTTCAGGAAATACAAGGAGCCGAGCTTAGCGAGCTTCAAGAGAGGGGGCTTAGATACTATAGCTTAGAGTAAGTACTGGTGAGACACTGATATGTATACAGATATGTTTTTGTATACCTTGGGGTCTAATATGGTTTTTTTTTTGGGAGACACCTATGTAAATGAGAAGGTTTAGAACTATGGTATAGTTCTTTATATTTAAAATATTCTCCACTATGTGATTTTAAATTGAGTTATGGACAGGTGTACTCAATAGTGCACATTAGGTTCAGGTCGTTATAATGATGGTATCGGAGATATATATATATATATATATATATATATATATATATATATATATAGAGAGAGAGAGAGAGAGAAAGAAAGAATAGCACTCCGGGCCCCACCGGATTTGGGACGCTACTGTGTTCTTATCATATGAAACCCAAGAAAGACTGGTTCACTATGTATAGATTGGTTAGTTCTGGTTCCATTCTGATGTGGAATGATACTGCGTGCAAAGTGATCGGGATGGGGAATGTCAGAATTAGGATGTACGATGGTGTGGTGAGGACATCATGTGATGTGAGGCACATACCAGAGTTTAGGAAGAATCTGGTTTCATTAGGCACCTTGGATTGTAACGGATTCAGTTACAAGTCTGAAGGTGGGGTAATGAAGGTGAGAAAGGGAGTTTTAATGTGATGAAGAGGAAGAGAGTGTCGAGTAATATATATACACTACTAGGTACCACGGTTGTAGGTGGAGTTGTAGCCGTAGAGTCTGAGTTTGACAGTATTACTCTTTGGCATTTGGGTTTAGGACATATGGGTGAGCGTGGGATGAAGGAACTTCACAAGAGAAATCTTCTAAAGGGGGTAAAATCATGTAAGCTGGATTTATGCAAGTACTGTGTGCTTGGGAAACAGAACCAAGTTTAGTTCACAATGGCCACACACAAGACGGAGGGAGTATTGGACTACATTCATTTAGACGTTTGGGGATCAGTGAGAGTGGCATCACGAGGGGGATATGTGTATTTAATAAGCTTCATCGACGACTACTCACAAAAGGTCTTGGTGTACTTCATGCGTCACAAGTTGGAGATGTTTTCCAAGTTTAAATTGTAGAAAACTGAGGAGGAGAACCAGACTAGGAGAAAGATCAAGTTCCTTAGGACAGACAATGGAGCTGAGTACACAAACTCGGGTTTCAAATATTTTTGCAAGTATAATGGAATAAGGAGGCATTTTATCATACGCTGGACATTGCAGCAAAATAGTGTTGTGAAGAGGATGAACCGAACCTTAGCTGAAATGGCTCGGTGCCTCAGATTGCATGCTGGGATCGCCATGAATTTATAGGCCGAGGTAGTTAGTATGACTTGTTGCTTGATAAACAAATCACTAATGGCATCATAGAATGGGAAAGTTGCTGAGGAGGTGTGGATAGCTAATGAGGTTGACTACTCTAGACTTAAGAGTATTTGGGTGTCCAGCCTATGCGCACATTCTTGGTGAGGAGAGATCTAAACTTGAGGAGAAGTTTAGACGATGCATATTTTTGGGATATCAGAAAGGTGGGAAAGGGTTCAAGTTGTGGGATCCAGTGGCAAAAAAGGTGGTGATCAGTAGAGACATGGTTTTCGATGAGAAAGCCATGTTGCGGTGTACTGAGGAAAAATTTTAGAAACAGGTGCTATAAAATCATAGCAGCAATGAGCATATGATTCAAGTGGAGTTAGAGACTCGGGGCAAACATGTAGGGAGTCCTAGCAAGAGAGATTAGCTAGTAATGTAGGTGGAGCCAAAAATTTAGGGTGAAGATGACATAGGGAGTTATAGCTCAGACAACTAGCAGTTGCATCGTAGCATAGCTATAGACAAACCCAGACGTGTCATCAGGCCACCCCCAAGTATGGTTTTAATGATCTGGTGTCTTATGCACTTATCACCAGCAGCGTGGATCCTACTATCTTTTAGGAGATCATGCACAACCAAGAGAAGGGTAGCTGGATAGGCACTATGGTGGAGGAGATAGGGTCGTTGCATAAGAACCAGACGTGGGACTTGGTGGAGCTTCCAGTTGGGAAGTGGGTGATTGGATGCAAATGGGTATACAAGAATAAGGAAACAGTTTCAGAAAAGGAAAGAGAGAAGTACAAGGCTCGCTTGGTAGAAAAGGGATACTCGTAGAGGAAGGGAGTAGATTATGATGAAATCTTCTCCCCTATGGCCAAGCATACTTTCATTAGGGTAGTGTTGGGATTAGTTGCGCAACATGATATACATCTCAATCAGATGGACGTAAAGACAATTTTCCTCCATGGTGACATGGATGAGCTAATTTACATGACACAACCAGAAGGGTTTAGCCAACCTAGTCAAAAGCACTTAATCTGAAAACTGAAGAAGTCACTGTACGGGCTAAAGCAGCCTCAAAGGTTGGCATTGAGATTTGGAGGGACAAAGCTATAAGGAGACTATGGCTATCTTAGGGTGGCTATGTAGAGAAGGTACTGGAGAGGTTTAGCATGGCTAATGCTAAGCTAGTGAGCATGCCTTTGGCGAGTCATTTCAGGTTGTCTACCGCTCAACGCCTAAGAACAAATGATGAGGTTCGTTATATGTCGAAGGTCCCATAAACTAGTGCAGTGGGGTGTCTGATGTATGTCATGGTGTGTACGAGGCCAGACCTAACACATGCTGTCAGCGTGGTGAGCAAGTTCTTCTCGAATCTAGGTAGATAGCACTTGGAAAATGTCAAGTGGATTCTCAAGTACTTGAGGGATATGACCAAATATGGCATAATGTTCAGTGCACAAGAGAGTGATCCATCAGTAGTAGGGTACCTAGATGTTGACTACGCAGGAGACTTAGATGACAGGGGGTCTACCACACGGTGTAACAACCCCCAAATTACTACCATTTTTTTATATTATTTTTGCAACAACATTCATTACTCTGATACCCATAATAATTTTTACTATAACTTCCCAGTCCCAAAGTGGGTACTGAGAATAACTGTTCGTCAATACCAACCATCTAAGCAGTGGAAAACGTAAAATACTTAAACCTTACTTACAATACCAGAGTTTCAGTATTTCCTAAAAAGATACATATACATCTCCCAAAAATCGACAAGAACTCCTAGGGACTACTTAAATTACATCTCCCAATAATAACACTTTTCCTGTAGTTAGGGCAGTGCTAAAGTCCCCTCTATCTCTAAGCTCGCTTCGCACGTCGGTTTGGATTTCCTGAAATGGTTGAATTTCTGGGGTGAGACACTTTTTAGTAAGACCAAATATGTTATTACCAGTGTGTGGCAAATGAGTTTACATGAATAATACATTTACTAATCAAGTTGTAACTGAGATAACATTTTAGGGTAAGGCATATCATAACTCACACCTATGTCACTTAAAATACAAGTGTTTCTGAATTTTCTATTTAATCATAATTTTAGCTATAATAGATAAATCTTGATTTTTGTAAATCTACATACATATATAACTGTGAAAACTTCCTTAGATGGATAACTGTATGCATGAATTGACCCTGCATGCTTAGGTTATGCGGTCCATGGGCTGGTCCTGACTGCCAGGGAGCTCTTCGTCTCTCCTCTGGGCACAATCAACTGTTATTCCACACTCTATTTGGAGATGTGTTGTTGCACTATCTATACTGTACTAGCTACGGTACCGTGCTCTGTAATCTGTTTTGGTCCATCAGGGATCTAATACTATATAATACTATGTCTGCATATTAGTGTTTTACCATGATTCTGTATAATTGAAATAACCACGATTTTGTATAACTGAAATAATCATGATTCTATAATATCTGTAATAGCATGATTCTATAATATTTATATTTCATGGTTTTGTAATATCTGAATAATCATGGTTCTGTAAAACTATATAATCATGATTCTCTAAAAGCTGTATAATCATGGTTCTATAAAAACTGTATAATCATGGTACTATAAAAGTTGTGTAAAACTCTTTACTAAACTGATATTTCTCATGCCACATAATAAAATAAAACTCATATACTATAATCTGTATATTTTCGCTGTATAAGAAATATATATAATCTGTAGAATTTTTCTTGAAATCCAGATTTCTGAATTTTTCTAAAAATACATAATTTCATACCCACAATGTCATACTTATAAATTATCCAAAAATCATATTCTGGAAGAACATAACTATATATAGAATATTTTACTGGTAAATTTTCTAAAATAACTAGCATAACATATTTTCTTTACTTGATTACTAGGAGGCTTGCCAAACTTCCTAAATTCACGCCCGCGGTGTTCGAAACTCCAAAACCCTGAAATCACATTTTCTTAGTCTCACACATGTTGTTTCATCAATGAAACTCCAAATAGCTAAGTATTTATCACCCCTACCTAATTTCCTAAGGGAATGCTCATAGGGATCCTAACCCAATGCCTGCGACACTCGCACAAAACCCTGTATTCCAAAATTTCTAATTTTATCAATTCGAACCTAGAATGCATAACAATCGAACATTACTAAGTCCTCTTAAGTCATATAACTCATTAAACTTAAAAACATCTCCCTTACCCTAGTTTTGGAGTGGTGCCCGGGATCCTCAAAACATAATTCTGCTCTTGTCAAATTGACGAGGATCGCCGCTAGGTGTTAGATACGGAATCTAATTGTCGATGGGGCGAGTTTAGAGTGAGAAAATGAGAAGAGAGAGAGAGAGAGAGAGAGAGAGAGAGAGAGAGAGAGGACTCGCAGCTGAGAGAGGAGAGAGAGAGCCTTTGAAATTTAACAAGAAAAATTTAACATGCAGCCTTATATGGATTTCTGTCCTAAAGCAAAATCGTTGATGATTTTCTTAGGCTCTTAGAAAACCATCAATGGTTTGGTCTTCAACCAAACCATTTTATCCATTTTACCTTTAACCCAGCTTCGGTAACTACAAAATCGTCGATGGTTTTTCTGCACCCTCACCAAATCGTCGACAGTTGGTCCACACCAAACCAAAAATCCCTTTTTTCTTTATTTCCTTATTTTTATTATTTTTTGGGTCACTACACAGGGTACGTATTTACCCTTGTGGGAAGACATATTTATTGGAGGTATATGGTGTAGTCACCCGTAGCATTGTCTACTACTGAGTCGGAGTACATAACAGTGACTAAGGCTGTCAAGGAAGCGTTGTGGCTTACGAGGTTGGTTAAAGAGTTGGTTGTCCAGCAAGGTGAATTTCGACTGTAGTGTGATAGTCAGAGTGTCATCTACTTGGCGAAGAAATAGGTGTACTATGTGAGGACAAAGCACATTGATGTGCGGTATCACAAGGTCAGGGAACTAATTACTTCAGGAGAACTTCTACTTAAGTAGGTTCAAACATCTGACAATACAGCTGATATGCTGACGAGCCAGTCACAACGGACAAGTTCAAGCATTACTTGGGTTTGATCAATGTCTCCAAGTGCTAGTCGGGAGACGGACCCAATCTACTATCCTGGGTGGAGCAGTGGTTATGCTTTAAGATTTCCTAAGTGGTGAATATTCGCCAAGGCAGAGATTGTTAAGGATGTGACTCATATTCTAAGTAGAACACATATACCAAGAAAGTTACGTGAAGTGAGGAGCAAGAGCAAGAAAGAAGGTTGTAGGAAGAGGGCAAACTAATGATGGTTTAGGCTGTAACCATCGACGGTTTCAGGCAGAATGTAGAGTGTTACTTCTCGACTCCAAACCATCGATGGTTTCTAACAGCGAACTTCATGAAATTCAAACTGAGAAGCCAATAGATCAGGTAAATCGAAAGTTTTTCCTCTAGTGATCGCTATAGGAATGGTTTAGATAGAATCTAAGGTTCCTATACTTTTAGGGTTTGTATATAATCAATTATTTGTAATCCTAATATAAACTTGACATAATTGATAGTGAAAATCAGAGTTGTTGCTCCCGTGGACATAGGCAAATTGCCGAACCATGTAAATCTTGTGTCTTTTGATTGTTGCTTCCGTCCTTCTCATTATTGAGTGTTTGCTTCTTTAGAATAGTTCATCATAAAGTGATTGCATTGGTTGTTTGTTTGATTCGTGAGTGTATGTGAGAGTGCTTTCGCTATGCATCCGTGAACAACTCCTATCCTAGTCATTTTCAGCGCTTGGTTTCTAAACTCAAGTTGGTTTCTTTACCTCCTTGAGTTTGAGGGGGAATGCTAGCAAGATACATGTGTTTGTATACCATATATATAAATATATATGAATTAATTATGTATACATACCATGTGTGAATTAACCTATATGACACATGCTTATAAAATCTACCTCGTATGTAGTTAGATTTTGTGATCCATAGGTGATCCAACTTGTATATATAGAGCCCTTTGAGGCATGGTATGTATTAAACATATGTACATACCGTGTATGAATAAACCATGTGCACATACAGTGCATGAATTAACCATGTGTATATACCATGTATAAATTAGCCTATATAACACATGTTTGTAAAATCTATCTTATATGTAATTAGACCATGTGTTTCGTATGTGATCTAAATTGTATGAATAGAGCCCTTTGAAGCCAAGACGAAATACAACAATCATTCATTAAGAGGAAATACAACAATTATTCATTCTTTCGAAGCTATGTTTAGCTAACACTATGGTTGTAGCCGCGTTGCCAAATCAAATAAATCATGATGTTTTTCTTGTTTTCTTGTATTTTTTCTTTCGATTTACTACATGAGTATGTATAACCTTAGGATGTAATTCATGACAATTACAAAAATTAATGTTGACGTAAAATTTAACCTCATACCAACAAGTTTGTTGTGATCATATGCAATCTAGAAAAAGGAGATTGGAATATGCCTAGTAGCCTCTAGGGCCCTCTCCAATGCTTAATTCAAAGCTCGGTTAATTAGTATAAGAATGAATACTACCCTTTTTGCCAACTGCAAGATGAGTACTAAACAAAAGTTGCAACTGTGAAATAAAATGTCCTCTAATTGAAAGTATCCTTAACATAAAAAACTTTTCTAAAGTAAATACGAAAGCAAGTAGCAAAAAGTTACTATTCTTCCAAGTACAAGGTTAAATCTTACTACTTAAAGACTAAAGTCAAATTCATGGTAGTTTTAACATGACAACTTTCATATTATCAATATTATCCTTCAACAAGCATTTATTTAAGAGTAGAATTACACATGACTATTGATAATGATAAGAGTCTCTTCATATTTACTTGGGAAATAAACCATTTGTCTCTCCATTTCTCATACCTCTTGATTTTCTTCCCAAAGCTACAACCTAGCTATATACATCTCCATTAATTGATTGTGCAATAGTTTTTAGGATTTTTCAATGCTATAATTAATCATTATTTAGATTGTGTTATGGATTGCAAATATTTGTTAAATGATTGAATTTTGGGTTTGTTTCTATGTTAAAGCTTCAAGATGTCAAGGAAAATGGATCCATTAATGACAAAGACAAGAATGATATTATCTCGAAAAGTTGTATGGTGAGAAGTTTGGGTGCTTTAGAGATGATGTGGAATTTTTGGAAAGCTAATTTGACTTGTAAAAGGGATCTTAGGAAGGTTTACAATAGGCAAGTCCTCTTAACTTTTTAGATCTATTTCCCTTTAGAAATTGAAGATGTAAAAATATTTTATAAGGTTGCTTAAAATGAATAATAATTACGCAAGGCATAAGATATTTTTAGTAGAAATCTAACTGTATCGCATACAAACACAAGCACACACACACATATAATTTTGTTTGTTTTAAATATGTGATTGGTAAGGTTAGAGAGGATTGTTCAAATCATGAGATTTGATATAAGTTCAATAAGGAATTTGACAGATGTAGAGGATTGATATTTATTAGCTCATACTTAAATTTACTTGTCATAACAACGAAATGTATGTCTTTTCACTTTTAGTCAATTTTTTTATTATATTTATTTTTTTTGTTATATTTCTACATGGGCTTTTGCATGTGAAGAATATTGTTTTTTTTTTTTTATGGAAGAAAGAATTATGTATACATACATACATGCATATGGGTCTCCACTCGGTAAACAAAAAGAAAAAGTGAGTAATAAAAATTAATTTGAAATTTAGCATATTTTGATTATTGTTTAAAAAAAAAAATTATCTTTTTTTCCCTCTCATCATTTTTCAGTAAGCTTGATTTGTTTTCCCCATCTACCCATTTTTCTTTTGTCATAATAATCAATAGCAATTTTCTATGTCTAATAGAGGATGTAATATTCTTTGTACCCACGATAGAGATTAGAATTCCGTTTATTCACTTCTTTCCCAAAATATTATCATGAAATATTAGTCTAACATCATAATGAAATACTCGAAATAATTATAATAAGAAATATTTACCATGTAAACTCATACTATTACCTAGAATTTACATATTGAACTTTGACTTTTAGTTGACATAATTCGATGTGTTGCATATATATTTCAAAAATGTATTTTTAAAGTAGTAATTTTGTTTTTTTAATATCTCTTGTTTACCAAACCATCCTCATAAATCTCAACTACCCATATAAATTATCCCATTTTGAGTTAGTTAACCAGTGGGAATAGACATGAACACAATTTCCGCTTCCTTTGCATGCGCTTTATTTTTTTCTTTTACTTTAGAAACATTTTCTCTCTAGAGTTTTGATGTCCATACCTTGACTTCTTTTTTAGGCAAATTATTATTATTATTATTATTATTATTATTTAGGCATGTTGGAAGGACAACTAGTGCATGATTCACCAACTTGAATGCTAATTGTGTTAATTTGCTTTGTTTAGTAATGATGGTCTTAATTAATACAAGTAGTGAACATGTCATTGTGTGCGTGTTTCACTACTCAATTTTTTTTTACCACACCGTCGGGAATACAACTAATAAAATATTTGTGTACAAATAAATGGCTTCTAACAAAAGTTTATGGATACATCAATATGCACAAATACACTCACGTATGATATGAAATCAAGCTCAATGTGAGACTGTGATTTTGTCAAAATAACGTATGCAATCTTTGAGTTAGATGTATATGATAAAACACTTCAAAGATGCAAACCTAAATAAAAATTTTCTTCCAAAAATAATTTTCAAATGAAGTGTAGGAGAACCTAGAATTTTGCACTCAAATTAATTTATGCCCAAATAATAATAAATGATCTTTGCTAAAAAAAAATATACAAAGTATACTTCAAAGATCTTCAAATTCTCAAACGCAATCTGCAAAAATATTTTTCAAAATGAAGTATTAGAGATTTTAGAGTCATGCCCAAAAACGAATTCTTGCAAGAAAGGCAAGATAAGCTTTATCAATCTTGCAATAGAAATGCTAAAGATTCACAAACTATAAAAATATTTCTCCCAAGATATTTATCAAAGAAATATGTGGAGAAATTCGACTTATACTCTTAAGGAATGATTTTAAAAAATAAGAACAAATGAGGATAAATAATATTTGTTGTGAAAAATAAATGCCCAAATAAATTTGTTCTTGAAAAGATTTTCAATGTAATGAGTATGGGAGAGTATAAATGAATGAAAAAATCAAAAATATTTTCGAAGGATTTTCAATCTAATCTTATGTTAAAATTTGAGTAATGAAGGGGTATATATAGACCTAAGGGAAAATCTAACCGTTAGGGACATATTGGGCATTTTAGAATTTGTTTAATCAAAAAATAATTATGTTTAAGTGCTTAAAAATGACCCAACCCAAGAGGTTCGGTCAACCGTCTTAAAGGGTCGGTCGATCAAGCCAAGGTGATATTCCAAACCTTCATAGGTTCGATCGCCTAGGCACGGGTTCGGTCTAGCGATTCTTGAGGGTCGGTTGACCGAGGCAAATTTGAACTAAAAGTTTGGTCAGTTGGGGCAGGTAGAAAGGTCAAGTCTAAGGTTCGGTCGACCATGAAGGATTGGTTCAAATATAGGTCGGTCGCCTGAGCCAGGTCAAATAATTGACTTTTGACCTGGTCGGTCGACCGAGACATTTATAACACCATGGGTCGGTCAATCGAGCTCCTTGAAAAATCAAGGTAAGCCCAACTTTGACCTAATAAGTTTAATCCCTATTTATATAGGTATGACATTTTAGCTAAGGGAATTTTTCATGAGATGTTTGAGGACCTAAGGTCAATCTATGCTTTTTGAGCTTGTCATTCTTATCATGCATGCCATGCAATTATTACAAATCACACACTAAATACATATACAATTTAAAAACAAATAATGTCTTCAATCTTCTTTTGCTCTTCTTGTTCTTTATGGAATCTGCCAAGTGAATGTGAGCTCTAAGTCCTTTCCGGCTTCCTTTTCCCTTTTCCATGTGTGTGTTCTAAATTATTAACATGTTCAAGTACTAGCCACATACATTAGTTTCAAGTGCTTTATTAGCATCAAAACAAGGAAAAAACTCAAAAAGTCAATAATCTCCCCCTTTTTGATGATGACAAACACCCAACAGCAAAACAGGTTCAGCCTGAAAAGGCTCCCCTAAGAATATGCATATCTTAACAATATTTAATACAACTTAGGCATATCAAGTGAAGAAGACATTAAAGATGGATCATTTAGTTTTGACAATGAAGCACATACATGTGACATGCAATATATAACTCAGAAATTTTATCATCTTGCTCTCTCTTTCCCCTTTTTGGCATCAGCAAAAGGGTTAAGCTAAGAAAAAATAGTGGATCATAAAAGAGAAAATCTTACCTTAAAATGGCACTCCCCCTTTTTGATATAAGATTTTGAAAATATAACTCCCCCTTTTTAATTTAATATTTGAAAGTATAACTCCCCTTTTTTTATTCAAAAAAAAAAATTCTAGGCATAGCAATTTAACACACAAGCAAGAAACAAAATATGTCTCATGTAAGATTGTTTCTTGCCATGAAATATATATATATCCCCCTTTTGATATTATCTTGAAGTGCTGGGGGTGATGCTTGCTGGAAAATAAACTATGAAGATCACACAAGCAGGTAACATTTTTCTAGTTGGGCATTTAAGCACAATTCATAAAATAACCAAAAAAATAAACCACAAAGATCCTAAATATATTAGACAATTCAAAACAAGGATCATATGGTAAAATAGATGACTGTGGCAAAAATAACATATTTCAAATTATGATTTGCAATAAGAACAACACATTTAAGCACATGCCACAATACATTTAAAACATATCTAAGCTAGACATGTTGGAGAGCCTAATAGGATAGAATAGATTTTGTATGCTCCCCATATCGATTTGAATTATAGCTTAGATGATATGAACTGCTTATACTAAACAAGATTAATCTCACTAAGAATGCCAAGTAGTATAAATGACTATTTTGCATTCCGTAAACCAACTATACTTATTGGCCTAACAAGGCTTTCACATCTTGTTTTGATGGTAACAAATAAAGGATGGTTTAACTAATTCGTGTTCAAGTGATGCGATTTCAGGAACTCTAAAATGACAAGTTCAAAAAGATTAAGAAAGAATGACCAAAGATCACCAAGTGCTTAAAGTCAAACTACATTTACAAAGTGATCAAGTGGAAGCTCAAGGAGAATCAAGATAGTTAAAGCAAATGAAGCTCAAAGAATGATCAAGCTCAAGGAAAAAGAAAGGATATTCATGAAGACTTCAAAAAACAAAAGAGTTTTTAAGTTTTAGGAAGTTTCATGTAAGTACTTCAACTCTAAATATCATTTTGGATGAGATGAAGCTCATTAGGGGATAAAATGGACTTAGAGACCTTATTTTAGAAACCTTGAAAAATATATTTTAAATGTAAGAAAGCAAGAAAGCCAAGGGTTTTGAAAACAAAGAGAAAAATATATTTTTTAAAATCTATTTAGGCGACTGAGGAATAAACCTCAGGCGACTGAAGATTTTCCTAAAAGAATTCTGAAGAGGCAATGTAGCCTCAAGTGACTGAAGTTGGATCTCAAGCAACTGAAGTTGGACCTCAAGCTCCTGATGCTATTTTCAACAGAAAAATAAAACAATGCACTGAAGGCTCAGGCGACTAAACTTATAGTTTAGGCAACCGAACCTCGACAACGGCTATATTTTCTTTAATGTTTTAATTTCAAATTTATATTTCTTGCGCCCCAGACTTTCTAGAAACTTGAGGGACACTCCAAGTAATCTTGGACAGCACGAATAAGACCCTTTCTAAGCCTATAAATACATGGTCTATGAAATCAAATTATACCAAGAATTGAAAATCATCTCTCAAAGCTTTCTGAACAACTAAATGCAACATTGGCCACGGGAAGGCATAAACCCCAAGTTATGAAGTGTTCAACTATGAAACATCTCAATAGGCTACTAAGGCTCTTGTTAACTACCACAACTTGCCAATTGGTTTGCAGGTGAAAAGCACTAGGACATTTAAGCCTGGTGCCTAACATGGTCCTCAAGGCTTTCAAGAAGTAACCCATGAGCTTCACATCCCTATTGGAAACAATGATTTTTGGAAACCTATTCTTGATGACAATCTTGCTGTTTATTCTATTATGGATGCACGGGCTCAAAGTGTTTTTTTTTTGGGGGATTAGGGAAAGTAGGGTAGTTAAGTGTACCTAAACTCTTTTGAACAAAGTTAGGTTCCTTCAATTCATACACTAGTTTCAACTCCTCATATTCTATCGGGTTCACTCTATGATCTGTGACATGTGAAAGCTTTGTCATGGGAGATGACTTACTAGGTGGCTCAGATAGGACATCCTTAAACTCAGAAGGTAGAGATGATACTTCTAAGGGTGTTTCTTTTTCAGGAAGGGGTATTTCAGTCTCCTTAGGAACATCCACCGACACTACCTTGGTATCTTGACTCTCCTACTCACAGAGCTTTTTTACTTATGGTGTTCAAGGTTTCACAAAAGGTCTATTTCTTTTCCTTCTTATTTTTATCACCATCTTTTCTATCAAGCGCCAAGTTCATGGGTAATTTTCCTTTGTCCATAGGTTGATGGACTATGGAATTACTCTCTCGGGAGGTGACTAGATCTAATTGTGCTGGTTGGGACTAGTTGTAGTTTGCTACTCTTTGAGAGTGTGGCTCATTTGAAAACTATTTTCCCATGGGCCCTTTAGTTATTTTCTCAAAGTCATAAGCTAAATTATAGGCATGTCCAAGGGACTCAATGTGATATAGGAATAGTTTTCTCCTAAGTTCAAGCTTTAATCTTAGGCAAAATCGGGAGGTCTGTTGTAACGACCTGCCTAATTTACTACATAATCAACCATATTAATTATCATTAACTTAAAACATAACAAAGTCAACCCGAACCCGTGGGTAACGAGGACGCACCTGTCATACACAACAAAAACCTAAGTAGCAATAAACATAAATTTCATCCACCCAACCATAAAATATAATATACCAAAGTTACCTACATTCCACCATATGTTGTGTAAATATACAATCCTCAAAATCACCAAAAGAAAAAACTAGGATCCAATACCAAAAACCAGCTGATCCTAGCTCAAAACTTATCCTCCTAGCAGGATAGTAAAAAATGCCTCAACAGCGGGCTTGGCTCACTTGTCTTTCTGGGTTCCCTGAAATGGTTTAACCTAGGATGAGACACCTCTTAGTAAGGGAAATAAATTAAATACAGTTGTGTGGCAACGTGAATATTTAGTTCTATAATAAATATACAGTACATGTTACATGCTTGAAAACACTGATAATATCATAACTAAGTAAACATACAATTTCATAGTTTTACTAAATCATGTTGTATTTCACTGTTCATAAAAACATCTGATATAACTAGTAATTCCAAAATTTACCCAGGATGAATAGCTAGCTGATGTCATGTATTACCCCCCATGATGGGTTGTGCAGCTTGAAGGCGGGACCCAACCACTACCAAGTCAAAAATGTCTGTAAGTACTATGGGCCCGCCACACCCTGGTTTAGACTGCTAAGTGGACGTCTACAACTCTACACTGAAAGCCACATCAACTATCCATCTCCCACCCCCTCTACTAGTAAGGGCGATTAGCACAAATTTGAACTGAACTGAACTGTATAGCTACGGTCCCGAGCTCTTGATAACTGATTTGAACTATCATCCGAGTTCTAATAACATATAATACATGATAATATAGTGTTTTAACATAAATAGATTGATAGCATTTTTCTAAATTCTGTAATAACATAAATAATTACGGCCTTATGTCGAATACATTCATAATTGCGGCCTTGCACCGAAAACATGAATAACTATGGCCTTGCGCTGGCTATCAATCACGATCTTGCGCCGAACATAACATACATTCTGATATGAATAAATGTACTGTTTATCATGTATTCTAAAATCATAGTTTATTGTATTATCATGTTATTCTAGAAAATAACTGAAACATGCTTTTTCTATAAAATTGACTTAACATAATACAAAATGTGTAAAATAATATTCATGTCACACAGACTGAATAAAATCATGAATTCTGTTCTGAAATCACATTTCCTGACATTTCTTACTAAATATATTTTTTCCTGTATAATAGTAGTATTTTCCCAAATATACATTTTCACAAAATATGCTCATATATAATACATGCCTTCTGAAAATTAATCTGCTATTAAATAATAATAATTTTCATGAAAAATTACTACTTTAGTTTACTCCCTTACCTGACTACTAAAAATCCCCTAATATGACTAGTCCTACACTCGCAAGGCTCCCAGCTCAACACCCTGAAAACAACATCTCCCTAAACAAAACTTTAGTATTTCTTCGAGTTCTACATTTGTTGACCCTATGGGTCATACCTTGTTTTGATTATGACAAATACTCAAGCATTTAATGTCTTCCGAGTTGATGTGCAGGTTTATCTTGGCAATATCATCTGATGGCACTCGGAGACCCGAAGGAAAATGAAGACCTTGAAGACCCTAGTTATAATTTATTTTTTGTAATTTCTACTTGGGTCTATAATCTTAATTAAGAAAAGGTCTGTAATAATCTGCATATCATGCATATAGGAACTACAAAGCTCAAAGACCTTAGAACGACTCTAGGTCCCTACACACAATCAAGACCATAAATGGACCTTAGGGAACACCCTTCGGTCAACCAACGCCGGATTTTTTCGGTGTCCTAAAATGACCTAGAATGACCCTAGGACACTCACTCATGTTTAGTCATTTGAATTGGGTGATTGTTGGCTTAAACAGAACCGAAATGCACTAAATGTGCACACTCGGTCGACTGAACTTCCCTGTACAAAAATGCCTGATCAACCGAACCAATGCTGGGTTAACAGGCCGACCATAACCCGGTCAACTTAACTCTTACAGTTCAATTTGACCCCGGTTGATCAAACTCCTCAGGAGTCAAATTTACTAACCACCTACTCGACTGTGGCCATATTACATTGCAACGACCTAATTGACAGAGTTCCCACGTACGGGAACTCAATGGTCTGGTTAACCGATCGAGTTAGTTCAAAATCTTCTTGGTCGACTGAACCTCGAAAAATGGGAAAATCGCCTTCAAACTTACAAGGCCGATCGACCAAACTCACAAGTCATTTAATGCCCTGTCGACCGAACTTCAAGCACTTCAGTCAACCAAAGTCACCTTGGTCGACCAGTGCTCTCGAGTTGCCCCTCATTTTTTACTGCAGTTAATATTTTTAAATGGGGTTAATTTATTTAAATAATATTAAAACTTTTATAATTATTCAATTTGTGTCCTTAACGGTCATATTTATGGGAAAGTCTATATATACCCCTTCATTTGGAATGATTAGCAATGAGATTAGCAAAACAATTAGCAAATATCATCTAAATCTCAAAAAATCCATTTTTGCCTATTCCACTCCAAATACTCTCATATATTCATTCCCTTGATACATCTTAGCATTGTGAGTATATTTTTGTGCTAGTGTTTATTAGGTATTGTTAATACTCTCATTGTCTTGCTGAATATTTGATATTGATTTTGGGGAGTTTGGCATAGTTTATCCCATATATTTTTATTGACAAAATCTTGTGTTGGGATAAACTTATAAGCTTAAGGATCTTTGCATTGTCATTGCAAGATTCCTATACCTTTATTTTTATGTGCAAAATATTTTACAAAACTAGATTTCAAACAACTTTTGTGTCTGATACAATTTAAGAAAATATTTTTGAGTTCGTTTGAATAATATTCCCAGCATCTTTGAAACACTAAGTTGATATTGAGATTTCATATACTTTGCTTTCAAAGATTAGCTTGCTTGAACACTTTTGTGTTTGATTAGATAAAGTCATTATATTGAGTGTAGATTGCACACATATACCACTGAGCTTATAGTTCTTACATGTATGGTGTAGATTGATTATTACTTGCGCATATTGGGTACATATCTACTTTACATGAAAGCACAAACACTGTACCAACTTGACTGAGAAAAATACTGTTGTATTTCCAGGAACAGGCCTGAAGAGGGAGACTAGCCCTATTGAATAGTCCCAGATTGGCTTAGACCCGGTTAGGAAAGTTAGGTGCACCATCCTGGTAAGGTGTAGGTTGAGGTCAGCCCCGCTAATTAACCTGGTTGTAAAGGTTGAGGTCATCCCTATGCTGATTGACCTAGTTGTAATTGGTGCCGCTCCACCCGTTAAGTAAGCATTAATGGAATTCTCAGGCTTATAAGTTAGAGGCGGGGACGTGGGTACAGTTAGTCGAACCCTGATAACATATCTTGTGTGCACTTTTTATCTTTCAGCAATTTACATTTCTGCACATGAATGTTATAACTGGTGAATGCTGCACATGATTTTAATTTCTACACGTTATATTTATCTGCGTATTTGGAACTGTATAGACAGACCCTAGGTTGCGAATATACTACTATTAGATTAGCTAAACCTAGGAATAAATTTTAAAATTCCAATTCACCCCCCTCTTGGGAATACACCAAAGCTAACAACATTTTCTACAACTATAGGAAAGCCAAATGTTAAATAAAAAGTCTTACCTTGAATTTGGGATGGTGTCCAAGTTAACCCCACCAACGATCCACTCCAGCAAACTTGAAGAGAAACTTCCCAGGAGCATCATGGCGGCCTCGGATCGTCGAACCGGCAAGAGATCGGCCCAAAATCTTAGAGAGAAAGGAGAGGGGACGAACATTTGAGAGAGAGAGAGAGAGAGAGAGAGAGAGAGAGAGAGAGAGATTTCGGCGTTGGTTGCAGGATTTGAGCTAGTAGACGGTAGTGTAGCTCTGCGTGACTGGGATAAGATTCAGCCGGTATTGGAATTACCCATGAGACCTTACTTGTGTAGTGGTGAGTTGTCCTGACGACGACTTTATTTTGAGCAGTGAGCGCTTGTTTTGGAGGTGCGTGCTAGTCTATCTGTTTTCTCAGAGAGTGCGACTTGTTTTGGGGCGAGAGCTAAGTGACGTCGGCTTTTTTTCTCACGCCCATTTTCTGGTTCAAGCACTTTGGTTTTTTCTCTTTTCGTGGATGAGCCGGTTGTCCATTCGTTCATTTTCTCGGCGATGTTTTTGCGGTTGAGCACTTAGTTCTGTTCCTGAACGCTCGGAGTTCTCGAGACCGCTGAGAGAGTTTCTTTTTGAGCGCTGTATTGTTGCGGAGGTTTGTTCGCTTTCTGTTCTGACTCGGCGTTGAGATATGAGGTGTTTGACGGTTAGGCCCGAAGGAGAGGTGAGTTTCCTGTTTTTGTCGGTTGTTTTTTCGCGGCATCCGGCAGAATTACTGGTGTTTGTGGAGATTTCTGTGAGAGCAGGCAGGGGGGAGGACCCGAGAAGGGAGTGTTATGGTTGCATTGCATTGAGTTGCGGGAGTGAGATCTGGGTGTGCTGGGGTTTAGCCAGTCTTTGTCTGGGATCGGAATATTTCGAGGTTTTGTTGAGTTGCGGGGAGGGGGAGGAGATCAGGTGAGTTATCAGTGAGAGGATCTGTAGGTGGGGTTCGCGATGTGGTGGGAATGAGAGAGTCGTGTGGAGTGGGCTCCGATGAGTAGTTGCGAATGGCAAGAGGTCATTGGGTGGGTAGGTCCGTCTTTCATGGCTTCTGACCGATCCGCTGTCTTTTGACGTGTGAGAGCGCGACGCGTGGGACCAGGGCATTCTGCGGCACGATTTTCTGGGGAGAGTTGGTCCGAGATGATTGGAGACACGAGGAGATTAGGTTCTTCGTTGGTGAGCTCGAGGGACTAATTTCGCGAGATTTTTCCTGTTTGATTTAGTTAATGCTGTTCTGAGTTGGAGTTGTTTCGGAGCGGGGAGCGAGTTCGACTGACGGTATTTTTGAGTTAGTTGAGAGTTTCCTTGCGATTCCAGATTGAGGTGTATTGGACGCACCGATTATGCAGTCTTCGTGTCATTGACGACCAGGGAGTGCAACTGAGGTTTTTTACAGGATGCGCTCCGTAACCCCCGGTTGCGATCGGAGTTAACCCATGCCGGATGTTCGGACCCAATTCATTTGTGCTCCTGAGGTCCTATATGAACTGATTGTGATTTGTGAGAGTTTGCAACGCAGAACTTTTTAAGATGAGGAGATTGGAGCCGCAAGCTTTGATGCCGTTTTAGTGTACGCTTGAGGAGAGATTATTGATTTGTTTGCTTTTTGTGTCCGGAGTGAGCTTCGGGCAGGTTTCTGTTGGAGGCTCTTGGTCTGATATTGAGGTGATAATTAGCATTGTAGTGTATGAAGGTTTTTTTTTGAACCGACGGCCCAGCGGCCGAGAGGTTGGAGTTTTGTTGAAGCTGTGACGCCTGCTCTGAGGGAGACAATTGTGAGAGTGGGGAATGGGGTAGATGGCCTCAGGATGGAGGAAGAGTGTGGCCCCGTAGTGGGGAGCCGCTTCTGTGATTGCCGCCGGGATTGGTTGTCCCGTTCGTATAAGCTGAGATGACCCCCGTTTCTACCTCTCCACCTAGCTTGTTAGGAGATTCGTTGACCTCTTTACCTTTTGTGGATTTTTCCGCGTGGACGATCGGTTTTTCTTGATTTCTTGATTGTTTGATGCGGTGCTGATTCATTTTGTTTTGTGACGGCTGATGATTTTTTTCGGGCGCTTTTGTGTCTATCCCGCTCGTGAAGCGGACTGGCTCCGACTTTTGATGTTGGAAATAGTTGTTCTTGGACTGCGCATTGTGATGTTTGACTCCGTTGCTTTTGAATGGGGATACCTTATTTGCGCTCGTTGCCTTTCGAGCGAGAAGATTGCTTACTTTCCTCCTCGGGACCTGTTGTCTCCCTCGTACCCGTGACTTTTTGCGCCTGATGAGGAGATTAGACACGAGCGTGAGTAGATGATGTGCAGGGGACTTGTTTTTGTGGTGGGAAGACGAGGTGAGGGCGAGTACTCCGTTTGTTTTTGTGACTTTGTCTTTTCGCTTTAGATCGACGTTCCCTGTGGCACACGGTATAGGAGAGTAGTAATGGTTGCGAGCTCCAGGCTCGACCGGTCGAGTGCGTATGGCATGAATCGAGAGGGACAGGAGCCCTTGTGGTATTTGTCTCGGTTTGAGATGCCGGGAGCGATGCTTTCGATTTATTGTTATGAGAGGTTAGTGAGTTTTTTTCCTGTTTTGAGATGTTGCGCTTTCTGTTGGGGCTTAATTGGGGATGGCTTTCCTTCCATTATCATTTTGATGGGGGGGCAGGTTCTGACGAGAGCGTATCGATTTTGTGTCTTTCGCGGTGCCCGCTTTTGGAGGCTTGAGGTGCAGGCAGGCGGGATGAGGGGAGAGCTGAGGGAGCTTCGTACGTGGATTGATTGGTGCATACAGTTCGAGTGTGGGGATTCGCATGGTGAGGGTATTAGGACTCGCGACGGCGAGAGATGGGTGGGCGTTTTAGGGAGAGCTGTGAGCCCCCTTCTCTTGTGGAGAGAGAAGAGCCACAGTGTCCTTTGGCGGGATGGATTTTATTCTTTTCCGTCGAATTCGGTGTTCGGGAGAGAGGAGAGACGGGGAGGAGAGAGAGAGAGAGAGAGAGAGAGAGAGAGGGTTCTTCGCGTGATTTCTGAAAGAAAAATCAAGTTTAGACTATTTATACATCTACACTCATTGACGAGTCACATCACTTCATCAACGAGGTCACGAAGAGATTTCGTCGACGAACGCTTATTTTTCATCAACGAAATTCAAAACTGAAAATAGCCTCTCGATATCTTCTTGTTGACGAGACACGTGTCCCAGTCAACGATCTCATCAAGAATGTTCATCGAAAAACGTGCTATGTTCGTCAACGTGACCCCTGTTGAATTCCAAATTCAATTTCCTTCTCTCCTCCTCCTATTATTTAATCACTATAATTATTCAGGTCTCTACATCTATTGACTATCAATCTCATAGACATCACATCTTATAGACAACTCATCGAATTGACTCATGTATTCTGACACAATTATACTACCTTGACACAAACTATAAAGTTGATCTATAATATGCTCTCTATAACTAAGGGATTCATACTTCTCTCTTAACTTGTCCTTCATTAGATCCCAATACTCAATGGGTCAATGATTTCGACATTTATCCAATGGAGCTTGGCTTGCCCCGTTAATCGCATTTTTGCAAACATAACCCGAGGAGGGTCAGTCATAGTACACCAATCAAAATAAGCATCCATCCCAGTCAACCAATCTTGGAAGACTTTAGGATCCTTTTGTCCATCATAGGTGGGTGCTTCTATCCTCATTACATCCTTGTATGGATCACGATGGTTAGGTCTCCTAACATGAAGTTCATCAACGTCATAGTCTTCATTATCCCAATGTTGGGCATAGGTCTCATGACGTGGGGGTCTCCTAGCAAAGTCATCTTAACAATTCAATCGCTGTTGTGGAAGGAGAGGAGGTCTCTCTCTAAGAGGCATAGGTGGTCCTCTTTCATTACTAATCCTACGACCTCGGTAAGGATTCTTGACTTAAGTAGACATCCTAAGGGTTGGACAAGGATTTGGACGCACTAGGGAAGCCCTTGGAATGGTGTTTGGTCACACAAAGTAGGGTCAAATGTAAACCTAACCAAACTATGTTCCAAATATCCAAAATTATGAATATAGGTGGGTTGGCTTGGGCAAAACCGTCACCCATTTTTTCTAGAAACCTGAAAGCTGCTAATGGATTTTTTGCCGCGAACACCCTTCAGTATTTGGGGCATAACTTTTGTTACAGAACTCTAAATAGGGCGATTCTAGTGTCAAAAACAAAGTTAAGAAAATTTCCCACAACTTTTGTGTTTAGGGCTTTTGAAGATGGGAAGGTTTTGATAGTGAAAATCGTACATCAATTTGGAAGACAAACAATGAAGATGTTGGGACTTAGAAGGTTCACCTAATCAGACCTAGGCTCTGATACCAAGATGATGTAGGACGGGGATGCGTGACCTAGTCCTATAGGTTTCAACTCTCAATCACATACATGAAAAAGACTTTAAAATGAGAATTCAATCAACCAAACATAAGCAAAATGAATCATGCTTTATCATGCGGTCCAATGATTTTAAAAAAGGTATATAATCATATTCAAATTCAATCCCAGGTGGTTCTTTCACAAGATAGTCAAGTTATATTCCATGAAAATACCATTCAATCATTCAAGAAAATAAATCAATGTTATCACAATCATATCCCACAGTTGACAAGCAAGTATGTGTATAAATAGTGAGAAATTTCAAGTTTGGAGGTATTTAGTTGATTGGCAGCGAAGGAACTGAATAAAAATGGGATTTTTAGGGGTTTTGTGAAACGGGGACTTATGGGATCTTAAACAAAGATGGTACCAAAGTTATGGATGGGTTAGGTTGAGTATTACCAGGTGGCTCCTCTAGATAACTTACCAATGATCAACAAATGTGAATCAAACTAAGAAATTCGTCGAGATCGTGGTGAATCGGTGTAAAGGTTGCTGCTTGTTGTTCATCGTGTGCGGAGGGCGTGAGACAATCAAAGATGGAAGGATGTGACGGATAGATGTGATGGGTAGATGTTGGATAACTTGATAGATAGATTGTTGGTCTCACACCAACTGATCTCCAGGGAGAACGTCGTAGCCTCTCGTCACTCAACCACAAGGATTAGAACAAAGCTCTGAACTTTCAAAAGGAAGAACCTTTATTCAATCAATAATATTACTTGGCTACCTTCCAGCGTTTACAATTGCAATATATATAGGGGAAAAGAAAGACCTAGTGATAAATGACCTAAGCGTCCCATACAGTCACGTGAGTTGACTCACTTAGGGAACTCACACAAATCTCTCACAAATTAAATACTTAACACAAATTAAATACCTAACATAACTCAATGCAATTAATTAAATGAAATAAAGTCAAAAGGGAGGCCTAAGCTGTGGGAGGCCTAGAGTAGCCGTATGGAACCCAGTAGATCTGTGTGGGACCCACAAGGGTCTTGAGTCTCAAAATTGTAAAATCATAACTCAGGGCTTCTTGATTCTAAAAAGTATTCAAGTATCTCCATAAGATCTTCAAGTATTTCCATAAGATCTTCAAGTATCTCCATAAGATCTTCCAATGGTTATCAAGCATTGTGGACATCCGGGGGTCGTCCACGTGTCACCATGTCGGCGAACGAAAGGGAAAGAGGGAGTGGTTGCTGTTAGCTTTAGTGTAATCCCAAGAGGGGGGGGGGTGAATTGGGTATTTAAAAAAATTATCGCCTAAGTCAATTGGTTTAACAGCAGTATTACGGAACCTAGGGCCAATCTATGTGATCAATAAGTAAATGTACATGCGCAATAAAAGTAAAGTGCGGAAAAGTAAACAATACACGCGATATGTTATCGGGGTTTGACCAATACTGCCTACGTCTCCGCCTTGGCCACACTAGCACAAGGATTCCACTACTATTCACTTAATGGGTGGAGCGGCATCGATTACAACTAGGTCAATTCAAGGGGTTGACCTCAACCAACACACCTTACCAGGATGACTCACCTAACTTTCCTAATCGGGTCTAAGCCAATCCGGGACTATTCAACAGGGCCAGTCTCCCTCTTCAGGCCCACGCTTGGAATACAAGAAATGATATGAAATTTTCGTACGCGGAAATATGCTTCTTTACAAACAGATATGTTCACCAGTATAGCTCAAGCAATAATGCAAGCACGTATGATATGTAAATATGCTCAGTGCTCAACTGTGTGTAAACACTTAATCATGTATGATAATCAATCAAGATCTAGAGTGTGTATCTAAGCAAGGTTTGAAACACTATGTTTGAATATCACAATATCATATCAAAGTTTCAAATATGCTAGCTAGTTGATTCAAACAAACTCAACAAGATATTCTCAATGTACTAAGCACAAGGAGTGTTTGAATGCAAACTTTGAAAATGATTTTTGCACACAAAAATATAGGCTTAGGTGTCTTACAATGACAATGCAAGAACCACAACCTTCTAAATCTTTTCATACAAGATTTATCAAATAAAATCAGTGGAAGAACTTAATGCTATACTCTCAAATAAAATCAATCAAACTATAAAGTAAATGAGAGTACTAGCAAGGAAGATTAAGCACAATCACTTAAGAAATACTGACAACACTTAAAAGATCAAGAAAAATGGAGTGTATGAGTGTTTGGGAGTAGTATATGCTAAAAAGAGATTTTTGAAAGTGAGACAATTTTGGCCTTAATCAAATTGTTAATCCTTACAAATTATGACAAATGAACAAGTATTTATAGGCAAGAAGAAATTTTTGATCATTGGGGGACTCAATGGGGATAATTAAATTTGTTTTAAAAGCTATTAAGAAAATTAACCCAGTTTACCCCATTTAAAAATCAGTAAAAAATATTTTAACCCAAGAGATTCGGGTGCCCGAACAGACTCACTCTGAAAATCAGTTTTTAATGGTTCAGGTGCCCAAAGAAAGGGTCGGTCGGCTGAACAAAAGTCAATAGCATTTTGTTCGTAGGTTCGGGTGCCCAGTTCCAAGTTCGGTTAACCAAACTAACCAATTCAGTCGCCCGAGCCCATTTTGAATGTGATCGTTCAGGCGCCCGAGTAGTTGAAAAGGAACCTGACATAGATTCGGGTGCCTGAGGAAGATATACTCAAAAGTGGTTCGGGTGCCTAAACACAAAGTCAACATATTAACTTGTTCGGTCGCCCGAGTCATTTTACACGCCTCTTAAGATTTTCAATTTAAGTCCATTTTTGCCAAATTTAATTCCCCTGATATGAAAATGATAATGGGGACTCATTAGTGCATATGTCTTGGGACCTAAGGTCTTTTCAAGTACGCCCAAAAACTTGGCGTCGGTAGACCAAGGGTGCCCTAAGGTCATTCGGTCCCTAAGGTTTTTCTAAGGTCTGTGTAGGTACCTAAAGTCTAACTAGGGTTGATTTGAGCATATCTACCTATCATGCATGATGCAAAATATTACAGGTCATAGGGTGTACAGTCCATAATAAATATTACATCCTAGAATGAAGAAAATAAAAGATAAATGCAAATACAACACAAAAAACTTCATTCTTTGGCACGAACACCGCACACCATCATGATATGTCTTTCAGTCCGAATACACGTGCATAGTGAACCTGCATGCAAGCTTTAGTACAACCATCAGTATCAAGAGTATTTGTCATTATCAAAACTGGATGTGACCAATTTGGTTAATAGTTACCAATCCCCATCAGTCGCTCACCTAGAGTTACGAACCGTCGATTTTGATACTGGAGAAGCCCATGAGCAGGCTTGATATACATGAGTGAGCACCAACTTGACCTAAAAGTTTAAGTCTATTAGGTCTTGGGCCCAACCATGTATATAAGTACCCATCATCCACTTAATTTTTCCAATCTTGTGAGTTCCAACTACTACCCCTTGAACAGAAACCATATCCCTTATGGGAGTAAGCCTAATTCCCCAACAATTGCTCAAGTGGACCTTACCACTAGCACATTACGTGCGTCATATTGCATTCCATGTCTTGACCTAATTTGGATCGATCCATCCCTAGCCTAGATGATCCTTATTGGTCTCGGCCACACTTGGTCCTCGAACTGTTAGCACATCAGGAGAATTAGTTTCACATCTCGACTTTTTATGATGTCGCTCAACCAAAATTACGAACCGTCGACTCTAATACCACTTGTTAGCACTGGAAGAGCCCATGAGTGAACACCAACTTCACTCAAAAACTTAAGTCTGTTGGGTCTTGGGCCCAACCATATATATAAAGTACATATCATCCACTCAATTTTTTTCGTGTGGGACAAACTCACAAGTGGAATTCTCAACAACATCAAATTCTAATCTTGAGTATGTTTGGATTTTACGGATTTAAAAAAACATATAGTATAAAATTATATTGAGTTTATTTCAAATTTTCACAAATTTAAATCCAAATTCATATTATATAGCCTTTGAAAAATTGAAAGTAAGTTGTCTTTATTGTAATTATTTTCAAATCTAGAAAGAAAAAAAGAAAATTTTAATTTTTAACTTTTTAATACGAATTTTGGAAACTAGAAATAAATTTGAATATTATAATTCTTTGGAAAATTAAATATTGAAAATAAAAACTATTTTCTACAACTAGACTGGCTCTTAAAATTCAACTATGAAAAAAAAAAAAGTATATAGCATAACATATCTTTTATTTCACACTCATTTTCAACTATGAAAAAAAAGAAAGTATATAACATAACATATCCTTTATTTCACACTCATTTCTACTCCTTTAAAATTTATGTTATGTTTGACATACTGAAATAAAACAAATCAAATATAAAGTAATTTTAAAAAATTATATCTACCAAATATATAACATTATATAATTAATTTTATGTGTATCAAACAAACCATTAATATTTGACGCTAAGAAATTTCTTTCACATAGAGTTGAAGCCAATGTTGACTAGTCTTAGGAGGAACCAACCATGTGGCTTCCACTACTATGTCCTAGTAGTGGTCCCCTCGTCATGACTTGAGTGCTTAAATTTGAGTTAGAATTTTCTTTTGCTGCAAGTGTCAAATTTAAGCCATTAGCTAAGGGAACAACTATATACATATATGTTTTCATTTTCTCTTTTTTTTGGATTACGCACTGAGTTTTCACGTGACTAATCTTGCGCCCCTTGAAACTGATCCTACAACTCCAAAAGGAAGTAAATTTTAGGAATTCAGGAACGAAAATGAACCCGAGAGGATTTGTACACCTGATCTCGTTAGAGACACTCCCGCAACCCGCACTATCGCCTGAACCACACCTTGGAGGTTATGTTTTCATTTTCTTTAATAGACTTGACCATTTCTATTCTTACAACTTGAAAAGGATATTTTTCCCCACTTTTTGTGAAAGAAAAATCTAACCCAATTTTTTACTTTATTTAAATAACTAAAAAAGTAAGCTCGATAAATGTAATAATGTCATTCTTTGACATTATTTCATTTTCTAAAAGTTCTCTTAGTTGGCTCACACATAACCGAAAGGAAAAGTGTGTAGGCCCTTTGTGTTATGGTTAAATAACTTAAGTTTTTTGTTTTTTTTTGTACCTTTTTTTTTTTTTCAAAGTTTGAATCCTGCATTTTAAGGGTGACAAAACGGTTATCGGTTGGGTTATTTTTATGTATATTAGTCAAACATCCACTTCAATTTTAATAATTTCAAATAAAATGTTACATTATCAATCTATTAAAAATAGTTTATCATGTTTATAATTCTTAAAAGTAATTTCTAAACATATTAATGATTAAAACATTTAAGCTCTAAATCTTGTACCAAATATATGGTAACTTTCTTTTTATAGCGTAACTTAAAAATGTATGGGAAATGATGAATAGATTTATTCTCAGAGATGAGCAAAATCAAACAACCCAAAAAATAAAAATAAAGGAGTGAAGAAGAAGATTAGAAGAATAAAGAAGAGGAATGGTTGGAATCCAGAAGGCCATTTTAAGAGCAGGCTGTGGGGAAATCAGCAACTCAGGAAGGAGCGAGACAACCGAGATATAGGCAGCGCACGCAATGGCACTCTCTCCTCAGAAGTCAGGCTATCCCCATCTTGCCCTAAACCCTATCCTCAATCATTAGTCTCTGTTTTCATTTATTTACTTATTTATTAATTGATCGTGCTTGTGTCTGATTCGTAGGACTCTGTGACCGTTGCTTCCTGCTCTTGATGCTGGAACACCTGATCTTTTGCAGTGTCGCATGCATGGGGTAATTACTTCTATTCCAAGTAGAAAGATTTTGAATTTTGGTACGGGTTGGTCGAATCAGTGTTTTTATAAGCATCGGTCATCGAGGGGTTTTGATTGAGTTAGCTTGTTCTCGAACTGGGCTGTAGCCTTCTTATTTGTTTATTTATTTATCTATATTTTTCTGGGTAGCTGGATTGTATGCAATCTGCTTGTGTTTTGATGAGCTGAAATCTCTTCCCCTTTGATTGCCGTAAATACAGGGAACTGGGAAAAATAATTAAAATGTGGAATTTGAATTGTTCGGGGCTTGAGAAAGCTAAAATTTCCTGCTTGAACGAGAGCCTAATACAAGTATTGAATGTTGTATTTGAAATCCGACTAAAGATTGTGTTCTGGGCGGCCAACCAACGGATTAGGGTATTTCCATGTTTATCAGTTTCTTCATCGGGGAAAGGAGCTACTTTGACCAAATGCTTATGTTAGATTCTTTTTAAGTATATTCCAGTGGACTCTGAAGTAAATTTAAATTTCAGTGATTTCATAAACCCAAAATGCATGAGATTGCATTTGGAATCACCGATTTTTGCTTGAAATGGGAATTGCAAATTCGTGTATTTGAAATTCAAGAATTTCATTTTAATTTTTTACATTCCCATCATCTCTTGCATCAATTACTGAAAATATGCCACCCTATATAATAACTGAGTGACTTGAGCCACTAAAATTAATACAAGAATGCCAACCAGAAGATAACCAAAACTAGAATTTCTGCAGTTTGCTTTTGGGTTTGTTGTGTATGAAACTCATGATCATTATGCAGCAATCACTGCATCATAGAAGATTAACAACAAATTATTTTACATGAAGTGTGAGAAAGGGTGGCAAAGTGCCAATAGGTCATAGACACTGACAGCTTTTTTCCAAAGTGTAGGAGAAATCTTTCCATAAGACCTACCTCAAAGGCCTTTCATTTTGTTTCTGCTAGCGTGGCAATGGCTAATCAAGAGGTTGATTGTAATTTTGAGAAGAATGGAAGTAGAGATGAGAGAGCTGGGGTAGAGCAAAAGAGATTGGCAGGCATTTTGGTGTAGTGGATTGGGAAGGGTTGATGGGTTTTTGAATTTGAGTTGAAATACCTGAGATTAGATGCTTTAAAATTCATGAATTTGGACCTTTAAATCCACCTTATGTGCCATTCAATTTCAGATTCTCTATTCAAGAAAGTGGTGGAACAATGTATTTATATTTGGACTTCCAAAAAATGTTTTCTATATTTGTATTTGTTGGTAGAAGACATTTTGAACACTGTTCTGGCAGCTAGTAAGGTTGTTGAGGATGTTAAAAGGAGGAATAGCGAGGTTGTTGTGTGTAACTAAACATTGAGAGAGCTTATGTTCGACTGAGCTGGGTTTAAAGGTATTGACTCTAGATGGAAGAGTTTGGTGAGGTGTTGTTTTTTACTGCCACTTTTTATTCTGTTGTTATTAGCAATTGAGAGCCCAAGGACTGGTTCCCAACCTTGACACGGGTAAGACTGTGTCATGGGCCAAACACGTCATATCTTGTGAAGGGCCATACAACACAAGTTATAGAATTTTTGATTAACTAGTCACCGCAATCTCATCACATGAACAAATTCACAATCATTGAATACAAAGTTAAGCGGAAGCAATAAACAAGCATGTACACATGAGTCACCTGGTAAAAATTGTAAAGCAATGCATTTCATTATTCACACCTTCGTAGGCAACGAGTGTTTAGTAAGAGAGGCAAGTGGACTAAACACACTTACAAAAGTTAATGAGTCCTACAATGATTGATGAACACTCACCCTCCCCTAAACTTCTAGCTCTGACCCTAGGAAACATCAAACTAACCATTGGGTTTACACTCCCATTTTACTCGAAGGCATTATTCGATCTAAAGAATAAAACCCCCACTACTATTTACATGACGTTCGCCTATCCTATGTACACAAGACAAGTGATAATAGGCAAGCATCATGCTGTGAATAAGCTTGGCACATGATAATATTCCTCACTTATGCGGTCAACGTCTTTGTAGACTTTGACACTAAGTGCTCTTCAACTTCGTCCACGAATAGTTCTATGTCTTTTGTTGACGTCCAGCTCATTTTTTCATTTCCAAGGCCTTTTGACTTCACTAAGAATTTGTGCACTTCTTCCTTAATAATGTGAACTCCCTATCTTTTAGGATGACCTTAACATCTCGTCTATCTAGTTATGTTGTCTTTAGTGGTGCTTTTGTTGACTGATTTTTGCTTGGATCTTCGGCATCAACAACAAATGGTTTGAGGTAGCTAACATGAAACAAATAATGCACATTCATCCAAGTTGGAGGATCAACCTTGTAAGAGGCCATCTCGACTTTGGTCAAGATGGGGACTGGTCCTTCATATTTTTTAAGTAGTCTCCTATCTTGAGCTCGTATACTTGATTTGTTCTTGATGGAGCTTAATAAGCACCAAGTCACCCATGTTGATTGTATACTTTCCGTTGATTCCACCCAACATGCCACTCTCTTTCGACATAGTGGAACATTCTGTAGCATATTTGGTCATGTGTTTCGTAGCACCTTGTGCAGTAAGCTCTCTTTTCAAGTCCACCCAATTATCAATTATGTATTGCCAATTCTAAATCCCATTGTACTTGGTACACCACCAAAAATCAACCACCAAGTTCATCTTGGTAGTAAGCTCACCCATCTGGATCTATAAAGCTTCTATCCTAGCAAGGAAGTCCTTTGACCATTCCACATAGAACCCTGTTGATGTCTTTGTGACCCCTAAAATGCATCAACATGTTTACAAAGTCAGGCCTTCTCCACAACCACATTGTTGGCTATCTCAGCCTGCACGTCTAGAGCATTAGTTCTCTCGGTATTGGTGCAGGACATGTTCTTGTATCGATGCTTCACACAATCCCACAGTATGAATGCAATCGAATTCATGAAGCAATTAAACATACTTTGGTACCAACGGACACAATCCGAACACTTCAACCCTTGTGAAAGGCCTTGCGACACTAGTTGTAGTGCCCTTGCTTAACTAGTCAACCAAAAGTATACTGCGATCTCATCACAGTCATCATATGAACAAATTTACATCTATTGAATATAAAGTTAAGCGAAAGTAGTAGACAAGTATGTATGAACACAAGTCATGCGGTAAATTGTAAAGCAATGCAATTCATTGTTCACATCTTTGTAGGCAACATATGTTTAGAAAGAGAAGCAAGTAGACTGAATGCATTTACAAAAGTTAGTGAGTTCTACAATATTGATGAACACTAACCCTCCTATAAAGAGCTTTCTATGTCCAACTTTGAACACTAGGAAACAAGAAAGATTAGATTGATCGGGGAGTCATACTCCCATTTTACACTAATTAATTCTTATATTAATAAGGCCACTAGAATACAACATGACCTTATTAATTTTCACTACCTAGGCTCAAATTTATGGAGCAATAGCACTCTTGCCCATATTGATTCGCAGCTCTGAGAATCTCTCAAATATCTTGAGAAGGGTAAGAACATTACAAAAAGAAGCATCAAATAGAAATAAACTAGTATCACCAACAAATGGAAAATGATATACAATAGCACACTACATATAGTCGCAATAACTTGAACAAACCCACTCTTTAACTGCTCAATCAACCAACCTACTCAAAACAATCATGCCACATCAATAAAAAGGAGTGACAAAACTTGTGTCACGAGCCAAGCTCGTTTAGGGCATGATGCTTGTCGGTGACTGCTTTCTTTTGTTTGGACAATGTTTTAAAGGGCACAATTGAGGCTCACCCCAAGTTAGTGTGTACCTAAAATGCCTTGGGGCATGGTCTCAAATATGAAACTCTTGAAAAGGCAAAATCATACTACATCAATGGTTATGCATTTGCTCAAAATGTGTGCCTTTTATGATTTTTGCTCAAGGCTTATGCATTTTAGTTTTGTGAAATTTGAGTTTGATTTAGGCAGTAAATACGGTTGGTTAGTATTTAAATAAGCGTAAGCTGTTAGGTTGTGAGCAAAAAAGCTTGGGGAGATGATCTTAGATTTTGCTATGTCATATGATTTTGTTATAATGAATACCTGCTTTAAGAAGAGAGAAGAACACTTAATAACCTTTAAAAGTGGAAAAAATGGAAGTCAAATAGATTTTTTTTAACTAGGAGGGTAGATCATTTATCATCCAAGGATTGTAAAGTTATTCCAGGTGAAAGCCTAACCATACAACATAGAGTCTTAGTGCTAGATATAGTTTTAAAAAAATGGAAGAAAAAGGGTAAAATACACTAGTGTAAGAGAACTAGGTGGCGGAACCTAAAGGGAGAAAATATAATAAAATTTAAAGATAAAATGATCAAAGATGGGGATTGGACTATAAAGGATGGGATAGACACAAATACTCTTTGGAGTAGATTAACTAGCTCAATTAAAGAGATATCAAAAGAGATTTTAGGTGAAGCAAGGGGAAGATTCACGAATAACAAAGAAAATTGGTCGTGGGATAAAGATGTCCAAAAGGCAGTAAAAGCAAAAAGAATTTGTTATAAAATGTAGCAAAAATGTAGAAATATGGATTACTTTGAAAAGTATGAAGAGGTGAGAAAAGATACAAAAATGGCAGTTAGTGAAGTTAAACTTAGATCATTTAATAGTTTGTATGATAGATTAGATACAAAAGAAGGAGAAAGAGATATATTTAAACTTGCTAAAGCTAGAGAAAGAAAGTGTAAGGACTTAGGAAATGTAAAATGTATAAAAAGTGAGGATGATATTTTCTTGGTTAAGGACGAAGACATAAAAGATAGATGGCGAAGTTACTTTAGTAAGTTATTTAATGAAAACTATATAGAAGGCTTAAACTTATAATTGACAAATGAAGAAAAGACAAAAAATATGAGATTTATTCGCAAAATTAGAGTTAATGGAGTTAAATTTGCACTAAAAAAGATGAAAAATAGAAAAGGTATTGGATAACATCTCAAATGAAGTTTGGAAATGCTTAGGTGATAACGAAACTATATGGTTAACTAATTTATTTAACACAATTATAAAAACTAAGAAAATGCCAGATGAATGGAGGGAAAACACTTTAATAACTATGTACAAAAATAAAGGAGATATTCAAAATTGCAATAACTATCGTGGAATTAAACTTATGAGTCATACTATGAAACTATGGGAAAGGGTAGTTGAACAAAGATTAAAGTTAGAAATGAAGGTCTCAGAAAATCAATTTGGTTTTATGCTTGGGAGATCTACCATAGAAGCTGTATATCTTTTCAGAAAATTCATGGAAAAGTTTAAGGAAAAAAGGACTTGCATATGGTATTCATTGACTTAGAGAAAGCTTATGATAGGGTACTGAGAGAAGTTCTATGGTGGGTTTTAGAAAAAAAAAAAAAGGTGTATGTAGTAGGCGTACTAATGTCACTGAGGATATGTACGATGGAGTAATGACTAGTGCAAAGACTCTAGATGGAGACTAGAGAATTTCTAATCACCATAGGTGTACATCAAGGATCTGCTTTGAAACCTTATTTTTTTGCTTTCGTGATGGACCAACTGACTAAGAACATTAAAAATGAGGTGCCATGGTGTATGTTGTTTGCAAATGATATTGTATTGATCGATGAAACTAGGGGCGGAGTAGAGGTTAAGTTAGAATTATGGAGAGAAACTTTGGAATCTAGAGGTTTTAAGATAAGTAGAAATAAGACAGAATATATTAAATGTAATTTTAGTAATGGTCGGAGGAATATTGGAGACAAAATTAAACTTGATGATGAAGAAATAAATAATACTTGTAGATTTCGATACCTTGGAATTATGCAAGCTGAAGGAGAAATTGAAGATGATGTGATGCATAGAGTTAAAATAGGTTGGTAAAATGGAGAAGTGCTTCAAGTGTGCTTTGTGATCGTAGAATACCCTTAAAATTAAAAGGGAAGTTTTAGAGGACAGCTATAAGACCAGCAATGCTATATGGATCAGAATGTTGGGCGATGAAAAAACAAAATATCCAAAATGTAAAAGTTGCCGAAATGAGAATGCTTAGATGAATGAGTGGTATAATACTGAAAGATAAATTAAGGAATGAACATATTCATGATAAATTAGGTGTAGCTCCTATAGAAGATAAGATAAAGGAGGAACAACTCAAATGGTTTGGGTACTTGCAACGTAGGCCACATAGTGCGCCAGTGAGGAGGAGCGAGTTAGTTACTATGGGGGGTAGTAGAAGGGGTAGGGGTAGACGTAAAATAACTTGGAATAAAATAGTGAATAAGAATTTAATAATCCTAAATTTGTCAAAAGAAATGGTCCATGATCGGATAAATTGGTGAAAAATGATTCATATAGCCGACCTCACCTAGTGGGACTTAAGAATTGGTTTTGTTGTTGTTAGGTTGTGGGCCAACAATGTATATCAAGATTTCATACTCCCCTGTACGTGTAGTGCAACCACATATGGAGAGATAAACACACGATAGATAACACCCATTATAGTGAATAAATAATTTTTTTAACACCACACAACAAGTGTGAGCAAGGAGACTAGAACCCAAGACCTTGGGGTAACTGGCTCTGATACCATGTTAGAGTACCACTTTCCCTAAAAGAAGCTTTTAGGTTGTGGACCAACAATGTATATCAGACTTTAACAGTTAGTAAACTTGGACCAAAAAAAGAAAATTTAACCAGATGTAAATGTGAAAAGATAAAGGATTGCTTTATTATGAGTGGATTTGTACACTCTTGAACAAAATGACGAGTGTTGCATCTTTGATCTTGTACACAAATTGTCTTCTAGCATGGTTTACTTGAATGAATTCAATTTGTGTGCTTAGAATGACCAAGAAGTACTTTACAAATCATATTGGATTATTTCTTTTTCAAATTTTTTATTTGTACTTTTTGTAGTTTTCCTTATATTTTGTATATGCGGTGTGCACACACACATTGTTTCACTATATTACACTAATAAACATGTTCCCTTGTTCACGGCATATATGTTTTTGCTTAACACCAAGGGATGACATTTTCAAATAATGAAACCAATTATGTTGCATTGTTGCTCCATGAGATGACATTTTTTAATGATGAAATACTGAAATTCATTATGTTAAGAGTCAAATATATTGCTGTGTGATGTGCGTTCTTGGCACCATTAACTACAGGCATTGCATTGAATTTTTTTTTAATGATTTACCTTAATTAATGTGTTGTACATGACTATTTCCCACAATGAAAGCATATCTTTAGATGACAAAGTTATCCATTTCTTCAAAATTGCATTTCTAAATCAACTAAAGCACTTGTTAATATATCATATATATATTCCACTGCAATTCTAATATTTTTATTATTAAACATTTGCAATATTTCAGTTGTAAAATAAAACATAATATTTTGTGCATTGTATGGGGATCCACAATTAATTACAAGATGTATTGGTGTCCACCATACCATGCCTTTTTCTATCCTTTGAAGTTGGGTAATGGGTTTTAGGTTGCAATAAGATTTTTTTCATCTTTAAGAATCATCTCTTCTTGATGGTAATTGATGCCTCAAGAACACAATTTTCTGGGAAGCCTTTTTTTTTTTTTCCTTTTTCCATTAATCAAATTGTATCTAACAATATCTTGGATGCTGAGCTATTGGTGAAACTACATTTACTGGAACCAAATGTGTCATGTATATTTGTGTGTTGGTTTATAACAGAATCAACTGTGATTTGTAACAGAGCAGTGCTTGTCTGGGATGTGTTATTAAGCCCACATCGCTCACCTCAGCAGATGAGCCATCAAAGGGACTGAGAATTCATGGTCGTAAAGTTAAAAAACCCAGCATATCAGAGGATTTCTGGACCACCAGCGCATGTGAAATGGACAACAGTGCTGTTCAGTCACGGGGAAGTATTTCATCAATTAGCACATCAAACCAGACCCTTGATTCCCACAGTGGCGGTGGCATCACTAAAATCCCTTCTGAATTTGTAAATCATGGCAAGTTCTTGATGCACTCTATTGTTTTAGCATGTTCTATGGTAGCTGTCTACATTTGAAGCTGAGGGCCATGACTTAACACAAGATAGCAGATTTCTTATAGACCTTTGAACAAGACCAGTGATGGCAGTTTTTGATTGTGTAGTTTTTGGTCAATATACAATGCATGACAATTAATCTAGTATCAATTTATAGATTTTTATTTCTCCCCTTTGTTCGAGCTCCTTTTATATATTGATTTTGCATGTTTTTCTTTGTAATTATCTTGATTATTGAGACATTCCATGGTGGGAGGAGTGTTCTCCTCTTTACTCCCAGATATTTGGTTTGGAAATGCTTGGAAAGAAAATGTAAGTTATCTTACCTGTCAATGTTTTATTTGCAGGTTTTCTTCTATGGAATCAAACTAGGCAGCATTGGGTCAGAAACAGGAGGACTGATAACCAAGCACAACAGGTTCGAGAACCCAAATTGAAGTAAGTTGCTTCATTGTGTCTGAATAGAACTTGCAATTTATACATGTAAGCAAGCCAAGCCCTCGTGCCTTCCTGTCATCTTGGAAAGTTGACCTGTCATTTGTTGCATCTGGCTGCAGATTTCCCAATTCTTATCTTGATCAGATGAAGATTATTCATCCAGCACCAAGAGTGCAACTAACTACTTTGTTCATCTGATGTTAAGGATGCCAAAGAAGCCTGTCCTCTGGTTAATCGATTGATCTGATTGTGTACACATTTCTTCTAGTGTTTAAGAGACCGTCTAATTAGTCAGTACGCTTCTCACAAGCAAGCTTTTGCTGAGTAGGAAAATATCCCCCCGAAACAAAACAGAGGGAGATGAGACCATGCTGGGCTCTTCTTTAGTTTTTCTAGGCTGTTTTTAGGAGTTGGGACCTAAGTGATCTAATCAGTTTAATTTTGGTTTTCTGTTCTTTGGCGGGTTCAGTGTGTCCTATCCATGGGTGCAAATTGGGGTTGCTCCCAACAAGGTTGGATATTGTGTTATGGGCACAACTTGATCTCCCAACATGCCGCTTTCTGTACTAACCAGGAAGTGGTTTAGTGAGTGAATCTTGTTACACCAGTTATACATGCATGCTTGTGCTATAAAGCAATTACCTAGTGCTGGTCCTGTCAAATTGGGTCATGGGAAGCTAAGTATAGTCTTGGCCTTGGCACTTCAATTAAAAATACAACCTAAATATGTGCACATTGTAGACACTGAAGACACTAGAGCTCACCATATCCTTTGAAGTTTGAATACCTGCTCCTGTGCTCTTGCTGCCTCTTTTGTTCTTGCTCTCTGTGTGCTCTAATTAGTTGGAGCCGGTTTGTCAAGTTGATTGTTTGTGCTGATAGGAGATGGTGCCCCTTGCAAAGCCTGATGAGAATGAATACTTGTTTCAGTACCTCATTTTCTCCCATTAATAATCACAGACAATGTTGATAATACTTTGGCAATGATCTAGCATGATAACTAGCAGTTAGTGTGTGTCTATTGATGACAGTTGGTATTACGGTCAAACTGACAATATGTTTTGTATGCACTGGTTCTGTGGGTGATGGGTGTGTCCAAGTGCCTGAATATTTACCATAAATTCAAATGAAGGGATTTCTCCAGCCATCCATCTGTTGGCAATGCTGCCGTGGGATTTTGCAAGAAAACCATCTTTCGTGATGTATACATCCCATTTTCTCCATTGGTCTAAGCTTAGATCATTCACAAAATTCTCATCTGCACTTCTTTTTCTGCTTGGAATTCTACATTTGCAGTTCGAATGCGACATATGACAGTTTGCTGGGGAGCAATAAGCCATTTCCGCAGCCAATCCCACTCTCTGTAAGGCTAAGTGCTGGCCCGACTTTTGACGGTTTCTATGAATAGAATTACCATTTCCTGATAAAAATGCTATATTGACCTGATAATTGTTGATTTCGAAACTAATAGGAAATGGTTGATTTTCTCGTCGATGTCTGGGAGCAGGAGGGGATGTACGATTGAGGAAGCATACGTATTGGCTGTAGAATATGAATTCCACCTTGTCTGTTGTGACATTTTATAGCAAAGGGGTGATCAACCATGGTGCGGCTTGTAAATCAACTTTATTATCTTCATCACATGCCCAAGCTGGGTTTTCCACTCTGCACGTTTCTTACACATGTTCTGCGCTGCATTCAGTTTAATTTATATGTTTTGTTGCCTCTGCTGCTCTTAGCAGTGGCTTTTGCAGAAATCTCTAAATTGCATTTAGAACTGGTCTTGAAAAAGCTTTCAAATCCAGACTGGTGAAAATCTGCCATGTGGGTAATCCATTTTTACCTCTTTTGAATAAATTGTTCTAATTAATATATGTATATATTAGAGGATCATTTGGAAGCATTAATGCAGAAATACTTTGTTTATAAGTGCTGAATTAAAAAAAAGTGCTTAAAGTTGTGTTGTTAGGTTGTGTTTAAAATAAATGGTATTTGGATATTTTATACTACATGATTATTTTTAATTAAAATATTATTATTTTTAATTAATAATTTTGTTAATAGTTATTTTAATTAAAATTTAAATATCTTATAATAAAAAATAATATAAAATTATTATTTTAATTAATAATAATCTTGTTATTAATGTATATTTATATCATATTACTCTCATATTAAATTATGATAAGAATAATATCATTTATTAAATTTAAATTAGAAAAAGGTTCTGTCAATTTGGAATTGAATTATAATAATTGGTATGTATTTTTAAATATATTTTAAATAAAAATATTAATATTTTTATAATGAAAAATTAAATGATAAATATATTAATTTTATAATTAAAATTTAATTATTTCTATTTAATTAAAGTAATATAATATTATTTATTAGTTAACAATAATCTTGTTTTTTAATATATATATTTATAATATATGATTTTATGTTAAAATGGTATTAACAATTACATTAAAACTTTTTGTTTATTTAACGTTAATTTAAACTTATAAATAAATTTTTTTTTATTCATTTTAGAATTTAATTATATTTGATTAATAATTGATAGACTATAATGCATAATAAAATAGTATATAATTAATTTTTAATTATTAATTTAATTAATAGATATGTTAATTGTTATTTTTAATTATTATTTTAAATATTTTTCATAAATATATAATATTAATTTTTGATTAATAGTAATCTTGTTCTTAATTTATATTTATAACATATGTCTATTACATTAATTTATGTTAATATAATATTATTAATTAAATTAGTACTTTTAATTTTGAATATTAATTTCAATTAATTGATAGTTCTTCATTTGAAAATTGAATTATTTTTCATTATAATTAATGTATTATGATACATGATAAAATAATATATGATTATCTTCTAATATATTTTTAAAATTATAAAATAGTCACTAGATTTTTTTATATTTATTGACCTCGCCTACGATCAATGTCACTTATAGATAGTCAAAAAATTATTTTAATTTGTTTCTCAAAATATAAATAATTATTAAAAAAGTAGTTTTGGAAAACCACCTTTTACTATTTGTTGCAGTAAAGTGAAATGTCAATTTTCCCCCTTTTATTTTGTAAAAATTTTTAATTTAAGTGATAAATATTATAAACATCTTTTTAAAGTGCTCCCAAGTGAGGGTTAATCGGTTATTTAGTGGCAAATTGATTTCCAACCTTAATAGTCTATTTGTCTACATTAGACCTAATAGAGTATATTGAATTGAATAAATCATGGCAAATTAGGTGAATTATTGGGTAAAGAAATTAAAATATATATTCTTAATATGGATTTATGGTAGTTCGGATTGAATAATTGATGGAAGATGACAGATAATTTGTCACTTCTATCTCAAATAATTTTTTTTTTTTTTCCATTGATGAATAACTTACCTTGTAACATAATAATTCAAGTTATTTTTATAGTTATTATTTGATAAAATTATTAAACATTTAATAATTGAGAAAAGAAGTAAAAATTTATATTACCTAATAATTATAGCTAATTATTAAATATTTAATAGTTAATCGTAAAATTATAATCTTTAAAAAAAATTTCGAATCATGAATTTAAGGTTTTTGTTTTGATAATGAGAAGTGGATTGTATTTAGGAGCATGGATTTCGGACCTTAGATTTGAATTTCGATAAAGTTGGACAACTTATAATATAATTTTATATTAAATCTTATCCAAGTCTAATATAAATCCAAATCCAAAATCTATTCAAACAAAGGATGAGGAATTTCTTCCTCTGTAGTTTCGTTTTTTTCAAGAGTTGGAATTAAAAATTAAACTTATTTTCAACACAATATAATTAATAGTAGCCATCATCTCTATATTATTTATGTCAAGTAATAAAAACTCAAAAGAAATAAAAAATAAAATTTTCAGCGCTTATTTTTTAAATTTGAATGGCCATAATTTCATTGACAAAAGAAAAGTAAAAGATATTTTTAACTTCAATACTTGGAAAGAATCTTATTTCAAAGTTTTGAGTTTGAGGTTAATGAACTTTGAACGAGCCCATTGGGCACCTCAATGTGGTACTTGGGTATTTATTTTAATTCAATGGAAATAAATAAACAAAATAAATCAAAATAATTACGTAAAATAATTAATCCGTAATAAACTACAAATTAATGTTAATTAAATTTGAAATAGCCCATTGAGCACCTCAATATATTTGAGTATTTTTTTTTATAGTGATATATATATATATATATATATATATATATATTCAATCGAAAGAAATAAATAATAGATATAAAAACAAATAAGGTAAATTAATTAATCAAATTAAGCATCAAATTGAATAGTAATCACTTATTTATTTCTTGGGTATGAAATTTACCCAAACTTGGACTTACCCAAATAAAACATGCTAATAATGTGTTGGCCATTGATTTGCACCTACTTGCTACCTTAGGTTACCTACTTATTTCATTTTGTGATGTAGCCAAAGATTAATAGGATACATTAATGAGAGACTAAAATCAAGGCACCCCCATTATTTCCCTTGTCACTATAAAAGGGATACTCTAGGAAGAAGTAAAACATCTCACTCATCTATTCTTATTATTACAATAATCCAATCCTTCTACATTTTCTTAGGCATCAGAGTGATCCCTGTATTACACCTTAGATTTTTCAAGCCTCTCTTATTTGGTTCTTTGTAGGTGGTCAAAGTAAAAGATAAATTTGCATTTTTCAACCAATTTTTGGCAGCATCATTTTGAATATGGAGTAAAACTCAAAGTAATTTTGCAAGTTTATAGGGGGGCAATATATTCACTATTTGTGTGAAAGAGGAGAAGAAAATGGTAATCACATTAATGCACATCTATTGTCACTACATGTCGTTCACACTATCTTATTTCAATAAGAAGTGAGCATGATTCACCAAAAATGGTCCATCTGATGAGCATAACTCATAAGACAATAAGAAGTAAGTATGGCTCACCAAAAATGACTCATTTGATGAGTACCACTCATGAGGCCTGAATACGCCCACTTGATGAGCAAAACTCATTATATAGTGAGAAGTGAGCATGATTCACCAAGAATGATCTATTTGGTGAGCACCGCTCATGAGACTTGAACATGCTCATTGAATGAACATAGTTTATAGAGCCCAAAAAACCACGCTTGATGAAAATGACTTAGCAGGTAAAAGGATTAGTTTGGCCAAATAAATCACCTCCATGCCCAGAAGTTGCCCTGCATAAAAGTATAACTGCTCAACAAAAAGTGGCTCAACAAATGAAATTACCCGCCTAACAAGAAGCTGTTAAAAAAATATAAAAAAAGGGCTTACAAAGCTCAATTAAAGCCAAAACAACTCGACAAAAGGGAAAATGGCTCAAATTGAGCCAAAACTTGCTAAAAACAGCAAGGATTGAGCCAGAGCATGTTGAAAGTGGCTAAGATTAAGCCACTCTATCGAAAAACGACTTGGATTGAGTCGAGTGTCACGAAAATGGCTTGAATTGAACTATCTTCTCAAAAATAGCTCAGATTGAGCCAAACATCTTGAAACGGCTCAGATTGAGTCAGTCTACCAAAAACGGCTCGTATTGAGTCAAGAGTCTTAAAAATGGCTCAGATTAAGCCAAAATGGCTCGGATTAAGCCAAAATGGCTCGAATTGAGCCAATCATCCTAAAAACAGCGTGGTTGAGCCAATGCATCATGACTACATCTCAAGTTGAGTTGATTTTCTCAAAGACTAACCTGGGCTTTTCTAAAACACTTGGATTGAGTTGGATAAGCCTAAACAACTTGGATCAAGTCTAAACAATCGAAATGGCTGGAGTGAAGTCAAAATTGTCCACACAATTAAGCATCCTTAGGTACTCTTGAGTTAGAGAAAATATAATTAAAAGCTCGAGAGTAAAAGTGGAGCAACTAATACAGCAAAAGATTAATAGGGTACATTAATAAGAGACGAAAATCAAGATCCCCTTATTATTTCCCAACAATTGTCTTTAATGGGAAATATAATCCCTACCATCAAAATAATTGGCCAATAAATATTGAATTCAATAGAATCATGTCTCCCACTACTATAAAAGGGACACTCCGAGAAAAGATAAGACATCTTACTCTCATCCATTCTTATTATTGCAATAATCTAATCCTTACACATTCCTTAACTTAGGCATCAGAGTGGTCCCCCAAAGTACACCTGGATCCTCCAAATCTCACTTGTTTGATTTTTTAAAAGTGGTCAAAGTCAAAGGTTGATCTGCATGTTTTGACCAATTTTTGGTAACAATATTTTGAATATGGAATATAACTTAAAGTATTTGTGTGAAAGAGGAGAGGAAAATGGTATATGCTTTAGTGCACATCTGTTGTCACTATATGTCATTCATACTATCTTATTTCTAAATTAGTCAAGGGAATCTACTCCCTACATGCTCCCAACATTTTAAAAATTTTATATTTATTTTGAAAAATGATTATAGAGAAAAAAAAAAAAAAAATAGAACTTGCATGGTGTTTTAGAGCAATTTGGTATAATTATGAGTGATTATAGGAATGTCTTGAGACAATTATGAATATTTATATGGTCATCTTAGATGGTTTAAAAAAAAAGAGACCGGGAAAGAAATTTCTTTTTCTAAAACTAGAGATACAATGCAAATAAATTGGTCCATGCCTTGGTTGTGGAAATTTTGAGAACTCGGAAGCATAAAGCAAGAAGTTGAGGTGCTAAAGTATTTGATGAAATTGTGAAATAGGGTACTAAAACATATGTTAGTTGAGGTGCTCCATGTTCTTTGCTTATATCTCATATGGCTTGGTATAAGCACTAAAATGAGATAATCCATATCTTATTCTATATCTCTTCCAATCTTCTATTATTTTCAAGATTTAAATTTAAGACTTTAGATAAAATTTTTAAACTTTAATTATTAAAATGTTACTTAGCAAGTCTAGCTGAAATAATCTAGCACAAAAAGAATAGCCACTCAGTAAAATCATAACAATTAGGAGAGGGCAAGAAAGATCGAAAAATCAAATCAAACTGAATAGAAAAATTAGTTAATCATTTGTTCAGTTTGATTTCAGTTCATTTTATTTATTTATTTTTCAGTTATCGATTAGGTTTTGGTTCAACCCATTCAATAACCACATTTTACCAAACATAAACTAATATATATATATATATATATATATATATATATATATATGTGTGTGTGTGTGTGTGTGTGTGTGAAAAGCATATTATATATAATATATATAATATTATATAAAATTTTAATAATTTAAATTTACAAAAAGTTATATTGATGTAATATTCATGCCTAAATTTTTATTTTGAATATTATAAATTTATATGTTGATTATTATTATGATTAAAAATATATTATTTATAGTGACTTTAAAATTTTAAATTATACTTAATGACTCAATTTGATTAATCAATAAATATTAATCTAAAACTAGTTAATTGAATTTCAATTAATCATTTTAAACATCTGTTTTCGATTTGTATTTTCTAATAAATCAAAATTTCGATTCAATTTATAGTTCCAAGGTGATAATTTGATTATATGATCATACCCTCCCCTAAAAATAATGTCAAATTCACACTCAAACCTCTAAAAATAATGTCAAATTCACACTCAAACCTCTCTCTCTCTCTCTCTCTCTCTCTCTCTCTCTCTCTCTCTCTCTCTCTCTCTCTCTCTCTCTCTCTTCCCTTAATAAAAAGGATTCAATTGATCATAGATTGTTTTGGATAAATTGTGTTGGGCCACTAATCACCCACAACCAATTGAATGATAGAGTAAAATTATATAATAATAATAATAATAATAATTTTATAAAAGATATAGGAAAACAAATAGAGATGAGATAGAAATTTACGTGGTTCGGCTATACTTACTCCACGAGCGGATGGGATAAAAACTTTCACTATATTTGGAGGAATTACAAGATTTAGAATCGGTCTTATACAAAATATCTCTCTTCTCTCTATCTCTCTTATTCTCTTATCCTTTCTATATGTCTACTTCAAGCATGCAATATGTGTGTCAAAATGAGAGGGAGAGAGTGCCCTTTTATAGGGCAATAAGGATAACAAATAATTTATGGCTGTGGAAAATGAAGGGATGACAACCATTAATCTTTTATTGTTTTCATAACACTCCCCCTTGAATGTCACCCCTATATTAACTCATTCTGTTAATATTTTTAAGATGTCTCATTTCGATGAAATGAACCAATTTCTTGAATGTTGTAGTGGGCAAAGTTTTGGTGAACAAATCTACTAGATTATCACTTGATTGGATCTGCTAAACATCTATATCACCATTCTTTTGGAGTTCATGTATATAAAAGAATCTTGAAGATATATGCTTCATTCTGTTACCCTTTATGTATCATCTTCTTAGTTAAGCTATACATGCAACATTGTCTTCATATGAAATTGTTGGAATATCCTTGATTGATTGAAGACCACAATTTGCTTGGATATGAGAAATCATTGATTTGAACCACACACATTCTCTACTAACTTCATAGATAGTTAGTATTTTAGAATGATTAGAAAATGTTGTTGTAACTGTTTGTTTTATTGATTTCCAAGATATAGCAGTCTTTTCGTAAAGAAATACATATTCGGTTTGAGATTTAGCATTGTGAGGATCAAATAGATATCCAACATATGCATTTCCTACTAATTGAGATTTGGAAACAAATGAGTAGAATAGACCCAAATCAGATATACTTCTCAAATAGCATAGAATATGTTTAATTCTATTTCAGTGTCGCCTAGTAGGAGTGGAGTTATATCTTGTTAGTAGATTTACAGCAAATGCAATGTCAGGTCTTGTGTAATTGGCTAGATACATCAAAGAGTTGATAACACTTAAATATGGTATTTTAGGAACAAGTAATTCCTTCCCATCATCATGAGGTCGATATGGATCATTCTTAACATCAAGTGATCACACCATTATTGCCTTAATGTCTTTTTGATATATTTAGATTTATGAACAAGAATTCCGTCATTTACATGTTCAATTTGTAGGCCAAGACAATATTTTGTCTTTTCTAAAATTTTCATCTCAAATTATGCCATTAAATAATTAGTAGCTTTAATGAGCTCTTTAGGAGTCCCAACTAAATTCAAATAATCAACATAAATAACAATTATAGTAAATCCAGATTTTAATAAAAAAAACATAGACAAATTTGATCATTTATGAATTATTTTTTCACTAGGTACTCACTTAATCGATTGTACCACATCCGTCCAGATTGCTTTAATCCATATAAAGAATATTAGAGTTTAATTGAATATAAATTTCTGGATTTTGCTTCAGGCAATTTAAATCCTTCGGGAACTTTCATATAAATTTCATTATCCAATAATCCACATAGGTATGTTGTTACTACATCCATAAGACATATGCTTAGTTGTTCAATGACTGCTAGCCCAATTAAGAATCTGAAAGTGATTCCATACATTATAGGAGAATAGGTCTTCTCATAATCAATTTCAGGTTTCTGCGAGAAACCTTGTGCCATAAGCCTTGCTTTATATCGAATAATTTCATCATTTTCATTTCGTTTGCGCACAAATACCCATTTGTATTTAACAGGTTAAACATCTTCTAGTGTCTAGACTATAGGTCCAAAAACTTCCGTTTTTAATAGAGAGTTTAATTCTGATGTGATAGTCTCTTTCCATTTTGGTCAATCACTTCTATATCGACATTCATTAACAGATTTAGGTTTAGGAACCTTATTACTTCTGGTAATGTCAGTAGCCACTACATATGCAAAATGTTGTTGACAAAAATTTTATTTCTATCCCACATTTCTCCTATATAATGAATTGAGATCTCATTATTATTTCCAAGTACTTGTCCATTTTTAAGGGATGTCTATTCAGGAGTTTTCTCTTCAAGAGATTCCTCTTCAAGAGGTTCCTATTGAGGAGGTTCCATAATAGGGATATCATTTTCAAGAGAAACAAGTTTTTGAATGTCAAATGGATTATCCACCTATATAATCTCTTCAGGAGTGTTTTCAGATTTCAACTTTCTCCTTCTGGGAATTTTATCGTTTGCACCAACAGGCCTTCCATGCTTAACTTGCAGTTTAGGTTTATTAGCTGACTGTTGTCTTTCAAGGACATCAACACGTGTTAGAATATTTGTAGCAGGTATATGAAATTTTAGTATGACCTTGGTATTTATAAAAGAATCTGGTAACTGATTTGCAACCCCTTGCAAATGCATAATCTTTTGAATTTCAAGTTCACTTTGATTTGTGCGAGAATCTAAATGAGATAAACTCATAGCATTTCATATGACTTCATGTTATGCTTTAGACACTGACTTTGCTCCCCCTAATGTAGGGAATACACCTTCATCAAAATGACAATCTTGATACCATGCTTTAAACAAATCACCTATTAAAGGTTCAAGAAATCTAATAATAGAAGAGAAATCAAAACCAATATAGATGCCAAGCTTACGCTAAGGACCCATTTTAGTTATTTGAGGAGAGGCAATAGGAACATATACTGCACAACCAAAAGTTCTTAAATAAAAGATATCAGATTGTTGCCCAGAAACTTATTGCATGGGTGAAAGTTTATTGTAAGCATTTGACCTTATACGAACTAAACATGCAGTACGAAGAATAACATGTCCCCAAACAAATAAAAGCAATTTGGTTCTTATAATCACAGGTCTAGTAATGAGTTGAAGTCTCTTAATAAAAGATTCAGCTAAACCATTTTGTGTATGGATATGAGCAACGTGGTGTTCAACATCTATTCCAAGTGACATGTAATAGTTATCAAAAGTTTGTGATGTAAATTCACCAACATTATTCAAACAAATTGATTTAATTGGATAATCAATAAAATGAGCTCGTAATCTAATCAGTTGAGAAAGAAGTTTAGCAAATGCAATATTACAAGTAGAAAGTAGAGAAACATGTGACCATCTAATATATGCATTAATTATGACCATAAAATATCTAAATGGTCGAGATGGTGGTCCGCATATATCACAATGAATTATTTGTAAGAAACTAGGAGATTCAAGACTTACCTTTGAAATAGATGGTTTAAAAATTAATTTTCCTTAAAAGGAAACATTACACATGAAATCACTTAATAAAAGAATTTTCTGGTTCTTTAGTGGACGACCATGTGAATTCTCAATGATTCTTCGCATCATTACATTTCCAGGATATTCAAGATGATCATGCCAAAGTGTAAATAACTTGGGGTCATTGCATTTCTGGTGCAAGACATTATATTATTCAATTGCTTTAATATTTGTATAATACAATCTAAAAGATAAAGTTGACAGTTTTGCTAAAATTTGTTTCTTCCCAGAAACAATAAAAGTAATATAAAAGAATTCTTTATTGCATTCATTTGTAGTTTTAATGTGATATCCATTGAGTTTTAAATCTTTAAAGTTTGACAAATTTGTTCTAGATCTGTTGGAATATGAAGTTTCATCAATTTATAATAAAGTACCATTGAATAACTTTATATTAGCTCTTCCGGAACTTTTAATCAAATTTGTAGAACCAGAGATTGTATTAACATTTGTTGAAGTTATATTCAAGTAATTGAAATATTTCCTATCTCGAAGAATTGTATGTGTTGTAGCACTATCAACTAAACAAACTTCTTCTAAAGACATCTTAGAATCAATCAAAGTTTCAAGACAATTCACACTAGAACACATATTTTAAAAACTCATTATTATAATTTATCATAGCAACAATAAATACAATAATTTATTTATTGAAATCCAAATACAATACTGCTTGCTTTATATCTTAAAATATTACATAATTATTTTCGTCTTGATTACAAGGAAATCAACAAAATCAAAATAAAAAGAATTGGATGATCCAACATCAAAGTCTATTGGAACAACATTATCAGCAAAATTTGTTTCAACTTTTTTACTCTTTTCATTTTCTTTTATAGAGGCTTGGTATAGATCTACCAAGTGTATAGGCGTACGACATGTGCGCCACTAATGACCTTTTCCTCCGCATCTATAGCATTTATTTTCATGATGTGTGAGTCGTTGATCCTGATCATTATCCCGCTTTTGGGGGCATCCCTCTTTTGGGGGTCATCCTTCTTCTGGGGGATTGCAGCCTCACGTCAATGCTAGTGATTATTTTAACCATGACCATCTGCACGATCATGCCTACGATCTCGTCCTTGATCACGAGATGTATTCATATTCATTTCAAGGAATGAGGTTGAACAAGTTGGTCGAGTTTGGTAATTTTTCATCAAAAGCTCATTATTTTGTTCAGTAACAAGAAGACATGATATAAGTTAAGAAAATTTAGTAAGTTTTATCACCTTATTTTGCTACTGCAGGAGCACATTAGTGGGATAGAAAGTAGTAAATGTCTTTTCAAGCATGTCTTCATTAGTAATATTTTTACCACATAATTTTAGATTTGGGCTAATCATATGCAGTGTTGAGTTATATACACTAACTGTTTTAAAATCTTGCAACCTCAAGTGTAACCATTCATGTCAAGAATTTAGTAAAATCACAGTCTTTTGATGATCAAATCTATCCTTTTTTCCATAAGATAAGTGAGTCTTTGATAGTGAGGTATTTAGTTTTTAATTCTTCATTTAAATGATGACGGAGGAAGATCATTACTTTTGCACGATCCTGCAAGGATGCGATATTTTCATCTAAAATAGTGTTTCCTAAGTTCATTGCATTTAGATGGATATCAACATCAACCATGATAAATAATTTTTACCTTTGATATCAAGGAAAACAAATTCAACTTTGCTTAGATTCGATATCTGAATAAATTAATAATAATAAGGTAATTTTAAATATACTACCTCATATAGAGGATAAATGTCTCACATCTTCTGGAGGTTGATTTTAACATCTCTTCAAGAGGTTAAAAATATACCCTCTTCAGGAGGTAAATATTTATCATATGTTCTGGAGACTAGATACATAGCATTTTCAAGAGGTCTGTCTCTTCGGGAGATTAAATATATAACCTCTTGAGGATACATATCTTACAATTTCTTCTGGAGATTGGTACTTTTTAAACTTTAAAAGACATATTGAGAATATTATGCTCTTGTGGAGTATAGCTTACAAGAAATAAACTAAATGTGATTTAAAGAAATATCTCTGATAGTCAGAGTCTCGTGCTGATAATGTGTTATAAAATATGCAAGAAAATAAATAGAGACGAGACAAAAATTTACGTGGTTCGGCTATGCCTACTCCACGGGCGGATGAGATAAAAAATTTCATGATTTCGAGAAGAATTACAAAATAATTTGGAACCAAAGTTATACAAAATATCTCTCTTCTCTCTATCTCTTATCTTTTCTCATCCTTTCTATATGTCTACTTACTTTGAGCATGCAATATGTGTGTCAAAATGATAGGGAGAGAGTGCCCTTTTATAGGGCAATAAGGATAGCAAATAATTTGTGGTGGTGGAAAACGAAGGGGTGACGACTATTAATCTTTTATGATTTTCATAATAATAATAATAATAAGGGAAAGAAAAATGGAGTTCAATCACATGTCATGCTCATTTATATGGTTCTGACATTGGGTTTTTCTATGAAATATAAGGAAGAAACCCACAAGAAAGCATCATAAATTGCGAAAATTCAGAACCTCATTAAATTTAAAAAAAAAAAAAAAAATCTCAGGAGATGAATTTATTGTAATGTGATCAAAATTAAATTTTTGTTCATCAATTTGCCATTTATTTTTACTTTTCTTGATAACAAACAAAATATTGAGAAGCATTTATTTAAATTTTCTTATTTTTAATTTAAATATTGTTAAATTTTTTTAAAAAAATTAGAAAAAGAGAAAGAAAAAATATGAAAGAAATTTTTTATATTTATTTATCAAGGCACATGAAAAAGAATATATATATATATATATATATATATATATATATATATATATATATAATGAATTATTGAACATAAAATTGATTCTACACATCATTAATATTTGGATTTGTTAATTTTTTAAATTAGGGTCTATTTAACTTAATAATTTTATTTGAAGAAAGAAAAATAAAAAGAAAATTCATTTTTATCATATCCAAAGATTTTATTAAATATATTTGAATATTATGAATAAAAAAAAAAAAAAAAAACTCAAAGGGCGGAGTCAGTGTTATATTAAAAAAAAAAAAAAAAAACTTATTGTGTGTTGCTAGATTTCGCCATATATATCTATGTTGGATTAAAATAAAAATGAGTTTTTTTAATATATTTAGAAAATTTTTAAAAATTAATTAAGTATTAATGATGTATTAAATCAAATGTTTACTCATTCATTTTGAAAATTAAACTTGACCAGAGATGGTCGGCAGCCTTCCTATGTTGAATTTGGGGGGCAGCAGCCTCACCAAAATCTTACCGACTTTAGTCATCATTGTTGATTATATTGTTCTATCTTTGTTATAAATAGATGTGTGTGTGTGTAATGTTATATATGGTGTAGAGAGGGTGAATAACCAGTGAGTGAGAGAAATTATATTTCAAGTTGTCTGTAATTTTTCATTATTGAAAGTTATCTTTATTTTCAGATTGAAATTGATTGAAAGCAATTCCTCACTGAATTTCAATCACAACCAGTGATTGAGTGAGTCTCCTCCTCCCATCAGTGGTATTAGAGCGTTTAGGTTTGCTTAAATTTGCTAAATAGAGGCGGATAGAGGGAAAATTTGAATTTTTCCTAGATTTGAAGTTGCTCAAAATCTAAAATTGAGTATACCATTGTGAAATTCGCGTTGAGACGAGTCCAAAGGTGGAAACCATATCTCAAACGGAGTCCCAGAGCCTCTACATGCTCTCACACGCACCGACAGACAAAACAACGTCCTCCACATGCGCCGGCGAGGATATTGACCACCGATGTCACACCCTTCATGTGCCCGCACACATCTTCTCCGTCTGACTGATGTGATTCGACCCGGACACTTGATTCGCGACCCGACCCAGCAATCATCAACCCCGAACCGGCCCCGCGAGCACGACCCAACCTAGATGACCGGCCCGCGTCTAGTTGTCGACACGCAACATGTGCAGAATCTGCCACGTGTCCTAACAGTAATATTTGACTCCGTTAAGTCAAACCATTTGAAAAAAAAACCAGTCCAGAACTTCTTTTAGCCGGTTCAGTGATTTTTAAATCGGTTCATTGTAACCTAAAACTGGTTCTTGAGGTTTTCTGACCTACTGAACACATTGGTGACATCATATTTGCCAAAGTTAATCTCTATCACTCTATTTTTTTTAATATATTTAAAACCCGATGATTAACGGTGTTACCCAAGCGGTCATTCCAAAGTTGACATGGGAGAATTATGACAACTAGTCTATTCAAATGAGAGCCCTTCTAGGTGCTCAAGATGTCATGGACATCATTGAAGATGGGTACAGAGAAGTCCCATCAAAAGAAGATGAAACAACTATGTCTGATGCTCAAAGAACGATTATGCGAGTCGAACCGAAAGAATGATTGCAAGGCGAAGTTCATAATCTACCAAGGTCTTAATGAGGCCACGTTCGAAATCATCGCCTCTGCCAAGACATCAAAAGAAGTTTGAGATTCTCTCCATTGAACACACAAAGGTGCAAACAAAGTAAAGAAGATTCGTCTTCAAACATTGCGAGGTGATTTCGAATCCTTAAGAATGAAATCTACTGAATCTATTTCTGATTACTATACATGAATTATGGTAATATCAAATCAATTGAGAAGAAATGAAAAGACTCTAAATGACGAGAGAATTTGTGAGAAAATTTTGCGATCTTTGGATCCAAAATTTGATTATATAATTGTGACCATGGAAGAAATAAAAGATCTAGAAACCATGTTTGTAGAAGAACTTGTGGGCTCACTCTAAGTCCATGAGTAGAAAGTCGATAGAAGGAGTGAAGATAAAGCACTGGAGCAAGCCCTCCAAGCGAAGTTGTCCCTCACTATAGATAGATACGATAAAGGGGGGCTTCACAGCGAGGAAGAGGACGAGACTGAGGATCTCGTGGAAGAAATTATGGGAATTTTGAATCCAGAGAAGGTGGTAGAGGCAGAAGAAGTCCCATTAGAGAAGGACGCAATCAACAAAACTATGTCCTTACGAGGTAGAGGACAAAGAATAAGAGGGGGATACAATAATCGTCCGAACGTAGACAAGAGAAACATTCAGTGCTACAATTACCACAAGTACGTACACTACAACAATGAGTATAGAGGTAATCTCCAAAATCACGAAGTAGATGAAAATGCTAACTTTGTAGAAAAGGAGAAAACTTAAGGAGAATCGTTGATGCTGATGGCACACAATTCAACCCACCAGGATAAAAATGTTTGGTACCTTAACTCTGGAGCCAGCAATAACATGATTAGCAGAAAGAACCTATTTAATAAACTTGATGAGAAAGTTTAGGGAGAGATATCCTTTGATGATCTCTCTAAAGTCTTAGTTCGAGGAAGGGGAAATGTCCTAATCAAGAGGAAGGATGGAGACCATGCTTTTATCTTCAACGTGTACTATGTGCTAACCTTGAAGACTAACATACTTAGTCTAGGATATCTTGTGAGAAAGGCTACCGAATTAGCCTTAAAGATAAGTAGATGGTGATAACAGATGCTGCAGGTAAGCTTGTTACTTGAGTACAAATGGCAAAGAATTGAATGTTTCCTCTCATCATTCAACATGATACGTCAACGTGTTTGAGCGCTATCATCAAAGACAAAAACTGGCTATGACATCTTAGGTTTGAACATCTGAACTTTGAAAGTTTGAAATAGTTAGGAAGCAAGAAGATGGTGAAAGACTTACCTAACATCCACCATCCAAATATGATATGTGAAAGTTGTGTTCTGAGCAAGCAACACAAAAATAACTTTGGAAAGCAAGCCGACTGGAGATTTACCATGCCGCTCTAGTTAGTTCACACAGACGTGTGTGGTCTATTGAGGCCATTTTCAAATGGATAGAACCAATACTTCCTCACCTTTATTGACGATCACAACAGGAAGATTTGAGTTTACTTTCTAAAAAGAAAGTCAGAAGTGTTCGACATGTTCAAAGAGTTCAAAACTCTTGTGGAGAAACATGGTGGCTATTGCATTAAATCACTCTGATTAAACCAAGGAGGAGAGTACAAGGATGAAACTTTTCTAGAATTCCTTCGGCAACAAAGGATTCAAAAACAGTTCACACCGACCTACACTCCCCAGTTGAACGGTGTAGTTGAGAGGAAGAATCGCACGATCCTTAACATGGCTAGGAGCATGTTAGAAGATAAGAACATGCCAAAAAGTTTTTGGGCTGAAGTAGTGTCATGTGCAGTCTATCTACTCAATAGGTGCCCTATGAAGAGTTTTATACAAAGACACCACATGAAACCTGGAGTACTCACAAGCCTAGTGTGAGTCATCTTAGAGTGTTTGGCTCCATAGCCTATGTCAAGATCCCAGAAGCAAGAAGGACAAAATTAGAAGATAAAGGAGAGAAGTGTATCCTTATTGGATACGACGATAGCACCATGGGATATCAACTATACAATCCCATCAACAAGAAAGTTATTCACAATAGGGATGCCATTTTTGAAATGAATCCTGGAAGTGGGACCAGGTTGAATCTTCCAAAGATGCGAAATTGACGCTTGAAGGAGAATAACCCACATAGACAAGAGAAGTGGCTATCGAGTCACAAGTTCCAGAGCTGCGGACACCTCCACACGGTTCACCACAGAGGAATGAATCTTCATCACCAATTGAGTGTAAAATCTCATACATGAGGCCTAGAGGAGTTGTAATTTAGTTGATCTGTATGAAACTATAGAACTAATAGAAGAGTATGCTACACTATATTATCTATTGTTGACTCGCGACCCGATTAGTTTTGAGGAGACTAACAAGACAAATGGAGAAAAGTGATGGATGAGGAGATTCAATCCATCGAAAAGAACAAGACTTGGGAGTTAACAAATCTCCCGAAGGGCCGAAAAACTATTGGTGTGAAATGGGTCTACAAGACCAAGAAGAATGCTCAAGGAGAAGTTCAGAGATATAAAGTAAGACTTGTCGCCAAGGGCTACAAGCAGAAAGAAGAGATTGATTATAGAGAAATATTTGCCCTGGTTGCCAGGCTTGAAACCATCAAATTACTAATTTCACTATTAGTACAAAATGGATGGAAGATTTACCAGCTGGACGTAAAATCAGCATTTCTGAACCGTTTTCTGGAAGAAGAGATCTATATCGATCAACTACCTGGATATGTGAAGAACGGAAAAGAAGATAGAGTGTACAAACTGAAGAAAACACTTTATGGTTTGAAGTAGGCACCTCGTGCGTGGAACATGAGAATTGATAATTATTTTCAGAAGAATGGATTTGAGAAGTGTCCTTACGAGCATGCGCTATAGATGAAGATGGAGATAGATGGGAGCATGTTGATTGCTTGCCTATATGTTGATGATCTAATTTTTACCGGCAACAATCCAAAGATGTTTGCCGCTTTCAAAAGGAGCATGGTTAAAGAGTTCAAAATGACGGATATTGGCCAGATGACTCATTTTCTTGGCATAGAAGTCGTGCAAAGTAAGAATGGAATCTTCATCTCTCAGAGCTACTATGCAAAAGAAGTACTAAAGAAGTTTGGACTGGAGTCGGCAACAACCTCACCAAAATCTCACAAACTTCCGCCACTATTATTGATTATATTGTTCTACCTTTGCTGTAAATAGATGTGTGTGTGTAATGTTATATGTGGTGTAGAAAGGATAAATAACCAGTGAGTGAGAGAAATTGTATTTTGAGTTGTCCTTAATTTTTCATTATTGAAAGTTATCTGTATTTTCCGATTGAAATCAGTTGAGTGCAATTTCTCACCGAGTTTCAATCACAACCAGTGATTGAGTGAGTCCCCTCCTCCCATCAATTCATTTAGTATATATATGTTTTTTATTTTTAGTATTCAAACCTAAAAATAGACTCGATCCTTCTACTTTTTAAGTCTTAATAGTTTTCAAATTCTAAAACATTAATCATACATTTGGAGAGATTTTAAATTTTGATTTGTATTGAATTTGGATTAAATGTAATATAAGATTACATTAAATTTTGTTCAAATTCACCTATAAATTTAAATTCATAATCCAAAATATATGATATCAATTTTATTATTTTTGAGTTTAAAATGAAATTTTAAAAATGTTGCAAAGTCCTCCATCACTCTACATATTTCACCATTTTTTATATATATCATCTAGCAAAAAATTGACACTAATTATGTTTGTAAAATAGAATAAGATAAAAATAAAAAAAATTAAGTTTGAATAGTAATTATAATAATTTTAATTTTATTACACTTCATTTCATTTGTCTTATCTACTTAGGCTTAGGAAATTGGACAAAAAATTTGAACAAGATTTTTATCGAAAGTTTTAAAAGTAATTGATGAGGTGAAAAATGGAGGCATAGGGGGCACACCAAAAGTCAAAAAAAAAAAGAAAAAAGGTGGCATGAGGATGGATCCACGCATATATGAAGTATGTCACGTCACACGCACACACACTAGTGCTAGTGCATGTGCATGCACCACACCACACCGGAATAATATTAGAAAGAACAAGAACACTCTGGTAGCCTCTGCGCTTTACTTGACATTTTAAACTAAAACTTGAGGTGCACCACCTCCCACATCCTCGAGGACCCCCTCTACCTCCATCTGTTCACACTCCAAACCCCACCTCCTTCTCTCTTTCTTATATTATTTAATCTCCGTGAGATCGATCAGACTTGTTTACTTCAGATCACACCGTTATTGCTCTGTTCAATATCAATGGCTTTAGCTCGTTTGGCTCTGAAGCATGTGCAGCGAAGGGTGTTATCTTCTTTTCCTTCTGCTGCCGCCGTTGTAAGTAGCAGCAGTGAGAGAATCACAGGTGGAAAGGAAGTAATGTTTAAGACTACGGCGAGAGGGTTTTCCGACGACACTACTGGGTCGTCAGAAAAGGGTCGCGACGAGAAATCTGGTGAAGGCGGAGAGAGAGAGGTCGCCGTCGCTGAAGGTGGGGGTAAGAAGTCAAAGCTCTTCTCCAGATCAAAGCAACATAGGAGAGGTAGCAGTCTCTGGAAGAGAAACAGAGGCCCTGATTTCGTTCCTTCCTTTTTTGGTACTCTTCTCTCTCTCTCTCTCCCCAAAGTCCAAATACATATATATTTTTCCTTAACTATTAAATTACTTTATAATAAAGGTAAAAAGTTTAAATGATAATCAATTTAGGAAATTAATAAGTGTATAATTGTCCTTGTCCACGATTATAAGCAATTATTCATAATTATCGAAAATTATTATTGTATCTTTACTGTTAAATTAAAGGAAATCGTCAATCATCTTTTAAAAAATTTTTAGATTCGTATCTTATAATTACAATATTTAAAAATGATGTCTACAGTATACAGTTATTTAAACAAATTTTTATGACATGCTAGTTACATATATAAAATGGGAAACTCGAAATGATTGGAGTGCTTTTGCTGTCTTCTACCTTAGTTTCATCCCCATTTAGATGACCCAATCGGATCCTATAAAACAAATCATTTAACTACGGTATAGAATTGTACCAAAATTTTCATAAATTTATACAAATTTAAATTTAAATTTTAGATGGCTTCTGACTGATGGATGCATTTTTGTTTCATGTACAAGAGTTGTTTCCAATGGGTCTCGGAAATGCAGTGATGCAAGCAACCGAGAACTTGAACAGGCTGTTGGAGAACTGGGCGCCATCCCGGCTGATAGGGCGGCTGAAGGAGAAGGACGAATGCTACAAGCTCCGGTACGAGGTGCCGGGGGTGGCGAAGGAAGAGCTAAAGATCACGGTGGAGGACGGCGTTCTGAGGATCAAGGGAGAGCACAAGGAGACGTCGGAGGAAGAAGGATTCGACGACGACGAGGGTTGGTCGTCGTCGTTGAGCTACGGCTTCTACGACGCGACGCTGGTGCTGCCTGAGGATGCCAAAGTGGATGGGATTAAGGCGGAGATGAAGGATGGCGTGCTCTACATTACCATTCCCAGAACTGTGAAGGACAAGAAAGACGTGAAGGAAGTTCAAATCCACTGATAGGAAGGTTTTTTTTGTGCGTGTGAATTAACAAGGGAGTGTTTGGTTTGGCTATTGGTGCATGTTGTTGTTTCAATGTAAGCTTTTGTGTGGTGAAATATTTTGAAGTTTAAGTGTGCTGTATTATTTTGATTTGTGGAGTGTTCTTTGGGCCGCCTCAGGTAAGAACAAAATTGTGAAAAAATAAACTACAACGCAGAAGAGGAGCATTAAGATTTAGGGTAAGGACCGGACAAACTTGTTGATTTGTTATCCTTCATTTAAATTTCTCTTTTGTCATAATAAATGTCTTGCAAATGCATTTTTTTCCTTGTTGCATGGGAATTGTTTAGTCATAAAAATTATGTCAAAATGAATTTTGATGGGTTTGTGTTTAAACGCATTTATATAAGAGATAATACGTGATATCTGTTTTTTTTTTTTTTTTTTTCCTTTTCCTTTTTATGTTGTGACTAGTTACATGCCTCGTTAAAATTCCATTATTTTCAGATTTCATATGTTGGCTCTAATAATAGAAAATCAAGAATATGAGAGTTGCAGGTATTGGGAATAACTTTAATCCATAAATCTAATAATCCAATATCATCATGTTATTTAATTAAGAAAACTAAGTGTGGAATAAATATTTAAATCCGTAAATGTGTCTGATTTGATTGTTCAATAGTCTTTAGCGAAGAGTTTTGATCTTCCACAGTTAAATCTTTGAGTGTTTCACTGATGTTCTTCTCTTTAGATGAGGAAAAGAAAGAACGTGAAAATTGTATCCGATTTGATTTGAGGATCATATTCCTATTATGTTTTCTTTATATACTAGGTTAATTTTAGAAGTTCATCGGTCCTAAATTAACTTAGAATTGAATTTCTACACATTACAAAGCACATACCCAATAGATGTTAAAATAGACTAGTAAAATAACTGTTCTTAAATATATAAGCCCATAATAGGAAATTAAAATTTCCTAACAATCTCCCACTTGGGCGACACATAAATATTGAAAATAATTATATTACCCAAACCTTAAGTGTACACAATATGGCTATTATCTTTATAACATTTTCTTAATTCAATCTTGTTCATCTCATATACTAGCATGGGATCAAAGCGTCATTCCTTACACTCATATTCGTAATTAAACCCATCAATGGTCACTATACTAATATACTCAATGAAATATATCGAGTATGGATGTGTAGCATGGTAATATGCATGCTCCTTAACCTTAACATGCATATCCCAACTGATACTACCTTATTTCTTATGAGATCAACCTTAGTTCCTTAGTCCTTAACTCCTCCAAAAGGAAGATAACATTCAGAATCACAAATATATAAAAAATGCATTCCTTTATTACTTTATTTCTGTAGAAAATAATCTGAACCAAGTATCTACAAGAAAGAACATAAAAACAAATACAAACTCCCACTAAACCGCAAGATCGTCAAACAAGACAACACTCATACAAGCAGTGTGCTCATGAAACACCTTGGGCGGTAAACCCTTGGTGAGTGGATTTGCAACCATGGAGTGTGTCTCAATATGTTCTATCGACACTTAACAATTTTGAACCCTTTTCTTAACCACTAAAAACTTGATGTCAATATGCTTTGATTTGGTGGAGCTTCTGTTGTTGCTTGAATACAACATGTTGACTCTATGAGTCCAATCCGGTTTTGATAATAACAAATCACTTGGTATTTGATCTATGCATTGAGTTTGTGAACAAGAATTATATTAAGCATGCACGAAAGCATAACGAGTCATGGAAGTCACAAAGTAAAGTTAACATATCTTGGCAAGATCCATGGAACTCAAAGAGTACGGAAATCAAGATGCAAGCGGCAAAGTTCAAGAACATCTTGGGAATGGGTATTTAGAACTCCTGTACTTATATTTTCATATGATTTAATTTAAAGCTCAACATAACTTAGAATGATTTTAGAATTCATACATTTTATGTATATCATTAAGGGACTTTCATGGACTTAGAAATACTTTTAAAATCATGGAAAATATGTTTTATAAAAGACCCAAGAAAGAGAGCAAAAAAGATTTTTAAATTAGAAAAGAAAAATTGAGAAAAATGGGACTTCGGTAGCCTGAACTTAACCTCAATAACTTGAAGAATTTCTTCAGGAGCTTGAAGATTAAGTTCGGTAACCTAAAAAAATTAATGGGAAACACAGCAAGTTGGCCAAGGCACTTCGGTCGCCTGACCTTGGGACCTCAGGCGCCTGACCTGGCTTCAAGAGCCTGACCCTCGCTTTAGGCGCCTGACCCTACATTCTAAGTTAATTTTTCAAAGGGTTAAGGAACTTCCGTCGCCTGGGCATTCAACCTTAGGTGTTTGAACCTACGGAAAACTTAAAAGTTTAATTTTTATTAAACGAACTCGCGAGCTATTTCTTTGATCCAACGATTGAGATCAAACCTAAGGGTAAGACATTATATATACTGAATATCTAAATCCTAGAACGAAGCTAAGACACACAAGAAAGAGAAGAACACATCTTATTGTAAGAACATATAGAAACTTGAGCTGATTGCCTGCACTTTATTCTACATTCATCTTCTTTGGGCAAATCTACTCGTAAAATCAAAGGGCATTCATTCATTCAACTTTATTTCATTCTATTATTGAGGTTTGATCATTCAAGTTAGTATTTTCAAGAACTTCTCATCTCATTACTTGTTCTTGATTATCATTAGAAAAGTTTGATCTTGAGTGTGCACATACATAAAAAAAATGTTTTGGAAAAGATCATTACTTGAGAAAGTTATTTAGCTATTGGTTGATTGGTTTTTGATTCAATAGTATATATATATTGTTCGTAGAGCATATTATTGAAAAATCTATTTTTGATTAAGTATTAAAAGGTTGATCTTGAATGTGCATATACATATACATATTTTGTTTAAACAAGATCATTACTTGATTAAGGTTTTGTTATTAATTGAATGGTTCGATTCAAGTGTGTATTTGGTTAAAGGATTCATATTTTTGATATATTAAAACACTTGAATATATATCCTTGGTATTCATAAATATTTATTTTATTGAGGGATCTTTTGTTTGGAAAACCTTATACTCAGTATTTTGATCTTTGAATTACATATCGTATATATTTACATATTACCAAGATCAGGTTGTGATTAAATGTTTGATAAAAAACTTCTTGATATAGATTGATAAAACATTCAAAATAAAGCTTTTAACAAGCTCACATTAGACATATTTGTGCATCTTTACAAAGTGAACTAGAACTTTAATATACTCCAAAGCATTTCAAATATTTCTTTACTTGAGAGTTTTTGATAAAAAAAAGTTTTTTGTGTTGAAGCATATCATACATAAAACGATTGTATCGTTTTCATACATTCTGAGCTTTAAGTTTAATCACATGTTAATGTGTTAGGAATTTGAATTGTACTCATAAGCTTTTATTAGAAGCATTTTTTAGTATTGTTTTTCAGATTCTATTGTATACACGGTTTGGTGTGTGAACTAGGGTTTGAAGAGAGAGTTGTATCTCTTGTGTTGGAATTGGTGAGAGGGGGGGGTGAATTGGGTTTTAAAATATTTTTCGCTAATTTAAACAATTATGCTAATTCACCACATATCATATCTCATTCAATGTATACGCGTGTATATAAAATAAATTTAATAGTGAAACCAAACATACACGTGTGCAGTATCTTATTTAAATCAAATGTGTGTATGCAAAAAATTTTGACATTAAATAAACATTCATACACATGCTGAATTTAAAGTGCAGGAATTTAAATAAGATAGAGAGAGCGACACCAGATTTGTTATCGAGGTTCAGCCAAACTAGCCTACGTTCCCGCCTTGGGCATACCCCCCCAAGGATTCCATTATACTTGTTCACTTAATCGGGCGGAGTAAAAACCTTTTACATCCTCTCCTTATAGGGTGAGGAAAACCCCAGTTCAATTTTCAGGCTAAACGAAATCGGTCTCACTTACGGGGTTGAGACTCCCCAGTTCAATTCCGGACTGAACCCAACCATCACGCCTTACCAGGATGGCACACCTAACTTTCCTAACTGGGTCTAAGCCAGTTCGGGACTTTCTTAACTGGCTCTAAGTCTATACGGGACTCTTCACAGGGTGAGTCTCCCTCTCCAGACCACGCCTATAACACAAATATATTTAATAGAATTTGGGTACAAATAAATGCTTCTAAACTAAGCAGGGATATACAACATTAAAACCTAATATGCGAATTCATATGATTTTGAAATGAAACTTGTAACGACCCGGCCCTTTACACGGACCCAGGTGGCTACCAAACATACAGAATACCTGTATCTGATAAACATGCACAAACAACCCGCCCTAACCAGGGACATACGAGTATAAATCATACATAATTTCGATGTAAATGTCATGGAAAAACATAAAAATCCATTGGGATTTCTATTAGTCTTATACCAGAGTTTACTAATACATCCACAATTACATAAAATCAAACATAAAATAAATCTTGTTATTACAACCCTCCAAAAAGGAATTTCATCTAGGTTTAATACGAGGTTCAAATGCTTACGTAAGCTAACAAAAAATAATCTCCCCAGTCCCTTTAGCTACTAGAATTGACGTACTGATGGACCTGAAAACAAAGGTTGTATAATAGGGTGAGACACCTCTTAGTAAGGAAGAAAGTGTTAGAACAGTGTGTGACTGCATATATGCACATTTTCATACAAACTCATACGTTTGAAACATTTGTTTATAATACTGTATCATATAACATTTATCAGCACATCAAATATTTAAATCATGCATATGAATATTAGAACAACTACCAACTTGTCTTACATGTATTGCCTATTTACCCTGTGGCATAGGTTGTGCACTGATATCTCCAACAATGCCCTATTCGTGCAGGCATATGTCAAGTATCTATATATAGTCCGACTGCCCCCATCTGGTTTATTATTTCACCAGTGGTTTCATTACACCTGCTAGCTGACCATCTATGTAGACACACTGATTTTAAACATAAGTGGTTGCACTGTACCTTTCCAACTGAGGAATATTCCCTGCCATTGGGGCTTATCTTTCAACCCCATAACTAAAGCTTTTTCAACTTCTAACTGGAGTATCTTTCAACTCCTATTACTGGAGTATCTTTCAACTCCTTTAGTAGCAAGTTATGGTTCCATTTATCATATATACAATTTATAACAAAATATAGTAACCTGTGCAATTCCAGTATTTTCACAAATTCAAATAATCACATCGGGTTCAAATTGGCGCCTATCCACTCAGTTTACCCCTTTTCACAAATACAGTTCGTTGTATCACCGGCCTCTGTTTTCCACATACTTAGTATAACAAATTGGAACTCCGTTTCCATAATATATATCAATACTATAGAAAATTCATACATTTTCATTTCAACATATATCATCACACGAGTTTAGTCAAAAAATCCGCTAAATGATATAAATCCAGTAAACATCATTTGAAAGGAAAAGTAAAGGATTAAAACATCTCCTATTACAATATAAATGCAAATAAGTGATTTTCGTAAAATTTGGAGATCATATGCCAAAATCCTCGTTTTTACCAAAAATTGTAAAACCGGCATTTCTACTCAGTATAATTTAGCAACTAAGCAGTTAAATCATACATATAAGTATAAACTAGCTTTTTAGTGGTTTAGTTTTTCCAAAAATGTTGTTGTAATCAAATTCCCCTTACCTTAAACCCAGAAATGAAAACACGAATGGTTTGATCTAAAACAACGACCTTGGATCCTCAAAACCTAAAAGCCATAGAATATTACCTTATTGCAATCCCAACTACTATACAAATACCTAATCGAAATCGGAATCAGATCCTTACCTTGATTTTTGGGGAAAACCCGAAAATCTTCAAAACGACGATCTAATCCGCTATAGTTATAGAGTTTCTCCTTCTGATCCACGCAGGAACCTTCGATTGTCGAAACGGACGATGAACGACGAAGGATCTTAGAGAGAGAGAGAGAGAGAGAGAGAGAGAGAGAGAAATTTATAGAATAAAACTTAACTTAGCCTTTAAGTAATCTAAATAAATATCTCCTCCAAGATATTTATATACAAATATCTCAAAATATCTCCTTTCAAAACATCTTCTCCAAAATATCTCCTCCAAAATATCTTTTTATTTATTTATTTATTATTTTTTTCGGGGTTAGGTTACTACAATCTCCCCTCCTTATAAGAATTTCGTCCCCGAAATTCACCAACTGATACCAAACATACTCTACCTTATGTTGAGACGTACAGAAGAGTCGGCAGCTACCCTCACAGTAGCTCCAGCTCGAATTTATTATCTACCCTCGCTTATGGCGGAGGAATACCGTGGTTACAATGTGATGCTTCGGAATTACACACACACAAAACTCTCCCGAAGACCATACCACCTATACTACTATACATAACTACGTACCATCCGAAAATAATTGTGGGTACTTCTAGCATATCTCTGACTCTAACTCCTATGAAGCTTCCTCCACTGCATGGTTACGCCATAATACATTCACTAGCGGTTTTTCTCTAGTCCGTAATTGCTGAACTTTCCAATCTAATATCAGTACTGGTACCTCCTCATATGATAAAGCCTCACTGATCTCTAGAGGTTCGTAACTCAACATGTGCGAAGGATCTGACACGTACTTCCTCAGCACCGAGACGTGAAACACGCCATGAGCTCTGGATAGTGCTAGAGGTAAATCCACTCGATAAGAAACCGAACCTATCCTTTTCAGGACTTCAAAAGGCCTGATATACCGAGGACTTAACTTCCCTTTCTATCTGAACCTCATCACCCCTTTCATCGGAGCGATCTTAAGAAAAACCATATCCCCTACCTTAAATTCCAACTCTCGACGATGAGTATCAGCATAACTCTTTTGCCGACTCTGAGCTGCCTTGATTCTTTCCCTGATCAACTCGACCTTTGTAAAGGCCTATTGAACCAATTCTAGACCCAGTACCTGCCGCTCACCTACCTGATCCCAAAACAATGGAGATCGACACCGGTGACCATACAGTGCCTCATAAGGTGCCATCTCTATACTAGCCTGGTAACTGTTGTTATACGCAAATTCGATAAGCGGTAGATACGGTATCCAACTATCACCAAAATCCAATACACAAACTCGCAACATATCCTCCAACGTCTGAATAGTACTCTTAGACTGTCCATTTGTCTGCGGGTGGAAAGAAGTACTGAACATCAGTTGTGATCCCAAGGCATCTTGTAGACTCTTCCAGAAACAAGACGTAAAACAAGGATCTCAGTCTGAAACAATCGAAACAGGAACACCGTGTAATCGTACAATCTCCTGCACATATAGCTCTGCCAACCTATTCAGAGAATAGCTGACTTTGATTGGTATGAAATGTGCAGTCTTCGTCAACCGATCTACTACAACCCATATAGCATTCTACCCATGCACCACCGCAAGTAATCATGTCATAAAATCCATCGAAACGTACTCCCACTTCCACTCGGGGATGACAAGTGGCTGAAGTGGTCCTACTGGCCTCTGGTACTCTGCTTTGATCCGCTGACAAGTTAGACACTGCTCTACAAAATGAGCGATCTTTTTTTCCATGCAAGACCACCAAAAAGATTCCCTCAAATCCCGATACATCTTCGTGCTACCAAGATGCACAATGTAGAGCGAATGGTGTGCCTCCTCTAGAATGACCTGTTTAATCACAGCATCATTTGGTATACACACTCTGTTGTGAAATCTCAATATCCCATCACCCGAGATACAGAAATCTGGCTTCAACCCATTTTGAACTCCTTCCATAACCTCAACTAACTCCGGATCCTCTTTCTGCGCCATACAAATCCTCTCCTGTAAGGTCAACTACACCACCAAGTTGGCAAGAACAACCTGATGATTCCTTTCTACCACTTCCAAACCCAACCTTTCTAGGTCCATACAAATCTGATGCTGAACTCCTACTGCTGAGACCAACGCATCAATAGACATCCGACTCAGAGCATCAGCCACCACATTAGCCTTTCCTAGGTGATAGCTAATAATTCAATCATAGTCTTTTATCAACTCGAGCCACCTGCGTTGTCTCATGTTCAGCTCTTTTTGGGTGAAAAAGTACTTAAGACTTTTATGATCGGTAAAAATCTCGCACCTCTCACCATACAAATAATGCCTCCAGATTTTCAATGCAAACACTACCGCTTCTAATCCTATATCATGCGTCGAGTAGTTCTTCTTGTATTCTTTAAGTTGACGAGAAGCATAAGAAATTACTCTGCCCTGCTGCATTAGAAAACAGCCAAGACCCTTCTTAGAGGCATCAATGTATATAACAAATCTGTCATCCCCAGAAGGAATGGTCAGGACTGGAGCAGCAACCAGCCCCCTTTTCAGCTATTGGAAACTACGCTCGCAATCTTCAGTCCAATCGTACTTCACATTCTTTCTCGTGAGTCGTGTCAAAGGACCTGCTAAAATGGAGAACCCTTCTACAAAACGACGGTAGTAGCCTGCAAGACCCAGTGACTTCCTGAAGATTCTTCGACCTCGCCCAGTCCACTACTGCCTCTATCTTACTCGGGTCCACCGGTACACCTTCCTTGGACACTACATGACCAAGAAATGCAATATGCTATAACCAGAACTCACACTTCTCTAGTTTGGCATATAATCTCTTATCCCTAAGCATTTGTGTTAGAATTGGTGTTTTCCCAAGAGGGGGGTGAATTGGAATTTAAAACTTTTTCTCCTAGGTTAATCTATCCTACAACAGTATATACACAACCTAGGGTCTGTCTATTCAATTTTCAAATGCGTAGATAAATATAATGTGAAATTTAAGTCATACGCATCATTCACCCATAACATACATATGCGGTAAATATAAAGTGCCGAAATATAAATGAACACACGATATGTTATCGGGGTTCGGCCAACCATGCCTACGTCCCTGCCTCAAGCTCGCAAGCAGGAGGATTCCACTAATAGCTCACTTAAGGGTGGAGCAGCACCATTTACAACCAGGTCAAATTAACACAAGGCTGACCTCAACCTTAACCAGGTCAATTAGCGGGGCTGACCTCAACCTACACGCCTTAACAGGACGACGCACCTAGCTTTCCTAATCGGATCTAAGCCAATCCGGGACTATTCCAGGGCTAGTCTCCCTCTTCAGGCCCGTGCCTGGAAATACAACCAAAGTGTATTACAATGAAATGGTACAGTGATTGTGCTTTCAAGTAAAGCAGATAAGTACCCAAATTCGCGCAATAATATACACCACAAATATGATTCAATATGTAAGCTTAATGTGGTCTAGATGATTCAACTCTCCAAGGTATTTTCTATCGGTGTAAAGCGTACGTGAGAGTGTCAAACAAACAATCTTTGTATCACAAGATATTCAACAAATAGTTTCACACAAAGATGTCAAGTCTTATGTATTTCAATCATTAAGATATCTCAAGCATGTATGTATTAAACGATGTATATGCTTGGTTTGCAAAAGACGTGTAATCTTTGTATTCAGCAAATAATATATGAGTGAAAGAATATTGCAACAAAGATTTTATCACACTAACAAATATCTCATCAAATATTTTCAAGATAAAAACACAGTAGATATTTGAAAATGTTTTTGCAACCAAAATGAAAATACCCTCTTCTTAAGATCTTGCAATGAAGATGCAAGCTTAGAAGATCTAACAAGGTTTTCTTAGGAAATGCTTATTAGCAAAAGCCTCCTAAGAATCCTAAGGTTTGGCTCTCAAGAAAATCACATCAAACAAGTAGCATAAGGAGAGCAAACCTATTAAACAAAACACTCAATCAACTTACAAAATATGTAGGCAATGCTAGAAGGCAAGTATGAGTGGTTTGAGTAATAAAATGAGTAGTATAGGGTTTTTATTTTTCAGAGAATTCTTCCCTAATCAAGGTGGCTAATCTCTTACTAATTTTCTCAAATGAACTTGTATATATAGGCAAAGGAGAAAATATGACCGTTGGGGACCTATTGGGTATTATTAGAAAAGTTTAATGACGTTTAAGACTTTTAACCCTGTTTAGAAAAATATTAACCACGGTAAAAATTGGACTAATCCGAGAGGTCCAGTCGACCAGGACTCAAGTAGCTCGGTCGATCAGGGCAATTTTGAACTGAGTGGCTCGGTCGACCGGAGAGGACGATTTGCCAAATTTCTGAGGTTCGGTCGACCGGGGCCTTTTTGAACTATAGGGTTCGATCGACCAGGCCGTTGGGAATTCTCCGAAGACCCCTCGGTCGACCAGGTCATTGGAGTACAAATCAGGTCGGTCGACCGGGAGGTCAAAGAGTTGACTCCCAGGAGGTTCGGTCGACCGAGGTCAAATAACCTATAAGGGCTTGGTCGACCGGGCCTGGGTCAAACAGTTGACCCGGACCGGTTTCGGTCGACCAGGCCAAGAATGAATTGTTTTGGCCGGTCGACCGAAAGTGCACCAAGTGTGCATTGTGGTCCCTTCTTGCAACATATAAACCCTATTCAAGTGTCTATTACATACAAGTGCAAAGGTGAGTGTCCTAAGATCACTTGGGGTCCAATTTGAAATCACCGAAAAAGTCCGGTGTTGGTCGACCGAAGGTTCACCCTAAGGTCTTTCTATGGTTCAGTTTGAGCTTACAAATTAAATTATGCATGTGATGTGTGTGAGCTTATTACAAACCGAAAACCCTAATTACTATTACAGACAACTTCACTGAAAATTATTACAATTAAGAGTTATGAAATTGTCTTCAAACCTTTCTTGCTTTGTGCACATCTTGATCTTATCATTCTTGATTCCTGCACAAAACTCAACCACTCATTAGATACAATGAGTATTTTTCATAATCAAAACCGGACATGACCAATAAGGTCAACAATTTGCAAAACCAACCTCAAATGATCTTCATGCTCTGTAGTGCTCCTAGAATACCCTAGGATGTCGTCAATAAATACCACGACGAACCGGTCTAAATATTTGTGAAAGACTCTATTCATCATATTCATAAATGCTACAGGTGCCTTAGTCAAACCAAAAGGCATAACCATAAATTCAAAATGGCCATACTGGGTTCGAAATGCAGTTTTCGAGACGTCCTCCGCTTTCACCTTCAACTGGTGATACCCAGAGCATAGGTCAATCTTGGAGAAAACTTGCTTGCCCTGAAGTTGGTCAAACAAATCATCAATCCTGGGTAGCAGATGTTTATTCTTTATTGTTACTTTATTCAGTTCTTGGTAGTCGATGCACATCCTCATCGACCGATCCTTCTTCTTCACAAATAACACCAGTGCTCCCCAAGGAGAAACACTAGGTCTAATGTACCCCTTGTCAAGCAGCTCTTGAAGTTGTTCCTTCAATTCTCTTAATTCAGCTAGAGCCATTCGATATGGAGCTTTCGATATTGGTGCCGTACCTGGAACTAATTCTATGGCAAATTCCACCTCACGGTCTGGAGGTAATCCTGGTAAGTCCTCTGGAAACACCTCAGGGAACTCGCGCACCACAACAATCATCTCCAATTCCCGTTCTTCTACTTGGCACCCTTTAAGGAGTGGTCTTCTAGCTTGCATAGCAGAAAGGATACATGGTGTAGAATGCACACACGATCCAAGGAACTGAAATTCCTGCTTTCCTAGCGGTCTAAACAACACCTTTCCCCTGTGGCAATCAATACTGACATAACTGGCAAACAACCAGTCCATCCCTAGGATAATATCAAAGTCATACATGTCGTATACCACAAGATCAACTGGTAGTATCCTCCCTTGTATTTCAATCAGGAAGTCCCGAACTACCTTGCTACACCCAACTATAGATCCAGACGGTGTAGCCACCACTAGTTCATAATCTAACAATTGCACTTCTAATCCACACAATTTAACAAAATCTCGGGAAATAAAAGAATGTGATGCCCCGGAATCAAATAATACTATAGATTTATGAGAAAGCATGTAAATGATACCTATTACTACATCACCAACATTCTCTACGTCGCCAGGTGTCAGGGAATACACCCTAGCCTGGGCGGTACCCCCTTGCTAACCACCACACCGCGCTTAAGTATTTCCCATGTATGGCTGTTGCGGGGCTCCACAATTTCCTTGCATACTATAGTCTCTCACCTGGTGTCCTTATTTACCACACCACATATAAGCCCCTGTAGCCAACTAACACTGCCCCGGGTGTCTCCTACCACACAATGAGCAACGTTGTAAACGTACGGTGTTCTGAGACGTACCACCATGATTCTTCTTCTAGTTACCCTAGCTCATCCCAAATGAAGAACTGGGAGGTGTTAACCTCTTCTTCGGGACCTGAACCTCTACATCCTCCAGTAGACTCTCCTTTGCCACAGTGGCTTTATTAACCAATGTAGCAAAGTATTGCAACTGCAAGATTGTCGTCTGCTTACGGATCTCGCTCCTTAGACCCCTCTGAAACTTCCAGACCTTCTTTGCTTCATCAGGAATCATGAATGGAACAAATCAAGACAGCTCCTGGAATTTAGCAGCGTACTGTTGCACTATTAGCGATCCCTGCGTCAGATTCATGAATTCCTCCATCTTTGCGTTTCTAATTGTGGCCAGAAAATAACGTTCAAAGAAGAGCTCTATGAATCGGGCCCACGTCAACGCAATTGGTATCGGTCAGTGCCCTTCCATCTGCTTTATAGACACCCACCATCTTTTAGCCTCCCCTACCAACTTGAACGTGGCGAAGGTGACTTTATGCCTTTTAGTGCAGTTCAACACATCTAGGATCTTCTCAATCTCCTGGATCCAATTCTCAGCACGAACTAGATCTGTACTGCCCATAAAACCTGAGGGCTTCAATCTGGTGAACTGCTCAAGGGAGCAACTCATCTTAGTCGTAGGACGATCCTACCCCTATTCATCCGCAATACCTCAACCATAAGCTGTTGTGCGAAGTCACGCAACACACTAGTTGTAACGACCTAAAAAATTATGATATTTAAATATTAAAAGAGAAGAAAATGGAATTTAGGAAAAATAGTCTGAAAGATTTTCCACAGGTCCTCGTTCACGAACACAGGAGTTTGTCGACGAATGTATAAGGAACTTCGTCGACGAATCCATGTCTCGTCGATGAGAAATACCGAGAGAGGTTTTTTAGCAGACTGAATTTTGTCGACGAGGAGTGGATTTCGTCAATGAAATTATTGAAGGACTTATCGACGAGGTGACGTGCTCATCGACGAATCCAGCCCTATAAATAGCTAAAACTCATATTTTTATCCATTTTTAACGACGCTCTATCTCTCCTCTCTCTCTCTCTCTCTCTCTACGTCCCTCTCTCACTTCTCTCTTCTTTTCTGGGCCTATTTCTCACCGGATTGAAGATCTAAGGCTACCACGATGACCTGAGTAAAATAGAGGCCATGGTGAATTGGAAGAGACCAGGAAATGTTCAGGAAGTCAGGAGTTTTCTGGGGTTAGCAGGTTATTACCTATGCTTTGTGGTTGGTTTCTCCAGGTAATCAGATCCATTAACATGACTTATGAGGAAAAATATAAAATTTGAATGGACTAATGACTGTGAGCAAAGTTTCTAAGAATTAAAGCAGCAGTTAGTTTCAGCTGCAGTACTGGCTATTCCATTAGGGGAGGACAGTTTTTTAATATACAATGATGCCTCTTTGAAGGGTCTTGGATGCGTGTTGATGCAGCACGGCAGGGTCATTGCTTATGTGTCCAGACAACTTAAAGAATATGAGAAGAATTATCCTGTCCATGATTTAGAGCTTGCTGCAGTGGTGTATGCTCTCAAGATCTGGAGGCATTATTTGTATGGTGGAATGTGCGATATTTTCACGGATCATAAAAGTTTGAAATATTTATTTACTCATAAAGAATTGAATATGAGGCAAAGGAGGTGGCTAGAACTTATTAAAGACTATGATTACACGATTAGTTACCACACAGGAAAAGCAAATGTAGTGGCAGATGCTCTAAACAGGAAATTAGGGGGATCCATACTAGCAGCTATAGAAATTCAACACTCAATTCTAGTGGATTTGGAAAGGCTTAGTATAGAATTGGTGGAGAAGAGTCCTCAGACAGTTATTACCAGTCTAGTGGTTCAGCCTACGCTTTACGAGAGGATTAAAGCTGCTCAGGGTGATGATGCAAAGTTGGCAGTGGTAATGGTTAAAGTACGTGATGGTCAGGGTGAAGAGTTCAGCATATCAGATGATGGAGCTCTGCAATTCCGTACTAGGCTATGTGTTCCTGCAGATACTGAGATCAGGAGAACTATACTGGAGGAGGCTCATAGATCCCTATACACAGTCCATCCTAGCAGTACTAAAATGTACAGGGATCTACGAGAGTATTTCTGGTGGAGTGGAATGAAGAGGGAGATAGCCGAATTTGTTCAGCAATGCTTGACGTGTCAGCAGGTTAAAGCTGAGCACTAGAGGCCGGCAAGACAGCTGCAACCATTGTTCATTCTAGAGTGGAAATGGGACCACGTTTCGATGGACTTCATTACGGGGTTACCACCAGTGCGACATAGACTGAACGCAATTTGGGTGGTTGTAGATCGTCTGACGAAGACTACTTATTTCATCCCTATTAAAATTGATTTTTTCATGGATTGATTGGCAGAGATATATATTCAGGAGATAGTTCATATTCATGGAGTACCAGTACCCATAGTCTCGGACCGAGACCCCTGGTTTACTTCATGATTCTGGAAAAGTTTTCAGGAGGCTATGGGTACGCAGTTAACTTTTAGCACTGCTTTTCATCCCCATACAGATGGTCATACTGAGAGGACAATTCATACATTAGAGGATATGCTTCGTGCTTGTGTGCTTGATTTTGGGGGCAATTGGATCCAATTTATGCCATTAGTTGAGTTTGCTTACAATAATAGCTATTAGGCTAGTATCGACATGGCTCCATACGAGGCATTATATGGCAGGAGATGTCATTCTCCTCTTTTCTGAGATGAAGTAGGTGAAAGGTGAGTTTTGGGTCTTGAGATAATACAACAGGTGTCTGACAAAGTCCGATTAATTAGAGAAAGAATCAATACAACACAGAGTCGGTAGAAAAGTTATGCAAACACTCGCTGTTGAGAGTTGGAATTTGATGTGGTAAATCGAGTATTTTTGAAGATAGCTCCTCTGAAAGGAATTGTGACGTTTGGGAAGAAGGGCAAATTAAGCCCTAGGTTTATTGGCCCTTTTGAGATACTTGAGAAAAAGGGTTAGTAGCCTACAGGCTAGCTTTACCGTCAGCTTTGGCTCGTATTCATGACGTGTTTTATGTTGCCATGTTATGGAAATACGTCCCAAACCTATCCCACATCATTAGCTATGCAGAGATAGAGCTTAAAGATTCATTAGCATATGAAGAAGTACTCGTACAAATTTTGGACAGAAAGGTTCAAACTTTACGCACTAAAGAAATAAAGTTAGTTAAAGTTTTGTGGAGGAATCATGCCATAGAGGAAGCTTCTTGGGAGCTCAAGGAGCAGATCAGATAGAAATATCCCCATTTGTTCAATGAATTATAGTATTGATGTATATGCTAGGATGGTAATTTTACTTTGTCGAGTCCAGTGTAACTGTAATATAGAGTATAGGATAGGTAGTATTTTGGTTTTGGGAGAATTTTCTTTTATAGTTGTAATCTCTTAAAACTACCCATGTAACCACAGTATTCCTCCATAATAAGTGAGGGCAGGTAATAAAATAAGTAGACCTTTTTCCTTTACGAAATGATGGAGTGTATAGATGGAGATACAGATAGTAAATTTCAAGGACGAAATTTTATATAAAGGGGAGAATGTAACGACCCAAAAAATAATGATATTTAAATATTAAGAGAGAGGAAAATGGAATTTGGGAAAAATAGTCCGAAAGATTTTCCACATGTCCTCATCGAAGAACACAGCGAGTTCGTCGACGAATGCATAAGGAACTTTGTCGATGAATCCATGTCTTGTCGACGAGAAAATACCGAGAGAGGTTTTTTAGCAGACTGAATTTCGTCGACAAGGAGTGGATTTTGTCAATGAAATTATTGAAGGACTCGTCAACGAATCTAGCCCTATAAATAGCTAAAACTTGGATTTTTATCCATTTTTAACGCTGATCTTTCTCTCCTCTCTCTCTCTCTCTCTCTCTTTACGTCCCTCTCTCACTTCTCTCTTTGTTTCTAGGCCTATTTCTCGTCGGATCGATGATCTGAGGCTACCACGACGCTCCTGGCAAAGTTTTTGACAAGTCTGTCAGAGCTGATCATTGGAAAAGTTGGTTTGAATTTCGTCCCAGACACTAGTAATAGCATATTTCCACTTACTGAGCGTTGTCTCACCCCATTACATTATCATTTTCAGGTGAGACAGCTGGGCGAGCAGATTAGGCTCACGGATAGAGAGTATATCATTTACCCTGGTTTAGAGGGTAAGTTTTGCGTAAGATTTGTACTTTTGTGTAGTGAGCACTGGGTAGAGAGATGTATTATAAAGCTATGGTTGAAAATACTGAATTTTGGTATTGTATATACATGTATGTGTGGTTGTGTGATTTATGTTTTTCCGCTGCATAGGGATGCCCATTACATGCAGTTGTTGGAATAATTAAAAAAAATGGTGAAATTTTGAGGATGTTACACTAGTAGAGTCATTACCAGCCTTAGGGCCGACACCCTCACTACTATTGCCACCCACGTGGGTCGGGATATCCCTGGATTCCATCCTGAAAATAATTACGAGAACCCATTAGAAAGGTAATTACCTACCCATCAACTACTACAATCACAATATAAGGTCAATTCTCCAAGTTCACATTCTTAACATTGACATACTCCATAAATTTGACATCCTCGTTCTAACTCGAATTTCATCCTTCTACTAGGAAACAAAATCGGCAATGGGTTACTGTGATTTTCTGAACCTTTCGACTGATCCAGAAAAACACAGAAGTCTATCAATGAATTTTCGTCTCCAGATATATAAAGCAAAATCCAAGGTCTTATCCTTGTCCTATATTCTAGTATATTCTAGACTATCACAACTAGCAACTTCTTAATTTAGCACATATCCCTAACTAGGCAGCATGAATCAAATCATACTTCCGACTGGCTACGGGCTCTAATACCAACTGTACACACCCAACCCTTTACACGGACCCAAGTGGCTAACGAACATATGGAATACTTGTATGTGATAAACATGCACGAACAACCCACCCTAACCAAGGACATATGAGTATAAATCATACATAATTTCAATGTAAACGTCGTGGAAAATCATAAACATCCATTGGGATTTCTATTAGTCTTATACCAAAGTTTACTAATACATCCACAATTACATAAAATTAAACATAGAATAAATCCTGTTGTTACAACCCTTCAAAAAGGACTTTCATCTAGGTTTAATACAAGGTTTCAAATGCTTACGTAAGCTAACCAAAAATAATCTCCTTAGTCCCTTTAGCTACTAGGACCGATGTACTGATGGACCTGAAAACAAAGGTTGTATAATAAGGTGAGACACCTATCAGTAAGGAAGAAAGTGTTACAACAGTGTGTGACTGCATATATGCACATTTTCATACAAACTCATACGTTTGAAACATTTGTTTATAATATTGTATTGTATAACATTTATCAGCACATCAAATATTTAAATCATACATATGAATATTAGAACAACTACCAACTTGTCATACATGTATTACCTATTTACCCCGTGGCATGGGTTGTGCACTGATATCTCCAACAATGCCCTATTCGTGTAGGCATACGTCAAGTATCTATATATAGTTCGACTACCCCCATATGGTTTATTACTTCACCAGTGGTTTCATTACACCTGCTAGCTAATCATCTATGTACCCACACTGATTTTAAACATAAGTGGTTGCACTGTACCCTTCCAGCTGAGGAATATTCTCTGCCATCGGGGGTTATCTTTCAACCCCATAACTGAAGCTTTTTCAACTTCTAACTGAAGTATCTTTCAACTCCTATTATTGGAGTATCTTTCAACTCTTTTAGTAGCAAGTTGTGGTTCCATTTATCATATATACAATTTATAACAAAATATAGTATTTTCACAAATTCAAATAATCACATCGGGTTCAAACCGACACCTATCCACTTGGTTTACCCCTTTTCATAAATACAGCTCAGTGTATCACCGGCCTCTATTTTCCACATACTCGATATAACAAATTGGAACTCCGTTCCCATAATCTATATCAATAGTATAGAAAATTCATATATTTCCATTTTCAACATATATCACACGAGTTTAGTCCAAAAATCCGCTAAATGATATAAATCCAGTAAACATCATTAGAAAGGAAAAGTAAAGGATTCAAGCATCTCCTATTGTAATATAAATGCAAATAAGTGATTTTCGTAAGATTTGGAGATCATATGCCAAAATCCTCGTTTTTACCAAAAATCGTAAAATGGTAAAAATGGCATTTCTACTCAGTAGAATTTAGCAACTAAGCAGTTAAATCATACATATAAGTATAAACTAACTTTTTAGTAGTTTAGTTTTTCCAAAAATGCTATTGTAATCAAATTCCCCTTACCTTAAATCCGGAAATGAAGACACGAATGGTTTGATCCAAAACAACGACCTTGGATCCTCGAAACCTAAAAACCACAGAATATTACCTTACTGCAATCCCGACTACTATACAAATACCTAATCGAAATCAAAATCAGATCCTTACCTTGATTTTTGGAGAAAACCTGAAAATCTTCAAAACGACGATCTGGTCCGCTATAGTTGTAGAGTTTCTCCTTCTGATCCACGTAGGAACCTTCGATTGTCGAAATGGACGACGAACGGTGAAGGATCTTAGAGAGAGAGAGAGAGAGAAAGAGAGAAAATGTGTGTGTGTGTGTGTGTGTGTGTGTGTGTGTGTGTGTGTGTGTGTGTGAGAGAGAGAGAGAGAGAGAGAGAGAGAGAGAGAGAGAGAGAGAGAGAATTTATAGAATAAAACTTAGCCTTTAAGTAATCTAAATAAATATTTCTTTCAAGATATTTATATACAAATATCTCAAAATATCTCCTTTCAAAATATCTTCTCCAAAATATCTCCTCCAAAATATCTCTTTATTTATTTATTTATTTATTTATTATTCATTATTTATTTTTTATTTTTTTTCGGGGCCGGGTTACTACAAAGCTCATGTAGAGTATGAGTTTTCTCTTAAAATATTTTTCAAGTAAAACTTGAGAGTTTGGAAAATGATTTTCTTTTCTAAAATGATTGTCCTTTTCAAATTCAAATCATAAAGGTTGCCAAGCAAAAATGAATATATACTTTAGCCTTTGTTTTTTCAAGAAGCTTTTCAAACCAATATATATTAATGAATATATGCTCAAAGCTCTTAAATAACCCAAAGAGTTTCTCCCAAAATATACTTCAAGATAAGTAGGAGAAATTAGGATTTTGCTATCAAAATAATTGACCTTTATAAAATAAAAGGAGAAGCCTTTCAAGCAAGTAGATATTAAATTGATATATGCTCAAGGCTCCTTCTTGTATAACCCAAAGAAATTCTCCAACAAATGTATTTCAATATAAGAGTAGGAGAATATTAGGGTTTTCTTCCAAATGATTGACCTTAGTAAAATTAATCCCAAGAAGGCATTCAAACAAAATATATGAGCAAGAATATTAGCCCAAGCCTTCAAGACATTATTCACAAGAAAATTCTCCAAAAAATATTTTTCCAAATAAAAGAACATGGGAGAAATTTAATCTTTGAAAACATGAAAAATAGAAAGGCATTCAAGCAATATACATATAAAGAATGTTATATGCTCAAGCCTCTTCAAATATAACCCCAAAAATATTTTCCCCAAAAAATGGTTTTCAAAAGAAGAGAATAGGAGACATTTTAATCTTTGAAAATATATCACAAATGAAATAAGAAAGCCATCAAGTAATATATATGTATATGATATATGCTCAACCCTCTTCACAAAAAACCCCCAAGAATATTTTCTCCCAAAATGATTTTCATAAAAGAAGAGTAGGATAAAAATGAGAATTTAAAGAAAAAATGGGGTATAAAAGTGTGGGATAATCAAATAATGATAAAATAAATTAACAAATGGATTCTCCAACAATTTTCAAATGTTTTGGGGTTGCATTTATTGGCAAAAACCCCTTGTGACCATTATATAACCGTTGAGACCTTAAAATATATTTTTGTTTTGAAAAATAGCCATTTTTCAGCCGTTGGGACACTTTCCCGAGAAGTTCGGTCGACCAAGCTCAAGGTACGGTCGACCGAGGCTAGAAATCCGTGAGTTTCAGTCAACCGTAGTGAAGGTTCGATCGACCGGCCTCGACTTTTCTACACGGACACTGTTCAGTATTTTGGCCATAACTTTTTATATACAACTTTAAATTGGATGTTCTTGATATCAATAGAAAGGTAAGAGAAAATTCCACAACTTTTATGTTGACATTTTAGGATAATGAGGATTGGTTTAAGAAAAATTTCCACCAATGAGACGGAAAAAACATGAAGGGAGTTTTTCTGTTATGGACGTGTTTCAATGTTTTAGCCATAACTTTTTCTGTGTAACTCCAATTTAGACGTTCTTGGTATCAACCAAAAGCTATGGGAAAATGAAACAATTTTCATGTTGAACATAGTTTGAGATGAGATCAAATTGAGTAAGAAAATTGTTCATTTATAACATTCAGTCGATTGGCTGGTTGACCGACCCTTTTGAAAATTTTAGTTTTTGCCTTCTTTTAACCTTAAAACCATTTAAAAATCTTTGTATAAGTTAGACATTTTATGAAAAGAGTTTTTCATGTTATTTGGACATCCTATGGTCAATCTAAGGTCAGGTAGAGCTTCAATTTTAAATCATGTAATATGTATGCACATTCAACCCTAATTACTATTTACAACCCAGAAAATAGATAAAGTCTTCGTGTCTTCTGCTCCTCAATGCTCCATGGAATACGCCGATTGGTGTTCTTCTCAGTGCTCTTTACGGCTTCCATTTTGACTTGCAGAAATATAAACTTGTTCTCACTCAGTTACACAAGTGGGATACTATGGTTTGTCATTATCAAAACAGAGATCAGACTCAAAAAGTCAACAATCTCCCCCTTTTTGATGATGACAAACACAGGAGCAAAATTGGGATTACCTGATAAGGCTCCCCCTTATGATATGCATAAATTCAAAATGATATTCAAAAATACTTAATCATAAACATGAAGACTTCACAAATTTTCAAGTTGACAATTAAGTTCAGTGGTTCAATGTGCAGTTTATGTTTGAAACTATTTTAACAAAATATTCAAGTTTGTGCATTTGTCATTTTCCATTTTGAATAACAAAAGGCAGAGAGATAAAAGGGGTTTATAATTTTTCTCAAGAAACATCTCCCCCTTTTGTCATCAACAAAATGGCTAAAATAAAATTTCTTTGAAAAGAATACTATTTAAAGTCCAAAGCCCTTAAAAAATTTTAAAAAAATCATAACATAAATGAAAATTTGAAACTAAGTAGTACCTGTCATGATTGCTTTTAAGCTCATAGACAAGAAATAAGATTTAGAAATTACAAGATGCTTGCCAAAAAAAAAAATTCCTTTTGGATAGTACTAATAAGTTATAGGGACAATACTTGTTGAAAAAGAAACTTTAACATAAGAACTCAAGCAAGCAAAGTTTTTCTGGTATACATTCAAGCATGGAACATTTCATAAATTAATTAGAAATAAATGCAACCATATTGATTCAAAAATATCATACAATTTAATTGCAAGATCATATGGCAAAACCTAAATTGACTTGTGGCTATATAACATATTTTTATTTAAGATTTTCAATACAATCATCATACTTTAATCTAGATGCCACTGAAATTTTAATATAGATTTAAGCAAAAGAATGGGTGGGCACAACAAGATGAAAATTTGAGTTCAAAAGGTCCCCCTATCAATTTGAATACGAGCTTAGATGCTATTAACTACTTATACTGATACAAATTGTAAAAATTCATTAAATAGTATAAGCAACAATTTAAGCAAATATACTAGATGGTAATTAGGCAATTTTCAACAAGCAACCGGTAAAATCAATCCTATAGGATACACATGCACCGGAAGATTGAAATAAGGTCCTAAAAAGCATCCAGATTTCTAATCCAAATATAAAGTTATGTTCTCCAAGCTTCAATCTGGATGCTTCTAAGCATCCAGATTTCTTATCCTAATATATGATATACTATATTATATTATAATATTAGAATATTATATCTTATTATATAAACATATATATATATATATGCATATATATATATATAAATATATAAATATCATATACTTAATTTAATTAATTCAATTAAATAAAGTTTAATTAATTTATTAATTCAGTTAAATAATATTTAATTAATTATTTAATAATTAATCTAATTTTATTTTATTTCATTATTTTTTTATACTATTCCCTTTATCTTTTTATTTATTATTTTATTTATTATTATTTTTTCTTGATTATTTCAATCATTTTAATTTTCTGAGTCATTACACTCATAATCTTAGAATCAATTATAATGTGAATAGGGGTGACTTCATAAGAAGAATAGGGTTGAATTGCACAAGTTTGGTGCGTTCGGTCGATCGAACCCCAACACATAGAGAACTTTGGTCGATCGAAGTTTCCAAAGGTCAAAAGTTTGACCAGTCGATCAACCGATTAGGAATGTTCTCCAACACCCTGGTCGACCGAACCCCCACCGGGTCAACAAGTTGACCTCTCGGAAGACCGACCAGAAACATATAGGCAACGCCTTGGTTAACCGAACCCCCACATGAGAAATGCCAACTGCTTAATCTACCGAAACCTCCTAATTCAAAACGATCCGGTCGACCGAATCGTGCAAATTTGGAAAATTGCCTTTGAAACCCTCCAGTGTGGTTTATCATCCTTCTAGTTCAAAGTACTCTCGGTCAACCGAACTCAGACACTCGGTCAATCGAACCTTAAGTACGGTCGATCGACACTCTTAGGTTGGAAAATTTTACCGAGGTTAAAAACGTTGTTATTTTTACTAACCTCACTTAAACTTTTTTTAAAATGACTAATATGTCCTGAACAGTTATAATTCTAGGGAAGACTATATATACCCCCTCATTAGCAAAAATTAGTGTGAGATTAGCAAACATAATTAGAAAATATCCTTTCAATTTCAAAAGGCCTATTTTTCATATTCAAGCTTCATACTCCCATTCTTACTCATCCATATTGCAAATACCACTAAGTAAGAGTGCTCTTGTGTTCATCTCACCAAAATTAAACTCTCACTTGCTCATTTTGATTGAGATTAATTTTTCTTTGAGAATAAGTTTCTAATTTATCTAAGGGGCTTCCTAAATAAGTCTTTCGTAGGAAAACTTTTTAGTGCTTCTGAGTTTTGCATCATCATTGCAATACTCAAGAGTTCGTATTGTTTTTTTTTTTTTTGTGAAATAAATTTTTTTTACAAACCATTTTCAAATATCCTCTGTGCTTATTTTGAGAAACATACTTTTGGGATATTTGCTTGTGTTGTGAAGATCTTTGTTGATATATCTCTTAATTGATATTATTATATTGACACAAAGATAAAATAATTTTTACAAACCATTTCTAAATATCTCGTGTGGTTTATTTTGAGAAAAATTATTTGTTGAGATATTTGAAGTATGTTTGTAATATTTGTTGCTGCATTTTGATTGAGACTATTATTTTGACACAAAGATCCTATCACCTACACTACACTCTCACATAATGATTGCAATATTTGCCTAAATATTTGAGAGTAGACACTAAGACTACATTGAGCTTATCATGTCTTATCATTTGGTAGAGTGTTGATTATATTGGTACATATCAGCTTGTGTAAGGAGCATTTCCATGTACGTAAATTTTATATTCGTTGTATTCCAGGTATGGACCTGAAGAGGGAGACTAGCCCTATTGAATAGTCTCGGATTGGCTTAGATCCAGTTAGGAAAGTTAGGTACACTATCCTGGTAAGGTGTAGGTTGAGGTCAGCCCCATGAATTGATCTAGTTGTAACCGGTGCCGCTCCACCCATTAAGTGAGCATTAGTGGAATCCTTGGACGTAGGCATAGTTGGCTGAACCCTAATAATATTTCGTGTGTCTATTTATATTTCTACAATTTATATTCCTGCACATGTATATTATTGTGGAAATGATGTGCATGATTTAAATTTCTGCATATTATACTTATCGGCGCATTTGGGATTACATAAACAGACTCTAGGTTGTGTAATACTGCAAATGTTTGGTCAAACCTGGGGAGAAATTTTAAATACCCAATTCACCCCCCCCCCCCACTTGGGAATACACTAATTCCAACATAACAGAGTATTAGTGACGGTTTTTCTAAATCATCACTAATATAGTTAAATAAATTATTTTTATTTTTTTTTAAATAAAAAATACTATTAGTGACAATTTCATAAAACCGTCGCTAATAATAGACTATTAATGACGGTTTTTCTAAACCGTCACAAATATAGTTAAATAAATTATTTTTATATTTTTTAAAATAAAAAACACTATTAGTGACAATTTTCATAGACCATCGTGAATAATAAATATTAGTGACGATTTTCACAAACCGTCACTAATAACAGGTTATTAGGGATGATTTTTCTAAACTGTCACTAATATAGTTAAATAAATTATTTTATATTTTTAAAATAAAAAAACACTATTAGTGACGATTTTCATAAACCATCGCTAATAATAGACTATTAGTGATGGGTTTCGTAAACCGCTGCTAATAATAGGCTATTAGTGACAGTTTTCCTAGACCGTCACTAATATAGTTAACTAAATTCTTTTTTATATTTTTTAAATAATGAAAATTTATAGTGATAATTTCATAAACTGTCATCAATACTAGACTATTAGCGAGGAATTTTTCAAACTATCACTAATATAGTTAACTAAATTATTTTTATATTTTTTAAATAAAAAACTATTAGTGACATTTTAAAGAATCATCATTAATAATAGAGTATTAGTGATGGTTAATTAACCGTCACTAATAGTCTAGCCTTTTAGTAATGCATTGAAATCGTCACTAATACCCCAAGAATCGTCGCTAATATTTTTTCGGGGTAGTTCCTAAGCAAAAAGTGGTTTCCCGCGATGGATCCCAGAGGTAAGAACGTAGATGTCGAAGGGAATAATAATTTAGAGGCTTTCAGTAAGGAGGATATAGATACATCTACGGTGCTGCGAGGTCTAGCCTGATAGGTGAGGGCAGAGATGAGGCGGGAGACCAAAGAGCAGGACTACCTACCTACGACCGGGGCTATACCATCGAGCAGTTCATCAGTATGCATCCGCCAACATTTGTAGGAGGAGCAGACCCGATCGCAGCAGAGGATTAGGTTCAGAAGATAGAGGAGTTGCTAGTTGTTCTGCATTGCATAGATGAGCAGAGGGTGTAGTACACCACTTTTAAATTAGTAGGGGAGGCTAAGCGATGGTGGAGAGCAGTTAAGCTGGTGGAGGAACAGAGGTCAGGGCCAACAGTTATAACTTGGAGCCGATTTAAGGAGATCTTCTTCGATCGATATTCCCCCGCTTCCACTAGGGAAGCTAAAGCATAAGAGTTCTTGCATCTAACACAGGGGCACTAGACCGTACAGTAGTATGCGACCAAATTTGTGGAGCTATCTTGCTTCACCCTGTACATGATCTCCTTCGGTCGACCGACACCGAATTTTTTTTGTGTCTTGAAATTGGACCCCAAGTGACCTTAGGACACACACACTTTCACACATACCTGTTAGACACTTGAATAGAGCTTGTATGCTTCAAGACGAGACTGAAATGCACACTTGGTGCACTTTCAATCGACTAGCCAAGTTAGTTCATTTTGACTAGGTCGATCGAAACCTCCTTAAGTCAACTGATTGACCAAGGTCCTGGTCGACCGAACCAGAATAGTTCAAAAATCCCCGGTCGACCGAAACCCTCTCTGGTCAACACTTTGACTACTTGGTCAACCGAACCAAGTAGTTCAAGAAGCTCTGGTCGACCAAAATCCCCTAGGGTCAAAAGTTTGACCATCTGGTCGATCGAACCAGGTAGTTCAAAAAGCCTTGGTCGAACGAAACCTCCCTGGGTCAAAAGTTTGACCATCTGGTCGACCGACCCTTTTTGTACTCCAACTACCTGGTCGACCGGAGGGACCTTGGGAGAAATCCCAATGGTCTAGTCGACCAAACTAGCCAATTCAAAATGGCCTGGTCGACTGAACCTTGGAAAATTGAGAAATCGCCCTCTATTGGTCGACCAAACCCTTAGTTCAAAATTCCCTTAGTAGACCGAACTATATGAAACTTGGTTGACCGAACTTGTTTTGGTCGACCGGACCTCTCGGGTTGCCCTAATTTTTACCACAGTTAAATATTTTTTAAATAGGGTTAAAATGCTTTAAACATCATTAAACTTTTTTAATAATACCCAATTGGTCCTCAACGGTCATATTTTCTCCTATGCCTATATATATGAGATCATTTGAGAAAATTTGCAATGAATTAGCCACTTTGATTAAGGGAAAATTCTCTGAAAATCCAAAAGCCTATACTACTCATTTTTTAGTCTCATTCACTCATGCTTACATTTTATTAGTGCCTACATCATTTGTAAATGGATTGAGTGTGTGTTTGGAAGGGTTTGTTCTCCTTGTTTTATTTGCTTGACATGACTTTATTTGAGAGTAAAACCCAAGGATTCTTAGGGGACTTTGTTGATAAGTCTATCCTAAGAAGACTTTATTAGATCTTCTAAGCTTGCACCTTCATTGCAATATCTTGAGAAGATCGTATAGTATTTTATTTGCAAAATCTTTTCAAAATCATTTTCAAATATCTATTGTGCTTTTATCTTGAAAAACATTTGAAGAGATATTTGTTTGTGTGATAAAATCTTTATTGCAATATTCATCAACTCACATATCCTTTGCTGAATACAAAGATTGAATATCCTTTGCAAACCGAACATATATATTACTGGAGCATCATATAATTGAGAAAACCTGCTCATTGAAATATACATATTGTCTGGCTAGTATCTTTGTGTGAACTATTATATTGAACATATCTTGTGATACAAAGATTGATTGTTTGACACTCTCAGGTGCACGTTACACTGATAGAAAATACCTTTGAGAATTGAATCATCTAGACCACATTGAGCTTACATATTGAATCATATTGTGGTGTATGTTATTCCGCGCATTTGGGTACATATCTGCTTTACACGAAAGCACAATCAATGTACCATCTGATTATATACACATTTGTTGTATATCCAAACACAGGCCTGAAGAGGGAGACTAGCCCTGGAATAGTCCCGGATTGGCTTAGACCCGGTTAAGAAAACTAGGTGTGTCGTCCTGTTAAGGCGTGTAGGTTGAGGTCAGCCCGCTAATTGACCTGGTTAAGATTGAGGTCAGCCCTATGTTAATTTGACCTAATTGTAAACGGTGCCGCTCCACCCTTAAGTGAGCTATTAGTGGAATCTTCGGACTTGCGAGCTAGAGGCGGAGACGTAGACACAGTTGGTCGAACCCCGATAACATATCGTGTGTTGTGTATATTGTCGCACTTTATATTTTATCGCACATGTATGTTATTATGTAAATGATGCGCTTGATTTAAATTTTCGCATATCATATTCATCAGCGTATTTGGAACTGAATAGAAAGACTCTAGGTTGTTATATTTTGCTAACACCTATTTCAACCTAGGAGAAAAGTTTAAAATTCCAATTCACCCCCCCCCCCTCTTAAGAATACACCAATTCTAACAGATATTATTTTTGGTTAAGGAAAAAGACATAAAAGAAAAATGATGAAGTTACTTTAGTAAGCTATTTAAGAAAATCAAGTAGAACACTTAAACTTAAAATTGATAAGGAAAGCGTTGTATGAAATTTATTTACAAATTTAGAGTTGAGGAAGTTAAATTTTTCTTTCAAAAAATGAAAAATAGAAAAGTTACAGTACTGGATAAGATCCCAATTGACATTTGGAAATGTCTAGGTGATAATGATTTTATGTGGTTCACTAATTTATTTTAAAAAAATTATAAAAACTAAGGAAATGCTAGACAAATGAAGAAAAACACTTTAATACCTATATATAAAAATAAACGAGATATTCAAAATTATAATAGTTACATTGGAATTAAACTCACGAGTCATATAATGAAATTGTTGAAAATGGTAGTTAAATAGAGATTAAGGTTAGAATAAAATCAAGGTCTCAGAAAATCAAACTGGTTTTACGTCTAAGATATCTATTATATAAATTATATACCTTTTTAAGAAGATTATGGAAAATTTTGAAGAAATAAAAAAGGACTTGCATATGGTTTTTATTAACTTAGAGAAAATGTATGATAAAATACTTAGTGAAGTTCTGCAGTAGTTTTTTTTTTTTTTGGAAAAAAAATGGAGAAAGGCTATCTAATAGGTATACTGATGTCATTAAGGATATGTAGGATTAAGTAATTACTAGTGTTAGAACTTGAAGCACAAAACTTAGTAAATTTTTAATTATAATTACTACATATCAAGGATCTACTTTGGAGCCTTGTTGTTGGAATTGGTGTATTCTCAAGAGAGGGATGAATTGGAATTTTAAACTTTTCTCCTAGGTTTTCCAAATATCAATATTACACAACCCACGATCTTTCTAAGCATATACCAAATAAATATATAAACAGTATAATTAGAGTAATGTAAAATATCATACAAGTGCTAAACATAAATTTTAGATAAATAAAGTTGACACCAGACATGACATCGGGGTTCAGCCAATACTGCCTATGTCCTCGCCTTGAGCCATAGCTCAATGATTCCACTAGTTGCCCACTTCACGGGTGGAGCAACACCATTTACAACACCTTACCAGGATAGTGCACCTAGTTCTCTTAATCAGGTCTGAACCAGTCAAGGACTTGGCACAGGGCAAGTCTCCCTCTTCCGATCACACGTCAAGAATACAACAGATATTCAAATGAAATATTTCGTACAACTAGATTGCTTCTAATACAAACAGATGTGTACAACAATAAGCATAAATACACTCACATATGATATGCAAATAAGCTCAATGTGAGAATGTGATTTTCATAAAAATAATCTTTGAATAAATATGTGTATGATGAGTGCTCAAAGATTTTATGCCAAAATTAGAAATTTCTCAAAAAATATTTCTCTAAATAAAGTACAAGAGAATTTAGGGTTTATGGCTCAAAAATATTTTTCGCAAGCACAAGCCAATGAGCCTTTGAATCTTGCAATGGATGTGCAAGATTCACAAGCAAATAATATCAACTCCCAAGAATATTAATCAAATGAAATTTGTGGGAGAAACTAAGATAATACTCTCAAAATAAGGTATAAAAGATATGTGCAAAATGAGAGTACAAACGACTTTGATTTGTAAAACGAATGTCCAAACCAAGGTTTAAAAATATGCTCTCTTGAAAGATTTATCAAAGAAATAATAAAAGAGAGTATGAGTAGTACGTTTTGAAAAGATTAAAAAAATTTGAGCAATAAAAGGAGTATGAAAATTTCAAAGAATTTTTCTTACTGATTTTTGCTAATTTGATGCTAATTAAAACAAATGAAGGGGTATATATAGATTTGTGGAAAAATAAGACCGTTGGGATATGGAGGTCATTTTGGAAAAATATTAATAATGTTTAGTTTAAAAATAACTTCGTTTATTGTGATAAAAAAATTGCCAACCCAAGAGGTTTGGTTGACGGTTTTTAAGGTTCGGTCGATCGGATTGCTCAATTCGATTGACTAGGGTGTTTTTTAACTGAGGTGTTGGTTGACCAGACTTGAGAGGATTTTGGAACCTTCGAGGTTCGGTCGACTGAGATAAGCTCGGTTGACCGAATTTGGATGTTTGGTCGATCAGGCCATTTTTCTATTAAGAGGTTTAGTCGACCATAGTGTTGGGATTTCCCACATGCCAGTTCAGTCAACCAGGGCGTTGTAATTCATTTTAAGGACGGTCGACCAAATGGTCAAACTTTTGACCCTGGGGAGGTTCGGTCGACCAAAGGTCTTAGTATGTTTTGATTCGGTCGACCAAATGGTCAACTGTTGACCTAGGAAGGTTTAGTCGACCGAAGTTGTTCTGTAATTTAGGGTTCAGTCGACCGAACACACTAACTTTGTGCGTTCAAGTCCTAATTTCATTTGAAGTTACCCCTATTCACATGATTATTGCTTCTAAGATATATTGGGAGTGACTTCATGTGATCCCTAAGGTCCTGTGGTTCCCTATGGTCAATCTACAGTCATTTGGAGCTTATCATCCACATCATGCATGTCATATAATTATTATAGACCAAAATATAAAATCAAATGCAATTATAATTGAAAGTGTATGTCTTCTTCTGTCTTACTCTTCAATTCCATGGAACGCCCGAGATTCATATGAGCTTTAAGTTCCTACTGGCTTCCATTTTTCGGTATCTTATGCATGTACCAAAATGAAAACATGTTCACACACTAAATGCACACATAAGACACTAGTGGTTTATCAGCATTAAAACAGATATCAGACTCAAAAAGTAAACACTTATTTTTTTTTATTTTAATGAGGGATGAACTTTGGCGGTGTATTCAAAATATGGTTCCATGGTGTATGTTATTCATATATAATATTGTCCTGATTGATTAAACTAGGAGCAGAGTAGATGGTAAAAAACTTTCAGAATCTAGACATTTTATGATAGGTAGAAGTAAGGCAAAATATATGACATGTAATTTTTATCATAATAAAAGGAATAGTATTGGAGAAAACATTTGAACTTAATAGTTAAGAAATCAATATAATAGCACTAATAAATTTTGATACCTTTCATATATTGTGCAAGCTAAAGGAGAAATCGAAGATGTAATATGTAGAGTTAAAATATGTGGGATAAAACTGAGAAGTGTTTCGAGTATGCTGTGTGAATGTATATACTACACAATTTAAAAGAGTTTTGTGTGTATATATATATATATATATATATATATATATATATTATATTACAATTATAATATCAAATATGTTGTATGGATCAAAATATTGGACAATTAAGAAATAAAATATCTAAAAAGTGAAAGTTATTCAGATAAGTGGATGAATGATATAATGCTGAACGATAAATCAAAGAATGTAACTACTCCTATAAAAGATAAAACAAGGGAGGTGACTCATATGCTTTGAGCATATGCAATGCAACTCAATAGTTCGCCTGTGAGAAAAAGTGAATTGGTTACTATGAAAGGGATGTGGGAGGAATAAGGGCACACCCAAAATAATTTGAATTCTAATAGTAAGGATTTAATAATTCTAAATTTGTTGAAGGTAATTGTTCATGATAATGTAAATTAGAGAAAAGGGATTCATGTGCTCGACTCTATCTAGTGAGACTGAAAAACTTGATTTTTTGCTATTGTTTAAATAAATATTTGATATCTTAATTATACGAGGAGAAATAATGTCATTAAAAAGCAAAGGACAAGAAATTTTTTTTGTCAATCTAAGTATAAAATATAAAAATTAATAATTATTCAAAAATTATTTGTGCACTACATAAATTTATAATTTCATGCAATTTCTTTTTATTTGCACTTGGGTTGCAAAATAAAAAGAAGTAAGAATGAAGAAGAATTTTTTTTTTTTTTAGAAAAAAAAAAGGAAGAAAGAATAGAAAACACGTAAATACGAAATAATTAACATACAAATTTAATTCTTTTACATTTGATTCTATTTCATTTTTACTAATTAAATATACACGGATGTCCCATTTGATGCTTGGTAAATATTATAAAAACGAAATAATATATATACACCATCATTGAAGAAATTAAAAAAATAAAATTTATATATTATTAATATATTTGATTCTTCTTAATTTTTAATCAAATTACAGTCACCTTTATTTCTAACATTAGCCGATATAAAAATAAAATAAAATATGTTTTCTTTTGGAATTCCAAATAACATCACTTTATGAGAAATTATACCGGAATCCTTCCCCTTCACGTATTTCTCGCATGTCTATTTATTTAATTATATATTTATTAAATATAAGTTTTTCTTTAATATTAATAAATATTGCATCAATTTATCACATATCTAATATTCAAAATACAGACATATAAGTCCAATTTGGAAGAGAGGCAGCCTAAGCATACGTACGTTTGAAAGATGATTTTTATGGTATCCGTATAAAGTTGAGGTCTTCTCCAATGTCACGTCTAGGATTGTCTCTCGTCCAAGTACTGTTTAAGCAAGGAGGTGGCGCCAAACACTCATGTCCAAAAACCAGCATGGCGAGGAAGAGGAAAAGGAAAAGGAAAAGGAAAAGGAAAAGGAAAAACCTAGCCATTGTTTTGTCTAAGACAAGAACCTGCAACTGAAAAGACAACTGACACTTGTCAGTATCCACCACACATGACGTCGCGTACATGATTTGAATAGTTGCGTGAGAAGAGGAGCGCCCACACGTACGAAGGCAATGGCAATGCACAGTCTAATCTAATCCTTGCACTTTAGAAGTACAGGGTGCAGGCCCGTTTGACTGGCGTCCGATCAGTCGACGAGATGGGCCCTCATGGACTCTGTTGCGAAATCTGAACCATCCGTATATATGCCCTCTTCTGATTGGGCGGCCGGCCGACCGGCCAGCTAACCCTTAAATGATTACCGTTGGATGCTTCTTTGGGACAGCTGAAGGCAGCAGGGCATGCGATGGGAGTTTTTTTCATTTTAATTTTTCTTTAATTAGAATTATTTTTTTAAGCAAAAGACCTTGAATCATTCAACCTCTTTTTTAATTTAGACTAAAAACTTTCAATAAGGTAAAGTTGTTTTCACAATAAAATAAAACTTTCGAGAAGTTTCCAAAATTCATATTTTGATGTCAAACAAGTTACATGAGTTTAAGTTGATTAACGAACTTTGATATGTATCAACGTACTTTCTTTAATTAAGATTTCCGCAATTATGAAAGTCAAATTAATTTTCAACAATTAACTAAGTTCAAGATAACTTTCAGCAATTAACTAAGTATCCACACAATTTTAATGTGCAGAAAATCAAAGAAAGTAGGGTGAGGAGAGTGACACCGTATTTTTGCAAGATTCGATCCAAGATCTACGTCCTTGCCCCAAGCAAACTGCCGTGAGGATTTTCTTTTCCAACCTTTTTATTAAGCTAAAGTTACAACCTCTCTAACAAGAATCCCCTCTCATCAGTACACCGATCCAATCTCATGAACCGTCAACAAATCTCCCTAACAAGAATCCCCTCTCGCTAGTCCAACGATTCAACAACTTGAACCATTAAAAACAACAAGATACAACTTGCGTACAATGACACTCTCAAAAGAGCCAATTAGTACAATTGAATGCACAACAGAAAATATTTCAATTAAATATCAATATAGAAAGAATTTGAAGCTCAAAATTTTATCGCCGAGATCTTCTTTGATTGAAAAACTCAATATTTGTGCGTAAAGATCGGTGAGAATAGATCAATAAGACTCGATAAAACTTTAGCAAGTGTGTGTGAACAATAAGGCTTGATTGCTGATTGTAATTCTTGATTATATATTAATGTGTGAAATCTTTAGGTTTCCCATGTATTTATAGAATTAAAAAGCATTTATTTCATATTCCCCAAGTTACTTTGAGTATTTCCCAAGTTATTACAAAGTTTGGGGTCCAAGAAATCTAAGTTGGAAATTTTTCTTTTTTAGTTTAAAATTAGCCGTAATGAAGTGCAGTCGACTGGACTATCAAGGTAAGTCACCTAGGCTTTTGAATTCCAGTGAAATTTTAAAGTCAGAATGGGATCAATTGCCCGGACTTAACAGGGTCAATCAATTGGGTCTATTATGTCTTCCCAATTTAATTCAGCATAAAATGTCAGTCGCCTAAATAGAATGGGTCAGTCGCCTAGATAGGCAAAAAATCATGCTTTTAATTTAGTTTCCAAAAACTTTTGTAAGCTTTTACACTTGCCAAAATATTTTGAGACTTTTGAAAATATTTTCTGGGGTTTTCAAAATTTGGTCTCTAAGTCAATAATGAATCCTAATGAGCATCAATGCATCCATATTGACATTTAAATTAAGTAGTTACATAAGACTTTCTTAAGACATAAAAACATTCTAAGTGCAAAATCTTCATTTTTGTCTTTCTTTAAGTCCATTTTGACCTCGAGTTTCAATACTCTTTAAACTTGCATCAAATTGGTCTATCTTTGATTGTTTTAGGCTTTTATTTTGACCACTTCTTTGGAATGTAAACTTTCAATTCAGCTTGTGATCACTTGATCTTGAACTCATATGCTTGATCCTTGAAACATCATCACTTTAAGTAGAACATGTTAAATTCCCTTGATTTGTTATCATCAAAATAAGATTTGTAAGCTTTGTTAGGCTAACAATGCTATAAAAATGTTCTATTCAATGCAAAGTCTAAAGCTACAAAAAAAATAACTTTCATGGGAACATTGACAAGTTTTTTCACAGCATTCATACATAGAAATTATACATTGATAGTATGTCCAACTTTTATAAAAATTTCAGCAGTGTCTCATCTTAAAATCGAGTATACCCATTTCTAAGAGCACATGTTAAAAAAAAAAAACAACTTTTATAGGCAAATAATGACAACATTTTTTCACAACATTTATACACAGAAGTTATACATTGATAGTGTAATGACCCTAAAAATAGTTATACAAGATTAGTGGAATGATCCTAAAAAATAATTATTAATTAAATAATTAATTAAATATTATTAAATTGAATTAATCAAATAAATAATATGAAGGATATATATTGTTGACTTTTTGGTCAGATCCTAGTCTTGATTATGACAAATCACAGTATCTCATCTACTTTGAGCATTTGAGTAGATTTATGTTTTAGTTAGCACAAATGATGATGCAATTTGGAAGCTGTAACGAACACCTAAACGAGCATACCCCAGTGTATTCCATGGAACTGCAAATGAGTAGCGTATGAAGAATGATTTTTGTTTTAAATTGTATTTTTATATTTATCTTTCAGGTCTATAATAATAATGCAAGGTTTGTAACAATTAATGCATCTGCATGCATGGCAAGACTGTAAGCTCAGTAATCCCGTAGACAGACCGTAAGATAACCAAAAGACCCTAGACAAGACTTTGGTCAACCGACATCAGGTTTTTAAGCTTAATTAAAAAGCCTAGACCTTAGATAGACCCTAGGTCCTTGCACAATCACTTAGGAAAGTCACCATTATCCTATATGCTATTAGGGGAAATCAATTTTCAAAAATAGGACTTAGATATTAAAATACTGAGGTTTTGGTTGACCGAACCTTGGCATTGAAAACGCCTCGGTCGACCGAACATAGGAAGTCAATTTGTTGACTTGACTTCTGGTGACCGAACTAAAAAGAACGTAATGTTCTCAGTCGACCGAATATTTAAACCTGACTTTTCCAACAACTCAGGCGCTAGAACTTCACATTCAAAATACCCTCGGGTGACCGAACATGCAAGTTCGACAAACCGAACTTGAGGATAGGCGACCGAACCTCGAATAGGTTGGAAAATCGCCTAGTTCAGCCACCTGAACTTGTCCTTAGGCACCCAAACATGAAAAATTTACTTTTTATCATGTGTCTGTTCGAGCAACTGAACCCATGGTTCGGTCGACCGAAACTCTCGGGATGACCAAATTTTACCACAGGTAATTAAGGGTAAATTAGGGCTATTTTGATTAAACACGTTTAAAATAATTTTAATTATTACCCTTATATCCCAACAGAATTTTATTTATTACCCTTATGTCCCAGCGGTAATATTTTTGAGTGAGGCTATATATATGTGTTCATTTGCTAAATTAATGAGAGATTAGAGCTTTGATTAGAAAATTTTCTCTCTAAAATTTCTTTGTGCTTCTCACTCCCATTCAAGCCCATATACCTCACTTTTACTCATTTCTTTGCAAAATCATATTGAGTGAGTGTATTTCTGAGATTACCTACACTAGCTTATACTCTCACATTTGTAATTGTTTGTTGATTTTCTTGAGAGTTAAGCCCAAAAGTTTTCCCCAATGATTTAATTCATTAATTCATTTTTGGGGAAACCTTCTTAAGCTTGTAAGTCTTTGCATTCTCATTGCAAGACTCAAAAGCTTGTCTTGTGTTGTGAAGAAAAATATTTTTGACAAGCTTGTTTTTCAAAAATATCTCGTGTGCTTGAACTTTTGGAAATCTTGTTTGAGATATTTGATTATACTTTGGAAATCTTTGAAACATTATTTGTGGTTGATATATTTATATATTTTTGTTTCAAAGATAGATTGATAATACACTTGCATGTTTGATTGCTTATTGACTTTACCTTAAGCGTTATTACACATATCTTCACTAAGCTTATAGAACTATCATGTGGAAGTGCATTAGTTATTTCATGTGCGTATCGGTACATATATGCTTGTGTAGAAGTGCTTAAATTGTACGTAAAATTTCATACTCACTGTTGTATTCCAGGTGTGGCCTGAGGGGGTGTTGATCTATCCCATAAAGATCGGTAGGGCCTTCTCCGCCTTATAAGGAGAGTGTGTAAAGGTTGAGGTCAGTCATGGTAATTTGACTTGGTGGTAACCGGTGTTGCTCCACCCGTTACGTGAACATCAGTGGAATCCTCGGGCTTATGAGCTAAAGTGGGGATGTAGGCAATATTGGTCATAACCCGATAACATATCGTGCATGTACTTTATATTTTCGTAATTTATTTTCTGCACTTTCATTTTCAGCACATGTATGTTATATGCCTGATTCATTATATGTTGTATATGTGTTGATTGAGTTTACGATTATATAGACAAACCCTAGGTTGTGTATTATTGCTGCTGATTTTGATAAACTTAGGAATAAATTTTTAATACCCAATTCGCCCCTCCCCTCTTTTGGGAATACACCAATTCCAACAATTGGTATTAAAGCCTCGTGGCATTGGCTTAAACGTTTTTGCTAAAATCGAGATGGCTCACATTGGTGTATCCCTATTCATCGAGGGACAATCACCTTTCAGCCCTCCAGTGTTTTGTGACGTTGATTACACAGTCTGGAAATTTAGAATGAGCATATTTATAAAAGCAATGGACTAGCAAGCTTGGCGGGTGATTAATAAATTAATTTGTATGTTAGTAAATAAAAATGATATTACTTTGATGCATACAAATACACATGCCATGGATTTACTGTATTGCACTTTAGATTCTAATATTTTATTTGAGATTATGGCATGTACAAATGCAAGGGAGATCTAGGTTGAGCTGGAAAGGAGATATGGAGATACCCAGGAGAAGGAGATCGCCACTCCAGAAGCACCAAGTTTAAATGATTCGGTAGTGGCGAATCATGAGCTAGTAATCAACGAGGAGGTGTATGATTCACCCTCTGTTTTAGTTTGTTATGCAATTGATGATTCTTATGTTGACTGTTGCAAAATATCATGTGATGAATCATCTGTCAAACTTTGTGAAAATACTGTTGTTGTTGCATGCAATGATTCATGTGAAAATTATTGTGTTAATTCTTTTATTGAATCATGTGCTGAATTGAATAATGAAAGCATGTTGTCGTATGAAAAACTAGAAAAGACCCTATTGAAAATGAATAAATTTCTAGTTAAATTATCTAAGAAGAAATCATTTCTGAAAAGTGAGAATAAAAGGATAGCAAAGCAATTAGACAAATTAAAAGATTATCAGGCTATTCTTGAAAAGAAAAAGATTGAGAAGATTTTGAAAATCATCTGCTTAGAGAATGAGATAAATGATTATTCTAGAGGTATGATCAAAACTGAAAATGAAAAGAATAATCATAACAAACCCATAGTCATAAAAAGGCATCATCGAGCAAAAATAAGATTTGTAAGCATAATCTTTCAAGCATACATAAAACTTACTTATCTTGCAAAATGATGTTGCACATTCAGTTCATTTATCCATTCAGAAGTGCCAAAGGTTTAGACAAAGAAATGATGTGGGTAATCATGAAGGCAAACTCCGTAGGACCTAAGAAAGATCGGATTCCAATAGAAAATTATATAAATATTTTAATCTTCCCTTAGTTCCTAGGTTTAGGAGTTGTGATGACTGTAAGCTTAGGAAGTGGTTGGTATTTAAAGTCAAAATTCTTAGTATATGCATTCACTGTACTCTATATTGAATACTAAGAATCTTAAATAATTAAGCCAATATGAGTATTCAAGTAATATATCCAACCTGAACTTAAAACATACATACATACATATATATATATATACATACATACATATATATATATATATATATATATATATATATATATATATCATAATGGCTGGATAAAATGTGAAATTTGGCCAAAGCATGATCTAGAAAATCCACTTCCACTTTGACAAGGCATCTTTGCTAGGTAATTAATTTCAAATGCTTAACTCATACTTAAATATAAACATCTTAAGTTAAGCAACTATTGTCCATTGCACAGAGATAAGTTTTAGGGATCCATCCTATTCTATATATCTTTACCCTAATCTCATTAATCAAAATCCGGTCATCACTATAGGTATAAGCACCAATGATAATCAATCCATATCCACTAGTGCTAATTAACAAGACATCCTTTCTCAACCAAATTAGGGGCATCCACTAAGGGAATCAAGTCTTCATCTAGATATCATAAATTTTTTCCCTTTAAGCTTAAATTATAAATCCTCTAATTTTGGTTTATCTCATCCACAAGAATTCCTTAACAAACCCTAGTAATTTTGGTCTCTCCCATTCTTTGGTTCGTATCCTTGCTCTAAATTGCGATCATATCTAAATAATACATACCACTATCCAAAGAGCTGCATTCAAAAAATTCATACACTCCTAGACGCTATTTGCTCAAACCTGGACATTATTACTAAGCACGAAAATATTTTAGAAAATGTCCACTCATTCTAAATGCTCTTCTGAACTTAATGATTATTTAATTGTTAAGAGTATTTATCCTATCTCGCTTCATAAGCTCTCAAAACGTCAAGTCAAATCTCTTAGAGTTTCAAATCATGTTGAATGGCTAAAGTAGTTGCACTAGATTTCAAATCTAGATGATGGAATGAAAATTCAAAGAAGACCTATGCACATGCAATTAAAGTTAAAGCCATCCAACCTTGCGCCTCTCACGAATTGAGATTCTCAAGAAAAGAGGCTATATAGGCTTTGTACATTGAAAGAATATTGATTGTGACTTTTTAGTCCTTCTAAAGCCTATGCATTCAAAGCCAAGCTTAAATAATTGAAAATCTTATAACTCTTGGCTAAAGAACTAGAAAATGAAGAAAGGCATAAAATGGTTTAGGGCATAATTCAAGGGGAGCATATCTCCTTCATGGCTATAAATTTAATGCTCTCATGATTCTATTTTTACCCATATGCCTTTATGAGAACTATACTGAACTCAAATCTATCCTCTGTTCTCTTTTATTTATATTTTTTGATGGATAGATTATATTTTATGAATTGTTGATTGTACTACTAAATTGCATGCTTAGTCTAGAATGTCTTCTACATGGCGGATGTAGTTGATGTGAATTGTATACTAGTAGTGGATTTTAGGTTGTTGCATGACTTATGTGAATATTCTATTGAGAACAACCAGCTATTAGGTACATGTTTTATGGGAAAAATGTTCGATTTACAAACGGCATGCTGCCAAAATTTCAATAGGAATTTTCCCAAAAGTAAAACCTTGTACATAGATGATCATGATAAAATTAATGTTTAAATATTTTTGAAAGGATGAGTGAAAATAAAATAAATATTAAATTTCATCTTTACATAATCATTAGGTATTTAGAGAGGAGCTTAGCTCCATCCCTATAGAAAGAGTATAAATGATCGTCATGCATCACTTTCGTCTATCGAAATATTGAGGTTCTTCTAATATCCTTGAACATTATATCCTAGATTTGATATGAAATGTTCTTGGGTCATGAACTACATAGCATGCCTTAATATATATTCTTTGACGCATCTATGGTCTATAGGGACGACTATACTGATCAGAGATGAATATGGTTAATAAATATCTAGTATAGTTGTTAAAGAATTGTTTGAGTGCTTGCTTATACTTTGGCATATCTAATGAAATCAATTCCTTGTAAATTATGAGAAATTTATTTCATCTAAGCTATAATTCAAATTGATAGGGGGAGCATCCAAAATAAAATTCCATCTTGTTATGCTCACCAACACTTTTTAGTTTATATCTGTTTTAAATCAAGTGTGGCTTGTGCTTAAATAAAATGATTATATTGAAAATCTTAAAGTAAAATATGTAGTTTTCCCACAGTCATCCGTTTTTGCCATATAATCTTGTTTTTATCTTCGAATATATCCTTAAGTTTCATATGGTTGTATTTTTCTGGTCATGAGATGTTTTATGCTTAAATATTCACTGGAAAAATTCAACTTGCATGTGCTTTAAATTAAAGTTTCTTCTTCAGCAAGCAACTCCCAGTGCCTTTTTATACATATTTATTTTTTTAAAATTGCATAACTGGTTCAGTAACTACTCATAAAAAAAGCATGCGAACTAGTTAGACTGTGTTTGTGCTCAAACCAACTATTTGCTATCATATGTCGTGTGCTTTTAACTCAAATCTTCCACGGGTCCTATGATATGTTTCAATTGTAATAGTTTGCGCATATTTATGGTCTAATCTTTTTTCTTTTATGTCATTTAAATATTTTAATAACTGGTTATATTGTTTGTGTGCTTAATTGCTATACTTTTGAAAAACCAGTTATATTTTTTACATATCCTTCTGCTGATGACAAAAGGGGGAGATGTGTTATAGGAGTAAAATTAGTTCTTTCTCCCTGAACTTTGTTATTCAAAATGGAAAATGATAACTGAACATTAATGCAAAACTTGAATCATTCTGAAGTCTTCATACTTGTTTGTTAACTCTATTGAATATCATTTTGTATTTTTGCATATTGTTAGGGGGAGCTTGGTAAGGCGAACTCATATATTTGCTCCTGTAATTGTCATCATCAGAAAGGGGAAGATTGTTGACTTTTTTGTCGGATCCCTATTTTGATTATGACAAATCACAGTATCTCATCTGTGTGCTTTGAGTATTTGAGCAGGTTTATATTTCAGTTAGCACAGATGATGATGCAATTTGGAAGACATAACAAGCACCTAAACGAGTATACCCTAGCATATTCCATGGAACTACAAAGGAGCATCGCATGAAGAATGATTTTTGTTTTAAGTTTTATTTTTATATTTGTCTTTTGGGTTTGTAATAATAATTGAAGGTTGGTAATAAGTAATGCATCTACATACATGGTAGGACTATAAATTCAGTAATGTTGTAGACAAGACTTCGGTCGACCGACGCTAGATTTTTAGGCGTAAGTAAAAAGCCTAGACCTTAGATAGACCCTAGGTCCTTGCACAATCACTTAGGAAAGTCCTCATTATCATATATGCTATTAAGGGAAATCAATTTTCAAAAACAAGACCTAGATATTAAAGTACTGAGGTTTCGGACGACCGAACCTTGGCATTGAAAAGGCCTCGGTCGACCGAACATAGGAAGTCGAAGTGTTGACTTGACTTCTGGCGACCGATTTAAAAAGAATGTAATGTTTTCGGTTGACCAAATATTTAAACCTAAATTTTCCAACAACTCGGGCACTCAAACTTCACGTTCAAAATACCCTCGGGCGACTAAACATGCACATTCGATAGATCGAACTTGAAGTCAGGCAACTGAACCTCTAGCAGGTTGGAAAATCACCTTGTTCAACCACCCAAACCTGTCTTTGAGCACCCAAACATGAAAAATTTACTTTTTCTCATGTGTCTGTTTGGGCAACCGAACCTATGGCTCAGTCGACCGAAACTCTTGGGTTGGCCAAATTTTACCGCAGGTAATTAAGGGTAAATTAGGGTTATTTTGATTAAACATGTTTAAAATAATTTAAATTAATACCCTTATGTCCCAGCGATAATATTTTTGAGTGAGGCTATATATATGTGTTCATTTGCAAAATTAATGAGAGATTATAGCTTTGATTAGAAAATTTTCACTCTGAAATTTCTTTGTGCTTCTCACTCCCATTCAAGCCCATATACCTCACTTTTACTCATTTCCTTGCAAAATCATATTGAGTGTATCTTGAGTTTACCTACACTAACATATACTCTCACATTTGTAATTGTTTGTTGATTTTATTGAGAGTTAAGCCGAAAATTTTTCCCAAGTGATTTAATTCATAAATTCATTTTTGGGCAAACCTTCTTAAGCTTTTGAGTCTTTGCATTCTCATTGCAAGGCCCAAAAGTTTGTCTTGTGTTGTGAAGAAAAATATTTTTAACAAGCTTGTTTTTCAAAAATATCTCGTGCACTTTAACTTTTGGAAATCTTGTTTGAGATATTTGATTATACTTTTGAAATCTTTGAAACATTATTTATGGTTGATATATTTATATATTGTTTCAAAGATAGATCGTTAATACACTCGCATGCCTGATTGCTTAATGACTTTACCTTGAGCGTTATTACACATATCTTCACTGAGCTTATAGATCTATCATATGGAAGTGCATTAGTTATTGTAGTGTGTATTAGTATATATATGCTTGTGTAGAAGCGCTTAAATTGTACGCAAAATTTCATACTCACTATTGTATTCTAGGCATGCCCTGAGGGGGTGTTGATCTATTCCGTAAGGATTGGTAGGGTCTTCTTCGCCCCATAAGGAGAGTGTGTAAAGGTTGAGGTCAGCTCTGGTAATTTGACCTAGATGTAACTGGTGCCACTCCACCTGTTAAGTGAGCATTAGTGAAATCCTCAGGCTTGTGAGCTAAGGCAAGGACGTAGGCAGTATTGGCTGAACCCCGATAACATATCATGCGTGTACTTTATATTTTCGCAAATTATTTTCTGTACTTTCATTTCAACACATGTATGTTGTCTGCCTGATTCATTATATGTTGTATATGTGTTGATTGGGTTTACGATTATATAGATAGACCCTAGGTTGTGTATTACTGCTGCTGATTTGGATAAACCTAAGAATACATTTTTAATACCCAATTAAACCCCTTCTTGGGAATGCACCAATTCCAACATATATATATATACTTTGGTGTAATCCCAAGAGGGGGGTGAATTGGATATTTAAAAAATTATTCTTCCTAGGTTAAACTAAGCCAGTGGTAGTAATACACAACCTAGGGTCTTTCTAAAAAAAATACCAAATGGACAGATAAATTTAATGTGCGGAAGTATAAAATAGTGCACACATGATATGTTATCGGGGTTCAGCCAATACTACGTACGTCCCCACCTCTAGCTCGCAAGTTTGAGGATTCGACTAATGCTCATTTAATGGGTGGAACGGTACAATTTACAAAACCTTACAATATGGTGCACCTAGTTCTCTTAACTGGGTCTGAACCAGTCCGGGATTATTCACAGGGCTCGTCTCCTTCTTCCGACCACACGTCAGGAATATAGCTAGTAATATCAAATTTGTGTACAAATATAGTGCTTCTAATACAAGCAGATGATGTACAACAATTAACGAACAATAAATACACTCACATATGATAAGAATTTATGCTCAAGTGAGATTGGTCAAACAATGTATCAACTAATAATAATATGTGCATCTATATGTATATGTGTGAGTGAGTGAGATCTTTGAATCAGAATGGTATGATCACAATATGAATACTCAAAGATACTCTATAATCCTAAACAAATATCTCAATAATATTTTTCAAATATCAAACACAATAGATATTAGGGTTTTTGGCTCAAAAAAATGTTTTTGCAAAAACAAGCAAGTGAGCCTTTGAATCTTGCAATGGATGTGCAAGATTCACAAGGTAAGAATATATTTATCCACCAAAAAATATTTTGAAAAGATAATAAGGGAGAAACTTGAGTAATACTCTCAAAATAGGATGTGAAAAATAAATGTTATATGAGAGTAAATAAAATTTTGATTTGTAAAAAAAATGGCCAAGATAAATAAAACACCCTCTTTGAGAAATGATTTTCAAAGCAATAACAAAGGGATGATAAAAAATTAAGCTTGGAAGATGAAAATAAGATTTAAAAAATTTTAGAGAATTTTCTCACTAATCATCTTGCTAATTATGTATAATGAGGGGGTATATATAGAGTTGGGTTGAAATCTAACCATTGGGGACAACAAGGGTATTTTGAAATTTGTTTAATTAAAATTTAAGCCTAATTATCCCTAATTACAGTAGTAAAAATTTGGCAACCCAAGAGTTTCGGTCACCCGGACCTCAGGGTCGGTCGACCGAACACTCACAATTGGAAAAGTTGAATTTTCAAATTTGGGTGCCCGAGATAGGTTCGGGTGGCTGATCCAAGGCGATTTTCCAAATGCTCGAGGTTCGGTCACTCGGTTCATAGTTCGGTCCGCCGAACTTCTCAATTCGGTCGCCCGAGATATATTTGAACATAAGGTTTGGGCGCCCGGGGAAGGTGAAAAAGTTAGTATTCATGTTTTAGTCAACTGTGAAAGTTTAGTTCAATCTCGATTCGATCGCTCGAGCCAAGTCAACCATTTTTACTTTTAACCCATTCGGTCGACCCAAGCATTTTCAACGCACAAGGTTCAGTCGCCCAAAGTCCTTTCAAGCTTAAGAAATGGATCCTATTTTAAAGTAGGGTTTTCCCCTATTTGTACAATTATAATAAGTAAGATTAAGAGGATTTATCAAAGTGATGTGCAAAGACCTAGGGTTGATCTAAGGTCAGTCTATGGCCTTGAATTAACATAAAAAATCTGGCGTCATTGACCCCTAAAGTTAGTCAACTGTAAGATTTGATTATGTTAGGTTTTGGGGGAATATGTTGGAATTAAGTTAAATTGTAGGGATTTGATTAAATTAGATTTTTGGAAATATTTTGGAATTAGATTGAACTGTAGGGATTTGATCATATTGGTGTTTTTAAATATGTTAGAAATTAAATTTTAAATATGGAAAGTGGATCATACCCGCGTTTTCTTTTGAATTTAATCGGTTTATGGGAGCATGTGAGCCTAGGGATGTTAGGATAGTAATTATGCTGAGGTTGAGCTGAATAAACTAGGGTGTGTGAATACAGGGATTTGTGTGAATGCCACAGGCACTACTTTAGGATCCCTACGGGCATTTCTCCAGGAATCAGGTAAGGGGAATAAATTACATCAAGACTTTTTAGAAATTAATTGATTAATTTAAAGTAGGATATGAATATATATTATATGTAATTTTCTAGCTTATCAGGCATATGAAAATAATGACTTTGAATTATTATATATTTTTTTGGACAAGTATTATGTTATGAAGTATTACTGAAAATCTATGTGGCATGAGGAATGGTTTTGATTACTGAAAAATAAATATGTGAAAATATTATATGATGAAATGTGATTTATATTGAGATATGATTTATACAGAAATGATGATATGATATATATATATAGACATGTTTCACACGGATATAATAATATGAGTATATACTGATATGTTTTATACAGACATGATGAAATGATATTTATACAGACGTGTTTTTATTAGATATAATGATATGTGATATATACAGACGTTATGGTTTTATGCTAATAGATATGATGAACATCCGTGAGTTATAGACAAGATGTGTTATATACACATGGATACTCATGAGCTTGAACATGTTTATGAGAAATGAAATTTTTTGGAAATATATTATTATGTATATTGAGTGGTGGAAATGAGAACTCGGTTGGTTAATGATATGAGAGCATGATACCGTTGCTAAAGATTGAGTTAGTGCAACCACACAGCTTAGGGAGCGTGTTGGTAATGGAAGTCGATTGAGCCTGCAGAGAGATGTTGAATGCCCCTATATTCGGACCAAGCTGTGGTGGGCCAATCATACTATAGACAAGGTATTTTGACTTAACTTGGTAAGCCAACCAGAGTTAAGTCCCGCCTTCGGGCCGCACAATCCGATCATGTGGGGTTATTAGATGACAGTGATATGAATGAGTTCCTCATTATAGATGCGATACACTGATATGATTATACTTGGCAGATATGTTATTTTGTACATAAAGATATTTACTGAGCATGATCACATTTTCGAGAAAAATATATATATGTATATAGATATGAGTATAATTACTATGAATTCTTAGTTAAATTAATATTTATATGAACATAATATGATACTCTAAAACTCATTTGCCACACACTGATAATAATTTATTCCCACTTACTGAGAGGTGTCTCACCCCAAAGATCTTAAAAATTTCAGGAAATTCAGGCAGGTAGGCAGAGCAAGCTTCGAGATAGAGGAGACGTAATTCCTATAGTTCAGGGTTGGTGTATTTATTTTTGGGAATGGAGATATGTTGTATAATCTTTGAGATATCAGCAGGATTTTTGGGAGTTATATGTATTTATGTGGAGACTCTAGAACTCAGGTATTGTACCTAAGGATTAGAAGTATTATGCTTTTCCACTGCATTGACTTTGATGATGATATTATGGTATTAGAGATGCATGGTTAGTTATATATATATATATATATATATATATATATAATGGTTGAAAAATCAGGGCGTCATAGTTTGGTATCAAAGCCTAGGTTGTTAGGTTCTACAGACTCCAACGGAATACAATACTAGAGTATAGGAATGGATCTTGAAGGGGGTAGGAGATAGGTAGATTGGAATTTAGGGTTTTGTTTCACAGTCTAGAGGCAGGAAATTCCACCTATGATTTTCCCAAGATGACAATTTCAGGAAAGTCATGGTAAACTATCACCGGTTCTTGTTTCTGAATAGTAAGACGGAATCTTAAATTGGGGATAAGGACGTTAGGTTGATTAGGTGTAGGAGGATATCTTAAGGTTCTTAGTTAGATAGTAGTACAGTCATATTAAGGTATTGAAATTCTAGAATTTTTTTTGTTCTATTTTCAGGATGGACATTGGAAATAGCGATGCTCATGCTGGAGGTGGTGATGATGCGAGACCTTCTAGTATGGGTGGCAGCGATTCTGATGCAGTCTTGCGTAGTGTTGCTCAGCAACTGATGGCTGAGATAGCACTATAGAGCAGTTCACCCAAATGAATCCTCCGGCCTTTTTTATGAAGTGCAGACCTGATTGTGGCAGAGAACAGGATATAGGAGATTAAAAAGATCCTAACAGTACCATGCTGCACCGACAAGCAGAGAGTTCAGTATGCCACGTTCAGACTAACATGGGAGGCTGAGCGTTGGTGGTCTGCAGTGAGGCTCCTAGTGGAGCAAAGACCTGTACTAGTAGCCTTGTCTTGGGGAAGGTTTAAAAAGATTTTTTTCGACCGCTATTTTCCCGCCTCCGTTAGAGATGCAATGACGGAGGAGTTTTTGAATATGACTCAGGGTTATCTAATAGTGCCACAGTATGCTACTAAATTTGTAGAGCTGTCTCGTTTCGCCCCATTCATGATACCAGATGAGTTTAGGAAGGCTTAGAGATTCAAGAGAGGGCTAAGATAGGAAGTGTATGAGCAGGTGGCGGTTCTGCAGATACGAGACTTTTCAAAGCTGGTGGATAAAGTCATTATAGCCGAAGCTACTCGACAAAGGGGTATAGAAGGACAGTGTAATGATCCCAAAAATTGTGTGCATGAAAATGTAAAAAAGAAAACTTAAAAAAAATTAAAAATAAATAAATAAATAAATAATTAATTAAATTAGTATTAATAATTAAATTATATATATATAATCAATCGTGAAGCATCTCAGATGCTTTAGGAATCCAGAATTATAGAGACATTGTCTCTCTTTCTCTCCGTCTCACTCTCGTCTCTCCTCATCTCCTCTCTCCCACTTCCTTCAATTTCTCGATTGATTTTTGTCCGATCGAAAATCAAAAAATACCGCTGGACTCCATTCTTTGCCACCGACATTTCTATTGGAGCGGATTTGTCGTGGGAGCGGCGTAGGTACCATTCTTGGAGTAAGGTAATTTTTCCTTATTTTCTCAATTTTTCCTTAAATCTTCAGCTAAATCGACAATTGGGCACCACCATGGGATTGTAGTCACCATCGTCGTCATTTTGGCTGGAGTAAATTTTCAATTTGGGTTTCCTAGGCACCATTCTAAAGCGAGAGTGGGATTTGGGGAATTAAGTAAATTGGTTATATTTGAGGGTATAATTATTTATTTGGAATTTATGAGCCTAGGAAATATTATAATAGTATTTTATTTAGGATTGATTTAATGGAATTCAGATTTTTGATTCAGGGTCTGGGTGAGCGCCGCAGGCATCAGTTTGGGATTCTTGTTGGCGTAGTTCAAAAAACTAGGTAAGGGAATAAATTAAGTCAGAATTTTCATGAAAATATTTATTATTCTACAGCATTTTATTTTATAAATTATGTATGATATAAAATTATGTTTCGAAAAATTACTGCTGTTTATAGGGAATGTTTATATATATATATATATTATCAGGGAAAATGGTTTAATTTGTGTGGCATGGGTATACAATCTTATGATTTATGTGATGGCAAAATGTTATATTTTCAGAACCTTCATGTTATTATTGTTTTCAGGAAATGATTAAAACAGTACAAGAATTATATTTTTCGTAATTTATAAAATGGCGCAAGGGCTGTAATTTATAGACGGCGCAAGGGCCGTAATTTATAAAATGGAGCAAGGGCTATAATTTATAAACGTCGCAAGGGCTATAATTTATGAAATGGCGTAAGGGCCATAATTTATGTGAAATGGCGCCAGGGTCATAGTTTATATAAAATGGCGTAAAGGCCATTAATTTATATGATATGATATTCGCGCAAGGGCCATAATGAAATATATGTTATTTTTTATGAAAATATTATTATGTTAGATATTATAGTGAAATAGTTATATTCAGCATATGAAATACAATATATGATATCACTACCCGGATGACTTAGTTTAGTTCAGTTTAGTAGCACGGTACTGTAGCTATATATGTATTCAGATTATGTTAATGCTACTACATGCCACAAGGGGCTGTGGGAGATTGGCAGTTGATGTGGCTTCAGTGTAGAGTTGTAGACGTCCCCTTGGTAGTCTGGACTAGGGGTAGGGTGGGCCCATCGTACTTACAGACTTGTATTGATCTAGCATGGTTGGCCAGCTAGTGCTAGGTCTTGCCTTCGGGCCGCACAACCCAGTCATGTGGGGGTAATACATAGCATCAGCTAGCTATCCATCATGAGATTTATTTCACGTATTATATAATGATATAAGATATTTTACATGTACAGATATATAGCATGACATGTATGCTACTTTCAAATATGTTATTTCAGTATTTATCAGACATATTTCTCATATATGATTTATGTACAATATCTTATGACACGTAAAATACCCATGTTGCCACACACTGATATTAATTTATTTCCCTTACTGAGAGGTGTCTCACCCCAACTCTAAAACATTTTAGGGAATCTAGGTAGAGGAGCGAATAGAGCTCTGCGACGTTAGTAGTCGCCCTATCTACCCTTCCAAAAGGGTAAGTTGCTATGCTCGGGTCATATGGGTTTTTGGGTAGTGATCCTAGGGAACTTTATGATCGTTTTGGGCGGTGTGTATATTTATATATCTGGTTGTAAAACTATGGTATTGTATTTGGATGGTTGGTTTGTTATTAATATAATGTAAGTTTTTCGCTGCTAGGGTGTTAGTGATATATGACAAGTTTATTCCCCAGTACCCACGGGTCTGGGTGGATTATGTTTATGGTTATCATGATTATTGACATTCTATTATGTGGAAAAAAAATAATATATGGTAAATTAGGCAGGTTATTATAGTTTTGTATCAAAGCCTAGGTTACTAGGTTCTATAGACTTTAGAGTGCAGTAGAAACAATACTAGAGTATAGGAATGAATTTTGATGAGAGTAGGAGATGGGTAGATTGAAATATAAGTAAGTTTTTTTTAGAGGATGAGATTGGGAATTTGGGGTTCTATCTTGCGGCCTGGAGGCAGGACTTCCGTGGTTGTGTTGTATTTTTCCTACACGACGATTTCAGGAAAACCATGGATACTATCTCCGATTCTTGTTTCTAAGTGGTAGGATTGAATCCTAAATTGGGATTGAGAATGATCCTAGGGTGTTAAGTGTATTAGTGGTATTACGTAGCATCACCCAGCAGGTGATGGCAGAAATGATTAGGAATTTAGGGGAACGAAGCTACACGATTGAGCATTTCAAGCGTATGAAGCCCCATCATTTTTTGGAGGGGCCAACCCATTAGTGGCTGAGAATTGGGTTCAAGATATGGAGGACATGTTGGCAGTGCTCCCTTGTATTGAGTGGCTGAAAGTGTCCTTTGCTGCATTCAAGTTGACTAGGGAAGCAAATGTTGGTGGAGATTAGTGAGACTGGTAGAGGAGCAGAGACCTGAGCCTGCAGCGGTGACTTGGAGCCGCTTCAGGGAGTTTTTCTTTGAGCCCTACTTCTCTGCTACCATTAAAAATGTGAAGGTGGTAGAGTTTTGTATTTTACGCAGGGGCATATGACGGTACAGTAGCATGCAACTAGATTTATTGAGTTGTTCCGGTTTGCCCCACACTTAGTGCCAGATAAGGAAAGAAGGCGAGAGAGTTTGGGGAGGGCCCGAGTCAGGGATTTTATGAGCAAGTTGTAGGTTTTCAGGCCCAGACTTTTTGGAGATAGTTGATAGAGTCACAGTGATTGAGAGTGGCCTATAGAGAGGTGCTGCGACATAAAGTCAGAGGAAGAGGCCCGCGCCTCTAGATTTTCAGGTAGGGTTTAGCCGGGGTTATGGAGGAGGTAGGATAGCAGAGAAGGTTAGAGACAAGGGATGGGAGGTCAAGCAGTACAAGATAAACCGATGCCCCCTCCTTGTCCCAGATGCTACGAGAGACACCCAGGAAAGTGCCGAGTGAGGGAGGTTGTCTATTATCGGTGCTATCAGTATGGACATATTTTGAGAAACTGTCAGGAACCTCCAGCAATAGCAACTGCTCCTCGACCATATAGAGGAGGCTATCAGGCACCTCGAGGTGGATAGCAGATGAATACTGCTTTGGCGCAAGTTTATGCATTAACGCAGGGAGATACTGAGGCGGCAAGAGATAGGGTGACAGGTAGTAAAGTTATAATTTCAGTTAAAGTTATTGTTTTATGTGATTTAAAAGCAATGTGTTCATTTATTTCTTAGGAATATATCAAATTGTGTAGGATGGAAACTTCATTGTTAGACATCAAATTATTTGTAACCACACCAACAATGGTAAAATGTAGAAGGGTGTTTAAGGATGGTCCAGCGGATATTCAAGGAAGGATATTGTCTGCTGGTCTTGTAGTGCTTTATAGGTATTGGTTTATTTTGATCTTGGCAATGGACTATCTAGCTGTTAGTTAAGCCAATATTAACTATTATCAGAAAGAGGTAATGTTCGAACCTCCAAAAGGACAAGAGTATAGATTTGGGGGGTCATGTGTGCGCGCCTCGCCACAGTTGTTATCTGTCATTCAGGCATGGAGGTTGTTGTTGGAGGGTTGTTAGGGATTTGTGGCCTATGTGAAGGAAGTATTAGAAGGGGAGTTGAGGGTTTAGGCTATCCCAGTAGTGAGGGATTTTCCTAATATTTTTCTCGAGGATTTTCTGGGACTACCTCCTGAACGTAAGGTAGAATTTGCTATTGATCTGGTTCCAGGGACTACGCCAATTTTGAAGGCGTTATATAGAATGGCACCGGTAGAGCGGGAAGAATTGAAAGAACAGTTGCAAAAACTGTTAGATGAGAGGTTTATCTTGTCCAGCGTGTCACCCTAGGGAGTGCTAGTATTGTTTATAAGGAAGGATGATGGGTCGATGAGAGTGTGCATCGACTACATATTTTCATATTTCCATTAGTCGGCCAAAATAGTGGAGACAGTGTAATCCTAAAATTAAAATGCCCATAAAAATGTAAGATATTAAGTGGGCAACAATTTGACTTCTATGTTCTATGTAAATTCTTTATTCCTTGGGAAGTGATGCTGTCACTATAAGCTGAAAACAAACCTGAGAATAAGGCCAAGTATTCCGAAGGATCTTGTGAATCAAATAACACCTAACAGAATCATCTTTAGCAACCCACCTAGAAGAAAAATCATAATGATACTTGGAGCTTTAGCAATATGCTATCTAGAAAGAAAACGTACATGTTAGGACTCAGATCTTTATCTTTTTGCTCCATCCTATGCGAATCTTACTTGGCAATGGGATATCAATTTAACCACTTAAGCATCGGCTCGATTGGGATTTGATTTGTATACAGCCTAATGTGGAGTCTTTCATTGTTGTCTATAATTGATTGTGGCTTCTGAAGCCATCCTCAGAATCTGATCTTTCTACCATTAGCAACTCTTTGGTACAAATAAACATCACCCTTTCCTTTCTAGTCCATTCCACACAAGATTTATGCTGCTAGAAAATATTGGATCACTGATCATAGCTAACTTAACAAATTCATTAGTACTGTATTTCATACCAAAAAATCAAGACACATGTGTATTACATATTTGTCCAGCTACTAGAGTAAGATCAAGGTTGACTTGAGTCAGTATACCAGGACTTAGACTTGCCATAATTGCAATACGTGTTCTTCATTGAGGATATTTTTCAACTATGTTTTGATATTCAATGTGTGCCACCATAGGTTAAAAGTTGAGCCTTAAACTGTTTGAAGCTCTAGAAACCAATTTGGTAGGAAAATAATACCTTACCTTGATTAAAAGTGTAAGCCTGTGCATTAGTTTGACATTGAAAAGAAATTGGATGACAAGAATTCCAGGGAATGTTTGTGAGTTCATATAATTTTTACTCAAACGAATTACAAAGTTATGATGAGAGTTTTGAAATACTTTTATACATTTGATCTGACAAACAAATGATTATGCATCCTGGTTTGAGATGTCCCAGCAGGTATGATCCTTGATGAGTATGAGTCATTATTACAAGTTCTCTAGTTAAAGATGAGGCTAACCATTGGTGGTCATCTATTGATCATACACCTAGTTGTTTGTTTTTAAAATAAAATAGTATTCAGAAATCCAAATGGAGTGAGAGTTTTCTTTCTAACTAATAAGCTTTTATACTTGACGTCTTGAGTGCTTAGGGAATGATAGAATTTGGGCACATGTTTAGGGTTTGTAGTAGTAATGAAAGAAATATACGAGTTAACGAATCCCAAACTTCTTTACCCATAGGTGATGAATTTTTAGATATTTTTTCCAGATGATTTATTGGGGCTACCTTCAAGAGGAGATTGAATTTAATATTGATTTGATGCTAGGAGCGGAGCCTATGTCAATTGCTTCCTATAGAATGACATCAACTGAACTAAGGCAACTTAAGGTGCAACTAGAAGATTTCCTTAACAAGGAATCTGTTCGACCTAGTATATCATTATAGGTTGCACCTGTGTTATTCACTAAAAGACATAATAGGGCCTTGAGGTTATGCATTAATCATTGGAAGTTGAATTGCGTTACAATAGGAGTTGATATCGACATCTAAGGATTGGGGGATTATTGGAATAATTGATAAATCCCAAAATTTTTGAAGATTGATTTGTAATTAAATTATCACTAATTAAGAATTTGAAATTACACACCCCAAAGACAAAATTGAGTACACAGTAAGATCACTATAAGTTTCTGGTGTTACCAATTGAGGGTTATCAATGCACCTTACATTTTCATAGATATAATGAATCAAGTCATTCGACCATACTTGGATCAATGCATTGCAATTTTTATGGAAGATTTTTTTTGGAGTATTCAAAGACTCAAGAAGAGCATGAACAACATTTGTGGTTAATTTTACAAGCATTATGAGGGCATTAGTTATATGCTAAATCGGAAATGTAGGTTCTAGATAACTAATACGAAATGTTTGTGTCATGTCATAATCAAAAGATAATTATCTATTGATTCTTCTAAGGTTATGACGAGGTTAGATCTTTGGAAGATTGGAGATGAAAAATTGAAGTTGTGGAGTATAATCCATCGATTTATATTAGTTACCAATTTTAATAGAGTTGTTTAAAGGATTAACTCAACACTTGTTAGGTTAATGATAAATTTTATTTGGGGTTATATTCAACAAATTTCGAGGACGAAATTTTTGTAAGGAGAGGAGAATGTAATGATCCCAAAAATTGTGTGCATGGAAATGTAAAAAAAAAAAATTAAAAATTAAAATAAATAAATAAATAATTAAGTAAATTATTATTAATTAAATAATATAATATAATATATATAAAATCAATCGTGAATCATCTTAGATGCTTTAAGAATCATGAATTACAGAGACATTGTCTCTCTCTCTCTCTCTCTCTCTCTCTCTCTCTCTCTCTCTCTCTCTCTCTCTCTCTCTCTCCGTCTCACTCTCGTCTCTCCTCGTCTCCTCTCTCCCACTTCCTTCAATTTTTCGATTGATTTTTGCCCAATCGAAAATCAGAAAATACCGTTGGACTCCATTCTTTGCCATCGACATTTCTACTGGAGCGGATTTGTCGTGGGAGTGGCATAGGTACCATTCCTGTGGTAACGTAATCTTTCCCTATTTTCTTAATTTCTCCTTAGATCTTCAGTCAAATCGACGATCAGGCACTACCATAGGGTCTTAGTCGTGATTGTCATCATTTTGGTTGGAGTAAATTTTCAATTTGTGTTTCCTAGGCACCATTCCAAAGCGAGAGTGGGATTTGGGGAATTAAGTAAATTGGTTATATTTGAGAATATAATTATTTATTTGGAATTTATAGGCCTAAGAAATATTAAAATAGTATTTTATTTAGGATTGATTTAATGGAATTAGGATTTTTTATTCAAGGTTCGGGTGAGCGCCGCAAACATCAGTTTGGGATTCCTGTTGGCATAGTTCAAAAAACGAAGTAAGGGAATAAATTAAGTCAGAATTTTCATGGAAATACTTATTATTCTACAACATTTTATTTCAGAAATTATGTATGATATAAAATTATGTTTGGAAAAATTACTGCTATTTATAGGGAATGTTTATATATATATATATATATATATATATATATATATATTATCAGGGAAAATGGTTTAATTTGTGTGACATGGGTATAAAATCTTATGATTTATGTGATGTGATGGCAAAATGTTATGTTTTCAGAACCTTCATGCTATTATTGTTTTTGGGAAATGGTTAAAACAGTATAGGAAATATATTTTTCGTAATTTATGAAACGGCACAAGGTTCGTAATTTATAAACGGCACAAAGGCCGTAATTTATAAAACGACGTAAGGGCCGTAATTTATAAATGGCGTAAGGGCCATAATTTATAAAACGGTGCAAGAGTCATAACTTATAAATGGCGCAAGTGCCAAAATTTATGAAACTGCGCAAGGCCCAGCCATAATTTATGTGAAATGGCACAAGGGTTATAGTTTATATAAAATGGTGTAAGGGCCATTAATTTATATGATATGATTTGAAATGTTGGAGCAATGGCCATCATGAAAGATATGCTGTTTTTATGAAAATATTATTATGTTAGATATTATGGTGAAATAGTTATATTCGGCATATGAAATATAGTATATGATATCAGTACCCGGATGACTTAGTTTAGTTCAGTTCAGCAGCACGGTACCGTAGCTATACATGTATTCAGATTATGTTAGTGCTACCATATACCGCAAGGGGCTATGGGAGATTGGCAATCGATATGGCTTCAGTGTAGAGTTGTAGACGTGCCACTGGTAGTCCAGACCAGAGTGGGGTGGGCCCATCATACTTACAGACTTATATTGATCTAGCATGGTCGGCCAACCTGTGCTAGGTCCCGCTTTCGGGCCACACAACCTAATCATGTGGAGGTAATACATGGCATCAGCTAGCTATTCATCCTGGGATTTATTTCACGTATTATACAATGATATAAGATGTTTTACATGTACAGATATATAACATGACATGTATGCTACTTTCAAATATGTTTATTCAATATTTATCAGACAAATTTCTCATATATGATATATGTACAGTATATGCTTATGACACGTGAAATACTCATGTTGCCACACACTGATATTAGTTTATTTCCCTTACTGAGAGGTTTCTCACCCCAGCTCCAAAACATTTCAGGAAATCCAGGTAGAGGAGTGAATAGAGCTCTGCGGCGTTAGTAGTCGCCCGATCTACCCTTCCCAAAGGGTAAGTCGCTATGCTAGGGTCAGATGGGTTTTGGGTAGTGACCCTAGGGAACTTTATGATCGTTTTGGGAGGTGTGTATATTTATATGACTATTTGTAAAACTCTGGTATTGTATTTGGACGGTTGGTTTGTTATGAATATGATGTATGTTTTCCGCTGCTAGGGTGTAAGTGATATATGATAGGTTTATTCCCAGTGCCCACGGGTTTGGGTGGATTATGTTTATGGTTATCACGATTATTGGCATGCTATTATGTGGAAAAAAAATAATATATGGTAAATTAGGCATGTCGTTACCGATAGAGTTAAAGGAAGAGGCCTACGCTCCTAGTTTTCAGGCGAGCACTAGTTAGGGCCAGTGGAGGAGACATGATGTGGGCCAAATATAGGTAGGGGGACATTGAGTTCTTCAGGGCAATCCAACACCTCCTACTTGACCTTGATGTTACAGGAGACATTCAGGAGAGTTTTGGGCTGGGGTAGTCACCTGCTATCGATGCGGATGGTCGAGCCATATGGCGCAAGATTGTCGTGCGCCCCCAAGCTATGCGCCTGCTCCCAAAATGTACTGAGGAAATTACCAAGCACCTTGAGGCGATCAGCAGAGGAATACTGCCCCGACGTGGGTCTATGCACTAACCCCGAGAGATGCAGAGGCAGTAAGCGATGTGGTGACATGTATTATTTATGTTGTCATATAAAACTATTGTCTTGTTTTATTCAGAGGCGACGCACTCCTTCGTAGCCCAGGAATTTATCAAGACATGTGAAATAGAAGTTTAGCCATTGGATGTTAGTTTATTAGTGGCTACACTGACCGAAACTGTAGGGTCATGTAGGAGTGTACTCAAGTATTAATTCATGTGTAATCCTAAGAGGGGGGGTGAATTGGGTATTTTAAAAATCTTTAAGTTTATTTTACCACTTAATCCCTATTTCAGTATTTAACAAATTAATTGCAGGGGCTTGAACTTAATTCAAATTATTATCTCAATAAATTGTATTTTACCCAATTAATTATCAAGTGCGTAAAATATAAATCGACATACAAACATGCAAAAGCTGATAATGAAATGCAAGCAGAAATTAAAAAAGATGAAAGGAAGAGATAAGGCAAACACGATTTTACGAGGTTCAGCCAACCAGGTCTATGTCCTCACCTTGAGCAACCCACTCAAGGATTCCACTAAATCCCAGGTCTATGTCCTCACCTTGAGCTTCCCTTACATCCGCTGCTTACAAGAGGCACAGCTTCCTCCTCACCCGGTTCACTACCCGAACCATGATTACAATATAACTATTCTGCAAAAACTCAATAATGCTTTTACACAAGCTGGTGAGTACATTAGAAATTCCTAACACATATTCATATGATAAAACTTGAAGCTTAATGAGTGTATGTAGTGTGGTCAATAAAATCTCTAAATAATCTTTGGTTTAAAAGAATATGACTACGCCACTTCAAATATTGAATCCAACCAAATGATCTCAATACAAATATGTAATTTTGTTTTGCTCCAAAAATCTAGATTGATCAGTTTTGTTCCAAATATCCAAAACACAATTTAATCTTTGTGTATGTATATGTATATATATAATATGTGTTGCAAAGATCAAAAACCTAAGGTAATATTTTTCAGAAAATATCCCTCAATAATATATATAGTTATGCACTCTTAGGATATTTAATCAAGTGGTTTTGTAATATCGAAGATATCGAGTCTTTAAATGAATAAACACTTGAATAAAAAATATTCAACTATTGGCGAAACTTTTCTCAAGTAGTGATCTTATATATATATATATATATATATATATATATATATATATAAGTACACTCAAGATCGATCTCTCAAATAATATTCAATGATAAATTTTTGAGATGAAAAACTCTTTGAGAATAAGTAGTAACAAATAGATCGATTCACCAAACCTCAATACCAAGTTGAATGCACAACAATTGCTAGAATACCTTTTGAAAATCAATGTAGCATTAGCTCAAATTTGACGTATATGCTTTGAAATCCCAAGCAAGTATTCAGCAGTGTGTTCAATGCTCTCCCAAGTTGTGCTAAACGTACAATACACTCAATCTCATGCCAAAGTTTAAGAACTAGGGTTTAGCGGTTGATTATGTAGGTAATCTCGGCCTTAGGATAAGTCCTAACCATTGTATAACCCTTGTGTTCTCTCGCTAAAGATCAAATTTTTAAACTTCCCGCAGCTTCAGATGTCTGATGTTCCTTAAAGCTTTGAAAAATTAGTTTCGACACTGGGTCAGACGACTGAACTATGGGTTCAGTCTTCTCAAGTCCCAAATCAGACGATTGAACTCAAGGTTCAAACGTCTGAAGGTGTTCTGTCTGTTCTGTGTTTTAAAATTAATTCTTCAGACTTATGAACTAATTCTTCAGTCATATGAAGTTGCATCTTCAGACATCTGAGGGTAATCCTCAGTCGTATGGGTAGTCCAACTTCAATTTTTTTATTTTGTTTTCAAAAACCATTTTTTGCTTTCTTATTTTGCTTCTTCATAAAACATTTTTTAGGGTTTTAAATAGAGTCTCTAAGTCAATGAATAACCCCTAAAAGATTTTCATGAGATGCTTGAGCTTGAGTCTTGAGGTCAGTCTAGGGTATATTTTGAGTTTCGAATTAAATCATATGAAATATGTAAATACATTCAATTCAAATACCCATTCCCATGAAGATCTTGAACTTGATGCTTGTATCTTCATTCTTCTACTCTTTTAGTTCCATGGATTGTTCCAAGTTGTATATACTTTAATCCTCATGGCTTCCATGACTTTATAACCTCCTGTGCATGCTAAATATTGTTCTTGTTTACAATCTCAATGCACAGATCAAATAACAAGTGATTTGTCATTATCAAAACAGGATTGGACTCATAGAGTCAACATCAAGGATTATCCAATTAGTATTCAGGGGAGGTCTTTGCCAGCTAACTTGGTAGTCCTAGACATGCACTATTTCGAGGAAATTCTGGGAATGGACTGGCTAGCTGCCAATTATGCCAGTATCAACTGCCATAACAAAGGAGTAGTATTCAGACCTCCAAGAGAGCAAGAGTACCGATTTTTGCGAGCATGTGTGCACTCCCTACCACAGATATTATCAGATGTTCAGGCAAGGAGGTTGCTATTGGAAGGATGCCAGGGGTACCTGGCGTGTGTAAAGGAATCACCGGAACGGGAATCTAGGTTGAAAGATATTCCGATAGCTAAATATTTTTATCTAATGTGTTTCCAGAGGATTTGTCGGGACTGCCTCCTGATCGTGAGGTCGAGTTTGTTATTGAACTATCTCTGAAAACAGCATCGATTTCTAAAGCACCATACAGAATGGCTCCAATGGAATTAAAAGAGTTAAAAGAGTAGATACAGGAATTGCTGGACAAGGGGTTCATCAAGCCTAGCATGTCACCCTGGGAAGCGCCGGTATTGTTTGTAAAAAAGAAGGAAGGGTCGATGAGAATGTGTATCGACTACAGAGAGATAAATAAAGTGACAATTAAGAATAAATACTCATTGTCCTGCATTGATGATTTGTTTGACCAGCTTTAGGGAACACAGACTTTCTCGAAGATTGATCTACGATTTGGGTTCCATCAAGTTAAGGTCAAGGTAGAGGATATTCCAAAGACAACATTTTGGACTCGGTATGGCCATTATGAATTCCTGGTTATGCCGTTCAAACTGACGAATGCTTCTGCCGTATTCATAGATCCAATGAATAGGGTGTTTCATCAGTACCTAGATCAGTCTGTTGTGGTTTTTATTAACGACATTCTAGTTTATTCAAAGAACCCTAAGGAACACAAAGAACATTTGAGGATAGTTTTACAAGTACTGATAGAAAGGACGTTGCATGCCAAGCTTAAGAAGTGTGAGTTCTGGGTTAAACAAGTCACTTTCCTTAGACACGTGATATTCAGAGGTGGCACATCTGTGAATCCAAGCAAGATCGAGAGGCTGTAGTGGTCTGGGAAAGATAAAAAAATATGTAGGAAGTCAAGAGTTTCTTGAGATTGGGAGAATACTACCACCACTTTGTAGAGGGATTCTATAAATTGTCAACTCCTTTGAAAAAATTGACTCGGAAGAGTATGAAGTTTGAATGGATAGATGAGTGTGAACAGAGTTTTCAAGAGTTGAAGCAGCGACTCATCACTGCACTGGTTCTGACAATCCCTTCAGGAGAAGGGGATTTTATAATTTATAGTGATGCGTCACACAAAAGGCTTGGTTGTGTGCTAATGCAATAGGGGAAAGTAGTAGTTTATGATTCCCGACAACATAAATAGTATGAGAAAAAAATACCTTACACACGATTTGGAGCTAGCGGTAGTGGTGTATGCGCTGAAGATTTGGAGGCACTACCTGTGTGGTGGAAAGTGTAAAATATTTACAGATCATAAAAGTTTGAAATATTTCTTCACATAGGAGTTGAATATGAGACAGAGGAAATAACTTGAATTAATAAAAGATTAAGATTGTACCATCAGTTACCACACAGGGAAAGCTAATGTGGTAATCGATACATTGAGTCAGAAGTCAGGGAGTGCATCAATATTAATAGTAGTAGATTAATATCAAATTAGAATGGATCTAGAAGGTTTGGTGTGGAATTTGTGGAAGGAAATCACCAAACATTCATTGCTAATCTTGTCATTCAATCAAGCACTATTGGGAAGGATTAAAACAATTCAGATGAAAGGCACAAAACTAATAAAGATTATGGGTAAGGTGTAAGGTGAAATAAGGGCAGATTTTAATATCTCAGATAATGGGGTCTTGAGGTTTCGCACCAGATTATGTGTACCCAATACTATTGAGATTAAAAGAATTATTTCGGATAAGGCACAACGTTCTCTCCATACGGTGCGTCCAGGAAGCACCATAATGTATCGGGATCTACAAGAATCTTTCTGGTAGAATAATATGAAGAAATAAATTGCCCGAAAACTACGAACTGAGTTCCCAAAACCTAAACAACGAAGAATAATACTTCCTTACAATACTATTCTCTATAGATCTACCGAAATGAAAATGAAATCAAACTCTTACCTCGATTTTGGGTCAAAACCCAAAAATCCTCGAAACGAAATTTCGATCCACTATGAACATAGAGATTCTCCTCCTGATCCACATGGTTACGTAAAATCATTGATTTTGGCAATAGACGGCCCGCATTCATATAGAGAGAGAGAGAGAGAGAGAGAGAGTGTGTGTGTGTGTGTGTGTGTGTGTTTTGATTTATTCTTCATTAAGCAAAGCTAAAAGATATTTATAAGAAAGTTGACCCGGCCAGACTCATAGACGAGATGACGTCCTCGCCGACGAGCCATAGAAGGAAACTCATCGTCGTCACGGTGAACTCATCGTCGTCACGGTGAACTCATCGACAAGCCAGAGATTTCAGGATTGCCCAAAATCCCTCGGCATCTCCTCGTCAACGGGCTGCTGAATCTCGTCGCCGAGCTAAACAAGAGGCCTTGTCGACGAGAAAGGAATCCTCGTCGACGTGCCCTGCTGATTTTACCTTTTAAATTTTCCTTCTCTTTTCTTATTTATTTATTACCCTATCTCGGGTCGGGTTCTTACAACCTCCCCTCCTTACAAAAATTTCGTCCTTGAAATTTATAATCTCTCATTTACCCACTCAACAATATACCCAAATGCATACCCGACTCTAAAAAGAGCCGACGACCACCCACACAGCAGCCCCATCCTAAATACATACATACCCTCACTTATGGCAGAGGAATACCGTGGTAACATACATACCCTGTCTCGAGAGCTCACAATATCACACACTCCCCCAGAGACTAACCACACAACACTACTACAATAGCAGAATATTACATACATACCCATTGTAAACACCCCATTTTTAACCAGACCCAATATTATTATTATTATTTTTTAATATTATTATTATTTTTCTATTATTATTATTATTTTTATTACTATTATTATTGTTATTATTTTATTTTTATTATTATTATTATTATTATTAGTGTTTTTATTATCTTTATTTTACTATTATTATTATTCTTAATTTACTATAATTATTCTGGATTATTATTACTATTATTTTTATTTATTTATTTATTTATTTATTTATTACCTTATTATTATTATTATTATTATTATTATTATTATTATTATTAGCATTAGTATCTTATTTCGGCTATTATTATTTTTATTATCTTTATTAGTAATGTTATCATTATTATTATTATTATTATTATTAATTATTACTTTTAATGTTTGTATTATTACCTTATTTTTATTAGTATTATTATTATTATTATTTTACTGATAATATTTTTATTATTTTTATTTTTACTATAATTATTTATTATTATTTACTATTAGTAGTAGTAGTAGTATTATTATTATTATTATTATTATTATTATTATTATTATTATTTCCTTATTGATCCTTATATTATTATTATTAGTATTACTATTTTCATTATTACCATAATAGTAAAAGCAGAAAAATAAAATAAAATAAAATAAAATCGAAAAAGGAAGTTTTTTTTAGGGTTTTAGAATTTTTTTTTTTTTTGTATAAGGGGGCGCTGCCCAAAAAGAAAACGGAACCAAAAAAAAAAACCCTTCTCTGCCCACAGCCGAGCAAACAACCTCCAGCCGAGGCCATCCGCCGCCCCCTCATCTCAACTCCCCTACCTCTCCGAGTTTTATCTTGGCACTGCAACCGTAGACTCCCAGCCGTGAGCATCCTTCACGAGCAGCCCCCCTGCTGCTCCCCCTCGCCGCACAGCCGAACGGCCCCATGGCCGCCTGACATGCCATTACTTCGGCACCTTTTCACGACCCCGTTACGCGTCCACCAACTTCCCTGCCGGAGCACCAGCAGCTGCCAACCACAGCTCCGGCCAGACCCACCACCACTCCTTGCTCCTGCAAGCACTCAGACCCCCGCGGCCGCACCCGTTGCTGCTCACGGCCACGACCCCTCGACGCCGCCACCACCTTCTCCGGCGATAGCAGTAGCAGCTTCCACCATCACCGGAGTTCTCCATCAACACCAGACTGAACCCAAACCTCCGGCGAGACCCTCATCATCTTTGGCCAACTGCAGCCGCCGTGAACAACACCAGGCTAGCCGAGGCCCTCCTCTGCTGCACCATCTTGCAGCAGTCCCCTCTGAGCACCCGCGGTGGTGAGTCTCTGTAAATACATGCACACACACACACCTTATGTTTTAATGTTTAAATTTTTCTTTATTTTATCCTTGTTATATATATTAAATCTGTTATTGAAGGTTTTTTTTTTATGTTGATCATATTGTTATTATTATTTGTATATTATTATTAGTAAATTGCTTGGATATTATTATTGCCGTTATATTAATTGTATTAACATTATTATATTGATTTTACTTGTATTAGTGTTACTTTGTTTGTATTATTATTAGTAATGTTATTATATTGTTGACTTATTATTATTAGTATTATTATTATATTGTTGGTATGTTCTTATTATTATTATTATATTATTGGAGTACTATTACTATTGTTGTCATTTATTAGTTATTATCTAATGTGCATATATATTATTGTTATTGCCTTATATGTTTATTTGTATATTTATATTATTTTGAATGCACATTTTTTTGTATAGTTTGTATATTTGCATTATTATTGTGATTGCCTTATATAATTATTTGCATATTCATGCACATTCTATTGTATATTAGCTTACATGTTTTCATATTATTATTGTGTTTCAATTTTAGGTTTTTCTATGTTTCCATATTGTATAGTTTACATTTTAATTATAGGATTGATTTGTTTCTTTAATTATGTCCATATTGTATATATTTATATATATTGTTATATTGTTATATTATTGTCGTATTGTTATATTGTTATTGTTGTAGCGAATATTCCTATAGTGTATATTGTTATATTGTTATATGGTGTATATGAGTATAATGTTATATTAAGTATGTTGTTATATTTAGTATTCTTAGATTACACGTTCATGTTAAGAATATTGGCATATTTTAGTATTATGTTAAGTTTAGTATTTTATTCTATATTATTATTATTATTGTTATATTTTGTATTATTTATTAGTGTATATTTTTTTTAAGTATTCTAATATATATGGTATTGTTTTAGTATCTTTAGTATCTTCATATATATAGTATATGGTATTTTATTGCTTATTATATGTATTGTGGTAGTTTAATATCTTAGTTTATTATCCTATTATCATATATTGAAACCTCCCAAAGAATTTTGTAAATATTTTAAATTATTTTTAAAAATTCTCTAAATTTTGAAAATAAATCTGGGAGCTATTTTTGGTAAAATATTTTCTTGATTTTCTTCCCTATGATTTAATTGCAGGGGGTATGAGCCTTCGGGCTTCACGTATCCTAAGCTCTGAGGGAATATATATATATATATATATATGTATATATTTATTTATTTATTTTTTTTACATGTATTTATAAATTCATAAAAAGGAGTAATTTAAAGAATTATTAGATTAACTTAGGGATAATTTCAAATTAATTAGGTACCGTTCGTAAGAACGGGCGCATAGGGGGTGCTCGTACCTTCCCCTCGCGTAACCGAACTCCCGAACCTTACTCTGGTAATGTAGACCGATTCTACCCCTAACGGGGTAGTAATCATGTGTTCTAACCGCACTAAAGGTTAGTGGCGACTCCGATATTTCATGTTTTTCCTTAAAAATAAAAATAATTTTTAATTTCGCCGCCCGGGGCACACGCGCTCCCGAGACGCCGCGACAGCTTGGCGACTCCGCTGGGGACCTAGAGAGTCGAGCCATTAATTAATTGGAAGTTATCTCAAGTTTAAATTTAATAAATCTTTTAATTACTCCTTATTTTGTAAATATTATAATTCATAAATAACCTTGATTAATTGTAAATATTTTGCTTCCATAATTTGTAAATAACCAAAATTAATTAAAAATATTTTGTTTCCTAATTTTTTGAATATTAATTATAAATATTTTGTTTCCAAATATTCTGAATAAAGCATATTAATTGTAAGATATTTTGAAAAAGTAAATTAATTATAGATATTTTGTATACTAATCGTAAATATTTTGTTTCCTTATTTTTGTTTCCAAATTTTTTGTGAATAAACATATTAATTGTATATATTGTGTTTCCTTATCTTTTGAATATATATATTAATTGTAAATATCTTGTTTCCATATTGTTTATAGCATGTGAATAAATGTGGGGATAGTGGGATTAGGTTAAAAATTAAATTCACACACTCTCACGCTCTATACCCGAGCTTTCCTTACTAGGATTAGATAGGAGTGTAATAACGTTTGTCCCCACGTGGCAGGGCTTGTGGGGACCCGCGAACCACTCCACTCAGTTTAAACTTTGTCCAAACCCCTTTTGGGTGAGGATGGAGGTTAGATTGGGAACCTGTTTTATATAGGGATTAGAGCCTACCCACACGTACTTGTCTATAGTCTTCCCTAACTAGGATAGAGCCATGAAGAACCCTATATATACGTACCTACCCTAGGTTGGGACAGGAGCCACATCCTTCTTCATGTATAGTGTGTTGTATATATGTTATGAGATACTTTGTATTATATCATACATTTGACATCTATTTTAAATATACATACTACTTAGCCAGTATTCTGGAAAAGCCCAATAATGAGATCATGGCCCATCCTTTCAAAAATGAAGCACTTAGCCCAAGCATTTTAAAATACGGGTCGGCCCAACCCTTTTCAAATAACTCGGGCCCAATTTTTTTTAAGAAAAAAAAAACCAACCTAGGCCCGACATTTTGCTAAGTAAAAACGTAGCCCAGGCCTGATTTTCAAAAAGGGTAAAACCCAAATTTCAAAAGTGGGCTTCGGCCCTATTGTCTAAAAATATGGGCCAACATTTATCTAAGCAAATCCAAGCCCAAGTCCTTTTAAAATTAGGGCCTGATCCCATCATGAAATATATTGAAACCCATATTTTAATATACTTGCGGCCCAAGTGCACACTAAAGTCCACAAGCCCATATTGAACAAATCCAGTGAGTTGACTAACCTAGGTCAACCCCAACCTCAGATCATAATTTGACCCTTCATAGAATCTAAGGTACATGGACCGTCATCAAGGAAAAGAATGATTGAGGGAAGAATTGAATTGAAATTGTGGCCCATCAATGATTGTCTTAATCTTGAAATCTCTCATTAGTGGGACTTTTTCTAGAATGCTGACAAAGTAGTTAGTTAGGTTACATTGCATCCATGCATTCATGCATAATTTCACACATAATCATGCACGATAGGTCACATGCATGGTCATATCTCTATTTGTATGTGTAATTGCACTAGTTACATCCATGCACAAACATTTATTGCATCCATGCTTTCATGCATAATTTCACACATAATCATCCACGATTGGTCACATGCATGTTCATATCTCTATTTGTATGAGTAATTGCACTAGTTACATCCATGCACAAACATTTATTGCATCCCATGGTCATGCATTATATACTCACACATTTATGCTTTACATAATCATGCATTCGGTTCTAAAAAGGAAGTTTTGGTCCACAGCTCTCTCAAGGAAAGAAGTCGTTTGAGTGGCGAAAAGCAATAATTGAGACCACTACACATCAGTACAATACCCAAAGAAAGGCAAGAAAAATGAGCGAACAGTTAGAAAATAGGGTCCTGGGCATAGAACAAGAACAAGAAGAATTGATTGAAAAAATGAGCAAAATTATGGAATTGTTGATGAACAAAGGAAAAGCGATACATAATGATCCTGAGACAGATACGGACCCTATTCACCCTCCAGGGTTCACCCTAAATCATGGACAAACATCAGCTCCACCACCGGGCGTCATGGGGGATCCAATGCCAAATATACCTCCGTTCATCCCAACTGTGCCAGCACAGGGGTTTCTAGTGGCAGAGACTTCCCCCTTAGCAACTCCTGATATGGGGATAAATAGATTTGAGTCTGAGCGTCGTTATGACGTATTGGAGGAGCGTTTGAAAGAAATTGAAGGGCATAATACATTTGACTCCGTTGATCCTAATGACCTTTGCCTGGTGCCAAAGGTCACTCTGCCGCCAAAATTCAAGATGCCGGATTTTGAAAAATTTGATGGAACCCACTGTCCTCGAACCCATTTGCGCCTTTATTGCCAAAAAATGGCTGCACACACTGATGATGAGAGGTTGATGATGCATTGCTTTCAAGATAGTTTGACTGGAGCAGCTATCAGATGGTACATTCAGCAGGATCGAGCTCGAATCCGTACTTGGAAAGATCTGGCAAATTCCTTCATAGCTCAGTACCGCCACGTGATAGAAATGGCACCCGATCGCATGACCCTACAAAGCATGCAAATGAAACCTAATGAAACATTCAGAGAATATGCATATAGATGGAGGGACATATCCATCCAAGTGAGCCCTTCAGTGGAAGATAGGGAGGCGATCTCCCTATTCGTGAATACATTGAAAGATCCCTACTTCGGACATCTCCTAGGGGCAACCCCACATGACTTTATGGATATTGTTTCTACTGGAGAGAGAATTGAAACGGCCATCAAAGTCGGAAGAACCAAAAGTGGTGATGTAGAAATTGACCCGAGTAAGATGAAGAAAGATGAGGAAGCACAGATGATTCAGGGGCATCATTACCAAGAGGGTAAAACCCGGTGGACAAATAAAAATTTTGCTTACAAGCCCACAGTCCATCAGATAGGGCATTCAGGTGCGCAACCCCAAGTAGTTTCCTTCAGACCTAAGCCTATTTCAAGGCAGCTGAATGTTCAGGACACAGGAGGGAGCCCCCTAATGGAAAGAAAGAGAAAAGAAGTTCAACCTATTCCGATGACTTATGCAGAATTGTTCCCGCAATTGGTGGAAATCCAAATGGTTGCACCAATACCAGGATTGTTGTTACAATCCCCTTTCCCAAGGTGGTACGACCCAAATGCTCGATGCGACTATCATTCTGGGGCAATAGGTCATTTAATCGAGAAATGTTGGCATTTCAAGCATAAAGTACAAACCTTAAGAGATTTGGGTCTATTGGCAATTGACGTGGAGGAGCCTGTTGTGCAACATTAAAAGAGTATTTTGAAGTTCAGATCAGTCAGAGAAGTACAACAAGTTTTGAACCAGAGATATTCCGCATATAGTCTGAATAAATGGGTTTACTTTTTGACCATGGAAACAGAGAAATACAAGTGGCAAGCTTTTGATTATTCGCCCCCTTTAGGGATGCTTTTATTTTCTTTTGTTTTCTTCTTTCTTTTGTGGCAATTTATTAAAGGTTTTGTCTCCGAAATTTCCTTTTCTATCAAAGAAATGAAATTATGCATTTTCGTATATCACTTGCATCGAGAGTTCAATGTCCAAAATTTTGTTTACTCGTGTTTCTTGCTAAGATAAGGAAAATAAAATACCAGTATTCATGAACCAAAAGAAGGTGTTAGTTATGAAAAATTCAAGCTACAAGACGAAAATAAAGGAAGATGAAACAATGTTCGTCACTCGATGAGTTCAAATGCTGCGAAGAGGCTCTGAAAGCCTCAGTAAAATATATGTTGGTTCCATGAATCTCATGTCAGTCCGCTAATCAAGTTTTGATTGAATGATAGATGGTCATCTTTGGCCGACCAATTATCCCTAAAAAGAACAAAATATTGATTTACCAATTGTTAACCAAGTTGAGCCTGAATGTTAAACTAGTCTTTTCTTAAAAGCCAGTTCACCAAAAAGTTAACCTGGGTTGGGTCTCCTAGCGTTTGACAAGTCATATGAGACAACAATGGGCTACCGAAATGATGGCAGGCCCTTTTTCTGTTACCTAAAAGAAATTCAAAGAAGAAATCTCTTGCAAGCCCTTTTGAGCCTGAAAAATTCATTTATTGATTAACCCGTCAAAGGATCACACCCCACACTGGGGCAGTTTTAAAAAAAAAAAAAAATTAGTCCCAAATGGAATTCAAATGAAAATGAAGTTAAGATTCCTTCATAAAAGAAAGAGCAAAAGTTGCGATAAAAGAGAAGGAAGAAGAAAAGGAAGAAGAAAGAAAAATAAGGGACATACTACACATGTGATCTTTGACCAAATTACCCTTGATAAACTCGACGATTTTGAGCCTTATTTAACTCTTTTCTTCTTTAACCCAAACCCTAGCCTGCATTACAGTCCAAATGAAAGTCCTAACCAGATTGGTATACATTGTTGTATCAAATGATTTGTCAGACGCAATATTGTGTCTGAACTACGTAATGACCTGATCCTGAAAGGGTACGTAGGCAACTTGTCCAAATGACAAGTTCGGTCAATATCTTGCAAGTGCCTCAATTCAAACTTGGAGCATAAAACATCATTATGGGATGTGATTTTTGAGCCTTAGTTTCCATTTTATTCTGAAAACCTGTATCCCTCAGCCTACGTTTCGTCCCGAGTCTTAAAGACCATCTTGAGATCAAAACATTGGTCGGACTTGGCTGAACTAGGGGCAAGAGGTTCTCAATGGTTTCACGGCAGAACAAGGTAGAAGAATAGTCCCCCAATGAAACTGGGGCAATTGGTGAAAGAAGAAAATTAGTTATTTAGTTCGAAAAGTTAGCACCATCATCATTAGGGCTCTCGAATACTGGTATGAATTTTTCCATTGAAATAGCAGGTGAACTCAGTAAAACATCTATTTTGTGCATATGAACTTTTGATTTAGCAAGTTGATGTCCTAAATGCATGATCATTCATCATTCATTCCTCCATCCAAAAAAAATAAATAAATAAAAATAAAAATAAAATAAAAATAAAAAATTTCCATTCTTCAAAAGCTCCAAAAAGAGGACGGATGGTCAAAAGGGCTTAATCAATTACACATTCGCCAAAAGAGGATCCTTGTGAAAGACAGGTAAAATGGTCAAGAATAGTTACAGATGCACTTAAAAGATGCAAACTCCGTGTTGAGTTCTAGTGACGCTGATTTGGGGTGCCTTCGTGTCAAAGTCAAGTTTGAAGCCAATATCAGTAACAAACGATGGTAACTGGGGCAGATTTTGGTTTGAGTTTTTTCTGGACTAATTCTGATGCCTTCATATCAGAGTACACAATGATAACATAGCCAAGATCAGTGGAGGAGGATCGAAACTGGGGCAATTTTTGAGTTCATTGGAGCAAATTCAAGAGCTTTTAGGACAGAATCAAAGTCAAAAACAGGGTCATGACCAGTGGCATATAAACACTGGGGCAGATTTTGAGTGCCTTTTGGAATTTGAAACATGACCAGAATCAGCAGGCACACCCAAGATCAGAGATTGGGTTGTCGATTACAAGCACGTTGGAAGGAGAAAAGATTCATGCATTACCATACATTTCATGTGTTACCATATATTTCATACATTACCACACATTCCATGCATTGCATAAGAAAGAAAATACAAAGGGTATCTCATTCAACATGCATACATCTTGGCATTCACGCATCATTATGCACACATAGCAACATACCACTACATTCTAGCATCTTAGGAAGCAACATGCATACATATAGCAATAGAGCACCATTCATTCATACTTTCTTGGTTGAATAAACTTCTGAATAATTCTTTTGCATCCTTGACTGAGCCATTCTTGTCTAGACATATTTTGAAAGAGGGGCAGCTAGCCCCCGTGCACAGATTGACATACTTTGAAAATATGGCAGTTGACCCATTGGTTGTTGAGTCTCAAAGAGGGTAATCTAAAGACAGCCAAAGAAACTCGGGATTTTGTTCCCGATCGATAATCCCTGGTGGAGTAGTTTTGAGCCCTACATCTAAGGGCATGTTCCAAAAGATCTTGGGACCTAGCACCTGATTGATCATCCCTAGTGAAGCAATTTTTCAGGACTTAAAAACCATATGAGCTTATTCTTCAAAGAGTCTCAGGATCTTGCACTCAATTGATCATCCTTAGTGGAGCAAATTTTCAGGACTTAGAACCTTATGCTTGAGGACACTTTCCAAAAAAATCTCAAGACTTCGTACCCGATTCATCATCCCCCATACAAAGTAACCATTTCCTCGGTCCAAATTAAGTCACCTACCTTAAAATTAGGGCATCAGCCCTCACATCCAAAAATGTTGTTCATGACGAAACCGAGGTGTTGGATCACCTCAAAGCCTTCTTGATTATCTCATTCAAGCGAGTAGTTTCATCCAAATTATTTTGATCATCTTATTCACCCTTATTGACCATTTGCGGTCCCACCTTATTGACCCTTCGCGGTCCCACCTTATTGACCCATCGCGGTCCCACCTTATTGACCCTTCACGGTCCCACCTTATTGACCTATCACGGTCCCATTCTTATTGACCCATCGTGGTCCCATCTTATTGACCCATCGCGGTCCCACCTTATTGACCCATCGCGGTCCACTTTTATTGATCCTTCGCAGTCTCACCTTATTGACCCTTTACGGTCCTATCTTATTGACCCATCGTGGTCCCACCTTATTGACCTATCACGGTCCCACTTTTATTGACCCTTCGAGGTCCCATCTTATTGACCCATCGCGGTCCCACCTTATTGACCAATCGCGGTCCACTTTTATTAACCCTTCGTGGTCCCACCTTATTGACCCATCACGGTCCCATTCCTATTGACCCTTCGAGGTCCCACCTTATTGACCCTTTGCGGTCCCACCTTATTGACCCTTCGCAGTCCCACCTTATTGACCCATCGCGGTCCCACCTTATTGACCCTTCGCGGTCCCACCTTATTGACCTATCACGGTCCCATTCTTATCGACCCATCACGGTCCCATCTTATTGACCCATCGCGGTGACCCATCGCGGTCCACTTTTATTGACCCTTTGCGGTCCCACCTTATTGACCTTTCGCGGTTCCACTCTTATTGACCCATCGCGGTCTCACTCATTTTGACCCTTCGCGGTCCCACCTTATGGACCCATCGCGATCTCATCTTATTGACCCTTCATGGTCTCACTCTTATTGACCATTCGCGGTCCCACCTTATTGACCCATCGCGGTCCCATTCTTATTGACCCATCGCGGTCCACTTTTATTGATTCATCACGGTCCACTTTTATTGACCCTTTGTGGCCCATTCTTATTGACCTATCGCGGTCCACTCTTATTGACCCACCGCGGTCCACTCTTATTGGCCCTTCATGGTCCCACTCTTATTGACCCATCATGGTCCACTCCTATTAACCCTTTTGCGGTCTCACTCGTGTTGATCCTTCACTGGTCAGTTTTGAGAAGCCACACTTTGGTCACTTTTGATGCATTGGGTCCGGTCCAAAATCAGCGTCTTTTATCTTTGCAGGTTTGTTGCTACAAATAACGTAGGAGAGTTCCTACTTTTACTTTGAAACAACGAAGCCTACAAAAAAGGGCAGCTGTAAACACCCCATTTTTACCCAGACCCAATATTATTATTATTATTTTTAATATTATTATTATTTTTATTACTATTATTATTTTATTACTATTATTATTTTATTATTATTATTATTATTATTATTATTATTATTATTAGTGTTTTTATTATCTTTATTTTACTATTATTATTATTCTTAATTTACTATAATTATTCTGGATTATTATTACTATTATTTTTATTTATTTATTTATTTTTTACCTTATTATTATTATTATTATTATTAGCATTAGTATCTTATTTCGGCTATTATTATTTTTATTATCTTTATTAGAAATGTTATCATTATTATTATTATTATTATTAATTATTACTTTTAATGTTTGTATTATTACCTTATTTTTATTAGTATTATTATTATTATTATTTTACTGATAATATTTTTATTATTTTTATTTTTACTATAATTATTTATTATTATTTACTATTAGTAGTAGTAGTATTATTATTATTATTATTATTATTATTATTATTATTATTATTATTATTATTATTTCCTTATTGATCCTTATATTATTATTATTAGTATTACTATTTTCATTATTACCATAATAGTAAAAGCAGAAAAATAAAATAAAATAAAATAAAATCGAAAAAGGAAGTTTTTTTTAGGGTTTTAGAATTTTTTTTTTTTATATAAGGGGGCGCTGCCCAAAAAGAAAACGGAACCAAAAAAAAAAACCCTTCTCTGCCCACAGCCGAGCAAACAACCTCCAGCCGAGGCCATCCGCCGCCCCCTCATCTCAACTCCCCTACCTCTCCGAGTTTTATCTTGGCACTGCAACCGTAGACTCCCAGCCGTGAGCATCCTTCACGAGCAGCCCCCCTGCTGCTCCCCCTCGCCGCACAGCCGAACGGCCCCATGGCCGCCTGACATGCCATTACTTCGGCACCTTTTCACGACCCCGTTACGCGTCCACCAACTTCCCTGCCGGAGCACCAGCAGCTGCCAACCACAGCTCCGGCCAGACCCACCACCACTCCTTGCTCCTGCAAGCACTCAGACCCCCGCGGCCGCACCCGTTGCTGCTCACGGCCACGACCCCTCGACGCCGTCACCACCTTCTCCGGCGATAGCAGTAGCAGCTTCCACCATCACCGGCGTTCTCCATCAACACCAGACTGAACCCAAACCTCCGGCGAGACCCTCATCATCTTCGGCCAACTGCAGCCGCCGTGAACAACACCAGGCCAGCCGAGGCCCTCCTCTGCTGCACCATCTTGCAGCAGTCCCCTCTGAGCACCCGCGGTGGTGAGTCTCTGTAAATACATGCACACACACACACCTTATGTTTTAATGTTTAAATTTTTCTTTATTTTATCCTTGTTATATATATTAAATCTGTTATTGAAGGTTTTTTTTTTTATGTTGATCATATTGTTATTATTATTTGTATATTATTATTAGTAAATTGCTTGGATATTATTATTGCCATTATATTAATTGTATTAACATTATTATATTGATTTTACTTGTATTAGTGTTACTTTGTTTGTATTATTATTAGTAATGTTATTATATTGTTGACTTATTATTATTAGTATTATTATTATATTGTTGGTATGTTCTTATTATTATTATTATATTATTGGAGTACTATTACTATTGTTGTCATTTATTAGTTATTATCTAATGTGCATATATATTATTGTTATTGCCTTATATGTTTATTTGTATATTTATATTATTTTGAATGCACATTTTTTTGTATAGTTTGTATATTTGCATTATTATTGTGATTGCCTTATATAATTATTTGCATATTCATGCACATTCTATTGTATATTAGCTTACATGTTTTCATATTATTATTGTGTTTCAATTTTAGGTTTTTCTATGTTTCCATATTGTATAGTTTACATTTTAATTATAGGATTGATTTGTTTCTTTAATTATTTCCATATTGTATATATTTATATATATTGTTATATTGTTATATTATTGTCGTATTGTTATATTGTTATTGTTGTAGCGAATATTCCTATAGTGTATATTGTTATATTGTTATATGGTGTATATGAGTATAATGTTATATTAAGTATGTTGTTATATTAGTATTCTTAGATTACACGTTCATGTTAAGAATATTGGCATATTTTAGTATTATGTTAAGTTTAGTATTTTATTCTATATTATTATTATTATTGTTATATTTTGTATTATTTATTAGTGTATATTTTTTTTAAGTATTCTAATATATATGGTATTGTTTTAGTATCTTTAGTATCTTCATATATATAGTATATGGTATTTTATTGCTTATTATATGTATTGTGGTAGTTTAATATCTTAGTTTATTATCCTATTATCATATATTGAAACCTCCCAAAGAATTTTGTAAATATTTTAAATTATTTTTAAAAATTCTCTAAATTTTGAAAATAAATCTGGGAGCTATTTTTGGTAAAATATTTTCTTGATTTTCTTCCCTATGATTTAATTGTGGGGGGTATGAGCCTTCGGGCTTCACGTATCCTAAGCTCTGAGGGAATATATATATATGTATATATTTATTTATTTATTTATTTTTTACATGTATTTATAAATTCATAAAAAGGAGTAATTTAAAGAATCATTAGATTAACTTAGGGATAATTTCAAATTAATTAGGTACCGTTCGTAAGAACGGGCGCATAGGGGGTGCTCGTACCTTCCCCTCGCGTAACCGAACTCCCGATCCTAACTCTGGTAATGTAGACCGATTCTACCCCTAACGGGGTAGTAATCATGTGTTCTAACCGCACTAAAGGTTAGTGGCGACTCCGATATTTCATGTTTTTCCTTAAAAATAAAAATAATTTTTAATTTCGCCGCCCGGGGCACACGCGCTGCCGGGACGCCGCGACACCCATACCGATCCTGCTACCAAAGCTACTACTCAGAAAAATTGTGGATATTTTCAGTGTATTTCCATATCAAAATCCTAAGAAGCTTCCTCAATCATGTGATTCCGCCACAGTACCATCACTAACGGTATCTCCTTGGTATACAACTTTTGAACTTTACGGTCTAGAATCTGAACAGGTACCTCCTCATACGCCAAGGCATCCTTGATCTCTAAGGATTCATAACTAATTACATGTGACAGATCCGACACATACCTTCTCAACATGGATACGTGGAACACATCATGGATCCTTGAGAGCGCTGGGGGTAGTGCAATCCTGTAGGCCACCGGACCCACTTGTTCCAGTACTTCGAATGGTTTGATATACATTGGGCTCAGTTTGCCTTTCTTCTCGAATCTCATCACCCCTTTCATTAGAATGATTCTCAGAAATATCTTACCCCCTACCTCGAATTCCAACTTACGTCGACGAACATTCGCATAACTCTTCTTCTGAATCTGAGCTGATTTAATCCTATCGCTGATCAATCTAACCTCTCAAAGCCTGCTGTACGAGTTCTGGACCCAATATCTACCGTTCACCAACCTCATCTCAGTATAGAGGAGACCTGCATCTCCGAACATACAATGCTTTGAATGGTGCCATACCAATACTATCTTGGAAGCTATTATTATAGGCAAACTCCACCAATGGTAGAAACTGAATCCAACTACCACCGAAGTCTAATACACAAGCTCGTAACATATCCTCCAAGATCTGTATCGTCCTCTCTGATAGTCCATCAGTCTAGGGTGGAAGGTTGTACTGAAAGTAAGCTTTGTCCCCAGTGCTTCCTACAAGCTCTTCTAGAATCGAGAAGTGAATCTCGAGTCTCAATCCGAAATGATGGATACTGGTACCCATGCATTTTGACTATCTCCTACACGTACAAATTGTCTAGCCTACTCAAAGAGTAGCCAACCTTCATTGATATAAAGTGAGCAGATTTAGTCAACCTTTCCATAATTACCCAAATTGCATTCTACCCATGTAGTGCTAGTGGTAACCCAGTGACAAAGTCCATAGAGATGTGCTCCCGTTTCCACTCTAGAATGCTCAATGGCTGCAATGGCCCTGCCAACCTCTGATGTTTAGCCTTTACCTGGTGACATGTCAAACATTGCTCCACAAATCGAGCAATCTCTCATTTCATGCCACTCCACTAGAAGGACTCGTGCAAATCCCGATACATCTTTGTACTACCTAGATGTGTTGTATGCAAGGAACGATGCGCCTCTTCCAAAATTTCCCTCCTTATCCCCTCGTCGTTTGGAATACACAGTTTGTTTCCAAACCTCAATACACCTCCCTTGGAGATGTTAAAATCTATAGCCAACCCTTGCTACACCTTCTCTACAACCTCGACTAACCCCGCATCATTAGTCAGTGTGGCTTTAATCCTCTCTATGGATCACCAAGCAAGCAATGAAAGCCTGAAGATTACCATCCACCAACTCCACGCCAAGACTTTCCAAACCCTGTATGATATGATGCTGAGCTATAACTGTAGATACCGCTGCATGCTCTAACTTCTGACTCAATGCATCAGCTACCACGTTAGCCTTCCCTAGGTGATAGCTAATGGTGCAATCGTAGTCTTTGATCATTTCCAACCACCTTATCTACCTCATGTTCAACTCCTTCTGCATGAAAAAGTATCTAAGGTTCTTGTGGTCCATGAAGATTTTACACTGTTCACCGTATAAGTAGTGTCTCCAGATCTTCAACGCATGTACTACTGCTGCGAGCTCCAGAACATGCGTGGGGTAATTCTTCTCGTACTTCTTGAGTTATCGAGAAGCATAAGCAATTATTTTTCCCTGTTGCATCAGCACACACCCCAAACCCTTCAGCGATGCGTCATTGTAAATCACAAAACCACCGTCCCCATATGGGATGGTTAAAACTGGAGCAGTGACCAGTCGATGTTTTAACTCCTGGAAACTCTACTCGTACTCGTCGTTCAAATCAAATCTCACACCCTTCCTCATCAACTATGTTAAAGGACTAGATAACTTAGAGAATCCCTCCACGAACCGTCGATAATACCCAGCCAATCTTAGGAAACTCCAAACATCCTGCACACTCTTCAGTTTCACCCAGTCAACCACCGCTTCTATCTTACTAGGATTAACTGAGATACCAACCTTTGACATGACATGGTCTAGAAACACGACCTGATTTAGCCAAAACTTGCATTTCTTCAGCTTAGCATACAACTTCTTCTCCGTTAGAACCTGGAGTACCAACCACAGATGGTTTCCATGCTCCTCCGAACTCTTAGAATATTCTAGAATATCGTCAATGAACACCACTACAAACTGATCCAAATATTCATGCAAAACCCTATTCATTAGGTCCATAAATACCGTTGGGGCGTTAGTTAACCCAAAAGGCATGGCCAAAAACTCGTAGTGACCGTATCTGGTCCGGAAAGCAAACTTTGCAACATCCTCAGTCCCAAATTTCACCTAATGATACCCTGACCATAGATCGATCTTTGAAAAGACATGTGTTCCCCGCAGCTGGTCAAATAGATCATCTATACGAGGCAACGGGTATCGGTTCTTCACTATTACCTTGTTGATCTCACGGTAATCAATGCACATTCGCATCGACCCATCCTTCTCTTTTACAAACATTACTAGAGCTCCCCAAGGCGAAACACTAGGTCTGATAAAGCACTTGTCCAATAGTTCTCCTTCAACTCTCTAAGTTTAGCTAGAGCCATCCAGTATAGAGCTTTAGAAATCAGCGCCTTGCCTGGCAGCAGATCAATGGCGAACTCCACCTCCTGATCAGGAGGTAAACCAGGTAAGTCTTTCGAGAATACAAATGGAAATTCATTAACCACTCGGATATCTTCAAGTTTCAAATCATCCCGTGGCAATTCCTTCACAAAAAATAGGTACCCTTGACAACTGTCTAAGAGTAACCTCCTTGCCTGCATAGCTGATAGAATCTATGGCGTCGAGCGCACACACGATCCTACGAACTCATAATCCTGCTCCCCAGGAGGTCTGAACACTACTAGCTTCCTACGACAATCAATCAATGCATAACTAGAGAATATCCCATCCATCCCTAGTATGACATCAAATCTACACATGTCGTACACTACTAGGTTCCCCGGTAGCAGCTTTTCCTGAATAATCACTGGGCAGTTTCCCAACATCTTACTACAGATCGTTACACTCCTAGTCAGTGTAGCCACAGACAACCAATCATCCATCATTTGGGTTTCAACCCCACATAGTTTCACAAAACTTGCAGATATAAAAGAATGGATTGCTTCCGAATCAAATAAAACAACAACTCTATTTGAAAGCAATAAAATGGTACCTATCACCACATTTCCTGCATGTTCCACACCTACTGGAGTAAGAGAGTACACCCTCGCTGAAGCCATGTTTTCTTGATAGTTTCCTCTAGGCATCTAATTACTTCCACAACTTTGGCTCGTTGCAGGTGCATCGCTCCTCTGTGCTTGACAGTTTTAGGATATATGGCTCAATTTGCCATAGTTGTAGCAGTTACCCCGGAATGGCTAGCATTCACCGTCATGCCATTTACGGCACATGGTGCATTGCATGAAAGACGGATTCCCCTGAGAACCCTCTCATTCGGTATTCTGGCGATAACTCGAACCATAGTTCATCTTCATCTTCCACTGTCCTTGTCGAGGACTAGTCTGAGAACCAGAAGATACTGGCCTCTTCTTCTGTTCCTGTACCACCTCATCCCCATGGAGGTTAGCCTCAACTATCGTGGCTTTATCCACTAGAATAGAAAACTATCAAATCTGTAGCTCGTTTGAGATCAAATATGCTGCGGAATGAGATAACTCAACATATCTAGCAGCATATCTCTGCATCGTCAGGGTTCCCTTAGTCAGGCTCGAGAACTCATCGACCTTCGCATCACGAGTGGAAGCCGGGAAGTATCTGTCAAAAAATACCTCTTTGAATTGGCCCCAAGTCATACCAGATGGACCAACTCTCTGCTTCTCAAGCAAACTCATCGTTGTCCACCATATTTCCGCTTCTTTTGCCAGCTGAAAGGTAGAATAGAGAACCTTCTGCCGGTCAGTGCAGTGTAGAACTTCCAATATCTTCTCATTCTTCTGTACCTAGTTCTCTGCTACTATCGGATCGGGTCCTCCCATAAACATCAGAGGGTGCATGTGGGTGAACCTCTCTATGGTACAACCCGTAGCAGTAGGAGAGTGCTTACGTCTCCTAACACTTCGCCCGATCTCCCACATAACCTACCTTGTTAAAACCCGAGGCACAGAAGGAGATTCATCACTTGCAGTCCCCTCGGAACCACTTTCCAAGTTGTTATCCTTGGGTTCCATTCTAAAAATAGGATAGGAATCTGTTAGAATTCTTATATCATACACAGTTAACACAATCATTGAAAGCTAATCATGTTAACTGCAAGTTTCGCAGGTCTAAGTCTGTCCTATCACACATACACGAAACCATCAATGATTTGTCGTGATTTTACTGAAATTGTCATTCTAGGAAAAACACGGAACACCGCCAATAAGTCCCCGTTTAGCTACAAGACAAACCTCGACCTAGTCTACTCATTTCCAACATCCTATACTCTGGTATGTACACATAGCCACCCCTAACCAAGTCTACAAGACCTAACAACCTAGCTCTGATACCAAGCTGTCACGCCCCGAACCCGCAAATGGGCCCCAGGTGTGAATTTAGTAACCTAAACTGCCTCTGTATCAATTAAAACATACATGATACTACATTGAATGAGGGTCTGACCTAGTGGGGTACACGTAAACCTTATACACATTCACATATACATACATACACATCAATACGCAGTGGAAATGTTCTTTCTAATAGATACAACGTACCATACTAGAGTTTATACATGACTAGAGTCTACACTCTAAAATATTGTACGTATCCCGTGTCTACAAAACCCTACAATGACCACCCGATTACAAAAATCAGTATTTACTCAAGTACTATACGCAGCTAACCGATAACCACGCTCCTGAACACTAGGACGCTAGTTTCAGCTACTTAAAGGACCTAAAATATATTTGTATATTCAGGGTGAGATACCTCCCAGTAAGGAAGAAAACATGTTACATTTGTGTGTGACATACAAGTGTTATTTCGACATAAAACATAACATGATACAGTTTCAGTATTTTCACAATCCAGTTCTAGTACATACGATACCAAACATATGGTCAGTGTCGTCACACTCAAGCACCCGATTCCTTGCAATAACCAAAGCCCCACAACAATATCATTGCTAATACGATGTCCACTCACACCCATCGGTGACCAGCTGGAATAAACAGGTGATATTTCACACCCTCGGATATAGAGCCGAACACTCTTGCCCATGGTATTTAGTCGAGACATGGCACTTGCCCACGGTAATTAGCCGAGACGTGGCAAATTTCACAAAACCTGGAAAAATTTTGGAACTCATGTTCCTATACCCATCGGCTTACGATAATTAGTCGTCACAGCTGTTTTAAAAAATCTGGAACATTTTACATACAACAGTTCATTCCACACTTATTTGTGTATACAACAAATCATATCATTTTAATTCGAGAATACAGTTTAATAAAAATACAAGTACAGTCATCTCATTACTATTGGTTTATACAACATATGATTTTCCAACAGAAATAGAGATGATACCTAAAGCCCCCAATTTTCCCCAAAACTATAACCCAAAAATCCAGTATTTTCACTCGACAAATTTTCCCAAATAAGTAGCCAAAACATACATACAATCATAAACTACATGTTTACTTATTTCAATTTAAAAAATAACTGATATAAACCGAATCCCCTTACCTTTAACCCAAATACCAAAACCCAAACTCTACGGCTCCAAAACTACGAACCGAGTTCCCAAAACCTAAACAATGAAGAACAATACTTCTTACAATACTATTCTCTACAAATCTACCGAAACGAAAATGAAATCGGACCCCTACCTCAATTTTGGGTCAAAACCCGAAAATCCTCGAAACGAAATTCCGATCCACTATAAACGTAGAGATTCTCCTCTCGATCCATGTGGTGACATCGGATCATTGATTCCGGTAATAGACGACCTAAAATCATAGAGAGAGAGAGAGAGAGAGTGTGTGTGTGTGTGTGCGTGTGTGTGTTTTGATTTCTTCTTCATTAAGCAAAGCTAAAAGATATTTATAAGAAAGTTAACCTGGCCAGAATCATCAATGAGATGGCGTCCTCGTCGACGACCCGCAGAATGAAACTCATCGTCGTCATGGTGAACTCATCGATGAGCCTGAGATTTCAGGATTTCCCAAAATCCCTCGGCATCTCTTCGTCGACGGGCTGAATCTCGTCACCGAGCTAAACAAAAGGCCTTGTCGATGAGAAAGGAAGCCTCGTCGACGAGCCCTGCTGATTTTACCTTTTAAATTTTCCTTCTCTTTTCTTATTTATTTAATACACTATCTCGGGTCGGGTTCTTACACGCATTTTCTTTAGAATTTAATCGATTAATGGGAGCGTGTGAGTCTAGGGATGTTAGGATAGTAATTATTTTGAGGTTGAACTGATTAAACTAGGGAGTGTGAATATAGAGATTTGTGCGAACACCACATGCACTGCTTTAGGATCCCTGTGGGCATTTCTCCACGAATTAAGAAAGGGGAAGAAATTACGTAAAGACTTTTTAGAAATTAATTGATTAATTTAAAGTAGAATATGAATATATATTAATAAATATGATGACGGGAAAAATGCAAATTTGAGACTAAGACCGACATTCCCCGGCAATGGCGCCAAAAACTTGACTCACTCGAAAAATAAGTAGCTCGGAAGCTATCCCAAGTATAGGAGTTACATCGTGTAATATTAAGCCCAAGGGTTAGATTGTCTCCTCAAGGAATGCGTTTTAATCTCAATTTCACGTTCTCCCAATCAAAAATAAAAATGCACTGAACTTGGTTCAGATTCGGGTATCTTCACGATTGTTGATTTTACTTTTACCAAATTAAATAACACGCAAAATAAACCCTAGAACTAGCATACATTAAATTAAAAAGCTAGAATGGAAACCCTAACCTACTCGAGGAAATATCGAAACACGTGCTAATTAAAGATGGTAACTTCGGACACGGAATTAAAAGCACGCGGGAATGGAAACTTAAACAGACACAAACATGCACTAAAAATCGAAACTTTAACAAAAATCAAGAACTCAAACCAAAATTTAGTATTTTGAAAACTTAAGAAATACCCGGACAATATATAAAAACACGAACTTTAACAAGAAGAAACCTAAACTAAATCAAACTTCAATTAAAAATTAAATTTTTTTAAGAGAAGAGAACAACTAAATTAATCTACTACTAATTTATGGAAAGACAAAACAAAACAAAACACACAAAAAAAAAACACAATTAAATAACCATTACAAAATAAAACATTAAAATTCAAACTTGCAAGTAACATAGATAAATAATAATAAAAACAATAGTATCCATCAAAAGAAATAAATGAAAGAAAGAAAGGAAGAAGAAGAAGAGAGAGAGATGATGATGCTCCCGAGTGTTTCCATAGGAAGCATAGCTGCTGCTGCTGCTTGGGTCTCCTCGGGTCTTCAAGGGAGCTACTGCTGTGCTGGAGGAGCAGGGGCTGGAGCTTGGCTTCGGGGCTGTTGCAGCAAGTTGCAGGCAGTGCTGGAGGATCTGCTGTGTGGAGTTGTGCTCGGGTTGCTTGGCTGCAGCAACAGATCCGGCTGGGGAAGAGGCTGGCACAGAGGAGCTGGGATGAGAAACAGAGGGAGAGGAAGAGCAGGGGAAGAGAGAAGAGAGTTTGAGGGAGAGAAAGTAAAGGGAAGAGAAGAGAGCAAGATGGAATGAAGCAAAGCAAACTAAAGAAGAAGAAGAAGAAGAGAAGGAGGAGGAGGAGGAGAGGAGAACCCCCACGGGGCTGCCTACGCAGGAAGAGGAAGAGAAGGGTTAAATAGGATAGGGGGGAAAGCCCTAGACCTGGATAGGAGACCCGACCCGGCAACTTGACCCAATTGGAGTTGACTCGAATTGCTATAGTTTTTTCATTTTTTTATTCTCTGTTCATCACAAATCTGACTCTTCTGGAGCTCGTATCTCACAAAATTCAAAACACAAAAGTTGTAGATAATCTTTTCCTCTTTCTTAAAAATTTGAATCATCTCGATCGGAGCTTAGACGGAAAAGTTATGCATGAAATACAAACAGGTGTCGGTTTTGGTTCCCAGGAATTTTTCCTGCGACAAAAAATTACCAAAACTTCATAAATAGTGCAATAAAGTTCAAGAATAATGATTTTGGCACTTTATTAAAATATTGGACAATTTTGGACATTTAATTAAAAATATAAATCGTAAAGCCCGGGTTAAACATCTAATTACGCAATTTCGGCGCGTAATCACACCCCCCAACTAACGTTTTGCTAGTCTCTAGAAAATGACGTGAATGAATCTCAGGGTGGTGTCTACAACTACATACTCCGGTGATCATGAAATCAATGCACATGTGACATAATTATACCACTTCACATACAAGAACATAACTGAATTTTACACAAGCTTGTTCATATTCAATGCACACGACTCCAAAGCACGTCACTCATGCAAGTTTCATCGTTTATATGTCATTTAAGAGCAGTATACTCACATGAAGTTAATTAAAGGTATATTTAGAGTTAATGCAATCATATAAGTTCGAGCATAAACAGGTAAACTCTCGAGGTGTGTGTGATGTGTGTGACTCAGTACACCTAGGACACCAGTGGACACCTACAGAACGGTCGCTTTAACTTGGCCTAACTGGTATACCCTCAAGAACACTCAAAGGAATGGGTTCACTCGTCATATGTGAGGAGGAGTGTCGCGATCAAACATCCCACATATTAAAAGGAACAACACTAAGTATATGGAGTGGACTAGTCTGGAAAGGATCTAGCCTATCTATGAGGTGTCGGGTCCTTCACCCTAGCATCTTCTCACCTACTCGCCATATCCAACCGAGACCACCCTAGATCAACTTACTCACAAACTTGTCATGAATGCATCTGAGGTATTAATCAGTTGAAGAATCTTCATACGTGGAAAACATGTGTCGTCCTTGACTTTTTGTGCTATGTATTTGGGCCGACATTGACATTTCATTTCATGCGCATGTGTATTGCTTATTCTTTTTTCTACTCATTCTTTATTTTTTGTCTTTTCTTGAGCAATAAGGACAATCATAACACTTCTTTTTGTAATCTTCATACCATCAATGGGAATTTAGCTCGAATAGGAGTTCATGAATTAAGTCTATCTCTAGGGGTGGCTCAGCCTTCACATTTTGAGTAGGTTACAAGACCTAGGTTTCTATCTTCCTACTAGGTGTCACCTCTAGGCTAGCAAATCAAAACATAGACTAGTGTACAAAGGAATCATCCAGAAAAAGAGAATTGAATTCCATAAACTCTAATTTGATATTAACGCTTAAAAGGATGATAAATAGCTCAAAGATATCTCACAAGGTGTCATAGTCTCCACGGGTGCTCTCTCAGTGCTCACAGGAAACCCTAAGTGCAATGAATCATGTGAATGTGTTTATTCAGCGTCGTGAACAAGAAATAAACATTACAAACTATATAGAAGTAATCCAAGGAGACATGAACGATAATATATATGAATGAAACTAATGTACAAAACAATATACACAAAACTATATATACAACTATGCCATTGCTCAAGTGCCACATGCAAGTCATCTTCTATATCGTGCAAGTTGTTGTCTGTATCCACCTTCTCCTCGCTAGTCATCCCCATCGGCTTTCCTGCCCCGTTGTCATCCTGTACCTCTACCATCTCTGCCCTAAAGTATTGCATCATCATCCATATGAAGCTTATGGGGAGATGACTGATGTAATGATGTAGGTCTGGAATGAGGTGGAAGGATCAGTGCATCCACATCCTCAGCATCTATACTCGCATCAAACATAAATAATGTGGATGGGGTGGTAGGGGAGTCGTAAAGGGTACTCCAATATGGTAGGTCGTGGGAAGGACGGTAGGATAAAGGTACATCAGCAGGGTATGGTGTACTACTAGATGGCTCGGTTGTGTCAAGTACCGTTGAACAGGTATATGGTGTTGAAGAGCCAAAAACATCTTGACTCTCTATGAACGGCAACTACTCAAAGGTCTCACTAGTTCAGCTTTGTGAACCACTATCCACAGGCCGAGCACGCCCTCTATAAACTAGAACTGTTCGACCTCCAACTGGCTATCTTGTAGAAAGAGGAGGTCCAGGTACACGTCCTCATCATCCATGCTCATGGACATTTGTCAATCCATCCCTTGCCAACCCTTGAACATATAGATATGGAGAGACCAACTTGACCTCATGCAATATGTCAGCCTATAGTACAAAAAATATTTAGTTAGTACTTTTACATCATAAAATTCTAAAACATAACTAGAATGTGTGTGGTAATTTCTACTTACGATGCTCATATATACAACTGTTATTCTGTCCACAAAGTATCGTGTGATGGACCTATACCACTTGAAGTATGGATCATCTAGACATGAAGAACCGTCCTTCATATCTTCATTGATGATCTGTTCTCTACGCCCCTATAAATCCACATAGATCTTGTGGAAAGTCCTCGAGTAGGTCACCTCTCGATTATGACTGTCAATGTGATGCAAGTCATACCCATGGAGTTGTACCCCCGACATAGAGAAGGGTTCGGGAGTGCCCTTGCCAAACTGACACAATACTCAATCAAGGAGATATCACTTAACAACATGAAAATCGATGAGTGGCACTTGAGCCATCTATAGCTTACTCCCACTCAAAAATATTAAAATCAATGAGTGGCACTCGAGCCATCTATAGCTTACTCCCAACCTAAGAATTAGCGGGTAAATCATGTATGATCTCATCAGCATCCAAATATACTACACATAAGTTGAAAAATATGAGCTGACTCTGCATAATCCCTCCAGAAAAAAATACATTATGTGTTATGTACTTAAACTTTGATTCATGATAAAAATATCTTATGCTCCTTAGGGCAATGTATGATAAGCGACAAATGAAGCCCTAATGTTGTCCCTCCACCTATATAAAAGGTGCACATAAATATTAGAATATTTCCACCATTAAGTACTACTTCATATATATGTTAAAGAGAACAATTACATTAGAATTGAAGTTCAAACTAACCGGTATGCTAGTGGTAATCGATCAACTAGAACAACAATCAGCATCCCTCATAATCTGCAAACTACCCAAGTAAGACGGAGCTAGGGAGGGGCATCTCTCCCATGCCTATATATGAAGTAGGCACAGAGGACCAGGAGTCTCCCTCCTAAATGGGTGTGTGGCGTGGCACATCTCCTTATAAAACCATGCTAGTGTCGCAGAATCCCAACTATATAAATGAATTTGTGTAAAATCCTCTAGTAGTAGTAATAGGAACACCAAATGGGCATAAATTCTTGACATATAGCAAAAAAGTGCCCTGCATATTAATCGCAAAATGTGCGCTCATGCAAAGAAAATGACAATTTGTTCATCTGCATCAGCTGGTAACTGACAGAACTGGTCATACGGAAACCTCATCCTAATGCAAGAACCATGTATAGTAGCATCAAATGGGATAACTCCTAATAAGTGGTGGCATATGCAACACATTGCCACTCGTACCTGGATATTGGACTTGCCATCTATTGGTCTATATGTATAACTAGTGATGGGCTTTCCCTCAATAGGAAGGCTGAACAAAATAGCGACATCTTGAAATGTGACTGTCACCTCATCGTGGGTTAAGTGAAATGTATATGTCTCCAACCTCGAGCTATCCATAAAATTTGTTATCAAATGTTAGTCAAGCTGGATGTGGCCTATCCGGTAGAAGCTATAGTACCTCTCTATATGGATCCAATCAATGATGTTGTCATCTACGTCAAACAATCTCTCCACAAACTGCATGCCACCTAGGGCAATATAGCGGCTCTACATTACCGTCTAACCATACTAGGGTAGACCGATGCTAATCGCCCAATGTCAACACTGAAGGATCAAGTGGCCCTATATTGATGATGCAAAAAAGAAAAGGTGAATACATTCACTCACTAAATGAAATAATAAAACGTAAGAACATATTCTATAAAATGAGTTTAGTGATGTGAACTTCCCGATTGTTTTATATTAATGTTCCAAATTTCAATTCACCTACAAATGACATGATGTGTCAATGTAATGGGCCAACTCCAACCCCAACTATGGTCCTGCTCAGAAACCTTGTGTGGTGATGTCCTTGTTCATTACATATGCTACACTTGTTCTTCTTCCTAAATTCCCTTACGTCCATCTCATTACATAGACATGTGCTCTTAGGATGACCTTTGTGCCAAGTTAAAATAGGATTTGCATACAATTTTGGCATAGAAGGTTTTGACCTATAGTCTTGGTAATTAATCAGGTTAAAATAGGTTGCGTAAGTTGCATTGTGTTCTGTGGTGCTATAGCAGTGATCAACAAACATGGTAGGATTAAATTGTGTCTCAGCACATGTAGCTAACAGGTAGGAGCAGGGAAAGTGTAAATCTTGCCACTTCCCACATGAGCATTGGAATTCATGGATGCTCAAAGTTTGTACATTATTTCCTTTATGTGGCCCTTGTTGCGCCATTGTTATGATGAAGGTACCTCTCAATCAGTTGAGCGTTGTTACTCGATGTCTAATGGCCTTATTCTTTCCTCTTTCCATATATAACATAATGTGTGAACTAAATGCATTCCCTTCAACAATTTCCTAACGAGTTGCCTCCCATCATCTATTAAAATAATGTGTGATGCAATAAAATGTCAAATGCACAATTACTATTATTGGCAGGCTATGCGCTCCTTTAAGCGCGGTGTTGAAGCATTCCACAAGGTTAATGGTCATATTCTTATACCTTCATCCATCATCGTGGAACTGAGTCCATATATGAGCAGGGATCTGGTCAGAAAATGACTTCACTAGTTGTCCACCTTTGACAATTATCCTCTCCACCTACTTGTCAAATTTTCTTACCTGATGCTTCCTCCCCGCTCGCTTTGTTATACACTTTAGATTGACATTTTCAAATTTACTATTGAAGTTGTTGACCATATGACGAAGGAAAATTCGGTTGTGGGCATGTGGTGGTTGCCAATCAGGAATTCATTGCACGACAGTTGGTATGCCTACATGTCTATTTGATATTAGGCAAAGATCGTATCTATTGGTAACAGAATGAAGACAACAAAGAAACCAATTCCATGTGTCAAAGCTCTCCTCTTGGACAATGGCGAATGCAAGGGGAAATATCAACCTATTTGCATCCAGAGACATAGCAATAAGTTTATACTTCCCATATAAGTGTCTCCCGTATATAAATATAACGGGTGGGTAGTGACGGAAACCCTCAACTGACGCTAGGGGTGTAATCAGTTTTATTCGGTTCAATTTTTCCTAAAACCAAAAACCAACCAAATTCATCAATTTTTAATTTTAATAAACCAAAACCACACCAAAATCGATGGTTTAAAGAAGCCACAAATTGACTACAACCGATTTAGTTTGGTTTTAAATCAGTTTTTAAGTTATTTTAACTACAAAAAAAGACCATCCTAATTATAATTTAGACTCGACCAATAAAAAAAGAAATTTTAAAACAATGTGCCTGCACACAGACCTAATACTCTAAGCCCATTAAAAAAGAGCTTCACCAATACTTTAAGCCCATTAAGAAAGGGCTTCAAAGAAGGCCAGCCATATGTACTCAACCAAGGCCCATTTTCTATTGGATGTAATTACAAGATGAGCTTGGGCAATGTGATGAGTATATATAATGGAAGGATCTTTCCCCTCTTTCCTTTGTCGATGTGAGACAAATTATTCCCACTTCTCAACAACCACTACTCACAGTTCAAAGCAATGCAAGCCTTGTTCACTTTTACCTTGTCCCACATTGGAAAGAAGTAAAATCAATGACCATCCCCTTCTGTATAAATCTTCCCAATGGTTGAAATAATCAGTGTCGACTTAATTATTTAATGCATGCAATTATTGTATGATTATATTATTTTATTGACAATTATAATTATTATATATGCCGCTTGAAAAATTTATAATAATACTTTAAAGATTTATAATGTAACGCCCTGAATCCAGTGAGGCTAGGAGTGCTACTATTTCTGTCTATAAATACATCCATATAGTATATATCTATCTCTGATACATTATCTATTATAACAACCCAAACCCGAAAGGGGGTCTCGGGTATTCCTATCCATAAACTTAATATAAAACATGCAACAGAAGATAATTAAGCCTCAAAACTTTACCAGAGTTCTAAATCATCCTAGTTACACATATGAATCTCCATGTTATATATTACCTCCCAAAATAAACAAAAACATGATAAACTAGTGTCTTGCTTACACTTACAACAACTACAAAATCTAAACCCAGCCCTGTAGCTCGCAAGGTTTGATTCCCTATAGGACTTGAAATATAAGATGGATATTGGGGTGAGACACTTCTTAGTAAGACGGAATAGATTATCATCAGTGTATGGCTAACATGAGTTTTAGTGTGAACAAAATACATTCATATATTTAACTGTAAGTGAAATGACATTTGAAAATTATACTTACTCCTATATTATTTGAAATACATACATTTTCCTTGATAACATACTTTTAACTCAATATAGCCCATTCATCATAAATTACATATATAAATAGAGAACCTTCCTTATTGGGCTATCATATAACATAATGAGTAACCCCCATTATCGGGTTATGCGGTCCGAAAACTGGACTTAATCATGGTTGGCCTACCACCAGGCTAAGTCAACATACTCGTCTGTAAGTCCAATTTGCCTACCTAGCCTAGTCCGAACTCCAGGGGGTACTCTACACTTCCCTGGCCAAATCGACTGTCTACTGCCAACACTCTCAGAACAGTATGGCTGCACTGACATATTTCACTAACTATGGTACTGAGCTTCCTTAAGAGCTAGTCCCTCAGGCTTTATAAACCATATATATAATTTACATAGTAAAAGCAGTAACATGATCTCATTTTCACAAATCTGTATAAAACTTGCCATGTTCACAATTCGGTATAAAACCGTCATATTCATAATTCTGTATAAAACCTGTCATATCATAACTCGGTATAAAACCATCATATCATAACTCAATATAAAATCGTTATATTCATAATTCTATATAGAACCTATCATATCATAACTAGGTATAAAACCGTCATTTCATAAATCCACATTATTCTTAACAATTCCTTAGATCAGTATAAAATCATATCTTTCTTATACCACATGGTTTGAGTGATATATCATACTGTAATGAATTGCCTGGGGAAAATACATTTTTCTAAAAATAAAGGTATAATCATCTCTAGGGTTTAATTTAACTCAAAGTATATGATTTATAGGAAAAAGGAGATGATTACCCTACTTACTTTAGTTTTCCCCAAATATGTATTTAATACCAAAACCCTCACTTTCATACGCCCGGTTAATTCAGAAAATCATATATAATATTCCTGTATCCATATACTTCAACTTAATCGGTTCACATTTAAAAAATAAATGATATAATATAATCCCCTTACCTGTTCCTGAAAATCTACCTACAATGTTCCCTGGAACGAACCCTATCTTTTCCTTAAACTTGCCGAGGAGAGAGGAGTCGGCAAGTCGAGAGGAGGAAAAGAGTGATCGGAGAGCAAGAGAAAGCTCGGGAGGGCTTCAGAGAGGGAGAAGGTATGAGAACATGTAAAGTGAGAGAGAGAGCTTTCTTTAAAAAAAAAAAAGAAAAAGAGTTGATGCCTATTTATAAGCATGCTGGCTCGGAGGAAACCGTCGACGATTTCCTGAAACTATTGACAGTTTGGTCACTTACCAAACCAAATTTTTCGTGTTCTTGTATAAAAACTCTAATTTGTTTGAAACCGTCAAAAGTTTTCCTGAGATTGCTGAAATTGTCGACAGTTTGGTCTCATATCAAACCATGCTCACACAAAATCGTCGACGATATTTCTGGGATTCTTCAAACAGTCAACGGTTTGGTCTTTGTACCAAACCATTTCCTTTCTATTCTTTCCTCTCTCTTTTCTTTTTTATTTTCTTTTCTCTCTCTTTTCTTTTTCTTTTCCTTTCTTTTCTTTTCTTTTTATTTTTCTTTTCTCAGATCAGGTTCCTACATCCTCCCCTCATAAAAATTTTGTCCTTGAAGTTTGCTAAATAACACTTATTGTCATCCTTTGGAAATCACTGAAATGTTTACCTGACTCTAGAAAGAGCCAGCGGCCACCCAAATAGCAGCCTTGTCCCAAATTTATTAATTACCCTCAGTTATGGTGAAGGAATACCGTGGTTACATATGCAGCTTCTGAGAGATTACAAATAGTCAATATAGAAAACTCTTCCAAAACCATTCAAAACCTAAAACCAATAATAAACAGTTTAAAACCAAACAACCTAACCAAATAACCTACTATAGCAAGTCCATATTCAAAAACCAAATACTTACCTGAACAGTCACACTTACCTGCCTAGTGTTGGGCCTCGCTGAATAAATGAGGATACCTCTAATGTATCTCCTCCTCTAATTCCCATGAAGTTTCCTCAACTGTGTGATTACGCCAGAGTACTTTCACTAGCGAAATCTTTTTGGTACATAGTTCTTGCTCCTTACAGTCTAGAATCTAAACCGGCACTTCATCATATGATAATGTGTCTCTAACTTCAAATGATTCATAGCTTTCACATGCAAAGGATCTAAGACATACTTTTTCAACATGGACACGCGAAACATGTCGTGGATCCTAGATAGTGCCAGGGTAACACTATCTTGTAAGCATTCGAACCAACCCTCTCCAGTATCTCAAATGGCCCGATATACCTAGGGTTTAGCTTACCCTTCTTTCCAAATCTCATAAGTCCCTTCATCGGAATAGTCCTAAAAAATATCTTATCTCCTACATCAAACTCTAGCTCTCATCGGCGTAAATCAGCATAACTCTTTTGTCAACTCTGAGCTATTTTAATTCTATCCCTAATGAGTTTAATTTTCTTAGAAGTCTGCTGTATAATTTATGGCCCCAACATCCCGTTCATCAACATCGTCCCAATACAATGGAAGTTGCCATCTCTGATCATATAATGCTTCATAAGGTGTCATCTCAATACTAACTTGATAGCTATTGTTGTAGGCGAACTCAACTAGTGGCAAATACCGAATCCAACTACCTTCGAAATCTAGCACACATGCCCATAACATATCTTCCAATATCTTAATTATTCTCTCAGATTATCCATCAGTCTAGGAGTGAAATGTTGTATTAAAAGTAAGCTAAGATCCCAAGACTTTCTACAAACTTTTCCAAAACTGGGAGGTGAACCATGGGTCTCGATTTTATATGATGGACACCGGTATGCCATGTAGTCTAACTATCTCCTGAACATTCAACTCTACTAGTCTATTCATGGAGTAGTTAACTTTAATCGGGAAGAAATGGGCAGTCTTTGTTAGTTGGTCAACCACCACCCAAATGGCGTTTTGCCCATGCAGTGTTGGTGGCAACCCTATGCCGAAATCCATGGAAATGTGCTCCCACTTCCACTCAGTAATGTGAAGTGGTTGCAATGGTCCTGCTAGCCTCTGATGCTCAGCCCTCACTTACTGACATGTAAGGCACTGCTCCACAAATTGGGCAATCTCCCTCTTCATATTGTTCCACTAGAAAGATTCTTGCAAATCCCGATACATCTTGGTGCTTCCTGGATGCACTGTATAAAGAAAGCGAGAAGCCTCATCTAGAATTTTTCGTTTAATCTTTGCGTCATTTAGTACACATAGTTTGGTGTGAAACCCCAACACCCCATCATCAGAGACTTTAAATTTGTCCTCAGTCCACTTTATACTTTACCTATAATCTTCACCAACTCTGTGTCTTTCATCTGTATAGCCTTAATCCTTTCCAGTAAGGTTGGTTGAATTACAAGATTAGCAACGAAGGCTTGACATTATGGTTTGGGTCCTGTTATGAGTGGAAGCCTTGTGCAATAGGCCAATCCCAACTCAAGTGACCCCCTAAAGCTTAAGCAAAATTTTTCAAATACTTTCCCAATACATTTGATTTATCTACAAAAGACTCTTAGCTAGGACCTCATCATCGACTTCAAGTTCAACCACAAGATTAAAGTATCTTAAGCTTTCGTTATACTGCATCACCTCACTAAAGTTTTTGGAACTCCCAAGAATGAAAAGATGACGATGAGGCAAGGCAACATTCCTTTATACAATGATGCAGGGCTAACATCCAACCACCTAATTCTCAATTATAATCCCTTAAAGCTAATGTATACAGACCTTCATAAACTTATGCTTAACAGATGAGAGAAATAATTTAAGAAACCTAATTAAACAAAAATATCGCTTCCCCTAACAACCTAAAACCTTGCTTCTTAAGGAATAGTATTCTAAAATCCCAGAGATTTGACCACAATGAAATCACCATGAATAATAATCGAAGTTGCTATTAAAATTTGTACTCCTGCTCCCCAAGGTTCTGAACACTTTCTTGTGACAATCTATACTCGCATAACTAGAGGCTAACCAGTCTATCCTGAGATAAGATGATGCAATTTTGAAATAAAATGGGACTCAATCGGATCCTCCCATTCCCAGGATTCAAGGTCGACTTCTTGTGATGCCGGCTCTTCTCAAAAGACCTGATTAAAATTGAGGTGTCTACATATTTGATTCTTAAGAATGAGACACGATCTAGATGATTAGATTCTCAAAAAAGTTAGAAGTTGAAGGCAAACGACTAGCTTTGGGTGGGTTAAAAAAGGTGATTGCAGTTTTGTTCTTTCATAAGTTGAGTACATTGGTAGAAAAAAGAAGGCATGATTGGTGATACGGGAAGGTGGCTGAGGGGCTGCATCTTTAGTACATATAGCATTCAAATTGGAAAAAAGTAAATACATTTTTTAAAAAAATATATATATATATATATATAGTTCAACATAAAATATGTTTTAAAGTAAAAAATCTAAAAAAAAAATGACATAAAAAAATTATTACAAGCAATATGATGAAAATGCAAAAGTTTGACTAAAGTAATATTTCTCCATTTTTTTTAATAATTTTTTCTGATTAGATGTATTAAAACAAATTTCATGATAATTTTTATGAAAACAATATTTTGAAAATTAATATGTTGGTCAATAAAAAAATTAATGGTTTTACTACAATAAATTTATTTTTTATTTAATTCTAGTATATCAAATAGCTTCAGTCTTGCAATAAATCAAAATAATATTTTAACATTTTTTTATAGATTTAATATATAAATTAACATCGTACTCTTTTTTTATACTTCAAAAAAATTTTCAAATGTGACATGAAAAATACTATCCGACTACTTGTACTGTTATTTTGATCCAAAACTCAAACTAAGTAATTCCTAACAATTTAATAAAATTTATTCTCTATTCTTTTAAGTCTATAGGTCATAGCAATTCCGAAAAAAAATAGGACATAACATGGCAAACACACACCATGCAATAAATACATAATTTTATGGTTAAGTATATTATGTATGACAATTATTATGATTTCAACATTTATATAAAAATTGATATTAAAAAAATGTTTGAGGCAAAGAAGGATTATATAGCGGTGAGTGCATAAGGAGGAGAGCATTATTCCAAAAATATTGAATCCACGAAAGTAATAGAGAATCCAAAAGGAAAACACAAATTCTTTTTCCAAAGGGTCAATTTTTGTATCACTATCATAAAATATGAAAACTAAATAACTAAATGGGAAAAAAAAAAAAAAACTAGTAGTCGTTTGGTTGTACTTGCAAAGCTGGGAAAAAAAAAAGTTGAAAATCTAATTGGATCAAATAACAATTAATTATCTGACTATCCTTCAATTAGCATAAATTTTTCATTATCAAGCACTACGCAATTCAACAGTACTGCTCTTACAAATCAAACACAAATTTTAATATGCATTTATCATTTATTTAAATAAGTTTAATATGCATTCATCATTTATTCATGAAAACTTCACATGAAAAAAAAAAATTTCTAGCCTCAATTTGGGGGTTCCACAATAGTGCTTCAAATCAACAAATTGACTTCAATAGAACCTAATTCAAAATACAAAATACCAATTTCTATTACAAACTAATAAAAATTTCAACTCAAATTTCAGAAACTCAACTCAAATTGCAAACTATAAGAACTAGAGTTTTTAACAACTTGATGCGGAAAAACATACCTCATTTTCGTTCCTCATATACCACTTCACCAACGTTCACTTATACCTTGTGGCTGAACATTCAAAGTGTACAATTCGAACCACAATGGTCACCTGCAAATTAAAATAGCCTGTAAGTACTCATCCGTCAGCGTCCTCAGCTCTCTCAACTTTTACGATTTGCAGACAGAGAGAAAGGAGGAAGATGAGATTTAAGCAAGCAAAAAACACTACTTAGGATAGTTTTTTTTTTTTACCACCATGCATCATCCGACGAGGGGGCTTGTTCAGATTAAAAAACGTTGATCCATTACCATTTTTTAACAAAAATTGTTGAATGAACTAGCATTTTTTGGGACGCATTAACTTGAAAAATAAAGTTTCGTTTCCAAACTATTTTAAAATAATTTTAATTAAAATAAAATTAAAATTGGAAAAAACTCCATGAGATGGAGTCCTCTTTTTTTTTTTACTAAAAGAGGGCGGCACCTCCATTTATTTATTAATATACCCTCACTTTTGGTGGAGGAACACCGTGGTTACAAGATAAGCAAAAGGGAGATTACAAAAAAACCCTCCCAAAAAAAAAACAGCACCGGCAACCAACCAAACTAGGACAACAAAACTAAATAGAACTAACAAAGAAGATAAAAACATAAACCCAACCAAAATCAAATCAAAATACACCAAATGAAACTATATAATTGAACTAACGGCGAACGAAAATGAGACCCCACCTATCCATCCGAAGAATACCTTTCAGATAACGTGGTAGAAGGTGTTGTTCTTCGTAGATTACATTATTTCCCATTTCTCCTTCTTTAGCAAGAAAATTAGCCGCAATATTACATTGCATGTCGTGGTGTGAAAGTATATGCTTACTTTCACGGATGGTGACCATCACGGGCGGTCATACGTAGGGATTGCAGGATGAGTGACTTTTTAGCCATCTGTACATGTTACGTGTGGCCCGAAATGATCATGGCTGTCTAATTACTTGAATGCTCCATGGATTAATGGTGATCAATGATCAAACATATTCCACTCTTGTTCCAACGGATAGTCTTTAGGATTACCAAGTAAATAAGCTACTCATGAATTCAATAGGAGCTCAGTTATTATATTTAGACCAGAATAAATGATATTGATCTTTTTTACACTAATTCTTTGTAAGATTTTTAAATTTTTAAAAATCTTCCTTAAAATTTTCAAAATTTCACTTATCTCAATTAACATTTGATTTTTAAGACATTTATATCTCTAAAAAATTTGTCTTTGTACAAAATATAGAAAGAGGTTTGTGTCTTTTTGTGAAACTATGTGAGAGGTATTGAAATTTTTAAAATTTTAGAAAAGATCAATATCTTTTTGTCAAACTTTATATTTATATAAATGATTGATTGTCAAATCTAATTTTACCATTTATTTAATCAACAAGTCCGATCTAAATATGAATGAACTCAACTTGTAAGGGACTCGATTTAATAAAAGCCCACTCATTATATTTGTATAAATGATCGATTGTCAAACTAATTCTTTTGTTCATTTTGTCAATAAGTTGAATATTTATATGAATGAGCTTAACTTATGGCTAACTCGATTTTAAGTTTAAATTGTTGTAACTGGAGACGCGTGAGATGCTGAGCTGGAAACGCGTTTTGCAAGTTGTGCCGTGTTTGCTAGCTGTGCCATTTATCTTAATGAATGTAACCTCTCATTTTTTATTTAATGTATTCATTGTAATTGATTCCAAGCTACCTATAAATAGAGGAGCTGTGGAGAGTTGATAAACACAGAGAAGAAAATAGAGGAAGAAGAGAGTGTGAGGAAGAGAGAAGTGAGAGAGTTGTATTTCTTTTTAGCGGTTTTTTAGTGAATTATGGTGTGCTCTGTGGACGTAGGTCGATCTTGACCAAACCACGTAAATTTCTGGTGTTCTAATTTTTTTGGTTGCTCACAAGGTCCCAACAAGTGGTATCAAAGCCCGGTTGGAGCAGAAAGGCCAGATTGGAGTTGTTCACCAAAATTAGAGCTCTATCCAGTGGCTCGAAATTATTTTTTGAGGCCACCATCACCTTCATCTTGCTGAAATGAAGCCAACAGTGCAAACTAGAGCTCAAAAGGAGCTCAGAGGGAGGCACACGCGCCCCCACGCACTTTCCCGGAGAAGAACGCCTCGTAACACGCCGGCAGCCTGCTGTGCAAGCACCCCACACGCGCCACGCGTCTTCTTCTCCCGGACCGCCTCAACCCGACCCGGCAACCCTCGATCGACCCGATCACCTCAACTCGACCTCGCAAACTGACTCGGATCCATACCTAGTCCACGTCAGCCACTGTGTCAGCTGACACGTCATCGCCACATTAGTAGGTGGGCCCCATAGTGACACGTCAACGCCACATCAGCAAATGGGCCCCATAGGGCCACAGCAACAGGTGGCCCCACCGTGCCACATTAGCAGCGAGGCCCGGTGCCACGTCGTCACCTACCATGTCAGCACTGCCACATAGCACACTACCACGTTAGCATCGTTGACCAAGTTTGACCTAATCTTTGACCGGGCTTTTCAGAGTCATTTTGGGTCCATTTTTCGAATGACTTGAACCGTTTCTAAGGTTTTCGACCGTTTCGGATCCAACCGTACTATTCATTTGAGCTAATTCCATATCTAGATCAAAAAATTGAGATATCAAATGAAAAGAGCTCAAAGATCGAAATGTTCAACGACAACAAATTTTGATTTGTTTGGGAAGGAGTTGCACTTACCATTGAAGGGTAAGCTAGCATCTATGAATGAGGATGAGTGGGAGTTGCTTGATCGAAAAGCTCTCGGAGCCATCAAAATGACGTTGTCAAAGTCTGTGGCATTCAATATCAAGCATATATCATCCACCAAGTCTCTGATGGATGCGCTTTCGAATATGTACGAGCAACCGTCAACCGCTAACAAGGTACATCTTATGAAAAGATTATTTACTATGATCATGTCTACAGGTGAAAGTTTTAGCAGGCATTTGAATAATTTCAATGAGTTATTGGATCAACTCGTCTCAGTCGATATAACATTTGATAGTGAGATTCGTGTCCTATTGATTCTCAATCAGTTTCCTGAAATTTGGAATGGTTATTGCAATTAGTAGCTCTATAGGGAAATCAAAGCTTGTATATGATGATGTCGTCAACATGATTTTAATGGAAGAAATCATAATGTAGTCAAACCATGACTCCACTTTGAGTTCAGCCTTGAACATGGAAAGTCGAGGTAGAAGAAACAGGCATGTACGATCAAACAACTGCGGCAGATCTAGGCCTAAACGGTCTAAATCCAGAAATCCTAGAGGTTTTTAGGACACAGGCTCCCATGGCACAAAAATTATTGAGTGTTGGAACTGTGAAAAAACTGGTCATTACAAGAACCAGTGTAAAAGTCTAAAAAAAGAATATGAGACGAGGGTAAAGATAGAAGCAAATGTTGCTTCATAAAATGATGATATGTTGATTTGCTCTTTAGAGAGCAAAAAGGAGTCTTGGGTGTTAGACTCTGAAGCTTCATTCCATGCCACTTGCAACAGAAATTGCCTAGAGGAGTATACATCAGGTAATTTCGGTAAAGTATATCTTAGCAATGATCAACCTTGCTACATTGTCAGCAAGGGGACAGTGAAGATCAAAATGAATGCGTCAGTATGGAAACTAAGAGATGTCAAATATATTCCAGACCTGAGGAAGAATTTAATCTCAGTCGGTCAACTGGCAGATGAAGGATATAACACATCTTTCATTGGCGATGAATGGAAGATTTCAAAGGGTGCATTGACGATTGCACGAGGTAAGAAAAGTGGTACTCTTTATGTAACTCCTAATGCATGCATGTCTATTACAGTTGTTGTTAGCTTTATCGTGATCCCAAGAGGGGGGGTGAATTGGTATTTTTAAAATTTATATCCTAGGTATTCCTCCTAACAGCAGTATGGTCACAAACCTATGGTCAATCCAGTGCAAGTAATACAAATGTATCAAAAATTAAGTAAAGTAGTTTAATTAATCATACAAGCACCAGAAAGCAATAGAGAGAGTGACACGCAGACATGTTATCAAGGTTTGGCCAACTGCCTACGTCCTCGCCTTGACTAACCAGCACAAGGATTATCACAATAACTTGCTCACTTAAACGGGTGGAGTGGCACCTATACAAACTAGGTCAATTAGCACAGGGCTGACCTCAACCTTTACACCAATCCTTACCAGGCTGGATTACTGCCCCCTCAGGCCACGCTTGGAATCTCTCAGATATACAATCAAAAGGTACAATATAAGGGTGCTTTCACGTAAAGCAAATTTGTACCCCAAATGCGCACAATCGCAAACACCACAGATGATTTAAAATGTAAGCTCAGTGTAGTCAAGATAGTTTGACTCTCAAAAATATTTTCTATCATGTAGTGAGTACGTGAGAGTATCAATAACAATCTGTGTATTTCAAAATGTTTCAATCAAATGTGTTCACACAGAATACCAAGCAAGCCTCAAGAATATCAATCAGTAGAATATCTCAATCACATGAATATGTATATGCTTGGATTGCAAAATAGATAATCTTTGTATTCAGCATATGATATATATACTTGAATAAATATTGCCACAAAGATTAATGTAACAAACACAAATATTTTTTCACAAATAGTTCAATAAAGGTTCCACAAGATATTTGAGTAAGTTTGAAAATGTTTTTGCAAACCAAAAACAAATACAAACTTCCAAAGGTATTGCAATGAGAATGCAACACTCGGAAGTTCACCACAAGCCTTCTTAGGGTAAGCTTATTAGAAAAGCCTCCTAAATATGCTTAGGTTATGCCCTCGTGAAAATCGATTCAAGCACTCATGAAATGAGAGAGCAAACCTCTAAATGAACACACTCAATACACTTACAAATGATTCAAAGAAGTAAAGAAGGAAAGTTTGAGTGGATTTGGAAATAGTATAAGCAGTAGGAAGTATTTAGCTTGAGAGAGAAATATGATTTTTGTTTTTGCTAATCAATTAATCTAATTTTCCCAAATGAAGGGGTATATATAGACATACCAGAATTGTTGACCATTGGGGACCTTTTAGGGATTGTTAGAACAGTTTAATGACATTTAAAACATTTTAACCCTGTTTAAAAATATTAACTGCTGTAAAAAATTCAAGGCAACCCGAGAGGTCCGGTCGACCAAAAATGTTTTGATCGATCAGGTCTCATATGGTTCGGTTGACCAGCGAAAAATTGAACTAAGGGCTCGATCAACCAGGAGAGGGTGATTTTTCAATTTTTGGAGGTTTGGTCGACCGAGCCAATTTGAACTGGTTTGTTTGGTCGACCAAACCGTTGGGATTTCTCCCGAGGACCCTCGGTCGACCAGGTAGTTGGAGTACAAAAGTGGCTCGGTTGACCAGATGGTCAAACATTTGACCCAAGGGGGTTTTGGTCGATCGGAGCTTTTTGAACTACCTGGTTCGGTTGACCAGGGCAGAATGAGCTACATGGTTCGATCGGCCGAAAGTGCACAAAGTGTGCATTTCAGTCCCATTTTAATACACACAAATCCTAATGAAGTTCCTAACAAACATAGATGCAAATGTGTGTGTCCTAGGGTTATTTATGTCTAAAATTAAGACACCAAAAAAGTCTGGTGTCGGTCAACCGAATTAAGATCTTTCTACGGTCACTTTTAGTTTATATCTGGTTTGAGCTTACAAAATAAACCATGCATGTGATGTGTGTGTCTATTACAAACCAAATACCCTAATTACTATTACAGACAAATTTCACTGCTGAATATTACAATTGAGAACATAAATTTGTCTTCAAGCTTTGAGCTTTCACGTGCCATCAATGTGTCTGCTAATATAGACCTGCACATGAACTAGATATTTATTAAATATAGGAGTATTTGTCATTATCAAAATCGGGTCTGACCTATAAGGTTAACAGTTGTTACAAGAAATGATGATAGTAACATATGGCATCAACAACTCGGACACCTAAGTGAGAAGGGACTCAGGGTGATGCACTCAAAGGGTAAGTTGAGTGATTTACAATCATTAAAGATTGAAACATATGAGGATTGCATATTTGGGAAATAGAAAAGAGTTAGTTTCCAAACAAACATCAGTACCTCAAAGAAGGAGAGACTTGAGCTAGTCCATTCAAATGTATAGGGACCAACAACCATTTCGTCCACAAGTGGGTAGCATTACTTTGTCACATTTATCAATAATCATTCATGAAAGGTATGGGTTTATTTTCTGAAATATAAATCTGATGTTATTTATGCTTTTAAAATTTGGAAAGCAATGGTAGAAAACGAAATTGGTGGTTTGAAAATCAAGAAGCTGAGAACAGATAACAGTGGTGAGTATGTTGACACCGAGTTCAAGAAATTCTACTATAAGCATGGTATCAAAATGCAAAGAAATGTGCCAAGTATGTCTTAACACAATGGCGTAGCCAAGTGGATGAATAAAACGTTGACAGAAAAAGCTAGAAGCATGCGTATGCAGTCAGGCTTGCCAAAGATGTTTTGGGCAGAAGCAGTCAATACTACAACTTATTTCATTAACAGGAGTCCATCAGTACCATTGGACTATAGTCTACCAGAAGAAGTATGGAGTAATAAAAAGGTAAGACTTTCACATTTGAAAGTTTTTTGTTGTGTTGCATATGTACATATCAACGATCATGTCAGGAATAAGCTGGATCCGAAATCTTAGAAATGCACTTTCATTGGTTATGGTGGAGATGAATATGGATATCACATTTGGGATGATGAAAACAAAAGGGTGATCAGAAGCAAATATGTGATTTTTGATGAAAATGTGATGTACAAAGATAGACACACAACAAAATCTACAGAGTCTGAAACAACCTTTGTAGATGTGGATGATGTTTTAGAAGGTGTAAGGACACGTCACCAGAACACCGAGAATCCTCAACAAAATTCCGAGAATCCTCAGGCAGAGGAACATGTGGAGTAGATTGTTGCACCACCACCTCCTACTCCAGTACTAGAGCTTAGGAGATCTTCTCGGCAGCATGTTCCAAATAGGAGGTATGTGAATCAATTACTTCTTATAGATGGAGGAGATCCTGGATGTTATGTTGAAGCATGTCAGGCAGAAGATTCTAACAAGTGGGAGCTTGCAATGAAATACGATATGAAGTCTCTTAACTCCAACAAAACATAGGCATTAGCTAAGTTGCCCAATGGTAAGAAGGCTCTTCAAAAAAAAATGGGTGTACAAGATAAAAGAAGAGCATGATGGATCCAAGAGGTATAAAGCTCGATTAGTAGTTAAAGGATTCAAAAAGAAGGAAGGAATTGACTACATTGATATTTTTGCACCAGTTGTCAAGCTGACAACCATCAGATCTGTTTTGAGTATTGTTGCCTCAAAGGGTTTGCATCTTGAGCAGTTGGACATGAAGACGACATTTCTTCACAGTGATCTTGATGAGGAAATTTATATGCAATAGCCAAAAGGTTTCTCAGTAAAAGGTAAAGAGAATCTTGTATGTAAATTGAAAAAGAGTTTGCATGGTCTCAAACAAGCTCCTAAGTAATGGTACAAGAAATTTGACAGCTATATGCAGAGGAACAATTTTCAGAAGTGTAATGCCGACCACTGTTGCTACTTCAAAAGGTATCATACTAGCTATATTATCCTACTGTTATATGTTGATGATATGTTAGTTGCAAGATCAGATATAGAAGAAATTAGAAAATTGAAGCAGCAATTGTTAGAGGAATTTGATATGAAAGACTTGGGTCCTGCAAAGCAGATTCTTGGGATGCGGATCTCTAGAGATAAGCAACAAGGAACATTGTAGTTATCTCAGTTAGAGTACTCAGCCATGTTTTACAGAGGTTCAACATGAGCAGTGCCAAGGCTATAAATACACTATTGGTAGGTCACTTCCGTTTCTCTAAGGATCAGTCTCACCAGACAAATGAAGAAAAAGACTTCATGGCTGAGGTACCATATGCCTCAACCGTTGGAAGTCTAATGTATGCTATAGCTGGTACCAGACCAAATATTGGCCAAGCAGTGGGAGCTGTCATAATGTATATGTCAAATCTAGGGAAGACGCACTGGGAAACAATGAAGTAGATTTTGAGATATCTATGTGGCACTATTGATAAGTGCCTATGTTTCGGCAAAAACGATTTGAAAGTCCAAGGGTTTGTAGATGCTGATTTTGCAGGTGAAATTTATCATCGTAGAAGGACCACCGGGATTATATTCACTATTGGCACAACAGCTGTTAGTTGGATGTCACAGATACCGAAGATTGTTGTTTTATCCACTACAGAAGCTGAGTGTGTAGCAGTGACAGAAGCCAGTAAAGAGATAATTTGGTTTCAAGGTTTGTTAACGAAGTTTGGATTAAAGCAGAAGAGGAATGTTTTGTACAGTGATAGTCAAAATGCGATACATCTGGCAAAGAACTTCACATTTCATTCCAAAACTAAACATATTGGATTGCATTATCACTTTATCAGATCTCCAATAGAGGACGGCGTGTTGATACTTGAAAAAATCGAAGGCAGTAGGAATCCAGCAGATATGTTAACTAAGGTGGTGACTACAGAGTAACTGAAGTTGTGTTCAACTTCATTTGGTTTTCATGCCTAAAGACATATTTTGAGCACATCATTTATTCATATACTCATACTGGTTGAGGAGGCGTCTTCGTCTCCAAGTGGGAGATTGTTGTAGCTGGAGACGCGTGAGACGTTGAGCTGGAAACACATTTTGCAAGTTGTGCTGCGTTTGCTAGCTGTGCCATTTATCTTGATGAATGTAACCTCTCATTTTTTATTTAATGTAATTCATTGTAAGTGATTCCAAGCTACCTATAAATAGAGGAGCTGTGGAGAGTTGATAAACACAGAGAAGAAAAGAGAGGAAGAAGAGAGTGTGAGGAAGAGAGAAGCTGAGCAAGTTGTATTTCTTTCCGACGGTTTTTTAGTGAATTGTGGTTTGCTCCGTGGACGTAGGTCAATCTTGACCAAACCACGTAAATTTCTAGTGTTCTAATTTTTATGGTTGCTCACAGGGTCCCAACATAAATTAAACTCATTTCTAGGGCAGTTTAATAGGATTAATGAATTGGAACTGATGGACTATAGTGCATTTAAAAATATAAATTATTTGGACATGGACTTATTTAGATTAAATTCCATAACCTAATTTAGTGACAAGACCAATGCCTAAGGTCAATAGATTAACTTTGTGGAGACATGCAAAAAATACTCTAAGCCACTATTAGTAAGAGACTTTTTTCACATTTTCTCCTATCAAAATCTTAAGAGCCTCTCAGCTCTTAGGGTTAGAGATTTAGCAAGAATTAAGCCATCTCTATCTCTATAAAAGAGTATGACTCGTAAACTTATTAATTTGCATAATAAACAAGTTTAAACAAGTATAGTTTGAGCTCAACATAGACTTTTAACTAGACCTCTCTCTTTCTTGATGAGAAAACCCTTCATAATAACACGTTAATTTATGTAAGAAGAGGTCGACTTGGTATTTCGAAAATTTGAGGATCTTTTTAAAAAAAAAAAATCCGATTCAGTCTTTTTTATTGAGTCCTATTAGTAAATTTGTTTTGTTGAGTCATTGTGATTTTAAATTGAGTCTTTTTCTTATTTTTTTTATTTTTAAGTATGTGTTTAAAATTTAGTCCTTATTATTTTACAATTAAGTCCTGATCATTTTAAAACTTGAGTCCCAATTATTTTAAAATTGAGTCCTGGTTATTTTAAAATTAAGTCCTTAATATTTTAAATTGAGTCATTATGATTTTAAATTGAGTCCCTTTAATTTTAAAATTAAGTCCAGGTCATTTTAAAAATTGAGTCCCTCTCATTTTAAAACTCGAGTCCCACTTATTTTAAAATCGAACCCCAGTAATTTAAAATTGACTCCTTTTGTTTGCAAGAATTAAATTCACCCCCTTTTGCAACCAAATCTCACAAGACAATCAATTCCTTGTATTTTTTTTTTTACGGGAATACAGGTACAAGGGAATATGCTAGAATATTCAATGCAAAAGGAAATATGTTCGAATATCTAAGGCAAAGGGGAATATGTCAAAACATCCAAATATGTATCTATTGAGAAATCTGCCATTGATGAATGAATTTTAAAACTCTAAGCCTATTAAAGGGCATGCAAACACAAGAGAAAGACATGGTTGTAAGAGGAAAAGAAAACCTAAGGGCAGCAGCCACACACAGAAAAGAAAAGAAAAGAAGACGGCACAGCCAAGGGAGCAGCAGCACACAGGAGGCAGCAGACTACCGTGAGCAAAGGAAGAAGTAGCCAGCCTCCACACGCAGCCACCAGCCACCTCCACGCACAGCAGCTGTACCCTCCTCTCTTCTCGCAGCCCCTTACAACACCACCACACGGCAGCTACAACAGCTGCTGCCCTTCCTTCTGCTCCAGCAAACACGCAGCACTGCCAGCTCCTCTCTCCACCACCCTCACACACACATTGCATCTTACCCACTTCTCTTCTCCAAACGTGGTATTTTTTGGATTTTTATTATTATGTTCATATTTATGTTATAATCATTATTAAGTTGGATCATTGTCATGTTATTTTTATTTTTTTTATATTTATGTAATATTATTTAAGGTTTTGATTATTGTTTATATATTTTAGGATTTTGATTATTCCATATTGTTTATATATGTTGCGGGGTAAAAATACTTGGGATGCCCTTTCGACTCCCGTTGACCTGAAAGAAGAAGAAAATAAAGGCTTGGAGGACCCGGGGTGTACTCCGGGGGGTCACTCCGATGCCTAAGTAAGAGGAATACTTTTAGAGAGGCTGAATGCAATAGTATAATTGTCTTGAATGACTTACCTTTGCCTTTTCTCCAAATCCCTTCTTACAGGGGCTTGAGTTGACCACCGGTTGGCTCGGATTTATTGCACAGGGGCGTGAATCGCTCTCCAGCAATAAATGTGTGCACCTATTACTCGGGTACTAAGGGCGTTGGCGTGGATCTCTCCTCCTCTTTATTGGGTCGGAGCTAATCACTCGTCAGAATGTCAGACCCAGAGAAAGTACGAGATAGGCATTGACCTGCCCTCATTAGTGTGATTTATTATAGGCATATCAGTTGTACCCCCCTCAGTTTCAAATTTCTGGATAGAATTTTGAATAATGGTTTTGTCTGCATCTTTCCCCTTAGAGGGTTTAACGCTCCAACGTGTTCCACTTTTTTTTTTTTCTTTTTTTTTTTTGTTTTTTTTTTTTTCTTTTTTTTTGCAGAATAGTTGAGCAACTCGTACGAGCTATTTTGCCGAGCTCTTCGTGCTGAGCTTCCGAGCTGCTATGGCCGAGCTGTTCGTGTTGCGCTGTCGTGCCGAGCTGTTAGCCGAGCTCCTCGTGCCAAGCTGCCGAGCTGCTGGGGCCGAATGGCTCGTACCGAGCTATTTTTTCGCGCTCTTCATGCCGAGCTGTTTTGTCCTAGCTCTTTGAAAAATTGCTCGGGCCGAGCTGTTTTGTCGGGCTATTTGTGTTGATCTGTTTCGTCCGAGCTCTTTAAAGAATTGCTTGGGCTGAGCTATTTTGCTGAACTGTTTCGTCCGAGCTTTTTGAAGAGTTGCTCGGGCCGAGCTGTTTCTTTCGAACTCTTTGAAGAATTGCTCGAGCCGAGTTGTTTTGCTGAACCGTTTCGTCCGAGCTCTTTGAAGAATTGCTCGGGCTGAGCTGTTTTGCCGAACTGTTTCGTCCAAGCTCTTAGAAGAGTTGCTCGAGCCGAACTGTTTCTTCTGAGCTCTTCGAAGAATTGCTCAGGCCGAGCTGTTTTGCTGAACTATTTCGTCTGAGCTCTTTGAAGAGCTGTTCGGGCCGAGCTGTTTTTTCAAACTGTTTCGTCCGAGCTCTTTGAAGAATTGCTCGGGCCGAGCTATTTTTCTGAACTGTTTCGTCCGAGCTCTTTGAAGAGTTGCTCGGGCCGAGCTGTTTCTTCCGAGCTCTTAGAAGAATTGCTCGGGCCGAGCTGTTTTGCCTAACCGTTTCGTCCGAGCTCTTTGAAGAATTGCCCGAGCCGAGCTGTTTTGCCAAAATGTTTCGTCCGAGCTCTTTGAAGGGGATTTGTCAATTTGTCCCATGGAGGGAAATTGGCTGAGCTCTCCGACTCCGTGAAGGGAATTAGTCCGACCTGTCCCATGGAGGGAAATTGGTTGTGCTATCCGACCTGCTCGGCTGTTTGGCCTTACAAGTCATGCTCATTATTTGGGCCTTTGCGTCTATTGAGCTATGCTCCTTTGATGGGCAGTTATGGCCTTACGAGTCGTGCTCGTCAGTTTGGGCCATTCGCCTAATGAGTCGTGCTCATCTGTTGGGTTGTTCTGGCCACACGAGTCGTGCTCGTCAGGTTGGCCTATCCGCCTGATGAGTCGTGCTCATCTGCCGGGTTGTACTGGCCTCACGAGTCGTGCTCGTCAGTTTGGCCTACTCGCTTGATGAGTCGTGCTCATCTGCTGGGCCGTTCTGGCCATGCGAGTCGTGCTCGTCTTTCAGTTGTTTCACCTTTCCGAGGCGTCGTTGCACGCTTTTGTCCTACGAGAGATACATAAAAGCAGGTTTTAAATGTGTTCTACCTTGGGAAGTGGGTTGGAGCAAAGTTCTCATTTATGGTCATCTGTCTAACGTTGTGTCCGAGGTGATGTGGTCTTTCCGAGGTAGCGTTTGTCCTTGGGAAGCCGCGTCCGTGCATTTGTCAGAGATTTGCTGTGTCCTTTACCTCCCTCGAGACGCAATCCTTTTTGTAAATGGAAATTCTTGAGATTCCCGCCCCAGGGATTCGTGCCCTCCTCCCTTTATAAGGGCCAGTGGACTCTTTCATTCCACACTCGTCTTCATTCTGTGAGGACTCCTTCCTTCTCTTCTCTTCTTCATTCCACAAGTCCCCCATTTGGTGTTAGGTACCCTTTCCCTCTCTTTAGCCTTTTGGATTTGTTGTTCTTCATGTTCTTCATTGTTTTTGCGTTAAGTTTGTATGTTTGATCTTCTCTTGTAAGATGGCCTTACTGTTTGTGTGTGAAATTTTACTGTCTTGATCTGTCTTGGCATCTTTTCCTCTTTGTTTTTGCTGGTACTTGCTTGTTTGATCCTTAGGTATAGGTATTGTTTCGTTCAGGCTTTGTTTTCCCTATGGAGTCTTCCTCACAGCCTTTTAGGGTTCCTACTACAGTTCGGAGCACTCGTTGTGACCTCACCTCTTCCGACTTGCAGAATGTGCGCTATTTTTTTGCTATACCTTTGAATATTACTGTTAGGTTGCCATCTGCTTCCTAGTCAGCTCTTGACCAAAGCTCCGAGGAGCTCTGCCTCTATACCGATTATCTAGATTTGGGTCTTAGGCTTCCTTTTCCCTTTTTTGTCTCTAACATATTACGTTTTTACCGCATAGCACCTTCCCAACTTGTCCCGAACTCTTATCTTTCGCTTACCTGTTTTTCCGTGCTTCTACTCCGCTTGGGGCATCAGCCTACAGTTCCTCTTTTTAGAAGTTGTTTCCAAATGCGATCCCATTCTGCGGAGAAGGAGCTGTATTATTTCAACTCTCTACGAGGCTATAAACTTTTTTCACCAAGCAGTTCTTCCATCCATAACTGGAAGACTCATTACTTCTTTGCCTTGGGAGAGTTGAATTACACGGGCTCTTTGACTTGGTCTTCACCTCTTGATGGTAACATTGTCTATGTCTTTTCCACCCTCTTTTGCAGGGCTTACTAATAGGTTATCCGCTGACTCACCTTTTCTCCTTTCACCGCTTTTTCCTTTGTAGTTTGGGTGCGCCACCTCCTTCCCAGACTTTCCCCCAAAGAGCAAGCCATCTTGAAAGAACTTCGTGTCCTCAGTGAACAGGGTACTATCCCTCATAAGGAGCTGCTCCAAGAGCGTGTCCTCGTGCAGTGGGGGATCAGCCCTGTTTCCTCAAGTCATTCCTTGCCCCTGATTTTATATGTATATATATGTGTGTATGTTCGGGTATTGTCTCTACTGTTGGTGTTTTTACTCCTTTTCTCTTTTATCCTTGCAGATATGGACTTCACTAGGTATGAATCCCTTATGGGAGAAGCCAAGAAGCAAAGGGTGAGTAGGAGTAGGAAGAAGAGAAGGGAGATCGAAGGAGAATCCTCTCAAAGGGATGCACCAGCCGTAGGTGATTCCGGCGCCCTTACTGACGAGGTCCATGCTGCTCCTCCTTCGACCCCGCAAGCTCATATTAAAGCAATTTTTCACGAGCCGACCCGTTCTGCCTCTGCTCTCCATCAGGCTGTACACGCTGAGGATTTTATGCAGGCCCAATGCACCCTTCCTGATGCTCTCTCAGCGAAGATCCGCCATACCTCATACCAGGTAAATATTCTTTTGACTGGCTTTATTCTTCTGGACTTGTACATAGTCTTGTTAACTATTCCGTACTTTGTATTCTTCCATAGCTGGCAACGATGGCTCTAGCCCAAGAGGAGAAAGTTGCCGAGATGTATCAGCAAACCCTCAATGCCCGGGAGAAGTATGTTCTTGCTCAGAACAAGCTGTACAAGGCCGAGATCCGTAAGCGGGCTCTGCAAGCTAAGGTCGATCGCCTTCGTAGGGAGGAACTACCTGCCAGAGAAGCTGCTGCGGCTGCTACTGCTTCCCGAACTACAATTAAGGAATATAAAGACTCCAACCAGTTCGTTATTGATACCTTGAAAGCCTATCGGGTGGGATTCAGGAGGTGCCGGGATCAAGTAAGGACCAAACATCCTGAGCTTCCTCTGGAAGGTGTGAGCTCTCACAATTACAGCAACGAGAGTCCTGAGTCTGTGGAAGATCTGGAGGAGGATGAAGAAGGGAAGGAGGAGGAAGTTGGAGAGGGGAGTAAAGCCAACTAGTTTGTAGGAACCGAACTTGTATTTTGAATTTTTTAAACTTTATTGATGTAGTGCAACTATTGTAATGGATACTTTTATTATAGCACTGTAAGAAGCGGTTTTTAAGAATAGTATTTTTTTAACATTTCCGAGTTCCATGTGTTCTTAATTTCTTTCCCCCCTATATCTTCCAACTTGTATGTCCCTGGTTTTATCTCTGTTGTGACCCTGTATGGGCCTTCCCAGTTGGGCTTTAACTTGTGCGACCCTGACTCGTACGGGTTGTTTCGCGTCTTCCTTAGGACTAAGTCTCCTGCCTGGAAATTCTGCACTTTGACGCGATTGTTGTAGTACTTTGCTACCCTTTGCTGGTACGCTGCAACTTTTAAACTTGCCTGATCCTGCCTCTCTTCCAGCAGGTCTATTTCTGATCTGAGTTCCTCATTGTTGGTTTGCTCGTTGAAGTACTGCCTTCGCCAAGAGGGTATCATTACCTCTGCTGGGATGACTGCCTCTATGCCAAAGACAAGCATGAAAGGGGTTTCCCCTATTGCTGCTCTCTTGGTGGTGTGGTACGCCCATATAAAGGAAGGGAGTTCCTCTGTCCACCTACCTTGCATGGATTCGAGTCCCGTCCTCAGTCCATGCAGTATAGTCCGATTCATGTTCTCTACCTGTCCATTGCTCTGGGGGTGCGCCACTGACGCGAAGAGGAGCTTAATAGATAGGTCCGAACAGAACTTTTTGAAGCGATCGTTGTCGAACTGCTTCCCGTGGTCTGTAACTATCGCCCAGGGGATGCCGTAGCGGCAAACCACTGATGTCCACACGAAATGTGTAATATTCTGCTCTGTTATGGTGGCTAGAGGTTCAGCCTCTACCCACTTAGTGAAATAATCTATCGCTACCAATAAAAACTTTCTTTGACCTGTCGCCTGTGGTAGAGGTCCAAGGATGTCTATTCCTCACTGTGCGAAGGGGCAGGGACTGGTTAAAGGGGACAGTAAATTAGAGGGTACATGTGGTACAGATGCACATCGTTGACATCTGTCGCATTTTTTGACAAGCTCCACCGCGTCTTTCTTCATTGTAGGCCAGTAAAACCCCTGCCGCATGGCTTTGTGGGCTAGGGCCCTACTGGCAAGGTGGTTTCCACACACTCCTTCGTGGATTTCTCTTAGTACGTATGTCCCTTCCTCATCGTTTAGACAACGAAGGTAGGGCAGTGTTAGAAATCATCTATACAGCTCCCGGCCTATCAGCGTATACCTTGCCGCTTTCCTTCTTACTTTCCGAGCTTCCTTGTTGTCTTCTGGTAAGGATCCGTCCTGGAGAAATAGGAACAAAGGCGCCCTCCAATCATTCTTGTTGATTTTAGACTCTACCGAGTTAACTTTTTCTTCCTCGTATGATGGTTTCCCTATTCGCTCCAGATAAATAACATCTTTCCATTCCGCCCAGGTTGCCGAGGCCAATTTCGCGAGTGCATCGGCCTTTTTGTTTTCTGCCCTTGGTACGTGTTCTATATTGAACCGAACAAATGCCTTCTCGTATTCTTAGGCCTTAACAAGATATTTCTTCATTCTAGGATCCCTAGCTTCAAATTCTCTTTTCAGCTGCTCTACCACCAGTTGAGAATCACTCAATACCTTGATTTGTGCCACCCCTAATACTTCTGCCAAGTGTAGGCCTACTAGCAAAGCTTTATACTCCGCATCATTGTTGGTTGCTGTGAACTCAAGCTTCAGTGCGAAAAGTGTTTCACTGCCATCTGGGGCTGAAAGGATGAATCCAGCTCCCCCTCCAGCAGCGTTAGATGATCCATCAACATGTAGTGTCCATACATCTTGCTTAGTGGACGAGTTGGAGAACCTTTCTGCTGTGAAATCAGCGAGCACCTGGGCCTTGACGGCGGGCCTTGGTTGATATTGTATGTCGAACTCACTTAACTCGATTGACCATTTCGTCATCCTTCCCAAGCTCTCCGATCGTTGTAGAATTTGTCTCATCGGTAGGTTTGTTAACACAATCACCTTATGGGCCTGAAAGTAGGGCCTCAATTTTCGCGCTGCACATACGATGGAGAACACGGCTTTTTCCGTCTTGCAGTAGTTCTTTTCGGCTCCGCTGAGCACCTTGCTAGTGCAATAAATGGGCTGATACTTCCTGCCTTCTTCCTGAACCAAGAAAGAGCTGATAGCACTTTCTGTGGATGCTATATACAGGTAGAGATCTTCCCCATTCTTTGCTTTCGTTAAAAGAGGAAGGGATCCGAGGTATTGCTTGAGCAGTTCAAAGTCTTTGGCCTGCTCCTCACCCCATTCGAATCCTCCCTTCTTCCATAGTGCTTTGAAGAAAAGTAAGCCTTTGTCCCCTAAGTAGGAGACAAACCTGCCGAGGGAGGCTATCCTCCCTGTCAAAACTTGGATCTCCTTTTTTGTTCGTGGGGCCTCCATCTCCAGCAGTGCTTTTATTTTATCTGGGTTTGCTTCTATACCTGTATGAGTCACCATAAAGCCCAAGAATTTTCCTGCAGAAACACCGAACACACACTTCGATGGGTTTAGCTTCATGTGGTACCGTCGAAGGAGTTCGAATGTTTCCCTCAAGTCTTTGCAATGTTGCCCCGCTACCAAGCTTTTCACCAGCATGTCGTCCACGTACCCCTCCATTGTTTTCCCGAGCTGGTCCTTAAAAATCCTGTTCACCAATCTCTGGTATGTGGCTCCTGCATTTTTTAGCCCAAAGGGCATCACGCGATAACAGTACAGACCCCTTTCGGTGATGAAAGATGTTTTTTCTTCGTCTGCTCGACTCATGGAGATTTGGTTGTATCCCGAGTAGGCATCCATGAAGCTGAGGAGCTCGTGCCCTGAGGTTGAATCCACCAGCTGGTCGATTCGGGGAAGAGGGAAGCTGTCTTTTGGGCACGCCTTATTCAAATCAGTGAAGTCTATGCAGGTACGCCATTTTCCGTTTGGCTTTTTTACAAGAACCACGTTACTCAACCATTCCGAGTAGTCTACCTCCCTGACGAAGTTGGCTTGTACCAGCTTCATCACTTCTTCATCGATTATTCTGATCTGTTCCATTGCAAAGCTCCTCTTTTTCTACTTCACAGATCTATGGTTGGGATCGACCTACAACCTGTACTCTATAACTGCAGGGTCGATGCCGAGCATGTCTGCAGCCGACCATGCAAACGAATCAATGAATTCGTTCGACAGTTCGGTCAGCTCCGCTTTCAATGTTTGGGGCAAGTGATTCCCGATCTATATACTCCTCTCCTGGTGGCCCTTCATTGGTATGTGCTTGATATCTTCATCTACTGTACTAATCTGAGGAAACTCTCCCCTTACTTTTAGATCTTCTACCGTTAAAGCTTCCCTAGCCTCCATCTTCCCATTCAGGGCCATTACATAGTAACTCCGAGCAGCGGCCTGATCTCCTTTTGCAAACCCTATCCCTTGTGGTGTAGGGAATTTTATTTTAAGATGGTACGTTGACGTTATAGCCCGAACTACGTTAAGGAAAGGGCGACCTAAGATGACATTGTATACCGAAGGTCTGTCGACCACCAAGAATTCTGTCAACATCGATACCTGCTGCGGGGTCGTCCCTATTGTCACTGGTAACGTGATTGTACCCAAGGGGTGAATAATGTCTCCCTCAAATCCTACCAAAGGGGTCGAGACCTGCTTGAGTCGTTCCTTGCCGATCTTCATTCCCACCAAGACCGACCAGAACATGATGTTGGCCGAGCTACCATTGTCTATCAATATGTGTCTGACCATGTAATTGGCCACAAGTAGGGAGAGCACTAGAGCGTCATCATGTGGTTGCTGCACTCCTTCTTCGTCTCCGCTGTCAAAGATTATGACGTCATCTTTTCTGTTTCGTTTGCTACTGGTTTCCCCCTTCTCCATCGTCAGCACCTGTTTAGCATATCTTTTGCGTGCACTCCCGCTATCTCCTCCACTAGCGGATCCTCCGAAGATCACCACAATTTCCCCAATAACCTGCTCTTCCTTCTCTTTTGCGTCATGCTTTCTCTGCTTGAGTGGTTCCCTTTGTGGATTTTCTTTCTTTATAAACTTTGTAAAATGTCCCCTTCTTATTAGGACTTCAATTTCTTTCTTCAATTGAATGCATTCTTCTTTTGTCGTGGCCGTGATCCCTATGGAATGCGCAGAACTTGGACATGTCTCGCTTATGTAAAGGCGTTCGCATAGGTTCAGGCCACGAGATGTAGTCCTTCTTTTTGATCTGCATCAGTAACTCTGAGCGTGGTACATTTAGGGGTGTGTAGGTGGAGAACTTGATGTGCTGTCTTCTCATCTTCCGATCCGCATGCAGCGCACGAGTCTCGTGTCTTTTTGCGGATCTATAGGGATCTCCTCTTTCTCTGCTACTGTTTTTCCTTTTCTACTCCAGGCGACTTCCTCTTGTATCCATCATCTCCTCCAAATTGATGTACTTCTGTGCTTGGATCATCAGTTCCCCTATGTCTACTGGCGACTTTTTCCCTAGTGAGTATAAGAAGCTTCCAAGTTGGAGAGCCATTGTCAGGGCTGCTAATGCCACCCCCATGTCTAAGTTGCGAATCTCTAAAGTTGCCTTGTTGAAGCGATGCATAAAATCTTTTAGAGTCTCTTGCTCTCCTTGTGCCATACTTATGAGATAGCCAGTTGTTTTAGCAACTCTCTTGCTGCTAAGGAAGTGGCCGGTGAAGAGTTGTTCCATGTCCGAGAAGGAACCAATGGATCCGGGTCGCAATGTGTGGTACCAATCTCTGGCAGTACCCTTAAGGGTGGTTGCAAAAGCTCGACACATGATTGTGTCTGGAGCTCCTTGCAACTGCATCAACATTTTAAAATTATCTACGTGATCAATTGGGTCAGATAAGCCTTCGTACCTGTCAAAAGTTGGCATCTTGAATCTACTTGGTAATGGAGCCTCCATGATTTCTTTATTGAATAGGGGCTCCGAAGACCTAAGGGATGCTTCCCTATAGTAGGGTTTGGTTCTGCACTCTTTCATCATGTTCTCTATATGATCTATCTTTTTGATTCTTTCTTCAAGCTCTGTGGATCTTTGTTGGTTGACGTCCACGCCATTTGCATCTTCTACCTTCTTGTTGGGTTTGGTTTTCTCCACTAGTTTGTTAGCTTGATTGTCTGCGCTAGGATTCTCTTGTGATTGGGGGAGGACGTGCCCTTCTTGACTCTTTTGTTGTAAGAGTTAGTTAAGCATGTCCTTCATTTCCTTCTAGAAAGCGAGGAACTCTTCCCTACTGACACCCGATGATTCTGCGGGCGTGGATTGGATGGATTGGGATGGTTCTTTTGTAGCAGGGACGGAGGTAGAATTGCGTGAGGTCGGCATTGCTGGAATGTTGAAAGTCGAGAGTAAGATTGTATCGCCTCCTAAAAGTAGGTTCCCACAGACGGTGCCAACTGTTGCGGGGTAAAAATAGCTGGGATGCCCTTTCAACTCCCCTTGACCTGAAAGAAGAAGAAAATAAAGGCTTGGAGGACCCGGGGTGTACTCCGGGGGGTCACTCTGATGCCTAAGTAAGAGGAATACTTTTAGATAGGCTAAATGCAACAGTATAATTGTCTTGAATGACTTACCTTTGCCTTTTCTCCAAATCCCTTCTTATAGGGGTTTGAGTTGACCGCCGGTTGGCTCGGATTTATTGCACGGGGGCATGAATCGCTCTCCAGCAATAAATGTGTGCACCTATTACTCGATTACTAAGGGCGTTGGCGTGGATCTCTCCTCCTCTTTATTGGGTCGTAGCTAATCACTCGTCAGAATGTCAGACCCGGAGAAAGTACGAGATAGGTGTTGACCTGCCCTCATTAGTGTGATTTATTATGGGCATATCAATATATTTTTAGGGTTTTTTTTTTATTTCATGTTATTATTATTTATATGTTTTAGGGTTTTGAGTATTCCATATTGTTCATATATTTTAGGGTTGTGATTATTCCATATTGTTTAGAATTTTGTTTATTTCATGTTATTATTGTTCCATATTGTATATATATTTTTGGGGTTTAGATTATTTCACTACAAGAAAACTGGTTTTTACTGACGGAGGTATTAGTGAATGACGGAATTTTGTCACTAAAAGTTCAGTATTAGTGTTGGTTTTCAAAAACCGTTACTAATAGTTAAGGTATTAGTGACAAAATTCAATCTATCAGTAATACTGAACTTTTAGTGACGACATTTCATCTTTCACTAATACTTCCGTCACTAAAAACCACTCCCCCCCCCCCCCCTCACTCAAACAAGCGCGGGAAACCACTTTTCGAGCGAAAACTATCCCGGAAAAATATTAGTGACAATGATTGAGTAATTAGTGATGATTTCAATGTGTCACTAAGAGGAACTTATTAGTGACGGTTAATAAAACGTCACTATTATTATTGTATTAATAAATAAATAAATAAATAAATTCACAGTATTAGTGACGATTTTTCCCATCCGTCACTATTAGTCCCTTATTAGTGACGTTTTAGAGAACCGTCACTAATAGTTTTTTTATTTAAAAAAAAATTATTTCACAGCAGTAATGACGTTTTGGATTTTCGTCACTATTAGTCCCTTATTGGTGACGGTTTTGAGAACCGTCACTAATAGTTCTTTTATTTTAAAAAAATAAAAAATTTATTTCACAACATTAGTGACGGTTTTGGATTTTCGTCACTATTAGTGTCTTATAAGTGAATGTTTAGAGAACTGTCATTAATAGTTTTTTTTTAAAAAAAATTAAAAAAAAAATTATATCACAGGATTAGTGACGATTTTGGATTTTCGTCACTATTAGTCCCCTATTAGTGACGGTTTAGAGAACTGTCATTAATAGTTCTTTTATTTTAAAAAAAAAATATATTTCACAGCATTAGTGACGGTTTTGGATTTTCATCACTATTAGTCCCTTATTAGCACGACAAAATTTTTAGTGACGAAACTATTAGTGACGGATTCAATTTCGTCACTAAAAGTAGGTATTAGTGACAGTTTTATTATCTGTCACTAATACGACACTATTAGTGACGAATTTGAATTCGTCATTAATAGTTTCGTCACTAAAATCTGGAAAAAATCGTGGAAAAATATTTTTTGCGTAGAAATTACCCTGAAAAAATATTAGCAACGAATTCTGTGGTATTAGGGACGAATTAAATCTGTCACAAAAAGATTAGCATTAGTGACGATTAAATAACTGTCACTACTATTATTTTAAAAAAAATTATTTCAGAGTATTAGTGACGAATTTACAGATTTGATACTATTGACCCATTATTAGTGACGAATTTGAGAACTGTCATTACTACTTCCCTTTAAAAAAAAAAAAAATTTACTTCAGAGTATTAGCGACGAATTTACAAATTTGTCACTATTGGTCCATTATTAGTGACGGATCTAAGAACTGTCACTAATACTTCAATTTTTAAAAAAAAATTAAAAAAAAGTATTAGTGATGAGTTTCTAAACTCGTCACTATTGGCCCATTATTAGTGATGGATTTGAGAACTATCACTAATACTTTCCTTTTAAAAAAAATAAAAAATTTTAGTTTAAAGTATTAGTGACGAATTTTTAAATTCGTCACCATTGGCCCGTTATTAGTGACGGAACTGGGAACGGTCACTAATACTTCCTTTTTAAAAAAAAAATTTAGTTCAGAGTATTAGTGACGGATTTGAGAACCGTGTCTAATACTTCCCTTTTTAAAAAAAAAAAAAAAAAAATTTACTTCAGAGTATTAGTGACGAATTTGTAAATTCGTCACTATTGGCCCCTTATTAGTGACAGATTTAGGAACAGTCACTAATACTTCCCCTTTTAAAAAAAAATTAAAATTTTTTATCTAAAACTATTAGTGACGAATTTACAAATTTGTCACTATTGGCCCCTTCCCCCCAATCTCTATTTTCCCATTTTTCCCCCAATTTCTTTCATTCCCTCCATTTTGTTGCAACCCCTCCCTCCCTCCCTCCTGATCGATCCTCCTCTTTTTGTCGCCGTTCACCGTTCCCTCACCCGTCGCCGTCTCTCTCTCTCTCTCTCTCCATCTAACATGGGTCGCCGCCACCGCTGACGCTCTAGTCCGTTCCTGTCGCCTTCGCCGAGGAGATCACCCGCTAGAGGCCTTCAAGGTATTCTCAATCTCTCCGGTCTGTCTCTCTTAGTCTCTCCATATCTCTCAATCTCTCTGTTGTCTCTCTCTCTCTCAGTGTTTCCATCTGATCAAGGGTCGCTGCCGCCGCTGACACTCGGGTCCGTTCCCGTCACCTTTGCTGAGGAGATCAACCACTGGAGCAAGGTATTCTAGTTTTTCCTTGCTTTTAAGAGCTTAAGATCAGTTTGTTAGTTGATTTTTTTTTTTCTGAAAATTATAATTTGTATTAGCAAATATATACTTGAAATTTATGTTTACAATATACAAGCAAATATTTTATATATATATATATATATATATATATGTATATTTATTTATTTATAATGATGTATATATTTGATACAAAATATTGGTGATTCACATGTATGCACTTGGAAACATTTGTAGAAATCATTAGAGGCACTTCCAAAATTGTGAAAGAGATGCTAAAATGAAAAAAAATAAATAGCAAAACAATAAACTTTAATTAATGTAGGACTCATTTGTCACATATTTAACATATAAAATACAGGCATATGGACATGTGTAAAGACAAGTTACTTGTATAACTTTTTCATAATAAATTAACAATGGAGACGTAAGTGTGCTTAAGGCAGATGCCTGTAAAATTTTAAAATGTCAAGAGTGGTTTGTCTTTTTGTCAATGTTCGATTTAACAAGAGAATCCACATTTCAAAAAGATGTTCATTATATCTTTGACATATGTATAAACAATATATAGAAAAATAATTATATTTTCAAAAGAAAAAAACTAATAAGAATTTGTAGTTAATTAAAATTCATATCCTAAAACTTTCAAGAATCATAAATATAAAAAGAAAAAAAATCAACATTTAATAATTCTATTAACCAAAATAATTGGGAGCAGTATGGTCTCCAAATTTTAAACATTATATTACATTATTATAAAAAAAATAAAAAACAATAGTAATTTTAATTTATTAATATTTTATTATTTAGATATAATAATAAGGTGTAATAATGCCATATGATGGAGGCATTGATGCCCAACTAACTAACACAATGAGGGTAATTTGGTTCCCAAAGTTAAATTTTCATTGCGTGTGAGTGTGTGCGTATGATTTTGTGTGTGTGTGTGTGTGTGTGTGTGTGTGTGTGTGTGTGTGTGTGACAATGTGCGTGTGTGTGTGTGTGACAGTGTCCGTGTGTGTGTGTGTGTGTGTGTGCAAAAAAATATTTGTACATATGATTCATATATATGCAATATCCATTTGTCCATATAAATTCTCTGGTCTGTCAACTAAGGAGATGAAATGATTTTTGTCTTGAATTGAGGTGGGATATTAGAGTTGTAATAAAGTGTTCAATGAGCATGGTTTGTGTCTCATATCCTGGCATAGTGTCCGGGATTAGTATCCTTCAAATGACATGTTTGCCCTTTTAATAATGATTTGAGGGTGGGTTTTACAAGCTTGTTCTAATCATTAGGGCTAAAACTAAAATCCTTTGGCGCACCGCTGCCTGCCTCTTTCGAATTGATGGAGACAACTTCTTTTTCTTTTTCTTTTTCTTTTTCTTGTTTAACATAAAAAAGAGTATGACACAAGCACACGCATACAAATTAGTATGAAGTGTTATAAATTATTTTTGTGATGTTGGAGTAGTGTTTGTATTTATTGAGAATATATTGCCGTCTTAACAAATCTTTTTTTTTTTCCATTGAAAATAAAGATTATTGTGAGAAGTATATGGATGATAGCTTTTAAACTTTTGAAATTTTAAGTAAAATTGAAATTTGAGATGTTAGACATAACATTATATTGGACGTCTTATGTCTAAATTAATTGTAGTTGTATAATGACTAATCCTCAACTGATTTATGAATTTCATTGATATTAATTGAATATGAATATTTAATATGACTAGTATATTATAGTAAAACCTTGGTTTTGTAAAAAATCATGAAGCCATATTAAATTGTCAACATTCAAACTTGAGCACACACCAAAGATTGTATAGACTCGAAGATAATATGAAACACTAGAGAAATTCTAGACTAAATTGGTGAATATTTTCTCGTAATGTTATCGTTAAGTATGTCTCTCTGAAAAAAAATTTTGTTTTCAACATAAATCTTACGGTTTCGTCTTTCCTGGGCAATTTGAGAATACAAACTTATTTATATTGTGAATTATCCTCAGAATTTACTTTCTTTAGAATGCCTAATCTGTATGGGCATGATTCCAACCTCATGTTCCTACATCATAAAAAATGTCCAAAAATACACAATTAAGAAATAAAACTAGTACTAAACTTCAAATTTTGAACTTGAAATTCGGATATGCTGTTTTTCGTTAAATTATATTGAATTACAACATTTTCAATCCATCCATTTAATGAATAGGAAGCAAAGGTAAGTTTTATTTATAACTGTGTGAACTTGAAATCTTTTGAAAATTTAAATCGAAATGTCGAATGACTAAATCTTTTTTATGGATGGTATTATATTATATGAATGGTAAATTGAACTATTGGAATACATGCTTGTGTTGAACGCCAACTGCATGATTGATGCAGTACATTGTGAATTGCATGCTGGTAGTTAATTTAGGTTCTTGCATGCTCAAACTCACTAGTATCTGCATGATGCGTATTATTGTGATTTGTTTGCTTGAATCTATCAAGTTTTAGTGTAAGAATTTTTTGGAAAATGTCCAATTTACAGACGACATGCTGTCGAAATTTCGTTAAAATTTTTTCAGAATAAAACCATGTACCACCACAAAAAAAACTGGTTTTTTTGGGCTAGGGGAGGGGGAGCTTAGGATTCTTTTACTTTATAGTTTAATTTCAACCATAATAAAATCCATGAACAAGCACTTAATAAAAATCAAAAGGTTAAACTTTGTTAATCTATCATAATTTAAATTTTAAGAAACAAAGTACAATTTAATAAAACTTCAAAGACATGTTAAATAATTTATCTTTTTTTTTTTTTATTTATTGGGAGAATTATTAGGCTATACCAATCAGAATTTTTTACACTGTTGAATTACACCTCATATTTACTGAAATTGTTATAATCTTATGCAAAACCTCATTGGCGGATGTCAAATGCAGCAATTTCTCTTGGTAAATGTGAGTTTATTGAAATCGTTTTAAAAATGTTTGGTCTCCTTGTGAAAAAGGAGCTACTAGAAAGAAAAAGCTAGATTTGAGTATTTGATGAAAAAAGTTGTAAGGTGTTTAAAAGTATATAATAACTAGAAAGAATATGGTCTTTTTAGAAAATATAATTAATACATTGACCATGTTATAGTAATAGAAAAAATAATTTGTTCGTGAAAAAAATTAGCTTCTAGCTTTTCAATTTTTAATTTTGTAACTTCTAAAAAAGTAAAAGTTGATTTTTAGAAACTAAAAAAATTATATCGAAAGTTAGACCTACCTTTATCTTTTAAAAAGGACAAGACAAAAGAGGGGCATCAAACTCACCCTAAACAACTTAAATGTTTACCTTATTATTTATGAATTAATATATTATAATCATATATATATATATATATATATATTAAAATGAAGCTCTCACCTGAGCCATCCGTAATGATTTTATGTGGTTTAGTAAATAAGTTTAAAAATTATATTTATGTTGAACTTTTCTAATCAGTAGGTGTGGATTTTTTCTCGTAATGTTATAGTTAAGTATGTCCCTTTGAATTTTTTTTTTTTCAACATAAATCATAGGGTTTTGTCTTTACTGGCCAATGCCTTTGCGAACAAAGCCTTTGGCTGCCTCAAAGCACGGCCACTCGCCACGATGCTCTGCCAAGCGACAGAGGGTTTAAGACCCACCAAGGGGAGAGTCTTCTTCCAGGGATCAAGCTGTACTGAGTGAGCACGAAAGGGTTTTGGATGAGATGAGGGCACAAAGGGTAACTCTTGAGGATGTGCAGTTGCTCCCAGCATGTTTTTCTACGCCACCTAATGAGAGCAGTCCTCGAACGTTACCCTAAGGCTTACAGAGGACATGCCTGCTCATCCGATGTTGTTTAGTACGATTAGGCTGACCATACCGTAAGATTGTGAGGCTCCGCCTCCAGTGGACATTCCTGCCAAGTTGCTGCCTCGAGTCCTTAGGCCACGCAAACCACCACCCTCCCCTCTTACCCTTAAATTGTATCGTCTTCTAGAGGAAATGGCACGGGACTGAGACGCCGCTAGAGCAGCAGTCGCCTCGCCTTGCTCATGTAGTTCTGATTATGATTCTGACTTTGATTAGGATAGATTAGATGTTTGGGATCTTCTTATGCTCTTTCTCTTTCGCTTATGTACTGTGTTTATGTACCATTTGCTTTTATTTTATTTCTTTTTCTTTTATTTATTTTTTCGTGTATTCTATTTTACCATGCTTTTGAATGGTTGTATGTGTGACGCCCTGACCCTCCAAGTGGGGCCCGAGTGCCACGTGTTCCAATCACCTGTATCTAATACCATAATTAACATACACGCAGTGGCACATGAATAAATAACCTCAAATAAATACTAGAGTTCTATATAACAACCAAAAACCAACACTACAACATCCAAATATCTGTATCCACAACCAGCATTTAAAACGTAATTCCGTACAAATATATCTATACATATATCAGTATCTCACAATACCCCAAAAAGAAACTATCACAAACAATCCCATCCTAGGCCTTCAAACCCGGTCTCCAGAAGAACCTAAAAAATTGTTAATCCACTAGGGTGAGACACCTCTCAGTAAGGGTGAAATAAATTATAACAGTGTGTGACAAATGAGTTTTAATATTTATATCTCAAAATAAACTGCTTCTCATATAACATCAATAACAACTGAGCCAATGTACCATTAATAACATTCCCGACATCCAATATCACACACACATTCAATATGCACAAGTACATAATTTTTATGCAGGCGAAAGTCCCCAAGGATAGGGAAGATTACCCGCCCATACAAGTAGCTTCCCTCTGCTCTGGTACTAAAAACTACCTACCAGAGCACTCACCTTACTCAGTAAGCCCTTAGGTGAAGTATTACCTCGCCGCCAGTACACACATCTTTATTATTTTAAAGGCAAAGGTTTCCGAGGATTGGGATGTCTACCCACCCATACAAATAACATCCCTTTGCACTGATACCAAGAAACTACCTAACAGAGCACTTGCCTTTCTCGGCAAGCCCTCGGTGGTATGTTTATCTCGCCGCATGCACACACATGCATTCACAATATGCTATGCCATTATTTTTATGCTATAATCAAATTCAAATGCGCACAACACATCCACATAGGAATCATGCATCTCATACTTCATCTTCCAATGTCCTCAGTACGTGGCCCACACAGAGCAACTACATACATGTCAGTACGTGGCCCACACAGGCACTTACGTACTTCTTATCTACACGTGGCCCACATAGGTACCACTAACCACACAGGGTACATAATATGGCCCACACAAGCGCCATTATCCACACAGGATATAACGTGGCCCATACAGGCACCACTACCCACACAGGGTATATAACATGGCTCACACAGACGCCATTATCCACACAGGATATAAAGTGGCACACAGGCACCACTGCCCACATAGGGTATATAACATAGCCCACATTGGCGCCATTATTCACCAATATCCAATCCCCATGACCTACCCGTCATACATCAGTAGAACAAGCTCCTCGATCTGCCAATGTCCTACCCCATATAAATGACAATATGACAAGCTCCTCAACCTACCAACGTCATATCATGATTTACATCTAGGCAATATAACAATCTCCTCATGCCAACGTTATATTGAGATGCATACGAATAACCACACCAGTTAGTTCACACAGACGCATTAATGAATTTCCACACAAGAATTCAACAAATCAATTCATTTCCCACACAGTATCCCCACAAATCAATACATTTCCACACAGGAGTCAAACATAACAACTCATTCATCATGCCATAATCATTTCAAACACCCCCACATGCAAACCCAAATACCACAGTAATTCATATTCTATTTATTAGGAAAAATTACTTCCATGTCACACGAATTTCATATCATAAACAATTATCCCAAATATAACCTTAAACCAAATAATCATTTTTTCCCAGTAATCAGACTATTCTGAAAATCATATAAATAAATAATAAATTTCGTATGCTCGTAAATAATTGGTTCACTTTAATAAAATACTGCTATAATTTTATTCCCCCTTACCTGATTCCCTGAATTACGCTTGCAGGGCTTCCAAACTTATACACGCGATGCTCACCTGAACCCTGATTCAATCAAATCAACCCCAATAAAATATTATTTTAACATTTCCTAATTTATAATAATTAAATAATAATTAATTTCTAAATAACACATTTATCCTAATTTTGGACTATTTCTACAATAACCTCACGAGAATTTCACTCCGCTAGACTTGTAGAGAATCATCCCTAAATTCTTGTGGTGGTGTCCGATCGCCCATTTGGCTTAAAATTTTAAAAAAATTGAAATAAAAATGAGAATTTTGCTTACCCCACGAAATATGCCCATGCTACTTTTACGACAAATCCACTTCGGTAGATATGTCGGTGGCGGAGAATGGAGTTCGGTGGTATTCTCGGATTTTCAATTGGGCGAGAATCGACCGCGAAATCGTAGAAAGAAGAGGAGTGGAGAGCGTGATAATATATTTATTTTTTTCCCTTTCTCTCTCTTTCTTTCCTTCTTGTTCTGTTCTGTGCGCGTGAATTTTTTTTATCTTCTTTCCTTTTGTTTTGTTCGAGCAGAAAACTTAAACACTAAATTTTTTTTTTTTTCCTTTATCCTTTCTTTAACCTTATCATATACTTATATATATATATATATATATATATATATATATATATATATATATATCCACAATCCTCATATTCTTAATTTAATTAATTTTCTTAATAATATTTAATTAATTAATAATAATAAATTTTTTTGAATTAATAATTTTTTATTTATTTATTTATTTATTTATTTATTTGGGTCGTAACAGTATGCATGCTTCGATGTGTCCATCTACATTATATTGCCTCTGGAATTAATGAAAATACATGGTGCTTTTGGTTTTTACCTGTATTTTGTGCTTCACTATATCATTATGTTTTTTCTAGCTATTTTTGGAATTTATGTGGATGTTATTTATACAGATAAGGTAGGCAAATAAGTATTCACTTTTTTTTTATCCTTATTGTGCATTCATTTGAGATTGTGCACGGTTATAAAATCTTTGGAACAACAAAATATAAAATATGGTGCTTAGGAAAAGCCAACTAAATGTCATATGAAGTAAGCTACCAAATTAATTACTATCATTTATTGTGTTCATTGAAGTTTAGACCCGTTCAAGAATGGTTACTATACATTCATGTCTCATCATACATGTGAGACAAAACAATTATTGAAATTCAATTGATTATTAGTCATACTATGTTGACTAATAATCAATTGAACATGTTAATTATTTGTTTCACTTACGATTAGTAATGTTTGTATTTCAACCATTCTTGGATTGTCCAGTGAGGACAGTTCAGGAAGTTGTATTTACATTGTTGTCATCGTTCATGCTTTGTCAATTGTCATTACATATTTCAGGCGCGTCTCTACTTGTGTTCTTTGGGTGCATAGTAGGGTGTCGTGACAATTTGGTAGTAATGAAAAACTAGTAACATGTTCACTTCCCCCATCTGGTGTACTTGGAGAGCCATGGGTAGATGCTGTCGAAATTTATAATGACTACGACAAAGGAATTTGAGCGATTGATTGCAACGTAAATGTAACATTCTTGAATGGGATAGGATCCGTACTTTTTAGACGGAAGGTGGTCAATTATAGGATTCACGATGCATGCGTCATAAACATTATGAGAATGTAATCAACACCATTTACTTCCATATGTTATAAGGTAATTAATGAATATGGATAAAAGTTGGATGAATGCTCGGGGTAGGTTTTTGCCGGAATACATGAAAGGGGTACATGATTTCATAGAGTTCGTATGTCCTCGTGCAGACAAAGCCAGTAGAATAAGGTGTCTTTGCAAGAAATGTCAAAACATAACATTCAAACACATTGATTTGGTTCATACACATTTATTAGACTTTGGAATGGAGAAAAATTACACAACATGGGTGTTCCATGGTAAAGATTACGCAATTTAGAGCAATAATGATGATGATACATCATGAATCCTATAATGTTCTTGTAATGGTTGAGTTCTAATCCTCACTTTGAAAGTTTCACTCATAACCCACACTTAAGCTAGTAGGGTCGTTAGTCGTCACCCATCACATGTTATCGACAGGAAAGCATTCAATCTTAATTTGTGTATATGTATATATATTTATGTGTGTGTATATATATATATATATATATATATACATATATATATATGTATATAATTATATGTATATATATATATGTGTATATATGTGTATATATATATATATATGTGTATATATATATATATATGTATATATATATATGTGTATATATATATATATATATATATATATGTATGTATCTATGGATGTATGTATGTGTGTGTAAATATATTTAAAGAGATCATAGTGTTTCAAAGCTTACTTATATCTTCTTTTTGTTTGTTTTCTACCACTTATATCTTTCAGACATAATTTGAATTAGTTGATTAGGCCTTTCATTCTGCTGCCTAGTCCCTTCACCAAAAAGGGTTTAAACAAATCACTCACTCGCCAGTCACCACTTAAAAAAATCACCCTAGCCTCTAATTACACAAACAACTTCTTCCGAGCCTCAACCCTCGGCTCTCACGAGCCTTCTCACCTTCACGAGAACTCCTCAAAGGCTGCAATAATCTCTCGCATCCCTCCTTCCTCCTCTTTTCCCTATAGCTCGTTATTCTATTATCCTCTCGCTACCAAATGATCGTCTCTTTAGCATCTTTGTACTTTTTCTCCAAGCCTTCCAATTGATCTTCAAAAAAGGGTTTACTGAGCGCCAGCTTTCCATTTTGCTCTCCGATTGTGTATGCTCCTCTGGTGAAGTTCACTCACGAATGGAGAGCAGAAGGAAGAGCTGGCAAGGTAGAACTAATTTCCTAGTTACCTGTCCCTAGGACAATGAGGGATATTCGGTTTTTTCTTGTCCATGCTGGCTTTTATAGGCGTTTCATTCAAGGTTTTAGTAATATTTCTAAACCATTGTGTGCTTTATTGCAAAATGATACTATTTTCTTGTGAACTGATGAGTGCCACCATGCCTTTGAGATCCTAAAGAAACACTTAACAGTTGCACCCATTATGCAACCTCATCGATGGGACTTGTCTTTTGAAATTATGACTAATGCTAGTGATTTCGCTCTTGGTGTCATTCTTGGTCAAAGAGTTGATAACAAGTCTTCTGTTATTTATTATGCAAGTCATACTTTAAATAATGCTTAGAAAAACTATACCACCAACGAGAAGGAGTTGTTAGTTGTAGTGTTTGCTTTACATAAATTTTGTTCTTATATTATTGGGTCACTTGTTATTACTTTTACTGACCACTCTCCTTTGAAGTATTTGTTGGCAAAGAAGGATGCTAAGCCCATAATGATTCGATGGATTCTTCTTCTTCTAAAGTTCAACATTACCATTCGAGACAAAAAAGGGAGTTGAAAATGTTATAGCCGATCATCTTTTTCGTTTGTAGCTACTTGATGTATCTTTATTTCTTCCTCCCTTAAATGATGATTTTCCTGACGAGCATCTTTTTACAGTGTCACACGCCCCTTGGTTTGCAGATATTGTAAATTACCTTGTCATTGATCGAAATGCTAGAGCATTGGGCAACTCAGGACAAGTGTAAGTTTCTTGTAGAGATACGACACTATTATTTTGACAACCTTTATTTGCTTAAATATTGTGCTGATCAGTTGGTGCGTCAATGTGTGCCTGATGATGAGTTTACCTCTGTGATGCATTTTTGCCATAGTGGAGCATGTGGAGGCCACTTTGCCACAAATAAAACTATTTCAAAAATTTTGCAAAGTGGACTCTACTAGCCTACTATGTTTAAAGATGTTGAATATTTTTGCAAAATTTGTGAGCCTTGTCAGAAACTTGGAAAAATTACAGCTAAGAATGAAATGTCTCTTTCCCCTATTTTAACTCTTGAAACTTTTGATTGTTGGGGAATTGATTTTATGAGACACTTCCCGAATTCCTTTGGAAATTCTTACATTTTAGTTGCTGTAAATTATGTATCAAAATGGGTGAAAGTCATACCTTGTAGGAAAAATGATCATAGGGTTGTCATTTGATTTCTTAAAGAGTTGTTTGTACATTTTGGCATGCCCAAAGCAATCATTAGTGATGGAAGGTTGCATTTTTGCAATAAACCTTTTGAAAAACTCATGTAAAAATATGGACTGACTCACAATGTCTCTACTCTACATCACCCTCAAACTAATGATCAAGTTGAGTTGGCCAATAGAGATATTAAGATCATACTTGAGAAGACGGTCCATCCTCCTCGAAAGGATTGGTTAGAAAAATTAGTTGATGCACTCTAGGCCTATTGAACTGCCTTCTAAACTAATTTAGGGATTTCTCTTTACAAGTTAGTTTATTGTAAGACTTGTCATTTACCTATTGAAATTCAGCATCGTGCTTTATGAGTTATAAAAAAGATTAACTTTTCGCTTGATGATGCCAAAGGTTTAAGAAAGTTATAGATTTGTGAGCTTGAAGAATCCAGGGAGGAAGCCTACGACAATACCCGCTTAGCAAAGGAGCGAATGAAGTTACTGCATGACAAGAAAATTAAAGACAAACTACTTCTCCCTAATCAGCAAGTGCTTCTCTATAATTCCAAATTGCATCTTTTTCCTGATAAACTGAAGTCCCGATAAGGTGGCCTGTATATCATTAAAGAGGTCCATTCTTATGGCGCGGTAGATATTGTAGATCCGAAGAATGACAATAGCTTCACAGTCAATGGACAACGTCTCAAGTCATTTATGACTCCCTTCGATCCAAATGAAGAGGTCTTGCTTGTGCAACACCGCTGGGGAGTCCTTTGACCTTTCTCTTTTGTTTTCTTTCTTTTTTATTTTTGTTTTATTTATTATTATTTGCATCTTTATTTTCTGTTTCTATTGCATTTGTTGGCTGTGATTTTCTGTTGTTTTCCTATTCCTACAAGCATATCTTTTCTGTTTCCCTTATGCTTTCCCTACATGGAACATGTAGGATGTAGTGCAAATATGAGTTTAAATAAAAAGGGAAATTTATCTATTTCACTTAGTTTCAACTAAGGGAAGGATGTTGAAAGTTTTGCTAAACACACACAACACAAGTCAAAATATTTAGAAAGACTACCTTAGGTTGTTATTGGTTGATGTATACTTCAATTGTTTGGAACTTTAATAAACCATATTCTAATGGCTTAGAAAAAAAAAGAGAAAAAGAAAAAGCTTGAAGCAAATGAAAATAAGAAACAAGCTAGGGATCAATTGCAAAAAGAGAAAAGAATTAAAAAAATAGAAATAAAAAGAGGGAAACAATTATGTATTAGAAAAGACTACCTATTACTAGGGTTCTAACTAAATAAGAAAGTTGGTACCTTTTAAAGTATAATAGTGTAATGATTTTGAATTAGAGTAAAACCGTGCGGTTATATTAGATTAACTATGGTTTTGAATGAGAGATTTGGTGTGAAGTATGAATGCACTGACCAAGACATTGGACAACAAGTAACTCCTCTCTTAAATGAGAGCTTTATTATTAAGCAAAAGGGACAGTTTGCTATTATTGTCAAAAGTTATACAAAAGAAAATCGAAAACAAAAACTAACAATTAGAAACATAAATAAAAACTAAAAACTAACAACTTATTAAAATTTTGATTAAATATATGTTTATTTTTGTGTCCTCAAAACAATAGCAATTGAAAACAAGTTTAAAACTTGATTAAACATATTCTCATTTTTGTGCTTTGATCAAATAGCTAAAAAAAGATTATTAAAATAAAAAAAATTTCAAATAATATAAATTAAATATACAGTGATAAAATTATCATAATTGTTTTACTTAATAACTATATTTCAAAACTCACTTTAGAGTAGAAATCTTATTGTACATAATAGTTGAAAAATAATGAAGATATTTTGAAAATTATTATTATTTTAAAATTTTATTTTAAGTATATTTTAAGTTCATACCATCACTTTATTTTATTTTAATTAAAAAGTATGTATAAGATAAATGAATTAATAAAAAAGTTCAATTTAGAATATTAAAATATTTTGGTAACAAATCACTTAAACAACTGAAAACTATAAATTTAATTTTTAATTTTTTTTGCGAACAACTAAAATTGACGATACAAATAGAAAATGAACAACTTTAAACAAACACATTTTCATAAATTGTTTCTACATTGTAAACAAATAAAAATTAAAATAAATAGATAAATAAACAAACAAAAATGATACCAAACAAACACTTACTCTTTCATGTTTGATTATTAAGGAAAGTGAGAAGGAAAATAAAAATATATAAGAAAATTAATAAATAATATTTCAAAATTACACATTGTTAACATTTGATTTTTTTTTTTTTAAATTAACCATATTAGAACCATTTTTTTTTGTTTTTATTACTATTTGATGTAAAGAGAAAATATAATGAAAATAAAATTTTTATTTTTATTTTTCTTTTCTTTCTATACCCAAACAAAATTTCTTACTCCAAATAGACCCTAAATATTTTTTCTAGTACTATAATAGGAGTAATCTACAAAAATTATTGCTGAAGATTAAACTTGAACAATGGGATGGTGGCAGCAAAATTTGATGGCGGCAGCTCCACCAACCCTAGCCCACTGTTTTTGAAATTATAGTGGAGAGTCGGCCACCAACCTCACCAACCAGCGCATCATTGTTGATTATTGTATTATAGAATTTGCTATAAATAGATGTGTGTGTGTGTAATGTAGTGTGGTGGAGTGAGGGTGAATAACCAGTGAGAAGAGAGAGTTTGTGCATCTTGAATCTGTCTCTGTATTATTTTTTCAGATTGAAATCAATTGAGTGCAATTCCTCACCAAGTTTTAATCATAACCAGTAATTGAGTGAGTCCTCTCCACCCATCAATTATGTTATGCTAGTTAACTTTTCACTTCACAAGTGAATCCCATTTTCCTTAGTTTGTATAACATCATATGCTTTTTCTTTAGAAAAAAGAATATGATAAATTATTTAAAAATGTAACGGTTTGAAAAGTTACATGGTCTATAAAATTAAGTAAATTAAAATTTCAGGAAAACAATATATAACATTGTACGTTAAAATTATTACTGAGAAAGTATTAAATTGATTCAGTTAAGCATAAGTTAACTCTATAAATTCAGAAGAATTTATTTGTACATATTATTAAATTATCGGAGCTAAATTGTAGAAAAAAAGCCAGTGAATTCATTTAATTTTAACGTTTCACTAATAATAAAAAAATAAAGTATAGATATGATCGATCCTCGTTGTGTAACAGAAAATATAACGCTAAGGTGATATTAACTAATATCAAATATATAGATTATAGTTAATTCACACAAGGAACTATATATGGTGGAAATGAAACACAAATTGCATGAAATAAAAATTATTTATGCAAAATTTTAAAGTCTCATCAATAAGAGATGTATAAAATTCCCATAAAATTTGAAAATTATCATTCTATAATTACTACATGTTATGATAATAAAAAATTTCCTATAATTATTTGTTTTAAATGATAACAATTTTTTTTTTTATAAATTATTATATTCCTAGATTATTGTTTTTAACTTTAAAATTTTTATATAATCCTTTTTACTTTTTAACTCATTTTTTTTAAAGAAAAAAAAAAGCTAGGCATTTTTAGAATACATATTATGATTATATAAATATATTAAGTGTAGGCGCGTGGCTTGGTCTAACAGGCTCAGGCTAAACTAGTAATTGCGGCAGTCCACACAGGATGGTCAACTGATAAACAAGAGCGAAGAGAGTACCAAAGATTCAAATAGTCTACTCAGGTCATTCACTAAAAACATCTCCAGTGCAGTACTACTACAGTTTCCAAAAAGGACCAAGAAAGGCACATTTCTCCAGCAGCAGAAGCCTAATTAATTGGTTAACGACCCATGTTACCAGGCCACTGTCTCTTCCAAAGCCAGCAGCTTCAACCCTGTCTGAACTCTGGAACCATATAACCCCATCACCACACCTCTCTATTCCCTAGCTTCATCTCTCTCTCTCTCTCTCTCTCTCTCTCTCTTCATGCCTTCCCTCTCTGCTTAATTAATTCTTCTCCAGCACCCAACGACACGCCACCCATACACATTTAGACTCCATTACATCATGAGAGTTTCCAAAATGGCATCTGCGATCACTGTGCTTCTCATCATCATCTGTCTTTCCCTCTCATTTTTACCTTCCGAATCAGGTAATTAAGGTGAAAAAAGTCTACCCATTTCAGTAAATCCTCTGAACATGGTGTGTTTTGGTTTGGGGTTTGATTCAGCTAATGCTTAATTCTGTTCCTGGTTTTTTTCTTTTACCCTCTTTTTCTTTTGCCTGTCCAAATGAAATTTACAGTCTCATCATATATATATATATATAATATATATATAAGAGGTGTTTTTGCAGCTGGGTCACTTCTTTCAAGCCAAACCAGACGCAGTGTGGGATATCGATATGAAGGGGAAAGAAGGAAAATGACGGTGTTGGGTTCAAGGCCGCCGGCATGCGTGAACAAGTGCTTGAGCTGCAAGCCCTGCACTGCTGCGCTGGTGGTTCCTCCTTCCCACCAAAGAAAAGGGGGCTTCGGAGCATCATCATCCCATGGAGGGGATGATGGCTATTATCTCCTTTCATGGAAATGCAAATGTGGCAACAAGTTCTTCCAACCTTGATCATATATGTTAGTAATAATTAACACTCTCAATTTTTCCATATAGACATTAATTCCTTCTCTCTCTCTCTCTCTCTCTCTCTCTCTCTCTCTCTCTCTCTCTCTCCTCATTGTGTGTTGTGTGAAAGATAACATATTTTAAGATGTCAATGATATTCATATGTGCAGTAATTTTGCTCTCTCTCTCTCTCTCTCTCTCTCTCTAGGCCATGGACACTAAAACACAAATGTAAATATATGTATAGATGTGATGAAAAGGATGGGTCAGGTTTTCATGAACTCATGAAGACATGTACCAAAAGAGGTTTTCATAAGTTCAACCAAACATGGGAAGAAGACATACATGTTTTCTAGTTTGATTGATGATCACGCGTACATAATTATGAACTGGAAGTGATGGATGTGGTAATTTATCTTGAAAGCTAGAGAAAATAAAGTAGCCAGCTAGGGCATAGAAGTAGCAGAGAAGTTGACAAAGGCCAAACATGCATGTTGGAAAAGTGTAGACCCAGCGGCCCACCCCTTCGTTTGATTTAGGCCATGACTATGACTTGGAATGTAATGTTGCAAAATTAGCAGCTAGCTGTTGGCTAGTTCTCAGCAAAGCATACACAAATTAAAATGAACTAGAAGGACAAAATTAACTGCATTAATGCTTAATCAAATTAATAATGTATTGAAAAAACCACCAATTTAGGTTTTTTATTTTGAAAGGAACATATGCTGCATTCCAAGTCTTATATTTACATTTGTGTAAAATAAAGCAAAACTTAAGTTCAATTTTTTAAATTAGAAAAAAAATTAAATTTAAGATGGAAAAACTTAACTCCATGTTTTGGAGTATATGTATTTGGATTAATTTGTCTGTATTTGGATAAAATGCAACATAAAACTTCTTATAAAAAAAAAAGTTATCTCAAATCCACTTGAGATTTTGTATTGTGATACATTTTATATAAATTCACACAAATCCAAATTAGAGACATGTAATCCGTACTCTTGAACATATCATAAGTTTCAAAATACAAAAATATTACCACAAAAGATCTATCAACTATGTACAACACAAACCCATCATCTTAGGTCATTTCTTCTTCCACTCTGTCTTGGCTCCGTGCCTTTCGGTTAGTAGCTACTGTTAGAATTTTCTTCATCATTTTTTATTTTTTGTTTTTGTTTTTCTTTTCTCAGAATAGCTTAGAACTTGAACCCCTTGAATTATTGTTCAAAGAATTAAGTGCTTTGCTTTTGACAATTATCAAAGTAGTGATTATAATCTCCACAAAACCTCCTGCAATGTCCCCTCCTCTTTATCTTCTTTCCTTTTATTCGCCTTCATATTTTTTCAAAACATAAAAACTTATGTGTTATTTATTGTGTTCTTATAACATTTTTGCTTAAATTGGCAGGTTGTGAAGTGTAGGTAATCTTCTTTAATTTGTGTTGAGAAATTCTCTTGACAATTGATTCTAAGTTTTATATTTGAGAGATATTATTTTTGTTGCGTAAAAACTATTTTGATTTATAAAAGTATCTTTTATTTTTAACAAATAGTTTTTCTATTTATAGTTTGGAGACTAAAACAGGAAATGCACAAATATTCATATATTAGTTAGCAAATAGGTGAAATAATTCAACATTTAGGTTCAAAGACTCGTTCTATTTATATTCGGAATTTGGTTCACATATTTGGAACCACATTCAACATATAATACTTAGTGCTTAATTTTATCAAATATCCCCTAAAACATAGAGTTTGTTTTGTGAAAGGCTTTTTCACTAGATTAGGTTATACTAATCACCTTAGCATCTTTGGTGCAACATAGGGTAAAATAGGACTAGCAAAGAAGAAAGTTTTTAACTCATTTACATGCTATAAGGCTAGTAAGTAACTCACCATTGTCCAAAAGTGACTAATTTATAAAACCACTGGAATGCCTTTCGTACATCTCACCACAATTATATTAGAATTTCATTAAGGCAACTTTTTCAATATGAATTTGAAATTTGAATTTAAATTTGTGTGGATTGGGAAGAAAATCCATATAATTTTGTGTTAAACTCACATAAATTCAGATTCAAGGTCCAAACCCTAATATAAGGGTAAGGGTATTTTAGTCTTATGAATTATTAATTCGTGTTTTTATAGTTGAGATTACAAATATGAGGCATGGTAATTATGATAATTTAATTCGACTCATTATATATTGGTGAGGGATGAAATCTCGACTCAAAAACAATTAAAAGTGTGTTTGGGATATCAGATTTTAAGTCTTAAATTGTGTGAATTTAATTGAAAAAAATTATAATTTTATACATTGATTTCATCGGATCCAAATTTCAAGTTCACTTTGACAAACACAAGTTTAGATCACTTGCGTCGATATTTTTAATTTTTCTGAAAACGACTGCGCAAACACGCGCCGGCGCAACGCGGTCGCTCCTGGGCCAAAGCAGAAGTAAGAATAAAGAATCCCTCCAAAATGCTAACGAAAAATCAATACCTGTCCGCACACCAAGGCATGGCCTCCGGCTTCCCGACGACCATGCACCAGACCTTCCCAAATGCTCACACTGCCTCACCTCTCCCTCTCCTCTTCCGTCCCTTCTCCGTTTCCTCCTGCCCCCGCTTCTTCCCCATCCCCTTCTCTCCTCCTACGCTGTGCCTCCACCGTCCATTCTCAGATTGTCCCTCCAATCTCCGCGTGCGGTCCGTCCGATGCTTTGCTGCCAGTCCCGGCCCTCCGCCGCCAGAACGCGACTCCAGCTCTTCAGCAGGTTCATATTCCAATTCTTAATTTGCCAGATGTTAAAGATTCCACTACTTATTTTGTATTTCCCAGAATTTCAGTCTAAATGCTTAGATACCTCCTTACGTGTTTCTAGGGTTTCGTTTGTGAACTTCCTCGTTCAATTTGATGAATTTGTTTCTCATACGCGTCTATGATGATTTTTTTTTTCTCTCAGTGGGGTGTGATCAAAATTTTATGAAATTTGTCGAGTAACTATTAAAATTTTAATCATGAAAAACGTAGTTATATGAAACAGGAGCGGAGTGGGTGGATGCAATAAAGCGGGGAGATGTGTAATAGTCGAAGGTTAGGATCATATGGTAAACCATTCATAATATAAGCAAAAATATGTATAGAACTATAAAATACAGAGTAACAAATGATATTTTCAAGGAAATATGTTTTAACTCCAACATATAAACTAACATAACTGCATAAATACAGTATTTTGACATAAAAGTGCGTAAGAAATTGCAAATTACATTGTAATGCCGTCATTATTCAATTGAAATTAGTACTCTTGACATATTTTGAGGTTTATAATGATGAGAGTGGTCATGATGGGAGCAAAGTTTTGCCGTGGCAGGAGCAAGGTTCTATCAAGGTTCTACACAAGAAGCGCAATTATTTATTTATTTATTTATTTTTTACAAATTCCTTGCCACAGTGGTGTTGGATTTTGAAAAAAGTGTGATTAAGTTTCTTTGCAAGCATATGAAGGAAGCAAACTTGTCGAAGGTTTTTAACTTGTGTCATTTTGTTTGTACTGCTTTGTCTTTGTTTAGTGAAGCCACCATCTCCATTAGTTTTTGCACTTGCACCCCTAATCCTTACTCACTTCACTTCCTCATGTGTTCCAAATACAACATTCTACGTTCTAGTTGGTTGGCCATGATTTGAGCTCTGTGACAAGTGTTGAAGGAGATAGATTGACCTTGGATGTGCTATAATTGAACTGTCTTTGAGCGTGAAGATAATATATTTGCTAAGATGCATGGATGATATGATACATGCATGCAAGTGTAAATAAAGCTTTGCCAAGATTCTTTGATCAAAATTTACAAAAGCTCCTTGAAACTTCTCTTTAAGGTCTTATAAGAGGAAAATCAAGAGAGGCTAAACCATCCTAATGACAATGACTAAAAAACCCCGACTCAAAATGAATGTGTTGGCTAGTCGTCCAATTATAGTTCTTTAGGTGAGCTTCTCTTTCTAAATTTTGTTATCACCCATGCCATGTCATTTGCTTTGGTAGTTGCAACTTTGGTTCTACTAATCATGGCCATGACCTTCATGTCCAGTTAATGGTAGGTGGCTATTAACTTGTCAACTTGTTTTGGCATTATCTAGGTCATTTAAGTATCTCTCTTTTACAAGTCCCACCTGAGCTTCTGAGTTTAAATTTCCTTTTCTAGGCTGAAAATCATTCCTCCCTTTTCCTCTTTGTTCGCCTCTACTACTTTTGGCTCTTAGTCTTGGAACTTGGCATGCTCAATGGCTATCCCCCTTGCCCTTCCTATTGAGCTGTCTCTTCTTTTTGATTGTTATTTGATTTTTTTTCTTGCTTTGGAATCACCTTCCTTAGGGCAACATTTGGGTCTAATGACTCCAACATTTAAACTTGCTTGGAGTACCCCTCCACGTAGCTGTCAGTAACTTCGTCAATTAGTGACCTCTCTTTGCCTTGAATATTTTCCTCTTGTGCCTCAACTATCACTCCAATCTTGTTTGTTGAACCTAGCTGGGTATAGCTCTATGCTAACCCAAAGCACAGGTCATAGGAATGAATTGCATGGATCCTACTTGTCTCTTGACCAGGAGAGTGGAAGAACTGGTACTTCCCCACGTTTCGAATAATGGTACCTACGGGAAGCATCTATGTAGTATCTATGGGAAGCATCTATGAAGTATGACATTTCCTTGTGTAGGATTGAAGGTGCTCTTTAAGTTACTTCTTCATTGGTGTTCGGTGAGGTGTTGGAGCTTATCTACCCATCCTCCTTTCCCCGATACTTGCAATCATTCTTACTTTTGTAATTCTATTATAGGGAAGCTATCAAATAGGTACAAACAAAGGAACTTGCTCTTCAACTAGGAAATGGATTTGAATTCAAAGGTATATTAATGGAAAACAACATTTGAATTTCTTCTCCTAGTTGTGTGGCAACTGTTGAAGGAACTAAAAATATCTGCAACTATCATTGGAACAGGGTTGACATCATTCTTTACTTCAATGAAGAACGTAAAGACTACCTCATCCACATGACTTTGGACTTCAGGGAAAATCTAGGACATATACTAGAGCCTGACATCAATGGATTTGCTTCCTTCTTTGACTTTTTCCAAGATCTCCTTGAAGTAATTACAAGTCACCACTTTGTTGTTTCCCTCTTGCTTTTTGTGCTTGTCTGCCTTGATACCTGTCCTGAGAGATTGGCATTGGTATTGGCCAAAGGCGGCTTGATGCCTTGATGCCCATTGCCCTAGGGAGTGGACCTATTGTTTTGATAAGTCTTTCATGGTGTTGGTGGTGAGTATAATCTTGGTAAAAGTCATGTCTACATAAATAAATGTGAAGCATTGCTATTGTAGATCCCTGTACTTTTTTGACTAGATGTTCATTACCCCCTACATGTAGAAGAAACACAATATCCCCATACTTCTTTGGGAGTGGATATATTTTAGCTATGGACCAACCCTTGCACATTTTTTTTTCTTTGGATAACAAAAGAACACAATTTCATTAAGGAAGAAATAATGTGCACAAGGAGAATAAGATCCTTGAAATGATTGCAAGTCATCACTTTGTTGTCTCCCTTTTCCTTTCTATGCTTCTTTGCCTTGATACCTGCCTTGAGAGATTGACATTGGCCAAAGGTGCCTTGATGCCCACTGCCCCAGGAAGTGGACCTGTTTTTTTGATAAGTCTTTGATGGTGTTGGTGGTGAGTAAAATCTTGGTGGGAGTTAGGCCTACTTGATTAAATATGAAGCATTGCTATTGCAGACCCCTGTACTTTTTTGACTATATGTTCATCTCTCCCTACAAAGAAGAAACTAATACCCCAATACTTCTTTGAGAGCGCATCTTTTTTAGCTACGGACCAACCCTTGCACATGTTTTTTCTCTTGTTGACAAAAGAAACAATTTCATTAAGGAAGAAAGAATTTACAAAAAAAGGAGATTAAGATCTTGATACTCAAAACAAACAAAAAGTAGAAGAAAAGAGAGGAAAAGCATTGATCAAGCTACCAAAGATAACCAATCCTGTTGAATGTTATAGAAGCTCACTCCCTTGAAGCACCTTGAACTAACATATCAAAGCAAGTTTAAATAATGAATCTTATTCCACATTAAGGAAATTTTATGCTTCTTCTAGAAAACATATGCAAATTATGCTACAACCATAAACCCCACAAAACTTTGAAAAAAAAATGCTCATCTCCATGATATCACTGCGTCCTTCTTCCTGCCAAAGCCACAAAAAGAGATACACAACAAATTCTCCATTGTGTTCTAGCAAACTCAACTTTTTCCCAATAAACCAAAAAGCTTGTTCTATGTATTCCAAGCAGGTTCATAGTGCAAAAAAAAAAATGAGAATGTGTTTCTGAACTTCTAAGGCATTAAAAAACACACATCTAGAGAAAGTGCCCTTGAAAGTCTCCTATTTTGCAACATCTTTATTGGCATTAACCCTATTATGCACAATCAACCAAATAAAAGCCTTAGCATTTTAAGGGAACTTTGGCACCTTCTTTTTCTGATATTTTCCTCCAGAATGTTCTAATTCTTTCAATCGGCCATAATATCAAGCTGTTGGGCATGTGTTTTGCTAAAAAAATCAGTCTTTTTTTATCACACACTTGTGGTAATCCGTTGTTGTTTGGTGTTAGTAAAGGCCATTAGTGAGTCTTTTGGAGCAGTGGCAGTGTTCATAATCTGTTTTTGTGAGGTTGTGGCAGTGTTATATCAATTTTCTTGTGACTTGCCCGTGGTAGTTTTGGTGGTTCACTTTGTTCGTGTTGTCTTGGTGCATCAATTTTTTTTTTTTCTGTTGTGGCTCATACGTGGTGGGTCACCTTGTTCGTGGTTGCTCCAATATGCTGGTTTCTTGGGGCTGTGTCTAAGTTTCTTGGTGCTGTGGCAGCCTTGATTTATTTGTGACCCATTGGTGGTGGTTCACCTTGTTCTTGGTTGCTCCAATTGTTCCAGTGCTGTGTGTTGGTTTCTTGGGGTTGTGTCCGTGGCAGTCTTGTGCTGATTTATTTGTGACTCGTTCATGGTGGGTCACCTTGTTTGTGGTTGTTCTGATTGTTCGAGCAATTAATCTTGTTATCATTGGTCACCTTTATCTCCCCGTATGCTGTCGGGCTGCACATGTGGGGGAGTGTTAAGGCTTGATTGATATACATTGTTAGCCCACAACCTAACAAGTTAAGCTTTTTAGGTAAAGTGGTAATTTAACATGGTATCAGAGTTGGTTACTAGGAGGTCCTGGGTTCTAGTCTCGTTGCTTGCTTTGTTTTTTGTTTTTTGTTTTTTTTTTTTTTGGGTGTTTAAAAATTATTGTACTCCTTGTAATGGGTGTTATTTATCATGTGTTTATCTTCCCATGTGCAGTGGCTGCATGTGCGGGGGAGTGTTAAGGCTTGATATACATTGTTGGCCACAACCTAAGAGTTTAAGCTTTTAGGTGAAGTGGTAATCTAACAGATTTAAAATGAAAAATGAGCCACCATTCATGCAAAATTATCAGTACACATTTTACAATCTACACCTATGCAATCATCAACTACATTCATATTATAGAATATTAATCCAAAAAAAAAACAAAAAAAACAACTCAAGGGCGTGGCTGTGGTGGGCAATGGGCATGGATCATCAAGAAATTAAAGGAAAAAAACATTAAAAAGAGTGGCAAACAGGCGATGGCTTTAGAGAGAGGTGGGAATTGTGGGGCTCTATGCCCACGAGGTTGGCATAGTGGCGCTAGGCTCAAGAATCATGTTATTGAGATATCACTTGATAGGTTGAGTCCACTTAACATGGAGAAGAGGCCCAAGAGGGTGAATGAGTCTTTTAAGGTGTATGCATACGACTTTGGTTGGAACAAGTCCAACCCCCATTAATTGACAGGGTATCTCCCTGTGTGTTAATACTTTGAAGTTCCCTTATCATGTGAGTTATACCTTCCAAAAGTTTGCAGATATTGTACTTTTGGGAGAAAGGGTTGAATCTTGAAGTGAAAGTGGAAGGATAGTCGACCCTAATGTTGAGCAAGCTAGTACTAAGGAGGAGTGGGATAGAAGGAGACGCATAGGCCATTGAAGGCCAATCAGTAGAGAGAACATTAGTAAGATGCAAGATGCTTCACGGGGGGCTTTTTTTTGCCCGTCCATTTGCTGTATTACAAAACATCAGCCATAAGAGTAGGAGATCTTCATCGGCTTAGTAGCAATGATGAGTTACCTTATAGTAGTTGAATTTTAGCATATAGTCTTATTCCAATGTCCGATGTCACACACAGCATAATTTCCTCAACTAGTGAACAATCATCTAGTTGCTTCATTGTTGACAACACTCTACAACCCTCATCTCATAGATGGTATGACCCTAATGCCAGGTATGATTCCATGTAAGGGCACTTCAAGCACAGGGTTCAAGCTTTCAAGGATGCATGGTGGCTGGGTTTCAGTGATTTAAAAGAGTTCAGTGGTCATGGGTAATCTGCTACCAAATAATGGAGGACCGTCAGTGAATGCCATTCTAGTGATTAGTGTGAGAGTTGGGAAAACAGGGTAGAGCAGATATAGAAGTCTTTCAGTTTGGTTTTTGAAAGGCTGTGGCAGGTAGGGTTACTTTGGAATGAGCTGTTTGTAATGCACAAATTACCAGAAAGTGCAGTTTCCATGAGAAGGATTTGAAGTTTTCAATACAAGATTGTTCTGCCTTCAAGGGGATTTTGCAAAATTTGATGAACTCCCATTTGGTTGGGTCCTACACAACACCAGAAGATTAGACAATTTATACTTTGAGTTAGTCGAAAAGAAGGACTACAGCAATCGCTGGTTGATACATATAAGTTGTCAAGGTAAGAAGATGCAGGAAGCCTATGAAATCCTCGCAAGATTCAAGATTCTAACACCTAGCTTGTTCCCTTATACAAACCAAGCAGTAGAGGTATGCTATCAAGCCATGAATAGCTATGTTGAGGTGGAAAGTAGCCAAGCCACAAATAATATAATTGGATTAGGTGGGATT